>NC_039358.1:81362339-82629836 GCF_003573695.1 Papaver somniferum
TCAAAGGTATATAATCTGAATAAAAAATATGCATACATATTTGAACAACTTTGTACTGTGACCTGCTAGATCCAAATCACGATCCCAAGTTCCAACAACATAAGCCAATAATTGGTCTTTTGGAGTACTTGTTTTTTCTCTTTTGTCCACCGCAAAAGAGCTTTTCTGATAGTGTTCTGATAGTGCCAAGAGGACATATACTTTTCTGTGCTAACTTGGCTTTTCAATTGGTCGAGGCAGATTCTCGCATTTGAGGTTGGTAACTGGGTAGTTTTTAGTTCAAGAGTTTCCAAATTGAATATATCAAAAACAACGACACCAAAATAAAAAAGAAACACTAAGTCAGTTTCAATCAGTTTTTTTTTTTGATCGAAAAGGAGAATATATTGAAAGGATATACAGAGAATTCTATCAGAGGTAAAAATAAAAAAGGAAAAACAGAAACAAAAACAAGCAAAGAATTACATAAAAATAGCCTGCCAATTAGCTAAAACCGTATGGGAGAAGTTCAGGTGAACTATGTGGCCTGCTGCCGCTGCCCAAGAAAGGATTGAAGACTTGGCTTCAGAGGTAAGATCATCAATATAACATGGAGTACTGATACTTGGGTATTATGATCTAACACCACCAACATTGCTAATGGGAGGTGTCAGATTACCGAGGAGGATATCAAAATTCACGAAATTCATATAAGACCGTTTTTTTTGAGTTTGTCTTACATGCATTTTGATATCTAATAGGATAGAGAATGTTGTGAGCGTTGTAATGTTAGTGTACAGGTCATATGAGTCGTGTATGTGCTAACATCACGTGAGTATTGCGAGAGTCTCAGTGAGAATTGAGAGAGTCTCAGTGAGAATTGAGTCGAGAGGAGAGAACATATATATTCTTATCTTTGTCCTGTATTCATCTCATCTTTCTCTAAATCAATTGATTATCAAACCGTTCTCAGTAATCATGTAGACATTCGATTTATCGAATGCTATTAATATCTTCCTCGGTAAACTAACCTGGCACCCCTTAACAGCCTTGCAAGACCACCACATCTCCAATGTGATACACGCTTTTGTTGTACGTGATATTTGCAGCAGCAGGTCAAATCCAAAGATGAGTTAGATTCCAGATTCTCCGATGAGTCACCACAACAAAACTCTTTTCAACCAAAGCCTGATCTGATCCCAAACTAGAGTTTATCTTATGGTCGGACCATGTAGCATAAGACATAATCATTACATACTCAACTCTTTGCTAACTTGCACAGAATCTTATTCCCATGTATCGCTGCTAAATTACGCACAAAGGTGTGTCCATTACGCACCATCCATTCAATTCAATTCAAAGAAGTCCTCCGCGGAGAAAAACCAGTAACCCATCCATCATTTATTAAATCTAGGAATTAAATTCTTCTGCTGCTGCGCTGTTCTTTTCTCTCGATTCATAATTAATACTCCATAGTCTACATAAATTACTACTTCTCCACGATTCATCACCCTCGGTTTCATCCTTCCGACATTCAATTTTACTGCTTCTTCTTCTTCCGAAATTGGAATCAAATAATTTGCTTGTCCTTGTCGAGTCAAGGGTAATGAGAAGGTGTTGGTTTTGATGACAAACATTGGGTTTTGCAGCCCAATTCGCGGCTTACGCGATACAATTTGTGGATGCTGTTCTAAGATAATCCCTTGTCTCTCTGATCCTGGTTAGTATTCTTTTCTCTATCAATTTTGATTTTTGAGGATTTGTTTTTTTTTTTAATTGTGGGATTTGATTTTTCAGAGACGAGATCTTCATGGGGTTTGAAAGCGTCTCTAGTGATACTTCATTTGTTATATGTTGGTGTTTTATTTATTTTTGACAAAGATTTGATTCACAAAACGGTTAATCAACCATGGTATGTCAAACCCTTCTGATTATATTCTGTATTTTCTAGTAGTTAGATTAGGTTTTTAATGAAATTTACAACACTCTAGTAATTGTAAGCTAAGCATTTCACACTACCTATGGGTAGATTGTACAAGTTAACCAAAGTTATTACTAGAATAACTAGCTAACAATGATAAGTACAAAAGGTGGTTTCGGTTATTGTGCTGCAGCTAGTTCGAATACGTTTTTTGTTTTTGACCACTGCTGGCTCTAAAATCTCCAACTTGTAGAGCAACTGTTAGATCGATTTAATATTAAGTAGCGATAGTCTAGTGGAAGGTTCAAGGGGAGTTGTTCACCAACAAGTCATTTTTGTACTTTAGTCTTTAGCACGAAATACCCGCATTTTAATCTTTCAAGTGCACTGTGGCGATTGATTTTTGTTGCCACTTTTCCTAGCTTTTTTCTTTAAGAAAATACCGTGTTCCTCCCAGATGTTTTGTGCCTATTTCTATGTAGTAGGCTGGAAGTACGGTTTCTGTAGCTGATAAAAACAATTTCTTTGGCACTTCAACTTTAAACTTCTTTTTTAGCCCTTATGTTTTGCAGGAGTGATCAATTTGTGGGCTTATCAGATCTTACTGCATTTCACCATAGTTTTTTTCTTTTGTATTAATTTCTTTCCTATTTTCTCAGGTACACTGCAGCATACTTGTTTGTGCTTCTTGCAACGTTAGCCCAATATTTCATTACAGCAGGAACTTCTCCTGGGTAGCTACCATCTCAGTTCATTTAAACACCATCTTTGGACTTGGACATTTGCTTAAAAGCATTGATAAGATTAACCACATGCTGTCTTTTTCCTTTTGTTTCTGTCGTCCATATTCTCATTATGCATATATCTTGCATTAGGTATGTCCTTGATGCAATGAGGGTTGTCAATGAGTCACATGCTGCATTCAGAAGGACATCAGACTCGAAGTAAGATTGATGATTTTTTCCGCATTTTTTGTATTTTGACTGGGTATCACTGAGATAATATTTGCTTGTTTTCACTAATAGAAGAAAGTGGAAAATCCTTACCAATATGATTATTTACTAACTTTACTTTATAATGATCAAGCAAAGACAATCTGCTTCAAGCGGAGACGGAAGCTTGACTATCTCTGTGGAAGGGGACCAGGTCGGAAGAACTTATTCAGGATCATTCAGCACACCATGGACAAAGATGGTTATGGACATGTACCCCCCGGGATCATCAGTAAGGTACAGAAACTCCGCTTGGTCGGCTTCATTATATTTAGGTCAGTGAAAAAGTTGTACGATGATTGTTTACTTGGGAGAGCTGTTGTTGAGCTTACGAGTCTTTTAATTAACCCCATCTGATCCAATTAATATGGCTCGGATAAGGAGGCTAGGTTAATATATATTTTTATAATTTCTCCACGCTTTTGAGTTAACATCAGTGCTATTGCCCAAATTGCAACTAACTTGTTGACTTGATCTTTCAGAACTTGGACCTGCAGCCACTGTAATATAGTGCAGGTAATACCATCAAATTTACGCTACATAATTCTTTGCTGTATTACCAGGGATGAATTGTAACATCTACCTTACCTATATTGGATGATGTATTGAAATTCAACTGGAGGTATATACGTAGTAGTTACAGTGTTTCACGTATGCACATATGTGGCTAGGCATCATATGAATCTACTATCTATCCTTGATTCCAGTTCATGCTTCATTGTATAGAACATGTCACTGGATACACATGATTCTTTGTTTAGCCTTCCAGGTAGATCCTAGACGTTTATCACCCAGAAACTAATACCTAAAAAAGTTGTAGGAAAGACAGAAACAGAAGAAAAACAGTGATTATAGAAGAACAACACAAGCATGAACAAGATCAAGTTATCAAACTGTAGCTTGAAACTTAAAACTGGGAACAAAACTTTATAACTACATAAGCACATAAACTTTTCACAAGGATCTTCCAAGAGTCTGCACCTAAACAGTTCTCCATTACTAGATCCAGAATTGTTGTTCATCTCTAGAGTCTTAAGTAGGCATTTTTGAGCTAAATGCTAATGGTTGGTTTAGTTTGTTTGCTTTTTTGGATATATCAACTATAGGGAACTTGTAATATCCAAAAAGAACTGAAAATTCTAGTTTGAGTTTAGTAACCTTATCAACCTAACAAGAATTCTATTTGTTGTTGCTGACTTGCATGTTGCGGTTGTAAGATTGCAGCATTTTTGGTTGTGTTTAAAGAGTGAAGGTTTTCAAATTGTTATGTGTTAGATATTCTGCAGAGATTTCTTTGCATTTGTAGGCTTTATCAGTGGTCGTCTAACGTCTTTGTATATTACACGGTGTGTGATATTTTTTCAGCCTCCACGAGCAAAGCATTGTCATGACTGCGATAAATGTGTTCTTAAGTTTGACCATCATTGTGTTTGGCTCGGGACATGCATAGGCCAGGATAATCATTTCCGATTTTGGTGAGTTTTATTTTGTTGTAGAATTTCGTCTTTTAGTAGTCTGATCTATTTGTTGTGGATAAACGGTTAGGCTATTTTATCTTATATCGACCAAAGCCAGCACTGGCTTCACATTTCTCCAGTTAAAATAAAAGATTCATTTCCTTGTGTCGACATGGTTTGGGAAAAAACATCTTGCCTGCTGTGGAGATTGGCCTAGTTTTTAATTTTCTATCAAAGCGGCCTATCAGGAAAGGGGAATGAACTTTTTAAGCCCAATTTTTATTTTAGACTTCATCATAAAAAGATGTATTTACTGTGGGATCATATGATTTTCATTTTCATTACTTGATGTAATATTTTTTTTAGGTGGTATATTTTCGAAGAGAACATATTGTGCTTCTGGACTGTCATCTTATACATCTCTTATTTGAGTTCTGATACTCCTCGGGCATGGTATGTTGATTTCTGTGGTAAAAACACTTTTTACTTGTACTTGTTATAAAAAATTTACCATATTCCGGTAACATGTTAGTATCATTTATTGCTGAATCTACAGTTATCGATCAAAACCAATGTATGTATGTTATAGTGTCATCCGCGCAGAAATGTGGGTTGCTGGGTGGATGGAGGTAATTTGTAACTCACTGACCAAATTTTTAATGATGCCACCCTTTCCTTCATCAGGTGGATTGATGCGATTATGATATTACTTCTGGCGACTTTGTTCATGTGCACCATATTTATTTTCCTCCTCCTTATTTTCCACAAGTAAGTTCTGTTCTTCGAAGAGCAATCATTTTGATTATTCTTCAGTTTGGTATTATTATTACAAAAATTCATTATGCGTTGGTTGCATGGTTTACTGGCATCATTGTCTACTTACTGTGATGTTTGAAATGTATAAGCCGAGTGTGGATGGTAGTTACAGTGGTTACACATGCTTGTATAAGGATGGCCATCACAAAGTCGAGCAAAATAGTGATAGTAACTTCGACTATCTTTACAAATACCAAGGTCCTTGATAGACATGTAAAGCTTATTCCTTAGCTCTTTCAAAAGGTTGAGAATTGGGATTACGGATACAGCATATGATATGTTTTAGGGCGTATCGTGGTCAAGTTATATGATAGGACTTAAAAGCACATCCTGGGTTAATTTCGATTATTATTAGTACTTCTCTTTCTTTCAGAAATTGATTAGAAGACCATTATGCAACCCATTGAGTGTTATTCATGTCAAGAATGCCAATACTCTGTTCAAGTTGATAGCATATCAAGCCAATATATTTGGTTTAGTTTATAAGGAGGCGAAACTTGAAGTCTGAAAAATAAACCGAGTGTTCGTTTGTTTGAGTTTTGGTTTCACTGCGTTGATTTCTGTCTGGATTTTGTTTTCAGACTTGGAGTATGAATTTTGTGTCCTATATTAGCATGAAGCATAAAGTCTTCAATAATAAGGTAACTTATGAATTCGTTTTTTTGCAGCTATCTTATACTGACAAATCAAACCACTTTTGAACTAGTGAGAAAGCGTCGAATTCCATATCTAAGGTATGTGTAGCTGAAGGATCAGCATTGACATTTGTTTCTTTTGTCGAATCACATGCCATTATTTTGGTGATTGTTGTAATATTTCCTTAATTTATGTTCTTTTACTTGCAGAGGTATCCCTGCAAAGGTATTTCCATTCAGCAAGGGTATCTGTAGAAATGTCAGCGAATTTTGTTGTACGTGGGGTAAACATAACATGGAATCAGTTCCACCACTTGAAGACCTTGAAGAAAGAGCAAGACCCTACACCTGCTCTGATGTATTATGCTGTCGTTGCTGCTGATTGCCGTGTAAAATTATATCTTTCATGTTTCTTGTAACACATGAAACCTGTACCTATTTTTACAGAACAATATGAGATGGGTAGATTTTTACATCGATTTACTACTAGTTTTCAGAACCCCGAAGCCCTTTTGATGAGCTTTAGAATTAAGCTAGAAAAAAGAAAAAGCAAAAAAAATTTAGAAAATAATTTGTGCGGTGAAGGTGGATCGAACACCTGACCTTAGGATCTTCAGTCCTACGCTCTCCCAACTGAGCTATCCACGCTGCTGACCGGTTTCCTACATTTAGCTCAATCTTTAGATGGTACAAAATTTTCAATTCTTCGGTTCTTCTCATTTCTCTCGGTTGATGATTACACTGAGAGATGATTCCTCGTTCGCATCTGGCGAAATAAGTGAAAGAATATCAAATTAGATTCGGCTATTGAGTTTTTCTTTTACCTCCATACATCATTACTGTCAGGCTCTTAAATTAATGTATGTACTAATTTTTGTGTTTTCTGGAGTTATATTTTTCAGTTCCATGTTATCATATATATATATATATATATTTTATTTTATTTTTGATGAACAATCAGACCACATTTCATTCAATCCAAAAAGGTGATTATATGATTGTTTACAAGAAAAAAAACATCAAAATACAAGAACATTAAAACCCAAATACAAATAAAGATACTAATTACATGTAATTCGCGAAGAGAAAAAGCAAAATACCGCAAAGGTACCCAATTTTTATATGAAAAGTAGAGAGAAAAGATGGTATAATCCGGAATCAATTCCGACCATTTTGAATGTTTGTCTTCTAAAACAAGAGATGCTCCAAAAAGAAACGAGTGCTTAGCCATTAATCTTGTATATATGAACGAAAAACCCGGATGCCCTAAATCCCTTTTGTTGAGGATGAACTCAAAGCGATGCCGTGTTGAATCGTCGATGTTCTCGGATCTAGAATAACATGTCATGAACCAACCAACAAAGATTGAACAAATCACCATCAAAGTGAAGAAATACTCGCTCTCAAAGCGAAACAAGAATCGCCCAAAAAGCGAAGATAAAATCACCAAAATGGTGAAAAATGTGTCAAAAGACACCACAAATAAAAAAAACAACATCTTATTCAATCAGAAATCTACCAAAACAAAAAAAAAATAATAATCCTTGCTCAGATCTGGTCCAAAAAGGACCAAATCTGAGCAAAAAAGATGAGAAGACTTTTTGGTTTTTTTAGAAGGGAAGAGAAAGTTAATGAAAAAGAATATTCTTCTGAATGCCATAATAAAATGGAATCAACAGCAAGAGCATAACTTGCAGCCAAACATTTGAAATTTTAATTGGATTTATTTTAACATTCCTTTATTAAAGAAAAAAAAATAATCAAACAATAAGTCGTCGGCCCGTTCCTATGGGGGAGGCAAAGAAGTTATTTTGCCATGTTACATGGCATGACAAATTCGTTTCTCCACCATGGATAAACTAGCAAAAATAGGTAAATTTTAGATAAAATAATATATTTGTTATGATAAGTGAGACCCTTGATAGTAAAAAAGTTATTTGTATGGATGTGGTGGATATTTATAAGATTTTAATATATTTAGTGGTCATAACAAGCACCTCTCTCCGTTCGCTCTGCAATTCACTTCTCCCTTTTTTTTTTCTCTTTTCAGTCGGTTATCTTCATCAACCGTTTATCTCTTTCAAACAAAATTTATTATTCCGTAGACTTTTTAGTCTTTTTTCTCTATCTAAATTAAGTTTTCTGCCCAGATCTTGATTCTTTGTTAGGATCTGGGCAGAATAGTTTTAGGATTTGTATGTATATATATCTAAATAAAAGAGGATGGCATATTATTGCTATTCTGATCTCCATTACACTGTTCCAGTGGTTTCTAATAGCCTTGCAGGCGTATTTTGGTGGTGATGTGTTATCATCGAATTCATTATTAAGGACGATCTATTTCAACAATGTATTGATCAATTCTTTCGGAGACAAGATCAACAAATATTGAAGTCGATCGGAGCATTTCGGGAATATTACTTCTATCCTATGGAAGCATCTAAGTTCTACGATGAACATCAAATATAGTGGTTTGACACCATTGTTAATCAAACACAATGGCTAAAAACCATTAAAATTACATCAGATTCCTTGTTAGATTATGGATATTTGGTGATTTTCTCATTATTCGGTTCTTTAAGTTTCGAATTATGTAATCATTGTACTTTTTATCTTAATCTGCTTTATGTAATCGATGTTATTGTAAGGATTTCATATTAATGAAAATTTGAGGCTTTATCCTTTTCCATCAAAAATATATATATTTAGTAGGACCCTTATCTAATAAAAATAATATTAAAATAACAGAAAGTAGGAGAGAAGAAAATTTAAAACACTAAAAAATTAATGAGCGATCAACACTCAACCGTCAGCGATCCACACTAGATCGCTCGGTCAACACTAGGTCGCCCGATTGAGACTCCACCGCTCGGTAGGGCTCGACCTCACCTGGAATTTTCCACTTATCAAACTCAGTTTTCCAGTTAGCCAGCTCCATAGTGGGTGCAATTTTTTATTTTTTTTTGCTAAGAAAAAGACATTTTATTATAGATAATAAGATTACAAGTGAGTTGATAGGAAATCAGGGTGATTTCCCACCACTCATTACTAGAGTTCGATCTTCTACAATGCTTAGCAGCTTTATCAGCTTTGGAATTAAAATCTCTACCTAGGTGACTAGTTTGAATGAAAGAAAAAGAGTTTAAAAGCAAATAACAATCATTTAGAATAGTACTACTAAACCAACATAGGTTTTTTTTTTTTAAAGTAATCCATGACTTTCTTTGCATCACCGTAGAGGCTAATGAAGTTGAGATTTTTGATTTTCGCCCATTTTATGGCTTCAAGTACTGCCAGACACTCCACCTCCTCTGAATTCCTTGCTAAGCAATTGAAAGTTTTGCATCCCTTGTAGCACCCTGCTCCTGTAGTTACATAAATACCAATACCAGTATTATTAGTGTTTTTATCATATGAGGCATCACAGTAAACTAAACAACATTCAACTAGTAATTGGTGGTTAGATAAAGGATAAAAAATTCTCCTATCATTTATTGGAGAACTACTAGCAGAATGAGTTGAATGTGCATTCTCAGAAGATATAGATGCAATGGTATCATTGGACAGTTTTAGTGCTAATCTAGCCGTAATAGTTGGTTGAGAATTCTTTTGCTGAAAAAATTTATAACACCTATCCCTCCAAATGCTCCATGGTGTAGTAAGAATCTCTATCTGAGTGTTCACAGATTGACTATTATCAAGCCACTTACCTATCCAGTCCTTGATATTATGATTTGTACCTACAATCTGCAAAACTAAATGACCATTTGGAATAGCAGACCAAACTGAATGTGCATATTGACAGTGAAGTAAAAGATGCTCAGCTGTTTCATTCATGGAATTACCACACATACTGCAAGTAGTATCATCATTATTTCTGTATTGAGATAACCTAACTTTGGTAGGCAGAATATTGCTAATGCATTTCCACAAAAAGAGTTACATTTTTGGTAGAAGTTGGGTTTTCCATAACGCTTTAAAGATAGGGTCAGGGTTTGAACTCAAAGCAGTATTAGAAGCAGTACTGGTCAAGGCTTTATAAGAAGATTTTACCGTGAACTTACCATTTTGGGTACCAGTACAAATTAGTCTATCTTTGCCTGATAAAGGGATTCTAATCTGCCTAATCTTATCAGCGTTCTCCCTAGTGAAAAAAGCATCAACTAGGTTGTCATTCCATTGTTTGGTGTCCGAATCTATAAAATCAGCAACCATCAATTTCAGATTGGGATATTGTTTACAGATCCGAACTGAAGCATTAGGTGTCCAAGTATCATCAAAAGCACTAACATTCTTACCATTCCTAATTTCACAGAACGAATCATGTCTCACACTTTCTAGACCATGGCAAATGCCTTTCCAGACCCAAGAAGAATTTTGGTTGACTTTATAGTGTAATGGGTGATTATTAGTGAATATTTGCATTGCAGTATCTTAAACCATAATTCATCCTTAACATGAATAAGTCTCCAAGCCATCTTAGAAAGTAAAGCAAGGTTAAACTTTTTTAAATCACGAAAACCTAAACCTCCTACATGTTTATGAGTACACACATTTTGCCATTTTTTTAATATAAATACCTCATTGATGTTTTTTTCCCCACCAAAAGTCCCTTTGGGATTTTTCCGTTTGACAAATAATGCTATCAGGAATAAGAAAAAAATTCATATGATAAACTGATGAGGATTTCAGAACATTTTGAACCATCACAGACCTATCTGCCTGAGTAAAATGTTTTTCTTTCCAGTTAGCTACACTCTTATCAAAGTGGTCAGCTAAATAAGCAGAGGATTCAGTTTTATTTTTGTTAATGAAAAGAGGTATACCTAAATACTTGTCATTTAGATCAATTTTCTTAACATTTAGAGTTCTGATAAGAAAAACACATTTATTAGGGTGAACTACTTTACTAAAGAAACACCCAGATTTATCAAAATTCACCATTTGATCAGAGACTGCACTAAATAGTGGGTGCAAAAATGGCAAACTATGAAGTTTGCCACGCCGATAGAAACCGACCTTGGGAGTTTATAAACAAACAATTAGTAAATGGCGATTAACTAATGGGAAACGACATTAGTTGTTCGTGCACGGTCTTCACCTTAATTATTTTTTTAACGCATCAATGTAGCTTTAGTGTGAGGCTAGCCGGTAATGATTGATGGATATGAGCCAACTTGTAAATCCATAGTTATGACAGAATAATGATTGATGTTTTCTTGTGTAACAATTAACTATGAAGTCACTCGTGCAGTCGTGTGTGACAATTAACTATGAAGTCACTCTTACAGAGATCCTCATATTTGAAATTTGTTATTGCAATCCCATGGATGGTAGATTTTTTTTTTTGTAATGTGTACATTCAAAAAGTTTTGTCAGTGTTGTAAGGTGACACACTGAGGCAGTTGTTTATTGTAACTCATGTATGCCCTCTTCTATCAATAACTATAAAAAATAGAGTTGTTTCTTTTTGTATTGTTTTCTACCGTACCTTTACCATGTTTTGAGGAGCAATACTCTGCTTTGTTTAAGTTATTAGTTTAAAGCCTCTGGTGGGGGAAGACTGCTGGTAAGAAAGGTCTATACATGAAATCTTGGACTGATCTCTGCAAAGACAAAGAAAATGGTGTCAATGGCATACAAAGTCCGAAAAACAATGGTTGGAGATTGTTCCATTATTCCATCAACTAAACTTTCTCTGGGCTCACAACATGAAACAATGGAAACTATCCCATTGTATGAGGGTTTGGGGACTAAAAAAATCATATATCTGGGAAGTCGGCGAAGGCCTCATGATCCCAACAGAAAGGATGCTGACATCAGTGAGATATTTCTGGTGTACCACTTGGTCATTGATGGTACCTGGAGTGTCCCTTTCCTTCCCAAATTCCGTTCAACTCAAAAATGTTCTCAAAGTATTTTCCAAACATCAGATAACATGGGGTAGTCAGATGAGATTTCTATAAATTTTTATAGATTTTTTATTTGAGTGACTTCCGGAGACTTTCTGAAAGTGTAGAAATTTCTAGTGATTCTCGCAGAGTATTTTAAAGAGTCTTTATGACTTATAGAGATGAAAAAACGACATTTTTAAAGAGTTTATGTGATTTATGGAGACAAAAAATGTTTAATATCTAACTAAGAATTTAAAACATCTACTAATTTTTTTTATTATGCACGTTATAATGTTAATAGAAATACCATGAATACCTAGTAAAATATTTGTTCGTTGTCAGAATAAATCTCACTATTGTCCTATGCCTAAGTTTTCAATCATTCATATTTTTCTATTTGCTATGCTATCTCATCAGTGGTTAGCATTTTTTCGTTGTTTCATCTGAGGGTATGTCATTTGAAGTGGCAAAGAGAACTCTCGGTCGGTATACACGGGGAAATAAAAAGAGAGAGAGGAGATGTCCAATATATTCAGATGAGGTCGGCTGTATTACTGCGCAAATGGCTCGTCCCTTGGTCATCAACTCAAACAAAAAGAAAAGAAAAAATTGGCCCTGCTCTCAAAAACAAATATTCCCTGAATTTCCAAGTCTCCCAAAATATCACCTCTTGAAGAGAGATTTCTACCATGCCTATTTTTATAAAATATTTTCTCTAAATCTCTAAAAATTACGAATCAATGATTTTTAGTTCTCGTTTGAATAACAGGGTGTTAGAGTGACTCTTACGAAATCCTAATCCTAAAACATAGAATTCCAGAGAATTTAAATGACTTAAAAAAATCTCTAACCAATAACTAGAGACATTAGGAGACTCTCCAAAATTATCTATCGACTAACAGTAGATTTGGAAACTATACGAAAGTCATTTGAAATCTCGAACTGACTACCTCCCTAAGATACACTCAGGTGGAACCACATCTCCCAGGGGAATTTTCGAATGAGACAACAAAGACCACCAACCCATTGATAAAGCTTCCATGAAAATCTAGAATCTTAAGGTTATACCCGTTATACCAAGCAACATTTTTCTTGGAAAATGAAATCCAATTTCAAATAATACGCCCTTTAAGGTTATACCAGTTATACCAAGCAACATTTTTCTTGGAAAATGAAATCCAATATCAAATAAGATACCCTTTGTGCAAAGATAGGACTGAAACCCCATATCACGTTTTCCTGTTTTGCTTTTTCACTTGGGTGGGATGAGCTATCTGCAATCTTGACCTCGAGAGGATTGTTGACTATGTCCAAAACTGTTCTAAATTTTAACTCTTGGTTTCTACCTAACCAACCTTTTTCCCATCTGGGTATTGGTCTGAGATTTGTGCCACTATTTTCTGATTTGTTTAGAAAGCTAGGTGTGCTTGGATTTTTCAGGGCAGGAAACTCAACCCAGTTTTTAATTGTAAATCAAATATGCTCAAACCATTTTCAGCTGAATACTATAATTTCCAACGTTTGAAGCAATATTTTGGAATCCTATTATTGGGGCTTAGAAAGTCAAGTTTTTTTGGGGCTTTCTAGGGTCATCAAATATCAATTGGGACATCCCTCATCATATATTTATATAAAGACTAATATGATCCCATATGATTTTAGATAATAAAATCTGATTAACATTATTAATCATGATTAGCAAATCAATTAAGACTAGTTCATCTCTTTAAGTGAAGTGATGAAACTGAAAATCAAAACAAAAGAAAATCATAGGGAGGGGGAGGGGGAGGAGGAGGAAGAAGAAGAAGAAGAAGAAGAAGAAGAATTGGAGATTTTTTTTGCAAATGAGTGATTCAAGCAAAACTTTTGATGTAGGTGAACCCTCATCTTCAAAATACGATAACATATTATTACCCACCAACAACGATCAGTTCTTTGCTGATTTTTCAGAAAATCATGAAATTATGTCACAAACTCAAAATAACCCTTATGAACCTTACTATGATTTCGAAGGACCAACCCAAGAAGAAGAAGAAATCGAAGAAACAATTGCTCAAGATTACCAGGTATACCTCTATTCTAACTCCTATTTCAGTTTTTAAGCTCAGAGTTGCAAGAAATTTCGTTTTTTTCCTTCTGAAAACCCTAGGTTTCCCTCAGTCGCCAGGTCCAATCACGGCTGGGAAACCATGAACTCCCAACCGTTATTCATTATAACGGCTCACTATCGATGAACTCCCAGCCGTTATTAGCATGTTACAGATGGGACGATAAATACTCCTGGCCGTAAATAAAAAATTACGGTCAGGTTTTTTCTACGTGCATGGGAAGACCTGACCGAAGGGTTACCCATCCGTAACTTGTTTTACGGCTCGTTTTTTAGGCCATAAGCTGACTCATCCAGTTACAGGGAAATTTACGTCTTGGAATTCCTGGACGTAATCAGTTTACGGTTAGGAATAATACTTTTCGACTCAGCCGTTGTTTCTATGACGGCTGGAATATCACTTTTCGACCCAGCCGTTGTTGCTATGACTGATGGAATATGACTTGTCGACTCAGCCGTATGCTATTTGACGGCTGGAATATCACTTGTAGACCCAGCCGTATACTCCTTGTCGGCTGGAATATCACTCGTAGACCCAGCCGTTTCTGTGTGTTTAAATTTCTATTGTGAATAATTATGTTACATATGTCATTCTATTATAGATTGTACCGTATATTCCGGTGGAAGACCAAGAGGTGGTTATGGAAGACCAAGACGAGGTTATGCAAGATCAACCCCAACCTGTGCAAGTTTTCGAGGACACAAGTTCTCACTATGCAAACAACTATGAGTGGAAAGATAACGAAGATGCAAAGAAGTGGGCTCGATCACAAGGGCTGAAAAAGATGTGCATCATAGTCCAGAATAAACAAGTTACATTCAACAGATCTCAAATGGTTTGCGAGTGTAGTGGAAAGTATGAGAGCCACTGGAAAAAGGGTAGTGAGTATAAACCAAAAACCGCGAGGAAGAATGGAGTATATAATACGAAGAAGACCGGGTGCCCTTTTAAGCTTAAATTTAAATTTAATGACGACAAGAAAATGTGGTATATGGAAAAAGTCGTCTCGGGTTATCATAATCATCCTATTCCGGATATTTTGATCAACCATCCTTATTCGACAAGGCTCAACCCTTTAGAAAAGGATTTAGTACGCGTGTTGAGTAAAAGACGCACAAGACCTATTGATATTCTTAGTGGCGTGAAGGTGTTAAACCCCCAAAACTCATCCTCATTGTCAACTATCTATAATGAAAGAGAAAAATTTAGAAAAGAGTCATGGGAAGAGAGAGTGCTTATGCAAAAATTATTGTTTTTGTTTGAGGAGGCAAAGTACTCAACCGCCTATGAAAGGAATGAAGAAAATGAAGTGGAATATCTTTTCGTAGCGAATCCGGAATGTGTACAATTGGCAAGATGATTTCATCAAATTCTATTTATGGATTGCACGTATAAAACTAACAAGTACAACATGCCGATATTGAAATTTGTTGGGCAAACATCTACCAAGTCGACATTTACCGTTGCGTTTTGTTTCTTGAAAGACGAGACGAAGGAAAGTTATTTGTGGGCATTGCAAAAGGTGAAGTTATTGTATCAAGAAGGTTATACTCCACAGGTGTTGATTACGGATAAGGAGAAAGCATTGATGTGGGCCATACCACGTGTTTTCCCCAAAGCGCGTCATCATCTTTGCACGTTTCATCTATGAAATAATGTGCAAACTAATTGCAAGAGGGTTATATGGCCAGCAAAGAAGACCGAGATGGAGAGGATTAAAAATCTACTGTTGGAGATACAACAAGAAGAGAAAGAAAAGTTTGAGATGAATGACAAGATAGCCGAGGTGCTTTGGGCGGATTTCCAAGGTGATTGGGAACAACTAATATGGTCGCTCACGGAACCATTATATTTCCTAAGGGAGCGTTTTTTAATTGAAAAATGGTCAACCTACCCGGATGCTATAACATATTTGAAGAACGAGTTATTGGATCCCCACAAAGAAAAGTTTGTTAGTGCATGGGTAAACCGTTATAGAAATTATGACAATCAAGCCACAAGCACGGTAGAGTCGGCTCACTATCGGTTCAAGAGTAAGTTAAATGGTTGTGATGGTGGATTCGTTGTTGTTTTTGAAGCGATGGTTGAGTATTTCAAGCGTGATCTCGATAGAATTAAAGGGGATTTTGAAAAGAGCCGATCTAGACTCGATACCGACTACCGGGATAGCCCTTGGCTCTGGGGAATAAGTTTATATGTTTCTCAATTGGAAATCCTAAAAATGATAACGAAGGTGGAGGCTTGGGAGGAACACAATTTTCCACCAGAAATGAGATGTAATTGTCCCATTAAGTCGGCTTTGGGGCTCCCATGTAGGCATGCGGTAGAAAATTATCCCACAAGGATGATTCCGATTGAAGATATAGATCCATTTTGGAAACAACTAACATTTAAAGATCCATCACCAAATCAAGGTCTTAGGGAAGTGTTTTGCGACACGAAGGTACACAAGGAACTTTTTGAGAAGTATGCTTCTTTACTACCGGCGCAAAGACAACTTTGGTTGTATGAATTGCGGAGATTCAACCATCCATTCACTAGATAAGATATTTTAGAACCTAAGAAGGGGGAGGGAAAGGGTAGGCCTCCGAACAAAACAACAAAGAAACAAGAAAGGGCAGAAGCTAAGTGAAAGGTTCAAGAAGGTCCACAATTGACTCCTTCAATGCGAAGAGATCCTTCGGCTTATGAGAAGTTGAACGAATTGTACAAACTTAAACGAAAGGAAATGGAAAAAGGAGGACCAAGCAGAGCTAGTGAAATGAAGGGAAAACGCCGCAAGAAGAATGTGGTTGTTGCATCCTAAGAAAGTTCAAAAATAAAAGTTGATAGTGGAGTCAAAATTAAAGACCCGGTTGTTCCATCCCAACAAGGTTCAAAAACAAAAGAAGCTAGTAGTGTCCAAAGAAAAGTTGGTGGTGCGGATGGTATTAAGCAATTAGCGAGAAGCCGAGGTAATGATGTCAAAGGAAAAGCACCGATGGTCGAACCATCGCTAATCACCCCACAAAGAGTTGTTAGTAACCTTGATGGTGAGAAGAGACGGTCTTCTTGGATGTAGGTCCGATGAAAGGTTACTGACAACCGAGAATTGTGGTTGGCATGTGTTCGTGGATCATGAACTTTTTACCACATGCACTTTTTACCACATTTTATTCTTAACTACGTCAAGTCCACCGACGATGTTGAGGGCGGCGGAAATTGTGGTTGGCATGTGTTCGTGGATCAACTTGGACCTTTTAAGAAGGTAAAAGAATGGGGTGACGACCAACTTGGGAAAGACTAATCCAATCATCCTCGTCGTTAGTATAGAGATCATCCTTTGCTGGATTATGTAACTCCAGAAGCCTGAGAATCAATGTTCTTTGTTCCTAGTAATCCAAATATAAAACCTCCTCAATGTTACGTCTCAGTCCCCTGGCAATCCACTTAGCTCTCTTGACCTATTTTCACATCATTCAATTAATAGTGGTACATAATTTGATAAACGTATACCAAAAAAAGAATCATATACTTAGCCCACGTACCATCATCGTAGCAATATCACACATTGAGTTCCTGGGGTTCTTTCTCCTTTTTGGGGTTCCTAAAAATGATGAAAAACATATCAGAACATAGGATTACGGATTGGAAACAGATAACGCATCAGTTATAAACTTTATCGGCTGGGAAAAGTGAGACCTCATAACCGTTAAAATAGTCTCGGCTTAGAAATATGTGGACGACCGAATCGTAAACAAAGTATCGGTTAGAAAATACAAATAACGGTTTGGAAAATTTATTTACTGTTAGGAAACTCCCAACCGAAACACTCATAACTCAATTTTACTATGTAAACACAGGACGAATTACGTCTAGGAAAATCCCATCCGTAATGTATTTCACGGTTGGGTTATCAAATTTTCCTATCCGCAAAAGACATCAACGGCTGGGAGTTCTTTATGTCCCAACCGTTAGGTGAACATTACGACCATGACGATATGATATCCCGGCCGTAAACGCTTCAGACAAACATTTTTGGAAACCCTAAATAGATGATTGAACCTATTTTGTCAATCTAATGGTAAAATAACTGCTTGGTTTTTCGATTCTTGCCTAGTATGAGTCATTTGTGGAGGATTCACAGGTGTTTGAACAGATTGGTACATAGGAGGATTTGAAGGTGTTTGAAGAGATTGGTTCACCACATCACCATGAAAAGGAACATCAATAACTTGCCATGATTCAGAATCTGGGTTCAATCGGCCGGATCTTGTCACTCTTGGTCTTGCTGCCATCTTGAGAATCAATGGAGAATAAAAAGTTTTTGATTTTGGTTTTTGAGAAGATGAAGGAGAATAGATAAAATGAATGGGGATAGGGTTAAAATTAAGATTAGGTTTTATTTAAAGGAGAAGGTAAATCAGACTTTTAAGTCACTTGAATCTCCCCGCATCTAATTTTTGCCTCCCCTAAGCATTTAAGCCTCCAAATTGGTCAAAAGACCAGGACTTTCTAAGCCCCAATAATATGATTCACATTTTGACCCCTCCAATCACCCTAACTACTGACAACACCAATCCTAACTGGGTCACTTTTGCTTATATCTCTTTCGTTATAAAATCGCTAATTTACGGACATTGGTATTATCATATATGATTCAACATGGAGGACCATTGGAAATAGAAGTAACACTAACAGAGCTCATAGTGACTTTAACAGGGTTCACAATCTGCCAACCCATGCTCTGAATATTTTCTCTCTCAATGGTGTTGAGTCTGACATAAAGACAGACATAACAATACCCTTTGATATAAACCAACATACTCCACATGAGTTTGGATTTATTATCATAATATGCACTATACAGGATCCTGAAAACCTTAAATATTTCTCTGCACTAACTATATTGGATGCTGTAGGAAATAACATTGATAGTGGAGGACACCCAGGCCATGCTGGAGAATGGGGAGCAACAGGAGGTGTAGATCTAGCTTTCAGCTGGACCAAGGAAAAACAACACATGAAAATTGAAAAAGCGGGGGTCTAACAACACCATCCAATATTTCTCTTAGAAATCTTTATGGACTAACTCCAAAATACTTTGCTAGAGAATCAACTAGACAGTCAGACTCAATCTAGATAAAAGTATCTCAAGGAGTTAATATCTCTCTCTTGGTTTGATCTTTACTCAAGCTAAAACAATAGCGAGTCTTTATCAAACACAAGGAATAACTTGGATGGTACCAAAGACCAATATCCAAGTGCTAATCAATGAAATCAACAGCAACAGGGTCGGATCAGGGTCGGATCTCTAATTGATTAAACTTCAACGCACAACCTGTATTATTTCAAATTATAAAGATAAAACAATATAATGCGGAAATTGAAATAACACGGATACCATAAGTTTTGTTAACGAGGAAACCGCAAATGCAGAAAAACCCCGGGACCTAGTCCAGATTGAATACACACTGTATTAAGCCGCTAAAGACATTAGCCTACTACAAGCTAACTTCGGACTGAACTATAGTTGAACCCCAATCAGTCTCCCACTAATTCAAGGTACAGTTGTACTCCTACTCCTCTGATCCCAGCAGGATACTGCGTACTTGATTCCCTTAGCTGATCTCACCCACAACTAAGAGTTGTTGCAACCAAAAATCGCAGACTTGATAATAAACAAATCTGTCTCACACAGAAAAGTCTATCAAAGGATAAATCTGTCTCCCACAGAAAAACCCTAGGTTTTGTTCCGTCTTAAGATATAAAATCAAGGTGAACAGGAACCAATTGATAATCCGGTCTTATATTCCCGAAGAACAGCCTAGATTAATCAATCACCTCTCAACAATCCTTCTTGACTACACAAGCGGTTTGTCGAGGAATCACAAACAGTGAGACGAAGATGTTTGTGACTTCTTTATCTTGCCTATCGGAGAACTCTCACGATCTCAAGCCAATCAAAGATTGTACTCGTAAGATAGAAGATGCAAGATCATCTCACACAACTACGATAAAAGTAGCATCGGTCTGGCTTCACAATCCCAATGAAGTCTTTAAGTCGTTAACCTGGTTTTAAAGAAGAAAACCAAAGGTTAAAGGAGAATCCACTCTAGCGAGCGCACTAGTATCACACAGACGTGTGGGGATTAGTTTTGCACAATGCTAGATGTCTCCTTTATATAGCCTTCAAATCAGGGTTTTTCCTTAGTTACAAAGCAATCCATATTCACCGTTAGATGAAAACCTGATTTAGATTCAAGCTAATATTTCTCAACCGTTAGATCGAAAACTTAGCTTGTCACACACACTTGGGTAGACGTTTACTGAGTTTGTGAAAACCATGCCCAACCGTGTACGTGTATGTTGGTTCAACATAGTAACCCAAAAGGTTAACCATATGAGCATTTCATATTAACCTAGTTCTTCTTCACCATAACTAGTTCAATTGACTCAAATGAACTAGTTAGAGAATTGTTCAATTTCTATGAGATCTTATGTAACTACACAAGAAACAATTGAAACAAAGACGATTCGATTCGATGAATCGGCTCATGAACTTTATAGCCACGGTTTCCATAAAGCATTCCTTAGTAATTTTAAGTTTCATGTTCAGAGCACATCTTTAGATCATAACCACTTAAGCTCACAAACAAGTTCGCGGACTTAAGGCAACCGACAGAGTTTTCCAAACTCAGCAGAAAATCTCGGCAAAGAGACTTCCGCCAGTTCGCGGACTAGGTTCGTGGACTGAGTTGGAGTACTAAACATGCAAACGAGTTTTTGGAAAATCCCAGTAGAAATTCTCGGTAAGAGAACTTCCGTCAGTTCGCGGAATGAGTTCGCAAACTGAGTTCACGGACTTGGCAAAGACAATTCCTCCGGGATTTCTCAATCAACAAAGTTCGAAAACTTCGGATTAAGGAATACATGGTTATGTAATCTAAACTCTCATTCCAATCATTGATACATTCTCAGAGGACGTTATATAGCCGTTATTCACAGACCGTTTCAGGTCAGAGGAATTCTCAAAGTAATTGAAACTTTTCATGACTTTCGTCACTAGGTGAAGATAAACTTGATCAAAGCGAAACGCTTTACCAACACACGATTTCGAGAAAAAGACAAGTAGTGAATACTCAACTCGAAATGTCAAATGTGTATGATCCATTTTATATAGCATACGACTTTTTGTCTCATAAGAAGTAGGAGATAGAATATATAGACTTTTGAGTGATAGATAAGTTCAAGTCTCCACATACATTTTTGTTGATGAAGTTCCACGATTCCTTGAGTAGATCTTCGTCATTGTATGATGAATTGCCATGAAGTCCTTGAGCTCAACTACACTTTTCTATCATAGTCCGAGACTTAGCTATAATAGACTAGAAATCAAGACTCATAGTTTTGATCACTAACATTAACAAACATGCTTGATATAGCAACGCATGCGAGGTCGATCGAGCTATGCTCTAACAATCTCCCCCTTTGTCAATTTTAGTGACAAAACTATTAATACATATGGAATACAAAAAAGATAAACTTTAGTGGCTCCTATTCCATAGTCTTATCTTCAACGTTCCTTGAAATATTCGTCCTTCCAAGTACTCCAATGATCCCAAAGGTTGTAAGTTTAGCACCACCATTGTTGAAGATCCATAGCTATAACAATGAGATAAATCGAGATTTCCGATCATTATTATACAGTGTCATAGTATCATTATGTAACATCAAAGTCCAATTGCATCACGACTTTAACAACAATACTATGGTGATATGTATCACTCCCCCTTAGTCAATACTCCATCTCTATCATGGAAACCACTCCCCCTTACACAATGATCCGAAAACCATATGTATTTGTAGTGTGAACTACATTATTTCTCCTCCTTTTTGTCAATAAAATTGGCAAAGGTAAAAGAACGGGAACATAATGAAATTTCCACCAGAGACATTTCATAGACTAAAAGAAAAAAAATACATACCAACTTAATTTAGATGCAATCATAAAGCCGAAGCTAAATGCATTCATCAAGGAGTTTTAAGATACAAGATAACCCCTATAAAATTCCACAACCGCACACCCCGCAAGATATTACCATTAAGCACAAGTTCAAAAGAACTTTCCCCCATTTGATGTCATTCCCGAAAGAACAACAAGAGCGACCTTAATTTCGAAAGAAAAGAAGTATTTTTAATTGGACACCAAAAACCATGGAAATGATTTTCTATATCCAAAACTCAATCAAATTAATCACAAGTAAACCCATGATTAATTTAATTGGAATACGCAACTAAATCAAACCACAAAAGTGATCAATTTAATTGATTGTGCTCAACATAAGTAAACTTACGGAGCTACGACTAAGGTAATCATACGGAGATGACTAACTTAATCGTTCACATATTCAACATAAGGAAAACCTTATGGAATATACGACTACATCAACCAATAGAACATAGTTAGTATAGCCGTTCATATACTCAACACAAGAACTTGCGGAATATATGAAAACTCAACTAGACTAATTACAAGAGAACCCATAATTAATCTAATTGGAATACAAACAACCAAACTAATCACGAAGGTAATCAATTTAATTGTCAAAAGTTTTGCTCGACAAAAGAAGACTTTCGGAGCAAATAAATAAATAACCAACCAAGATAATTAATTTAGTTCATAATGATCAACATATAACATCTTATGGAACAACCAACAAAGCCAATAAGAATAATCGACTTAGTTGTATCGTGCTCAACATAAGACACACAATGGAGCCTTCACGGTAATACAAAAAGAATGGATCAATGAAGATCAATACCGTGGAATACATACAAGAATCTATTCTATCTTTCCATCACTATATGCATAATGACATAATAGACTTTATCCTTGTCACACAAAAGATTTTATCCTATTTCCATCAAATAAATGACTGCATAGGCATAACTTTTGTATTTGTCAAAAGTCCGTCCTTTCATCAATATGAAAACCAATTTATGAACGACTTTACTTTTGACAACATATGGGACCTTCAAGTTCATGGACGCAAACAATACATATCCCATAAAAATATTGCAATACTTCAAAATCAAACAGATTAATACTGCAATAACATCCTCCTCCAAATATTTTTAGAATTTAAACAAATAAATCTAAAAACATGAAGATGAAAAACGTTGGACATAGCTATGTGTAGTCACAATAATTGTTATTCCAAACTCTAGTAATCCTTCTCAAAAACATGAATAAATTCTCATAAGAAGTTTCCTAGGCATCAAGACAAACTCGTAATGCACATATAAGATGATTTGTCCTTAGAGAGTAGAATCAATATTTTACGCCTGGATTTATACCAAGAATAGCTACCAAAGGCATATAAAAAGATTTTCAAAGAAGAACATACAAAGTCATTAACGACCATGCACCATAGTTCACATAAAATGATTGTGAACATTCAAGAATCCCATAGTAATGCGTACTACTGCCCATTCTTGAACTTCCTTCTTTGTGCTTCACCAAAAACATTCTTGTAAAAGCTATAAATGAGCTTAGAATAGTACTACTCCATGAATCCAATTCCCCAAGTCCAAGAGAAGTGGAACAAGTGCAACAAAACGGAGCAAAACACTCAAAAACTAGAGACAGGACAAATACCAATCTTAACTCATCCAAAATCAATAATTCTCATCTCCATTTTTAAGAGAATTCAAATAGGAATAGAATGCAAAAAGAATGAGGTCATTCCAAGTTCGGACGAAGAAGTTACGGCCAAAACAAGTTTACCGAATATCGACGACAAGTATGCATACGGGTTTGCAAACGAATTTTCAAGTCTGCGAACTTTACCCCTGGATTTTTATTTTAAAAGATGTTATGCATACCTGGTAGGCGTATCATTTCAAACATCCCGAACTATTATTTTCAAACCTAAACATTTAAGAACCTTAAACACAGATCAAGTTAGGTAGAAAAGAACAATAAGAAAGATACGTGAATCATTATAAGTTCTCTAAGCAAAATAAAAGCACAAATCTTGCTCAAGTTTATAGACATACCTTTTTAGATGAATCCAGTCGAATTATAAAGCTTTACCGAACATAATCTGTGTGCCCCAGTTCTCGTGCTTCCCTCAGCGTATGCATAACAAGGCATTCCTTGGTGAGGATGCACTTACAACACAATCAAGTTGTATTGGGGTGAACAATGTCTTGCTCACCACAACTGACCTTTGGATTATCATGAAAGAGATCGCTTTTAGAACCTTTCACATCCAATTCCATTTTCCCAAAAAACTTGTTAAGTTCCAACATCATGGATATTGCCTTCTCCATAGTCATGGAATTTTCTGGGAGATCATTCCTTTTCACACTCAAAACATCATCGACTTTCCTTGGTATCCACTTCTGAGTGCGTTTAGGAACAATTGGAACCTTCTTCCCATTACTCTCTTCTAGAACTCTCGAAAGAGAATTGGATTGACTATTCTTTTGCAAGTTAGTCTTTCTCCAGTTGGGAGCATCGGATCTTGTCTTCGTATTTACGAAGTTATCCTTTTGATAACCATTACGATTGTAAAAAGGATTCGTACGACGTTTATAGGCAAATCTAGGTTTATCATAGCACTGATTCCCTTTCCTAAAGGTTGGACAATTACAACCTGTAATGTTAATAGGATCATTCTTAACGTATGATCTTGGTTTCACAACTTCTTGTGATGCCCAAACAAGAACATCATGAAGTTTCTCATTCCTTATACGGAAACAACATCTCCTTTCCAGGTGACCTTTATTTCCGCAATAGTGGCAAACATAAGGAATGTTCTTACCTTGATCCATGTGTGCTGTCTTTGGAGGTTGATAAACTTTGCTCTTTTGAACCTTAACTGCAGGTGAAGGTATTTCACTTTTGCCATCAGTGGAAACCTTTTGTTGAGAAGAATCATTAGCCTTGAAATTTTTTACCTCTTTGCTAATACTTGGAGCATCTATTCCCTTATAGCCCAATCCTCGTGTATCACGATGATTTTTACTTGCTCTTAGCATAGTGGTTAATTTGCTTGAACTAGTATGGAACTTTTTCAAGTCATCTTCCAACATCTTGATTTTATCAAGAGCAGCAACTAAATCAGCCTCAAGGCGTTTTTCTCGAGCGAGACAAGCACTTTCTCTGTCGTCAAAACTTGTTTGTTGGGATTTAAATCTTGCTTAAGACTCTGCAAATTTCTCTTCCAACAAAAAGTACTTTTGATAAAGATTATCACATTCAAGTGACTTCATACGTAGGTTTTCCTCAGAATCCTTGAGGATCGATTCGCAAGATCGATTCGAAAAATAAACACCTGCGTAACATCTTCTCAATTTCTTATTTTCTCGACAGAGGGGAATCAGAAGAGGTGAGACATGAGAAGTTGTAATCTTCTTCATTTTCCATGAATCCAAAAACTTAACATACTCTGAGACTTCCTTATCAACATCTCTATCAATATCTGAATCACCTTCATCAGAAAGTTCATCCAACTGTTCTTCTAGGAGAGTTTCCCAATCAACAGTTTTTACATCAAGAGAATGTTTAGATATTGACTTAGATGTGACAGTTCTCTCAGGTAAATCCAAGATTTTAGAATCATCAGGTAATTTCTGAACTGGTACGTTATTAGAGATAGACTCGTCCATAATCAGATCGCTACAAACACAGACTTATAAGTTCTTAGAGTGTTTTCCTGCTCTGATACCAATTGAAAAAGCGTGGGTCTAACAACACCACCCAATATTTCGCTTAGCAATCTGTATGGACCAACTCCGAAATACTTTGCTAGAGAATCAACTAGACAGTCAGACTCAATCGAGATAAAAGTATCTCAAGGAGTTAATATCTCTCTCTTGGTTTGATCTTTACTCAAGCTAAAACAATAGCGAGTCTTTATCAAACAAAAAGAATAACTTGGATGGTACCAAAGACCAATATTCAAGTGTTAATCAATGAAATCAACAACAACAAGGTTGGATCTATAATTGATTAAACTTCAACGCACGACCTGTATTATTTCAAATTATAAAGATAAAACAATATAATGAGGAAATTGAAATAACACAAACACCAGAAGTTTTGTTAACGAGGAAACCGCAAATGCAGAAAACCCCCGGGACCTAGTCCAGATTGAATACACACTGTATTAAGCCGCTACAGACACCACTAGTGGAAAATGGTCTATCTGGGACATTATGAAACGACACAAACTAAATATTGCGATTTAACAACGCACGAAAAGTTTCATTGACTAAAGTCAAAATGTCGTTGTGTTATGACTTTTGTTGACTTAGATAGCGATACTCACTTACATGCCCTTGACTAAAGTGAATATGTCGTTATACCAATATTTTGGTTGACATATGCCGCGACACTTTCGTAGTAACTTAATTATAATATTATTTTATTTACCTTTCCTAACATGGGGACATGTGTCCTGATAATCTTATCTTTATTGTCCGCCTATTACTCTCTTGTCTCTTTCCTTCTCTCTCACCTTGTTTTTTACATCCTTAGGGAACCAGGAAAGAAATCTCCTTATCCCTCACCTTGTTTGCTAAATCAGTATCAAAATATCAAAGGTTATAGTTTTATTTTCTTTCTTATCATTCTCTCGTTCTCCTCTCCAGATGAAATCCCAACTTTGTCATATCTCCCCATCTTCATCCTTCTATTAAGAACCAGAAAAATAACCAATTTTCTTCTTCTATTCATCTCTCCAGATCCATTTGCTAATTACATTAACCAATCGACCTTCATGAACCTAAAAGCCACCACTACGAACCAGAAAGAAAACTCAACCATTAAAATCCCTTCTTCTAAAACCATTTCTTCGAAACCCTTACCTTCGAAATAAAACCATTTTCTATTGTTCTTGAATCAATTTCATGTTCGAAAGAAACCCATTTTCATTTTTCTTCACAATTTCCTTTTCGTGCTTGTTAGGGGTTTTATTTTCTACAAACTTTATCAGGTAAAAGTTGGGACTTTTCTCTATTTTTCATCATTAGAGTCAGGGTTTGATTTTGGTTGACAGGCTTTTAATTATAACTCAGTTTATTGTAGCAAATTGCTAGAAGAACATTTAACATCTTTGAAGATTTCCAACCTTCAGGTATAACTTTTCCCTCACTTTTACTTGTATCAAATCGATTTGATGTTAATGAAATTATTTGAAGTCATTTGGTGTTACTCTTGTGTTAATGAAGCGATTAGAAGTCCTCCAAAAATGTTGTTAAACAAAATTGGGTATAAGACTATGATGTTGGATTTGTAAAAAAAACTGTATGAGCTACGTGTGTAGTTGCAGGAAATCCTACACTACACCCCTCATATGATTTCATTATTATTCAACTCATTTTTAGGTTTACACTCTTAATTTTATTGATCAATCTTTGAATGTTCTTACAAGAAAAGATAAAGGAATCAAGAATGACCTCTGCTCTAGACTTTCTCTCTCATATTTACATGTTTCTTACTCAAAAAGATCTCTCTCTTTACTTTACAACTGAACGACTATTTATAGGGAAGTACATAGTGGATGACAGCTAATCTGTCCTTTATTTTCGAATATGGCTTGCGACATTCTCGCAACCTTACAAATGTTAATTCGCAAACTCTCTAATTTTCGCAGGACATCACATCTTTCTCATGATTTTAGCTGACGTCGTTTATTATCATTTCTGAAATTGTTCTGCGACGCTGTGTGTTGTGTTGTTGATAATTTCGCTAAGAATATTGTTGCGAGATTCTGATCCTACATCTTGCCTCTTCTCATATCTTTTCTGCGAAGTAGAGAATGATGTGAGAAATGCCGCAGCTTTCTTCTTCATATTCTGCATTTATCACACGTACTTTTCTTCCATTGTTTCTTGACACGTCTTTTGTAACCGTTTTTTTAACCGCTTTATCTTTGTATTAATCGTGTTTACTTCTCGAGAAAATTCCCTCTATATATATTCTTTTCACTCTCTTTTTCTTTCTTTTTATTTTCTCTGCAACTTCATCGTTCTTCTGCAAATTCCGTTATTGCAACTTTTCTTCTTTCTTCTTCAATCTTTTTAAGTTCTTCTTCATCTTCATACTATTTCTTCTGCAGATCTCATCGTTCGTAATTTTCTTCGAAATAATCTTCCTGCTATTTTTCCATGGATTCATCAAGGTTAGTTTTCTTTTTTCTTCTTTATGGGTTTTCTGAAATTGATCTTGTTTATTGCCTTATTTGATGTTGTTTATGTGATTCCCATACTCTTGTTATTTCAGCAAAAGCGCCTCCAACACTAAATTTACAGTTCAGAACCCTAATATTCCCAAACCGCAACATAAGGTTGTTGCGCATAAAAGAAAGTCTGCGAATGAGAAGGTAGTAAGAAACATTATCCTTTTCTAATAACAATATTGTTGCCTCTGTTTCTTATCTGGATTGTAATTCGCAGGGTGATAAGGATGTCAATAAACCTCTCAAGAAATCTCGCCACCTTAAAACTGTTCAAACTTCTGTTCCATTCCACTTACTCATTTCTTCTAAATCTCCTGCGACATCTTCGCAAGATAAACTTGTATCTCGAATTCGCGAAAAAGCTGCCTCAAACTTCATTTCTCCATCTGACCTTTCAGTAATTGAAACCCCCTTGTTGATCCTTCTGTGAATGAAACCTCTTCTCTTCCTATTGAGAATGTTTCTCAACCTTCTATCACTGCCAGTTCTCTACCTGAGTCTCTTCCTCTTTCGAAAGAAACCGTGGAAGGAATAGATATTGCTTTCAAAGTTTTATCTGAAGTCCTAGATGATGGCAAGAAGTCTTCTATTGATCCTATCAAGTCTAATGTTTGCGAAATTCTGAGCAAGCATTTAGGTTCTGACAGAGCTGCTTCGCAGACAGCTTTGGAAAAAGAATAATGCTGTTTCGTCTCGAAAATCAAAAGCTTCAGAATGTTTTGTGGATCGTGACAATCTTCGCAAGAAGAATGATGAATTGAGAGGTATGATTTTCTTATCTGTTCTTCAATTTGCCTTTTAATGGTTTTATCCTTCCCATATTTAATTATCCTTGAAATCCCTCTTTCGCATGTTAAGCCTTAAACCAGAAACGAATAATGGAGAGATATCAATTTGAATCTGCTGTTGAAGAAGCCCGTGTTGATAAAGAAATTTTGATGGATCAATATAACCAATTAGATAACCTCTATTCATATTCCTTGATCATATAAATAATCTTACCAATGAAAATACCCAATTAGTTCAGAGACAAGATTTATTAAGTAATGAAGTATCTCGCCTTTCTTATTCTTTAACTAAAGCTAATTTAGGGATGGAAACTTTATCAGATGAGAAAAACCTTATCTCAAGAGAAGCGAACTTATTTAAACAAGATGGCGATATCTTCGCAACAACTTAGCATTCTTCAGAAAGTATGTGATGACCAAGAGCAATCTCTTCGCTCTTTGAGAAATGAACTTAAAGAAGTAACAGAGTCATCTATCGCTGAAAGAGATACACTCATTCAAGGTAGAATAGCTTTAAGTGTAAAGGCGAATCAACTTAAAGAACAATATTCCAAATTAGAAGAATCTTATTCTTCTCTTGCGAAGAAAAATGCCTTTCTTATTTCTAAAGAGAAAAATCTTCAGTCTCGACTTAAAGGTTTAGTTGGAGATAAATTTGATGACGCAATGGACCGTTGGGAGAATAGTTGTCTGTCCTTGATTCAACACCTTATTTCGCAAAAGGAAGGTAGTCATAATAGTTTGACTGCCTTAACTATCTTTTCTTTGTCATATCTTTCTGAGTTCTTCATCTTATTGAAATTTTGTATTCTACTTTCGCAGAGTCTGAGAAGAATCTTCATTCCTCCATTTCTGTTTTGGAGGCTAAATATGCCAAAATTCGCAAAGAAAATGCATTGCTCGTCTCTCCCTTACTGGTTCTCGCGACCGAGCAGAAAGAAGACTTGATTATCTTGCTTATTTTAAGGATATTCAAGATAGGAATCATCAGAGAGCACTTCTTCGTCAAGTTCATCTCCGGGCTGAAGTCCTTGTAAATGATATTTTATTGTCCAAATCTCTTCCTCCTACATCAATTGAACCTTTGAAGTAGATGATGATGAAGTTCCTCGTCCTGCTGATAGTGATTATGATTATGAAAGTGGTGAGGATAATCTTTGGAAGTGAAGAAGAAATTCCTTCTAAGAAGCATCTGGTGTTAATCAAAATGAGAAAGAAATCTCCTGAAGAAGTAATTGCTGGCGATAATCAAGGTGCTAGTCAAGGCGAAGATCAGAACCGAAATGAAGGAGAGGCTTGCGATAATGAGAACATTGGCGAAGAACGTCTGTTATCTCTGCTACTGGAATTATATACTGAAGCTTGAGCTTCTTATCTAGTTTATCTTCTTGAATTGTCTTATTTTATCACTTTTGCGAATATTCTTCAACCAACTTTGGAATCAATTTTCCTTTTAGTATTTTGCTGATGAGAAAGATAATGCTTCTTGTTTATTGATTCCCATACTTGCCTCTCATTATCTTTCTTGCAAAAAATAATCTGTTACGAATACTTATAAATATTTTGTTTTATCATGTGGTCTTATTTTGCCTTCCTAATTAAAGGTCTTATTATGCCACCTCTTGTCATTGCGACAAAATCGCAGGACGTCCTTGCACTTTCATGCAAAAACCCATTGATCTTGCCTTAACTTTTTCTTTTGTATTATGGCCTCTTCAGGAATGTTGCGACAATATGACAGGCCTAAATATTCTTGCGAAAATAAAGCCCCATGACATTGTCTTGCGACGAAATCGTCTTCGCACTTTCATGCGAAAACCCATTGATCTCGTCTTATCTTTTTCTTTTGTATTATTGCCTCTTCAGGATTGTTGCACAAATATGACAAGCCTTAATACCTTGCGAATAAAAGCCTCATGACATTTGCGTCTTAAGACACTTATCAGCTCCCTAATGGAGGGTGCCGCCCTTATCTCCCCCTGGTTGCCCCTTCAAGGAGGCGTACTTCTACCATACAAGGTTAGCTCCTCCCATCCAGTCTTAACAACAACCAGTTGTTTTCGCAGCCTCTTATCCCTTTTACCTATAGGGCTTATGGTTACGAGACTGCACCCTAAGTGGGGTTTTCTTCGGGCCGAGTGCAGTATAAGCCAAGACTTGTCAAGAATGGCAAGGTACGCTTCAAACGTCCCTGGCACTCTTGACTCAACCGTGTACCTCGGCGCCTTGATCAGATCTGCACTCCTTGGGAGAGTCCTTATTACCTTAGTCGCCCAACCCAAGTCATATGCTTAAGCTGAGAATCCAAGGTGCCTCTCCCGGATGGGCTTTATTGACCCCAAATCTCCATGACTCAGGTTCCGGTGGCGGTGTATTTCCCTGAGCCATGCAACAGGTACCCCCTAATATGACGTACTTTAGGTCTTACATTTGCCTCTTGCGAAATTTTATTCGCGAACTAGGGTGTACGCCATAAAGGTTCGCCCCTTTCTTTTATGTCATTGTTCTGTGATTATCTCTGCGAAAATTTCGCACATCATGATCTTGTTTTGATATGATAATCTTGCAATTATTCTTTCAGAATCCATAACTTCTCAAAGCTTCTTACGGATAATATCTTTTTAAGTACAACCTGTTCCATGGTCTGTCAAGTCTATGACCAACATCTTACCTTCTGGATCCATTAATCTATAAGCCTGTTCCAACTATCTCCTTAATGATGTAAGGTCCATCCCATTTTTTCGCTAATTTTCCACCATTTTCTCGCTGATATATTGGTGTCTCTCGCAGAACTAAATCTCCTGGTTGGAATTCGCGTACTTTGACACGTTTATTATATTCTCGGGCTAATCTTCGCTGATAATTCTCCATATGTTGTAAAGTTTTTCTCTTCTTTCTTCTAATTCATCAAGTTTATTTAAGATCAAACCCGCACTAAGATTTTTCTCCCAAGCTTTCTTTTTGTTGTCGGAATAACAACTTCTGTTGGTAACACCGCTTCAACTCCGTATGTTAAACAAAAAGGTGACATTCCAGTAGCTTCTCTTCTAGTTGTATTATAAGCCCATACTGCATTATGTACTTGTTCGCACCATGCTCTGTGATGTCCTTCCAATTTCTTCTTTAATATATCTGCTTTTGTTTGTTGCTTCTACCTGCCCATTAGCTTGTGGATACAAAGGAGTAGACTTTCCACATTTTATCTTGAATGCATTAAGTAGCATTTCTATATTTGTCCTTCAAATTGTTTCCCATTATCAGATACCAACTGCGCAGGAATTCCGAATCTGCAAATGATATTTTCGAATATGAATGTAAAGATATCTTTGTCGCGAATATGTTGTACTGCCTTCACTTCTGTCCATTTTGTGAAATAATCTGTTGCGATTAAATATCTTCTTTGTCCAGAACCTGGTAAAAATGGCCCCACAATATCTAAGCCCCACTTTCCAAAAGGCCACACACTGGTTGAAGATGAATGGTGCTCCAGGTGCATGTTTCTTTCCATGCCGCTGACAATCTTCGCAACGTCTTGATATTTGTTTTGCATCTTCGTGCATGTATGGCCAGTAATAGCCTTGCATTTTTGCTCTATGTGCCAAAGATCTTCCCCCGCTATGATTGCCAGCATCCCCACTATGTAACATTTTTAGCACTTTTTCTCCTTCCTCTCGTGTCAAACATCTGAGTGAGGTCCATTAAAGGATTTTCGGTATAGCACCCATCTCTTAATTCATAATTCGTTGCACGGCTTTTTAACTTGTGTGTTTCCAATCTATTTCTTGGTGTTTCTCCTTTCGCCAAATATGCATGAAGTTCCATTCTCCAGTCTGCGATATTGTTCGTTTGTTCTTCTTCTTCATTGTCTATTATCATCACGTCCACTTCTTCTCTTCTTTATTGATTGATGGTGACAGAAGTGTTTGTATTTTTATGCATCTCGCAGTTGGATCTGTCATCATGCTTGAGATGAAAGCAAAAGCGTCTGCGAGTCTGTTATCCTTTCTTGAAATGTGCCTCCATTTTATTTTTGGGATTTTCGCTGACAATTCTTCAACGAGCTTCTTGTATTTCTTCAAGGATGGTTCATTTGTAGTATACTCTCCCTTTATTTGGCGAATAACTAGCTGCGAATCACTAGTGATCCTGGCATTTTCTAGTTTCATTTCTATTGCGAATTTTAAGGCATGTATCACAGCTTCATATTCGTTTCATTATTAGTGGATGAATTCCAATCTGAATGAAAAGCCATCTTATTCCTTCTGGCGAAATTAAAACAATTCCAACTCCATTTCCTTCTCCATTTGATGATCCATCTACCAATATCTCCCATCTATTTGGTTCTGTTAATAAATCTTTTGGATCTCCGTGTTCTTCTTCTATATCCATCATTTCTTCTACGCTTCATCTTCTTCTAAAGGAAATTCTGCCAAGAAATCTGCAACAACTTGTGATTTTGGTGAAGACAAAATTTCATATTTAATATCAAAGTGGCCTACTTGTGCATTCCATCTCCACTCTTCCTGATCTTTTAGAATTCTTCATCACTGATTCAATTGGTACTTTTGTTAATACCTTTATCTTGTGCGCTTGAAATATATGCGGAGCTTAAATGATGCATAAACTAATGCTAAGATTACTTCTCAATCTTTGAGTAATTCTTCTCGGCAGTATTAAAAGTTTTGCTAATGTAATAAATGGGTTTCTCCACTCCTGCGTCTACTCGCAATAACAACACTTAATGCATGCGACGTCGTCGCAAGATAGATCAATAATTCTTCTCCTGATTCTGCTTTTTGTAAAATAGTTGTATTCATAAGATGTTCTTTGATCCCTTGAAAAGCTTTTTCACATTCATCAGTCCATTTAAATTTCGCACCCTTCTTGAGTATATCGAAAAAATATTTGCATTTGTCTGATGATCGCGAAATGAATCTCCCCAGCGAAGCTAGAAGCCCATTCAACTTCTGTACATCTTTTATTGTTGCTGGTGTTGGCATGTCACGAACTGCTTGCACTTTTTCTGGATCAACCTGTATTCCTTCCTTTGATACAATGTAGCCTAAAATTTTCCCGATGCAACTCCAATAGTACACTTCTCAGGATTCAATTTAATGTTATACTGCCGCATTTGTTCAAAAATCTCCCTCAGGTCTTGTACATGGTCTTTAGCTTCTTTACTCTTTACTAACATGTCATCCACGTATACTTCTAATGTTTTGTGTATCCATTTTGCGAACACCTTCTCTACCATTCTTTGGTATGTCGCTCCCGCATTTCGCAAACCAAATGGCATTTTTGTGTAACAATATAAACCTCTAGGGGCAAAGAAAGCAGTATGTTCTTGATCTTCTTCAGCGAGAGGGATTTGGTTATACCCTTTGTACCCATCTAAAGACGATACTCTATCATTTCCCGCTGCGGATTCCACCATTTGAGGAATATCTGGTAACGGAAAACTATCTTTGGGGCAAGCTTTGTTTAAATCAGTGAAATCTATGCAAATCCTGATTCCTTTGTTTTTCTTTGGGACAATGACCATATTCGCTATCCATTCTGGGTATTTAGCTTCTCTTATGATTCCCGCATCAAGCATTTTCTGTAGTTCTTCTTCTATTTGGGAATGGTAAGTTGTTGCAATTTTTCTTATTCTCTGTTTAAATGGTCTCACATTTTTGTTAATCTCCAACTTGTGGCATGCAATTGATGGATCTATTCCCGGTATCTCATCCATGCTTCCTGCGAAAACATCTTTATATTCTCGCAACAGGTTAACAGTTCTTTCTTCTTCCACATCCATTTTGGTTCCAATTCTCAATATTAGAGGTTCTTCTATAGTCCCAACGTTTATTTCTTTTGTTGGTTCTGCGGCAGTGTAACTGGGTTTAGGTTCTCCCATTGGTGTTGGTTCTTTTATTGTTTTCACAGGTCCTTCTCCTTCTTCCGAAATTTCGCTGGGTATTCCTTTGCCTTCTTTTGCCCTTATCATATATACTCTAAATTCTTCTTCTTCTTTGCTTCCTTTGCCAACTTTCTGCGAAATTGTTTTTTTTGCTTGTCCTTCATAATGCTTTACTTCAATTTGATGACATAATTTCGCATTGTCAACATCTCCTCTGATTTCACCTATTCCATTTGGGTGGGAATTTAATACATTGATGCAACGTTGATACTACACTTTTATCGCATGTATCCATGGTCTTCCTAATAACATATTATATGGCGATTCCATATCCACCACGCACAGTGTTACATGTGTTTCCATCTCTCCAAGTGGAATTCATACCACTATTTCTCCTTTAGGTTTTGTTGTGGATTTTTCAAAGCCGTGAACAAAATATGTTGAACTGGACATTTCTTCATCTTTAAATCCCATTCCCCGGAATGCATGATAAAATATTATATCCACTGAACTTCCTGTATCGATTAAAGTTCTGTTCAATATCCATTCTCCCGTGGATTTTGTTGTTGTCTCCTTCTCTTTTCGCGTAATAGGTACTGTAATAACCAATGGAGATGTGTGGTTCAAATTTTCTTTTGGTATTCCTGCCGCCATGAATGTAATTTTTTGCTTTTCCCAATCTTTCAAGGGTGATGTATTTTCTACCGCCATAACCTTCCTTCCTTCAAAATTTCGTTTATGTATTCTTCCTTTGATGTTTTCATGGAATTCATTAACCATCGTTTTTGTTATCATATTACACTCCAATCTTTTGTCATCTTCATTAATTCTAATCATCTTTCTTTTAACTGGTTCACTGATTTATTTAATCACTTTCTTGATTTGAACATTCTCAACAACAATCTTCAACTTTCGATCTTCAAATCCCTGTTTCTAGCTCCATTATGTAGTTGCAGGAAATCCTACACTACACCCCTCATATGATTTCATTATTATTAAACTCATTTTTAGGTTTACACTCTTAATTTTATTGATCAATCTTTGAATATTCTTACAAGAAAAGATAAAGGAATCAAGAATGACCTCTGCTCTAGACTTTCTCTCTCCTATTTACTTGTTTCTTACTCAAAAAGATCTCTCTCTTTCCTTTACAAATGAACGACTATTTATAGGGAAGTACATAGTGGATGACAGCTAATCTGTCCTTTATTTTCGAATATGGCTTGCGACATTCTCACAACCTTACAAATGTTAATCTCGCAAACTCTCTAATTTTCGCAGGACCATCACATCTTTCTCATGATTTTAGCTGACGTCGTTTATTATATCATTTCTGAAATTGTCTTGCGACGCTGTCGTGTTGTGTTGTTGATAATTTCGCTAAGATATCACTGTTGCGAGATTCTGATCCTACAACGTGATATTTATGATTCTGATACTGGGTTTGATTTTTTAGTTTAGTAGGCTTGTATTGATTATTTTTGATTTTGTATGAATAATATCTGGTGCTGATGGTAATTAGATCGTTGGTGGTGGTGGAGGTTGTGTGGACTGAACTGGTGTTGATGACTGGATGCTTGGGAGGGAATCAATGAGTTCGATAAAGCACTGGTGGTGATGGTAACCAGCTCGCTGGTGGTGGTGTGGGTTGTATGGACTGAACTGGTGGTGGTGAAGAGGTGTTTGGAGAGGGAGAGCAATTTGCAGGTGCTGTTAAAAGGGTGAACATGAACTTATGGGAAAGGTCTTCTTTGGTAGTGTTGTTGGTGCAAATTCAGGCCAATCTCTTGCTTGACAAGCACCATTAGGTGCAGGGTTACCTAATACTGTAATCTGCACTACTACAAACAAAGTTTGGGCATCATGAATGAAAGGTGAGATACAAACACTTTTACTAGTATTTTCTCATGAAAATCTCTGTTTATCTCACCTTATTTTACTTCTTTTTTTTTTTTTTTGATTTTCGGGGTCATCAGTAATTTAGAAATATGGCTTATATGCTGCAATCTGTGCTTCCATAGCAATGCTAAGTATCTGATGCTATTCCTAGAAGATTCACAGGGCAACCCGGAGCTGTGCAATTCCCAAATGAAAATTGTTAACAATAAGGCAAGTAAAAGTTGCAGATGTTGGTTTAACTGTAAGTTGTATTATGGTACAGCATATTTCCAAATATTCGACTTAGGATATGCAAGGATTCTTTTTGAGGAATCTTTAGCATTCAATAACAGTGGAGTTGGATTATTGATGATCGTTAGATTTGGGTTGTCAAAAGCATCGAGTAAAGATTCAGTGTAACTTCATGAAATGTCAGCTTAACGGTGTGCGTTATTGATGGTTGTTAGTTGGTTGTATTTTCAGTTCAATGGGGACAAAGGATGTGGGTGATGCATAGACATTGGCAATCATGGTAATATTTTTGGCTTTAATATTTATGTCTGTAACGCTTTACATTTGACAAGGTAGGCATTCTTATTCAAGTCTTGTTAACACTTTAAGTTTTATATTCTCTGATCAGACTTCACTGTATCCATATATGACTCTTGTGAGAGATACTAGAGGTTCATTCATTTCAAGGGGTGATGCTCTTTTTTAGTCTAGAAAGTCATCCTGAAAATATTAGAATTAATTATCATATTATGTCTTCAGCAACACCGATACAGGATGGTATTCGAGTAACTCAATAATGTCCCTTGTTATTGTAGCGAGTTCAATTGAAAAATTATCTTTAAAAGCCTTTTTTTCAGACACCCTTGTTCAGAGACTTGTAGCGAGTTCTTGTAGACCCTTGTTCAGAGACTTCTTATAGAAAATAAAAAGCAAGCTTAAAAGCCCTTTTTTCTTTATAATCCATCTTTCCCGTTTTTAAGAATTCCTTTAGAAGTCTTTATATTCGATCTAGAGGTTTATATTGTGGTATGTTAGTCTCCTGGGCTTGACAAAGTGATGCAGCTCTCCACAGAGAATGATATTGTCTAGAGTAGAGCCCTTATAATCATAACAAGCTTGAACATTTGCATCTTTAAAGGGATTCGATCTTAAGCAGGGACCACAATCAAGTGTTAATCTAATGTACCCCTGATCATGATAAATTGTATAACATCCTTCTATAAACTAGTAAAACGAAACAAGAAAGAAGATGTCGGATGTTGTTGCATCATGCTGTGACTGGTGTCAATGTTTTAGTAGTTCTGAAATTCTATTAGTTCGTCCAATTTGGTTGCGTTGGGTGCTAATATTTTATATCTGTAATAGTTTTCTTTGTTCCGATAAGATCGTTTTCAACTGCTAGCTACAAGCTTCGTACATATGGCAATTAAATTTATTAATCTTGTATTAGTGTTGTGTGTTTAACCTTGGTGCAATGTTGTTACTCGTGACACCATCAACAAGCGATCGAACACCTATTAAGGTATCTTTTTAGCCAATTCATAAAATTTCATTTAACAACCCATTTATCTACTTTAGCCAAAAATTTACTAATAAACCAACACGAAATTATCTAAGAGTATCAAGTTCATGTCCACGTTTCGGCGCAAACAAAGTTCGATCATCTAAGAGTCCATCTGCATATTTATGTTTGAAATATAATTTCAATTTTTTTTGTTTGTTTATCCTTTTCTTGCAGCCTTCACAATCAGTGCTTGCGGAAATTTTTGTTTTCTTTAGACGGAGACAGAGTTGATGAATTGAGCGCGCTTTACTCTCCAATCCTTGGTGAGAGTGTACTATGTGTTACTTTATATGTATGCTTAAATTGGAATTTGTTTAGTAGCTTAGGCCATCTTTTTATTAGTTAGGTTCAATCTGTGTGATGTTGAAATTAGATAAGGAGATGGTGAGAGCTTTCGATTGTCATGAAGTTACTTGTGCTATTATTCAAATGCCATCATAATTTTTGGGAGTTCATTTTGGTTAACTGATGTTGAAACTATTTTTGATGCAGGTGCGCTGTTCCGAAGTGTGGGCTTATTTGATCAACGAGAAGCTTATCGTTTTGCTGGTTTGCACTTGTCATTAAGAAACCTTCAACTTATTAGGACTTGTACCAATTATCTTTCAGAAAAATCTTGAACTTATTAGGTACTGTATTGGTGTCAATTCAGTATTAAAATCTTGTTGTATCATTTTTGAACTAAATTTATGAATCAAATTAATGTTCAATGGAATGGTAATTTGAGTTTGTAAATTCAAGTTTAGTTTCAGTGTAATTTGAGTTCTGAATCAGAATTATTTCAGCCCAGTCAGAATGGCTGCAATCAGTCAACTTGATTTTTTTTAATTAAAATAAATCAATTCTACGACGTACTCTAGGTGTCGTGATCAGCGACACCCTGAGAGAATCGTTATTTAGGGGCAATCTGAAAGTGTCGTTCCAGAAAAAGACACTGAATCTACGGCACTTTCAGCGGCACTCTGATAGTATCGTTTAACTCGTTAAAACGCCACTATCTGACTATCTTAAATCGGTTGTTTTCCACTAGTGCACTAGCCTACTACAAGCTAACTTCGGACTGGACTATAGTTGAACCCCAATCAGTCTCCCACTAATTCAAGGTACAGTTGTACTCCTACGCCTCAGATCCCAGCAGGATACTGCACACTTGATTCCCTTAGCTGATCTAGCCCACAACTAAGAGTTGCTGCAACCCAAAATCGCAGACTTGATAATAAACAAATCTGTCTCACACAGAAAAGTCTATCAAAGGATAAATTTGTCTCCCACAGGAAAACCCTAGGTTTTGTTCCGTCTTAAGATATAAAAACAAGGTGAACAGGAACCAATTGATAATCCGGTCTTATATTCCCGAAGAACAACCTAGATTAATCAATTACCTCTCAACAATCCTTCTTGACTACACAAGCGGTTTGTCGAGGAATCACAAACAGTGAGACGAAGATGTTTGTGACTTCTTTATCTTGCCTATCGGAGAACTCTCACGATCTCAACCCAATCAAAGATTGTACTCGTACGATAGAAGATGCAAGATCAGATCACAGAACTACGATAAAAGTAGTATCGGTCTGGCTTCACAATCCCAATGAAGTCTTTAAGTCGTTAACCTGGTTTTAAAGAAGAAAACCAAAGGTTAAAGGAGAATCCACTCTAGTGAGCGCACTAGTATCACACAGACGTGTGGGGATTAGTTTTTCACAATGCTAGATGTCTCCTTTATATAGCCTTCAAATCAGGGTTTTGCCTTAGTTACAAAGCAATCCATATTCACCATTATATGAAAACCTGATTTAGATTCAAGCTAATATTTCTCAACCGTTAGATCGAAAACTTAGCTTGTCACACACACTTGGGTAGACCTTTACTGGGTTTGTGAAAACCATGCCCAAACATGTACGTGTATGTTGGTTCAACATAGTAACCCAAAAGGTTAACCATATGAGAATTTCATATTAACCTAGTTCTTCTTCACCATAACTAGTTCAATTGACTCAAATGAACTAGTTAGAGAGTTGTTCAATTGTTATGAGATCTTATGTAACTACACAAGACTCAATTGAAACAAAGATGATTCGATTCGATGAATCGGCTCATGAACTTTATAGCCACAGTTTGTATATAGCATTCCTTAGTAATTTTAAGTTTCATGTTCAGAGGACATCTTTAGATCATAAACCACTTAAGCTCACAAACAAGTTCGCGGACTTAAGGCAACCGGCAAAGTTTTCCAAACTCAGCAGAAAATCTCGGCAAAGAGACTTCCACCAGTTCGCGGACTAGGTTCGCGGACTGAGTTCGCGGACTAAACACGCAAACAAGTTTTTGGAAAATCCCAGCAGAAATTATCGGTAAGAGAACTTCCATCAGTTCGCGGACTTGGCAAAACCAATTCCTCCGGTTTCTCTCAATCATCAAAGTTCGAAAACTTCGGATTAAGGAATACATGGTTATGTAATATAAACTCTCATTCCAATCATTGAGACATTCTCATAGGACGTTATATAGCCGTTATTCACAGACCGTTTCATGTCAGAGCAATTCTCAAAGTAATTGAAATTTTTCATGACTTTCGTCACTAGGTGAAGATAAACTTGATCAAAGCAAAACGCTTTACCAACACACGATTTCGATAAAAAGATAAGTAGTGAATACTCAGCTCGAAATGTCAAATGTGTATGATCCAGTCTATATAGCATACGACTTTTTGTCTCATAAGAAGTAGGAGATAGAATAGATAGACTTTTGAATGATAGATAAGTTCAAGCCTCCACATACCTTTTTGTTGATGAAGTTCCATAGTTCCTTGAGTAGATCTTCGTCGTTGTATGATGAATCGCCATGAAGTCCTTGAGCTCAACTACACTTTTCTATCCTAGTCCGAGACTTAGCTATAATAGACTAGAAATCAAGACTCATAGTTTTGATCACTAACATTGAAAAACATGCTTGATATATCAACGCATGCGAGGTCGACCGAGATATTCTCTAACAAAAATTGAAGTACATGTTGAATCCAGGGAAATTCTTTTAAGATTTTAGTCTCTATACTGCCAGGCTATCAAGGGAAGATTCAATCTAAGTTACTATGAGGACTCAGGAAATAATAAGGAAGACAATTACTCAAGAATTAAACCAATATCTTTTGTGTTAACTAGTCTTAAATTTATCCATAGACTTCAAAATTTGGATACTCTTAATCTAGCTATCTCTTGTAAGAACAATGAAAGCAGGCTTGGCACAAGCACTGCTAATTCCATGTATGGCTCTTAGACCTTCTGTCTAAGTTTTTCTATTAAAAAAACAATGACAGAGCTCATATTACAAAAGAAAAGGACTGCATAGAGGCTCCAATAATAAGGTTACTAATACGAATTTGTTTTATTCTTACCGTTGTGGATATCTTGTACTCACAAATTACACCACTTTTAAACTAGTGAGAAAGCGTCGGCTCTATATCTTGAAGAATCAGTTGGCACGAGTGAAGATTAAACATAAACACAAATGATTAACGCGGTTCGTCTCTTTAAGCCTACATCCACAAGAGAAGAGATGATTCTTTCTTATTAAGAATCTGTTACACAGTATAATAGAGATTATACATGAGTACCACTTTTAAATGGATGGTACATCATCCATTTACAGAGAAGATACGATATCCTAAAGGGACTAAGTTTGTTAACTGGTAAACTGTTATAAGGAAACAATATAATAATATACCATCAATATATTTCAAGTGTCAATACTTCCTTATTCTTCGCCAATACCCCCCCTCCCCTCAAGTTTGCACATAGATGTCTATCGAGCCCAACTTGCCTAATATCTCTTTACCTTTTCCAGCGGATAATCCCTTCGTAAAAATATCGGCCAACCGCAAAGCACTAGGAACAAACGGTGTACTGACAACAATGACTTTCAATTTTTCACGAACAAAGTGGAAATCAAATTCAATATGTTTTGTTTTATCGTGGAAGATGGGGTTCGAGTCAATGTGCATAGCAGCTTGATTGTCGCAAAACATCTTGGTTGGTTGAGTTGATACAAAACCTAAATCTCGTAATAAGGCTCGGAGCAAAGTTATTTCGCATGTTGTTAACGCCATGGCTAGTATTCTGCTTCCGCACTTGATCGAGCAACTACATTTTGTTTTTTACTCCTCCATGTAACCAGATTCTCCCCCAACGAACGTACAATATCCTATGGCTGACCTTCGATCAACTGGACATCTAGCCCAATCTGTATCCGTATAGGCTGAAATAGAAATGGAATAATGGCCAGTAATTGAACTATCTCCATTATTATGCATCCGAAAATCTCTTCCAAGGGAGCCTTTAAGGTACTGCAGAATTATATTAACTGCATTCATGTGACTAAATGTAGGAGTGTTAGAGCACTACTCGGTCGAACTCGAATGCGTTGCTATCTCAAGCATGTTTTTCAATGTTAGTGATCAAAACTATAAGTCTTGATTTCTAGTATGTTATAGCTAAGTCTCGGACTAGGATAGAAACTGTAGTTGAGCTCAAGAACTCCATGGAGATCATCATACAAGACGAAGAACTACTCAAGGAACTGGTGGAACTTCATCGACTAAAAGGTATGTGGAGACTTGAACTTATCTATCACTCAAAATTTTATCTATTATATCTCCTATCTTGAGACAAAAGTCGTTTTTCTATATAGACTTTGATCATACACATTTGCTATTTCGAGCCGAGTTTATCTCGCTTATCTATTTCTCAAAATATGTGCTGGTAAGATTTCATTTTGGCCAAGTTCATCTTTACCTAGTGACGACAGTCATGTTATGTTTCAATCACTTTAAAATGGCTTTGACAAAAAATGGTTTGTGAATAACAACTATATAACGTCCTCTAAGAATGTTTCAATGATTGAAATGAGAGTTTAGATTATATAACCATTGTTTGATATAGGCATTGTGTGGTAACACATACATGTATAAGTCCTTATTCCTTGAACCAAAGTATGCATACTTTGCTGCTCAGGAAAACTGAAACAGAGTCCGCGTACCCAGTCCGCGTACTGTCGGAGGTTCTCTTCCCGAGAAAATCTGCTGGAGTTTGTAAACTATTTACAAACTTATTCCGGGTACTTAAGTCCGCGTACCTAGTCCGCTTACTTAGGTTGGTTATATTCTAAAAACGATTATTCGTGAACTTATACTTATATTAACTAAGGAATGCAAGTTTGCAAACCGTAGCTATAAAGTTCATGAATCGATTCGAGTGAATCAAATATTTTTTGCTTCGATTGTGTCTTGTATACTTCTATAATATCTAAGCAATTGAACAACTCTCTAACTAGTTCATTTGAGTCATTTGAACTAGTTATGGTGAAGAAGAATATGGTTAATATGGAAGTGCTCATATAGCTAACCATTTGGTTAACTACCGTTGAACCAACTAAATGTACATGTTTGGGTACGGTTACACAAACCTAAAACGTGCATTTCATTTTTGTGTAACAAGCTAAGTTTTCGATCTAACGGTTGAGAAATATTAGCTTGAATCTAATCAGGTTTTCATCTAACGGTGAATATTGAATGCTTTGTTACTAAGCTAACATTGATTGCAAACCCTGATTTGAAAGACTATATAAAGGAGAAATATAGCAACTGGGAAACCTAATCCCCACACCTCCTATGTGATACTAGTTGTATAAGCTAGAGTCGATTCTCCTTTAACCTTAGGTTTCTACCGAGACCCTGTAGGTTAATGACTTGAAGACTTCATTGGGATTGTGAAGCCAGACCGATACTACTTTCTTGTAGTTGTGTGATCTGATCTTGCTGTTTCTATCGTATTCAGTACAATCGTAACGATTGGCTTTAGATTGATATCTCCGATATGCAAGATGTAAAATTAATCACAAACATATTCGTCTCATCGTTTGTGATTCCACAATATCTTTTTTCGCCGCGTCGATTAAGATTATTGTGAGGTGATTGATAATACTAGGCTGTTCTTTGGGAATATAATTCTGGGTTATCAGTTGGTTCATGTTCACCTTGATTTATCAAAATACGGAACAAAACTCGTAGGTATTTCTGTGGGAGACAGATTTATCTATTACCGTAGACTTTTCTGTGTGATACAAAATTGTTTATTAAAGTCTTCGACTTTGGGTCATAGCAACTCTTAGTTGTGGTTGAGATCAGCTAAGGGAATCAAGTGCGTAGTATCATGCTGGGATCAGAGACATAAGGAGCGCAATTGTACCTTGGATCAGTGTAAGATTGATTGGCGTTCAACTACAGTCCAGACCGAAGTTAGTTTTTAGTAGGCTAGTGTCTGTAGCGGCTTAATACAGTGTGTGTTCAATCTGGACTAGGTCCCGGGGTTTTTATGCATTTTCGGTTTCCTTGTTAACAAAACTTCTGGTGTCTGTGTTATTTCTTTTCCGCATTATATTTTGTTATATAATTGAAATATCACAGGTTGTGCGTTAGATCAATCAATTAGAATATCCAACCTTTGGTTGTTGATTTACATTGATTGACACTTGGATATTGGTCTTTGGTACCATCCAAGTTATCTCTGATTGTATTTAATTAGACTCGCAAATTTCTATTTGCTTGAGTAAGAATTAAATCCACAGATCGAGATATTATAACTATTTGATATACTTTATTAAGATTGAGTCTAATTGATTCTCTTAAAAGTATATTGGAGTTAGTCCATACAGATTTCTAATCAAAATATTGGGTGTAGTTGTTGTACCCCCGCTTTTTCGATTGGTATCAGAGCAGGCAAACACGTTTAAAGACCTTACAAGTCTGTGTTTGTAGGGATCTGACTCTATGGACAAGAGTACTATCTATGATAAACGCGTCACCAGAAACAAAAGTTATTTCTCAACTCCATCTATTAAAGAGAAAGATTCGTCGATCTCAAATATAGACGAACCTTGTTTTCTGATGAGACAGACAGACAACGACATGCGTTATCCCGATTACCCTTCAAAAGAGTCCATCTCTATTGATGAAAGGAAAGCAACTGAAGAGAGTGAGTTTATTCTAAATCTTGTTAGAATCCAAGACGATAAATTTAATCGGTAGAAAAACCATGTCAATGTTCTTCTTGGTGTTGTAAGAGACTGCAATTTCAAAGAAAATACTGAAGATCACTCTTCACGTATGTCTCTTGAGGCAAGCCTTAAAAATGATGCTTTGGAAATTGAACATCGCTTGAGTAAACTCTCAATTCAAGGATGCTCTAAGAAGTCTAATATACCATGTACTTCTGCTACAACTGAAAAAGTTCCAGCTCCAGAAGTAAAATCAAAATCCCTTCCTATCAGAAAAGATGTGTTCGTCTCCTCCTCTAATCAAGGAAGTTCCACATCACTTGGAAGGAAGAAATATCCTAACTAGACTGTTAAGACTGTACTATCTAATCACCCTTGTGATCAGAAAGTATGTCTCTTTTGTGAGGCAAAAGGTTCTGTTAAACAAAACGGAAACTCTAGGTTGAATAAAAATTCCTTTGTTAAACTTCAACACACCTTAAACTTAATTCTCAAAGGTGTAACTGACATTCGTATGTTTTAACCAATTGGTTTTTGTACTTACCCTGTGTACGCTACCAAGAAGGTTAGTTCAATGAGTTCCTCGAACACTCAAAAGCAGAACAGTCGTCTTAACAAAAAACGTCTAAGGAAAGATCAAGTCTTGTCTTCTGTTAATAAAGAAGATAACGTTACCTTAGGTGAGAACAAAATTCCAGGAGAAAGGAGAAAAAATGATGATATTAATGATAACCTGAAGGAGATGATTAAAGGTTATAAAGAAACTATTAACAGGTTGTCTATCCTCTCGAGACAAAAATCTTCTGGTAAGGATTCAAACTATGTCTCATATTTTGATGACAGTATGTTTTATGATAATTTCTCACATCAAAAAGGATCCCTTTCTAGATTCGAAAGGAAAAAGAGATTAGATCGTAAACACAATTCTCTTAATGAGCTAAGACCTTATACTTGTGCTAATTAATCACAAGAGTCAAGAACTTGCTCAAAAAAAAATCTTGTTGAGCAAGAGGTGTAAAAATCAGGTATATTGTGGCAATTTGGTTTGGTGTTCTGCTTAGTTGAGCTATCTTCTTATCGTTTATAGCTAAACTAGTGTCTGCAGACAATATTGCCTAAATAGTATTTGTGTCTAGTATCATTTCTCTATTTTAATGCAATTCTTATTGCATCTACGTTGCCTGCTACATTTTTGCTCTAAATTGCTTCTCTGAAGTTATGAAATTTATTGAGCCATTTGCAATTTCTTGTAGCAGAGTTTTTTTATAAAATCTTGGTTGGGTCAAGTGTATTCGTACGTGTACCCGTGTTACCATTACGAGTCAACTGTTTGAAAACCCTAAAAACTACCCTTCCTAAGAAACCATTAAATACCAAACCTCTGAGTCACGTTTGCATACTCTGGGTTATTTTGTGGTTTGTCAAGAATGTCATCCTTTTCTTCTTCACATGTTGGTGGTTTTGCGAGAGGCTTTCTTGATAAAGGTATTGGTTTTGAGTCCAAAGGGAGGAAGAAAAGAACCCTAGTTGAAGATGATCATCCCAATGCCTCATGTTACTATGCCTACACACATGAGGATATTAAGAATGGGGATATGGTCTCTGCTGAAGTGGTTCATGATTTTCTTAAATACTTTGAGGAAGAAAAACTGCATCTTGTTGATACTTTGAAAAGTCTTGATGTGTTAAGAACCGAGTTGGAAAAGGTTACGCATGACCCTTGGTCTCATAAAAGCACAAGTTAACGACCTTCTCAATGAGGATATCTTTTCTAAAGATGCAGTAGATGCAGTCGATCACAAGCTCAAAGACCTCAAGGCTCATGAGGATAGTGAACCGTCTATTTGACTTCGGTTCGTGTTCGGCTTTGGCATATGAGTATGTTCTTTTTTTGTTTTTAGCTTGTTGATTTTATTCGTCTAGTAAATCTTCTTTTCTTATTTTGTTTAGAAGAATAACTAGAGTTTGTAATAGCCATTATTGTGATTACACATAGTTATGTACAACGTTTTCATCTTCATGTTTTTAGGTTTATTTGTTTAAATTCTAAAATTGTTTGGAAGATGATTTTTGCAGTATTAATCTTTATGGTTTTATATATTGCAATTTTTTATGGGATATGTGTGTTTGCGTCCGTGAACTATGATTTTCCCATACCTTGTCAAAAGTTAAGTCTTTCGTATGTCGATATGCATGTATTGATAAAAGAATGAATGAGCTTTTGACATCACAAAAGTTCGAATCCTATTATGTCATTATGAAAATATTGATGGAAGATAGGATGAGCTTTTGTTTACAAGGATTATGTCTATTATATGTCATTGTGCAAATAGTGATGGAAAATAAAATGAATACTTGTCTATTCCGCAGTATTGATCTTCCCTGATCCATATTTTATGTATATATTGTGAGGCTCCGTAAGTTCTCTTATGTCGAGCAATTCCGATTAGATTAATTATGGATTCTCTTGTGGTTAATCTAATTGAGTATTTTTGGATTCAAATTCATATTCGTATACGATTTGTTATGTCCAAAGAAATCCTTTTTTTCTTATGAAATTAAGGTCGCTCTTGTTGTTCTTTCGGGAATGACATATTATGGGGGAGAGTTCTTAATTGAACTAGTGCTTAATTGTCAAATCTTTGTGGGGAGTGCGGCTATGGAATATTATAGGAGTTATCTTGTATCTTTATAAACTCCTTGATAAAAGCATTTAGCTTCGGCTATATGATTGCACCTAAATAAGTTGATATATGCTTTCTTTTGGTCATGAAATGTCTCTATGAAAATTTTCATTAGGATCCCGTTTTCGTACCTTTGCCAATTTTATTGACAAAAAGGGGGAGAATTAATGTGTAGTTCACACTACAAATACATATAGTTTTCGGATCATTATGTAAGGGGGAGTGGTTTCCATGTGAGGTGGAGTATTGACTAAGGGGGAGTGATACATATCACCATAGTATTGTTGTCGAAGTTGTGATACAAATGAACTTTTATGTTGTATAATAATACTATGACACTGTATAACAATGATTGAGAATTCTTGTTTTCTCATTGTTATAGCTACGGATTTTCAACAACGATGATGCTAAACTTACAACCTTTGGAATCATTGGAGTACTTGGAAGTGACGAAGATTTCGAGTAATGTTGAAGATTAGGCATGTGGAAGAAGAACTACAAAAGTTTATTTATCGATTTTTGTATCCCATATGTATTGATATTTGTGTCACTAAAATTGACAAAGGGGGAGATTGTTAGAGAACTTCTCGGTCGAACTCGCATGCGTTGCTATCTCAAGCATGTTTTTTAATGTTAGTGATCAATACTATGAGTCTTGATTTCTAGTCTACTATAGATAACTCTCGGACTAGGATAGAAAGTGTAGTCGAGCTCAAGAACTCCATGGCGATCATCATACAAGACGAATAACTACTCAAGGAACTGGTGGAACTTCATCGACTAAAAGGTATGTGGAGACTTAAACTTATCTATCCGTCTAAAGTCTATCTACTCTATCTCCTATCTTGAGACAAAAGTCGTTTTGCTATATAGACTTTGATTATACACATTTGCTATTTCGAGCTGAGTTTATCTCGCTTATCTATTTCTCGAAATATGTGTTGGTAAGCTTTCGCTTTGGCCAAGTTCATCTTTACCTAGTAACGAAAGTCATGTTATGTTTCAATCACTTGAAAATGGCTTTGACAAAAAATGGTTTGTGAATAACAACTATATAACGTCCTCTAAGAATGTTTGAATGATTGAAATGAGAGTTTAGATTATATAACCATTGTTTGAAATAAGCATTGTGTGGTAACACATACATGTATAAGTCCCTATTCCTTGAACCAAAGTATGCGTACTTTGCTGCTCAGGAAAACCGAACAGAGAGAACTTGCATTTATGCTTATCCACACTATTACGCCTTAATTTCTAAGTCATTGAACACTTTTATACTCACTCGTAGGAATCCGAACCCCCACAAGGAATTGGATCCTCTCCTAGTTTCACTTCTTTATAATTTATTCTCCTCGAAAGACTATATCTAAATACTGTGCTTTCTGGCACCCTTTAACATCTCTTTGATAGCTACCACTCAATCTTTTACACCAATGTATCGTACTCTCGCGACCAGGTCATCATAAAAAGTAGGGCTGGTAAGGTTGGGACCGTGGTCGTCCATCTCCAGGTTTCCGATCGATAAGATTTATGAGATGGACCAGACATCTGGCTATTCCTTTCTAAGGAGTCAGCTGTCTGGGCGAGTCACCTTATTCTAGGTTCTGAGTTACCTTCTTAGAGGCTCCTCTGGACGACACGACATTCTCCTTCAAATATATAGGCCGGCCGTCCTTGTGATGGTTCCCAAGGGTCCAATAGTGATCCATGTAGTAACGAGATGCCTTTTGAAAAAGAGAATTTCTCCAAAGTAAATAAAACTCCCATTTCTTAATAATATAATAAAGAAGGACTCAATTAAATCGATGCTTGTTACGACTTCATTCTAGTCACTAGTTAACTTTTAAGAACTATCTTAAATCTAGCCTTCTAAAGAGTTTTCAGAGCTCGAGTCTTTCCCTGGGAATGCTTTGCGCACTTGACCAACCTAGAGCAAGGGCTCGCTTTGCTTCCACCCATTCTTTTCAATAAATTATGCCAACTCTTTTTCCTTCTCTCTTCCAGTTCTCTCCCTCTACTTTATTTGAAAGGGGCGGAGAAGACTACTATATCAATAAGGGTTTGAGCTTGGAAGCAACCTGTTATCTATCGATAGGCGATTCGATCGATCCGGAATGGATCGTCTAAACATTGTATTAGGGAGCCCGGTCTTGACTCTTCTATCTCTTTCCCAATAAATCATAACTCTCGTGGAGAATGGGAGGATATATGAAATTACAATGACAGTTGCACATGATTCGATCAAGACCTGAATAATCATGAACCCCCCGCCCACCGTACTAGAAGACTCCGAACTACAAAATTTCTGTTTCACTTGATCATTAGTCACTGAGAGGCTAGGCGTATATATTTGTTTAGAAAACATAGAATGAACATTCATTTGATCTTGATCCTTGCCGAGTGAAAAATGAACTATACTGGATCTGCACAACCCCCCCAACAATATCCATAAATGACTTGTTTTTGGTAAAAGATGAACGTTACCATATGTATATTCGGGTGCATGATAGACATCGGTACTCCAATGCATTTCTCCTCTAAGTCAGAATAAATATGTTTTCGAACCCTCTCTTTAAAATTAAAGGTGGATGCTCCCGCGTGGTGATTTCCTGATTTTGAGAAGGCAAGTCTCTCTCCCAGAGCAGTTAAAAAATGAAGTTAAACCAATGATTTTGATAGAAAGGATCTTCCCCACAATCGCTCTTTCTGATGTTGCGGAACCATGGCAATTAGGATCTCAAGATGCAGCTACACCTATGATGCAAGGAATCATGGACTTACATCACGATATCTTTTTCCTTCCCTAGGCTTCCTCGTCTTGTTGTAGAGTACCCCTAGGTTTCCTCGTCTTGCTTGTTTCTGAACGACCGCGGCTTGCGGGGGGTTTTCAACTGACTATACTATGGACCCTTGACTCCCGTCTTCACTGGGGTCTGCTCTTTGTTTTTTGGAAGAGTATGCCAATATGATCTTAATGAGGTCCGAGGCTTTGCATCTGACATTCGCAGGGCCGGGAGCCTGCAATAAATCCCTCTGGCCGGATATGACGCAATTCCTAGGGCTAGTCCAATTGAAAGTATCGAAAGAATGTCATGACTTATACTTCCAGTTCCTTGATCTTCAGGTGGAGCATATCTTGGAATATAAGCATATGAAAAGGGTGCTCCAGAAGGTATCATTTACTAAAGAGCCGCGGGTATCAGACCCCTCCATTATACTGAATCTCTCGTTCAACCTGGATGTCGATATTTTCTTCTGTCCCCGGCACTAAAGAGTAGAGGTGTAGGCGCAGGCTCAAGCGCATGATTTAAGGGCATCCCTTAAGTAAGTGTAAACAATCTGATTCGATATTTCATAATAATGGACTTAGTGAAGTACCCTATTTTGTATACCAGAAAAAGAAATGATCGGCCGCGAAACCAGTCCGCGTACTGTCGGAGGTTCTCTTCCCGAAAAAATCTATTGGAGTTTGTAAACTATTTACAAAATTATCCCGGGTACTTAAGTCCGCGTACTTAGGTTGTTTATATTCTAAAAACGATTATTCGTGAACTTATACTTATATTAACTAAGGAATGCAAGTTTGCAAACCGTGGCTATAAATTTCATGAATCGATTCGAGTGAATCAAATCGTTTTTGCTTCGATTGTGTCTTGTATACTTCTATAAGATTTAAGCAATTAAACAACTCTCTAACTAGTTCATTTGAGTCATTTGAACTAGTTATGGTGAAGAAGAATATGGTTAATATGGAAGTGCTCATATGGCTAACCATTTGGTTAACTACTGTTGAACCAACTAAATGTACATGTTTGGGTACGGTTACACAAACCTAAAACATGAATTTCATTTGTGTGTAACAAGCTAAGTTTTCGATCTAATGGTTGAGAAATATTAGCTTGAATCTAATCAGGTTTTCATCTAACGGTGAATATTGAATGCTTTGTTACTAAGCAAACATTGATTGCAAACCTTGATTTGAAAGACTATATAAAGGAGAACTCTAGCAACTGGGAAACCTAATTCCCACACCTCATGTGTGATACTAGTTATATAATATAGAGTCGATTCTCCTTTAACCTTAGGTTTCTACCGAGACCCTGTAGGTTAACGACTTGAAGACTTCAATGGGATTGTGAAGCCAGGCCGATACTACTTTCGTGTAGTTGAGTGATCTGATCTTGCTGTTTCTATCATATTGATTACAATCGTAACGATTGGATTGAGATTGATATCTCCGATAGGAAAGATATAAAAGTAATCACAAACATCTTCGTCTCATCGTTTGTGATTCCACAATATCTTCTTTCGCCGCGTCGATTAATATTATTGTGAGGTGATTGATAATACTAGGATGTTCTTCGGGAATATAAGTCCGAGTTATCAATTGGTTCCTGTTCACCTTGATTTATCAAAATACGGAACAAAACTCGTAGGTATTTCTGTGGGAGACAAATTTATCTATTACCGTAGATTTTTTTGTGTGATACAAATTTGTTTATTAAAGTCTTCGACTTTGGGTCGTTGCAACTCTTAGGTGTGGGTGAGATCAGCTAAGGGAATCAAGTGCGTAGTATCCTGCTGGAATCAGAGACATAAGGAGCGCAACTGTACCTTGGATCAATGTGAGATTGATTGGGGTTCAACTACAGTCCAGACCGAAGTTAGTTTGTAGTAGGCTAGTGTCTGTAGCGGCTTAGTACAGTGTGTGTTCAATCTGGACTAGGTCCCGGGGTTTTTCTGCATTTGCGGTTTCCTTGTTAACAAAACTTCTGGTGTCTGTGCTATTTCTTTTCCGCATTATATTTTGTTATATAATTGAAATATCACAGGTTGTGCGTTAAATCAATCAATTAGAATACCCAACCTTTGGTTGTTGATTTACATTGATTGACACTTGGATATTGGTCTTTGGTACCATCCAAGTTATCTCTGTTGTATTTAATTAGACTCGCAGATTTCTATTTGCTTGAGTATGAATTAAATCGAGAGATCGAGATATTATAACTCTTTGATATACTTTATTAAGTTTGAGTCTAGTTGATTCTCTTGAAAGTATATTGGAGTTAGTCCATGCAAATTTCTAATCGAAATATTGGGTGTGGTTGTTGTACCCCGCTTTTTCAAGGAGCATGCATAAATATACTTACCATACTTATGGCATAAGAGATGTCTGGTCTTGTAATTGTGAGATATATAAGCCTTCCCATTGATCTTTGAAATTGACCACCATCAGGAATCATCAGGAATCAAATCACCAGTTTTATCAAGTTTTTTCGGGCAATCGATAGGTGTGTCTGACGGTTTTATGCCCAAGTTCCCTGTCTCCTTAGCTAATCCAATGTATACGTTCTTTGATTTATAAAAATGTCTTTCTTTGAGTAGGAAATTTCTAAACCAAGGAAATACTTTAAGATTCCTAAATCCTTCATAGGAAATTTATAATGCAAGAGAGTTTTGAGGCTTGTAATTTCCAAGTGATCATCACCTGTTATTACTATGTCATCTATATAGACTATAACCACAATAATAACTGATGTGCTTCATCTGAAAAATAAATTCGGATCTGCACCGCTTTGTTTAAGACCATGCTGCATAAAAACTGAACTAAGCTTTGTGTATCAGGCTCGTGGTGATTTATTTAGACCATATATCGCTGTCTTAAGTTTGCACACTGCGCCCAATTACTTCCATATGAAATAAGTTACGCATGTTGGATGGCCAGGGGTACACTCATACAAACTTCTTCTTTTAAATCTCCATGTAAAAACACATTTTTTTTACGTCCATCTGAAATAATTTCCATCCATGATTTGCATCAATTGACACTAAAACTCTAAAAGTATTCATTTTTGCCACCGGAGAAAATGTTTCTTTATAGTCTTCTCCATATATTTGAATGAATCCTCTTCCATCACTTTTGTACTTTATATTGTATATCCAACGACAACCAACAACCGTTTTTCCTTGCGGTAGGCGAATAATAATCCAAGTCTCATTCTCGTCAAGAGCTATTAATTCTTTCTGCATAGCTTTCCTCCAAACTGGACTCACATTTGCTTCTTTGAAATTCTTTGGTTCGTCCTCCCTGGATAAAGCAGTAAGAAAAGTAGAATGAGTTTGTGAAATATTATTAATGATAAGTACTTTTGTATAGGATATGTAGTCGCATGATAAATAAAGAAATACTTTAGTTTTTCCGGAGCTTTTGTTTATCTAGTTGATTTTCTTTGTATTGGTGCAACATCTTGAGGAGCGGTAGTTGGTGCAGCAGCTCGAGAAGTAGACATTAGTTGGTGCAGCATTTTGAGAGTAGCCATTTTCTCAGCATCTTGAGAAGTAGCCAATTAACGGAGTTCATAAGCGTAAGTAGAATCCATATCAAAAAGTGATTTTTACTTTCGATCATGTTTCGATTAAAAAGTACGACACCTTTAATAGTAAAATATCGACTGTTTGTTGAAACCTATGAATCGAGAGTAAGAAGGATACCCCAAATTTGGAGCTCAAAGAGTTTCACTAAATGTGCTTGGTGTAAAATTGTTAGACAATGGTTAAGCTCTAAAAATTCAGATGATATCCCAAATTCGAGGGTCAAAGAGTTTCTTAAAAAATAATAACAACAAAGTACACGTCTCATTCATCTTAGAATGAATAAAGTGTAAAATAATATCATTTTCAGGATCCTTCAAAAAAATTCTTAAAATATAATTAGCGAGCCGAATGAGTTATCAGTAGGAAGCTGTTAAACATCATTCGATACTTAAATATTGCAAGAAGCCATTTGGTAGTGTACACAACAATAAGTCCATGGAAATGAACATGTTGCAAAAATATCACTGATATTATCAATAACTATTTTCCATCTGTTTAAGATCCCTTGGCTAGTATGTCATCTTGTTCTTCTCGTAACAACGTAAATAGTAAAACCTAGTTGTTGTCTTTATTGAGAATGGCTATGTTTTAAGCATACTACCAAATTCTACATATTAAAAAAGAATATTATTATTTTTTAAATAATATATTTTAAAAAATCAAAATTGAAACGATAACACTAAAAATAAGACACATAATTCATAGAGGGTGTAAGCCATAAAAATGAAAATTTTGAGTCGAAATTATATTATTTTATTCATCTCATGCATCGTAGTATTAATTTTATTTCTCATGCAACTTATGTATAAAGTATAACCAAATACACAAAATATTTTGTCATCATCATTCGCTTTTATTCTTAAACTTTAACTTTTCAATAGGTTTTAAGTATACCAAGATACAACGAGCTGCCATTGGTTAAGACCACGATTATATCGATAAATTCCATATTGACGTGCTGCCCATGAACAACCATTCTCACAGTAACGATCTCCACCTTTATAGACCAGATACCTTTTTTGAACCCAAAGTCCATCTTTCTTCCATGTAAAATCACACCAGCAATAAGTTCTCCCGGTAGTAAACTTCTGAACAATTGACAACTGCACATATTGATTATTGGTAGGCATTTAAAGATGTGAGAAAATAAGACAATGAAGCAGCCTACATGTTATACCTTCAAGTGCACAGGGTCAGTTGTAGCTTGTGTGCAAGAACAGGGTCATTCCACAGGGACTTGGGTGTGTGATTGAAGATTTCCTAAGATAATTCTCTAAGCTAAGCAGTGACAGTAAGTGACAGTGGCAGTGAGCCAAAGAAGCAAAGGCAATGAATAACAGTGAGCAAAGAGCAGTGAGTTCTCTAAGTAAAACAGTGACAAAGAAGTAAAACACTAAGGTCTTGAATCCACCAATAACCTATGCTAAGGCAATCTCAATTTCAATATCACTCTTGTCCCTGGTGTAGATATCAGTGAGCTTCTAGGCTTGCTGACTATCTAGATGGCAGTGAAGGTTCAAGCCTGCTGCTCATCAAAGGGTTGTTTCAGGAGGATGGTTTAGTATCACTAAGATAATTATCTAATCCTAGTATTAGCTGTCCTCTCACAAAACAAACTAACCGCAGATCAATCACTTAGATGAGTAAGCAATCCTGAAGGATAATTTATCCTAAACAGTTCTAGCACAACAAGAACAATATCTATGATTTCAACTAACTAGCAGTGGCATTGGTTTCATCTCAACCTTAGCACCAGTGATTTAGAACATAATGAAATAGCACAAGAAAGTTAACTACACATGACAAAACATACTTGAAGCTTAAACATTAACAAAACATTGAACACTAACACAACAGACATTAACAGTGGATAAGAAGAAGATATGCATTGGATTGAAAAATCAAATTAACCCAATTAGGGGGTTTCTCGGATGACCCAAGAACCCTTTTAACATTCTACATCAGTTTCTATTTATAGCTTACAACAAAATCCCTAATTCACAAAACCCTAAAATTTGCAAACCCTAACTTTTTGGGGAAAATCAAATTCGACATACCCATGTGTGAATTCTGCTCGACCCATGCTTATTGATGTCCCTCTGATGCTCTTCCTGCTATTGTTGCGCTGTTGGCCTAGCCCTAGACTTCTGTGAACCCTAGCTTCTCTCACTGTCGAGTTTGTAGCATCAGGACTCGATGCTACAGACGAGAAAGGAAGAGACAAGGGTGGTGATGGAATACTGAGTTTGTCGGGGGAAGGTGGTAGTGGTGGTGTTCGAGGTGGAGATGGAAGAGATGGTGGTGATGGAGATGGCAGAGTTTTCTCTGCAGACGGAGTGGAGGAGAAGAACTCGATGTTTGGGAAGAAGGGTGTGTTTGGTTTAGGTCGATGGGTTCGATGGCTAAGGTGTTGAGCGGAATCATCTGAAGTTGATGCGCAGCGAGGAGATCCGTTGGATAATCACTTACTAATTGAATCGAACGGCACGATGTAAACAAGCTCTGAGCGACCGTTGGATTAAGTGATACAACGAAGCTGACGGCTCCAGATGGAGTTAGGTGCTGTAGTGTTAGACAGGAGCTTCAGACTTTGATGTACGGCGATGCTGCGACCGTAGGATGCTGAGATGATCCAATCTGACGGCTAGAAAGGGAAACGGGTATGGATATATGAAATGGATTTGGGTGAGGGTTTTGGGTCTTGGGTATGCCAAGCCCATATCTTCTTTAAGAACAATTCTTCCTCTTCAAGCCCACTTCTAGTTGATCCGGCTCTTGCAAACATCATTCTTCGCTTCCTCCTAGCGGGAGTCTTTGCCGTTTCTTTGCTCTTTTCGCTCCGTGAGATAACCAGGCTTTATTTAGTACCTAAAAATGCAAAATTAATTAAGAAAATATTTATTCTTGAAAACAACGAAAATACAGAATATGGGATAAAATGTAGAATTAATGCACAAAAGATGAGTTAAATGCCAAGAAAAATATATAGAAATATGCACTTTTTAGCACTCATCAAATACCCCCAAACCTGAATTTTACTTGTCCTCAAGTAAAACAAAACTAAGGAAATCCTACCTATACCACTGTCGCTGGTCTCTCGAATGCATTTAGCGTATGCACTAAGCCTTTTAAACCACTAAGTGTCCCTAGTGGACGAGTGAAGTCTCGTGAAGGTTTGCTTAGAACGTACCTACAAAGTTCTAGGTCAAAATATAAGCTCAGATTCCATCAAATGTGACATGTGCAAGTCAGTTTAAGCTCACAGCAAAATGGAGATGTCAATCTAGCTATCAAGGCACAATCCTAGCACTGATAACAAATAAAGACATGTGATAAGAGTGTAAAGTGTATCTACACATGTGTAAAGAAAGATCGGATGTTACTACTAATCACCAAGAGATAGTTTCTCAGGCTAAGAACCAAGGTCGAAATCTAGCTAGCTGTCCGGACTTTACGAGAATTGTGAATGAGTTGGAGATGTTTCACAATTACTCGCGTTGTACATCAATGGCATACACCCTCCTTGCTTATTACAATGAAACAACAAATGACTATTTACATGACTCTTATTTACATTGACTACTCTCTTTTATTTTTGGAACAAGAGAGGATGGAATTGATAAATACTTGATTGATTTTTTTTTTTTTTCATTTTTTTTTTTTTTTTTTTTTTGAATATATTTTTTTTTTTTTTTTTTTTTTTTTTTTGATAAGGAAACACTTTTGATACATATACAAAAGGAAACAAAATTACATGACACTTTGCAAGAGGTAGCCCTTTTTGATGCACCCAGTTAAATTCGATGGTTGTCTTTCTTAATGTAACCTCCACCTTCTATCCCAACCAACCAAAGAACAAGCTAGTCAAGTTTCGTTCAGTATTCTAAAGTGATTGGCAACTACTTCCTAGAACACCTCAAGATGAGGCTATACATGTATTGGTAGATCGTGCGCGTGCAAGTTTCTTATCACTATGTGAATTGTGCTAGAATCAGGGTGCCTAAATATCTAGACTAAGACTCCTAATAATACATATTTGCACAAGAGTCAACATTTCAAGGTAAATGAGCTCCATTTTTATGTTTTTTTTCAATTTTTATTTTTATTTTGATTTTTCATTTTTTCAAAAAGAAGGAGTTCTTGTTTTCAATTATGGCATATTATCAAAGTATCTACTTTTCACCCCCAAACCTAAACTAAACATTGTCCTCAATGTTTCAAAATATGAACAAAATTATAATACAACATATGAAGAGGATCATGTTGAGTAGAGAAAAAGGAAAGAGAATACCCGATTTCGGCGAAAGCAATATTAGAACTCCGTTATTCAAGGCAAGAATCCAACATATGTCAGCCGAGATCATATTGGATTAGCAAAATATATACAAAAGGAACAAAAGGGTTTTAAGAAATTTTATCTACTGGATTATATACAAAAATTCACCATACACTAACAATCTAAAGAGTTGAGGATCAACCCAAAAGACAAAGTGTAGAGGTTTCAACAGCTTCACACAAATATAACAGGAAATAAACGCAAGTGAAACTGTGAAACAAAATGAGCTACCCCCAAACCTGGATTTTTCAACGGATAAAATTTTGGAAACAAAATCTCGCAGTTTTGGGGGTTCATCATGCACAAGGTCTAACTCAAATGAACTTGCTAGGGACGGGCAAACATGCTAATTCCAACTGTGGTCCTCAAATGATTATACTTAGAAGCAAAATAGTCCAAAGGACTTGGGAAGCACACAGTTCCAAACCTAGATTAGGGACTCTCAGAAAAGTCGGTTTGACAATATGGGTACAAACCAAATCTAGGTTGGGTGGAAGGCCATCAGATTGTGACTTATGTAGGACGATAGGCACATCATTACTAATCACATCAACATCTCCTAAGTCTTCTACACGTGTCACAACATGCTCACAATCATCAAACAAATTGGCAAGATCACAATCAGAGTCATCAAATCAAATTTATTCTCATGCATCGGCAAATCAGGAGAAATATCACAATGTGACCTAGGTAGAGAATCAGACACATCAAATATATTTTCATGCATATTAGCATTAGTGTCTACAGAAGATTCAACTATTCCTATGTCATGCTCATCTTCGCAGAATAATTGTACGAATCCCATGTCAATATCAAAATCATATGAATTACAATGAGTATTAGAAAAAACAACATTCATGAAGGTCGAGGGCGAGAAGCCATATGTTATTGAACCAACAGGTTCCACAATATTTTCATGTTCTTCTAACATATCATCATAATCATCATCATGGTAGCATGCATATTGGTCCTCATTAACAGTGGTGGTGTCATTAGTCGATTCATGTTCCTCTAAATTAGGTTCATATTCAACATCATTTACATGAATGGGACTAGACACTTCATTAGGGACAACATACATTTCCTCATGAATTTCCTCCTTTTGTAGGTGAAGCAAAATCTGATCTAAATATGCATGAATTCGTGATGTAGATCTATCAAAGTTTTGCTTACTGAGTCTTAAAGCTTCTGTGGTGGAGTCTAAATTCATGGGAGTACAAAATTCTTCATGTTCAAATTGTGGTGAATGGTACATGTGTGCATGGTCATTAGGGTTTACAAAATATTGATCGCAACCCTCAAAGGATTGATTATGGTCCCAATGACTACCATTCTCACAATTTATGGGCATTTCATACCTTGGATTTTCTCTAGATTGCCTAAAATTATGCAAAATATGACAATTCTCAACAGGGTGGTCTAAACTACCACATGCGGGACATGCATAGATTTCAGGTTGCCTAAGAAAATTAGATGTGACAGATTCCTCATGTGATTGCATTTCTAAAGCTGCGATTCGAGCTTCTAATTGATCGATCAGTGATGATTGTGTGAGTGAGGCACTAGCAAAATGTTCATTTTCACGTTGTGGTGAATGATGCATGTGTGAATAGTTATTAGGGTTCATGTATTGAGGCTCGGGACTTTGAAAATGTCCATAATAATTCCTATAACTATTGACATCATGGTCTATGGGAGGTTCATAACGTGAGTATGTCCATACGCAAGTTCTCTAAGGGATTTGTTGTATTCCCCAACTGTAGACCAAGATCTAGACATGATTTGGCTCAAAAGCTAAGTAACTATGTTACAAAGCCCAAAATTTGGTTTTTAATGGGTTTGGATTTTTGGGAAAAATTTGGTTTTTATGGGTAACATTTGGTTTTGTCGGGTTTGAAAAAGAAATTTGGTTTTTAATGGGTTTTAAAAATTTGGACCTAATGGGAAAAGAAAACACTTTGGTTTATTGGGTTTTGAAAACTTTGGTTTTAGACTTTGAAGACAAAGCCCATTTGGGAGCTTTTGGTTTTGATGGGAGCAAATTTGGTTTTAAAGAGGTAGAAAAATTTGGTTTTTAATTGGGAGCAAAAATTTTGGTTTTAGTGTTGGGAGCAAGCCCACATTGGTGGGAGAAATTGCTTTGCCAAGGGAAGGTGAACTAAGCCCACAATGTGTATGCAAACTGAAGCCCAATGTAGCTTTTGAAATAGCCCAACTGTTGCTTGTTTGGTCTGAGGCCCAGTTGGGCTTTCAAAAGTTCAGTTTTTCTAATTTAAAACTACAGGCCCAAATCAATCTAACACCACAAGCCCACAAGCAATTAAACAAACAAGCCCACAAGTAATTAAGATTACAAGCCCAACAGAAAAATGGAAAAATTATTACAAGCCCACAAATTAAAAATGGAAGCCCACAGGTTGGGTTCTCTTAATGGGTTTAGGCTTACTTGCTTAAGCACAGCCCAGCTGCTCAGTTTGGTTGCAAAAGCCCAGTTGGGCTTTGGATCACCTTCTTGTCTTAGGCCCAGTTGGGCTTGGCTTATGAATGGCAGCAGCACCACTTCAGGCCTAGCAGCAGGAGCAGATCAGCAGCAGCAGCAACAACACAACAGCAGGCTTTGGGTCAGGTCACACAGCAATAGGTGCAGAAGGCAGCAGCAGGCAGCAACAGGGAAACTAATAGCCTCAGTTCCACCAGTTCACCAGCAACAGCAGAGGCAGCACAAGCAGGAGCACCACAACAGCTACAGCAGTAGTCTTGGCAGCAGCAGAGGCTGGCAGCAGCAACAGGAAAGAGGAAGAAAGTAGCAGCAAGTGGCAGGCCCAGCTGCAACTCAATCAGCAGCAACAACAAGTGGCTCAGCCAAGAAAAACAGAGTCACAACAGCACAGCAACAGGAGCACCTGGAAAGCTCAACAGAAGCTGTCAAGAACAGCAAGAACAGCAAGGGAAAATGATGCAAAGATGAAAAATTATGCAAAAAGATGAAAATGCAAGTTATGATGCACTAAATGCTTATACTAAGATGCAAAGACTTCACTACACGACACCAAGTCCCCGGCAACGGCGCCAAAAACTTGGTAGGCATTTAAAGATGTGAGAAAATAAGACAATGAAGCAGCCTACATGTTATACCTGCAAGTGCACAGGGTCAGTTGTAGCTTGTGTGCAAGAACAGGGTCATTCCACAGGGACTTGGGTGTGTGATTGAAGATTTCCTAAGCTAATTCTCTAAGCTAAGCAGTGACAGTAAGTGACAGTGGCAGTGAGCCAAAGAAGCAAAGGCAATGAATAACAGTGAGCAAAAAGCAGTGAGTTCTCTAAGTAAAACAGTGACAAAGAAGTAAAACACTAAGGTCTTGAATCCACCAATAACCTATGCTAAGGCAATCTCAATTTCAATATCACTCTTGTCCCTGGTGTAGATATCAGTGAGCTTCTAGGCTTGCTGACTATCTAGATGGCAGTGAAGGTTCAAGCCTGCTGCTCATCAAAGGGTTGTTTCAGGAGGATGGTTTAGTATCACTAAGATAATTATCTAATCCTAGTATTAGCTGTCCTCTCACAAAACAAACTAACCGCAGATCAATCACTTAGATGAGTAAGCAATCCTGAAGGATAATTTATCCTAAACAGTTCTAGCACAACAAGAACAATATCTATGATTTCAACTAACTAGCAGTGGCATTGGTTTCATCTCAACCTTAGCACCAGTGATTTAGAACATAATGAAATAGCACAAGAAAGTTAACTACACATGACAAAACATACTTGAAGCTTAAACATTAACAAAACATTGAACACTAACACAACAGACATTAACAGTGGATAAGAAGAAGATATGCATTGGATTGAAAAATCAAATTAACCCAATTAGGGGGTTTCTCGGATGACCCAAGAACCCTTTTAACATTCTACATCAGTTTCTATTTATAGCTTACAACAAAATCCCTAATTCACAAAACCCTAAAATTTGCAAACCCTAACTTTTTGGGGAAAATCAAATTCGACATACCCATGTGTGAATTCTGCTCGACCCATGCTTCTTGATGTCCCTCTGATGCTCTTCCTGCTCTTGTTGCGCTGTTGGCCTAGCCCTAGACTTCTGTGAACCCTAGCTTCTCTCACTGTCGAGTTTGTAGCATCAGGACTCGATGCTACAGACGAGAAAGGAAGAGACAAGGGTGGTGATGGAATACTGAGTTTGTCGGGGGAAGGTGGTAGTGGTGGTGTTCGAGGTGGAGATGGTGGTGATGGAGATGGCAAAGTTTTCTCTGCAGACGGAGTGGAGGAGAAGAAATCGATGTTTGGGAAGAAGGGTGTGTTTGGTTTAGGTCAATGGGTTCGATGGCTAAGGTGTTGAGCGGAATCATCTGAAGTTGATGCGCAGCGAGGAGATCCGTTGGATAATCACTTACTAATTGAATCGAACGGCACGATGTAAACAAGCTCTGAGCGACCGTTGGATTAAGTGATACAACGAAGCTGACGGCTCCAGATGGAGTTAGGTGTTGTAGTGTTAGACAGGAGCTTCAGACTTTGATGTACGGCGATGCTGTGACCGTAGGATGCTGAGATGATCCAATCTGACGGCTAGAAAGGGAAACGGGTATGGATATAGGAAATGGATTTGGGTGAGGGTTTTGGGTCTTGGGTATGCCAAGCCCATATCTTCTTTAAGAACAATTCTTCCTCTTCAAGCCCACTTCTAGTTGATCCGGCTCTTGCAAACATCATTCTTCGCTTCCTCCTAGCGGGAGTCTTTGCCGTTTCTTTGCTCTTTTCGCTCCGTGAGATAACCAGGCTTTATTTAGTACCTAAAAATGCAAAATTAATTAATAAAAATATTTATTCTTGAAAACAATGAAAATACAGAATATGGGATAAAATGTAGAATTAATGCACAAAAGATGAGTTAAATGCCAAGAAAAATATATAGAAATATGCACTTTTTAGCACTCATCAATTATTAGGAACAGATTTTTTCATATCTCTTAATGCATCCTTCGCCCAACAATGTAGCATCAAATCTTGGCCATTGTTAAGTTGGTTCGTAATTTTTACATAAATTTTGCCAAAGCTTTTTTCAGATGATAAACACTCACGAAATAATACTGCAAATAAAAGGAAGTAAGCAAATATGTAGACACCACAACTGTTATTTTTGAGATTAGCCATTTTTTTCCTTCAGTTGAGGATGATTCTATCTGTCTATGCATCTTCATATTTATACACAAATAAAAAAAACTACATTTACATCTTACATGCCTTTATTTAAAAAATAAAATATGAATAGATTTCTTTATTAATTAATTCAAAATCTCATGTGATATTTTTCTTCTCTTTTGCATTAAATTAAATATGAGATGAGATTCATTGGTTTGAAAATGTATTGAAAATACACTCCTATTTACCGTTGCGTCAATATTTTCCACTAACGTGGGTGGCGGATGTCTAAAGCAAACATCATAGCATGAAACTATACATGATTTGGCCACCAATATGAAGAAATCCAGTAACTTATTAATATGAATAGATTTGTTTATTAATTAATTCAAAATCTAATGTGATATTTTTCTTCTCTTATGCATTAAATTAAATATGAGATGAGATTCATTGGTTTGAAAATGTATTGAAAATACACTCCTATTTACCGTTGCGTCAATATTTTCCACTAGCGTGGGTGGCGGATATCTAAAGCAAACATACATGATTTGGGCACCGATATGAAGAAGTCCAGTAACTTATGACTGATCTATTCAAGGAAACAAGAAACACGTTGACTAATCCAACCATAAATTTGCTTCAGAAAGTAGACATTTGAGTCTTGACTATTATAGTATTTAGAGTCCAAATTTGTGCACACTCTGGCGAACTAGTTTTAGTTCAAACCAATTAATTCAACAACTTTAAACACCTTCGATTAAACAACATCTGGTAAAATCTATCCAGGGCTCCAAGTAACCAGATCAAAACCATTGTCCAAAGTTGGGATATATATAATTTTATTGTTTTAGATGAAACCATATTACAATATGACATCTTCGTTGTTAAATTAAGAATACTTAATCAATTCTCAAACAAATCAAAATTTATCAAAACAAAATAACGAGTCAACTAAAATCAATCTCAGACTAGGATTGAAAAATGGAGACGGCGTTAATAAAAACTTCATTAATAAAGATATGTGAAGACTGACTATCCTATTTACTCATATGATCTACCATTCTATCTACTGACACATGCCATATGACTTTAGTATTTTTTCTACTGGGTACCTCCATAAGACCTGGTCTAGAGAAAACCACAAGCCCTGGTCTACTTAGCACCGAGGGGAAGACCTATCCTGGATCCTGCTGTTCAGACCATGATAGGTCCTTCCTCCCCTCTACTTTTTTCGGACAGTCCATCAAAAAAATTCAACCCCTCTAATTTGGTTTGGGTTTCAGACAGTCCTTCAGAAAAAAAAAAAAAAAAGCAGCTTCACACCATCAATTGGAAGATTATTTTTCTGTAACAGTCGAATTAGTGAGGCCATGAAGCAAAGAGTCATTCTCACATGCATTTGATCAGTTCATGAAAAGCGTAACAGATTTTTCGTATTCGAAACAAGACATTGTAGCAAGAACCTACAGTTTGGTTTGAACTTTCGAATAACAAAAAGACCTCATTGAAATTGTAAGAGTAAGATATCTTATTGACAAAATGCAGTGCATGGCACTAGCAACAACAACAACCAAAAAACTTTCCCCAACTCCATCTGTTGTTGCGCGAAACCTTCCATTTTTTACTCCGTCTGCTGTTGCTCTGTAGATAGAAGTCCAAATTGGGGTTATGCTACTATATCGTACCTAATTATCCTCATTAGTTCATTAAGACTTGATCATCTGAACAAAAGTTACAATGTCATGAAGAAAGATGTCGAGTAAATTACCTGATTCGAGAAGATCTAATCTATGAGGAGGATTCCTCATCATTTGAAACACCAGCTGATTCCTCAGGATATGAAACATTAGCTGCCCGGACTATGTAAACCTAGAAAGGAATGGTAATGAAAACAGATGTAACAGCATTTTAAAGAATGTAGATTCCTAAAGAATGAGAAGTAAAGATGTATTACAGATAAGCTAGCATACTAAAAATTCGTTATTCTGAGTGATAATAGGATAGTTTAAACAGCACCAATTCAATCTTCATTCCTGTAGCTATAAGCAGAATATGTAGAGAGCTGCAGTCATATGGTAGCACTTGTCAAAAAGTAGATGCAAGCAACCATTTTAAAACAAAAAGCAAACACTCTCAACCTGATTCACCAGATCAATAAGTGCCACTCTCAGTATTGAACTGTAAAACTAGCACATGAATGACAATAATCCTACTAATTCGATCTTATCTACAGGGCATACATGTTATTGTTGTCTCTACTAAGATTGATGGCAACCTTAGAACAACCAACTAGTTCTATAGCCGAATTGAATGAGAACTAAGCATCCATGTAAAACATTGTCGATACATTATGGTGTGTGTGCTTGTCAAAAAACAAAAAACGAAATCGAAGTTCGTATTGTTACCTTAAATTGGGTAGGCTTGATTAATTGGAATACACAAGCATCCCCATCAATAAGTTGGTGATCCAAGGCAAATCCTCTCCAGCCACCACTTAAGCCAACCTTCTCCGCAAGGTAATTTGTAACACACTCTTCTCCATTTTCATCAACCAGTGTAATTGATGCATCCTTTCTGGGTAGGTACTTCTTGCAAAAACCATTAGGCAGACCCTATTGCAGATAATTCCAATAAGAGATCTTAGTCTTTTAAAAACCACATTAAACATAGTCCCTGTAAAGAAGAAAATTAAACAAACAAATGGGGCTTATACTTACCAACCAAAAGCCGCGGTTAACATGAGAATGAAGCATAGGTTTAACAAAAGATTGAAATTCATTTCCAAGAGATAACTCAAGTTCACAAGCTTTCTCAGTTGCAATTGCTCTTTCTTTCTCACTTGCTACTGGGAAATTCTCCATTGAATCTCTCAATCCTCTAGGTCTTGACCCTTTTCTAATAGCCCTTTCATACTCAAAAACAAAAACCTGTAAAATCAACAACAACAAGTTACTGATAGTAGCTAAGTTAAAAAAGAAATTGAACTGATCAACTGAATGATAGTATAAGACTACACTCACTTCTTTGTAAACCGGCGTGGGTTTGTCGGCGTTACGACTTGATCTTCGTACTTGAACAAACTCCAGCTTTTTCTGAATCATTCTTCGTTTTGGTGGTTTTTCCTACAGTGAACAAAAAAAGTTAGGGTTTTTAGATTCAGAGTGAACAATTTTTTTTAGGGGTTTTAGATACAGATTAAATGGAGAAATGGGGTTAATCAGAGTAAATGGAAATGGGGGTTTTAGAGAGGAACAGATTAAATGGGTTTGTAGAGAGAGATACCTGTGAGGGTTTCGCTGAGGAGTTTTTGAGATTGAGAACCAAACTATTGAGTTTGAGTTCATCCATTCTCTTCTTGTTCTCTTCCATTCTCTGTGTTCTTGTTTGTTCATACTTGCTGTTACTCATCACCATTTTCTCTTATTTTAGTAATAAAATAATTCCAAATCCAGAATCTCTTAAAAATCAGTCTTTTTGCTCTCAAAGTCACTCTCCCACTCTCAAGACTGTAGAGGCTGAAGAAGAAGATGAAATGCTCAGAGAAGTAGCGGAGTAGTCAGTATTTAATAGACCGTTGGTTAGCCGTATGGCCCGTATCGATTTGCGGGTTAAACATAAATTAAAGACATCCCCCTATGTAGTCTACGCCTCTCGGTGAGAGATTAAGCGGCAAGACCTAAAGAGTTTGAAATTCAAATTAAAGTTGAATCTGACATGGCAAGGTAAAAAAAAGCCTCCACCATTTTTTACTCTCTACCTTCCAATAATTTTCACTTCATTGAGAAACTAAAAGCATTACTTTGCCCGGAGATAGTATTACAGTGACTCATTGAGGGTATATTCAGTCAAGTTTGGATCCGGTCATTCCATAAGTCAATATTCTGAGAAGTGAGAACTCTGCTATCCAATCCAATCCTATCCAACCCCCAAACCTTGATTTTATCGTAAATGATAAAATTGGTTTCCATAAAACCAGAAGCTGCGGGTCAAATCTTTTGGTGTGACTTTGAATTTTTCAGAAAACTAAGCATAGAAAATGCAAACGCTGTAAGCATATTTGTGTTCCATTCAAAGAAAGTAGCTGCATTATATCTATCATGACGCAAATACCTTTGAAAGTCCAAGTCAGATGAACGCATATCCCATTCAAACAAACTTCATGGATTGCTCACTATATAACAAGCTCTTCTGATGAAAGTGGAACCATCACACACTTGCTCATCAGTCTTCTTAACCAATTGAATTTCCTTGTCAATTGCATTTAGTTTCGAATGGCTAATTCAGCTCAACAAGTGAACACAAATGACTTGGTGCAAGCTCAGTCTCATGTTTTCAACCATATCTGTGCTTTTCTAAGTTCCATGTCTTTGAAATGTGCTGTTGAATTAGGCATTCCAGATATCATCCAAAAGCATGGTAAACCAATTGCCCTTATTGAACTAGCCGAAGCACTCTCTTTACCGCCATCAAGAACCGAGGCTGTGTATCGCCTCATGCGTCTCTTGGTGAACTCGGGCATCTTTGCTACACAAAAAACCGGTGAAAATCAAGAAGAGGAAGGATATGTTCTGACACTGTCCTCTAGTTTCTTGACAACAGATACAGAATACACCTTGGCGCCTTTTGTAGTCAATCTTCTGAATCCTGCACAGGTGAAACCTGGCCATATCTTTAGTGAATGGTATCGCGGAACAGCACCTACAGCGTTCGAGGCTGATCAAGGCATGCCATTTTGGAACTACTTGGCACAAAACCCCGAATATGAAAAGAGATTTGGCGCAACTATGGCTAAAAACTCCCATTTGGTCATGACTTCAATTGTCAGAGAGCATAAGGAAGTGCTTGAGAACTTGAATTCTTTGGTTGATGTTGGAGGTGGCACTGGAACTTGTGCTAGAGTCATTGCTGATGCATTCCCACAGTTGAAGTGTATGGTTCTTGATCTGCCAACATTGATTGCAAACATTCCAGGGACTGACAACTTGGAATTCATTGGGGGTAACATGTTCGAGTCCATTCCTCCGGCTGATGCAGTTTTATTAAAGGTAATATCCTCTTTTTTTTTTTTTTCCCTTGGAGACATTTGCTTCACAATTGAATTTTAATCCGTGCTTATGATTTAACCAGAATACTCTGCATAACTGGGGGGATGAGGAAGCCTTAATGATAATGAAGAGCTGCAGAAAAGCCATTACAACAAAAGTGATTATAATTGACATTGTGGTGAAAGAAGGAAAGAAGCAAGAAAATGATGATTTCTCAAAAACCCAACTTTACTTTGACATGTTGATGATGAGTACTCACAATGGTAAAGAAAGAACTGAGAAAGAATGGGAGAAACTCTTCATTGATGCTGGTTTTACGCACTACAAGATCACTCCTCTAATGGGTTTTAGTTCCCTCATTGAGGTTTTCCCTTAAATTGACTTTGTGTACTGTGTTTGTGTTGTGCTTTTCTTATCATATTCGTGTTGTAACCTGTTCACGGAACCTGTAATAAATAGCCAACTCTCCTCATAAAAGTATTAACGCACATAGCTGCGCGGATTAGTGTATGGTTTCTTACATCATAAAATGTCATATTTATCTCGTCAAGTTGTAGTGGCACAATCCATGTTGAAAAGAAAATAAGTTTGAATAGAATTTGGCTTGTTGATGCATATGAAAAGTGTCCGTCTTTCATGATCAGCTTAAGCCTTAAAATCTAGTTGCTGGATGTTTGCTTTTCTTTTCTTGCTGTACATTTATTGTGCTTCCTCAGCACCAGGTTATCAATTTTAGTCTCCCTTTCAAAGATAAAAATGGAAAAAATGTTAAGTAAACACTTTCTCAGACTGATTCCAAAAAAAAAAGCCTCTGCCAGACCCATTTTGTAGTATTGGGGTAGTTGGTGGCAAGCGGGGGACAGGAAAGAAAAATAACATTTCCTGTTAACCATGTTTCTGCTTATAGCAGCAGTACAGTATTATCATTGCTTTTCCTCAAAAAACAGTAGCTTGATTGTCATGCAGGATCAATCACCAAAGTTAAAGATCTTGTTATTTTGATTCTTGAGTATTGCAAACAGGGCAGAATAAGGATTATCGAGTAATAATTCTCTTCTCCATTATTAATCTATCAAAAAAAGTTCTCCTGCATTATTGGAAGGCCGAGTGCCCAAGTCTGTCACAATGGCACTTGCCAAAATCCCTGTGTGTGTGTGAAAGTGGCTCTTTCCATCCACATTTGTGCTTTTAGATTTCTAATAAACAACCACTATTAAGTTTCAGCTTTCACATGGGTACACTAGTGTCCTTAGTTGGTTTAGTGTTTAATAACAAGAAGTATTAGCACTGGACTTTTAGGATTTTTTTTTTCTTCTTATTCAGAAAGCTTTATGCCAAACTTCTCTTGAAGGGTTGGTTTTCATACTATGTTGATGGTCAGTTCAGATAAGATAGGGATTTGATAATTTGCCTTTGTAAGAAATAACAAGGTCAATAAGCAGGGGCCGAGCCAAGGACGTGCATCAGCATGTGACGGCACCTGCAACAACTCTTCCAAGTATGCCCTCATGAGAAGGAAAAATGAAAAGAAAAATAAAATCAGAAGCAATAATATCAAGAAATTTATGACATAATTCTTATTGATCATATCAAGCATAACAAGATAATTTACACTTCTAGTCTAGTAGTAAGACAAAGTTTACAAACCAACGCAAATTTCTCTATAACACGAAAAAGAATAATCAAAATTGTATAATTCATTCTAGGTATATAAGGGCGCGTAACTCCGGTTCTTTCTCATCGATCAAGGCTTGAAGAACTTAACTTTAACGCCGGTCTCTATCACACTGTATAAACCGGCAGCAATAATTAAACACGTCAAAGCTATACCAAGAAGTCCAAGTCCCCAGTTTGTGTACCACATTGCACTACGACGTTTTGGTTTCTTGATGGAAATCCACATGAAACATGGATAAGCTAAAGTGACAGGTAATGCCAATCCTCCGATCAAACCAGCAAGACTTCCCAAGAATGGTAACGCAACTGCTATGAAATAATTCAAAAACCCGAAAAACAATCGAGAAAACACTCGGATTTTCCATGAGCATGCCTTGTTGAACTTCTTCGTGTATTTCTGTTCCATGTCGTCGAAGGTTGGCATTCCATAGATTTGAAATGAGCATACAGCGTTTATCACTATGAATAAACCTGTTATTACAAGAATTGCCTTGGATGTGTCTTTGCTGTGGAATGCAAACAATGCCGCCAACATACCACCATTTTTCGGAATCTGCACACAATAGTCTCTCATTAAATCACATATTCGAGTTCCTAGTTTTCAATCTTCTAATAGGTTTTGATTTCAATATTACTTACCATATGACCATAAGCCCAGTAGCCACCTATTGCCAGGGGAAATAAACATGAAGCTACCATCAGATAGGCTATTTTCACACCTCTCCACATTGGAACTTTAGATGGATATTTCTCACTTGATGGCATTGTTCCCTGTAACCATCATTAACGCAGATGCAACATCAATACATAAATATTATATGCAACATCATTAACCTCTACCCGAATATCATCAACAAAATCAAACTCTTGAATAAATACTTACTTGAATCTCGAGAAGAAGATTATGCCCTCTAAAAGCGAAAACGATGATACCAATAGCATTGAGTGCACCAAAAACACTTGAGAAATCACTGTTGGTTAAATGAACATAGGTAACACCAGGAACTCTGCCCTTAGCAATAGACACAGCCCACATAATTGTACAGTATCCGACAGCTGTAACCGCACCAACTAGCGAAACACCGGCGATGGAATTCAAATTTGGAAGTTGAGAAAACATCACTGCGATGCATGTAAACACCAAATACCACTCAGCTGAAGTTAGTGGATTAGGATTACTACATGTGCCTCCGCATATAGTCTCATGGATAAGCTTCATGGTTGAACCACCAATAATGATCAAAGCAACACACGTTCCTGCTGATAAATACATGATCGGAGCTGTCCCTAAGTATTTTGTTGCTTTCTCACCTGACATGAGTAGTATAGCATGATGAGTTAACTTAATTGAGTAATCCAATTTGAAAGAAAAAATTGATTTTGTTGATTTTATACATACCAAATGCTGCAGTGAAAAGATCTAAGTATCGGCTGTATCGGGTTCCATCAGCTGATTCGTGAAGGTGCACGAGCAACCAGAGAGTGTAAAGTTGCCAGAAAAATATTGCTGTCAAGCTTATAATTCCCCAATTCCTGCATATATTTAAGAAATTTTTTGTTTTTATAAGAAAAAAAGCTTGGCAAGTTATTTATAAGCAAATTTTATCTAGAGAGTATGGCAACTTACCAACCAAGGATGGTTAAGGCAACGGGAAGAACCAGAGCTTGAATACCAATACCAGAACAAAGAGTATGAAAAGCTGCATAATAAGCGTTACCATTTCTAGATTCAGTTATAGGAAGCCAATTATCAGGATCTTCAGGCTGAGGTTCTAGTTTAGTCATTCTAATCATTTTTCTAACAGGACTACCTAATGGTGTAATAAAACTCGGTGTCAGTGAAAGTCTTGATCTTGGTGTTAGTGAACTTCTTGACCTTGGTGTTTTAACAGTGGGAGTATGATTCTTAGTAGATTTTGTCGATGCTTGCTGGTGATTTGGGCTTTCCAGAAGTAAAGGTGACCGACTTAAAGACGGTGAGTGAAACTGCGAAGGTGGTGCCGTAACTGGTGGTGTTTTCATTGCAGGTGGTGTTGGTGCCATTGCTGATGATCTTGGTGTTATTGGTAGTGACATTAAATCTCCTCTTGGTGTTATTGGTGCTGAATATATTTCTCCTTTACCTCCTTTTGGTGGTATTGGTACTGAATTTATTTCTGCCTTACCTCCTCCTCTTGATGCTATGGGCAGTGAGCTTACTGCCGCCGGTGGTGTTGGTGCCATTGCTGATAATCTCTCTCGGCCTAGAGTTCTTTCTCACTAACTCTAAGAGAAGTATGATTTTTTTGCTTTGGCCTTGATTCTGGTGAGGTATTTAAAGGGTTGTTGGCAGTACAAACTTCAGGGCAATTGCTGGTGTGGTTCTTGGCAAGGTCATATCATGTAGTTGTTTATTTTTGCACTGCAAGAACCCACTTACTAAAGCAGCCTTTAGTGTAGGTATAATTTTCTCCGCCCATCCACTTATAGTAAGTAAAGAACACCACATGATCTCTAACCGTTTGTAGTGTCTAGTAAGTGGGCTGGTGGGACTATATACAAGGAATTAGATGGATGAGATTGTCTGTTGTTGTTCACCAACCTTGGCTTTAGTTGGGTCCATGGTGGTGGAGAAAAATGGTTATAGATGTCTTTGTTTGACGATTTTAATAGGTTGACCAGGTGATAACTTTAGGAAGAAATATGAGTCAAGTTTGTTATTCATTTGGGTATGAAGACAACAAGCAAGTTGTTGATTATTGTCTTTTTTCTGAAAGGAGATGAAATAGAAAAGCACGTTCTATTCTATAAACATATTTTAAAACTCTAATTGTGGTTGGTAAAAGATATCAATCAGTGTTTAATTTTTAACTGAAAAAGAATGAGCCATCTAAAGCTAGTTCTCTTTTTGTTATCTTATTTCCCACCAAGTCTCAAACTGTTGTACCAATGAACCAGTCGCAAAGTAAATCCGTCTTAATTGACCTGGTCACAATATCCTTCAAATACTTGGACCTGAGTCATGTGGAGGTACAAAAAGAAATTTACACTCGAGGTAAAAAAAGAAATTTATAGCGTGACAGAGAAAGTTACTGATATTTGAAAAGGAAAACTTAGGAGCAAGCCCAAAGAAAATAATATTTTCATTGTCAGGCCCACAATTAATTTTAGGTACCGTGACACCCATAATTATTTCTGTGACATCCATAATTATATAAAATTATTAAAAATGTCAGCATGACGGATTATGCATCCGCATGACGGGTTATGCATCAGGGGTATAATTGGCAACGCAACTTGGATATAACATATCTAAAAATCCGCGCCTTGGAATTTTACAAATTTTATATCGTTGGAAATCTTTTTAAGAGAGCTACGCAACGAGTACAAACAACAATATCAAATTTTTGTTTTTCACGAAAAAATCGGAGGTGATCATCATTTTAGGCAAAATTTTCGAAAACTGACTACATAACCATTATGCAGCCACCAAAAAAGATGCATAACACATTCTGCAGACGCATAACGAATTATGAAACAATTTTCTCGACTGCATAACAAATTATGCATCTGCATAACAAAGTTATGCTTCTATAACAAGTTATGTAACCACTGTTTTGGTTGATTTTAGTGCGTACATAAAAAATGATGCATAATGCAGTATGCATCCATATTTAAGGATGCATATCAGGTTATGCATCTATTTTCTCGGCGCATAATGCATTTTGCAGTCATATTTTCGGATGCATAACAGGTTATGCATCCATTTTCACGACGGCATAACATGTTATGTAGATATTATTGTAGGTGCATGACAAGTTATGCAACCTTATTTTTTGTTGGTTTCAATACTAAGAAAAACCTAGCTGCATAACGTGTCATGCAACCGTTTTCTGGACTACATAACATGTTATGTAGATATTATTGTAGGTGCATGACAAGTTATGCGACCTTATTTTTTGTTGGTTTCAATACTAAGAAAAAAGTAGCTGCATAACGTGTTATGCAACCGTTTTATGGACTGCAGAACGTGTTATGCAACCAATTTCGAGAATGCATAACAAGTTATGCAACAAATTTTGTAGATGCATAACTTGTTATGCATCACTATTCACACCTCCATTTTCTTTTAAATGCACGTCACACGCACACCAAACCCATTTACACTTCCATCTCCTTTGCCTTGCCACTGCATCATCCTTTTAGCTCCATTTTCTTTTAAATGCATAACCCATTGAAATTAATATCAACACCACCATTCCTAACTCACTTCACCGATCCATTCATCAATCCATTTTTTCATAGCTCAATCATGACAGCAACCACCATTCCAAATGCAACATCTCATACGTTGTAATCTCTTTACATGTGACACTCGACTACATTCTTTTGTCAAATGAGTGAATGACTTAAATTCTTGGTCTCTGTGATAAAAGAGTAAACCAAACACGAGCTCCATGATAACTCACTCTTCATACAACTCATAGTATCTTGAAAACTCTACCCAAAGTCCAATAAACTCGTACCCATTCTCTGTTTCTTCTTTCTGGTCTCCCAAACTACATCCACGAACCATTCAGACCCAAGAGCTAACAGTTGTTGTAACCTGGTTGCATACAATCCACTCAGGCCTTTTCTCGAACATGTTGTCTGCATTGTATATCAACGCTTGCTGGTAAAATTTCGATTCGATGTCCTCTCGGATACTATACTACCGGAATCAGTCTGGTTTCTAGTGGTTGGTAATCGGTTATACAAAGTAAAAATCACCCTTACCAAACTCTTGATATGGAATTCTTCTTCTCATTTCCAATAAACTCTTGTCTTGAATGTAAGTGACAATGTATGAAATCACAATGACCGTGTACATAATTCGATCGGGCCTCTATAGTTTAATTATCATCGATGTCTATTTTTCTCTCCCTATAAAAAAAAAACTAGGAATTCGGAGTTACATAATGTTACTGGCACTCACGGTTTAAAATAACGAAACATCAACTGAAGTATCTAGATTCTAGACTTGTGCAGTGTGTAATGGATGACTAGTCCAACTTCCTACTCCTATTAACCTACAGGTGAAACTAAAGAAAGATCTGATAAAAGCTCAAAACAAACTAAAAGATAAAAGTAAAATCTAAGCATCATTAGAAAAAGTCAAACTAAACTACATAATTGAAGATTGATATGATCAGTAGGACCCCAATAATGGAAAACCAGTAAACAATCTTACATTAATTCGATCAAAATCAAACAAAAATCACTGAAAGAAAATGCCATGAGTTGAAATCGATAAAACGTAGAGAGGATATTACTCTTCATTTCCAGATGAAATCAAGATGATGAACATATTTTAAGATGACGAAAACTAAATAAACCATGAAAGATCTCGATCCCTCGGTTGCAATCTCTCAAGAAAATCACCCGAAAAAAATAAAAAATAAACGAGAAGACATTGATTGTAAACGAAAACATAATTTTAACAAATATGGGTCTCTGAGAAATTTTCTCTCAGAAGTTGGGTGCGCGCATGAAATTTTACGCGTGTGGGTTTCTCGGTGGAAAAAAAATGAAAACTGGGTGTGACCGTAGTTTTCACATTTGAAAAATATGCATATATTTATTACTATTACAATATGTTGCAAGCAGAGTTGATGCAACTTGTCCATACTCCATACTTCGTTTTGTTTCTAGGTCAAATTTTGAACCGAAATCAAAGTATTTTGTTTGGTGTTGGATATTCTATGCTTATCTTCATTAATCTGTTTATTCTACCATGTAGAACAAAACACTAAAGGATGTACCTATAGTAACAAAGGTTCACCTTGGCTCAAGCACAAATATATTGTAGGGCATATCAACTATAATATCCAGTTAGCGACCCAAAGTGTTCGTGATCTCTCCTAAAGTTTTGACATAGATTCAAAGCAAAGTACTAGATCACAATAATAATGATAAAAACACATACAATCAAATTGACTTCGGATACAAGTTCTACACGCTTTGTAGAAGTGAACTTTATCAAACAAACATAAGACAAGCAGAGATGAAAAGTGTGCACCTTGATAATGTAAACAGTAACCAAACGACTAAATCGGTGTATTGAGGCAAGCAATCTCTTTTCTTAAGACATTTGATGCCCTGTATATAATTTTGTTACAGGTTAATGGCATATGTCTCCAACATTCAACAACACCTCAGTGTTTTTTACAACACTTCGATAACACCGAATCAGCAAACGCGAAAGTTGTAGCACAAACCCTCTTACACACAGAAAAATCAAATGAAAGTTAATAAAGTTCAAAGTTTCTCTGTGTGCATATAAATGGTTTTGTATTTTCTCTATTTTTTCTACTGGACCTAAGAGATGGGTTTTTTTATTTCAACTAAAGCAAAGTTTGGGTGAATCCTTTGCGACCTTTGTTCGGGACAATTTATTCAGCCCAAACCATCATGATTGTTGCCAACCTATGTGAACCTAGTCAGTTTCTCTAACTGATCTTTTTTGTATGTTTCCAACTAACCCAATTCTCATTCATCCATGGAAATAGACTTAAGTGGCCAACTTAAGTACATATTTCCTACATTTGGTCATATAATAAAATATTAGAAGAAATAGTTCAGGCGATTGATATGACTCTCGTTAGGCCAAACAGACACATCATATATACACTGATACGTAACCAATAAGAATAAATGAAATACAATTGGACTTGATCCATACATACCAATGAAAGTTATACACACGTAACACAAGAAATGTAACTGATAACAACATCAAAATAATTTATGTAAACATAGTGTTAAAGAGACTAAGATAGAAAAGTTGTAGCTTGTGTTGATAGCCCTCCCGCAAGCTGAAGAGAGGAATAACTCGAAACTTGTGTGTCAGAAACTCAAACCTATGATTAGCCATGCCCTTGGTAAACAAATATGCAGCTTGATATAAAATGGATATATGAAGATGCTTCGATTGGACTGACTCTCTAACAAAGTGGTAGTCAATAGCTTGGGGCTTCATCCGGGTATGAAACGTAGGATCAAATGCCAAGGTAATGGCACTCTTATTGTCACAAAAAATAGAATGAGGATCAGGTAGAAATACGTGAAGATCATTTTAAAACCTGACAAATCCATGAAACTTCAGTTGTAGTTGATGCAAGTGAACAGTACTCTGTTTCAGTGCTTGATATGGAGACAATGGGTTGTTTTTTAGATGTCCATGAAATAGGTGAATCCCCAAATAAGATGCATTATCCACTGGTTGACCGTCTGTCATCAGGAAAACAAACCCAATCGACATCAATATACCCTTGAATAGTTGTAAAACTTTTATAGAAGAATAGACCATGACTAATGGTACCCTTGACATATCCGAGGACTCTTTTAGCAGTAGTAAGATGTATTGTAGTAGGAGCCTGCATAAATTGACTGATTTGGTTTACTACCAAACTGATCTCTGGCCTAGTCCAAGTGAGATATTGCAGTGATCCCACCAAATATCTGTACTCTGTAGGATTAGGTAGAGGATCCCCATCAAATACAAATAACTTGAAGTTGGCAGGACTAGGAGAATTACAAGGATTTAGACCAACCATATTGGTTTTTTGAAGTAAATCAAGCACATATTTTGATTGAGAGAGAAATAATCCTTGAGAACTTCTCATCACCTCCAACCCCAAGTAGAAGCGCAAATTTCCCAAGTCCTTGACATGAAATTAAGTACTTTAATGAGCAATTGATGTAGTACATCTTTCTCTATATCAACAATGATTGTTGATCCCCTACTACTGTATCAATTATGGTTGTTGATCCTTTGCGTATGTATCAACTATAACAGTTGATCCCATGTGTCTATTTAGTTTACTTGCTTTGCAAGTCTTTTATTTCCTAGTTTACGTAGAATTCCTTTTCTTTTCTTTTAGTCGGTTATTGTGAACCTATTTAATGATGCCTTCTTGTTTTGAGAACAATCTTATTATCAATATTATCCAATCAATTTTATTATTGTAAATCCTAGAATCTTGATCCCAGAATCAGATTTTATTAAGTTTCTGATGAAACTTAAACCCTATCTTCATTCCTAACAACTAGTTTGCTTTCACCCTTATATGAGCTACACTAGTTGGTATCAAATACATCATTTTTAGATTTTTATCTAGAAACAGATCCTTACACAGCTTCCGCAAACTCAAACCCTAAAACAAATTCTCTTCTATCTTTAGTTTTCGTTCAATGGCTGACAAGTCAATTATTAAGGAAGATGTTGCTGAGCTTATGAGTAACCTTGAAAAGAAACTTGAAACAACTCTCTCAAACAAACTTAAAACAAGTGTCAAAACTATTACAAATATTTTTGACAAGAAGCTTGGAAGATTATACGATTTCGAGAAAAAGTTAGAGATACAAGGAGAGTTTATAGAAAAATTAGGGAAACATGATGGTTTTGATGACTCTGAAATGCCTAGGTTAGACGATTATAAAGGAGAAGAAAAAAAAAACAAGACTGAAGAAAAAGAATATGATGAAGCAAAAAAAATTACAGGTTCTTTTGTTCAGAATACTTCTATTCCTGATAATGTTTCACATCAGCTTCAACACAAAGAGACATTGGAAGGATTTATTAACAAAAAATCTATAACTGTGAATCTCAATAGTGATACAGAAGACAAAAACGAGGAAATCCAAGCACAAAAGTGGATAGACGATAAAAGATTAAAGTCTAGTATCAATCCTTATGGAACTCTACCAAAATATAAATTAAAGGATGATATACCTAACTTTCACGGTGGATTACAAATTGAAGAATTACTAGATTGGTTTTATGAAGTAGAATCCTTCTTCAACTTCATGGACGTCCCTGACTCTTCTAAAGTGAAATTGGTAGCTTATAAACTAAAAGGTGGAGCTGCAGCTTGGTGGGAAACACTATGTGAAGGTCGAAGTAAGTATCACAAATCTTCTATACGTACTTGGAATAGAATAAGAGGTTTATTAAGAAATAAGTTTTTACCAAGAGATTATAAACAACAATTGTTTATCAAACTTCAAAACTGCCGACAAGGACTTGTTGAAGAATATTTAGCTGAATTTTACAGTTTAGTTGCACGTAATCAATTGAATGAAACTGAAGAACAGTTAGTTTCACGATTTATAGAGGGGTTAAACAGAGTTGTTCAGCAAAGAATGAATCAATCTGTATTTACGATGGTTGAGGCTATTCAGCGAGCTATCAAGATAGAGAGGCGTGTACTTAACACTTCCAGACAAGCATCCCCCACGACAAGTTCGTTATCAACATTATTATAAAAATGTCAAACCATATAATTCTTATTATGGTAACCAAGGTAAAAGGGGATCAACAGTCGTTGTTGATCCATATGAACAAAATTATGGTCGACCTTATCAGCATCCACAATCGCAAACATCTCTTCCTACAGACAATGCACCGGTGATGAATATTCCATCTGTTAAACCGTGTCTGGGTACTCAACAAAGAGATATTACTCCAACTAAAAGAGGTAAATATCAACAAAAATTTTCTCCTTTAACTAAAGATCTTTATCCTTATTCAAAGTTTAGAGGAGACAAGTGTAATAAGTGCAACCAAACTGGCCATACTTCTAGTGATTGCCGAAAGTTTCATGCTTATATTAATGAAACTGAAAAGGAAAATCGAGAAGAGGATGCACTGGAGGATAATGAAATTAATTATTCACTTGAGCATGAGTCTTATGATGCAGATTTTCTTGGCGTAATTCGACCAATATTACTCACAGAACCATGTCTTACACAAAGACATAGTATTTTCAAGTCTCATTGTTTCATTGAAGAGAAGCTGTGTAGCATGATCATTGACAGTGGGAGTACAGAAAATTATGTTTCTGCAAATTTAATTGAGAAACTTGAATTACTTGTTACTGCTCTTCCAAATCCATACTCAGTTGGTTGGATAAACAATTCTTCAGCTCAGCAAATCACTCATCAGTGTTTAGTAAAGTTTTCTTTCCCTGGATATGAGGATTATGCCATATGTGATGTTATTAACATGAATGCAGCAAGCTTACTGTTGGGAATACCATGGAAATATGACATTCGCGATGTTCATAATTGCTATGACAATACTTATACTTTTGTTCATGAATATTTTACTAAAGTTTGTGGCCTCTACAATCTTCTACTTCAGTCAAGGAGCCAACAGATAAGAAGACAACTGCCGTAGTTGCTACTATTGTTCATTATTTAAATCATACTCATTCTATGAGATCTCATGAAGTTTCTAAACCTATGGTGGAGATTCCAAACAAGGTACAACCCTTATTATCTTCCTTTGGTGACTTATTTCCTGCTGAGTTACCAAATACTTTACCTCCACTGAGAGATTTACAGCATCAGTAGACTTTATATCTGGAACACCTATTCCTAATCAACCTCATTATAGTTTAAGTCCTAAGAGCATGAGATATTACAAGGTCAGGTTGATGATTTGTTAAAAAAGGGTTTGATTAGGCTAAGCAAAAGTCCTTGTGCTAGTGCAGCCTTTTTAGTAGACAAGAAATATGGTGGACATCGTAGGTGTATAGATTATAGAGCTTTAAATAGAGTTACTATACCATATAGGTTTTGTATACCAAGAATTGATGACATGATTGCTATGCTTTCTGGTGCTAAAGTCTTTACCAAGCTTGATTTGTGTAGTGAGTATCATCAAATACGTATTCGTGAAGCTGATGAGTGGAAAACAACATTCAAGATAAAAGAAGGATTATATGAGTGGTTAGTAATGCTTTTTGGTTTATCTAATTCTCCTAACACCTTTATGCGTCTCATGAACTAAGTTTTGCAACCTTTTCTTGGAAAATTTGTCATAGTATATTTTGATGACATTTTAATCTTTAGCAACAATGAGGAAGAACATCTTACACATTTATCTCAAGTTTTTAAGGCACTCCAAGACAATGTTTTGTATGTGAACTTAAAGAAGTGCACATTCTTTACAAATAGAGTAGCTTTCTTGGGTTATGTTGTGTCAGATACTGGTATTTCAGTAGATGATTCTAAGAATAAAGCAATTATTGATTGGCATGTTCCCACTTCTATACGTGAAGTAGCAGTTTTCATGGCCTAGCCTCTATGGAATATTTGTGAGGAATTTTAGTACTATTGCAGCTGGTTTAACAGATTGTTTGAAGCGTGATACTTTTGAATGGACTGAAGAAGCAGATAAAATCTTTAATCTACTCTTCTAAGAATAAAGCAATTATTTATTGGCATGTTCCCACTTCTATACGTGAAGTAGCAGTTTTCATGGCCTAGCCTCTATGGAATATTTGTGAGGAATTTTAGTACTATTGCAGCTGGTTTAACAGATTGTTTGAAGCGTGATACTTTTGAATGGACTGAAGAAGCAGATAAAAGCTTTAATCTACTCAAGGAAAAGTTATGTAGCGCTCATGTTCTTTCCATTCCAAATTTTGATAAACCTTTTGAGATCCACTGTGATGCTTCTATTGTTGGTATAGGTGATGTATTATCTCAAGAAGGACATCCAGTTGCATACTACAGTGAAAAGAATTCAGATACAAGGAAGAAGTGGTCTACTTATGAATAGGGTTGCACATGGTTCGGTTCGATATGGTTGTTGGCAAAAATAAAAAAAAACCCCGAAACTGAAGCACTCAGTTTTCCAATATTGAAAACCGATGAAACCATTTGGTCTATCCGGTTTCATCCCGACTCGGTTCGGTAAAAAACTGGCCCGTTTTTGGTTAACCGGCAGGAACAATATTTTTTTTCTTATCAATAATCTCTAAGTTATTCAGAGATTTAAAATCAAGCATGTCATACTGGATTGTTGTATTTCCATTTACAGATCAATATTGGAGACAAAAAAACACTTGCAAAATAAATATGAGACCATTAAATAAATTTCCAGATACATTTATAGATCAATATGAAAAATTTGTTCATTTAAAAAAAAAATCTACACATAAAGATAAATAGAACTAAAATCTGTACAAGGAGATGAATATATTTCAGAAAAATTAAAATATGCATGCTAAAAAATCAATTTCGATAAAACCCAAACTCATCTCTGATCTTGATTTCAACATCTATCCTCCTTAACACTTCTTATAATCGATATATACTGCCTTTGATCGTAGATACAGAAAACATAAAAAACAAAAAAAAATCAATATATATTTAAAATAGAAATTAAAGTTGAACAGTTGAAGAAGAAGATCAAACTTACCTTATTGAGACATCTTCATATACAAACCTTCATGTTCAACTTCCATGATCAATTAAATAAAGAAAGAAAAACAAATGGTAGATTTGATTGTGTTGGTGGTGATTCTAGAAAAGAAAAAGAAGATAAAGAAAATACGAGAAGTACTGGTGGTTGAGTAGTAGGGTCTGGTCGTGGTGGTGACGTTTTATAAGATGAAGAAGAAGAAAATTTTGGTCTGGTAGAGGGTGGTGGTTGTTCTAGAGGAGTTGCAGAAGAATAACAAAATATGAGAAATGTGAGAAGAAACTTAGGGTGGGCATTAAAACCTAAGATCAATGGACTTGATTAAATATTACCTAAGCTAAGATTGACGGACCTGCTCAAATGATACCAAGTATAATAAATTAACGACGACTCTTTTACCAATCAGTTATTCAGTTATTTTGGTACGGTTATATACAAGAACCTAAATTGAAACCGTGAGAATCGATTTTTGGAAACAGACAACCTAATTCTATACCGTTGTATTCGGTTTCACCTCAGTTCGGTTATTATAGGCTCGGTTTCGTTTCGGTTCACAATTTAGGTTCGGTTTTGTGCAACCCTACTTATGAGTTAGAATTAATTGCACTTGTTCAAGCTCTTAAGAACTGGTATCCTTATCTTCTTCACAGTGAGTTTGTTGTCAATACTAATAATCAGGCTCTTAAGTTTTTGAAAACTTCAACTAAGGTAAATCGAATGCATGATAGGTGGTTATCTAGTACCAATCAGTACCCCTTTTCTATTAAACATCAGAGTGGTAAACTTAATAAAGTAGCTGATGCTTTGAGTAGAAGAACTCATCTTCTTGTCACTCTCAAACATGAGAGTTTAGCTTTTGATTTCTTAAAAGACATGTATAGTGAAGACAAAGATTTTCAGAAACTCTGGGAAAAGTGTGGTTCTTCAACAGGCAGTGTTGATGATTATCTCATTCAAGATGGTTTTATTTTTAAAGGAAATCGTTTATGTATACCACAATGTTCTTTACGTCTTCATTTGCTCCAAGAATTGCATGGCAGTGGCCTTGGAGGACATTTTGGACGTGATAAAACCATTGCTTTGGTTGAGCAACGTTATTTCTGGCCTTCACTTAAAAGAGATGTTCAGAAGTACGTACAAAAGTGCATGGTTTTCCAGCAGTCTAAGGGGACTATTCAAAACACAAGCTTATATGCTCCTCTTCCTATTCCAGATGCTCCATGGGTGGATATTAGCATGGATTTTGTACCTGGATTACTACGTACTTCCAGGGGGAATTATTATATTATGGTGGTTGTTGATCGTTACTCAAAAATGGCTCACTTCATAGCCTGCAAGAAAACAACAGATGCTTCCAATATTGCTTACTTATTTTTCAGAGAAGTGGTACGTTTGCATGGAATTCCCAAGACAATTACTTCTGATCGAGACACTAAGTTTTTGATCTACCTCTGGAAGTCTTTGTGGATGCATTTGGGAACTAAACTTCAATATAGTACACATTCTCATCCCCAAACAGATGGACAAACTGAAGTAGTCAATCGTTCTTTAGGAAATCTGATTAGAGCCAAGATTATTGGAGGAAAAGAGAAGCAATGGGACAATCTCCTTCCAAATATGGAATTTGCTTTTAACACTTCAGTTAATCGATGTACAGGAAAGACACCTTTTGATATTATTTATTCTAAAGTTCCTAACCATATTTTGGATTTGGTAGTGCTTCCAAAGTTGCGAAAATCAAATGCTAAAGCAGATAACTTGCTTGAGAAAGCTTCGCTAATTCATCAGGAAGTGAAGGCAAAGCTTACAGATTCTAACAACAAGTACAAGGAAGATGCAAATCAACATAGAAGACTTAAGACTTTTAGTTAAGGGGAAATAGTTATGATTTATTTCAGAAAGGAAAGATTTCCTACTGGAACTTATAACAAGACCAAGATGAAGAAATGTGGGTGATTCAAGATTTTGAAGAAAATCAGTGATAATGCATATGTTATTGATCTTCCATCAAATTGGAACATCTCTAATATCTTCAATGCGCAAGAAATTTTTACATTTCATGGAGAGAATGAAATTCTTCCTATTCATTAACTCGAGGATGAGTTTCTTTTAAGAAGGGGGGACTGACGTAGTACATCTTTCTCTGTATCAACAATGGTTGTTGATCCCTTACTACTGTATCAATTATGGTTGTTGATCCTTTGCGTACGTATCAACTATAACAGTTGATCCCACACGTCTATTTAGTTTACTTGCTTTGCAAGTCTTTTCTTTCCTAATTTACGTAGAATTCCTTTTCTTTTCTTTTAGTCGGTTATTGTGAACCTATTTAAAGGCTATGCCTTCTTGTTTTGATAACAATCTTATTATCAATATTATTCAATCAATTTTATTATTACAAATCCTAGAATCTTGATCCTAGAATCGGATTTTATTAAGTTTCTGATGAAACTTAAACCCTATCTTCATTCCTAGCAACTAGTTTTCTTTCACCCTTATCTGTGCTACACTAGCAATGATGGCATCACAATGAGAAGAGTCATTCCTTGTAATGATTATGTTACATAGACTAAGATAATGGTCAATTTTTAGAACCAAACTTCTGCACACACAAGGAAGAATTATCCAAAAAGGGTTTGAAATTCATAGCAACAAGGACATCCATCAATTTTCATATCAAGCCCTTGGGGCTTGTTGGAGACCGTATAAATATTTGTTGAGCCTGCAAACATAACCTATTCTGGGAGGGTATTGTTAACCTGGAGGTTAAGTCATGAAAACAAATTCTTTCAAATCCCCATGAAGAAAACACTACTGATATCAAGTTTTTTGATAGGAATGTCAAACTGAACTGCAAGAGATAAAACTAGTCAGGTTGTTTTTAGCTTAACAACATGGCTAAATGTGTCAGACTAGTCAAGTCCTTCAAGCTAATGAAAACCTTTAGCCACTAATTAGCATCGTGTTTAACTTTCAAAACCCACTTACATCAATGTTCTGAGATGAATCAGGTGGTGGTGGTACAAGAGTGAAGGTATTAACATCCATGACAGCTACATCTTCATTATCCATACCTGTTTTCCAGATATGTATCTTAACATCTTGAGAAAAATAGGTAGGAGTAAGTGGAGTGAGGGTAGAAAGAAGAACACCTGGTAGAACATCTTTTGTATCAAACATAACTTTAGGACTATAAATGTGATTTATATATTTTGTGGTCATGGTATGTGAAAAAGCGGGGGTCTAAAAACCACAACTAATATTTCTCTTAGGCATCTGTATGAACTAACTCCAATATACTTCCAAGAGAATCAACTAGACAGTCAAACTCAATCAAGTAAAATACATCCAAGAGTTATATATCTGTTTCTCAATGTAATGAACAAATCAAACGGATAGAAATCCGCGAGCCTGATTATTATGAGAAACAACTTGAACGGTACCAAAAAACAATGTTCAAGTGTCAATCAATTCATATCAACAACCAATGGTTGGATTATCTAATTGATTGAACTATGCACAACCTGTGATATTTCAATTATGTAAACAAATATAATACGGAAACGAAATAACATATACACCAGAAATTTTGTTAGAGGAAACCGCAAATGCAGAAAAACCCCGGGACCTAGTCCATATTTGAACACCATACTGTATTAAGACGCTATAGACTCTAGCCTACCACAAGTTAACTTCGGACTGGAATGTAATTGAGCTCTAACCAATCTCACACTGATTAAGGTACAGTCGCGTTCCTTACGCATCTGAATCCCAGCAGAACTCTACGCACTTGATTCTCTTAGCTGATTTTACCCACAACTAAGAGTTGCTACGACCCAAAGTCGAAGACTTTATAAACAAATATGTCTCACATAGAAAAGTATATTGAATAGATAAATCTGTCTCCCACAGAAATACCTACAAGTTTTTGTTCCGTCTTTTGATAAATCAAGGTCAGGAACCAATTGATACATCGGATGTATATTCCCGAAGAACAGCCTAGTAATATCAATCACCTCACAATGATCTTAACCGTATTGAAGCGGAATAAGATATTATGGAATCACAAACGATGAGAGGAAGATGTTTGTGACTACTTTTTATCTTACCTATCGGAGATTGAATCTCGAGAAAATCTCAGAGAAGATAATACTCAATAGGATAGAACAAAGTAAGATCTGAACACGCAAATACAGTGAAAATACTTAGCTTGTTACACACAAATGAAATGTATCTATATTTAGATATGGGTAACCGTACCTAAACGTGTACACTTAATTAGCTCAACAATAGTTAACCGAAGTTAGCCATATTAACACTTTCATATCAACCTTGTTCATCTTAATCACAACTAGTTCAAATGACTCAAATTAAACTAGTTATAGAGTTGTTCAACTTCTTATATTCTCATAGAAGTATACAAGACACAATTGAAGCAAAATCGATTTTGATTCACTCGAATCAATTCATGAACGTTATAGCCACAGTTTGCATAGATTGCATTCCTTATTATATAAATGTATTTGTTCACGAATAAACCGATTTTAGAACTTAACCTACTCAAGTATGCAAACAGATACGCATACTTAGAGTTTCGGACTTGGTATGTCTGCCAGTATGCGAACGGTTACGCATACTGTCGTTCACAACCGAACTCAGTTGAATTAGTATGCAAACGGGTACGCATACTAAATTCCCGGACTTGAACTGTTAAGCCAGTTTGCATATGGGTATGCATACTATGGTTCTCGGACTTGGAGTATGCATATGGGTATGCATACTATGGGTATGCATATGGGTATGCATACGGGTATGCATACTATGGTTCTCGGACTTGGAGTAACTTGCAACAGTTAACATACAAGTACGCATATTGTGTTATATCCAATCAATGGTTATCATTCTAAACTCTATTTTAATCATTGAAACATTCTTTGAAGACAGGAATAGCTTCTCACACAAACTATTAGCTTCAAAGCAATTTTTAAGTGATCAATAGATCAATACGAAACATTCTAAGTCTACATCAAATGACTGTCTCACACAAATCATGTAAGATGTTACCAGGCGATTTTCACATGATCATCTTTTGACTTTATCAAGAATAAAAGATGAACTTGTTTAAAGAAAAAGCTTACCAACACATATTTCGAGAAATATATAAGAGAGTTAAACTCAGCTCGAAATATCAAATGTGTATAAAGTAAAGTCTCTATAGCTATACGACTTTTGTCTCAATAGAAGATAGAATGGAAATATACTTCTAAGTGATATATAAGTTCAAGTCTCCACATACCTTTTGTTGATGAAGTTCCACAAGCTCCCCTTAGTAGTTCTTCGTCTTTAATAGATGAACGCCGTGAAGTGTAAAGCTTAACTACACATTCTATCCTAATCCGGGACATAGCTATAAGTAGACTGGAAATCAAGACTTATAGTTTTGACAACTAAACTTGACAAACAAGCTTGAGATAACAAAGCTTGCAACTTCGACCGAGCAATGCTCTAAAAATCTCCCCCTTTGTCAATTTTAGTGACAAAACTATCAATATATATGGATTACAAAATAAATAAACTTTGTAGTTTCTCATCCAAATGGTTGATTTCCTTGGTTCTTCAACATTACTTGAAATCTACGTGTTCAACTCAACATCATAGTTGTTGAAGATCCGTACCCATAAAAATAATTTTACAAGACTGTTTTCTTATTATTATACAGTGTCATAGTATTATTACACATCATCAAAGTTCAATTGTATCACAACTTTGACAATAATACTACGGTGATATGTACTCCCCCTTAGTAAATACTTCATCTCACAATGAAAACCACTCCCCCTTACATAATGATCCGTAAACCATATGCATTTGCAGTGAGAACTACACAATAATTCTCCCTCTTTTTGTCAATATAAATTGGAAAAGGTACGAAAACTAGGGGGATCATAATGAAATTCTCATAGAGATACTTCATGACTAAAAGAGAACATATCAACTGTATTTCGATGATTTCACATAGCCGAAAGTTAGTGTATTCATCAAGGAGTTTATAAAGATAAAAGATAACTCCTAAATATTCTACAATCGCACTCCCCACAAAGATTTAGAAAACACAAGTTCGATTAAGAACTCTCCCCCATAAAATGTCATTCCTGAAAGAACAATAAGAGCGACCTTACTTTTACAAGAAAAGAAGGATTTCTTTGGACATTAAAAAATTACATGAATCATGATTTTGTATCCAGAAAACTCAATTAAATTAACCACAAGAGAACCCATGATTAATTTAATCGGAAATGCTCAACATAAGAAAACTTACGGAGCCATACAGTACTTTCACATAGAAGTGGATCAGGGAAAGATCAATACTGCGGAATATTCAAAGATTCATTCTATTTTTCATCAATATTTGCATAATGATATCATAGAATTAATCTTTGTTATCAAAAGTTCATTCTATTCTCCATCAATATTTGCATAATGACATAATAGACTTAACTTTTGACATATATATATATATATATATATATATATGACAGTCATAGTTCACGGACGTAAACACACATATCCCATAACATTATTTGCAATATATAAAACCAATAAAGATTAATACTGCAAAATCATCTTCCAAATAAACTTTAGAATTTAAATAAATAAATATAAAAACATTGCAAGATGAAAATCGTTGGCAATAGCAATGTGTAATCACAATATAGGCTATTCCAAACCCTAGTTATCCTTCTTAAAACACAAGAATAAATTCTCATAAGAAGTTTCCTAGACATTATGGCCTCTAAAAAAATTCTTTATCGTCCCCAAACTCCTTGTCGTCAACATCCATTGGAACATAAGGTTCATGAAGAAAGGAGTCAATTCCAACAAACCTTCTTGACTGATGCCGAACCAGGGCCTTCTAAATTTCAAGAGTTCTTAAAACAATAGCCTTTTGTTGAATCTCCTTCCTTGTTTCCTTCAACTCTTCAAGAACACCAGAAAACTTATGAAGATTAGAGGGGATAACCCTTGGTTTCTTCATATTCTTCCTTTTTCTCTTCAAAGTTGTAGAGGAAGAAGACTTATCTTTTTCCTTCATGATTGATGGCTTAAAAATCATATTAACATCTTTTCCATCAGAAGACATGATGCTTGGAGTCTCCATACAAGTATGGAATTGTAAAAGAAATACAAAAATAAAGCTCAACAAGCAATCTTGTGATAAAAAGAGTTTTTCAGGGAAGGAAGAAGGAATGTTGGGTAACGGAACCTCTATACAGAGTAGGATTCACGTACGACCAATTCATAACCCTAAAGGAGGGAAGAATTTTCGATTTTAACCCTTTTTAATGAAAAAGGACATTTTTTTCAATACCAATATATGATATGAAAAGATCAACAAAATTCCAGAAAACAACAACCAAAGAGAAAACATTTCTTTTCCTAAAGCCTGAACTGTGCAAACTCTTGTCTCTTTGAAGTCAGGCACATGAGACAAGACGTACTTTCAACACAATTAAGCTGTGTTGCGGTGAACAATAATATGTCCACCATACACTTCTTGTACGGAATTCTTAATACCCTTTTTCACAAAATGCTTAGACCTTGTTCTTTTCCGGAGAGGTCTAATTAATTCTTTAGAAATTAACTTTTTCGGAGAGGAATTGAGTCTTTTAATTACCTCGGGTGAGTTAGACTTCTAAACAAGTTTGAGCTTATTTGTTAATCGATTTGCTCTCCGTTGAGGTTTATTGACATATCTTATTTTATGTTTGTACTTGTAACACTTATAGAGTTCATGACCCGTAAAAGTATAGTAAGAACATGTCAATGTGGAGGACGGTTCAGACACCATAGCCGAGCATGATGCTAAACAAATTGAGGTACCTGAAACATGTGAAATAGAATTTTCAGTAGACAGGAAAAAATCCATTTTATCCTCTATAGTGGTTGACGAAGTTTCTCCAGGAAGAATATCAAGACTGATGTGCGTATTTCTACAATTATCAAAATTAATATTTTCACAAAGGAGTGAAACACTTGACTTTTCATCTTTATCCGAATCATAGTGATCAGACATCTCATCAAGAGTAGCAAGACCTTTGTTCCCAGTGTATTTTCTACGATTTGGACACTCATTAGCAAAATGACCAAAACCTTTACAATTGAAGCACTGTGGCATATCCTCATCATCAGTATCGATGGTGTCCCTGTTTTTAGGAGGAGCACGATCATGAGGTTTGGTTGATGACCTGGGTTTATCTCTGATGAACCTCTTACTTCTCTAGAAAAGAAGATCTCTAAACTGTCTTGTGAGCAGTGAAACTGAGTTGCCAAGATCTTCATCTGATGAATCAGTCTCAATAGGACCAGTTTCAAACACTTTTACTTTTGTCAAGCAATTTAGTGTTCTTTTGTGCTTTGAAAGCAATATCCTTCCCAGATTTGGATGTATGCTCATGATCAAAGATCTTTAACTTCCCAACAAGAGTATTTGTGGATAAAGTATTAAGGTTATTTCCTTCAACGATGGCATGCTTCTTAGAATCGTATTTGGCTGGAAACAATCTGAGAATTTTTATCACAATTTCCTTTTCAGGATAGTCTTACCCCGTGCAAAAGATGCATTAACAATTTCAGACACTTTGTGATTAAACTCATCAAATGAATTTTCATCAACCATACGAAGGTTTTCCCAATCAGGATTTTGGTTTTGAAGCCTATTTTCTTTCTCAGAGGAATTTCCTTCGAATACAATTTCTAAGATATCCCAGGCTTCTTTAGACTTAGTGCAAGTAGTCACTCGATGATGAAGATCTGGGGTAATGGCATGGATGATAGCATTTAATCCATCAGAATTTTGCTTTGCAGCAAGAATCTCGGCAGGATCATAAGCACCAATATCCTTCGGAACAGTTACATCGCCTTCTGCAACTACCGGAGGATCATAGCCATTAACTACACGATCCCATGATTGAAAATCGCGCGCTTGAAGAAAGGCATGCATAGCAAATATCCACCAAAGATAATTCGAGCCATCGAAGACTGATAGTACGTTTATAGAGATAACGTTTCTGTCCATAGAGTCAGATTGCTACAAACACAGACTTATGAGGTCTTAAACGTGTTTGCCTGCTCTGATACCAATTGAAAAAGCGGGGGTCTAACAACCACACCCAATATTTCGCTTAGGCAATCTGTATGGACTAACTCCAATATAATTCCAAGATAATCAACTAGACAGTCAGACTCAATCAAGGAAAATTCATCCAAGAGTTATATCTCTGTTTCTCAATGTAATCAGCAAATCAAACAGATAAAAATCCGCGAGCCTGATTATTATGAGAAACAATTTGAACGGTACCAAAGACCAATGTTCAAGTGCCAATCAATTTATATCAACAACCAAAGGTTTGATTATCTAATTGATTGAACTACGCACAACCTGTGATATTTCAATTATATAAACAAATATAATGCGAAAAAGAAATAACACAGACACCGGAAATTTTGTTAACGAGGAAACCGCAAATGCAGAAAACCCCCGGGACCTAGTCCAGATTTGAACACCGTACTGTATTAAGCCGCTACAGACTCTATCTACTACAAGTTAACTTCGGACTGGAATGTAGTTAATCCCTAACCAATCCTACACTGATTAAGGTACAATGGTGTTCCTGACACCTATGAATCCCAGCAGGACTCTATGCACTTGATTCCCTTAGATGATCTCACTCACAACAAAGAGTTGCTACGACACAAAGTCGAAGACTTGATAAACAAATCTGTCTCACACAGAAAAGTCTATTGAATAGATAAATTTGTCTCCCACAGAAATACCTACGAGTTTTTGTTCCGTATTTTGATAAATCAAGGTGAACAAGAACCAATTGATACACTGAACTTATATTCCCGAAGAACAACCTAGTAATATCAATCACCTCATAATGATCTTAACCGTATGGAAGTGGAACAAGATATTGCGGAATCATAAACGATAAGACGAATATGTTTGTTACTACTTTTTATCTTACCTATCGGAGATTGAATCTTGAGCAAATCTTAGAGAAGATAGTACTCAATACGATATAACAAAGTAAGATCAGAACACACAACTACAGAGAAAATCGTTGGGTCTGGCTTCAGAATCCCAATGAAGTCTTTAAGTCGTTATCTTATAATGGTTTTAGAAAAACCTAGGTTAAAGGATAATCGACTCTAGTCGCAACTAGTATCACACAGGAGGTGTGGGGATTAGGTTTCCCAATTGCTAGAGTTTTCCCTTATGTAGTCTTCAAATCAGGGTTTGCAGTCAACGTTACGTTGGTAACAAAGCATTCAATATTCACCGTTAGATGAAAACCTGATTAGATTCAAGCTAATATCTTTTAACCGTTAGATTGACTTAGCTTGTTACACACAAATGAAATGTACCTATATTTAGATATGGGTAACCGTATCTAAACGTGTACACTTAGTTGGTTCAACATTAACCTAAGTTAGCCATATGAACACTTTAAAATCAACATTGTTCATATTAATCACAACTAGTTCAAATGACTCAAATGAAACTAGTTATAGAGTTGTTCAATTGTTTATATTCTCATAGAAGTATACAATACACAATTGAAGCAAAATCGATTTTGATTCACTCGAATCAATTCATGAACATTATAGCCACGGTTAGTAAAGATTGCATTCCTTATCATATAAATGTATTTGTTCACGAATAAACCGATTTTAGAACTTAACCTACTCAAGTATGCAAACAGGTATGCATACTTAGAGTTCCGGACTTGGTATGTACGCCAGTATATGACCGGGTACGCATACTGTCGTTCACGACCGAAATCAATTGAATTAGTATGCAAACGGTACACATACTAAATTCCCGGACTTGAACTGTTAAGCCAGTACGCATACGGGTATGCATACTAAGTTCCCGGACTTCAACTGTTAAACCAGTGCGCATAAGGGTATGCATACTATGGTTCCCGAACTTGGAGTAACTTGCAACAGTTAGCATACAAGTACGCATTCTGTGTTATATCCAATCAATGGTTAATCGTTCTAAACTCCATTTTAATCATTGAAACATTCTTAGAAGATGGGAATAGCCGTCTCACACAAACTATTAGCTTCAAAGCAATTTTCAAGTGATCAATAGATCAATACGTAACATTCCGAGTCTACATCAAATGACTGTCTCACACAAATCATATAAGATGTTACCAGGAGATTTTCACATGATCATCTTTTGAATTTCGTCAAGAATAAAAGATGAACTTTCTTAAACAAAAGTTTACCAACACATATTTCGATAAATATGTAAGCGAGTTAAACTCAACTCGAAATATCAAATGTGTATAAAGTAAAGTCTATATAGCTATACGACTTTTGTCTCAATAGGAGATAGAACAGAAATAGACTTCTAAGTGATAGATGAGTTCAAGTTTCCACGTACCTTTTGTTGATGAAGTTCCACAAGCTCACCTTAGTAGTTCTTCGTCTTCAATCGATGAACGCCGTGAAGTCTAAAACTCAACTACACATTCTATCCTAATCCGAGACATAGCCATAACTAGACTAGAAATCAAGACTTATAGTTTTGACAGCTAAACTTGACAAACAAGCTTGAGATAGCAACGTTGCGAGTTCGACCGAGCAGTGCTCTAACAATATAAGAGTTGAGAGTGGCAGGAGAAGAGAAATTATAAGAAGAAGAAGTAACGGGAGAGGATATAGATATATAAGTGGAATCTAATAAGGTAATACACATATCAAAACTGCAATACGACACACCTAAATTGATAAGGGTAAAATAGGAAAAATTATTTTCATGGAAAATAACATGACTGGAGACAAAAGTCTTACCAATAGAGGGGTAGAAGCATCTGCATGCAACCCTTTGACCAGTACTGTAACCCAAAAATATACAATAAACACTCCTAGGTGTTAACTTTGTGGAGGAATAAGGATTATGCCACAGAGAACAAGACAGTCGAAACACTTGAGAAAACATTAATCACGGGACTTGTGAAAGTATTTCTCGAAAAGAGATAATAAGAATGAGATGGGCTTGGTGGGAAGTCTATTTATAGAGTAATTAGCAGCGCTTAAGGTTTCAAACCAGTAAGATATATGAAGGGAAGCCTGAATTAAGAAAGTTCTGGTGACATCTTGCAAGTGTCTATGTTTTGATTCGGCAACACCTTTTTGTTCAGGTGTATGTGGACATGCGATTTCATGTGAGATACCAAAAGTAGACAGAAAGGTTTTCAATTCATGATTAACAAATTCACTTCCTCCATTAGTTCTTATGGTTTTAATAGTGCAGGAGAGTAAGTTCTTGGCATAGGATTTGAAATTGATGAACATTTGTTTGAAATCAGATTTTGCAGTGAGAGGAACGACCAAGCAAAAATTTATAAAAGCCATCAACAATTTTCATATAATACTTGTAACCTTTTACAGAAGTGATTGGAGATGAACCCCAAACATCCATATGAAGTAACTGCAAAGGTACAGTGGACACAAAAGTAGAAATACTAAAAGGAAATTTATAACTTATGCCTAGTTGGCAACCAGAACATAGCACGGTTTAGGCATGCCATTGTCTAGCATTATTGATCTAAAAAGTTACTTAAATACTCAAAAGAAGGAGGATCCAATCACTTATGCCACACTTCAGAAGAAGCTTGCACAAAACAAGGAAATAATAGGAGTAAACGCTAAAGCTGAATTTTAGAAAATGGATAGAGACCATTGTCACTAGGTCCCTGAAAAAGGATCCTCCATGAATTGAAATCCTTGACACAAAAATGAGTTGAGGTAAAAGTTGGGGAACAAAATTTATGAACTGAAATCAAGTTGTGAGAATCTTTAGGAACATGAAATATGTTATGAAGATAAAAAACATGATTTGCATGAATTGAAGATGATCCAGACTATGAATAGGCATACTTCCACCTCTTGTTATAGCTACGTTGTCATCACCAACATAAGGAGTTGAATAAGATGCATCAGTGTTTATAACATCAGTTGCGAGATGTTAATTGGCACCAAAATCCATGTACCAAGGATTTTCCCCAAAAATATTGGCAGAAACAAGCATTGCATGAAGCTTTTTAGAAGGTTCTCCGCCTTGATAAGAGAAATTCATTTGATTCCTACATTTATTTTCATAATGTCCATATTTGTGACAAATTTGGCAAGGTGTTCGATCATTGGAGAACATATGAGGATGAGGTCGAGTAGATGTAGATGTAGGAAATGATGAATTGCCTGAAGTATTACCAAAACCTCTACCAGATTTTCTGAAAACTATTAGATCCTCTGCCAGATCATGAAAAATTAGAAGGTTATCTACCAAAACTTCCACCAGAATACAAATTAACACCAAAATGACCACCTCCTCTAGAATAAAAACCTCTACCACCGCCCCTTATATATAATTTGAAGTTATTCATCATGCACCAAAATCTTGATTAGTAAATTCAACAAGAAGTGTGTGATTCCTTTCTTTAACTACAGTTTATTCACTAGCTAATCAGAAGATTATGCAACTCAAACTGGGTACAGGTAGATTCCGAGTCCTCATAGACGTAGCAAACAGAATATAATTATAGTTTAAAGCAGATAGCATAACAACAACAAGTCCATTGTATGAAATGATTTCAGCAACAGATAATTGATCATATAGAGATTTGATTTCTTTAACTGACAGCAGCTTCGCACATAATTGAATTGAATGAGTTGACGACGCTCGGGCAAATATTTCATTGATACTTGTCCAGAGATGAAAAAATGTAGTAGACCTGGCAAAATACGGGATTACCGATTCTGAAATTGTATATTGAACCCACATGATTATTGTTGCATCTTCATCGATCCAATCTCTCCCCTTTTAATGAGAAGAAGGGAAAATTGAAACCGCTAACCAATTTTAACAGAGAATAAAATTGAGCCGTCATATTTGGGAAAAATTTCGTGTGAACTATTGTTCACACCCATTGGATCATCATGCACTAAAGGGTTCAGTTATCGGGAGTCTGTGAGGGCTTTTAAAGAATAACCGAAATATGTAGAGACCTAAAATAGAAATAATACGTAGGAACCTCCATAACAACAAAAACGGTTCTGAATGTATATTAGGAATGAGAAATCCGTTCTAAAAAACCTACCGCCGGCCAACATGGGAAATAGACGCGCAACACGCGTGCACCACTCTTGCCAATATAGAAAGGATTTTCAATGTCATTTCGTACATTAGTATACTGAACATGACAAGGATATGACCTATCTAAAAATTTCATTAGTGTACTTACGAATTACAGGTAGCATCAAAGATTTCCAGGTAAGAAAATTATCTTCTGTTAATTTCACTAAGACAAAATTCGAAAAATAATTGAGAGGAACCTTATAAATTGAAATAGTAGTAGGATTTTCCATTGTTGATGATGACCGGGGAAGAAACTCTTGAACCATTAATAGAGAAAGAAAAGATAAATTAAGGTTCCCGGATCACAGACACAACATAACATACTACATTCGTCCCTAATTAGATGACCTAGTTAAAATTTACTAGTAAATTTAGAAATAATTTATCTCTCAAACTATACAACGGATTTTCGTAAATTTTGTATCATCGGAAAGCATTTTAAAACACTTATCTAATGAATATAAATATGACTATCAAATTTTACATATCTCTTATAATAATACTAATCTATCACTCCACTTATTTATGGTATAGGTCATCTAATTAGGGACGGATGGAGTATAATATACGCTGATAAAAGACTGACAAGAAGAAATAAAATGCAGTTGGACTCGGTTTATACAAACCAATGACAGTTACACACATGTAACGTAATAGATTTACTAATAACAACATATAACTAACTGATCTAAACATAATGTTAGAGAGACTAAAACAAAAACTAAAAGAAATTGTAACTTGCGTTTACTAAGTAAGACCATTAGATCCGCTACCATTTATTTAACTAAACTTCGATAGCAATTGTCTCTTTTGAGAAAAAACAAAAGGAAAAGAAAAAACTAAAAAGAGTCAATTGAGCATTTCCATTAGCACGCATTAGAGTGATCGAATATTTCAACCTTATTCATCTTGCATCAGCTTGACGAAGATGGAGTAATAACAATTAACAAACAAAAAGTAAGAACACAAAGAAAGATTAGCCCACTAAATATATAAAATGTTCTAATTTTTTTATTGGATATCCCCGAAGGGACAATATAATCTTGAGCTCTCAATAAATTTCCATAACCACAAGGTTTCTTTTCATATTCTATCTGACTTACTTGGGTTTGAAAAAGCTGACCTTGATACCAGTGTTTATCACAGTAAAAAACCCAGCTGCAACCAATATGCATGTCAATGCTATACCAAGAATTCCAAGTCCCCAGTTAACGTACCACATTGCACTATGTGGTTTTGGTTTATTGACGGAAATCCACATGAAACATGGATAAACTAAAGTGATTGGTAATGCTAACCCTCCGATTAAACCAGCAAGACTACCCAAGAATGGTATTGCAACCGCCACAAAGAAGTTTATAAATCCGAAAAACAGACGAGTCAATACTCGAACCCACCATGGACATGCCTTGTGAAACCTGTTTGTGTATCTCTGTTCCATATCATCAAAAGATGGCATTCCATAGATTTGGAAAGAGCATACTGCATTTACCACTATTGCTGAACCCGTCAGTACAAGAACTGTCTTGGATGTATCCCGGCTGTGAAATGCGAATAACGCTGACAACATTCCTCCGTTTTCTGGTATCTGCATAATGATTTAATTTGAGTTAACTAATTCGCAGGGTTACGCATTTGTTATTGTTTAACTTTGGTGTTTGTTTACCATATGACCATAAGCCCAATAACCTCCTATTGCCAGAGGAAATAGGCACATAGCGATTATTGCATAGGCAAGCTTTACACCTCTCCACATAGGCACTTTGGATGGGTATTTTTCACTTGATGGCAGTGTTCCCTGCACCCCCCATTAATGCAAAATTATGATTAAATAATTATTTGATAATCTTATCCCACTACTAATAATTTACAATCAATGGAATGTACCACGGTGCCACACTAATGCTGTCGTCACCCCAACTATAATGACGATTTTTTTTTGTCTTTCTTTTTCGGTATTTAATATGGATAATTTTGTAGCTTGGATTTTTCAACAAAGTTGAAAGTTCCAAACTCATGCGCTCATGTTTGACTTCGTCTTTCTTTGGCCAAAATGGTCAAATAGCCCAAGGGTCAACGTTATTTAATTCATGAACTAAACACGATTAACCAACTGATAATGATACATCAAAGAGCTCTTTTCTTTTCTCCTCAATGAATATTATAACAAAGTAGTCGGTCGTATTTTTCTGATGATGTATCTGGAATTTAAAGTTCTTTTTGTTTTTTAATTATCCAAAATTTTATCAATATAAATCAGTTACAAACTGAAAATTTCCCACACCCTTATAGTCCAATTTCCATTTATAGTAACAGTTTTTTTTCTCGATTAAACAAACATATGTTGTTAAGGAAGAAATGCATACCTGAATCTCGAGAACAAGATTATGTCCTCTGAAAGCAAATGCGATAATACCAAGGCCATTGAGCTGACCGAAAATCTTTAAAACATCAGAACTTTCATCAACGGGATCGTAAGTAGCACCAGGAATCCTGCCTTTGATTATTGAAACGACAACCATAATCGTACAGTACCCAACGGCTGTAACAGCGCCAATTAACGAAACACCGGCGATAGAATTCAAATTTGGAAGCTGAGAAAACACTACTGCAACGCATGTAAATACCAAATACCATTCAGTGGGAGTCAATGGCTTAGGGTTGCTACATGTGCCTGCACATAGTGTCTGATAGATTAGCTTCATAGTTGAACCACCTATGATGATCAAGGCAATACATGTTCCTGCTGATAGGTACACAATTGGAACCGTGGCTATAATTTTTCTTGCCCTTCCACCTATATAAACAATATTAATAAATTAAGTTAAGTACCATTCAAAATTATTCATTATAAATCTCATTAGCCAGAATGAATAATTAATCAAGTTGTTTACACGCAATTTCAGCTAAATGGAATACTTTGTTTGACCGGGTATATTTCTTAGTTGTAGCAAGTACCATATGCTGCCGTGAAAAGATCTAAGTATCGACTATAGCGAGTTCCGTCAACTGATTCATGAAGCTGAACAAGCAACCAGAGAGTGTAAAGTTGCCATGAAAATGCAATTGTCAAGCTTATGATTCCCCAAGTCCTGCATGTAAGAATCAGTAGGAAAAATGGATTAGTGTGTGTGTGTGATTAATTAGCTTAAGACACAAAAATTAACATTATTACTTACCAACCAAGAATAGTAAAGGCAACCGGAAGAACCAAAGCTTGAATACCAATACCGGAACAAAGAGTATGAAAAGCGGCATAATACGCGTTACCGTTCCTAGATTCGGTTAAAGGAAGCCAATTATCAGGATCATCATGATGAGTTTCTAACTTAGTCATTTTAATGATTTTTCTTACCGGGCTACCTAATGGTGTAAGAAACCGTGGTGTTAATGAAAGTCTTGAATTTGGTGTTTTAGCATTCGGGGTATGAATATTAGTAGATAAAGATTTTTCTTGGTGAATTGGGCTCTCGAGTAGTAAAGGAGATCTACTCAACGATGGTGAATGAAATTGAGAAGGTGGAGCAGAAATTGGTGGTATTGGAGGTGCCATTGCTGATGATCTTGGTGTTATTGGTAGGGAACTAATTTCTCCTTTGCCTCCGTAGATTTCATCCATTGCTCTCGAGTTAGAAATGCTCCCTATAGTATGAGGTATGGATTTTTCTTTTGAATTTTGCGTACGTGTTTACAGATTGTTAGAGCATCTCCAATGCTAGGGGTGAAGGTAATCCTAGGTGGAGGTCCTATTAATACCTTTTTGTTGTGGGTCATTACTATGTGACTAAAAAAAATGAAAGTTATACTTTCTACCTCAAATTTCATCTCCAATGCCAAGATATTACTACCCTATAACTTAGAGACAAATTAATTTTGGAATAAAGAATTGATTATGTGTCAAAAGACCTTGGGTCATGGAGAAGGTAAAGATATGACTTTCTCCTTTACCCTTTCTTATGAGATGGCATCCATGTCATGCTTTTAACTTACCTTGACCTTGGCATTGAAGATAAATTCTTGGTTAGAAAAGTGCTAAATCCTAGATGTCTTGTCTTTTTAAGACCTTCACCCCTAGCATTGGAGATGCTCTTATGGAAGTGTAAATTTGGGCATTTAAAGGAGTGCCAAGTATGGGTAAGTACCTAATTTACAGATCTTCATGCAGAATGGGAAGAGCTTTATTAGTGACAAAAGAACCAAGAACCCCCTTTTTGCCTAGAGTGCGAGTTGTGTCGCCCACTTTTAAAGGGGTAATGAGAATCACTGAATCTATAAGCATTGTTTGTGCATGGTCAAAGAATAGTTGGGTTGGCAACATCACCGTAGAAGAAGGATGGGATTTCTTGAAAATTTGTGATTGTTCGCCTAGCAGCCTTTCTGTAGAATTTCTAGATCAATGAAGTTGACCAGATAGTTTGTTTGGAAAATTTAGGCCAGTTGAAAATTCTATATCACTATGTAATTGTTTCTGCATATTCCAATTCCAAGTATATTTGTGAGAACTCCAACGCATTGTATCTTGCAAAGAAGAAAAAAACATAACAACTATATATGTTTTACACTTTCACTTCAAATTCAAACTAATAGACATCAAATATTGATTGGCCTGATATGGAAAGCAGTACTAAAAAAGTTTAGCTAGCAAAGTTATGTTGTTTTTTACTTTTTACAAATAAATTCATGGGGAGTCAGTCAGGACTCAGCATGGACCATATACTTCATCAAGCAAAATCGTAAACAGAGGTCTTTGCTACAACTAATTTAGAGTAAACTATCTTGTAGATTTCTCCAGTAAAGAAAGAACATACTCCATATGTTGAGCTTCACATGGCAGTCTAAGAGGTCCATTACAGGCTAACCCAAACTCATCTTCTGCCATTTTAAGTAGCTCCTGGAACGGTTGACTACCTAAATATTGCAACGGAACAACAAAACGGTTTTGGTCTGTCGTATACACAACGAAATGGCCTTTGTTAGCAGTGGTAGTAGTACTACAACTTATCTCCATCTTTCTATTACTCCCGGTCCCTGTTAATCCACTCCAGTTCTTCTTCGGCATCACTGTCTCCACAGATAGAACAATATATATAGTAGCACTCTTGTATATTTCAGGTCGCTCAATTTGTATTTTATTGCCTTGGATAATGCTAATACAAGTATCTTCCGCGCCTGCAAATTACACAAGAGATGATTTGCTTCTTCTTGTGAGTTAATTGGAGTTACGCTTAGAAGTTGTAGTACATATTTATAGCCAGAGTTGGGTAAAGATATTTTAGAAAAAGTAAACTAGAAATTGTAAGAGAAATGCAATGTATGGAGGTGTTGATTAGTCATGACTAAAACTCACAACCCCTCTCAATAATGGTTTTTCGTGGTAGCTAATGTTTCCGGCCCATCAAACAGTGTAATCATCAGAAGATTCACAAAAAGGAGGTACTAATGTGCTGCGCTAGTACTAATTAGGTCTAGAGTTTGGATCTTCAGACCAGGGCGGTATAACAGTGTGACATTGTCGGTCATCTTTATTACATTTGGCACCAATAGTTTACGAATCTGTGTCCGAACATCAAATGACATTGTACGTCATCCTTATTTAGCCAACCTGCAACTTGATAAGGCTACGAATACGATAATGTCTTTCTTTCAAACAACATTCTAGAAACCATCAACTGTAAGCATTTCATGCCCATGGAACTAACAACCAACTTACCAAGCATTATTTGGACGATAGGGCTGCTGATTAGTTGACAAATTTGAATGTGGCACATTTACGGTTTAGACATGTTTGAGTGGTGCAACTAGTTAGCTCGGCAACAGTACTCACATTGTTTGACTATGTTTCCATTTTTACAAGTTAGGCTAATTGGTTGCTGCACGGTATACCTCTTCAGGGAAAAGTCTATGTTGATGTGCATGTGAATTATGAAGCTTTAAGAAACAAAACCCTAGTTAGCTAGCTAACAACTAGGGCAAAGATTACCACCTCTTTCAGTACACATGAATCACATGCAGTTTTCGGATTATCTGCTCGCAGGATAGCTAATACGTTGCCACTTGCTAGGTTCTACAAATAACTTCTATTGCGCGCCTATGAAAGGTGATATGTTCTAGCCAGATTACTTGTATGTAACATTTAAACAACTGTTTAACCATCGATAAATATCTTTGCTTAACTATCTACCAAATGGAATTAGGCCAAGTCGGTTTGAAATCAATCTAGAAACAAAACATATTGGCTTATCGAGATGCCAAGGGACAATTCAACACCCAACAGTATAAGTTTGGAGTTGTGAAAATTCTAGATGATAATTTGGTGGTTAATTTATTTTTATCACGGAGGAAAAATTTCATAGATCAAAACAAAAATGCTTATACAATTTCGTACATAACCCCCACAAAGTTTGGGCTTGGTCTCATTTTGTTGAGAGGTTAGGATGCTTACCGAAGAAAGATTTTTTTGGGATCATGGTTTTTTTTTTGGGACCATGGTTTTATTTTGGATAAAGACATTAGAAGTAAATCTAGGTCATCCCTTGTCTAGATATTTATATTAATACCTAAATTACCCTCCTGATTAATTTTGAGTGATGATTAGTTAGTGTTAATAATAGTTAGTGTAATGATTAGTGAGATGATTAAGTTAAAGATAATTAGTGAGATTAAAAAATCAGATGGTTTTTCTTTTAAAGAAGTAGAATTATTGAGAGAGTAAAGTTAGAGAAGATGAAGAAGGAAAACATGAAAAACGATGGATTTTACCAACCACAACCGGAGGAAGGGTATTTGGGTACCCATGTATGCTTCAAACTTAGATAATGTTGGTTGAATTGTTCCAAACTTTCAAAAAAATTAATTTTTTTATGTAGATTTGGGCCAGTTCGGTTACCATATGTCAAGAACATGTAACCGAACACACCTGAAAGTGTAGTTCGGTCATGTTTTCCAAACACGCAGGTTACCAAACTCGCTCGTTAATGGAGGTTTTGGTCGTACAGTGTAATGTTCGGTTACCTAGGATAAAATGGTAGGTAACCGAACTTTGAACTTAACAATTTATTTGGGTACATCTTGTGTGTTCGGTTAGTTCGCAAACTTCAACGCAACCAAGTTTCCAACCGAACTGCAGGTTAAAAGTAACCTAGTGTCAGAAGTTCGGTTGGTTCGCAAACTTCAACATATTTTGCGAATCAACCGAACTGGGCTTATATATGCATATATGCAATTAGGCAAACGTTCGGTTACTACGAAATTTATTTCTTGGCGAATTAGATAGAGTTCGGTTACGAAGTTTCAAAGGTAGAGTTCGGTTACAAAGAAAACTTAATATTTTTGCGAACGAACGAAACTTGTGGACTTCTCATTATTTTCATAAACTAAAGTTCGGTGATATCCTTATTTTGCGAAGGAACCGAACTTATGGACTTGTGTTGTTCTAATACAAGGAGTTCGGTTAAACGTATTTTTTGGCGAATCTTAGTTCGGTTAAGAAAAAATAATTCGTGATAACCAAACTTTTCTCTGAAAAAAAACCCTCCATTAAACCTCTCTGCAACTTCCATTTTCAACTCATTTTAATGATTACTTCTCATTTATTCAACCAAAAACGAATGACAAGTAATGGGTTTGTGAGAATATGTTTGTTAATGTTTTAAATTAAGCTATATATATATATAGTGGTGGTGGTGGTAATCGGAGGTGGTGGTGGTAATCGGTGGTTGGTGGTGGTGATGGTGGGAGGTGGTGGTGGTAATCGGCAATGGTGGGAGGTGATGGTGGGAGGAGGTGGTGGTTATATATATATGTAGATGGTTATTGGGTTGGTTTTAAATTAAATTAAGTTAAGGATAGGTTAGTCATTTCAATGTTTTAGGACACTCCTTATAACTATAAGGAAGGTGGCCTAATAAAATCATGGTCCCCTCAAAAAAATCATGATCCCTAAAAAATCGTTCTTACTGAATATCTGGTTTCATACCACATATGCAAGCAAATGGTAACTAGGAAGCCATCCATGAGATTGACTTGGTAGATACACCACAAATTGTTTGGTCGGATTGTGTTGTGAGCTTAGGATGCAAGCACCAAATCCATGTGCCGTTGTGGCTACACAAAGTTAAGTTAAGAGATATGCATCAATGCCTAATGTGCATCGATACGTAACTTGGAAGGTGACGCCACGAGGAATAACATCTAATAAAGAAGTGATTAGTAGGAGTATGTCGAACTTATTTTGATGACCGTGACCAAAAGGTCCAAAACCACCTCTAATGGGCCAGTCTGGAACTGATCAAAAAATGCTCACTCGTATGGGTTATCGTATGGGAAATCTACAAAACAGTCCCGCAATTAACACCCGGTTTACAAAATGGTCATACTTTCTTAAGGAAGAGAATTAAGTGGTGACTCACAGTTAAATATGTTAATGAATTAAATATATACCTTTTGTATTTAATCCTCCATACATAATTTTAATTTTTTCCCTTCATTATAATTTTTTGACGGTGGTACTATTTGTAGGTGGTGGTGTCGCCGCTTACATTTCGTTACATCACATCCAGGATCGTTAGAATGCATTCAGGATCGTTACACCGTATTCAGAATCGTTACACCATAGTCATCCAAAGAGTTCATCACTTCCCCTCTGGGGTTTAGCGAAGATTCTTAAGCTTCCACCACCACCACCACCATCGCTTCATCACCACCACCTCAACCAATTAGTTAATTGAGGAGGGTATTTTGTGGGAGGATATTTTTGGAAATTCAAAAGTATTAAATCAGATAGAATAAGATCATGTAAACCACAAAAGTATGACCGTTTTGTAAAGGAAATACAAAAATTATGATCATTCTGTAATTGGTCCTTTTTTTGGGGGGATGTTTATTAAAGAACAATTTATTTAGGGAGCAGCTCGTGTTTTATTTTTAGGGACCTTTTTTCATTTTGAATGGGTTACTATGAGTAAATCAAAACCTTTGTCTACATATTTTAGTTAATGGTAAAAATGTCTTTTCTATATGAGTTAAGCTAGTTTACTGTTTTTATGAAAATCCTAGTCATATTTGATAGCACCGATTCGAGAACGGGATCGTTACATTGACTTTTTACATGAATTTTGTGATAAATAGACAACAAGACGATTATATCACTTCCAAAATATTTCCATGAAAACAGATAAACTAATTCTACCTTTTCAATCAAACTCAATCCTAGCTTACCAATAAACCAAAATCTAAGTAACCAAACAACATTAAATGACCTTGTTAGTTTTTTTTCTTGAGAAACCCTATGCAAAGTTACAAGTCTACATGAGCAGATTTGTTACAATCATCAAGTGTTCCAAACATTGCTCTAGGTTTTGTAACACAATCAAAACTGAAGTAACAAACTAAACTAAAATAGTATCTAACTTCTAGAGCGAGTTCGGTCTGAATCTGGTGGGGATCGGTCGGAATATGGTTAGTGTCTTTCTGAGAGTTGGAGTTTCGGCTGTGGTGTCTATTGCAGTTGTTGTTGTTGTTTCTAGTGAATGAGTCGAAGTGGGTGATGTTGTTTTTGTTGTTGTTTCAGTAGAAACTGAAGAAGAGTTTCACTTACCAAAAACCCAAATCCCATCTGTTAAACATCATTATCATACAAAGACAAATCAGAGATTTAGAAAAAAGCCAAGAACGGAACCCTAAATCAAAAAGAGTTTGAAAATCTAAATAACAAGGGGAAAAAAAAAAGCTTCAAAAAAGCAAGAACAACCATCTAAGTTAGATTAATAGGTAGGTAGAGAAAGTAAATGATCGAAATAGGTTGTAGATTTCCCCAGATTTGCTCCATCATATAAGAGCAGATTTGCTCCAAAGGTTTCAGGCGGTGATGGGTTTTGTTATCGCTGGAGAGGAGAGAGAGTTTTTTTTTTTGTAAATGATTAGATTGGATTTGTACGTTAGATAAATGATTTGAGTTAGTGTTAGTTTTAGAATTAGAATTATTTAGAGATAGAAAAAGAAAAAGATTTTTTGATTTTTTTTTAAAATTAAAAATAGGTTTTGAGATTCTTGAATCCAGAGTAAGTGATTCGAGTGAATACTCCAATGAATTCAAACCTTCACATCATAGAGTAAACAAAGTATCTGTTAATCTTCACAACAATCCGCTACTGGGTGATCCGTTAAAAGATAATTGTGGTTTTCACGTTGCAGTTAACATATACAGTCATTTTCACATCATGTCAAGGAACATAATGAGTGTCAAATTAATTATATGAGGTAAAGGTTATTGAAGAAACTACGGGACAATCCGATATTTTACAAGTAAATGGTGATAGAGACGACTTTTGGGGTAAACGAGGGGTTTTTTAAGTTCCAATGCCATTTACGTGGGGACAATCATAAGGGCTTATTGGATGCACATGACAATATGTAGGCACTTAATCTTCTCCGTACTCAACTGTGTGGTTCATTATTTCTCAAAAGGTGAAAAGACGAGGATACCCAAATACACCACAATATTTTTGTTGCAACCTATAAGTCCTCTACCGAATGTGATCGTCTATGGATAGAGTCGAGATAATACTACAATTCAGTTCATACTTCGTGTGATCGTCTATGGATACGAGATCGAGACAATACAACAAAAAGATAACTGGTGTGATTGACTATGGAAATAACATCGAGACAATACAACAACAAAGTGTGTTACTTGATAATAGGTTCGGAAATCATCAAACTCTATAGGATCACTCTCAAGTAATTCAGAGTTAACGTACAAGTGTAATTTACTTTTAATTATAAAAAACAACAATTATAATTTCGAAATAGAAAAGTAAATGACACAACAAGATTTTGTTAACGAGGAAACCGCAAATGCAGAAAACCCCCGGGACCTAGTTCAGTTTTGAATACTCTCAGAATTAAGTCGCTATAAAAAATCTAATACCAACTTTGTATAGTTGAGACCAAGCATACTACCCCGAGCTACTTAGTTCCCTCAGTATCCCTGCGCCGTCAACTTCTAGAGTCGTGCACGTGAATAGCAAGGCCTTTGGATCGTATTCCAAACAACCAAGGAGTAATATGTTTGATAACCACTCTAATCAATCTTGCTACAAGATATAGATGAGACGTTGACAAATGCTCTTCCGTTTAATCTAGTAAACTCCTTTGTCTGGTTAGATCAATCTATCCAATAACTACTGAAGCAGTCAAGTTTAGCTTCACACTCAATCGATATAGTTCTCAAAGAGAAATATAGAGAGCTGCATAGATTGGCATGTAATACCCGGTATTTTTTTATTATCGTTTGGGGTCGGGTTAGACCATTGAGCATGTTATTTAGGTTGTTGTTCCTCGGCCTTAGCCTAGGTGGGTTGCTTGAACTAGAAAAGATACATGGTAGGGTGGAAATAATGCCACTTAATTTATTTTAATGTGTAAATAAAGTTTAGAAAAAATGAAAAGACAATTAAATAAATTAATAAATAGAATTATGTGTATTAATATTGGTATTAATGTTAATGGGGGTTATAAACATAATAAGTTAATATGGGTTTTATACAAAATTGGAAGAAATGATTTTAAAGAAGGGAAAATCTAAAAGTTATGGAGAATGAGAAGGAAATGGAGCTAGAGTTTTTAGAGAATAAGGATGAGGAAAATCATGAGGTGTTTGTAACAAATTAAGAGGTAGAATGCTAGATTCTCTTTCTCTTTGTGTTTTGATTTTGATTTCGTTAATTTTACATAGTTAGGTTTTTGAAATTTATTTGTGTCATTATATGCATCCAATTGATGATCATCCTTGTGATATTGATAGAAAACATATTTAGGAAAGACTAGTTAAAATTTGAGGATATTTCACCAGATATTCACCGTTGAATGCTTGTTTGAACTTGGATATTGACTTCTGAAATTTGTGTACAATTTCGCTTTGTCTGTTCTTGGCTGTGTTTCGGAAATCTTGATGATATCAAAATGATTTTATGTCTTAATTAAAGTTGTGTATTTATGTGTTATATTTAATTGTGCGTTGAGTTTGCTAAATTTCAAATTATTATGAATTTACTGTGAATATTTTGTTAAAATGATGTAATCTGCCCAGATTTTAGAAGGATCGTATAAAGTCATTATCTTTCATTTGAACCGTTGATTTTATGTAAATTTTGGATATATCATGTATAAATATGTTATAAATGGTCACCTAAAATTTGAATACGATCGGATCGAGGAATCATTGTGAAACCTGTAATATACAATTCTACAGTTACTGTGTTTGCTTAAATGCTTCAAAGAAATATATGTTATTTGTCATGTTTGCTAGTATTGTGGTTTAAACATGAATTAGTATGTTTGTTTTGATGACGGGGCACGAACTGAGGATACTCGTGCAACTTGTCGGAATGACCCCGATAAGCGGATTGGCAGGGCACGAACCGAGGAAACTCGTGCATAAAGATAAATGAATGAGTTTATTTTATGGATATATAAGTAAATTCTTGAAGTTGTGTTTGAATTCTCATGTTGTGTGTGCTCTTCGATTGATTGGTATTTTTCGCATGTTTTGAGAAAGGGAATGCATTCTATTGAGCTGTCATCTCACCCTAATTGACATTTCTTGCAGATATTACGGAATGTGGAAGTGGAAACTAAGAAGTTAGCTATTTTGTTGAATTTGTTGTATTTCTTTTATTTGTTTGAAGTGTAATTTAATTTTAATATTTTTTGAGAATGTTATTAGTGGATTTATATAATTAATTAAACTCATGTATAAGAATAATTCCTCAAGCTTAGTGAAGTAATTATATAAAAAATAACATTTTTGTCTCTTTCCGACCTGTAACACTTCGAGTTCGGATCTTCATATGGGTTTGACCCTGGTCTGGAACTCGGGGTGTTACATGTTGGTATCAGAGCTCTAGGATTTAGATCTTGAATGAGACCGAAAAATAAATTATTTGAAATGTTGATGTGATGCTAAGCATGCTTGTTTGACTTGATTGTTGTATTGCTTGCTTCATTGCATTAGTTGTATTCTAGCTTTTGTGTATTTAGGTGATTTGTTTTTGGAATTTTGAGACTATAGGTATGTTCTAAATTTCAGGACGAAATTTCTTTTACGGTGGTAGAATGTAATACCCGGTATTTTTTTATTACCGTTTGGGGTCGGGTTAGACCATTGAGCATGTCATTTAGGTTGTTGCTCCTCGGTCTTAGCCTAAGTGGGTTGCTTGAACTAGAAAAGATACATGGTAGGGTGGAAATAGTGCCACTTAATTTATTTTAATGTGTAAATAAAGTTTAGAGAAAATGAAAAGACAATTGAATAAATTAATAAATAGAATTATGTGTATTAATATTGGTATTAATGTTAATGGGGGTTATAAACATAATAAGTTAATAGTTTTATATAAATTGGAAAAAATGATTTTAAAGAAGGGAAAAACTAAAAGGTATGGACAATGAGAAGGAGATGGAGCTATAGTTTTTAGAGAATAAGGATGAGGAAAATCATGAGGTGTTTGTAACAAATTAAGAGGTAGAATGCTAGATTCTCTTTCTCTTTGTGTTTTGATTTTGATTTCGTTAATTTTACATAGTTAGGTTTTTGAAATTTATTTGTGTCATTATATGCATCCAATTGATGATCAACCTTGTGTTATTCATGTACAACATGTTTAGGAAAAACTAGTTAAAATTTGAGGATATTTCACCAGATATTCACCGTTGAATGTTTGTTTGAACTTGGATATTGACTTCTGAAATTTGTGTACAATTTCGCTTTGTCTGTTCTTGGCTGTGTTTCGGCAATCTTGATGATATCAAAATGATTTTATTTCTTAATTAAAGTTGTAGATTTATGTCTTATATTTAATTGTGCGTTGAGTTTGCTAAATTTCAAATTATTATGAATTTACTGTGAATATTTTGTTAAAATGATGTAATCTGCCCAGATTTTAGAAGGATCGTATAAAATCATTATCTTTCATTTAAACCGTTGGTTTTCTGTACATTTTGGATATATCATGTATAAATATGTTATAAATGTGCTCCTAAAATTTGAAGACGATCGGATCAAGGAATCATTGTGAAACCTGTAATATACAATTCTACAGTTATTGTGTTTGCTTAAATGCTTCAAAGAAATATATGTTATTTGTCATGTTTGCTAGTATTGTGGTTTAAACATGAACTATTATGTTTGTTTTGATGGCGGGGCACGAACCGAGGATACTCGTTCAACTTATCGGAATGACCCCGATAAGCGGATTGGCAGGGCACGAACTGAGGATACTCGTGCAACTTATCGGAATGACCACGATAAGAGGATATGCGGGGCACGAACCGAGAAAACTCGTGCATAAAGATAAATGAATGAGTTTATTTTATGGATATATAAGTAAATTCTTGAAGTTGTGTTTGAATTCTCATGTTGTGTGTGCTCTTCGATTGATTGGTATTTTTCGCATGTTTTGAGAAAGGGAATGCATCCTATTGAGCTGTCATTCACCCCAATTGACATTTATTGCAGATATTACGGAATGTGGAAGTGGAAACTAAGAAATTAGCTATTTTGTTGAATTTGTTGTATTTCTTTTATTTGTTTGAAGTGTAATTTGATTTTAATATTTTTTGAGAATCTTGTTAGTGGATTTATATATAATTAATTAAACTCATGTATAAGAATAATTCCTCAAGTTTAGTGAAGTAATTATATAAAAATAACATTTTTGTCTCTTTCCGACCTGTAATGCTTCGAGTTCGGATCTCCATATGGGTTTGACTCTGGTCCGGAACTCGGGGTGTTACATGGAAGGTATGATGAAGCTTAATATTTCATCAAAATATTGATATTACTGAGCTACATTTTGATTACTCTCAGGATTGAGATCTAAACTCCCTTGTTGACTGGATATTTCATCGTTTAGTTGTTTATGCAAGTCATTGTAGGTAACCTCTGAGGCTTGAGTGGTTGAGGGGTAGCTACATAGACTATTATCGGACCATTCCACACCTTTCTGCGCCATAATAGGTTGGTTTTCTTCTTGTGATGTGGCATTGTTTTCACGCGATCGATGTAAAGTAGTAAGGTATGCATCAACTTCAGCTTGTTGTATTTCTACTTGTTGTTTGTGATATCTCAAATCTTGTAGATTCACTTAGATTGTGCCCAATCAGATCATAGAAACCACAAAATAAGAATGGAAAATTATGAAATTCAAAGTTCCCCCCATTAGCAAGTCCAAATTCAGTTTCTGCATTAACACCGAACCTTGAAGGTTGCCTAATTCTGGCAAGATCTTTAACAGTGATTGAAAAACGATCATTTGAATGACTAAAAGGAAAGCTTAAAGAGATGATATGACCATTACAAGCAAGAAATCTTCAAAGACTCTCACTTGTAACTTGCTAAGGAAACAAGTTATGAACTGGTATAAAAACATTTCCTCAATAGGAAACCAATTGATAATATCATCATCAATTTTCAGTTTTTTTATACAAAACAAGTCACCAAGAAACTCTTCTAGTTGCAATAGACAAGACTCTATCATCTCACGCTCTAACTGAAATCTGATAAGAAGAACAGTATCTATAACTTTTTTAACTGATACACCCGGCCCCCTGAACTTCCCATTGGAAAAAATGTGCATTTGTAATATCAAAACTAGTTTTATTAGTAGGAAAACCTGCAATAAAACTACTTAACAAAGAGCTAGGTAGTTTGGAACTATTTGGTTAAGAACAAACTGATTACCACTAGTCAAGGAGTTATGCAGATGAGATGCAAGAATGTACACATCACCATACCAAGTTGCACACATGATGATACAAAGTAAAGAAAAGAAAAACATCTAAAATCTAGACAACAAAACTTAAAATTTTGATTTAGAAGACTAAACACAGGAAACCAAATAAAGATGAAGTTTAGCAAAAGAAACAAAATGCAGGGTAAACAAAGACCCATTTCATAGAGTTTATACCCTAAAAACTTAGTTTCCAAGCAAAATCATTACAAAGTAGAATTAGGAAAAAAAAAAAAAAAAACTAGATTTGACAAGGGTTAACGAAGAAATGGAAGAATTTGCACCAGATGTAGAGATTAGGGAAGAATTTGACAAATGACATCAATTAATTAAGAAAACGAGATTAAACAAATCACATATCAGAAAAGGAAATTAGGGTGAACTGAATACAGATAATCTCCAAATCGAGGGTATTTATGACATTCCCACATAAAATAAGCTCCTCGACCGCCATAAGAGACTATAGAAATCGAACAAGGAAATCGTCATGAGTGACCAACTGATAGCTCCACCCCTTTTAGAATCCATAAAAAAAATTACCCGGATTCTTAAACTTCTGTAAACTGTTTGTCATCGAAGCCCATGAAGCAACATATTAGCTGCTCATATCCGATTAAAATCGAATTAAAATTAGAAAAAGTTTTGAGAAGAATAAATTTTGGGTTAAAAAAACCGGTAATACTTGACTAGAAACCGCAGAAAGATGAGACCAAATCTACCTTTTACACGATGAATGATATCTGGACTTTTTCCAGCTCTATGGTTATATCTTTACACGGAACTACTACACTTACCGATAATTTCTACTCCAAGATGTCCCGATAGGGAAATGCGTGGACGAGATCAAGGCTCTCAACACTTGGATTGGTAATGGACATATGTGGGTCTCATTTGTTGTTTCACACGGGAGAACATTCCGGAAATTGATTCGGTCAATCTATCATTTCTTTATCTTTAAGTCATCTTTCTTTCTTGATCTTTTTTTCTGTTCTGTCACATGGGAAAACAATTTTTTTTTTTTATTAATACATAAGAACGTTAATACAGTTGGTTAATTATTCATTCTCCATAATACAAAGAAATGAAGAAAAAAACAGAAATGTTATTCCACGCACTCTTCACCACTCTAATCACAGCTCAAGATGACGTGTCATTGAAACAAATAAAAACGTGGGAGAGAGAGCGTGATCGGTCAAATTGGTCTCTGCAATTATTTATCTTTTGTCTTCTATTTTACTTTTTCCCTTCTTCTCCTGCCCAAAATGGTTTGCCTCCCACCAGACATCTCCATCACTATATCCTCAAAGTTAAAACCCAGATCACAAAATTCTTTATTATATCAAACCCTTCTTATATTGTTTATGGATTGATATTACCTATAAGTCTAACAATCGATATCAACTAATTAGGTTCAATAAACAAGAACCTACTGAATCAAACTATTGCACTTTTCATATTTAACTAACTGAAGAACAATGTCAATTAATTCAAAATAAAGCTCAAACCTAGTCGTTAAATCAAAATAACCATTGAGAAGAACATAACACATACAAATTTTGTTTGAATTTAAAAATCAATTGTTAGATCTCAGATCTTAGAATCGAAGAAGATTGGTTGTGTAGAAGTATATCTAGAGTAAAAATTGTAACGAGTTTTGTTTTGATCTTGAGGATGATGATAATTACTACCAAGTAGTAAAAAAATTAGAAAAATAATTAATTGATGATGATTGTTGTTGTACTGATGATATAAGTTGTATAGAACTACCACCACAGACATGAAATAATTTTTTCTTTTGAAGAAGAATCATAATATGCTTCATCATCATCGGTATCTAATGACTATATACTTCCAAAAATAAAAGATTATTCTCTGACTCTCGCTTCCAAAAAGATTCGATTAAAAAAAATGAAGAAGAAGAAATAATTACATAGGTTTGGAAGTTTTTTTTTTCAAAGTTAAGAGAGGTAAAGAAAAAAAAATGAAAAGAAAAGTCTGACGTGGTGTATTAATGTTTTGTCTTCTGGTGCAGCTCAGCTTGCGACCTCATGCTGAGTGCTGAATAGAGCGGTAAATAGAGAGGCTAATAGCATTGCCGAAAAAGAGAGGTCAAAACAGGAACTTTTTCTCATAACTGGGCAGCACTCTTTTTTTCCTCCACCCTAGATGTCCCTCAAAGCTGCTAGAACGCCTCCATTAATAATCCAGCAATAACTTCCCCTTTATTGTGATTTGAATTCTCAAAATTAAGTTTCCTTTAATCAAATAATCTTTTTTCCACATGAAAGCCACGGTGTAACCAAAGAACAATATTCTATACGTGAAAATCCTGCATGTAATCAATTTTGATTTCAAACAACGTTTTCCCTTAATTACTCATTGTGTGGTCACCTTATTAGCTTGGCCAAATCAAATCAAGCTAGCATAATAGTAATGAAAGATAATTATATGCATGCAATGACTCCTTCGGGTGGAGAGGAGTTGTCATGTTGGTGAAACTCGGATCGTCGAAGTAACATGCAGATTCCATCTTTATTTGTCAAGCAGCTCCATATAAGGACCCGCATAAATAAAAGAGAAGCCAAATACCATAATCAGATGTAGCAAAGGGGTGTAAAGGCTTTCTAATAAGATGTGATCAAGAGCTTCTCGCTACAACCAATTAAATTTAACTTCCCACCAATAAACATCTTCCATGGCAACTTCCATGGAAATGAATGCAAGTAAGCAAATGGAGACTTTTTTTACAGTATCAATGACCGGTACTAATTAATAGGAATGGAAAAACCTCATACCACCCCTGAAAAAAGGACCTCTATTGTGTATGAGATTTATAATTTTCTTGAGTAGTTCATGTTAGATATCCAATAGTGCACATGGAAATGCCTAAAATAGTGTATCGCTTCGTTTCTTCCACTAAAGCTAATTCTACGGTTACATCTAAAAACATAAAAGTGTTGAAGTAACATGTGTAGAGGAGTGGATGACCACATACCACACATGTCAAGATGCATGTCCCTTATCTCTCAATCACTAGACACATGTAACTCTTTCTCTTCTCCTTCCCAACAAGTGTACTAACAAGCACTTCTTCTTTTGTATTTAAAGGAACTAAAGAAAATGAAATAGAGACACTGATTCCCTTACATTTTGTCTACAATTATCCTTCTTCTCTTTTATGTTTTGTCCCTTCTTTTACACGTTATCAACACCTCCTCTAGCCAATTGAGTACTCATCCTTAACAACAACAACAAAAAAAGGGGGATATTTTCCAAAAGAAGGTATATCTAATACCTTTACTTCTTGATTTATTTAACAAACTATGTATAATAATAATATTATATACATGCATATTTGTCTACTTTCTTTGAAAGTGACATATTTTTGGAACTTTATTATCACATGCTTGTACTATTTCTTTTGTTTACACCAAAAAAAAAAAAACAATCTGATTTCACTAGCTTATTTTTCTATAATGATGATAGTACTTTTGTTTCTTTATCACTTGAAAGTGACACTTTTGTCTCTAGTTTTTTTATATAAAATCATGTGATGCACACAAAAAACTCATCTCACTTTATATTCTAACTCACCATGTGATGTTTGTCTACTAATGAAAAGCATGATGTCACTGATTTATAAAACTTATTGGGAAAAATTAGTATAATGACTAGGCATGTATATATGTATCTATGTAATCATTTTCTATATTACTTGTATGTTTGCATATATATATATGTATGAATGAATGTTAATTATTTTTTTTGTGTCCCATGAATATTATAGTATTTTATTTTTATCAAATATTCATCATATATGTATACATTCATGATGTTATCCCCACCATATGTTACAATTTACCATACATATCTTCCTACAACGGTTTGCTACTAAATATGCAAACTAATTGCGACTTAAATTCTAGTAATTTTTTATGCGTATATAAATGATAAATGGGCTTGTAGGTTTATTTTTTTTAACAGACTATTTTGTCAACCTTATCATCAAATTGTTTGCCATTTTTAAACCATAAATAAATTTGGTTTGCAAACAAAGTTCCCTTGTTAAAACCATAAAGAAGCTTGGTTAATTAATTTTATGGACTGGGTTATGATCAGAGATTGGACTATATGACGTATCCGTATTACCCACACAACCATAAAGAAATTTGGTCACGGGAAAATGATACCGGAATTTGTTGTGGACTCAGAAGGACTTGAGCACCATATTAATGTCCTTTACTTTGTCTATGTAGATGGACCCAATTCGACCAGAATTCGAACTTTTGGACTCAACAGGACTTGAGTACCACTGTTGGGTAGCAGATATGGAAACTACCTTCGTGGCAAAGGACTTTACCTCCACTATCAAGCCATCTGCCGACATTGCTCCGGCAACTGAGAAAGACAAAGCTAATGCTCTTATGTTCCTCAAGAGGCATATCGATCCTAACCTGCGTTAGGGTTATCATCACTTAAAGACACCAAAAGAGCTATGGGATGCCCTAGATAGCCGTTTTGGGAACATTCCTGATTCCTTATACCATAATTGAACGTCATGTGGAACGAAATCCGCTTCCTCGATTATGTAAAAATGAATGATTTCCAAAAAGACATGCTGCGAATTCAGGCACGTATGGACTTTTGTGGAAAGAAACTTACTGATGAGGAAATGATTCAGAAAACCCTATCGACCTTTCCCACCTCTTCCATGATACTAGCAAACTAGTATCGTTTAGAGGTATATAACAAAAGAATCACCACATTCAGTAGGTTGATAAACTTACTGCAAGTGGCCGAAAGGCACAATGAGATTCTTGTCAATAACAATGCCAGAGCTGTCGGGAAAAAGAAAGTTCCTGAATCTAACCATGGCAAGGTCAATAAGGGAAAGAACCCCAAAGGAAAGAGGGCTCGACAATCTGATTCACATCCCCATGATCCATACCCACGTGGAGATAACACCTCTCGTGGAAGAGGACGTAAGGCACATAATCGAGGTCGAGGACGTAAAGGTCACTCTAATGTTTGGCACAGAGAAGGAAATTCTGGCTATAGTGGTGGTGATCCTAAGTTCGAGAAAACACATAAAAATCCCACTAACAAAAAGGTTGCGGACGAAAATGCGCCCTGTTTTAGGTGTGGAAGTACCGAACATTGGTACAAGCATTGCAACGCTAGTGCCAATGTAGCTGCGAGCTACAAAAAGTACCGGGAAACTCTCGAACAAGAGGCTCACTATATGGAAGAAAATGATGTGACTCCTGATGTCAACCTCACAATTTCAGACTTCCTGAGCAATGAGGACTTTGCCCCAACCATGGATGTGCCTGATTTTTCTTGGGCCTAAGAATTTAGTTTCTTGTTTTATGGCTTGCTAGACTTTGTCTTCCTTTAGATGCTTTGAAGTTTTTATGTTATCTTAGATTATCGTTTGTTTAATAGTTTGAGTAGGTTTTACTGTTGCTGAACATGTTCTTAATTACCATCTTTATGTTGTGTGTATGGATTATCTATAAGTATTTATTTTCTATTATGTTTTATTGAATTTTACTTTATTTATGATAATCTGTTGTTTAGCATGTAAATTAGAATGGAAAGGACACCATTATAGTAGAACAAAATTCTCTAAAGGAAATGAGATAAATTGTTTGTTTTTCTTTGTTTGTAACATTCATTCCTAATGTACTTGTAGGAAAGAAATTGAATGTCTGGATGATAGTGCGACCACCCACACTATACTACGAAATAGAAAATTATTGTTAGTTTTACTCCTTATAATACATCTGTGACTACGATGATTGGATCATCACAAGTAATCATTGGGCGAGATACTGCCCAATTCTTGTTTCCAAACGACACAATGATTAAAGTCACAGAAGCTCTATATGCACCAAGAGCTCACCGCACTTTGTTAAGTTTCAAGGATATCCGTGCAAATGGTTATCACTTGGAAACTCACTTTGAAAATGGAATTGAGTACATATATGTGACCTCTAGTGAATGCGGAAGGAAGCGTATCTTAGAGAAACTAATGAGTCACTCTAGTGGATTTTATATCACCACTATTAGGATTATTGAATCCCATGTGGTTGCCAACGATAAACTGTTAGCTAAAGTAAATGATGCACAATCTATTCCTTCTAAAGCAAGAGAAGCGCAACCTTCGTCTTCTAAAGTAATTGAAGCGCACCCCCTATCCCATTCTTCTTCGATGTCCTTATCGAAGGCACATCGCTCATTCTGCAAAGCTTGTTCTTTGGCAAAGACAGGATCGAGACCATCCTACGCTAAAGATACCAAACAAAATATTCCATTTTTACAAAGAATACAAGGTGATATTTGTGGACCTATACATCCAGAATGCGGACCATTCAGGTATTTTATTGTTCTGGTTGATGCTTCGACCCGTTGGTCACACGTTGCATTGTTGTCCACAAGAAATGCCGCATTTGCAAAGCTCCTAGCACAAATTATACGATTAAGGGCTCACCACCCTGATTATCCAATCAAGTCTATCAGACTTGATAATGCTGAAGAATTTACATCTAAAGGATTTGATGATTTCTGTATGTCTAATGGAATTGACGTAGAGCATCCCGTACCCCAGGTACATACTCAAAATGGTTTCGCAGAAGCTACCATCAAAAGGTTACAGATGATAGCTAGGGCATTGGTTATGCGTTCCAACATGCCTATTACTGCCTGGGGGTAGGCCATATTGCATACAACATTACTTATTCGCTTTAGACCCAGTGCTAGCCAACTATTTTCTGCGTACCAGTTGGTAACTGGATATGAGCCTGATATTTCACATTTACGCATATTTGGTTGTGCCGTATACGTGCCTATTACGCCCCCACAACGTACTAAGATGGGTCCACAAAGACGAGTAGGTATTTATGTTGGATACGAATCCCCAACAATTATCCGCTACTTAGAACCTTTGACAGGCGATCTCTTTACCGCTAGATTTGCGGATTGTCACTTTGATGAGACAACCTTCCCGTCGTTAGGGGGAGGTATGCAAAAGGACTTCTAAAGGGAACGACAGGAATTGTCGTGGTGTGTTCCCACGTTGTCTCATCTTGATCGCCGCACTCCACAATGTGAAAGTGAAGTGAAAAGAAGTGTCGATCTTCAGAATGTGGCAAATTCAATGCCTGATGCATTTACTGATATCGCTAAAGTGATGAGATCACATATACCAGCTGCAAACGTGCCTGAAAGGTTAGAAATTCCCGACAAGGGAAAAGGTACCATAGATATAGAATGCTACACTTGGTGGAAGTGTAGCTGAGGCCGTGGCCCCAAAAAGGTTGAGGTAGAGACTTGGTTCGATCGATACTTGATTAAAGTTTTTGAGATTGGGGTTGTAGTAAATAGGATTAGTTTCAGACTTGTGAAGGAAATGGAATTTTTAGATTTAATAAAATTATATATACAAAAATATTAACAATGGGCGAGAGGTACTGGGACTAAGGATTTGGCCGAATTCACTACACAGGGTTCATTCATATATTCTTTGACAAATAAAACTCAATAAAATTAACATAGACTCTGATTTTGCCAAGATAGATTCTCAAAACATCGATTGTAAGTCCTAAGCATGATGTATCAAAACACCTAAGCTAAGCATACATCATCAAATTAAATAACAACCAATTAATTCAAATCATATTTCAATTTTAGATTAATGCAAAAGTCATAAAAAAGAATAAATTTACCCGTGTATGAAATTCACCCTCCTTCGTCGTCTGAGTGTTGGGTTTTAGCTCATCATGATAAAAACACGCTCAAAATATTTATTTATTGCTCAAATGGTGTTTACAATGAAGAGAAGAAGAGAAAATGGTGTAAAACTGTAATCTGCGACGCACAAAAAGCGTCACAGAATGAACGATAAAAAACAAGTGCTGCTGCTGTTTAGACTGCACTGCGACCCACGGATGTGCGTCTTAGACACTGTTGATAAACCACTGTCCTTGCGAGTATGTTCTTCGTGTTCTTGGTGTTCTTCATCATCAGCAGCAGCAGAAACAGAGTTTCATCAACTCTTGATTTCTGCTTCTCTAGACCTTCTCTCGACACCTCTCTCACTTCAATTGTACGTGTATTTATAGTGAATTGAGGCCAAAAATGCGACCATTGATTGCGTATATACTCTCTTTAATTCGATTATTCCTCGCTGCCAAAAATAGAGAATAATTGTCATTTAAAGAATTTTCTCACGTCAACTTGCTTCCTGCACGCTCCCATTCGACTTATTCACGCCTCAACACTCTTCCAACGCCAGCAGAACTCCCCCATGCACACAAGAACTTCAATTTTGCTCGTGTTACAGTACACGTGCTCTGTTTTGGGTGTGTGAATCATACCGAAAATTACAGCCAAATTTGATCGATCATGTCACCCATACTATGTTTCTTAACCTATATCACATCTCTATACCAAATTTCAGCCATTGAATCGACCCATAACCCCTTCATTTTGACGATCGAAATTCTGCCAGAACTGTTTAGAAATTTCCCGCCAAAATCGTTTTATTTGAATTTTTGAATTTGAGAAGAAGGTGCCCCTTATCTAGAGTGTTGGGGTGCGAATAGTAATTTGGGTGGAAATAGTAATTTTTCTGGGTTCCTCCGGGACATTTCTGGGGTGTTTCCGGTACATTTCTGGGGTGCCTTTAGTACTTCTCTCCGGGGTGTAAACAATCACTTATTGAGCAACTCTTTCTACACAAGGGTATTTCTCCAAAAATTACCTACAAACACACAAAACACCATAATAAGGACGAAAACGAGTACTAACAGTACGAAACATTGAGGACAAATTAGACACAAAAATGTGTCTATCAATACTCAGCCAAGGAAGAAAAGGGCGAGTAAGGCACAAACCGATCCATATATCATCAATACATATAATCCATCTCATGAGATTGTCTCTGATTATAGTTATGTCCATGAATCATTACTGGGGGACGTCCCGAAGTTTGAATTGCTTCTAGAGAACAAAGAAATCTCTATGGATTATGAAAGTGCATACGTGTTGATGGAAAGATCCTCCACACATATTGATGATATATTCGCATAGACTGTTGCTCGAGAGATTATAGATCACGATGATATCGAACCACGCTCTATTACAGAATGCCAAAAGAGAGCAGATTATCCTCAATGGAGAGACGCAATCCGGGTTGAACTAGATTCACTGGCAAAAAGACGGGTATTTGTTGCGGTAGTGCTAACCCCACCAGGTGTAAAGCCTGTAGGACATAAATGGGTATTTGTCAGAAAGCGTAATAATAAGAACGAAGTCTTGAGATATAAGGCTCGCCTTGTGGCGCAAGGTTTCTCACAACGCCCTGGGATTGATTACTAAGAAACGTACTCTCATGTAATGGACGTCATAACGTTCCGTTACTTCGTCAGCTTAGTAGTTTTAGAAGGACTTGAAATGCAACTTATGGATGTGGTTACCGCATATATCTATGGGGATCTTGATACATAGATATTCATGAAAGTTCCAGATGGACTTCCATTTCCCAAATCAAATAACTCTGAACCACGAATTGCGTTTGCAATTCAGTTGAAACGCTCACTTTACGGATTAAAGCAATCCGGACGGATGTGGTATATCCGTCTAAGTGATTATTTGATTGGGAAGGGATATACAAACAATGAATTGTGCCTCTGCGTGTTTATAAAGAAAACAAGTTCCGGATTTGCAATTATAGCTGTCTATGTCGACGACATGAACATGGTAGGTACTCTTGATGAAATAAGAGAAACCGCAAGCTATTTCAAATCCGAATTTGAGATGAAAGATCTTGGGAAAACTCGGATGTGTCTAGGACTTGAACTAGAACATCGAGCTTGTGGAATATTAATCCACCAGTCTGCATATGTCCAAAAGATACTCAGGAAATTTAATATGGAAAAAGTGCACCCTGCTAGCACTCCCATGGTTGGTCGAACTTTAGATGTACATAAGGACCCATTTCGTCCAAAGGAAGATGGCAAAGATGCATTGGGAGCTGAATATCCCTATCTAAGTACAATAGGCGCATTATTGTACTTAGCACAATATACTCGACCAAATATCTCATTCTCGGTGAATTTGTTAGCTTGATATAGCTCAGTGCCAACACAGCGTCATTGGAATGGTATAAAGAATATCTTTAAATACCTAAAAGGAACCATTGACTTGGGTTTGTTTTATACCTATGAAGACGAAAGGAGCGTTGCTAATGTAATTATGACGCCTTACACCGAAACCTCAAATAATGTTTTGGTTGGTTATGCTGATGCTGGGTACCTCTCAGGCCCACACAAAGGTCGATCACAAACTGGATATGTGTTCACTATTGGGAATACAGCGGTATCCTGTAGATCGGCCAAGAAAACCCTTGTGGCTACCTCCACGAACCACTCTGAGATCATTTCCCTACATGAGGCGGTTCGTGAGTGTATATGGTTAAGGTCTATCATTACACATATTCGAGGGACATGTGGTTTGAGTTCTACCACTGAAGAGCCAACTTGCATTTACGAAGATAATGCAGCTTGCATCGAACAGATGAAGCAAGGGTATATTAAGGGTGATAATACAAAACATATATCACAGAAGTTCTTTTACAATCAGCAACAACAATGTCTTCTAAACATTCAAGTCAGTAAAGTAAAATCTGATGAAAATGTGGCAGATTTATTTACTAAGTCATTACCTAAGTCCACATTTGAAAAATATGTGAGAAGTATAAGACTAAAGAGATTGTCTGAACTTCCCATGACCCCATAGGACTAAAGGAACTGTCCACTCCCATGAATGTATTAGACTAAAGAAATTGTCCTGCATCAGGGGGAGCACCTCATGGTATGTTAAACTCTTTTCCTCCACCGAGATCACTTTTTCCCACTGGGTTTTACTACTCGGAAAGGGTTTTAATGAGACAACAATAATACCATAATACAAATCATGGGGAGATGTCGATATCAAGGGGAGCATATAACGATGCACTGATGACATCAAAGTGTGTTGTACTCTTTTCCTTCACTGAGGTTACTTTTTCCCACTGGGTTTTGTTACTCGAAAAGGTTTTTAATGAGACAACAAAAACACTAAAGATACAACTTCGGTTGAGGTTATTCTTCTCCTTAATTACAAGTGTTCAGGTTTTTTATGCGAAGTATTTTTCCTAACACATTTCTACAAAGGAGAAAATTCTTGACAAGCGACACCATTTCAGAAGCTCAAACATCGTCTTTCTCCTTCGGCCAGTTTTTATCTCGACGAAGTTTCTGGCAAGGTTTTGGCAATACAATGAGTATGTAATGGTGGTCATCCAAGGGGGAGTGTTGAAGTAACATGTGTAGATAAGTGGATGACCATATACCACACATCTCAAGATGCATGTCCCTTTTCTCTCAATCACTAGACACATGTAATTCTTTCTCTTCTCCTTCCCAACAAGTGTACTAACAAGCACTTCTTCTTTTGTATTTAAAGGAACTAAAGGAAATGAAATAGAGACACTGATTCCCTTACATTTTGTCTACAATTATCCTTCTTCTCTTTTATGTTTTTTCCCCTCTTTCACAAAAAGAAAATTAAATCAGTATAACTACTAAAATTATATATAAATGACAAAAATGTGTTCGACACTTCCTAAGTGATATAATAAGTAAGCAGTCACATGATGCTTAATCTTCTCCGATTTGGTATATCACCAACCTTTTAGTCTTTGTTTCTTGTACCTTCAAACTATTTATTCAAAATTATCAACTTGAACTACCTCAAATTTTTTAATGGCATGCCTTTTTCATCACGATCCATATTACATACTAGGTTTAGGCTCTACGATAGAGCGTCTGAACTCTAATTATGACTTACTTTTTTTCTACCATAGCGTTTTCACAGCCAATACATCAAGATCTTCAGAACTCATTGGATCTTGATAGCCTTCTTAAGCATATTTATCATCCACTGATGGGTCGGTGATTCTGTTCACATCATCTGGAGTGATTTCCATATACCAAATAGAAGATGCATGGTTTTCTCCTCTGGGTAATATCTCTCAACAAATGTGGATAGAGTCATAGTTTCACAACTGGAGCATGCGTAATGTATATCATACTATGACGTACCCTTTAACTTTGTCCGCCACCTCATCACACTCATCCATCACATCCCTGCCAACTGCTTCCGGTATCTCAAGAGTTGGATCGTATTGTTATGACCCAACAAAAGAAACATCGCATCATATATGTTAGTCTTCTTCATCTATATAAGGGGGGCACTACTACTAACAACAAGGCTTCTTTCTTCTTCTTTCTTTTTTTTTTCTCCCCCTTCTTCTACTTGTTTTTATGTGTTGTTTTCTTCCTCAACTTCCTCCTGTATCTCTTAATTCACATTGCGGGTTACAAATTTTGGTAACTGTCCCCCTTTCTTGGTATTGCTAGTATCACGTTTACCTGCACCTAAGTGTATACTATGACGAGGATGGGAGTTCTAGAATTTTCCAGCAGAGATGTTGCCTTACCTTTCGACCTGTCTCCCAGAAAAACAAAAGAATTAAAATGCTTAACTGAAATTTGGCTTGGAATTCATAAAATTTGGTTATGAAACAAAAATTTCGGTTAACAACAAACAAAGGTTTAGTTAGGAAAAATGTAAACACGAAACACATAGAAAGGTTCGATTACGAAATTATAATTATCTCCTCACCGAACTAAATATATTATTCTTCAACCTAAAAGTTCGGCTAGGAGAAAAACTAATATATTCCTAGCCATACCGTTTTTGGTGTTCTTCGAAGAAAACATGTTCGTTTACCTCAGCTAGGGTTTTTTCGCAAATATCCTAACCGAACATGAGTCTTCAACTACCATTTGAACACCTATTTTGATGATTACACTCGCTTTATCAATCAAAAACATAGAAAAATTAAGGGGTTTTTCGCAAAATACCTTTTAATGTACATCTTGGAATAATCAGGATTTCGTTCGTGCTAGTTCTTCACCTTATGGTTGATTTAATTGGGTTTCAATTGTTGGAATCATCAGATTCGGTCTCGTTTCTCGACTACAACGTTTATAACGAGTCCTTTTGTGACGAGATTAATCTATGGTGATTTGTTGTGAATCGGGGATTAATCGACGACGAGAAAAGTTTATGGAAGAGGGAAGAAGAGAAAATTTGAAAATTTAAAAAAAAAAATCGATTAGGAGGGAAAAGGGTTTTTTATTTTGTTAGAGCATTGCTCGGTTGAACCCACTAGAGTTGGTATGTCAAGTTAGTTGTCAAATTTAGATGACAAAATGCATTCTTGATTTGGTTTCATAAAAGTCAGGCTCGTACTAGATTAGGTTTATGAAGTAAAATATAAAATCAAATCTTTCCTTGAAGAATGGAGATTGAAGACTACACGAAGACATCTTGGAGAACTTCATTAAAGGTTAGTAACAAACACTTTATTCTCTTGTTTACTCTACCTCTATATGTATCAAAATAATTGCTCACTCTATGCAACAATTCCTACAACGGTAATACACATTTTTGTATATACTCGAGGACCCAAGACTTTTATGAGAATGACCTTTGTCCCTGTAAAGGTCCTCATGTTATAGTGAATGAAAACACGAATCTAACGAGCCAAGAATCACTCATTCTGAGTTATAACAAAGAAGTTATGAGTGATATATTATAGGAACACACTTATATGTGTGGCTAAGTTTGAAACTGTGAATAGAAAATTGTACACAAACTCTTGGCAACAATTCGCGAACTAAAACTGTGAATATATGACTAAAGGCTTATTTTGGTCAAGTTACTTGGTGTTTCCTTTCTTAGACAAGGTAGCTTTGTTTCCAAGAAACTAGCCTTGATTATTCACTATAAATAGAGGTTTCATGTAACCACACAAACTATTCCTTGAAAAATTTGTGTGTGTTGCATAAGGTTATTTTCCATATCTTTGTTTTTCACGAACAAGAGTGATATTCCAAAATACTTTACTTGGGGGTCATAAAGCACGGGGAAGCTATCTTCTTTGATAACTCGGAACCTGTTTCCAAGTGTTTTTCATAAAACCTAGATTTGATAGACCAAGATATCTCTAGATTATTTCTAGGTGATCTTGTGAGGAAGAATCAATTAGGTTACGAAATGGTAAACCCTAATTGTTAATGAGCATCTTATAAAGAGAATTACCTTTCTGCTAGAATATTTTCAAGAGTATCTTCTAAAGAGAATTGGTGTTCTGCTACAAGATTTACAAGAGTATTCCCAAAGAAAATCGGTGTTCTTCTAGAAGTTCTACATGTGCACGAATACAACTGAAGCAGGTTCTACATCTAGTCTGAAATTTGATAGTAGGTAATTGGTGTAACAGCTTAAATTAGTATGTGTTCAATCTGGAATAGGTCCAGGGGTTTTTCTACAAGATTTTAGTTTTCCTCGTTAACAAAAAATCTCTGGTGTCTGTGTTATTTATTTTCTGCATTATATTGTTTTATCTATATAATTGAAATATCATAGGTTGTACGTATTTAAATCTAAATAGTATTAACTCAACTGTAAAGAACCTATATGACTCATTCTTGTTGAATTTGTATCTTGAAATAGAGATTACAAGACTTGTACTTGTTGGAATTCGGTTCGTGAACAGTTCGGGTGTATACTAGGTTTACATTGTTAAAACAATCTTAAATACATTTTTGTTATCAAACGTATATATTATACAAGGATTATCCATATAGGTTCCGGAACGAAAAAGTTGGTGGTGTACTAGTTATCCTCTCCTTTTCAGATTTGATTTTTAATTTTAATTAGATTATTAGGTTGAGTTATAAAGGTCGATTATTAGTTTAATTTTGGAATATATTAGGTTAATTTAAGTATGGGGTAACTTAGTCATTTATTGAAATTATAAGACACCCCTTATCACCAAAGGATAGATGATTTATTCATTTAAAGGTCCCCTCATTTATTGGTCGGTCCCAAAATAATTGTTCTAATTAAATTCATAATTAACAGGAGGCGGTCTCATGATGTCCAATACCACTTTTGGTTCAGATGGTTGTGAAGAAACACCCATTACCCATTGAATTAATTTATCCAACCCATAATGTGGCGAGTGGATATTTGATTTACCTATTGGTGACTGAACACATATGTGTAATGTCAATAACACTAAGACCGTAAATAAAATGTACTTCATAACTCCATATACTTGAATTGTAGAAACAATTAGTGTATCATTTATTGATACTTTGATCATAGTATAATGACCAGTTCATCAACACTAAAGTCATTGTAAACAAACTTTACTTCATATATTATGTTTTCAACAAATATTGACTTGAAAGAACAATATAGAAATAAAAAAACTCAAGTATGTAATTACTAACTTAGAACTCAATGAGATGTTTCCGTTATTGCTGGTACGTCTTCAGGTCCTATGAGTAAACAGATCAAGTCTCAATATTCCTATGTTCCTAGTCTAACCTAACGAAGTTGACTTTAGTAATCAAATCAAGCGCGCGACTCCGATTTGAACTAAACTTGACATCCAAACTTGACATACCAATGCTTGGTGGGTTCACCTGAGCAATGCTCTAACATGCATATCGCTTTTCTTGCTAGACCTCCCTTCTCCCATCCCCCGACAAGCACAAGGTTTTATAAGTGAACGAGATGTTTTATTGGTGTAAAGGAAATAATAAGATAATATTATTTAAAAAATAGGTAAATTAATCATTTTTCAACCTTTAGGACGTTAGCGTACAATCCTTGATGAGAATAACCTAGCATCCTAATTTTAGAATTTTCTGAAGTTAATGAATTACTCAGTGATTTTCTCTAACCCTTTTTTTAATCTAAACTTACTTGGGCTTGACCCTAAGACAATATAATCTCATTGAAGAACGAGGATCAAAGTGAAAATATTAATTACAAAATTGACCTGCACATAAGTTTAAATCTTAATGGTGGCAATCAAGGTATTAAATTGGGTTTTATGGTTCTTAACATTCGAGAATTTTGTTCGTTTGATAATACAATGATATATAATTAGAAAAATTATATGTAATTATTATGTTGATCATCAAAGGTTTTGTAATATGAAATCATTTTTATCATTAGAAGCTGAAAATTTAAATCACTAAGTTTTCCGTTTTAATCCTAGAAAATTTATAATTTAATTTCACCCTTTCCGTATGTAAGAACAATGCTCGGTTGAACTCACAAGCTTTGTCATCTCAAGCTTGTTGTTAATGTTAGTTGAATAAAACTACATCTTGATTTCTAGTCTACTAAGTCAAGTCCCGGACGAAGTTAGGATTGGTAGTTGAGTATCAGACATCAACCTCGAATACTGAAGATCGACGAAGAAATTTGGAGAACTTTATGAACAAGTTATGTGATAGACGCCTTTATGTGTCTATTTTCATCTAGATTTTCTATATTGTTAGTAGCCGTTTTTGTTCTTATTATGGTGTTTTATGTGTTTGTAGGTCTTTTTGGGCAATAAATGTTTTTGGAGAAATCGGCTCGAAAAGTTGTACCCGGAGGACACCTCAATTACTAAGGGGCACCCTAGTTTGTTATTTACACTCGCACCTGCTATTTGCACCCCAACAACAGGATAAGGGGCATCTTCTTCCCAAATTCAACGTTCAGGTTTTGGCGAGAAATATGTTCCAGTGTGAACAAAAATTCTGGACGACTTTTAAGGAGATTCAATCGCAGACTTTATCTGGGAATGATTTCTTAAGGCTAAACAGGTTTGGTATGTGGGTTTAGATCGATCGATTTGGGCTAGATAACTCAGTAGAAGGAGAACAGAGGTGGTAGAATGATGTTTCCTGCGTGAGTTTCTGGCAGAGATTTAGTTGAGTGGCTGTCAGATTTTCCCACTGGTATAGATTGGTTTGGGCCTAGTTTGATAAAACAAGACTGAGAGATGTTTCGGATTCGATGAAATAGGAAGTTTACACGAACTTCTCGTAAAACAGACAGTGAGTTATTACGGGTTTGTGTTGATTCCAAATATGGAAGTTACGTGTGGAGATAAGGTTAGGATATCTTCGTGAGATTTGTTTCTATCCTAGGAAGAGTTTGATAACAAGAGAACAAATAGCCAAGTCTCGTGACTTTTGGCCGAGGAAAAAGAATTAGGTTTGGAAGAGATTTTCGCGGATATTTTGGGTCCTGTGGTATATATATAGATGAGGGAGTTCACAAAAGGCATATCGCGAGTTTGGGGTAGCTGCAGAGCTAAGATTCAAGCTGCAGGAGAAGTTGCAGCAGCAGGAGGAAGAAGACTAAGCTGAAGAACATAAGGTTGTAAAGGACAGCCGTTTCGTAGCGTCTTAAATTCAGAATCCTGTAACAGTCCATTAGTAACTATTATCTTCAGTTTCCAACAATTTTTGTAACAGTTGACTCTGTAACAATTATATCTGTTACAGATTCATTGTAGTACTATTTTTCTTCAATAAAACACCTTTTGAGCCAGGTTTATATCTTTGGAGCGTGTTTTCACCATGAAGAGCTAAACCCCAACGCTGGGATGACGGATGAAGCCTTATTTCACAATTTTTTGGTAACTATATTTGATTCTCTATGACTTTTGCACTTGTTTTAATTGATTATTTGTGATTTGGTTTGATAGAGTATGCTTAGTCTAAGAACTCTTGATGCGCTATGCTTATGATTTACATCTAGTTCTTTATAAAATCTATCTTGGCAAAGAAATAGAGCCCATAAAAGAGCTAGAATTGTTATGAATCAATATACGAACCAATTGAATGTGATTAATGGTGGAAACCCGAGTCCCAGTTCTCTCGATATTTTGTGACAACCGTGTAAATATTATCTTTATTTTTATTGTTTTCTTTTATTAAGTCTTAAAATCAAACCTCAACCACATCAATTTTTGTCGCCGCCGACGCGGACTTGTATTTAGATTTGTTTTAGGTTTATTTTTATTTTTATTATTTTTTGTTCTTTTTTACGCGGTTTGGTGTTTTTCGATTCTTTTCAGATTTGGAGTGAAGCTACAAGGAAAAAAAAGTGCTATAAAAGGAAAGCATCGCCAAAGAAGGAAAGAAAAGAGGAATCTGAAAGGAGTGAAGAAGAAGATTTTGTATATATTTTATTTTTTATTTATTTTTGGAAACTGTATTAGGGTTTGCTTTGTTGTAATTTTGTCTTTTTCTTTTTGGACTTTATTTTTGGACTTTGGACATTATTATTTTTAAACCCTAAGGAAAGGTTAAGATTAAATATAAAATGTTTGTAGGGAAGGACGACAGTTACGATACTGTCTCGGCCCCTTGGGATCGTACAATGACATAGGAGTCGGTGGCCTGAGACAACTTCAACGATTCATCGCCCGTCTGGTTAGGGAGGTAAGAATTTATCCACCCACGAATCCCCTGTCAGTGGGTTTTCTTTTGTGATACAAACACGTGCACACACCAATTGCATCGTCAGATTACCGATAATTAGGAAAACATATGGTTTAGTACGGTGAACCCTCTGGGAATTATCATCTGAAACACCACAAGCCTTAGCCTTGTACCTTTGACCATTCCTTGATTGTAGGTATATTTTGCTAAAGGTAAACTGAGTTTACCCAGTTTTAGTCGACCCTGCATTTGCACGTACACAAAAGTATGTCGAACTGGTATTACAATAACCAATACAATGATTATCCGACTGATCAAAATGGACATTATTCTTTTTATGACCATAGTGTGAATAGTGGTTGGGAGTATCAACCTTTTCAAGGTTATGGATCTTACCATGGTGAGCCCAATTACTATCCACACGCGCGCCGGACGTACAAGCAAGAAAATAAGGAATATTATAGTACTAGTTCCTCGTCTTTGGACAATATAATGAAAATGTTGAAAACTAGTCCCTATTATGATCCTTCTGAACCTGTTCTTCCTCTAGAAGAGTCTCTCAAACAATTAACCGAGAATACAAATAGGTTTGTGTTAGAAATGAATAAACAAAATGCTCCCATGAGTGAACCTTCTATACACGATACCATAAGGAAGTCATGTGAGTCAAGTCGCGATACCATAAATAATTCATTTGAGTCGATTCAAAATATTTTGTTAGAGGCCCAGAACAGAACTACTCAAGATAGTCTAAATTTCCAATATAATGTTTCCAATAGTACCCTTGAAAATGAGGATTGGTTATTTGCATAATTAAGATGACGAGGTTAAAATTGGTAACACTACTTTTTTAGATGAGGTTCGACCATTTTCATGTTATTATAATGATGATTGTGACGAGGATAGTATCGATGAAGAATCTGAAATATGTAGGCGTAGTAATCAGGAATTTGTTACTTCAAATATTGACCTTCAAGAAAATAATGTTATTTCTGGTTCAGACCCTAATAATTTTAACAATTATTCACCTATTCAAAAGGACGAGGATTTGATTAGAGATAATGTTTTAGACGATGTAGAATTTCCTTTTTACGAAGCTGATAATGGTTTAGAGGAACGAGTTTATTCTCAGAATATTGTTTTAGAGTCTAGCGATTTAGAAACATTAGTCTTAGACGAAGAAGATGAACTCGTAGAGATTTTACATATGAGTGAGGATGCATCACCTGAGTATAATCTACAAGAAGCAATTGACCATTTTCAAGATTTTGATGATCTAGAAATTAGAGAAATTGTAGTTATCTAGAGACACCCAAAACTCTAAGTTTGGGGGTGATTATCATTCTCCATGTGCCTTACCTTTAGCTCATACAGAGATCCCTCACTTGGGACTTGACATATGTACCTCTACCATTTTAAAAGATCATCTTCAGACACGTTTTCCAGAACCTAATGATGTCCAGGAAGAATTTCAGTTGTTAGAAACCCATCCTCTGGTTGATGTGGTTTTCCCAGGCTATGATACCCAGATTGATTTTTTTTTCCCACCAAATATTTTTCAACCAATTGTGGGAATGTATGAGTTTCAAATGTGTTAGTTATTAAGATTTGAGACTAAGCCTAAGTACTTTAGGAGAATAGAAACCACACATTTGCTTAAGAATGACCACCACTTTCATTGTGGTCAATTGTGTGAGTCAAATCTGATTGATTTAAAGGATCCTCAATTATTCAGGTTATTATTACGTGCTTCTAAATTTTTCCAGACATTAGAACCTGATCTTTCGGATCTTACCTATGAGGAACACAAGTTGAAAGAAATTTATTTAGACCCTTTCATAGAGCCTGAACCTGAACCACGTCTAGATGTAATTGTCTTAAACAGGTGTTGATGGTGGTTTTTAGTTCAGGGTTAAATTTGTAAAACCTTGCATTCAATGTACCGTCACTCTGCAAAGAAACGGATCCATGTAAAAGTGATGAGTGTCAACCTCTCCACTGGCACATTTACTGAGCCGTTCGATATATTTACATGAAATTTATCCAGAATGGAGCATGTAGCAACAATCCCAGATACTCTATAAATTTCAACACATTGCTTATGTTATTCCCTAATATAAGACCCTCTGAGTACTTTTCCTGTGCGATGTTCCCCCGACAGAACCCTTAATATCGGTATGGCAGAGACAGATATGTGTTCACTCGCAGCAGAGTAGCACGAATTTCCAAGTACCAAAGTTAAGGCCATTGCACAAAACGCTCAGACAGAAAGTACACTGCACTCTGTAAATAAGGAATTTTGTGGCAGCACACAAAATCCAATTAATTTTGTGTAACTCATAAAAAACTCATGAACGACTAATTTGCAAAATTAGGGTTTTTTGTGCCCTGCGCAGTATATTAGACCCCGTTGGATTAATAGAAGAAGGAGCAACAATGAGAGGAAGCGTGGCCACACCACAGGCCAGCCGGCGCCACTTGGCCACGCCCCATGTTACCTAACCAGCCGTACTCCTTTGTCGGCCAATCAGGTAGCCTTAAACCTGCCACACTCCCACGAGTTGTGGCTGAGCCCATACTTGTCGGCCCCCTTTCCATCGACCAATCAGGTCGCTTTAAATTCGCCACGACGTACTGAAAGTGTGGTCGCTCCCTTGCTTTCCGTCCTCCCTTTCCATCGACCAATCAGGTCGCTCTAAAAGCGCCACACACATTTAAAATGAGGTCGGACCCATGTTGCTTGCCGACCCCCCCTTCCATCGACCAATCAGGTCGCTTTAAACTTGCCACAGTATTAAAAAAGAGATGTAAAAATTGGCTTCCCAAAAGTTGCGCCAATGCGCTAACTAACATGCCAATCGTGCATGCCCAACATGCCAGACGTGCCACTTTGCCACAAAATCATGCCGAACTTGGAAACATACCATAAATAGTGCACTTACGTGCCAACCCATCTTTTGTCCGTGGACAAAGCCATAACATACTTCAATGTGGTTACCCTAACCAGAAACACTACCTCGCATGGTCGAAATCCTAATTTCCAGTCATGTTGCAAATTATGCCACTTCGGGCCCACAACATACCAAGAGCCGTGTGAGACCCAGGAACCGTTTCCACATGATGGCCTGGCTATGGTTCCTTTGGCGTGGATATGGCACCATTTGCACAAAACGCCGATATGCCACGGCCACGACCACATGCCACATGTCGCATGCACTAATTAGGGCTTTGGCACGCCAAACCCTAATTTAGGCAAAGTTGCTACGCCAACCAAGACAAGTAATGTTTTCCAGAGCATTGGGATTGATGTGGCAACATGGCCAATGTTGTCAGAGCCATATTTGGGTCTAACACCAATATGCCAAAACAGTTGCCACGGCTACGCCACTGGCATGCCGCTATGCCATGGCTACGCTAGGCGCCACTATGCCAATGGCGCCACTTTTCTATACGACAAGATATGGCCATAATTAATGGCCATCTTTCCTCATGAGATGCAATCTCAGCCGTACAAGTTCGCCACTGAACTGACAGACTTGCGGCAAGTTTCAGGCGACCAGCCGCCTAAATCTAGTGGACATGGCTACGCCAGGCGCCACTTATACCACCGTGCCACTGGCATGCACGAGCTATACCAGTCATGTCGCAGTGTCACTGGCATACACCAAAAATGCCATTGTGCCATTACCAGGTAGCCATAATCAACGGCTACCCTTCCTCATGAGATGCAATCTCAGTCATCCAAGTTCTCCACCAAACTGACAGACTTGTGGCAAGTTTTAGGCGACCAGCCGAGACGTTCCTAATAGCTTCACATGCTATTTTCCTGCGGCAAGACTCTTGACTTTGACTTGCCGCACGCAAAAACCTGCTACACGTTTTCCACGAAAACACTCGAGACATCAAACATGTCATAAACTGGGGGATACTCATCAAGGTATTGGTTTGGCGTTTTACAGCGTGCGGTGTGCAACACGCTCATTATAAGAAAGTGTCATGAAGCGGTACAATTAGTGGAGGCAAGAAGTAACGGTTGTAAACGGATCCACTTCTTTCATCATGGAAGCATGGGTTTCTGACAGTTATACGTTACTCCACTCTTCCGTCACCCAATCGTTCCCACTTCCTATGAGACTAGGGTACGTTTTATTACGACTTGTATAAATAGGTTTCACCTATTTATACCAAACAACAAGTTTTTGGTTGGCAACAACATAGGATCCAGAAATCACCAAGAACTGATAAGATTTTCACTCGGCAATCCAGTTCCAATTTCTGATACAAGTCATAAAACAAGCCACATCTTCAGAATTAACCATTCTGGTCTCAACACTCTTTTTGCTCCCCTCCTTAATACCAACCCTTCTCCTTCACTTTGTGACTGAAGCAAGCCTGGAACGACCATTTCTTGGTTTAGGCCAGGATTGTACAGATTGATCTCTCGAATCAAAAGTACTCCCGTGCAGTGCATTATTTAGGGTTTAGATTCGTTTCTCATCCACACACCCAAAATTACCAAAATCAGCAGAAACAGTTTTCACCCACAAACAATTGGCGACCATAGTGGGAGATTAATCTCTCGGTTGCAATATCAATTTCCAATTTTCAAATTTCATTTTTTCAATCCCGATCTCAAGATGGTAGAACTCAGGTACGGATCAATAACAAACCCTGAAAACACTAGCGCTGAAATTATCCTCAGTGTTAACGTTCCTTCCAGTGGCATTAACACGCCAACTGTCAACACTAGCGGCGCGGAAAACGTTTCTTCAAGTGTGACACCTCCAACCGTCACCAGAGCCGCTGCTACTCCACCATCAGGACGAGAGACTGGAGGAGCCAGAGGAAGTCGATCCCATATTACCATTGATGATTTGACAGAAAGACATGAAGTTCTTGCTAGAGCTCAGACGGACATGGCTTCGACTCGGAATGAGGTGCTTATTTTCCTCAAGACACTAACAGAACGGCTACCACAGGAATCACACCAACCAGAGCCAATGAGGAACACCTTCAATACTCCTGGCGCTGATGCCTCAGCAAGGCGCACCTTTGTAGATGAAGAGGCCCGTGTTGCTCCTGAACTCCTAGTAGAAAAGAATCAGCAATCCAATTTCACCACACGTGAAGATCAGGAACGACTTCTCCAAAATCGAGGCAAAGAAAATCAGCAACCCTCCTGAGCTCACAGAGACCCTCTTCCCGTTAGGAGATGCATGATTTCTGGGGACTCCGTCCATAAAATCGTGCAGTCTATGATGAAACATTTATGTGAGATTCTGTATTTCTCCAAGGTGCAACGTCAAGATACATATGCATCCCTTGACCACACTGTATCAGGAAAGCAGCGGTTTCCAGCCAGCGAAGCCGTTCCCAAGCCCCAAACTCTCTTGGAAAGCACGATTGATAGATGAAACTGGGGACTCCTAACCACTGTTCACTTGAATTATGTCGAGTTTGATAGCACGCTGATTGACGCGGCCTCCAACTTCAACATTGTAACCGTCAAGACTCTAGTTGCAAGGGAAAATCAAACATAAGAAGCGTATTCTTTCCCATGAGGAGAAAAACACGACTTGCCGGCCAGCACTATTTGTGTGCCCTCTTCCCATATTCCATGTCGTATCAACTCGTTTTTCAAATTCAAGGATCAATGGCGCCCTCACTGGAGTTCTCTTCAGGAGCCGCTTCAACTTTCTATCCAGAAGTCGCTCCGCTTCAACATTCGCTCCGGCAGCCGCTCCGCTCCAACGTTCTCTCCATAAGCTGCTCCAGGATCCATAGCCGAAGCCGAAGCCTCAACATCCTCTCCCAGATCCGAAGCCGAAGCTTCGGCGTTCTGCTCCATAAGCTTCAACGTCCTCCCCAAGACCGAAACCGCTTCAAACACTCCTTCCTTCCAAGGTTCGTGCCCGTAGCCACCACACTCCTCCCTGTCAAGGATCGTGATCGCATCCATCCAAGGTTCATAGTTGTGGCCACCTTTTGTTTCATCTCATCAAAGACCTGGGGACTTTTATCCGTCTATCAACCCGTCATCATCCTAATATCATCACTAACGCCTGATGATGCTCACTCACGGGGGAGCCTAAAATACCCAAATCCCAATCATGCGCGAAGGACATGCCTAGCAGAGACATAGGTAAGTAACTATCCATAAACTAAATTTTTTATATCTATTAGGCATATTCAATAAATTTTAAATATCTTAGAGTTGAGACGTGCTAATTCCTCAACACTCACCACTGTGTTGCTAGGCATGCTTACTCAACACACCCTCCTCTTGGTGTTGAGACGTGCAAATTCCTCAACACCACTATTTTGTTGCTAGGCATGCTTCCTCAACACACCCTCCTCTTGGTTTTGAGACGTGCAAATTCCTCAACACCACTATTTTGTTGCTAGGCATGCTTCCTCAACACCACCATTGTGTTGCCAGGCATGCTGCCTCAACACATCCTTCTTCTTAGTGTTGAGACGTGTAAATTCTTCAACACCACTATTGTGTTTCCAGGCATGCTGCCTCAACACATCCTTCTTCTTAGTGTTGAGACGTGCAAATTCCTCAGCACTTACCGCTGTGTTGCCAGGCATGCTGCCTCAACACCCCCCCCCCCCCTCTTGGTGTTGAGACGTGCAAATTCCTCAACACCACTATTGTGTTTCCAGGCATGCTTCCTCAACACATCCTTCCTCTTAGTGTTGAGACGTGCAAATTCCTCAACACTCACCACTGTGTTGCTAGGCATGATTCCTCAACACACCCTCCTCTTAGTGTTGAGACATGCAAATTCCTCAACACCACTATTGTGTTGCTAGGCATGCTTCCTCAACACAACCATCTCTTGGTGTTGAGACGTGCAAATTCTTCAACACCACTATTGTGTTTCCAGACATGCTACCTCAACACATCCTCCTTTTAGTGTTGAGACGTACAAATTCCTCAACACTCACCGCTGTGTTGCCAGGCATGCTTCCTGAACACATCCTTTCTCTTAGTGTTGGGACGTGCAAATTCCTCAATACTCACCGCTGTGTTGCCCGGCATGTTGCCTCAACACATCCTTTCTTTTAGTGTTGAGACGTGCAAATTCCTCAACACTCACTGCTGTGTTTCCAGGCATGCTGCCTCACCACATCCTTTCTCTTAGTGTTGAGACGTGCAAATTCCTCAACACTCACCACTGTGTTGCCAGGCATGCTGCCTCAACACATCCTTCCTCTTAGTGTGACGTGAAAATTCCTCAACACTCACCGATGTGTTGCCAGGCATGCTGCCTTAGCACATCCTTTCTCTTAGTGTTGAGACATGCAAATTCCTCAACACTCACCACTGTGTTGTCAGGCATGCTGCCTCAACACATCCTTCCTCTTAGTGTTGAGACGTGCAAATTCCTCAACACTCACCGTTGTGTTGCCAGTCATGCTGCTTCAACACATCCTTTCTCTTGGTGTTGAGACGTTCAAATTCCTCAACACCCACCACTGTGTTGCAAGGCATACTGCCTTCACACATCCTTCCTCTTAGTGTTGAGACGTGCAAATTCCTCAACACTCACTACTCTGTTGTCAGGCATGCTGCCTCAACATATCCTTTCTCTTGGTGTTGAGACGTTCAAATTCCTCAACACCCACCACTGTGTTGCAAGGCATACTACCTTAACACATCTTTCCTCTTAGTGTTGAGACGTGCAAATTCCTCAATACTAACTACTCTATTGTCAGGCATGTTGCCTCAACACATCCTTTCTCTTGGTGTTGAGACGTTCAAATTCCTCAACACCCACCACTGTGTTGCAAGGCATACTGCCTTAATACATCCTTCCTCTTAGTGTTGAGACGTGCAAATTCCTCAACACTCACTACTCTGTTGTCAGGCATGCTGCCTCAACACATCCTTTCTCTTGGTGTTGAGACGTTCAAATTCCTTAACACCCACCACTGTGTTTCAAGGCACACTGCCTTAACACATCCTTCCTCTTAGTGTTGAGACGTGTAAATTCTTCAACACTCACTACTCTGTTGTCAGGCATAATGTCTCAACACATCCTCCTTTTAGTGTTGAGACATACAAATGATAGACACATTTATGTGTCTAATATGTCTCAATTGTATGTATTGTTAGTGCTCGATTTTGTATTTATTGTGTTATTTTATGTATTTGTAAGAAATTTTAGAGAAATAAGCCCTCGCGGCGAAATGGGCTTAAAAAGTGGTGTTTTACACCCCAGGATAAAGTGTTAAAGGCACCCCAGAAATACGCTAAAAGCACCCGGAGGAGTTGTTAAAAACACCTAGAAAATTACTATTTCCGCCCCAATTGCTAAAGGGACCCCAATAATGGATAAAGGGGAGGTCCCTTTCTTCCAAAATTTGAAATCAGAAAAAGACGGGAAAAATGATGCATGCAACTGGCAGAAGTTTGATCGGACATTTGGACGTGATTTTGTGCGATTCAATCGCTGAAACTTTGTGGAAAGATGTGATATATCATAATAAAGATGGTATGGGTGTTTGGTTCGACCATAATTGGCTTGAATTGGATAGGCAATCCACGAGCTGGAAAAGGGGGAATACGTCCAGGGAAGAGTTGTTCACGGGATTCAGCGTGTTTGTACGTGTTTGGATGGAGTTGGGATGCTGTAGAAACTTGTTTGGAGTGTGTACGTGTTTGTACGTGTTTCCACATCAACAAAAGCGCGGAAGAGGAATTAAAGGAAAGAAAATCCCGTATTTCTTTGAAAAAGGAAAGAAAATATCCCGAGTAAAAGAAGATTATTTGGGATTAATGGAGGAGATTCAACGCGTGTTTTTGGTTTAAATAGGTTCCCTGGGAGTCCTAGAGGGTGTGTCGAGAGTCTGGGGGGCTGAGGAGAGCCAGAGAAGAAGAAATTCGATTTTTCCCAAACTCGGTTTCTGCTGCTGATGATGAACATGAAGAACACGAAGAACGGACCTGCAACAGCAGTCGTTTTTCTACAGTGATAACGACTCACACATGTGGGTCGTACATCAGGCAGTCTTATTTTCCACAGCGTTTGCGACACAGCCTCAGCAGTCTTATTTTGTCACTGAGGGTCGTAGGTCTCTGGTTTTATTGTATTTCTCATATTCTCATCATTTGTAAACCATTTTTGAGCCATAATAAATTATTTTGAGAGCATTTTTACTATGATGAGCTAAATCCCTCATAACCAAGGCAATGGAGGAAGCTATTCACGCATCATAAATGGGTAAGTATTTCATTTAATTATATAATTCACCTAATCGCTGCTTTTGCAGAGTTTTAAATTATTTGAATGATTGTCTTAATTATTTGTTATTCAGTTTGATAGGTTATGCTTGGTTTAATCTCTTGATAATCTATGCTTAAGGTTTACAAATAATGTTTGAGAATCTGTATGATTGATAGTGAATTAAAGATAAAAGAGGACTTAAGAATTGAATAGAGTTTTGAAATATTTATCATTCAATTTTGCATAATAGTGGAATCTAGTGTCTTGGTTACCTCTCGCACCCATTTTTAATATTTTTGTATATATAATTTTATCAAATCTTTAAATTTAATCTTCACAAATATTTGAGTTTGAATCCTATTTACTACAACAACGACTCTCAAAAACTTTAATCAACAAATTCCTCAACACTCACTGCTGTGTTGTCATGTCCTTAATACATTATAGTGCTGACGGCTCCACCACCTCAACGCTCATCTTTGTATTCAAGGCTCGTTGCACCAACACTACATGGCACCAGTACTCCGTGTCCAAGAAAGAAGAGCGCCAGCCCAAAGATTGCAGACTGCTCATGCATCTTGCCAAAGGTCAATCGAATTTTCCTAGTAATCTTCTCATGTCTTTCCTTTTCGATTTTGTATCCTTGTCTGTCACCATCTCATGCTTACCCTGCAACAATGCCACTGTTACGTGCTAAGCATGGGACTTAATGTTGATGGTGGTTTTTAGTTCAGGGTTAAATTTGTAAAACCTTGCATTCAATGTACCGTCACTCTGCAAAGAAACGGAGACATGTAAAAGTGATGAGTGTCAACCTCTCCACTGGAACATTTATTGAGTCGTTCGATATATTTACATGAAATTTATCCAGACTGGCGCATGTAGCAACAATCCCAAATACTCTATGAATTTCAACACATTGCTTATATTATTCCCTAATATAAGACCCTCTGGGTACTTTTCCTGTTCTATGTTCCCAGGCAGAACCCTTAATATCAGTATGGCATGACGGATTTGTGTTTACTCGCAGCAGAGTAGCACGGATTTCCAAGTACCAAAGTTAAGGCCATTGCACAAAACGCTCAGACAGAAAGCACACTGCACTCTGTAAATAAGGAATTTTGTTGCAGCACACAAAATCCAATTAATTTTGTGATAACTCACAAAAAACTCGTGAACGACTAATTTGCAAAATGAGGGTTTTTTGAGCCCTGCGCAGTATATTAGACCCCGTTGGTCGAAATTACGCTTAACAAACCAAGCAATTGATCCATCGCGGATTAATAGGTGCAGAGTCCTGCCCAAGATCAAAAAACAAAGAGTAGCGGAGACGCGGAGAAGGAGCAACAATGAGAGGAAGCATGGACACACCACATGCCAGCCGGCGCCACTTGGCCACGCCCCATGTTACCTAACCGGCCCTACTCCTTTGTCGGCCAATCAGGTAGCCTTAAACCTGCCACACTCCCACGAGTTGTGGCTGGTCCCATACTTGTCGTCCCCCTTTCCATCGACCAATCAGGTCGCTTTAAATTCGCCACGGCGCACTGGAAGTGTGGTCGCGCCCTTGCTTTCCGGACCCCCTTTCCATCGACCAATCAGGTCTCTCTAAAAGTGCCACACGCATTTAGAATGAGGCCGGCCCCATGTTACTTTCCGGCCTCCCCTTTCCATCGACCAATCAGGTCGCTTTAAACTTGCCACACTTACACCAGAAGTGTGGCCACGCACGTGTTTTGGTCGGCCCTCTCTTTCGACCAATCAGGTTGCTCAAAACCTGCCACAGTATTAAAAAAGAGATGTAAAAATTGGCTTCCCAAAAGTTGCGCAAATGCGCTAACTAACATGCCAAACTTGCATGCCCAACATGCCAGACGTGCCACTTTGCCACAAAAGCATGCCTAACGTGGCAACATACCATAAATAGTGCACTTACGTGCCAACCCATCTTCTGTCCGTGGCCAACGCCATAACAGACTTCAATGTGGTTATCCAAATCATAAACACGACCCCGCATGGTCGAAACCCTAATTTCTAGTCGTGGTGCAAATTATGCCACTTCGGGCCCACAACATACCACGAGCCGTGTGAGACCCGGGAAACCCTAAAAAAGACGTCATATCATAGCCTCCCGTGGTAATCCTTACTTCTGTGGCCGTTTCCACATGATGGCCTGGCTATGGTTCCTTTGGCGTTGCTATGGCACCATTTGCACAAAACGCTGATACGCTACGGCCACGGCCACATGCCACAACCACATGCCACATGCCGCATGCACTGATTAGGGCTTTGGAACGCCAAACCCTAATTTATGCAAAGTTGTTACGCCAACCAAGCCAAGTAACGTTTTCCAGAGCACTGTGATTGATGTGGCAACAGGGCCAATGTTGCCGGAGCCATATTTGGGTCTAACACCAATATGCCAAAACAGTTGCTAGTGGCGTAGCCGCTATGCCATGGCTACGCCAAGCGCCACTGTGCCAATGGCGCCACTTTTCTATACGACAAGATATGGCCATAATCAATGGCCATCCTTCCTCATGAGATGGAATCTCAGCCGTCAAATTCGCCACTGAACTGACAGACTTGCGGCAAGTTTCAAGCGACTCGCCGCCTAAATCTAGTGGCCATGGCTACGCCAGGCGCCACTTATACCATCGTGCCACTGGCATGCATGAGTTATACCAGTCATGCCGCAGTGCCACTGGTATACACCAAAAACGCCATTGTGCCATTACCAGGCGCCAAAACAAGGTAGCCATAATCAAAGGCTACCCTTCCTCATGAGATGCAATCTCAGCCATCCAAGTTCGCCACCGAACTGACAGACTTGTGGCAAGTTTTAGGAGACCCTCCAAGACGAGCCTAATAGCTTCACATGTTATTTTCCCGCGGCAAGACTCTTGACTTTGACTTGTCGCACGTAGCAACCTGTGACACGTTTTCCACGAAAACACTCGAGACATCAAACATGTCACAAACTGGGGGGTACTCATCAGGGTATTGGTCTAGCGGTTTACAGCGTGCGGCGTGCAATACGCCCGTTATAAGAAAGTTTCATGAAGCGGGACAATTAGTGGCGGCAAGAAGTAACAGGTGTACACAGATCCACTTCCTTCATCATTGAAGCATGGGTTTCTGACGGTTATAAGTTACTCCTTTCTTCCGTCACCCAATCGTTCCCACTTCCTATGAGACCAGGGTACGTTTTATTACGACTTGTATAAATAGGTTTCACCTATTTCCACCAAACAACAAGTTTTTGGTTGGCAACAACATAGTATCCAGAAATCACCTAGAACTGATAAGCTTTTCACTCGACAAGCCAGATCTACTTTTTGATACAAGTCATAAAACAAGCCACATCTTTAGAAATAACCATTCTGTCTCAACACTCTTTTCGCTTCCCTCCCTAAGACCAACCCTTCTCCTTCACTTTGTGACCGAAGCAAGCCTGGAACGACCATTTCTTGGTTTAGTCCAGGATTGTACAGATTGATCTCTCGAATCAAAAGTACTCCCGTACAATGCATTGTTTAGGGTTTAGATTCGTTTCTCATCCACACACCTAAAATTACCAAAATCAGCAGAAACAATTTTCACCCACAAACAACAAGAAATTAGACAAGGGTGTGCTTTATTTGTTAATTTTCTTGGCATATTGCAGATTCCTTTTATTGGTGGTAGCTTTATTTGGTTTTGATGACCCACAATATTTCGGCTATTGCTTTATGATTTTATAAGGTGACTAATCCTTTCTTAGTCTGGTTGAAGACTTTAAATTTAGCACTTCTTGGGAGGTAACCCATGTTCATGCAACAAGGTAATATCTTTCTTTAACTCTTTTACTTCAAATGGTAACAGTTTCTCCTTGTTCATGTTTTTAATTTCATCTTTAGAACATTGAGGACAATGTTAGATTTAAATTTGGGGGTATGGGGGAAACTTTTTAGTTGCATTGATAAATTCCAGAGCCTAGAAATTTATGCGTATTAAGGATGGCACTAACCAATCTAAGTGGATTGAAGCATCTTGGTTGTAGGAGTTGAGAAACCAATCTGATTAGATGGAAACATCTAAAGAGTCTATTCACAAAAGCACAAAGCTCATGTGTTAGAAATAACATGGTAGTTTCCCCATACTTCACTTCTGTTTTTATTTTGTTTTCTTTTTAAAATATGTTTCTCTAAGTGATTAGGTGGGGCTCACGATTCAAGTTGTTACCACTGCTAGGGTGAAATAGAGTGATTGAGATACCAAAAAAAAAAAATTGAGACCAGACCAACCGGAATAAATTCAATAAAGTCGACCATTGGTACCCTTGTATATGCCAGTTGTCTTGACCTGGAGTTAGGATTATCGACCATTGGTTCCCTTGTATATGCCAGTTGTGTTGATATTAGTCAGACTAGTATCTCAGTCCATTAGGATAGGTTCATTTTGGCAATGGCCTTCAGACAGATATGACAAACACCGTTCACCTAGTCAACATCAAAACCATCTATGTTTTTCTCTATATCCATCTCTTAATCTATCCATGTGATTTGTTGACTCCGGATATTGATGTCCATAGTGTGACTATCTGAGTAGAGATCTGTCACTTATATATGAATTTTAGTATGCTTGAGTGCAAACTCGTGTACATCAATTGGAATTTCGCATCAGGGTACTTCCTCTTGTAGTCAATAAGTATGCCAACCAATGAGATTCTTTAGTGTTATTCCAAGGTTCTGTGCAGATAGCTAGGGTCTGGAGTAAAGGTTTTGTGGGTATATCTTTTGTAGGCCCTCCCGAGACTATAACTCGGCCACTAGGGCCACCTAGGGGTTTAAAGGCTTATTGCATACGCTAAATAGAACCGACGATGCCTGCGACAGTGAGTTAGGATTTTATTTTCTAGATTTGATTTGCTCGGGACTAGCAAATAATAAGTTTGGGGGTATTTGATAGATGTCTTTATGTGTCTATTTTCATCTCAATTTTCTATATTGTTAGTACCCGTTTTTGTTCTTATTATGGTGTTTTATGTGTTTGTAGGTATTTTTGGGCAATAAATGTTTTTGGAGAAATCGGCTCGAAAAGTTGCACCCGGAGGACACATACTATTCGGACTCTCGTTTTGGATAAGGGACACCTCAATTACTAAAGGGCACCCTAGTTTGTTATTTACACACACACCTGCTATTTGCACCCCCAGCAGTAGGATAACGGGCATCTTCTTCCCAAATTCAAAGTTCAGGTTTTGCCGGGAAATATGTTGCAGCTTGAACAGATTTAGGGTTGAAATTCTGGACGACTTTTAAGGAGATTTAATCGCAGACTTTCTCTGGGAATGATTTCTTAAGGCTAAACAGGTTTGGTATGTGGGTTTGGATCGATCGATTTGCGCTAGATAACTCAGTAGAAGGAGAGCAGAGGTGGTAGAATGATGTTTCCTGCGTGAGTTTCTGGCAGAGATTTAGTTGAGTGGCTGTCGGATTTTCTCACTGGTATAGATTGTTCTGGGCCTGGTTTGATAAAACAGGACTGACAGATGTTTCAGATTCGATGAAATAGGAATTTTACACGAACTTCTCATAAAATAGGGCAGTGAGTTATTACGGGTTTGTGTTGATTCCAAATATGGAAGTTACGTGTGGAGATAAGGCTAGGATATCTTCGTGAGATTTGTTTCTATCCTAGGAAGAGTTTGATAACTTACCGACGTGTAAAGAAGAGAAGACATATCCAAGTCTCGTGACTTTTGGCCGAGGAAAAAGAATTATGTTTGGAAGAGATTTTCGCGGATATTTTGGGTCTCGTGGTATATATATAGATGAGGGAGTTCACAAAAGGCATATCGGGAGTTTGGGGTAGCTGCAGAGCTAAGAATCAAGATGCAGGAGAAGTTGCAGCAGCAGCAGGAAGAAGACTAAGCTGAAGAACATAAGGTTGTAAAGGACAGTCGTTTCGTAGCGTCTTAAATTCAGAATCCTGTAACAGTCCATTAGTAACTATTATCTTCAGTTTGCAACAATTTTTGTAACAGTTGACTCTGTAACAATTATATCTGTTACAGATTCGCTGTAATACTATTTTTCTTCAATAAAACACCTTTTCAGCCATGTTTATATCTTTGGAGCGTGTTTTCACCATGAAGAGCTAAACCCCAACGCTGGGATGGCGGATGAAGCCTTATTGCACCATTTTTTGGTAACTATATTTAATTCTCTATGACTTTTACACTTGTTTTAATTGATTTATGATTTTCATTGATTATTTGTGATTTTGTCTGATAGCGTATGCTTAGTCTAAGAACTCTTGATGCGCTATGCTTATGATTTACATCTAATTTTTTATAAAATCTATCTTTGGCAAAGAAATAGAGTCCATAAAAGAGCTAGAATTGTTATGAACCAATGTACGAACCAATTGAATGTGATTAATGGTGGAAACCCGAGTCCCAGTTCTCTCGATATTTTGTGACAACCGTGTAAATATTATCTTTGTTTTTAGTGTTTTCTTTTATTAAGTCTTAAAATCAAACCTCAACGAGTCCGAGTGAACGACAACTTATTTACCACTTCTACAATCACATCACTATGTAAAGACCAAACCATTCTATTTACTTACATGCATCACCATTCTATCTATATGAGACTATGTCGTATGACTTCTAGTATACTTATTGCAAAGAAGAAATTTCTAGTCAAGCTTGTTTTTTAATCACCTCGAAATATTATTCAAGTGTTGGATGTTCAAAGGGCCTTAAAAATATTAGTTCGAAACATATTATTTAAGAATTAATTTGTGGATCAATTTGAAAATAGCCCAAGCAATGATTTTATCGTTTGAGAATGTTTCAAACATCAAAAGAAAGAAATTTAGAACTTCCGATATTTCGACTTATGGTAGGTTGGCGAACCAGTTCACAAACCATAGATATCTGAATTTCTGAAATACAGGAAGGTTGGTGAACCTCTTCGCAGACCTTAAGTTCAGAAGGGGACTGTTCACGAACTGTGGTGATCTGAAATATTCATGTTGATGGAAAAATGCGAACATTTGGCGAACCCGGTTCACAAACCGTGTCCATCTGAGTTCACGAGACGAATAGGGTTGGCGAACCCGGTTCACGAACAATTGTACCCTGACTCGTGAATTTCCTATAGGGTTCACAAACTGTTTCACCAATGGTCCCAGTAAAGACTATTGTTATATGCTTAAAGACTTATTTTATAAATATATTTAACATTGTTATGACTCTCATAAACACCTCTAAGACATCACTGATCACTAAAAAACTTGTGTATGTGTATCATGATTAAATTCTTAAGTGTTTATATAAACATTAAATTGCTTATAGTTCATAAGGAATATTTACCAAAGAACATTCATTGTACACGGTTCACGTACCCAGACCATTTTGTATATTCTTCTATGCGCTTTCAAGATTAATTCTCGCATGCTTACTTGAAACCCTAATTAGATTTTTATCTAAATAGAGAAATTTTTTGCTTGAATCTCAAGTTATCTTAGCTTTAAATCTAGGCAACCCTTGGTCTTGAACATCTATATATAAAGATGTTATTTCAACTTGAAAATTCAATCCCTGATACTTTTATATCTTAGTTGATAGCTAGATGTTGTCCTTTATTGACCTAGGTATCCTCTGAGAAACATAATTAGGTCTACGACTAATTGACTTCACTTTGGGGATTCGTGAAGCCAGGTCCGACCTTATTTACCTTTATAGTTCGTGTATCCTGATCTTGCTTTATATGTTATCTAAGTTTTCGTAATCTCTCTCAGGAAAGATAGTTAGTAGTCACAAAGTTCTCTTCGTCTCAGACTTTGTGATTCCTCAAGATATATATCTGACAACTATTCTTAATTGATAAGTTGAAGATTGTTCTTGAGAGGTGGTAAATACTCCAGGATTCTCATCTAAGTGAGTGTAAGTATTCCATATTTGTGAGGTTTGCTAGCTTTGTCATTTGCAAACAAATTTCCAACCATTGATATTTTGTCTAAAGGGAAATCAAATAGGCTTATTTGTTAGAGGAAGATTGGTATCAAAAGTCTTCACCTAAGTTGAAGCAACTCTTAATCTGTAAAGGACGTCAACTAGGGGAATTAATTGCGTAGATCCTTGTGAGGTTCAAGAGGTGTAAGGAACCCGACTATAACTGAATCTCTTGGAAAGTGGATTCGGTCTCAACTACATTCCAGTCTGAAGTCTGACAGTAGGCTAGTGTCTGTAGCGGTTTAATATAGTTTAGTGTTCAAATCTGTACGAGGTCCTAGGGTTTTTCTGCTATTGCGGTTTCATTGTTAACAAAACCTCTGGTGTCTTGTGTTTTTATCTTTCGACATTTTATTTTTCATCTTTATAATTGGATTTACACAAGTAGTACGTATTCAGTCTTAGTAGATACGTTCATATAATTGTAATCGATTATGAGACTTGTTTCTTGTAGAATTCGTGTCTTGAAAGATATATAACAAGTTTATTACTGATAAGTGCATAATTAATATGATTTTAATGTCCATTCCATACTTGTTTTAGCTATTATTCTTGCATGTATTCGTATTATTACCATTGCTTTCTCTTATTTGTCTCTATTAGGTGAATCATCCAAAAAGGAGCAACAAAGTGCTGAAAAGAGATAAGAAGAGAAGTATCCCAAGTATCCAAGCGCCCAAGTCCAAGAGAAGTGGAAGAAGTGCGACGAAAAGGAGTAAAACGCTCATAATCAAGACACGGGCCAAATACCGATATTAACTCATTCAAATTAAGTATTTATCATCATCATCTTGAAGATAATTGAAATATAAAAATAATGCAAAAAGAATTAGGACATTCCGAGTTCGGATGAAGAAGTTGTGGCCAAAACAGTTTTCATTGAATACCGAAGACAATGAAGTCCGCGAACTGGGGTTTGCGAACTGAGTTCCCAGACTTATTTCCGAAATATATGCTGGAATTTGAAGTTTGCGGACTGGGTACGCATACTTATCAAATGGTAAACGTGTATTCACACCTTGGAAGGTCTAAGGGAACGTTTGAAGTCGTTAGGTCATATTTTCGGGTCGGGTTCCTAAACCTAACTAAATACTTGGAGACCAAGCAATGTAAACCTATAAAAAGATATTAGGTTATGTAAAAATATCATCGAATCTCATATCACAATTTCTACATCAAAACCTAGGGTTTACCCCTTTAGGGGGAAACCACCATTCTCCATCTTCTTTGTAATATGAGTAGCTAAATCCTTTGTCGATTAAGGATGAATTCAATGTTCTAAGCAAGAAGCTTTATTAATAATACAAATCTATTGAGAGTTTTTATCAGCATCGTTTTTCTTTACCAATCTAGGGTTTATGAGTGATTCTTACATTGATTTGGGAGGCCTACTAGATCAGTATATTGATTGTTCTATTGCTAGTGGAAGTTATGAGATAAGTAATCGTCGATTAACTCTCTACACAAGTAGAAATTGCGAGATCTTACAGAGGGATTTTGTGTAGCAATCGTGTGTGAAGATAACACCAGCAAGTAAACCTTGAGCTAATAGTTTAACTACTGGGATCAACCTAATTCACAAAGCTTAAAACGTTCGATTGGATTACACCTTGAGTGAGCTACTACTTGGTGGTTCAGTTGAATTGAATCTGATATTGGAGAGCTTCCGTATCTGTGGTAAAAGGAGTTTTGGGGATAACACTGAGTTGGTTGTTATTCTACGGTTGGTGATGAATGGTTCTTATGAACAATAGATAAGTATATTAATCCAGTTATCGCTTGGTAACGGCGAAGGATTCCTTGATCATCTTTCTTTTATTATTATCTTTTTATTAATCTTAAAACAAAAACCCCCCCTTTGTTATTTACTTTGTTTTGCTAATACAAATAACCTATCAATTACACAACTCTCTGTGGGAACGATCTCTTATTACCGCTATATTACCAGTTAATTAGTGGGAAATATATTTAATAATTTGTTGAACCTACGACAGGTCGTACAATTACTTGGAAAAATTACGATTGAATTATTTGGGGACGACTAGATTGATCTTGGGTATTGATTTTTGAGATCGTCCAAGTACTCTTCTTAACAATCAGGTTCACAGACTTCATAGTCTAAACTTTCTGATTGAGAAGAGATGGAGATATAAACTCTATACACATATTGTCAAGGATCATTAAGTTGGTCTACTTGCAATTGTATTAATCTTTTGTTCGTACAGGTTGTCGAACGTAAAAATTGGTGGTGTACTTGGAGCCCTCTCTTTTTCACAGTCCTCGCACCTATTGCTTCCCCTATTTTTTTTTTCCATGTAGATAGAAACACTTATAAATTTGGTGTGTTGGACCAGCGGATAAGGATTAAACTTTCTGGATTCTTATTTTTTATTTTTTATTTATTTTTATATATAGAAAAGAGGTTTCCCTCATATTACAGATAAGAATGGTCCATATTGTCCATAATTTTAAGTTCGGTAAAATTGCCAATAAAGCGTATACTGTCAAGTATGTTTAATGGAGAACTTGTTACACAAAAACTGCTACATTGAATGCCCAAATTATATTTCATCTCATTACTAAAATAAAAGATTGAACTAAAAAGTTGATGTCGAATTTAGTGTTGCCGCAGGATTCACCACTGATTTTATATATTTCTTGTCTTTCCTTTGTATGCTTTCCTATAAGCAACAAAAGAGCAGGTTCTGGATCAGTTCTAAAGGTAATTTTGTGTTTACTCCACTCTGTGGCCCATATGAGAGATGCTTCATCTCTTTCAATCTTTAGTTGCTCTCTGGTTGTTGCAGTGGAATACAGTCCTCTAGCTTCTCTAGTATGTCATGTATAATCACACAAAGTCGGCCCAATATCTGATTTAGCATCTCAATTCATCATTGTTAGAGAAATGTTGATTTGTATATCCATTTTTCTTGGTGTCTCTTCCGTCTGTTGCGTAGTCCCTTTCAGAGTTTCATCATTTACAGGATTATAGAAAAGTGGTTGCATTATGTTATACCTGGGATTGTTCACTATCACGTAGTTATTCAAATATTTTACGATGTTGTTAGCTATGTTTACACTGTTTTGGCTTTCTTTTTTTAAAAGTTATTTTGCATCTCGCCTTCCAAATATCAAAACAATGACACTACATAGCACCTGCCAGCCTATTCCATAACCTCCTTTATCCGGATTTTCAAACCAATTATTCAGCCATTCATGAAAGGTGGTTGTGCCATTACATATAAACTGAATGTCAAAGTTAAAGTGCATTCACACCTGGACAGCAAAATTACATTTCAGAAATTAGTGGATTAAAGTTTCTTGACCATTATTACACAAGTTGCAGGTTGTGTTTATCTTTGGGATTACAACCCCGACTCTCATAATGTTAAAAAATATTAAGTGCGCTGCTTTCCAAATGAAATTCTTAACAGAAAGTATAATATCCAAATATTGTAACAATTTCGGTTTGGGTTACCTATTGAGTTGATATGGTTATATAGAGATTTTACGGTGAAGATGCCAGTGCTATTAAGGTTCCAAGGTGGGGTGCCTTGTCTGTCCACAATTGGATCTTATTTCCTTAATTTTTCATTGCTAATATTGATGCCTCCGACATCCCATACGATTTATACCCATATTAAGTCAAATGTCCACTTATCTTTAGTCACTGTCCCAGTTCCTCACTAAATTCATACCTTGGTCTTTCTTTCACGATTTTACTTTTTGTTTAACTGAACCTAAATATATTGACAGAGAGAGAAGGAACCTAAAGCATGGTTATAAATACGGTTCTAGTACTTCCCCTTGTACCCTGTTCTTTCCTTCTAAAATTCCGCCTTTCCCACTCAATTCAGTATCTCCCGATTGGAAGAAAACATGGCTCTGAAATATCATTCTAAGGCTGCCTCCATTGGTGTTGTTAGGTCAGCCGATTATAAGAAGAAGACAGCAAATTGTATCATGATGATGAGATCATCTCCAAATAGTAATAAGAAGGTTACTATGGTTGCGGCCTTCAACGGCTCCAATTCTTCCTCCAACAAGTGAGTTATTGTTATCCATATCGTACATGTATTTGTTTTCGAGGTTTCATGTCTATATATCATCAGTTTTTATTCATATTTTCTTGATTAGTATCGCATATGTAATTATAGTCAAGTGCTTTCCTGCTTTCTTCTATGGACTATTTTCTTCTTTCTAGGATTAGTCTCCAACTTATATGCTACAGTATTTGAGACCAGATATGCACAAATATGACACATGACATGAGCTTATACCGTATATAAAGAATTCTAAAAAAATGGTTGGTATCACGAACTCGAGTCCACAGTGAAACTGTATTTTTAAGCCACTAGATTTGTTATCATAGTGACGGCTTATTTCGACCACTTGGAAGTTTGAACTATGCTGAACATAACGTTTATCTTATCTTGTCATGTTTATTTTCAAATTGTCTTCAAGAATAGTGCAGGAGTTATTATTTTTATTTAGTGTCAAATCAGAGTGAATTATAAATTTTGACCAGAACTGTAATTTGCTACCCAGTTCTTCAGAAATGAAATATCGGTACCTAAACTAATACTAGTTGACCTCCAAGACTTTTATCTAACCAAATTATAATGATTTGTTTCTTCTTTTATATACAGTAAAGTTTTTTAATTAATCCTTTAACCATTCATATAGTCGCCCATATCTTTTTCATTATTTTCCTTCGAGACTTCACCAATTCAATAATGTTTTTCTCCCTTCTTCTTAAGTTGCATATTTTGTTAAGTAGAAGAAAAAAGAGGAAAAGAAAATGGAAATTTTAAATGGTCCAAACTCCAAAGGAAAAGGAAAATGTTTAATGGAAGAAAGGGTGGTCCTCAAATTTTTTTCTGAAAAAGATTAGAAAAAACCTGTTAAATGCTTTAAAAAAAAGAAATTTTAACTAAGAGACTTATTTTGGTCAAATAAATTTTTTTGACAGTCAACGAGTATTCCAGGTACTAACCCTTAATTTCAGAAAAACTGAGTTACCAAACTAAGGTTGTAACCAAAATATAAAGAGGAAGGATCCCCTCACATTTTTATTATCATGTTATCTCACACGCTATGCGTTATTTTTGTGAATAAAAACCTAACCATAACGGATTTTAAGCTAATGTTTTGGAGATATATTACTATTACACGGCTCTACGTGCCTACCGAAAATGAGCGTATTCCGATATCATAACACCATCATCTATCACTTTGAAAATAAACCGTTAAAAATCAACGGATTTCTGGCCGTCGAAATTAAGATCGGTATATTATGAGGTTTTATATTTCAGAATGTGTTCATTTTTGGCAAGCATGTAGAACTTGGTAAGAGGAACATATCCTCAAAATATTAGCTTCAAATCCGTTACGGTTTGGTTTTTATTCATGAAAATAACGTCCAACGTGTGAGATAGTGTGATAATAAAAATGTGAAGGGATCCTTCCTCAAATATAAATAACCCTCAAAATTAATAAATTAAAATAGTGTAGGTTCATGTGTCAAAAATTAAGTGTTTGGTACCAACGACCAAACTCTCTGTTCTGCTCTTCATACATTTCTTGTGGTCGTAACCATGGACAACCATGCATGGTGGGCTTTAAAGGTGTATTTTTTTTCATTTTACGACTTTCACATGTCAAGTTGCCTAGATTGGACTTATTACTCTCTTTAGTCTTTACGCATCTCATTGTGCTCTGTTTCATTTTCCTTTTTCTTTTTGAACATAGCCTTTCTCATCCATCGTGCTCTGTTTTGCTTGGTATATATGGTTTATGTATTTCGTCATGTATCTTTCATCAACGATAAAAAGTGGAAACATTTATATACAAGGATTTCATGCACATGTTTTTGCCAATTTCATAAAAAGGTTGATTCACATATATAGCCAGTCATCCACACTTGCACCGGTTGTCAATTGTCATACGGTCTTGTCGCGCTAACTAAAGGTTGTCGTGCTATCTGATTTAATCAGGGGAGTCATCAAGTTCAAATCTCCTCGTCATAACCATTGTGCACAGTTGACACATTCAATGCCACCCGAAAAGCTGGAGATATTCAAATCTCTGGAAACCTGGGCTGACAAAAACATACTTGTACACCTGAAGTCCGTTGAGAAATGTTGGCAGCCTCAGGATTTTCTTCCGGACCCAAAATCGGATGGATTTTATGATGAAATAAAGGAACTAAGAGAAAGATGTAAAGAAATCCCAGATGAATATTTGGTTGTTTTGGTGGGAGATATGATCACAGAAGAAGCACTTCCGACTTACCAAACAATACTCACTACACTTGATGGTGTCAAAGATGAAACTGGTGTGAATTCAAGTCCATGGGCTGTCTGGACAAGAGCATGGAGTGGAGAAGAGAATAGACATGGAGACCTTCTTAACAAGTATTTGTACTTGTCTGGACGTGTAGATATGAAGCAGATTGAAAAGACAATCCAGTATCTCATTGGGAATGGAATGGTACGTGCCTATGATACTCCGCACGAGTATCGCGATTTAGACCACATTTTTACTAATTAATTTGATGTTTTGTTTGTTTGTTTTGTATACTAGAACCCGCAGATGGAAAACAACCCTTACCTAGGGTTCATTTACACAGCCTTCCAAGAGAGAGCAACTTTCATTTCTCATGGAAATACAGCTAGGCTTGCCAAGGCTCACGGTGACATTAAACTCGCACAAATATGTGGTACAATTGCTGCAGACGAGAAACGCCATGAAGTTGCTTACACCAAAATCATTCAGAAGTTATTTGAGATTGATCCCGATGAAACTGTCTTAGCTTTTGCTGACATGATGAAGAAGAAGATAACAATGCCTGCGCATTTGATGTTTGATGGACAAGACGACAACTTATTCGAGAACTACTCTGATGTAGCTCAAAGGCTTGGCGTTTACACGGCTAAAGACTATGCAGAGATTCTAGAGTTGCTGGTGTCAAAATGGAAGGTTGAGAAACTTACTAATCTTTCTGCAGAAGGTAGGAAAGCTCAGGATTATGTTTGCAGTTTGGCTAAGAGAATTAGACGGTTAGATGAAAGATCCCAAATACTGAGACATGGTAAGAAAGCACAAACACATCGTTTTAGTTGGGTTTTTAACAAGGAAGTGCAACTCTAGCCATTTGAAGCTATGCGGTAATTAAGAATAAAATTCACAGTGTTCACGGCCTGTGAGTCGATATACTTCATTATATTCTTGAACTCGGTGTTCTCCTTTGATGTCGGGTTAACCCGGTCAAATCATTGTCTGTGGAAAACGATTCATTTGAATGCATCTTAATAAGTGGTTAAGGCTTTGATTAGCAACCATGCATGACAGAACTTGTTAGGTCTGTTGCAGTGCTTGATTGAAGCTCTCCTTTATTTGAGTTTTTGTTTCTAGAAGCTAGCAAAGTACTTTTGTTTGTGTGAGGTTAACAACTGTTGGGAGGAATAACACCCACCCACCCGTGACGGTGTGAGTCCGGAAACTTTTGAGTAAAACTGTAACTACGTAAAATCCATAGCTACACCCAAACCTCCATTTGTATACTAAATCCTAGATCTAAACTTTTATTCATAATCAAAATGAACTATAAGTACTAAATGTGCTAGGAATGTAAATGAGACTCATAATTTTTACATGGTTCGATCCATAACGGGATCTACATCCATGGTTCTTCACTATAATATTTGGTGTTTACATGAAACTCCATTAATGAATTTTGGAGCTCTAGATTTAGTTTTGGGGAAGAAGAAGATGATAGAGAAAATAAAATCTGATCATTTTCTCTCTCTTAGATATTTTCTTAAGTACTAGAGAGTAGAAATGAATTTACAAAAATGTCTTTTTACTTACAAATTAAAGAAACTAAGCTAGGATACTATGTACACAATCTTATATTACTAAGTTACTCCTACCCTTGAATTGCGCCACGCGTCGAGTGTGGTTTTGGTATCTACATTTTGCCATTTTTTCCTTGAGTATTGCTTGAAGAGTGATCCTTAAGGAAAAATCCTTTTTGGTGTAGTTGTTGAAGCGAGACGTGCGGTGTTGAAGTAGTTGTTGATCTTTGTTGACGAAGGAACGAGCGAAAGAATATTAACTTGAAAAGTATATACTTGCCTCTTATTCTTTTGTGAAGTTCCGAAGCCTTGTTGTGTGAAGTATACATTATTCCTTGAAATATACGAAGTACGAAGTATGTGAAGTACGAAGTATGAAGTATAAGAAGTACGAAGTATATGAAGTATGAAGTACGAAGTAAATGAAGTACGAAGTATGAAGTATAAGAAGTAAGAAGTATGAAATATAAGAAGTATCCTTACGAAGTTTAAGAAGTATCTCTCATTAATTATCTTCAAGAAGTATTCGTGGCGAATAAATATAATCTTTAAGAAGTATGAATAATAAGAACTCCGAAGTATACGAAGTAACCATTCTTGATCACTTGCCCTTGCCTTTTTGTGAATTATATACGCGAAGTAAGAAGAATCATTCTTTGAAGTAGACGAAGTATGTAATGTGCGAGATGAATATATATAATGAATGGATGTGATGAAAATACTTATACAATGCTTATACGATGAATGAACATAAATAATATGCTTACATATAGTTGATAAAATGAAATGTATGCATGATGTGTATGTTACTTAACTCATTAAGTCTTGAAGGCGTTGATCTCGCTTCGTGTTGTTTTGATTCCTCCTCTCATGGTTTTGGTTCTTCGCTCATCCATTCATTTTCGCTCGCTCATGGCCCTTTGTATGCTCGCTTTCTTTGCCTCATCGATTTCGCCTTTACTCCAAGTTCGCCCCATGTATGTCTTCGTTCAACTTTAGCTCGTGCATTGCCTCGCTTTATTGCCTCGGAGCTTATTCCTACATTGTTAGCATGCATAGCATAGCAATAGTATAATCATAGCAATATAAATATTTATTCAAGTTATAATAACATGATATATTGCCTCTTTTTTCATGCCTCATTGATATCTTTATGCCTTCTTTTTTCTTCTTTTCATAATCTTTTCTTCTTTTGTTCAATGATTTCTTCACTTCATTTTCTTTCTTTCTTTTCTTTTGCTTTCTTTCTTTCTTTCTTTCTTTTTGCCTCTTATACATATTTTGGGTGTTGAAAATTGTTACGGGTATGGTCTTTGCTCCAATCTTCTACTCGTATGTGGCCTTACGGGGTTCTTACTTGTGCCTCCTAAGTAAGGTTCTTACCTTGCCCCACGCTCTCATTAAGGGTCTTTATTCGACGAAGTCTCAGGCGCTCATTATTCTTGCGAATAACAATCCATCAACCTCGCCTTAACATTCTTTACTGAGGTCTTACTTTGCGACAATACCACATGCCTAATTATTCCCATGAATAAAATCCCCGTAGTGTTTCCGACTATTATGTCACCATCTCCCTAATTTGGATGGTGACGTCCCTTCCCACTGTAATGCCCCTTCAAGGAAGCTACCTCTGACATGTATGCCTAGCTCTTCCCATCTGGTTATTTCGACATTCAGCTTTTTTCGTGACTTTTTACCCCTTTCGCCGATATGGCTATTGGTTACGAAGTCACACCCTAGGTGGGGTTCTTTGGAACCGAGTGTTTCCGCATCCAAGACTTGCCAGACGGACATGGTCGGTAACGCTCCAGACGTCCCAGGCACCCGCAGCTCAACCGAATACGTCGGCGCCTTGGTCATACTCCACACCCCTTACTGAAGGCTGTCACATTCAGTGGGACCCTCGGCGGATAGGACTTACCCCTAGCTATCTTTCCAGGAGTTGTTCACTACGCGCATTTTAGACTAGGGTGCACGCTGTGGATTCCCAGCCTTCCTAGCGAAGGTTTTGCCTCCTAATCTGAGTTTTTGCCTTTGCTCTTTTCTTCTTTTTGAGGAGTATTTCTTATAGAGACAATATATCATGCTATATTTCATGTATGAAAAGTTTATAGTTTTAATGGTACTTAGCTCGTTGTGACGGAGGGTTGATGTTGGCATGCGATATCAAATCATTGTTATTGATTTGTATGGAAGAGCTTGGTCATCACTGATGTTATTGACTTGTTGTTGTATGTGAGCTTTGCCGAGCTGGACTTGTTGCTGCGAAGTAATAGGTGTCTGGGCGAGCTGGGCTTGTTGCTGCGAAGTAATAGGGGCCTTGGCGAGCTGGGCTTTGGAGAGCTGGGCTTGAGCGAGAAGTAATCTTCTTAGAAATTCGTCTTCTTTTACTCTCTTGCTCACGGGTCGTTGGTTAAGCTGGGATGACTCGCTGGTTTAGCTGCATCATCTTCGCTGAACTGTGTATGTGGTTGACGAAGTATTCTTACTCGTGGTTGTACTTTTATTTGCTCGTGGTTCCTCTTAAGATCGACGAAGTGCTGTGAGAGACCCAATTCATTCTTCGCAGATCTTCACTTGTCTTCGCTGGTGCTTGTTGGTTAGTTAACTGACGGGCTTTCACCGGGCTTCGTCATTGGTTCACTGTCCTTCTGACTGCCACGAGTTGGTTTTTCTATATTCGCAAGTTGATATTTCTCCGAAGTTGAATTGGTTGGTGGTTGGAGATACAAATACTAAGTTATTCCTTTACTCTGGGGTTTCTTCGTGAACTCCTTTTACCTTCACGAGCGTCTTCCAGGATCTCAGGTGCTTTGATGTTTCACGAAGTCTTCTTCAAAGTCATCTCAGCTATACTGTTGCTCGCAGTAGTAAGCATTCCGGTAGTGCCTCCCCGAATTTTTATAATGGTCTTGCTTGTCGCGATATCTGTACGTGCTCCTGTGAGTTTCACTTATCGGTTAATAACTTCCCAGCTAAGCTACAATCAAATCACGATCGTCTATGATTATGATACAGTCCATTGCTATTGTACTCAGGGGTATGAATACTCTTTTGAATGAATCCCTTTAATCAAGCTCGTCTAAGGATCCTACTCATTGTTACTACTTCATGTAACTATATTTAAAGTCAAAGATGAAAAGAAAAGAATACTCCCTTTTCTGAATTGGTTCATCTGTGCTAAAGTGATTGTACGGAACTACTGATAATCTCCAAGTCTTGTCTGGTTCGTCGTTGGCTTTGCTTTGACAAAGTATCTTGGCTTGCCTTCTGTCTGCTTACTACATGCAGTTGTCTCGAGATAGTTGGGTAACTGGGGTTGTTGCTCGTAGGTCTGTCCGTCCCGAAGTGATTGTTGACGAAGTAAAGATTGTTGATGAAGTAAAGATTGTTGACCCTTAGTTTTGCTTCGTGAGTTGGTTTAGCTTCCTGGAGTAAGCATCCTCGCTGGCTGTGACTATGCCCTTGATCTCTGCTAGTCGCGAAGTAGGCCTTGCCTATGTCCCTCACTTCGTGGTTGCACTTCGCTTGATATTTCTTTTTCGTGATCTAATTTCTTCCTCATGTTTAGACGAAGTGGTATTTTGCCTTCCTCTTTTGCTCGCTGGTTTTGCTCAAGTTGTTGGGAGTCTTTTCCGGTGTTTGCTAACGAAGTAACTGTTACTACTGTGTCTTTGCAGGTGGATGGTTGGTGACGAAGAAAACTTTGCAGAATTTCTCCTTCCCTTTCACGAAGTGCTTGTCGCTCACAACCCAAGTAAATAATGGCTCACAAAAGTTATTACTTCAAGTGTATTGGTGTACATGAGCAAATCAGGATACAATTCTAACTATTATAATTTAAGAGATGAGAGATGAGGATATTCCCTTTTAATGCGTTGTCTGTGGTATTTGGAACTAATTGATTCGATGAGGAAATGAGCTTTTGATGACGATCCGAATTCGAATCGTGATTGACGAAGTACTACCCTTCTCTTTGCTCGTGGCTAATCTTCGCTGGTGGTTGGAGAAGTATTCTCACCTCGTCGTCTGTCATTTCGTTGCAAAATGATTCCTATCATAGTATTCGTGGAGTATCTTTCTTCGTTGATTGCTCTGGCCAGATGAGATGTTGACGAGGTTCACTTGCTCACTGCATCTTTCTCTTTGCTGAGAATTACGAGTTTTTCCGCTTCGTTGATTTGGTCTGCTTCGTTGATTAATCTCCATTCAGCTACTGTAACTTCGCATGATTAATTATCCCTTCGTTCATCGTCAACAATTTGCGCTGGAGAAGATGTTTTCGTTCATTGCTGCAAACAACGGATCAAGTCAGTGAACAATCTGTATAGATTTGAGATAGCTGTTATCATATGAAGAATTAAATTTATCATTATAACTTCAGGTGAGATTGAATCTAAGTAATCGAAGATAAAATCAGAGATAAGGAAGTGGTTTGATCTTTTAGAGCTATTGATTAATGCAGCCTCGTCTGATCTTGTTTCTTTTGCATCTTTCTTCATCACCATCACTCCCCTACCAGCACATCTCTTTGTTTGTTCTGACGCCGAATGATATTTATTTCCATACTTCGTAAGAACGTAAATGTCCTTCGTAGCTTCCATTATGCCCTTGGGAACCATGAAACCAATAGTGTGACGAGATAACTTCGCTGCTTGCCAGTAGTATTTCACTTCGTGTTACTTGCCCCTCTCACTTCGCTGCATCCATTTTGTCTTAAAATTTCCAGATCTGAACATTAGTACACATGATAAAAGAATATATGAAGAGATTCGCCTCTTTTAAACAATTTGTTGACGTTAAATCATTCCGGATTCAATTTCTTCATCTCTTTAACTATGTGGCTTGATTTCTTTAAACTTCTGATGTTGTTCGTTGTTGAGTGGATGAAACTTTGGTGAAACCTCCATATTTGTTCTTATAACTTTAAGATCCATAAAGTAAGATGTAGACAGAAACTAACATCACTGAATTTTCTTGAATCCACAAGGTTTTTCAATGCTCCCGTCCCTGTTTGTAGCGCCAAAATGTAACTACGGAAAATCCGTAGCTACACCCAAACCTCCATTTGTATACCAAATCCTAGATCTAAACTTTTATTCACAATCAAAATGAACTATAAGTACTAAATGTGCTAGAAATGTAAATGAGACTCATAATTTTTACATGGTTCGATCCATAGCGGGATCTACATCCATGGTTCTTCACTATAATATTTGGTGTTTACATGAAACTCCATTAATGAATTTTGGAGCTCTAGATTTAGTTTTGGGGAAGAAGAAGATGATAGAAAAATAAAATTTGATCCATTTTTCTCTCTTAGATATTTTCTTAAGTATTAGAGAGTAGAAATGAATTTATAAAAATGTCTTTTTACTTACAAATTAAAGAAATTAAGCTAGGATACTATATACACAATCCTATATTACTAAGTTACTCCTGTCCTTGAATTGCGTCACGGGTCGAGTGTGGTTTTGGTATCTACAAAAGCCTCCCAAGCTATAACAATTAGGGCCTACAAAGACTATGTGCCGTTGGTTGCTCAAAATCACATGGAGTTTCTAGTATTGTCTACCCTCGGGATAGCCAACTTTCCAACTCCAAGTGAATACTATATTTGTTGATGCTGGTCATGGCCCATGACAGATGAAGAAAAAAAAATCAGTCTTATCGGTATCAATATGTCAAGGATGGAATTTCAAGACTCAAAATGTAACTTCAGAATATATTTTGAATAAAATATGGATTGACGATAAACCCATCAAACATGAAACTTTTTTTTTTGTTTGTTTGAAGCACAACATGAATCTTGCTAGTGCATATAGATTCATATATTTACATAACAAATTCATAGTCTTGCCTAATAATGAAAGAAGAATATTTTTTTTAATTTTTTACAAGAAAGAAAATGAGAATTTAAACGAGTTAAAATGAGTAATTACGGAGGTGAAGATTTCTTTAGAAGCCAGGCAGAAGTAACTGATGATTCTGTTGTTGGTTAGGGAGACTAGAAGACATTGGATATCCATAATACTCATCCGACATGAAACTCGCAAGTAAAAGTGGCGCGTTCTCTACATTTGCACATACGCGCGGTGGCTGACATCGCTGAAGAAATGAGATAGCACAATCCATGAAGATCGAGTCGCATGGTAACGTAATAGGTCTATTGCCTGGTAAACCAAATTCTTCTTCAGACAATTTAAACAGTTCCTTAAACAGGGTGTTGTTTAAATACTCTAAAGGAACTGCGTAGCGTTTGTTATCGGTTGTATACACAACAAAATACCCATTATCATTGCTGGTTGGAAATGAAATCCTTCTTCTTTTCGCTTCCACTCTATCTTGCCATCTCCTCACCATGGACAGTAGTTTCTTTGGGCTGATTTTCATTTTAAGTATGAAAACAAAAGTAAGGAATTTGTAGAGAATTGGAATATTGAGATGAGGAGAAATGAAGATGCACTGCACATACCTCTCTGCAAGTGCAAGGCATATATTTATACAAGGAATGGATGAGGTCAGTCTAATTATAGAATTAAGAACAACCCATGTGCGTAATTGAGCAACGAGACTGGTTGGTTTTGTTGGGTGCAATAATCAAAAACAAAGAAAAATCAAATAAGCAAAAGTTATTGATACTTAGCTCCTTTATAATGGAAGTGATTGTTTTGACGAAACGAACAAGCTCCCCGTATCTCCGCAACAGCAACAAGGCAAAACTTTGGAAAACAGAGTGAGTCACGTGTTCAACACGTTGTCCTTAAGACATTAGCGCCCGGCTACACTCAAGAGTGATGCTATAGCCCTCACAGGACGGATATCTCCAGGATAAAACACCCTAATACACCTACTACTAGCATATGTAGTAGATGCTCAACTTGAGCTTGGCAACTCCGAAAAAACCGTTAAGGAAAATCGCGAATGCTTAAAAAAAAACGCTATAAAATATTTTCCCTTAGGGGTCCCTCTAAAATATAGAGCAACCCCTTTCCCATAGATTTTACAAAAGGAGTGAATTTCTTTATATAATGGAATAAAACAATTTAAGAAGAAAAACTCCCCGATGTGGGACTAAAAGGTTTATATAGTTTCTTAAAACTACTAAATATTGGAAACTCCACGATGTGGGACTAAAAAGTTTCATTCACAAAATAAAACAATAAATTATAATTTTTTATTAAAACTTTAAAAAAATTATTTTGTTTATTAATCGTTTTCCAACAATCCCCCACATGAATGAAAACTCAATAAAACATGAAAACACAGATAGATCTTGGTAAATAAACATCCCAACCTCACGATCCAAACAGACTGATCGTGCAAGTGTTGAAATCATACTAGTCATTTCTACGTCCTCTCCCTCACAAAAAAGTGTGTTGACCCCAGGGTCATACTATGGATTGCATAAATCATAATAGTATTGAGAGCTTTCATCTTTAATTCTCACATGGTGAGACTACAGGTATCTTTCACCAAAGTGAAAAAGCATGAACTAGTGAACCCTTAGTGACCTTTAGGTCCTAAGTTCCAGTAATACCAAAACCATCAAAATGAAAATCACATAAAAAACGCAGGAAATACCATTTTAGGCAGAGGTGTCCATGAGGTCTTGAACCTTTGCTTAGTGAGATATTACCAGAATTACTTGCTAGAGACAGTGAACTATGTCTTGAACTGCTAGCATTTGATGTAATTCGTGATAACAACCACGGGTGATATCTCCAAGATTGCTGCCAAGCTCGTGCCGTTTTGTCCGTTTTGGCCCTGGACGTATCCTGTTTCTCAGAATGCTCTAGAGAATCAGCTCATATTCTCACAGGAAGCGACCCACTTCCTCATTCAGATAGGTGAGTTTCCATAAAGAGTGTTACTGCTACACCCCACTTCAATCTTAAATTGAAACTATAGAACTCATTAAGACTTATTAAAAAGTCATCCTCCACATGCAGTCACACTATCACGTCTACACCATAGGGAAGGGACAGAGAATGAAAATCTCTGATAGTGTTTACCTTTACCCACCACAAATTAGTTGTCTCATTCGAAACCTTGATCATGGGATCTCCAGTCAGCAAGGTTGAGTATCCTTCATGGCAAGTTTAATATATGAGCTTAAGCCCCAACCCCCTCGATGCATTTTTAACTATCTCTTTGTACAAACCTTTCGTCAAAGATTGCGCGATATTCTCCTTGGACTTTATCCAATCAATGGAAATAACGCCGATTGAGATTAGTTATTTCTTAGCTTTAACTATTATAGCTTGGCTAACACAATGTATAGATATAGCTGGCACAGGCCTATGCCAAAGAGGAATGTCTTCTAAAAATCATTTAGGCACTCGGCCCCCTCTCATGCTTTATCTAACGCAATACTCTCAGATTCCATAATGAATTGAGCGATATGTTTGTTTGGAAATCTTCCAACAACAAACCCACATGTTAGAGTGAAACCATATCCACTCGTAGACTTAGACTCCTCTGAGTCAACTATCCAGTTTGCATCATAAAGTCCCAAGGACAACAAGATACCTTTCATAAATCAAAAGAGTATTTTAGGTACCATAATACTCTACTCAGTGCATCTGAATTCTCTTGCTCTGGACTACAATTATATCCACTTAACTTACTCACAATATAGGCAATGTCTGGACTCTTACAGTTCATTAAATTCATCAGACATCCTATAACTTTTGAGTATTCAAGTTAAGATACTCCCTACCCTTATTTTTCTTGAGACTACAAGAATAATCGTACGAAGTACAAGCAGGTTTACAATCAGACTGATTGTATCTCTTAAGCACAACTCAACATAATGAGAACGACTAAGACTTATAAATGTTTGATTATCTTCTAATCCTCATCCCTAAGATTACATCAAAAGGGCCCAAGTCTTTCAAGTCAATGTTCTCATTCAGTGCATGTTTTTAGTGGAATTGATCACATCTATGTTTGTATCAAGCATATCATCAACATACAAGCATACAATTACACAGACATCCTTAACAAGTTACTTGTAGACATACTTGTCAGATTCATTAATTTAAATCCACTATCCATTATCACATGATTAAATTTTCCATGTCACTGTTTACGTGCTTATTTGAAAACCATACAAAGATTTTTCAAATTACAAACTTTGTATTCACAACCTTTCACTACAAAGTCTTCAGGTTGATCTATGTAAATTTCTTTACCTAATTCACGGTTTTAGAAAAAGCTGTCTTAACATCCATCTGATGTATCTCTACTCGTTCTTTATGGCAGCAATAACAATTAGTATCTCAACGGAAGTAATTTCCGTCACAATTGAATTAGAATCAAGGAAATCTACACCTTCTTTTAGTTTATAGCCTTTAGCTACCAACTTAGCTTAATATTTTTCCACAGTTTCATCTACCTATCGTTTCCTCTTAAAGACTCATTTACATCCCATGGTCTTACAACCTGGAGGTAAACTAGCAAGCTCCCAAGTCTGGTTCCAACGGACTGAGTCCATTTCACTAAATGAAGCTTCTTACCAGAATGGGGTTTCAGTAGATATCAAGGCTTCTTTACAAGTCTGTGGCTCAGACTAAGCTAGGCATGTTATGAAGTCGGTTTCATAAGAAGTCTCAAGTCTAATTATTTTACTTCTCTTAGGCTCAACATCAACTTCATCTTCCTTTAAAATAAGTTCTGACTATTTGAAGATAAATCTAGGGGATCAACAACACATCTCTAATGAGGTACAGGTTTAGAATAAACATGTTCAAAGAACTCAGCATCCCTAGATTCCGTAATAATATTCACACCAATGTCAGAAAAAATCAGAACACACAACCAAAAATCTATTTGTAGAAGTATACTCAATATACCCTATACGAAAACACAATCAACATTTTTGGTTTCAATCTAGTTCTTTTAGGAAGAGGAATTACAATCTTAGTCAAACGCCCCCACACTTTGACACATTCATAAGAAGGTCATCTACCGTTCCATAAACCATATGGAGTTTCATCTGATTCTTAAAAGGGTACTTTATTCAGGATATACTAGTTAAGAGGACTGCCTCCCCCCACAAGGCCGCAGGTAATCCTGAACTAATCAACATGGAAATTATCATCTCCTTAAGGATACGGTTGTTATGTTCAAGGCTTCTAATTGGTTTCCAACTTCAAGTTTATACATCTTAAGGCTTCTAAGGCGTCATCCTTATCCTAAGCAAGTATACAAGATAGTACCTCGTACAATCATCTACGGAAGTTATAACCATCTTTTACCACAGTGGTTTTGGGTTGAACTCATGTCAACTAGGCCTAACTGAATTAATTCTAAAGGCTTAGAATTACTCTGAACATTTGTGCTAAAAGATTTTATAGCATATTTTGATTCTTCACAGATTTCACTTTTGTGTTCAAAATCCAAACTAAATTTGGGTACGAAGCCTATGCTAGCCAGTTAAGCATTGACTTATAAGTTTACGGTTCCAAGTCTACCACGTAAAACAATCAATCACACAAAGATATCACAAGAATCAACTACGTTCACATCATCAGTTTTTCCGTTAAGCTTATATAGACCCAAAGTCCTATAACTCTTGCTTAAAAAATCACTGCCTAGTTACAACAAGTTTTCCAGATTCAATTAAGATCTTAAATATTTTTCCATCTACAACAGAACAAGATACAAGATTTTCGCATATGCTCGGAACATGAAAACTTCATTCAATGTGAGAATATTACAGATATGAGCTTCTGCTCGACCTTTTCCTTTTATGCAACCTCTATTGCATATGAGTTACTCAATAAGAGTTTCTCGACATCCCCTATCCTATGATAGGAGGTGAACAGGTCTCTGTTTCAACAAACATTCTTGGTGGCTCCAGAGTCCACCTACTGGTCTCTCACATTGGTTATTAAAATAACTTCCGACATCATGCCACCAAACTCGTTCTAGTTTGTTTCAACTAAATTAGCATTAACTTTCTACTTATTAAGGTTTTTATGTTGTCTACAATTTACTGCCGCGTGGCCAGAAATTTTACAAACATAACACTCACCCTTAACTAAAGTAATTCCGGATTCAGGTTTACGAAATATACCTTTATCATGAAGACCATGCTTAGAGTTGCGTTCGATGTTCTCACCTTTGCCATCTTTGGAAGATTTGTTTCCAACCACATGCGGCTATTAGCCATGTCCCTCGGAGATGACACCTTTATTCACAAATCACAATTCCAAATCAGAAAGTAAAATATGAGTTTTGAAGATAACATCTATATATACAAACTTCGTTTGAATCAGCGTTTCAAAAAACTCATGGTTACCCCACAAAAATTAATTTAGTTAACAACAATTTTCTGCTCGTCAGAATTTTTCAGAAACGTTTTTCTGTTTTGTAAAATATCAAAAAAATACTTTTACAACTCCAAAAATTCTGAAATTTTACGCGGGTAACTATCAGGATGTCTACTACGTTGTGTCAAAAGGGTTCATCGAAATTCCTTCTAGATTAAAAGATAAAATTGAAACTCTACAGCTGACCAGAAATTCGTTTTTGTTTTTTCTCACTCAATTAACATCCATGATTCACAAACCAATCAATCGTTTTCGATTATTACAAATACTAATGTCTTAAGATTGTTGGGTGCAATAATCAAAAACAAAGAAAAATCAAATAAGCAAAAGTTATTGATACTTAGCTCCTTTATAATGGAAGTGATTGTTTTGACGAAAAACAAGCTCCCCGTATCTCCGCAACAGCAACAAGGCAAAACTTTGGAAAACAGAGTGAGTCACGTGTTCAACACGTTGTCCTTAAGACATTAGCGCCCGGCTACACTCAAGAGTGATGCTATAGCCCTCACAGGACGGATATCTCCAGGATAAAACACCCTAATACACCTACTACTAGCATATGTAGTAGATGCTCAACTTGAGCTTGGCAACTCCGAAAAAACCGTTAAGGAAAATCGCGAATGCTTAAAAAAAAAACGCTATAAAATATTTTCCCTTAGGGGTCCCTCTAAAATATAGAGCAACCCCTTTCCCATAGATTTTACAAAAGGAGTGAATTTCTTTATATAATGGAATAAAACAATTTAAGAAGAAAAACTCCCCGATGTGGGACTAAAAGGTTTATATAGTTTCTTAAAACTACTAAATATTGGAAACTCCACGATGTGGGACTAAAAAGTTTCATTCACAAAATAAAACAATAAATTATAATTTTTTATTAAAACTTTAAAAAATTATTTTGTTTATTAATCGTTTTCCAACGGGTTTTGGAAATCGATGGGCTGCCGAAGAGAGTGATATGACAAGTGGGGGGGGGGGGGGGGGGGGGGGGGGGGGGGGCCATTGTGGGGCAAGTTTGGATTTAGCTGAGGAAACACAGGATTAGTTACTCAGACTGCAGATTGGTCATAATTGTGGCTCCTAGACTACATTTAAAAACAAGCAGCACTTTTTGGCTTTAGATCAAATTCTAAGCTCTCACACTGGTCAGAAATGAATAACTAATAATCTCTTTCTCTATCATGACTACACAAAAAATTATGTAACTGGCATAGTTAAGGTCGCATGTGATTTTGACAGGGTAGTTATCCTAAAATGTTAATAAGTCCCATGTAGTTCATAGACTAATGGTGCTTCTCTATTTGGTCTATATACATGGTGACATGGGCACGTTTTATTCGGTCACCAATAACGTGGTGGGTGACAATACAATTGGCAAGGACTCCCAAAAACTCAAACACAATAGTGCATGGCTATTAATGGGATATATCAGTTTAGTTGGTATCGTAACGATCTTTATCCTTCCTAAATTAGGGCATATGCCATTTAATTGGGGCCTATAACTACATGACAAAATAGGATCACTAACAAGTAATTTCTAGAAATTCCTTAATCATTATTTTTATTAATACTCAAATACCCTTATTAAATTAGTGATGATTAATTAAGTTAATATTAGTTAAATTAATTAGTGTTTGAGTTTGATTATAGTGTTAGAGTAGAAATTCATTTCCTCTTTTAAGGTTTGGAGAGAAAAAAGAAGTAGAGGGAAAAAAGAAAAAACTAGAGTTTGTGATTTTCTTAGCAAAAATGAAACTTTATAGTGATGATGAAGACTCTATTAGTGATGAAGAAGTGGGTGCATCAGATTATCATGATTTCGATCCTACCGAATTGGATAATTTGTTGAAAGAAGAAGAGGATGTCAACCAAAGAATGCTTGAGGATATTATTCAAGCACAACAACAAATTCGTCGGAAAGAAGAAGGTGATAATGCTTCTAATAAACATGTATGAGTTGTAACGATCTACAAACATGCATTTGCACGTCTCGATCGCCCAAAAAGGAAAAAAAATTCAAAATAGTTTTCCAGAATCGATTCTGGAAAAAATCCCCAAATTTGATACAGAAATCAGTCTTTGTTCATCATCATATGAACCGATTCTAGTAATTCCTTGGCCCGTACGTGACCAGAATCGGTTTTTTTTGGTGATGTTCATAACCCGATTTCTTCACTTGAATAATCACGTAAGTCGACAATCGATTTATTTTCGTGTATATGTAATCTGATTCTTAATGTTTCAGGAGAAATGTGAACAACAATCGGGTTATATGACACGAGACGTGAACCGATTGTGGACTTTGAAATTTTTTACACAAATCTTTAATCGGTCTTTATAGTTGCACATATAAACCGATTGTTGGAAAATCAGTTTATTCGACTGTAACATATAAACCAATTTTGAATCATTGATATTTGTTGTAGATTGTTGCGGCGTTCGACGAAGATCAGACCAAACCCGTAGGTGTTGATACCTCTGCCCACTATTACACCGATTTGGAATGGAAAGAAAGGAATGACGCAAAGCAATGGTTTATAGACAAGGTAATAGAGATCAAATGCGCCTTAGTTTTAGGCCGTCATTCAAGTGAAGATCGTTTGGAAATTGTGGTTATCACGTTGCATCGGAACAAATAGGCCATACAGGTACAAGGGCCAAAGGGGAATGGACCAATTACCCGAGAGCATTGGATGCAAATGCCTTTATGTGGTCATTTCTTGGCGGAAACGTGGAGTTGCGTTGTTCATCTATTTGGTAAGGGATCATGCTATACATACGCACCAAAATACACCATTTGGGATGAATCGCTTAAGGATCGAAGAATTGTTTTATTCAACCATAACAACATACATTATATCGGTCTTAGAGTACGTGATGATTGTCCATTACCACTGGTAGATAAGTTAAATGAGGTCACGGAGCTCACCAAGAAGTGGCTAAAAAAATACGATCCCAACATGAGGCGATGGGAGGAATTGATCGAGCCGGATCAATTCAATGGTCTCCATTTGTTGGAATGAGTATTTTCCTTATGTTAAAAACTTGATCTATCGGATGCTTATATTTTGTCGCTTTCTTATATTGTATTTTGGAAACTTGAACCAAGCTTAATGAATGAAAGTGGGTAACTTGGGCTCATGTTTAGAAATTTGTAACAAAATCGGACTTCTTATTCATTTACAGAGTCTGATTCTGGAGTTAGTTTGTTGCAGCTTTTTCAGAATCGATTTATATGGAGGATAATGTAATCTGATTATTGGAAGAAAAGGGTACATAGATTTTTAACTAAACAATCGGATTAAACGTGGTCAACAGTAACCCGATTGTAATCTTAATCGGTTTATATGTGTACCAATGTAATCCGATTACAGTTGATGTTCATCACATCAACCCAGAATCGGTTTATGTAGGTTCACATTAAAATCCGATTAAAATTACAATCGGGTTACTGTGCTTAACATATAAACCGATTCTGGGTGGATTTTCAGAAAAGTCGATGAGTGAATTTTTAAGATTTAGAGGTAAATCATTGTAGAGTATCTCTTAGAGGAATGGTTTAAAGGGATTTAACTCAATCACTTGAATTGTCTGTTTTTGGGTTTTCTTTTTACAAACAACAAAAGAAGATTTTAATTGTTGTTTGTGATTGATTAGGATTTAGTTTTGGTTTTGATGGAAATTGAAAAATAAATTGAGTTTTGATTAATAATTAAGTTATGATTTTGTATTTGTGTTAGAATAATTAAGGTTTCTTTAAGGATTAGTTTAGTATTTTTACAATGTTTAGACACCCCTTATCATTCTCTATTGGGTGGATGAAGAAATCCATAGGCCCCAATTAAGTGGCATAGGCCTCAATTTAGCCAGGATCTTTATCCATGGATGTTTTAGCTGATATGGAATTTGGCACACACTCAAAGCTCCTGGAGGTGGTTGGGGTCACCTCCTTAAAATCATTTGAACCGATTCGATTAGCTGACAGATGCCCCGTCTCTATTGAGAGGACGATGCATTCAGAGAATTTAGCCTCATTTGATTCATGATTGAATTTTGTAGAATATTAATTTCATGCAAACAACACCAAGAGACTTCGGGGAAAAAATAAAAAATTGTAAATAGCAAATATATTACAAAAAGTCTAAGAGCCTGTTTGGTACAATTTTTAAAAACAGTTTTCAAAAATAGTTTTCCACTGTTTTAAAAACATACCCTTTTTTCCTTTTCTTCATTTTGTAAAAATTATTTGGTAAACTGTTTTTGAAAACAAGGTAAATCAACTAAATCGGATCAAATGTAAAGATTCGTCTAAGAGATAGTGATATTAGCCATGACTCACTTTCAATCATTTCCCGGATCTCTTACTTTGTTCTGAAAAGGAAAAAAAAAAATGAAAACAACTCAAAAACAGAAAACAGATAGAAACATTTTCTGAAAATGTCCCTACCAAACATGTTTTCTCCTGTTTTCTGTATCTTTAAAAACAGAAAACTGTTTTTGAAAACTATACCAAACAGGACCCAAGCTTCAAATAAATATCATTCTCCATGATGTATCAGTCTAATCGTTTTCTATGGAAACACAAATCCATGGAAATGACAGATATCTTATCTTAACACTCACAAAGTTTTAAGTAATTTTAAGCCACATACATGTTAGGTAACCATGCTTATGTCAATGAATGCACCACAAAATTGTGGTTTCATTGTGTTGGGAGCCGAGGATGCAAGCGCCAAGACCATGTACAATTGTGGCCAGGAAAGCAAGAGAGATGAACGGGTATGCATAAGGGAAATCACTGATCACAAATCTGACCTTGCTTAATGTCACTAATCAATTTGAGTTCAATTTTGTAGATGCACCACAAATATTGTTGTTTGCTTGTGTTGTGATTGTAGGGCGCAAGCACCAAACCTAGGTACCAATTTGGCCAGGCAAGTTAGCAAGATGCATTTTAATTTTGGGGGTAGTAAAAATGATTTTAGGATGCGAACACTAAAACCATATGCCATTTTTCATTAAAAAAAAAAAAACCATATGCCATTTTGGCCAGGAAAGTTTGCGAGATGCATTATAGCATAGTAAAGATGGATTAGTAATTAGTGGAGCGGTTTCATTCAATCACTATCATCCCCTTTGATTTTGAATGTGGCCAGGCAAGTTATCGAGATGCCTTAGTGTAGTAAAAACCGAGTACATGAAGTGGTCTTGGCCCTTGGGTCAACAATCTTAAACATTGTTTGTTTGCATCTGATTCGGCGTCTGGGTTTGAGTCAACTCCTGACACACATCGAGTCAGCAATCAAACTGTTTGTTTTCACTTTTGAGTCAGATCTGACTCAACCCCTGACTCAGACATAACATCTGACTCAGACCTGTTTGAGTCAGGTAACAAAATATCCCTGACTCATGAGACCAAACCACTGACTCACATATTTTTGAGTCAGATGAGTCAAATCTGACTCAAGTCAGGTGATTTCAGTCAGATCCAGACGATTCAGATGAGTCACGAGTAAACAAACATTGTGCAAGTCTGTAGCGTGACAAACATAGGCCAAAAATTTGACTCTCAACACTTGGGTTTTGGTTTAACTTCTAGTTGAACTTGCCTTTTGACACTCATTTATACCGAAGAATACGGGAAGTTACATTTTTTTGAAGATTAAAAGCACTATACGATGCAGGTTGAGGTTTGATTTAAATACAATAATAACTAGCCAAATCATTACAGCGACACTTTAGTACTTGCAGAAGAATAGCCATAAATATATGATCCGAAACCCCAAAATGTAATAATCAAAGAAAGAATTTTGAAGCCACTCATTGGATCATGGAAAAGAATAACAGCTGCAATGCTAGTGACAGGAACCCTTACTGCGTTAATGACACCAGCTAAAACAGTTGAAGCCAGAAAAAGAACTGCAGTTCCTCCCAAAACTCCCAACTGGAAAGTTAATGCAGACCAAATAAGAACCACATAGTAAGACGCCTCACCACTCTTGAAATTTTTAGCTTCAGATTTCATGCCTTTGAAATCGTTATTTACAATAACCCCGATTGTTGTAAAAATGAAAGCAAATAAGGATACCATAACTTGCTGTTCTAAGACTACATGAAAAGACCTTCTGCCCAGTAACTTCACAAAAACCAACTCTGACAGCGCAAATATGAGTCCATGAAGAGCTGATCCCACAATATCCCATATGAACCCCAATCTATATTGGCTGTCACTGACGTTACCAAATCTATCTGAATCTGAATCTAAACCGATAAGAACAACTGCCGCAGTTATGATCACAATGGCATTTAACGTGGATACTTTAATTTTGTTCTTAACTATGAAATAGCCAAAAATGGCAGAGAAAACCAGTGAAGAAGAAGCTAAAAGAGAAGCAGTTGATGCAGGCAGATAAGCGTAAGCATATGCATACATGAGATTATCTGCAGCACTTAAAAACCCTAAAACAATATAAGAGAGCGTGAGCTTGAACGTGAGAGGCGTTGGCTGAATTTTAAGAAAAATATATGACGGAAGCAAGAATAGAGCGGTTAGAGGCCACCCAGCAACTGAAACCCATGAAATTATCCATTTGCTTTCTCCACCATTAGCAAAATAGAGACGAGATAGGAGACTCGATGCTGGAAAAGCAACAAGCATTGATCCAATGCTTAGAACTAGTAGAATCCAGTACGAGGCTGGCTTCCTTGTGTATGCTTCACATGCCACGGTTTTAAATCTAGAAAGCTGGTCCAGCAACGAAAGAGAAGGTTCTGGTGATCCATCCTCCTTTGTTTCTTCTTAAGTCAAAAACAAAACCACACCCATTACATTCAGAATCAATGAGAAGGAATTATAGTAAAAAAACATGAAACCATATATGCTCTTGAAATTCAGTTAACATAACAGCATTATCACCCACAAAAAATGGAGAATTGGATAAGGTAGAACACACAAAACTAATTAATGAAAGTTCACATGTTCAGGAAACGTGCAAAATTGATCATTCCGAAGTTTTACCATGGCTAGGTAGGATGCTGTAAGACAATTGGGGATAATCTGCAAAAGAAAATTATCAAAAAAGTACTTAAGAGGAAAGAGTATGAATTCATATCTCGCTTGAAAGACCAATTGGAAATATTAAATTGAAAACATTTGTACCACAGGATAACAGACAATATTTCTTATAGAACCCTAGGAAGTATGTTCATGGTAATCCAATCTCGAGGTGAACCTATGTCTATCCCCAATTTAGTTCAGTGTTAAAACTCAACTAGCAATTGGATAATCGACAAAACAAACTGTGTATCTAACTTCAACAAATACTGACCAATTGAAGAAGGACAAATCAAAGAGCCTATATCTATTGAATCTATTGAAAAGAGATCAGTGTATGAACTGTTCTTACTGAGCCGAAATAAAATCATATTTCAATCACAAAACTTAATAATAATTATGAAGATAAACCCTATCTAGAAGTAAAGAATTGATAGTAAACAGCAGAGAAGAACAAAAGAATTATGGGTTTAACATTGACAGAAACTGATGCTTCAAAAAGAATAAAAAAATTGACATTAAGGGATGAAACTCAGATAGTGTCTATTAACCTGGTGCGAGTGAGGGATCCATATCCATGACCGAAGGTTTTCTTGTTCTTCTTCTTGATTGTTAATCCCAGAAGGAGATTCTAGAAACAACCGAGTTGGTGATATATCATTTCCCTCGCACTGTAGTAAAAACCGAGGCGGTGGTAGGTGGAGCGATCTTTAGAGAGTCCAATTTTGTACATACTCCTTTAAAAAGTGTGCACGTTACAAAACAATCTGATTGGTTGGCTTGAAACAAACACTATCTATTCAATAAAAAAAATTATTTTTGGTTTTAATTGAAACTTTATCTTAAAATAGGTAAAAAAAGATGTATGTCATATCTATTTATTCCCTAAAATGTAGTGTAAAATTAAGAGTTGATTAAGACACTTTTATTTTTCGGATAAAAACAGGAAAAAAAATAGCTTAATCGGTGAATTCAACAATCAACTAATCATGTATATCCTGTTTCTAGTAGAAGGGTTTCATTAGAGAATTCTTACACAGTTGCAATTGATCAAGTCAATTGTCTTGATTACAGAGAAACAGAAAAGTAATAACAACATATATACATAGGCCGACATAACTGATCATAGTAAACCAATCAGAACAAGACAGCACACATTAGTGAAAGGATGGACAGATACAGCTGTAATGACAAATACACACTAATGACAGGCTGGACAGATAAAACTATAATAACAGTTACAGTTAGGGAATGTCACTCTCTGTTAGCCCCCATCAAGATGAAGTATCTTTGTAGAAGACACTTTCAGCTTGTCACGCAGATAACTGAATCGAGGACCTGTTAATCCCTTTGTAAAGATATCAACAATCTAATCAATAGTGAAAATATAGTGCACCTGGAGTGATTGTTGTTGAACCAGTTCTCTTAAAAAATGGAAATCAACTGCCATATGTCTCATACGACTGTGAAAAACAGGGTTGGAAGAGAAGAAAATGGCACTGAGATTGTCAGAGTGAAGTGTTGGATTAATGTGTAAGAATATATGAAGGTATCTGAGAAGCTTACATAACCTGACAACTTCACCAGCAGATTAAGCTAAACTCATATATTCCGCCTCTGTAGAGCTCTTTAGACTGTACCTTGTCGCTTGCTAGACCAAGAAACAAGATTGAACCCAAAAAATATACAGTAACCACCTGTACTGCGATTGGTATCTGGTCACCTACCCAGTCTGCATCACTAAATCCATGAACTACAAGTAACCCCTTTTTAAACAAAATACCATAATCCAACGTGTTTTTGATATACCTAAGAATCCTCTTAGCTGCAGTTAAGTGAACATCAGTGGGACTTTGCATGTGTTGGCACACTTGATTCACTGCTTAGCAGATCTCGGGCATGGTCCATGTGAGATGTTGTAAGGCACCAACCAAATACCTGAACTTTGTTGGACCAAATAGTAATTCACCATCATGAGCGCTCATATTGCAGCTGACATGAACTGGAGAGAAACAATCTTTAGCACCTGACATATCAGTTTTCTCTAAAAGATCAAGTGCATATTTGGTTTGTGAGAGAAAAAGACCATTAGAGTTTCTCTTAACCTCTAGACCCAAGAAATAATAAACTTCACCAAGGTCTTTCACTGGAAAATGATCCCCAAGTTCAGATATCAAATCTGAGCAATATGCTTTGTCATTCCTTGTGATGAGGATATCATCCACATAGACTAAGATGATAGTAATTATGGAACCAACTCTTTGAACAAATAAAGAAGTGTCAACAGTTGAGGGGACAAAATCCTTGGAAAGAATAATATGTGTTAGTTTCTCATACCAAGCCCTTGGGGCTTGCTTCAGACCATAAATGGATTTATTAAGCTTATAAACATAATTTGGATGTGCAGGATCAACCAGGAGGTTGAGTCATGTAGACATCTTCATGCAAATCTCCATGTAAAAAGACATTACTTACATCCAGTTGAGAAATAGACCAATCAAAATGAACTGCAAGAGAAATAACAACCCTAATGACAGATGGCTTAGCTACAGGACTGAATGTTTCATGATAGTCCAACCCAGCTTGCTGATGAAAGTCGTTTTGCAGCAAGCCTAGCCTTGTATTTATCGATAGTTCCATCAGGGTTTTTCTTAATTCTGAACACCCATTTGCAACCAACTAGATTATAAGAAGGATCTGGAGGTACTAGAGAATAAGTACCCGCATTTTTGAGGGCAGTATGTTCTTGAACAAGAACAACTTTCCATTTTGGAAAGTGGAAGGTGCGCTTTGAGTTTAGTAGAAATAACATGTTTAGTTGAATAAATTTTGGGTTTAAAAATACTAGAGTTACCTCTTGTTTTCGTTAAGTGATTATTCTTAAATGGAGTGACATTAGTCAAAGGTGTTGAAGTAATTGGTAAATCAATACTAGGAGAAGTAGAAATACACGTTGAAGTTGGTATAGCACTAAAGTAATATCAGTTGTGGAAGTAATAGTTGTGTCATAAGTAGACTGAAGTAAAGTGGAACAATCTTTTGAATTAGAAGTTGTTGAAGGAACTACTGAAGTTGAAATTATCATCTCAAAGCTTTATGGAGATGATACTGGTTATTTTATTCAAAGGAATGTGAGCAATTCTTGTTTCATAGTGTACTAACGCCATTTTGATCAAGATTCAGTTGATGAAGGAAAGAAAGAAAAAATAAATAAATAAGAGATCTGATGAAAGAACATCAGAGAAACACCATTAATGGTGATTATTCAACAGAAGATAGGATCGACGATGAGTCTGATATCATAGTAGAAGGGTATCATTAGAGAATTCTTACACAGTTGCAATTGATCAAGTCAATTGTCTTGATTACAGAGAAATGGAAAAGCAAGAAACAACATATATAAACATGCCGACATAACTGATCAGAATAAACCAATCAGAACAAGACAGCACACACTAGTGACAAGCTGGACACATACAGTTGTAATTACAGCACACACTAATGATAGGCTGGACAGAAAACACGTAATGATCAGTTGACCATCGTGCTGGATAAGAAAATAATTGAGATCAACTATAAGTTCATCTTATTTATTCCAATTGGGTTAATTATTACTGCATCTAGGGAAGATTTGAAACAAAAAACAAAATAATTTTTTTTAAAAGAAAACTAAATTCGTACCTGGATAAGCGTTTGCTTTCTTTTTTCTTGAGGTTATGGGGAAAACAATCACTACTTAATTAAAATTTAATAAATTTAATTAATAGTAGTAATTAACTTAAAATCTTGCTAGCTTGGTATTTGATCATAGTTACGGAGTACTCCTTTTTTTTAGAAAAAAAAGCGTGATGAACAAGTATTTTTGATTAAATTTTGTACAAAAAAAAAAGTACATTTAAGAAATTCGTAAGAAGAAGAAGAATTGTGAGAAATCCTATAATAAATGGATTTGTATGTCGTTGACGCCCATTTGGTCAAAATCACTTAATATAAATTTAATTGGATTCATGTTGATCATCACAGCTTGTTTGAGCAAAGCAAACGTTTGGCATTAATGTTTGGCTGGATTTAGGTTTGATTAGATATTATGATATATATGTATTTCCTTATTTAGATTACAATTAAAATAAAAGAAAAAATTAATTTCCTTAAATGGTTAACTGTTATTAGGAGTAGCCAATTGGATCAGTTTGTTACGTGCACACTCTTTAAAGGAGTGTGCATAAAATTAGACTCGATCATAGATCAAACAGTAAATACCGAGTTGGTGATAGGTGGAGTAAAAACTGAGTTGATGATAGGTAGATTGGATTGAGATTTTTTCTATTTCTTTTGATTATAATAAGAGTTTTAAGGAGACCTGACCTAATTATCGTTGATCGGTAACTTAATCAAGTGATTAATGGTTTTGAAAAAACGGGGGTCTAACAACCACACCCAATATTTCGTTTGACAATATGAATAGACAAACTCCAATATACTTTCAAGAGAATCAACTAGACAGTCAGACTCAATCTAGAGAAAAGTATATCAAAGAGCTTATATCTCTATCTGTTAATTCAATCCGCAATCATCAAATAGGAATTTGCGAGCCCAATTGAATATAAGAGAAATAACTTGAATGGTACCAAAGACCAATGTTCAAGGATCAATCAATTTCAATCAACAACCAAAGGTTGGATTTACCAATTGATCGATTCAATGCACAACCTGTGATATTTCAATTATATAACAAAATATAATGCGGAAAATAAATAACACTGACACCAGAATTTTGTTAACGAGGAAAACCGCAAATGCAGAAAAACATCAGGACTTAGTCCAGCTTTGAACACCACATTCTATTAAGACGCTACATAGACTAGCCTACTGCCAATGAACTTCGGACTGAAATGTAGTTGAGCCCTAATCAATCTCACACTGATCAAGGTACAGTTGCGTTCCTTACGTCTCTGAACCCCAACAGTTCCAGGGCAAGTCGATCTGGAAGGGAGTAAGCGACAACTGAATGGAGATGATGTTTTGAGCACCCTTTTCCTTTTAAGAGAGAGAAATTACCCACAACTAAGAGTTGCTACGACCCAAAGTTAAAGACTTGATAATAAAAAATCTGTCTCACACAGAAAAGTCTATTGGAATAGATAAATATGTATCCCACAGAAATACCTACGGGTTTTGTTCCGTCTTTTGATAAATCAAGGTGCACAGGAACCAATTGATAAACCGGACTTATATTCCCGAAGAACAGCCTAGTATTATCAATCACCTCACAATAATCTTAATTGTATGGTTGAGAAACAAGATATTATGGAATCACAAACGATGAGACGAAGATGTTTGTGACTACTTTTAACCTTACCTATCAGAGATAAATCTCAAGCAAATATTAGCAAAGATAATACTCAATCACGATAGTAAAACTAAGATCAGAACACGCAACTACAGAGAAAATAGTTGGGTCTGGCTTCACAATCCCAATAAAGTCTTCAAGTCGTTAACCTATAGGGTTTCGTGAAAAACCTAAGGTTAAAGCAGAATCGACTCTAGTCGCAACTAGTATCACACATGAGGTGTGGGGATTAAGTTTCCCAGTTTCTAGAGTTCTCCTTTATATAGTTTTCAAATCAGGGTTTGCAATCAATGTTACCTTGATATTAACTGTTAGATGAAATCCTGATTAGATTTCAAGCTAATATCTTTCAATCGTCAGATCAAACTTAGCTTGTCATACACAAATGAAATGTACCCTCATTTAGGTTTATGTAACTGTACCTAAACGTGTACACCATGTTGGCTCAACAGTAGTTAACCGAGGTTAGATATATGAACACTCTCATATCAACCTTATTCATCTTAACCACAACTAGTTCAAATGACTCAAATGAAACTAGTTAAAGAGTTTTTCAATTGTTATATTCTCATAGAAGTATACAAGAACATAATTGAAGCAAAATCGATTTGATTCACTTGAATCAATTTATGAACATTATAGTCATTGTTTGCAAAGAATGCATTCCTTATTATATAAATGTATGTGTTCATATCACAACCGATTTTAGAACTTTAACCACTCAAGTATGCAAATGGGTACGCATACTTGAATTGCCGGACCAAGTTTGGTTTTCGCCAGTATGTGAACGGGTATGCATACCTCCAAACCCAGTAGAATTTTCTGGACATGAACCTTACGCTAGTATGCGTACGGGTACGCGTACTTAGGTTCCCAGACTTCTCAAACCAACAGGTACACATACGGGTATGCATACTATGGTTCCCGGACATGGATCACATATATGCAAGAGTGCATAATATGTTTATAATCCAATGTTGGTTAAGTGTTCTAAACTTTATTTCAATTATTGAAACTTTTTTTGAGGATGACAATAGCCGTTTTCACACACTATTAGCATCAAAGCAATTTTCAAGTTATTGAAATAATCATAACGAAACATTCCAAGTCTACACCAAATGATTGTATCACACAAACTATGTAAGATGTTACTCGGCGATTTTCACATGATCATCTTTTGACTTTCGTCAAGAATATAAGATGAACTTGGTTGAAGCGAAATCTTACCAACATATATTTCGAGAAATATGTAAGCGAGTTAAACTCAGCTCGAAATCTCAAATGTGCATAATCGAAAACTACAGCGATACGAATTTTGTCTCAATGTAGGAGATAAAGTATAAACAGACTTTATAAGTAATAGATGAGTTTTAGTCTCCACATACCTTTTGTTGATGAAGTACCACAAGCTCTCCTTAGTAGTTCTTCGTCTTCAATTAATGAACGCCGTGAAGTCTAATGCTCAACTACACAATCTATCCTAGTCCGAGACATCACTATAAGTAGACTAGAAATCAAGACTTATAATTTTGATCACTAACATTGACAAACAAGCTTGAGATAGCAACGCTTGCGAGTTCGACCGAGAAATGCTCTAACAATCTCCCCCTTTGTCAATTTTAGTGACAAAACTATAAAAACATATGGATTACAAAATAAATAAACTTTGTAGCTTCTCATCCAAATTATTGATCTCCTTGGTTCTTCACCATTACTCGAAATCTTCGTCACTTCCAAGTACTCTAATGATTCTAAATGTGTTCAACTCAGCATCATAGTTGTTGAAGATCCGTAGCTATAACAATGACAAAATAGTTGTTCTCAATCATTGTTATACAGTGTAATAGTATCATTACAGAACATCAAAGTTCAATTGTATCACAACTTTGACAACAATACTATGGTGATATGTATCACTCCCCCTTAGTCAATACTTCATCTCACAATGAAAACCACTTCCCCCATGTATTTGTAGTGTGAACTACACATTAATTCTCCCCCTTTTTGTCAATATAAATTGGCAAAGGTACGAAAACTAGTGGGATCTTCATGAAATTTTCATAGATATACTTCATGACCAAAAGAGAATAACATACCAACTTGTTTCGATGATTTCACATAGTCGAAACTTAGTGTATTCATCAAGGAGTTTATAAAGATACAAGATAACCCCTACAATATTCCACAGCTGCACTCCCCACAAAGATTTGGAAATTAAGCACAAGTTCAATTAAGAACTCTCCCCCATAAAATGTCATTCCCGAAAGAACAACAAGAGCGACCTTACTTTTACAAGAAAAGAAGGATTTTTTGGACATTAACAAATCACATGAAATATGAATTTGTATCCAAAAATCTTAATTGAATTAACCACAAGGAAAATGATCAATTCAATTGGTCATGCTCAACATAAGAGAACTTACTGAGCAACACAGTACATACACAAAGATGTGGATCAGGGAAAAACCAATATTACGGAATAATCAAAGATTTTTCATCACTATTTGCATAATGACATATAATAGACTTAATCTTTGTAAACAAAAGCTCATCCGTTCTTCCATCAATATTTGCATAATGACATAAAAGGCTTAACTTTTGTAGTCAAAAGTTCATTCTATCTTTTATCAATACTTTCATATCAACATATAATAGAGTTAACTTTTGAACATATATATATCTGTACTTCTTATGGATTTTACACATTTAGCAATTTAATTGAAAGATAAAATCATTCAAAGATAAAACACCATAAAAGTTATCACAACTATTAAAATAATAGTCTTAATAAGATCAACATAAGAAGTTCAACAGACAAAGCAAGTAACAGTATTGCTAGAACAGAGATCAATCACGCATCTTATAATAATCCCTAGCAATTTCACAAAACTTCTCGATTAGATCTGGATGTTCTGCTCCAGCATAATCCAACTTTTCTCTCATGTACTCAACTTCATCTTGAAGATGGACAGGTTCGGAGTTTGAAATTGCAGAAGTACTTGTTGGGGCTCTGGTTGAAGATTGCTTCATCTTTTCGATGCTTGCCTTACTCGGAACTTTTGTACCTCCAAGATCAGATCCAAAAGGAGTGATGCCAAAGTGACTGCAAATCCTTGAAATGAGGCAAGGAAATCCTGGAGTTTTTCTTGAAGTTTGTTTCACACTTATCATCTGATTAACAATAAGTTCACATAAATCAATGTCTTTCCCTTCAACAATATAACAGACCAACTCAGCAAGAGACCTGGTCCATAGCATGTTGTCAATAGTGTTTTGCATCATGTTGGCCACAATTAGTTTCCCAACAACTTTGCGAAATAACTCAGCACCATGAACATCAATCTAGCGATCTCTCCGACAGACATCTCTATTAAGGAGACGATTTGACAGCACTTGTGAAGTCAATCTTTCAATCCCAGGAGGAGGAAATGGAACACTGCCAACATGAGTTATATTCAACAGGTAAGCAATAACATGACGATCCATAGTGAAAATAATACCTCATACAATAGTCTTGAACATGCAATTGGTTGGGTCTGGATCATGAATGTTTGCATAAAACTGTGCAGTCATATCAATACGGGCAGTTCTTAAAGGTTTGTAAATGATACCCCAGGAGTGATACAACGTACACGAGCTTCTCCTGAATTCAATGGTTAAAACCAAACACAAAAATGGTAATGAAATGAGATGGAGGAGGAGAAGGAGGGTACATGAACAGTTGGTTTTTCTTCTTCGTACACGAACAGAAGAGATGAAGGAGAGGGAGAAGAAAACGAAGAGATTCTCCTTCTTTTATTGTGTCAAACGGTGGACTTGAGCTGGTTCGAATACGTTCTGGAACAAGATTTGAGCACGTATGGGAACCGAGTCCAAGGTGTGTGAACCGTTCGTGTGCGAGTTAGGACTTGTTTGGTTATGCAACTAAACAAAGTGTTTGGAGTATCAACTCAACAAATGTTTCCTTGAATAATTTTTGTATGACACAAAATCTAGCACACCATGACACCAAGAGAGAGTTTCTTTCCATCAACTCTTACATCTTGAAGTGTTGAGAAACACCCAAGGAACTATTTTTATAAGTCTATCAAAGAACTTTAAGAGAACCCAACAAGATTTGTGTTTCTGATTTCTCGTTTCCCAACTTATAAAAAATAGTTTCTGCAGATAGCTTTTAGTACTTCGAAGGGAAACTCTTTTGATAAAAAAAGACGTCTTAGCTTCTTCATGAAAGAAGACAATACTACTATCTTGATACGAAGTATCAGGAATTGAGCAAAGAGTCAATTCATGCATTGAAGTGATATACTCATATGACTGAGACATAAACTCTTCTTGTAATTCGTTTAGTTTGTTACAACTAATTGAATTACACCGAGGAGGAGCATTGCTCTCACTGATTAGTAAATCAATGTTGACTTCAACATGAATATTTTTCATCATAACTTGATTCAACTTATTAAGAGATTCTTGCTCTTTTTGGAGATATAACTCAACATCAAGAGACAGGCTCTTAAGCCCTGAAAACACTTCTAGGGATTTCAAACCTGGTGGAGGTTTAGGTAGAATTTCTTCTACGGATTTTACTAAATCAGTCATGGAAGAGAATTCTGAAATCCGTGGATCTGGTGGTGCATTTATTGAGATAGCACTACTGTCCATATTCAGATCGCTACAAACATAAATTTATGAGGTCTTAAACATGTTTGCCTGCTCTGATACCAATTGAAAAAGCGGGGGTCTAACAACCACACCCAATATTTCGTTTGAAAATATGAATAGACAAACTCCAGTATACTTTCAAGAGAATCAACTAGACAGTCATACTCAATCTAGAAAAAAGTATATCAAAGAGTTTTATATCTCTGTTTCTCAATTCAATCCGCAATCAGCAAATAGGAATTTGCGAGCCTGATTGAATATAAGAGAAATAAGTTGAACGGTACCAAAGACCATGTTGATGGTGGATTTTAGTTCAGGGCTAAAATTATAAAACCAAATTTAATGCGTCGACATCCTACAAAGGGTAAAGCCGTTTGATAATGCGCTGACATCCTGCAAAGGGTAAATACGTTTGATAAGTGATGAGTACTTCTTCACTTTATTTATTCGAAGCAGTTCAATAAATACACAAAATTCACCCAGAATGGTGCATGCAACAACAATCCCAAATATTCTGTGAATTTTAGCATTATTAATTAATGCATGATTTGCCTAGTATTTCCTGTGATGTTCCTAGACGAACTCTCATTATTAGCATGGCATGAAGACTGAGTGTTCACTCTCAGCAGAGTAACATGAATCTACAAGTGCCAATTTTGGGACATACACGGAATACCCGTACATGCTGCATCACTCTCTGACAAAGAGAATTTCGAATCTAAGCGAAACAGCTCGATCGAATGTATTTAATTTCCTTAAAGGAAATCTGGATTGTTCGTATCAGTCTCAGAAACAATCACGGCCGCGCAAGTTGGCCACATGATTTAACCAGCCTAGCCAAACCCTAGCAGGAGCAGGCGTTCACCGTGATGACCGCCGACGGGTCAACTTATGCCCCAGCCGGTCGAACACCACGCCATACTTACCAGCGCACCAAAACGCCAGTGGTGGACCCGGGAAAGCGTGTAAAATTGAAGCGAAATAAAACGCGGGCCTACAGTAATACCGCAAGTGCACGGTCATCAGTTGTAGCTCGTGCAAGTACGGGTCGATCCACAGAGACTGGGTGTGTTTTGTAGTGTTTAGCTATTTTGGACTCTAAATGACTATTGTCGGGCTTTGAATACCCTTTGAGTAAATTGGGCCTAATGGGTTTGTTTTTAACAATGAAATGAACTGAGCTTGGGCTCAGTTGGTCTTGAAGTGCACTAGGCTTTGGGCCTTTGAATGATGAACTGTGAACTTGGGCTTTGGTCTCTGAATTAGGCTTTTGATTAAGCCTGAATTGGATTGGGCCTTTAATTGAGTTCAGGATTTTGGATTAAGCCCACAGTTGACTGAATTGGGCTTTGAGCCTTAATGAACTGGGCTTTGAGCCTTAATGAACTGGGCTTTAACTTTTGGTTCAAACCTGGGCTTCAACTTTTGGTTCAAACCTGGGCTTGGTCTTGAACTGAGAACTGAGGTCTTTAGCTGAGCCAAGCTCAGTTGCAGCAGCAGCAGTGGTGGAAGGAAAGTAGCAGCAACAGCACAAGCAGTGGAAGGAAAGCAGCAGCAGAAGGGTTGCAAGGCAAGGAGAAAACAGCAGCAGGGGGAGACAAGGCAGCAGAACAAGGCAAGGAAGAAAACAGAGATGGCAGTGAAGCAAAGACAATGGAGAAAATTTACAATGGAAGCAACACAGGGCAAAAGCAACAGCACAAAAACATTAGGAGAAGGTGACAGAACACTGCAACTACAAGCAGAGAACAAAGGAAGTAAACCAGGGCCTAAGCCAAGGGCAGGGGAGATGGTGAAGCTAACAGTGATGACAATGCAAGGCCAAGGCAGTGGCTCTAGGCATACTACTAGAGTGGGAAGAGAACCAGCTTGCTCACAGTCACTAGTGAGCACTAGTTTCTCCCCACTGCTCAATCAACACAATGCTCTAAAGTCTTTAGCCTAACATTCACACAAAACAGTAAACATGAGTGATGAAAGAACACTAGGATGTTGAATCCACCATTAACCTAAGGGATATTCTACTCACAGCTAAAATAGTTACCAAAGTACTAATTGTCTGATTAAAGTACAACTAGTCTAAGGGCTTAACAACATTGGACAAGAGCTGCACATGATGAAGACTATCTTATTGATTCATGGTTTCATCTAGTCCTAGCATTTGAGGTTTAGAACATACATAACAAGAACATTACAGAACATGATACAAACATTACAGAAACATAATATAACAGGAATATGGGAGTGACAGCAAAGAACAAACATAACACAACAGTGGAGTTCATAACAGGAACAACACATAACAACATCACAGTGACATAAAATGGAGAAAATCAAAACATTAAAATGGATAAACAGTGAACAGCAAAATGAACATTTAACAGAACTAAGTTCTGGACACTGGCTAGTCCAGCATGAGCCAATTTTACACCCACAGTCCCCTATTTATACATACAATGGAAATCCCAAAAAATCAGTGAAGTTATGGTTTCACCAAAAAGTGAAATTGACTCACCTAACCTACTGATAACAGCCCTAATACGTCGACCCATGCCTCTAATTATACATTCAATCACTTTCCCCCCAAAATCCCCAATTTATGAAATTAGGGTTTGATAAAAAATGAAATCAATTCATACCTAATCTCTGAAAACTGCTACTGACTTCAACCCATGCTTCTCCTTAGTCTCCTGCTCCTTCCCATGCCTTCAATTTCTCTTTCTAGCTTCACTAATTCGTCAACCATTCACCTAGGGTTTCGGCAGGGGAGAAATTGACGAATTAAGGGGCTATAAAGATGGGTAATAGTTGTAGGAAGGTAGGGGTGATGATGGTGGAGGTGTGGTGGTGGTAGAGGAGTTGGTGATGGAGTCAGAGCAGGTGGAGAAGGTGGTGGTGGTGATGGTGGTGCGGCAGGGTATGGTGGTTGCAGAGGGTGAGGGAGAAAGAGAAGAAGTCGATGGAAAATGGATTGGGGTGCGTTTGTTTTGGGTATAGGGTATTTGGTACTCGGGTGTTGAGCGGCTTCATCAAATTTTGATGTTTTGTGACTCTGAGCTGCGGGATGCGATGATGGTTGGTAGATCTAACGGTGAGATAAGAGATGAATCGATGCAACCGTTGGATTTTGAAACACAACGAAGTCAACGGTTTTAGATGATGTTAGGTACTGTAGTGTTAAGCGGAAGTATCGAGATTTGATGCGCATGCAAAGGATCGACCGTAGGATCTAAATGTGATCTAATCTGAAGGCTTGGAATTTAAGCGCTGTGGTGTTTGGCAGAGACTTCAGACTTTGATGCTCTATGAATGAGCGACCGTAGGATGATGAGTTGGATCCAATCTAACGGTTGAGAATGGAGGCGGGTATGGATATAGAAAATGGGTTTGGGTAAGGGTTTTGGGCTTTGGGTATGCCAAGCCCATATCTTCTTCAAGAACAATTCTTCCTTCTTGAGCCCATTCCTAGCTTTTTGGACTTGCGCTCCATTCTTTGCGGCTTCCTTGCGTAATTTCTTCCGGCTTTTCACTACTTTTCTGCTCTTTTTGCTCCGCAAGTCATCCGAACTTTATTTATTACCTAAAAATGCAAAATTAAGTAAGAAAAATATTTATTCTTGAAAACAATGAAAATACAGAATATGGGATAAAATGTAGAATTAATGCACAAAAGATGAGTTAAATGCCAACAAAAAGGGATAAATATATACAATATTTGGCACTCATCAGCCAGCCCTAGAATAAGGTGGCCGCGCTGCTGTGGAAGAAAGCTCGATCGAGCATAGACTGTCCAAAACAGTCTTAAAACAATCACGACCGTCCAACTTCGCCAGCCTAGTTGGACGGATTAGATCATCCCATGAATGATCAGAGAAGCGCTAACGCACACGTTAAAGGGCCCACTTCTCCCTCACCCGATCGGTTTTCTCACGGCAAGGCCGTGGAGCAATGAAACGATTGCTCAAACCACGGCAGGCGTGATGCTTCTAAGGGTCGTGAAAATTCCACTAATGTCTTAATCGATCACAACCATCCAACTTAGCCAGCATGTTTGGATGGCTTAGATCATACCTAGGACCATCAGGGAGGTGCACATATGTTCACCATCAGCCCAACGTGGGCCCCGCACGATCGGTCTCTCCAAAGGAGAAGCATAACTCTCCAAACCCTTTGGCCAAAGTCACGTATACGTGACTGTTTCAAAACCCTAATTAGGGTTTGCGGCGTTGCATATCTTTCGTAGTTCGATCACGACCATCCATCTTCGCCAGCCTGGATGAAGGGTGTAGATATAGACTTAATAGGTACCAAGAGTGTCAACGTCACCACTGTGGGCCCACCTTTGCATGTAGCCGGTCGGCCTAGGAAAACTAGGACTCGGCACCTCGAAATGCGCGTCCCAAAGTGGCATGTCACGCAGCCTTTAATCCTTTGCAGCAATGGATTTCTGTCGCAAATCGATCATGACCACTCATCTTTGCCAGTTAAATTGAGTGGCCTAGATCAAGACTTCACGGGACGGAAAGGTATAGGCGTGCACAACAACGATCCATCTCCACGCATGACCGGTCGGTCCCACCAAAATCGACTCCCATGTGTGGATTCGGTCAAGCCAAAGAGGGATGCTTGCGCACCTCCTAAAAATCTAAAATTCCATCAACGGTCGCGAATATATACCGTAAACCATCTCGTCCGTCCAACTTTTCCAGCTTGGCTGGATAGCCTAGGTTAAAGACTAGACAACCAATGAAGCATCTCGATGATCACTGTCCGCCACTCTGCCACAGGGAGTGATCGACCGGGGGATGGCTCACCCGTGTGGCCTCCAAACGATCACTCGAAGATGGTTGGACGTGATGCTGTTTTAAGACGCTTAATCCGCGACTTATGCGGTTAAGCTTTAAAACAATGATGCTTCATACATATTGATTGTTTTCGATGCATCACATGCATCGAGCATACACGATATTTCATAAATATCGATTCCTTAAATAACTTAGTTATTTAACTTAATAGCACCGTATGCTATTTCCTGCAGTGGATCCCACGATCCGCTCATTCGAGACATCAAGCATGTCACAAACTGGGGGATACTTGCTAGGGTATTGGTCTGGCGGTTTACAGCGTGCAGCGTGCAACGCGCCACTCCTACACGACCCCACTACTCCATCACTTCACCTCCTCCACTTCCTACGAGATGAGGGTTGCGCTCAATGACTTGTATAAATAGGTCCTTCACCTATTTACAAATAACACAAAAAAAAACAAGTGTTGTCACGGTATCCAGAAAACACCCAGGACTGATAGCTTACATTGTGCAAGCCAGTTCATCATTCTGATACAAGTCATAAAAAGCCAACACCTTCACAATCTCAACACCTTCTTCGCTTCCCTCCCTAAGATCAACCCCATCTCCTTCACTTTGTGACCGAAGCAAGTCTGGAACGGCCATTTCTTGGTTTAGGCCAGAATTGTATAGATTGATCTCTCGAATCAAAATCACTTCCGTGCAGTGCATTTTTTTAGGGTTTAGATTCGTTTCTCATCCACACACACCCAAATTTACCAAAACCAGTAGAAACAGTTTTCACCCATAAATAATTGGCGACTACAGTGGGAGATTAATCTCTCGGTTGTGAAGTAAATTTTTTCAATACCCAATCCCATTTGGATGATTTAGAATTGGTTGGTCTTAGGACTCCCCCAATAATTTCAAATCCCGGTCGAAGCTCATCCAATGAAGATACCCCTCTTCCCAACAGTGTATCTGATGGTGTAACCGGAAGAATCCCAACCTTTATCGAGTTAGCACGGGTGCAGGAGATTCACACGAAGAACATGGACCTGATCAAAGAAACAATAAACGGCATACTCGATCTCCTCGTCAAGATGACATCAGATATGAGCGGTTTTCCTGTCACGGAGATTTATACACTGGGGAGTGATCCTCGCAACGATCCTGCTCAAGTCAATAGTTTCACTATGAACCAGAGGTAGGTGGATCAGGAAGCGGCTTCTCTAGTGGAAAGTTTATGCGAGCTTTTACACCTCTCGAAGAATCAGCGGGCGGAGACGTTTGCTGCAATCAACCAGATAGCCCTGGATGTGCATTTGACTCCTTTGCGTCCAGAAGCCTCAAAAACACCAGAGATGTCTGTGAATAATGTCACATTTACAGAAGAAGACATGATGGCGGAAGAAGGTCACAACCGGGACCTACAAGTTACTGCGGGCATCAAGGATTCAAAGTTCAAGAGGGCCCTCATCGACACGGGGGCGTCTTCGAATGTGATTACTCTCAAGACACTCAGGACGGCCAAGGTTCTCCCAAGCAAGATCGTGCGACAGCCTACCACGATGACAGACTTTGAAGGAAACCAAACCAACACATACGGGTATGTTAATATGAATTTATCTGTGGGGACCGTCCAATCAAAGGTGAAATTCTAAGTCATAGAAAAGGAGTCGGACTACCATATGATACTTGGGATACCATGGCTTCATGACAATAGGATCGTCCCCTCGACTATCACCAATACTCGAAGACTATGTTGAATAAAGAAGTTGTTCGTATTCCTGCATCATTGTCTCCTTACGCACCAATATGTGGAGTGGAATTGTTTGAACTAAGAGAAGCTCTGCGGGAAGAATCAGACAGAGTTCATTGCACCCCACTCCCACGTGGGCGTCAATCCAGGAAGAGGACCGACTTCAATCATTGAAGGCTAAGTCCCACGATGCATCTTTGCTGACAAGACGTACAAATTCTTCTTCATCATGTGAAGCCACAACCCACACTCACACTAAGAGGGAGCGAACTTTTGTGGCGAGCCATGATCAGAAAGGGAAAACCGTGTACCGACGGCGCTGTTAGCAATTAGAAGGGGAGACTGTTACCCAGTCTCTCCGCCCAACGGAATTTTATAACAACGACGAGCCACAAGAAGAAGTGCTAGATGCTCCACGGCAGCTGCAAGATGGCACCAACTCCACAACTGATGAGCTCAAAATCTTTAACATCGGGAATGAGGAATCTCATATGCCTATCTCCATCAGCTCAACCTTGTGTACGGATGAACGCACGAAGCTCGTGGAACTTCTCAAAGAGTACCAGGGCATATTCGCTTGGACGTATGAAGAAATGCCCGGTTTAGATGAAAAATTGGTCACCCATCATCTACATGTCATACCTGGATCCAATCCGGTTAAACAGTCTCTGAGGCAGTTCAGACACGAGGTAGAAGAGCAAATCAAGACTGAGATTCAGAAGTTTCTAGCTGCTGGCTTCATCAAACCCATTCATCATCCAACCTGGTTGGCTAATGTGGTTCTAGTAAAAAAGAAAAAGGGACAGATCAGGTGCTGCGTGGATTTCAGAGACTCGAACAGATTCTTCCCCAAAATGATTTTTCTCTACCTAACATCGACATGTTAGTGGATGCCACCAGCGGACACGGCGTGTTCTCCTTCATGGATGGGTATAGCGGCTACAATCAGATAAGGATGTATGAGCATGACGCGAGTAAGATAGCTTTTCGAACTCCTCTCGGAAATTTTTATTATACTGTAATGTCATTTGGTTAATGTCGGTGCAACGTATCAACGTGCTATGACGGTAATCTTCCACGACATGATGGATAAGCAAGTTGAAGACTACATGGATGATATAGTAGTCAAATCAAAAGCTCGGGAGACCCACACAAGAGTCTTACGACAAGTGCTCGAAAGGTGACTACTGAGGGAATCAAATTTGACCCATCCAAGACCCAAGCTATCCTCACGATGCTGCCTCCGCGAACTATGAAGGAACTCCAAAACTTCATGGGCAAAGTGAACTACGTTTTATACCTGGTTTAGCCCAGCTTGTTGCTTCATTCACCCCCTTGCTGAAGAAAGGAGAAAGTTTCGTCTGGACCGCGCTACAACAGGAAGCGTTTCGGAAGATTCAACGAATATTGTCATCTCTAAATCATCATAAAGGGTTCGCCTATTATGTCAGCCCGGACGAGAGCGAGCACGCGACATCTTTAGATCTACTGGAGCCGACACCTCAAGGGAGCAGCCTCAAGAAGATAGCAATGTCTGCATCATCATCTCGAAAAAGAATCCGCAGCTTGGGCGAATCACTCTGTCAGACTTAAGAGGAATGTTTCAGCGAAACAACGAACATCCAAATGATTATGTCAAGAGGTCCCGAATTCAGGCACTGGAGGGTCAAGATCCAAATGTGATTGAACAATAAGTGGTGTAATTGTGCATCAATAGGATGGTACCTGTCTATCGTGCTTTGTCGAAGAACCTGCGCTTTCAGACATCCTCTGAACTCCGTGAAGCTGCTAAACGCTCAGTTGCGACAGCACCTGCTCTGCTAGAAAGAACAAGCCCGCCAGTAATGAAGAGCCTCATGATGTTCGTGGAAGCATACATCTCACCAATAGGCAATACAACCTTCAACCTTCTGTAAGCAGTTTCGCTGAACCAACCACAGGAAAACCACCGAGATACAACATCCTGCGCGTCCAAAATCGCCAACTCCAACTCCAGTACCACATGCAAGACTGCCACAATGATGAAACAACGTCCAAGATATTCCATATCTGTATCGACGACAGAAACATCAATGAGAGACGCTTTCAGAATTTCGTCTCCCGTAGAAGAAGTAGTTGTGTTACCAAAGGAGATTACACCTGGGACTTAAGAGGTACATACAGGTTCTCCATGAAAAGAGCTTCATCATATTTGCATAACCTATTAGTTAAGTCATTCGCATGAAGTAACTTCCCTACTCCTCAAAGACACGATCCAAAGATGATAATGGCAAAGGAGTGTGACTGGGGACTGCTTAGCACTGCCCATCTCAAAGATGGTGAATTTAGAGAGATGCAAGCACGCTATCATTATGATTCCAAGATGTCCAAAGACGAGGATATACTCAAGAGAGCAGACGTATTGTCAAAGACCAGTGATGTTCCTGGACGTCTATGAAACACAATGCAGAGTAAAGACGGCCTCATGAACCCAGCGTGACAACGTCTATCAAGACGAAGGCTCAGTAGATACTCGTGGGCAGGGGACTGTCTCCTTTTTTTTCATTCCATGAGGAAACATCAAGGAAGCTATCGGTTCCATCATTATCTTTTCCCTTTAATAATGAGACAAGCTTTACTACTATATGAAGACTGCCAATCCCTAGCTTCACCGTAGAAACAACCACTACGGACAGAGGTAATCTGAACTACTGCATATTTTATTTTCCATGGAGAAGTAATAGAGTCACGGAGGCGAGATGGCGATATCTTTATTATGGTAAACCCACCGACTATAGAAGATAGAATCATATAAATCACGCTTTGGGACTGAGGCTCACCATGAAATTCATGTGCCGTCAGTCAAGGACTTCTTCAACACAAGAGAGATGGTCAATCAAGAAGCATGTAATTTGCAAGGGGAAGTCAAACTGAAGAAGAAACCTAAAAAAACGCTCCCTCCAGCAGAAGTCGCTTCAACGCTCTCTCCTGAAGAAGCCGTTTCAATGCTCCCTCCAGCAGAAGCCGCTTTAACGCTCTCTCCTCAAGAAGCCACTTCAACACTCCCTCCAGCAGAAGCCGCTTCAACGCTCTCTCCTGAAGAAGCCACTTCAACGCTCTCTCAGGAAGAAGGCGCTTCAACACTCTCTCCAGGAGCCGCCTCGACATTCGATCCAGAAGCTGCTTCAACGCTCTCTCCAGGGGCCGCCTCGACATTCGATCCAGAAGCTTCTCCAGCGTTCTCTCCAGAAGCCACCTCGACGTTCACTCCGGAAGCTACATCAACGTTTTCTTTGGGAGCTGCTTCAACATCTTTTTCAGAAATTGCTTCAGTATCCTTTTAAGGATATTACTCATGATAGGGTTCGTCCTCATCAGAGTCGAGGATTACGACCTCGTCATGAATAGTTTGAGAATCCAACCAACCATATGCCTAATCTACTTGGGGACAACCGACATCATGCTAGGGGAACGCTCACCTGGACGCCTCTTGAACGTGACATGCTCCAAGGACAGGACGACCCATCTCTCCTGGTAAAATCTAACTTTGTCTCATAAGTTTTATCTTTATTTGTCACCATCTAATGCCTACCTCACAATAGTGCAATCATCGCTTGCTAGGAAGGGGACTTAATGTTGATGGTGGATTTTAGTTCAGGGCTAAAACTGTAAAACAAAATTTAATGCGCCGACATCCTGCAAAGGGTAAATCCGTTTGATAATGCGCTGACATCCTGCAAAGGGTAAAGCCGTTTGATAAGTGATGAGTACCTCTTCACTTTATTTATTCGAAGAAATTCAATAAATACACAAAATTCACCCAGAATGGTGCATGCAGCAACAATCCCAAATATTCTGTGAATTTTAGCTGTAAGGACCCTCAAGCTCGTCAACGTTATTCGACCAGTCAAGAGATGACTAAGCCGCTAATGACTCGAATAATTAGAGATGAACCCTAATTGATAGAAATTAATCTAACAACGATGTAGATACAAAACTAGTACTGTTGAATAGGTCGCGGAAAGTTGTGCGACTTAGACTACTCGAACTTGTCATTCGGATACCAGACGAAAAAGATATTACTGGATTAGTTCGAAGAGTAAAATATTTTTCAAAGATTCACCGCTTGGGTTCCCATATCCGAAGTGTTGGGTGTTGTAGTAAAACCATTTGGTTTTATCTGAAACGTGTCAAAGAGAAACTCATTTCTCTTCTCTTCTCTTTCCTTCTTCTTCCAATTCTTCACTGTTCTTCTCTTCTCCTCTCTGTCGAGCTCAGTTCAGAAGAGTAGAGTTGTTCTCGTGTGAGTTATTCATAGAAATTAGTTAGCTTGATGAACCGAAGAAGATGAAGTTTGAATTGAGGTTGTGTGAGTTCCAGGAGAAGGAGAAGATGATATTGATGTTGAAAAGAAGTTAGGGTTTCTGGAGTCAGGGTTCGTGTTGAATTGATGATGGAAAAGTGTCATTCTGGGATGAAGAATAGATGGGTTGTTATTGGATTGTCCAGGTAATGTTGTTCTGATGATGAACCGAAAAGAAAAAGTTAGTCTTCATTAACAACGATCGATCTAAAGGATGAACCAGTGGATTGAGGATCTCAAGGTAGGAGTGGTTTGCCTTCAGAATCAGGTGGGAACTTTGTAACCTTCTTGTAATCATTAAGTTCCTTTCCATATGCGAGCATGATGTGCCATTACTTCTTATGAGCATATTTGTGTGTAAATGATTGGGTATGTTGTGTAATATGCATTGTGTGGATTCTCCAAATGTCATATCTACTTTAATGCTTATTATAGCCCAGATGAGGCAATATCGTTATATAGGGGAATATTACCTTTTACAATTTCTTGTGAGAATCCAATCGTTTGCATATTATGCTTGATTGCAAAACCTTCGGGACTTATGATGGTGGATTCTTGAATCATGGTTTGTATGGGCACTCCGTGTGGATGGGCTATTATTAGAGTCTGGAGTTATTCTGCTTTCGCTTTCTCTAATGAGTTTGGCGAGGTCTGAGTGACATATTTTTAGTTGTTCTTGCTTCACTTTTGTGGATTCATCCGGTGGTGGTCTTTTGCGGATATTGCCACTATGGACGCAATATCTGAGGAAGTGGAACTAGAATAACATTCTTTCATGAATGATATATATTATGATGCTTGTTGTTTGATGAGTGATTAATTTGATTTGTGTTTGAGTGAAATCCCCGCGAGGAGTGACTGTGTTTTCCCCACATCTCTTTTCTAAGTCTTATAGCCAAGATGAGGCAATACATAGCACGGGAAGTGCATATAATAGCTATCTAGCGCGTAAAGCGAAATAGTATTACTTTTTATTTTATAACCTAATTTATGTCGTTAATGACCCAGATGAGGAAATAGTATATCGAGGTATTTGGGGAAATTACTCTTACACATGTTATGCACGATGAGATGTTTTAAATTACTTCTTCTTAGCACTGTGAAGCATATTAGTGATTACTTGAAAGTTATTTTTTTCCATTGGGCACCCCTTTGGGATGATGTGCTCACTCGTTCCCGCTTCAGTTTTCAGTAATCAGAAGAAAAGGTGCGCTCGAAGATAACCATTTTGTGGCTTAAAGATTTTATCGTATTAAAGATGTTGCGTAGCTTTTGTATATGTATATTTCTGTTAACATGTAAAACAACACATTATTATATTCATATCACTCGAGAGATCTTCATTTATATAATACTAGAGTGTATGGGTTTGCCTTTGGGATTAGCTCATGTAATTATGATTATTAGAATCAGTAATCTTGATTCGATGCTTCAATTGGCAATTAGGTTATAATCATATTAGCTAAGAAGGTTTAGTATTTGGGGCGTCACAACTTGGTATCAGAGCACACTATTAGATCTTACATGGGAAACAATAGATAATAGCTAGTGCCAGTTAGTGTAATAGTTTAGTTTAGAACTGAGATTGCTTGTGAGATAAATCTTAATCACTAAAAGCTATCAATAACTTAAATATTCTTTTGATTGATTGTTCGTTTCCTTGTGGTTTGTGTATGCTATGAAGTAAAGATTGTAGGTCAACCAATTGTATTATGGTTTAGAAGCTCATTGAAGTTAGAGAAAAATTAGTTTGAAATTATGTATACGTAGTGGAATCCAACACTGGAGAATAGTGAGGTTAGTAATTCTGATAGATGTCGAGTTCTTCTAGAAACTTATTGATTAGATTTACATATATTTGTAACCATTAAACCATTGATCTGGAAAGTTAGAATGGGGAACTTAGATTTGCCTACTTGGTAGAATCTAAATAAGCATAATTGAAACTTATATATTGTGTAACAGTAAAGTTAAAATAACAGACATTATAGGGTTAGTGAAATCAAAATTTGGATTAGCTATGTGGATAAATTACATCAAATTAATAAAATTATTAAATATTAGAAATTTTAGGGTGGAAGACTTAGACATACCTATTAGTTAGAATACAAATTATGGTAGTTGAATCTAGAGCTACAAACTATAGATTTTAGTTGTAGAAAAACCAAAAAGGCTTGTGTTTCATTTCATGTTGTTGTGAACTCATTTAAGTGAGTTGAGTTTTCGCGCGTTTGTAAGTATGAGCAATACTTGCTTTTAGACGAGAGATAATGCTTCTAAATAAGGTGGGGAGTTTTAAAAACCATAAGGACGGTTCGATTTTCGAGGATGAAAATGAATAAGGTGGGGAGAATGTAAAGACCCTCAAGCTCGTCAACGTTATTAGACCAGTCAAGAGATGACTAAGCCGCTAATGATACGATTAATTAGAGATGAACCCTAATTGATAGAAATTAATCTAACAACGATCTAGATACAAAACTAGTACTGTTGAATAGGTCTCGGAAAGTTGTGCGACTTAGACTACTCGAACTTGTCATTCGGATACCAGACGAAAAAGATATTACTGGATTAGTTCGAAGGGTAAAATATTTTTCAAAGATTCACCGCTTGGCTGCCCATATCCGAAGTGTTGGGTGTTGTAGTAAAACCATTTGGTTTTATCTGAAACGTGTCGAAGAGAAACTCATTTCTCTTCTCTTCTTCTCTTTTCTTCATCTTCCAATTCTTCCCTGTTCTTCTCTTCTCCTCTCTGTCGAGCTCAGCTCAGAAGAGTAGAGTTGTTCTCGTGTGAGTTATTGATAGATATTAGTTAGCTTGATGAACCGAAGAAGATTATGTTTGAATTGAGTTTGTTTGAGTTCCAGGAGAAGGAGAAGATGATATTGATGTTGAAAAGAAGTTAGGGTTTCTGGAGTCAGGGTTCGTGTTGAATTGATGATGGAAAACTGTCATTCTGGGATGAAGAATAGAGAGGTTGTTATTGGATTGTCCAGGTGATGCTGCTCTGATGATGAATCGAAAATAAAAAGTTGGTCTTCATTAACAACGATCGATCTAAAGGATGAACCAGTGGATTGAGTATCTCAAGGTATGAGTGGTTTGCCTTCAGAATCAGGTGGGAACTCTGTAACCTTGTTGTAATCATTAAGTTCCTTTCCATATGCGAGCATGATGTGCCATTACTTCTTATGAGCATATTTGTGTGTAAACGATTGGGTATGTTGTGTACTATGCATTGTGTGGATTCTCCAAATGTTATATCTATTTTAATGCTTCTTATAGCCCGGATGAGGCAATATCGTTATACAGGGGAATATTACCTTTTACAATTTGTTGTGAGAATCCAATCGTTTGCATATTATGCTTGATTGCAAAATCTTCGGGACTTATGATGGTAGATTCTTGAATCATGGTTTGTATGGGCACTCCGTGTGGATGGGCTATTATTAGAGTCTGGAGTTATTTTGCTTTCGCTTTATCCAATGAGTTTGGCAAGGTCTGAGTGACATATTTTTAGTTGTTCTTGCTTCACTTTTGTGGATTCATCTGGTGGTGGTCTTTCGCGGATATTGCCACTATGGACGCAATATCTGAGGAAGTGGAACTAGAATAACATTCTTTCATGAATGATATATATTATGATGCTTGTTGTTTGTTGAGTGATTAATTTGATTTGTGTTTGAGTGAAATTCCCGCGAGGAGTGACCGTGGTTTCCCCACAGCTCTTTTCTAAGTCTTGTAGCCCAGATGAGGCAATACATAGCACGGGAAGTGCATATAATCACTATCTAGCGCGTAAAGCGAAATAGTATTACTTTTTATTTTATAACCTAATTTATGTCGTTAATGACCCAGATGAGGAAATAGTATATCGAGGTATTTGGGGAAATTACTCTTACACATGTTATGCATGATGAGATGTTTTAAATTACTTCTTCTTAGCACTGTGAAGCATATTAGTTATTACTTGAAAGTTATTTTTTTTTCCATTGGGCACCCCTTTGGGATGATGTGCTCACTCGTTCCCGCTTCAGTTTTCAGTAATCAGAAGAAAAGGTGCGCTCGAAGATAACCATTTTGTGGCTTAAAGATTTTATCGAATTAAAGATGTTGCGTAGCTTTTGTATATGTATATTTCGGTTAATCTGTAAAACAACACATTATTATATTCATATCACTCGAGAGATCTTCATTTATATAATACCAGAGTGTATGGGTTTGCCTTTGGGATTAGCTCATGTAATTATGATTATTAGAATCGGTAATCTTGATTTGATGCTTAAATTTAAAATTAGGTTATAATCCTATTAACTAAGCAGGTTTAGTATTTGGGGCGTCACATTAGCATTATTAATTAATGCATGATTTTCCTAGTATTTCATGTGATGTTCCTAGCCGATCTCTCATTATTAGCATGGAATGACGACTGAGTGTTCACTCTCAGCAGAGTAACATGAATCTCCAAGTGCCAATTTTGAGACATGCACGGAATACCCATACAGGCTGCATCACTCTCTGACAAAGAGAATTTCTAATCGACACAAAACAACTCGATCGAATGTATTTAATTTCCTTAAAGGAAATCTGGACTATTCGTATCAGTCTCAGAAACAATCACGGCCGCGCAAGTTGGCCACATGATTTAACTAGCCTAACCAAACCCTAGCTGGAGCAGGCGTTCACCGTGATGACCGCCGGCAGGACAACTTATGCCCCATCCGGTCGAACACCACACCATACTTCCCAGCGCACCAAAACGCCAGCCCTAAAATAAGGTGGTTGATGCCGTGGAAGAAAGCTCCATCGAGCATAGACTGTCCAAAACAGTCTTAAAACAATCACGACCGTCCAACTTCGTCAGCCTAGTTGGACGGATTAGATCATCCCATGAATGATCAGAGAAACGCTAACGCACATGTTAGCGGGCCCACTTCTCCCTTACCCAATCGGTTTTCTCACGGCAAGGTCGTGGAGCAATGAAACGATTGCTCAAACCACGGCAGGCGTGATGCTTCTAAGGGTCACGGAAATTCCGCTAATGTCTTAATCGATCACAACCATCCAACTTAACCAACATGTTTGGATAGCTTAGATCATACCTAGGACCATCAGGGAGGTGCACATATGTCACCATCAGCCCAATGTGGGCCCCGCACGATCGGTCTCTCCAAAGGAGAAGCATAGCTCGCCAAACCGTTTGGCCAAAGTCACGTATATGTGACTGTTTCAAAACCCTAATTAGGGTTTGCGGCGTTGCATATCTGTCGTAGTTCGATCACGACCATCCATCTTCGCCAGCCTGGATGGGTGGTGTAGATATAGACTTAAGAGGTCCTAAGAGTGTCAACATGATCACTGTGGGTCTAAATTTGCATGTAGCCGATCGTCCTATGCAGACTAGGACTCGGCACCTCGAAACGCGCCCCCCAAAGTGGCATGTCACGCAGCCTTTAATCCTTTTCAGCAATAGATTTTTGTCGCAAATCGATCACGACCACTCATCTTTGCCAGTCAAATTGAGTGGACTAGATCAAGCCTTCACGGGACGGAGAGGTATAGGCGTGCACAACAACGAGCCGTCTCCACGCATGAACGGTCGGTCCCACCAAAATCGGTGCCCATGTGTGGATTCGGTCAAGCCAAAGAGGGATGCTTGCGCACCTCCTAAAACCCTAAAATTCCATCAACGGTTGCGAATATATACCGTAAACCATCTCGTCCGTCCAACTTTGCCAGCTTTGTCGGACAGCCTAGGTTAAAGACTAGGTAACCAATGAAGCATCTGGATGATCACTGTCCGCCACTCTGCCACAGGGAGTGATCGACCGGGGGATGGCTCACCTGTGTGGCCTCCAAACGATCACTCGAAGATGGTTGGACGTGATGCTGTTTTAAGACGCTTAATCCGCGACTTATTCGGTTAAGCTTTAAAACAATGATGCTTCATACATATTGATTGTTTTCGATGCATTACATGCATCGAGCATACACGATATTTCATAAATATCGATTCCTTAAATAACTTAGTTATTTAACTTAATAGCATTGTATACTATTTCCTGCAGTGGGTCCCACGATCCGCTCATTCGAGACATCAAGCATGTCACAAAATGGGGGATTCTTACTAGGGTATTGGTCTGGCGGTTTACAGCGTGCAAAGCGCCATTACAAGAACGTGTCAGGAAAAGGTGAACGGTTAACAGTGATGAGGAAAGTGGGAAAAGCTGTGATCGTGTGACAATCACCACTCCTACACGACCCCACTACTCCATCACTTCACCTCCTCCACTTCCTACGAGATGAGGGTTGCGCTCAATAACTTGTATAAATAGGTCCTTCACCTATTTCCAAACAACACAGAAAAACCAAGTGTTGTCACAGTATCCAGAAAACACCTAGGACTGATAGCTTATATTGTGCAAGCCAGTTCATCATTCTGATACAAGTCATAAACAACCAACACCTTCATAATCTCAACACCTTCTTCGCTTCCCTCCCTAAGATCAACCCCATCTCCTTCACTTTGTGACCGAAGCAAGTCTGGAACGACCATTTCTTGGTTTATGACAGAATTGTATAGATTGATCTCTCGAATCAAAAGCACTCTCGTGCAGTGCATTTGTTTAGGGTTTAGATTCGTTTCTCATCCACACACACCCAAATTTACCAAAACCAGTAGAAACAGTTTTCACCCATAAACAGACCAATGTTCAAGGATCAATCAATTTCAATCAAGAACCAAAGGTTCGATCTACCAATTGATTGATTCAATACACAACCTATGACATTTCAATTATATAACAAAATATAATGTGGAAAAGAAATAACAAAGACACCAGAATTTTATTAATGAGGAGAACCGCAAATACAGAAAACCCCGGGACCTAGTCTAGCTTTGAACACCACATTGTATTAAACCGCTACAGACACTAGCCTACTACCAATGAATTTCGTACTGGAATGTAGTTGATATCTAATCAATCTCACACTAATCAAGGTATAGTTACACTACTTACGTCTCTGAACCCCAGCAGGATTCTGCGCACCTGATTCCCTTAGCTGATCTCATCAACAACTAAGAGTTGCTACGACCCAAAGTCGAAGACTTGATAAACAAATTTGTCTCACACAGAAAAGTCTATTGGAATAGATAAATCTGTCTCCCACAGAAATACCTACGAGTTTTGTTCTGTCTTTTAATAAATCAAGGTGCACAGGAACCAATTGATAAACTGGACTTATATTCCCGAAGAACATCCTAGTATTATAAATCACCTCACAATAATTTTAATCGTATGGTAGCGAAACAAGATATTGTGGAATCACAAACGATGAGACGAAGATGTTTGTGACTACTTTTAATCTTACCTATCGGAGATAAATCCCAAGCAAATCTTAGCAAAGATAATACTCAATCACGATAGTAAAAGTAATATCAGAACATTCAACTACACAGAAAATAGTTTGGTATGTCTTCTCAATCTCAATGAAGTCTTCAAGTCGCTAACCTACAGGGTTTTGTGAAAAACCTAAGGTTAAAAAAGAATCGACTCTAGTTGCAACTAGTATCACACAGGAGGTGTGTGGATTAGGTTTCCCAGTTGCTAGAGTTCTCCTTTATATAGTTTTCAAATCAGGGTTTGCAATCAATGTTACCTTGGTAACAAAGCATTCAATATTCACCGTTAGATGAAAACCTGATTAGATTCAAGCTAATATATTTCAACCGTTAGATCGAACTTAGCTTGTTAAACACAAATGAAATGTACCCTCATTTAGGTTTATGTAACTGTACTTAAACGTGTACACCATGTTGGCTCAATAGTAGTTAACCGAGGTTAGATATATGAACACTCTCATATCAACCTTATTCATCTTAACCATAACTAGTTTAAATGACTCAAATGAAACTAGTTAAAGAGTTGTTTAATTGTTATATTCTCATAGAAGTATACAAGAACACAATTGAAGCAAAATTGGTTTGATTCACTCGAATCAATTCATGAACATTATATCCACGGTTTTCAAATAATGCATTCTTTATTATATAAATGTATTTGTTCATGTCACAACCGATTTTAGAACTTTAACCACTCAAGTATGCAAACGGGTACGCATAGCCGAACCAAGTTTGGTTTTCGCCAGTATGTGAACAAGTACGCATACCTCCAAACCCAACAGAATTTTCCGGACATGAATCTTATGTCAGTATGCGTACGGGTACGCATACTTAGGTTCCCGGACTTCTCAAACCAACAGGTACGCATACGGGTATGCATACTATGGTTCCCGGACATGGATCACATATATGCAAGAGTGCATAACATGTCTATAATCCAATGTTGATTAAGTGTTCTAACCTCTATTTCAATCATTGAAACTTTCTTAGAGGATGACAATAGTTGTTTTCACACACTATTAGCATCAAAGCAATTTTCAAGTTATTGAAATAATCATAACGAAACATTCCAAGTCTACACCAATTGATTGTATCACACAAACCATGTAAGATGTTACTCGACGATTTTCACATGGTCATCTTTTGACTCTCATCAAGAATATAAAATGAACTTGGTTGAAGCGAAAGCTTACCAACACATATTTCGAGAAATATGTAAGCGAGTTAAACTCAGCTCGAAATCTCAAATGTGCATAATTGAAAACTACAGTAATACGACTTTTGTCTCAATATAGGAGATACAGTAGAAATAGACTTTCCAAGTGAAAGATGAGTTTTAGTCTCCACATACCTTTTGTTGATGAAGTTCCACAAGCTCTCCTTAGTAGTTCTTCGTCTTCAATTGATGACGCCGTAAAGTCTAATGCTCAACTACACAATCTATCATAGTCCGAGACATCACTATTAGTAGACTAAAAATCAAAACTTATAGTTTTGATCACTAACATTGACAAACAATCTTGAGATAGCAACGCTTGCGAGTTCGACCGAGCAGTGCTCTAACAACATGTCTCCATAGATCGAATGGTAGACAATATGAGTAAATAGGATAGTCAGTTTTTACTTACCTTTGATGATGAGGTTCCCATTGATGTCTATGTTGTTCTTCAATATTCAATCTTCAAGGTCGATTGGTGAATTACGAACCTCAGCTTTATTTCAAGTCCGAGACTGACCTTAGTGTACTATGAATCAAGATATAATTGATGAACTAAAATAGATAACAAATTTGACATGCCAAAACTTGTGAGTTTGACCGAGCGATTCTCTAACATATGTAATTGACAAACACTAATGATGTGTTGAATTGGGTTCGAATTATTACATGATTTCCTCGAGTCATTTGACGAAGATTATAAAAATTCCAATCTTTATCTGTTTGGTTGGCTTATTACTTGGGTGGTCAAAATTAATTAACATAAATAAAATTTATCAAGTAGTAATTATCGAAATTCATCTGTTTGGTTGGTTTCTTAACTGAATATTACAATTGATTTTGAAATATGAATTTCCATGAACTGCAAAGAAAATACCAATATCCATCGAATATAATTTTTTTTTTCATCATAATATTACACTAGATCTTGCAGTCACACAACCTTGACCACTAGTAAAGATGGATTTTCTTCTCCTTATTCTTCGAGTGTTATTACTATTGCATTTCGTAAGAGTCTTGCGGTAATTATTTTTATTTATTTTTTGGACAAAGAGGCTTTAATAATAAAGGAAATTAAAAAAAAAATACAATAAGTAGAGGGGCAAGGACCTGACTTCCAGGAAGTAGGTTTGTTAATGGATAATCGAATATCCGATTTGATGTCGGAAATTTTTGATATATACCTGAAGTTTTGGATATTCGATACCAAGTGTGTTTATATTGTTAGATTTTTTTTTCTTTATAAAAAAAGATATAAAAATATTAATGTCCTATAGGATGCTTATTAGACATCCGATAACATAAATATATGCATGCAAAAATATACTGGGAGAAACTTTTAGTTGTATTATAAACTCTTGTTAGAGCATTGCTCAGTCGAAATAGCAAGCGTTGCTATCTCAAGCTTGTTTGTCAAGTTTAGTTGCCGAAATTATAAGTCTTGATTTCTAGTCTACTTATAGCTAAGTCTCGGACTAGGATAGTAAGTGTAGTTGAGCTCTAGACTCCACGACGTTCATCATGCGAAGACAAAAAACTACTCAAGGTACTTGTGGAACTTCATCGATAAAAAGGTATGTGGAGACTTGAACTTATCTATCACTCAAAATTATATCTATTATATCTCCTATCTTGAGATAAAAGTCGTATTGCTATATAGACTTCGATTACACACATTTACTATTTTGAGCCGACTTTATCTCGCTTACCTATTTCTCGAAAATGTGTTGGTAAGCTTTCTCTTTGGCCAAGTTCATCTTTACTCGTGACGAGTCATGTTGATTATTTCAATAACTTGAAAATCGCTTTTATTAAAAATAGTTTGTGAATAACAACTATATAACATCCTCTAAGAAAGTTTCAATGATTGAAATGAGAGTTTATAACAAGTAACCATCTTTGGATATAAACATAGTGTGTTCTCACATTTGTGTAAAAGTCCAAAACCGAGAACCCAAAATATGCGTACCCGTACGCGTACTGGCGGTTGTTGGAAATCCGGGTGAGTATGCGTACCCGTACTCATACTGGCAGAATTTTCACGTCCGTGAATTTTTGCTGGAGTTTGAAAGAGAAAAACAAATTCAATCCGGTTACTTAAGTACACGTACCCGTTTGCATACTTAGGTAGGTTATTTTCTAAAATCGGTTTGTTTATGACATAATAAGGAATGCAATCTTTGCAAACCGTGGTTATAATGTTCATGAATTGATTCGAGTGAATAAAAATCGATTTTGCTTCGATTGTGTCTTGTATACTTCTATGATATCTAAGCAATTGAAAAACTCTCTAACTAGTTCATTGGAGTCATTTGAACTAGTTATGGTAAAGATGAATAAGGTTGATATGAAAGTGTTCATATGGCTAACCATTGGTTAACTATTGTTGAACCAATTAAGTGTACACGTTTAGGTACGGTTACTAAAACATAAATGGGGTTACATTTCATTTGTGTATAAAAAGCTAAGTTCGATCTAACGGTTAAAAGATATTAGCTTGAATCTAATCAGGTTTTCATCTAACGGTGAATATTGAATACTTTGTTACCAAGGTAACTTAGATGGCGAACCCTGATTTGGAGACTATATAAAGGAGAACTCTAGCAACTGGGAAACCTAATCCCCACACTTCCTGTGTGATACTAGTTGCATAAACTAGAGTCGATTCTCCTTTAACTTTAGGTTTTCACGAAACCCTGTAGGTTAACGACTTGAAGACTTCATTGGGATTATGAAGCCAGACCCAACTATTTTCTCTGTAGTTGTGTGATTTGATCTTGTTGTTTCTATCGTGATTGAGCGCAATCGTAAGATTGGCTTGAGATTTATATCTCCGATAAGTAAGATTGAAAAGTAGTCACAAACACCTTTGTCTCATCGTTTGTGATTCCACAATATCTTGTTTCGCTAGTCGATAAGACTATTGTGAGGTGATTGATATTTCTAGGCTGTTCTTCGGGAATATAAGTCCGGTATATCAATTGGTTCCTGTTTACCTTGATTTATCAAAAAACGGAAAAAAACTCGTAGGTATTTCTGTGGGTGACAGATTTATCTATTCCTATAGACTTTTCTGTGTGAGACAGATTTGTTTATCAAGTCTTCGACTTTGGGTCGTAGCAACTCTTAGTTGTGGGTGAGATCAGCTAAGTGAATCAAGTGTGTAGTATCCTACTGGGATCATAGACGTAAGGAATGCAACTGTACCTTGAATCAGTGTGAGATTGATTGGGGTTCAACTACAGTCCATACTGAAGTTAGTTTGTAGTAGGCTGGTGTCTGTAGCGGTCTATTACAGTGTGGTTTTCAATCTGGACTAGGTCCCGGGGTTTTTCTGCATTTGCGGTTTCCTCGTTAACAAAACTTCTGGTGTCTGTCTTATTTCTTTTCCGCATTATATTTTGTTATATAATTGAAATATCACAGGTTGTCCGTTGAATCGATCAATTGGTGAATCCAACCTTTAGTTGTTGATTGAAATTGATTGATCCTTGAATATTGGTCTTTGGTACCGTTCAAGTTATCTCTCTTATATTCAATCGGGGTCGCAAATTATTGTTAGTTTGATTGCGGATTGAATAGAGAGACTGACATATAACTCTTTGATATACTTTTTATAAGATTGAGTCTAACTGTCTAGTTGATTCTATTGTAAGTATATTGGAGTTAGTCCATACAGATTGCTAAGCGAAATATTGGGTGAGGTTGTTAGACCCCCGACTTTTCAACTCAAAATCCTAGAAATTTGTGTCTGAAAATGCATATCTCTGGAAAATAAAAATTGGTAATGTGCATTTACTAATCGGAGATTTCCTAGTAGGATTTTGGTTAATTTTGGACAGATCATTTCTAGGAATTATGAAAACCGATTTGGGAATTTATTGCATGTCTTAAGAACATTCGGTTTTGGAAATTCCTTGGTGTCCAAACTTCCTTGGTCTATAAATACCCAAGTTTGCATTTCAAGCAAACTATTTTAAGAGCCAGCAAAAATACCTTGTTATGTTGTTACTGGTGAGCCGTCTATTCGGAGAAGAAAGTACCCTAATTAGGTGAAATCTCTTACGACCGCTCGTTTGAAGACTTATGTGGGATCAAGAAGCTCTACGAGTACCGTTGGTGGGAAATTAGATAATTGCAGTATTATTAGTTTTCGATTTGATTTGATTGACTAACGATTGTTGAACTTTTATTGCACCTAGTTGTTTATTCTTGATAATCTTCTCTTCTGATATAAGATTCGCTCAAACTAGATCGAAGTATCGGCGGGATCTTTAGAACTGTTTGTAGATCTAAAGACGTCTTGTGATAATCCATTGTTAACATACTCCGTTTTGTGCGTGATTGATCACAAGAGATTTAAGTTGTGGTGTGCAGGTGTTTATTGAAGATTTGAAGACAAAGAAGATTTCTTATTGGTTTCATAATCTTTGGTGTGCACAAAACTAGATTGGATGGGATCCAACGTACATATTATCTTGGTGGATCTTATTATTGATTGCAAAATCTACACTCTGCTACTTTGGTAGTTGTTGGATAGATAGATCTAAACCCGACAAAGGAGTTTATTGGATTAAACAGATGAGCCTTTGTCTAACTCATATCATTGAGATTAAATAGAGTTGTTACTGAACAGATTTGTTGTTCCTTTACTGTTTGGAATACGAACCAAAGGAATTGTTCCAGTGCGTGCACTTATTGAATGTCGGAAGCGCAGGGATACTGAAGAAACTAGGTGAACTATAGGTTTAGTTGCTTGGTCTCAACTATACGAAGTTGGTTTGATTTTGTATAGCGACTTAATTCTGAAAGTATTCAATTCTGGACTAGGTCCCGGGGATTTTCTGCATTTGCGGTTTCCTCGTTAACAAAATCTTGTTGTGTCATTTACTTTTTTTTTCCCGCAATTATAATTGTTATTATTATAATTTAAAGTAAATTACACAAACCTTAACTTATTCTTACTTGATAGTGATCCTATAGAGTTTGGTTAAGTACGAAACTATTATCAAGTAATCATACTTTGATTGTTATATTGTCTCGATCTAGTATCCATAGACGATCACACAAAGTGTGAATACCAATTCGTTGTATTGTCTCGACTCAGTCCATATACAATCACTTTCGGTAAGAGGACTTGTAGGTGGAAAAGTTTAAGATTGTGGTATATTTGAGTACCCTCGTCTTTTCACTTGATAAACAAATGTGTATCACACAGAAAAGTCTATTGAATAGATAAATCTGTCCCCCACAGGTATACCTACGATTTTTTGTTCCGTCTTTTTATAAATCAAGGTGAACATGAACCAATTGATAACCCGAACTTATATTCCCGAAGAATAGCCTAGAATTATCAATCACCTCACAATAATCTTAATCGATTAACAGAATAAGATATTGTGGAATCACAAACGATGAGACGAAGGTGTTTCTGACTACTTTTATATCTTTCCTATCGGAGATATAAATCTCAATCCAATCTTACGATTGTACTCAAACACGATAGAAACAGCAAGATCAGATCACGCAACTACAGAGAAAATAGTTGGGTCTAGCTTCACAATCCCAATGAAGTCTTTAAGTCGTTAACCTATAGGGTTTTGTCAAAAATCTAAGGTTAAAGGGGAATCGACTCTAGTTTATACAACTAGTATAACACAGGAGGTGTGGGGATAAGGTTTCCCAGTTGCTAGAGTTCTCCTTTATATGGATTTCAAATCAGGGTTTCTAATCTAAGTTACCTTGGTAACAAAGCATTCAATATTCACCGTTAGATGAAAACCTGATTAGATTCAAGCTAATATCTTTCAACCGTTAGATCAGACTTAGATTGTTATACACAAATGATATGTAACTTCATTTAGGTTTGAGTAACCGTACCTAAACATGTACACTTAGTTGGTTCAACAATAGTTAACCAATGGTTAGCCATATGAGCACTTTCATATCAACCTTATTCATCTTTACCATAACTAGTTCAAATGACTCAAATGAACTAGTTAGAGAGTTTTTCAATTGCTTAGATCTCATAGAAGTATACAAGATACAATCGAAGCAAAACCGATTTTGATTCACTCGAATCAATTCATGAACATTATAGCAATGGTTTGCAAAGATTGCATTCCTTATTATATAAATATTTTAGTTCATGAACAAACCGACTTTAGAAAGTAACCTACCTAAGTATGCAAACGGGTACGCGTACTTAAATAACCGGATTGAGTTTGTTTTTCTCTTTGAAACTCCAATAGAAATTCACGGACGTGAAACTTCCGCCAGTATGCGTACGAGTACGGATACTCACTCGGATTTCCAACAACCTCCAGTACGCCTACGGGTGCGCATACTTTGGGTTCCCGGTTTTGGACTTTTACACAAATGTGAGAACACACTATGTTTATATCCAAAGATGGTTACTTGTTCTAAACTCTCATTTGAATTATTGAAACTTTCTTAGAGGATGTCAAAATAGTTGTTATTCACAAACTATTTTCATCAAACCGATTGTCAAGTTATTGAAATAATCAACATGACTTTCGTCACGAGTAAAGATGAACTTGGCTAAAGCGAAAGCTTACTAACACATATTTTGAGAAATAGATAAGCGAGATAAACTCGGCTCGAAATAGCAAATGTGTATAATTGAAATCTATATAACAATACGACTTTTGTCTCAAATATGAGATAAAATAGATAGACTTTTAAGTGATAGATAAGCTCAAGTCTCCACATACCTTTTGTTGATGAAGTTCCACAAGTTCCCTTGAGTAGTTCTTCATCTTCAATCGTTGAACGTCGTGGAGTCTAAGGCTCAACTACACTTACTATCCTAATTCGAGACTTAGCTATAAGTAGACTAGAAATCAAGACTTATGGTTTTGGCAACTAAACTTGACAAACAAGCTTGAGATAGAAACACTTGCGAGTTCGACCGAGCAATGCTCTAACAATCTCCTCCTTTGTCAATTTTAGTGACAAAAGTATCAATATATATGGAATACAAAACAAATAAACTTTGTAGCTTCTCATCCAAATACTTGATCTCCTTGGTTCTTCAACATTACTCGAAATCTACGTCACTTCCAAGTACTCCAATGTTTCTAAAGGTATTCAATTCAGCATCATCGTTGTTGAAGATCCGTAGCTATAACAATGAGAAAAAAATAGCTCTCAATAATTTTTATACAATATCATAGTATTATTACACAGCATCAAAGTTAAATTGTATCACAACTTTGACAACAATACTATGGCGGTATGTATCACCCCCCTCCCCTAGCCAATACTTCATCTCTCATGAAAACCACTTCCCCTTACATAATGATCCGTAAACCATATGTATTTGAAGTGTGACAGTGAGTTAGTTTATTTTTTAGATTATAGTTGCTCGAAGACTAGCATATAATAAATTTGGAGGTATTTGTTAGACACATTTTTGTGGAAAAATTGACTAAAAAGGTGTTAAAGGCACCAAAAAGGCGTACTAAAGGAACCCCCTAAAATTACTTAAGTCACCCTCATTTCAGATAAGGGCACCCAACTTGTTAAATACATCGGCAAATGGATAAAGGCCTCTCTTCTTCTTCATTTTGAAACAGTTTCACGGAATTTATGGGAGATTTTAAAGATTTAACGCAAAGATATCTTATTGCCTATTATACAAGAAGTTTCATATCTTGAAGTTAAAATAGATAATATGCCCTGGATTTTATTCTAGCAAATAAAGGAAGATGTGTGATACATGGAGAAAGAAATTATTCCTGAGATATCTTTCATTAAACAGAAGATCTGGTGGAGTTATGAGAGATATTTGAGAATATATCCACTGTTATGTATAAATAGAAATTGGGGGAGAGCCACTAGGGGAATACGGAGAGCTTGGGTTTCGAAGAAAAAAAAAGTTGTAGTTTACTTTTTATTATTTTCTCTATTTTCACCTCTTGTAAACACTTTTGAGCAATGAAAAATAATTTTGAGCGCGTCTACAATATGAGGAGGTAAACCCAATCTCTGGGGCGACGAATGAAGTCATTCTTTCACTAATTATGTGGTAAAAAAATTGATTAATTTATGCAATTATTTTATGATTATTTGCACCGAATAAAAATTGAGTAAATGATTTTTATTAATTAGTTGTGTTTTCTCATGATGGAATATGCTTAGTTTAGGGATTTTGATGCTTCATGCTTCAGATTAACAATTGATGTTTTGAAAATATAATATAGGCAATAATAAAGAATCACAATTTCTTTTGATTTGAGCTATATTGTCTAGAATTGCATGATAAAAATTAATATTGAATCACATAAATAATGGTGAGTGATGGAATCCTTAGCCTCAGTACTCTCAAACATTTTTCAAAACAACTTTGTATAAATGTCTTTATTTAAGTACTTTAAATTAAATCTAGAATCGAATCTCTACAAGTTTTAACGAAACCTTATTGCTTACCACTGTACAAAGCCACATCATTTTTTTGCACCGCAGACGCGAACTTGTTGTTAGGTTTAGAATTTTAGATTTTATTTTATTTGTTCTATTTTACGTTTTGGGTATTTGTCTTTTCACTACAGATTTTGGAGTTTGGAGCGAAATAAAAAAGGAGTTGCCAAAGGTTTTGGTGATCCATTAAAAATTTGAAGTCAAAGACAAAGCGAAAAGAGCGAAAGAACAAAAATTTTTTAAAAAAAAGAGAGAATTTATTTTATTTTCTTAGATTTGGTTTTTATTTTTAGATTTTCTTTTTAGAAATTGTATTAGGATATCTTATAAATTTTCTTTTTCTTTTGGACTTTGGACTTTTCGATATTATTTTTATTTTTAAACCCTAAGGAAGGGTATATAAAATATTAAACTGCACATGGAAGGACGACAGTTACGATTCTGTCTCGGCCCCTCGGGTTCGTACACTGACATAAGGGTCGATGGCCCGAGTCTACTTCAGTGGTTCATCCCCGTATGGCACGAGAGGTAAGTTTTTATAAACACGCGTGAATGTCCTATCAGCGGGTTACTATCTTCCTTCATATGCATATATGTTGAGGAATTGAATACGGTTTTTAATTTCTAGAATGAGACCGATAGGATAACGAGCTTGATAGGAAAGTCGTTCAAATCAAGATAAGGACTCGAATTTCATCACCGTTTCCTTATTGCCCGCCTTAGGATCACGTAATCTACGTGAAACTAAGCCTTAAAATTTTTGCTGGAACGAGACCAATATGGTAACGAGCTTGATAGGAAAGTAGTTCAAAATACATATTGGTTGCTCTATTAAGCCTATCTCGAAGTTCATGATAACTATTGTAGGTTAAGCGAGCTGCTTTGTAGCCCAAGGAAATGTTGCCGGTGAGGCGGGGGTGTTCAAGCTCCATAGAGCTTTTCCTGTCTCTATTAAACTTACTTTAATTCAGATTGATTCCAGAGAGGTTTGCTGAAATTGTAATGAATTGCCTTTTGAAAAAATAGAAGCTGGTGTAGAAACAATCTATGAGAGCCATCATGCTTTTTGTTTGCTAGAATCAATAGGCTTGTTATGGTGGAGTCAGCCTTGTGTGTGTTTGCTTATAACTTCCCTTCCTTTAGGATTTTCCTTTCCTTTTAGTTTTATCTAGTGTATGCCTGAGGTCATTAGAGAACGGTCTTGGAAAAGAGACAATTTAGGTTTTTCACTAATCAAACGACCTAGAATGTCTCTTTTCCAAGCCCGTTCTCTAATGACCTCGGGCATACACTAGAAAAAACTAAAAAAAAAAAAAATCCTAAAGGAAGGGAAGTTATAAGCAAACACACACAAGGCTGACTCCAGCACAACAAGCCTATTGATTCTAGCAAACAAAAAGCATGATGGCTCTCATATATTGTTTCTACACCAGCTTCTATTCTTTCGAAAGGAAATTCATTACAATTTCAGCAAACCTCTCTGGAATCAATCTGAATTAAAGTAAGTTTAATAGAGACATGAGAAGCTTTATGGAGCTTGAACACCCCCGCCTCACCGGAAACATTTCCTTGGGCTACAGAGCGGCTCGCTCAACCTACAGTAATTATCATGAACTTCGAGATAGGCTTAATAGAGAAACCAATATGTCTTTTGAATGACTTTTCTATCAAAGTCGTTACCTTATCGATCTCGTTCTAGTCAAAATCTTAAGGCATAGGTTCACGTAGGTTACGTGTTCCTAAGGCATGCAAGAAGGAAACAGTGATGAAATCCGAGTCCTTATCTTGATTTGATCAGGCCTTGCCCTTTAATATAAATCAAAAACCGTATTAAACTCCTCAACATATATGCATACGAAGGAAGACAGTAACCCGCTGATAGGGGATTCACGGGTTTTTAGAAAAAATTACCTCATGTTCCAGACTGGGGATGAACCGCTGAAGTCAACTCGGGCCACCGACTCCTTTATCAGTGTACGAACCCGAGGGGCCGAGACAATATCGTAATTGTCGTCCTTACCTGTGCAGTTTAATATTTAATATACCCTTCCTTAGGGTTTAAAAATAAAAATAATGTCCAAAAGAAAAAGAAAATTACAAAAATATAAGATATCCTAATACAATTTCTAAAAAAGAAAATCTAAAAATAAAAACCAAATCTAAGAAAATAAAATAATTCTCTCCCGCTTTTTTTAAAAAAAAAATCTTCTGCTCTTTTCGCTTTGTCTTTGACTCCAAATCTTTAATAGATCACCAAAACCTTTGACAAATATTTTTCTCTTGCGCTCCAAATTCCAAAATCTATAGTGAAAAGACAAATACCCAAAAACGTAAACTAGAACAAATAAAATAAACTAAAAATTAAATCTAATTCTAAACCTAAAGACAAGTTCGCGTCGGCGGTGCCAAAAATTGACGTGGCTTTGTAAAGTGCTAAGTAATAAGGGTTCGCTAAGACTTGCAGAGATCCGGTTCTAGATTTAATTTAAAGTACTTAAATAACAAAAAAGTAAATTAAGTTGGTGTGAAAAATGTTTGAGTGTAATGAGGCTAAGGCTCTCCAATATTTATGTGATTCAATATTAGTTTTTATCATGCAATTCTAGACAATATGGCTCCAGTCAAAGGAAATTGTGATTCTAAATTATTACCTTTAGATTTCAAAACATCAATTGTTAATAGAAAGCATGAAGCATCAAAATCCCTAAACTTAGCATACTTCATCAACAAAAAACACCACTAATTAATAAAAATCATTTACTCAATTTTTATTTGGTGTAAATAATCATAAAATAATTGCATAAATTAATTTCAATAAATTTTACCACATAACTATTGAAAGAATAACTTCCACCATCTCCCTGGAGATGGGGTTTAGGTCCTCATATCATCGACACGCTAAAAATTATTTTTCATTGCTCAAAAGTGTTTACAAGAGGTGAAAATAGAGAAAATAATAAAAAGGAAACTATAACTTCTTTTTCTTCGAACCCCAAGCTCTCTGTATTCCCCTAGTGGTTCTCCCCCAACTCCTATCTGTACATAGATATATTCTCAAATATCTACCATAACTCCACAGATTTTCTCTTTAGTGAAAGATATCTCAGGAATAATTTCTTTCTCTATTTATCACACATCTTCCTTTATTTGCTAGAATAAAATCCTAGGGATATTATCTTTTTTAATTTTAAATAAAATCCCAGATTCTCTTTCTTCTTTTCAATAAAAACCAACTCATAAATATATTATCTCTTTTAACTTCAAGATATGAAACTTCTTGTATAATAGGCAAGAAGATATCTTTGCGTTAAATCTTTAACATCTCCCATAAATTTCGTGAACCTGTTTCAAAATGAAGAAGAAGAGAGGTTTTTATTCATTTGTTGGGTGCATTTAACAAGTTGGGTACCCTTATCTGAAATGAGGGTGCCTTTAGTAATTTTAAGGGTTGCATTTAGTACGTCTTCTGGGTGCCTTTAATACTTTTTTAGCCAATTTTTCCAAAAATACCTACACACACAAAACATCATAATAAGTACGAAATCGAGCACTAACATTACAGAAAATTGAGAATAATTCAGACACTAAAATGTGTTTAACATATACCTAATTTTTTTTACACACATCGATGATTTTGATCCAGATGAAAAAACATGAAAAATTCAACAAATTCATCAGATGTTACAATTATAAAATCACGAGAAGAAGAAGTGACCAAACACAAACAATAAAATAAAATATTTTTTTCTATTATTTTAGATGTGGTTTTCGAATAATTATTGAATATCCCGTTAATCTTAACATAACTGATATATATGCAAATTTCTGTTACCCGTAATATAAATGTAGGATATCTGATAAAAGTTAATGAACTCATATATAATGCCCTTTATGCATCTTGCTAAGTGTCCTTGACAAGAAAATAAAATAAAATTAGATAAGACTATGTTTTTAAAGAATCTATGGACTGGCAAAGGGCTTCTGTCGTCGCCCATCGCGTATCCATTAAAAATTAAAGTTGAGGATCACTTCGGGTTAGTTTGCCAATAAGTCACGTCTGAGTTACTTTTTCTACAAATATGTGAGTAACAGAAGAAATTAAATTAGTGTACCGCTCGGTTGAACTCATAAGTTTGCTATCTCGAGCTTGTTGTCAATGTTAGATGTAAGGAACCGCAATCTCGTCAACGCTATTAGACTAGTCAAGAGACGATTTAGCCGCTAATTACTAGATTAGTTCAACACGAACGTTAATTAATAGAAATTAATATAACAACGATCTAGATACGATCCTAGTGCCGTTAGATAGATCTCGGAAAGTTACGTGGAATGGACTACTCGAACGTGTCGATCGGATACCAGATGAAGATGTAATCATCAAATATGTGTGAAGGGCAAAACAGTCATTTTGTAGTTAGACCGACTGGGGCTTCCCTTATCCTTGCTGGGTGTTCTGGTAGAATGTCTCTTGGCCTTATCTCTAGCCATCGAGAGGATAACTCTCATTTTCTTTCTTTCTTCTTCTTTCTTCTCTTTAGTTTTTCTTCTCTGCCTTCTTCTGCCGACGCTGAGAGGTGAGTATGAGATTCCATTTAAGAGAATTAATTATTGAGGGAGAGCAGATTAAGGAGAACATGTTGTTGATGTGGTGATTGTTTGAGCTGAGGAGAAGATGGGGTTGACGATGTGGTAGCTGAAGTTAGGGTTTGTAAATTCTTTAATTGAAATTCGTATGGAATTATAGGGTAATTAGGTGGCTGCTGGAGGAAGATCAGAGGGGTTGAGGTTTAATTACGGTTTTGAAGTTGTTATGTTGATTGAAGAATTAGGGTTTCATCTTAGGCCTGAGATTAATAAGAGTAATTGGGAAATTAAGGTTTGGTTTGAATTGAGAGGTGAACTGAGTTGTTAATGGATGAAGAATTGAGGATTAATACTGAATCGATGAAGTGAAGCTGTTCTAAAGGTGAATCGGAAAGAAAAGGTAAATTACGGTTCTTCTGATTTGAAAATTAAGTTTTGTGAATCTGATTAATTGATTGAGTAATTAATCTTGGGTTTATTTCTGATTTGAGTAGAAATGGTTGTATGAAGTTCAATTTTGATTCAAGAGGAATTAGGGTCTGTTCTTTCTTAATCTAGAATATAGAATCCTGGTGTTTGAATATTTTTCTTGAGATAGAAGAAAAGTTGGATATTATGGGTCGCGCTGTGTGAAATTTATATAATTGTGGTTGTAGTTTCGGTTTTGGTTGAATTACAGGGGATTTGAATAATAGTGGAGGTCTGAGAATGTCTGTACTGGTGGTGGTAATGAAATTGGTTAAACTGAGTTGTTGGTTGGTTTGAGTGCAGATTGAAGTTGAAATTATGGATAGTGATATTGAATTGAGATGTTGAAACATGGATTAGATGTATGAGCTACGTTTACTGTTAAAATTGAGTTACATGAAGAAGAGTTGTGGTGGCTTTGTTTAAGAAGAGAATGTAGAGGAATTGAGTAATCACAGATGTGAAGTTGGAGCTATTGCTGTGCTGAAGTGGAGATTCAGGTGATGTTGGTTTGATTTAGAATGGAAGAGTGTTTGTAGATATCGCTTTGAACATAGTTGAGAAGTTGCAGTTGGAGTTGGAGATAATCTGGTGGTGGTGTTGCTGTTGTGAGAGTTGTTGTAGTTGCAGGCGGGGAAGGTGTAACTGAGTTTGGTAGTAGTGTTGATTCTAAATGGATTGCAAGTTTAAATGAATGGATTAAGGCTATGTGAACTAGAGAAAGTAATTGAAGGTGACTGTAATTGGCTTTGGTGTTGATTATAGAATTGCAATTAGTGTTGCTGTAAAGCTTGGAACTGCAATTGCAGGTAACCGGTGTTTGTAATTGTATTTGATTATGAAGTTTGTTTTAAGATTCAATGAATTGATGCAATAAGTAGTTTGGAGTCGAACTTGAGTTAGAGTTGTAAGTGTTAGAATTAAAGTGAAGCTGTGTTTGAGTTTTTGGCCTATGCAATGGCCTGCTAGTCATCCCAGTCAGCCCTAGTGCATCTGACTGAGTCGAGTTACCCTTGTTAGCCTGAGTTGAATCGGTCTGAGTCAGTTGACCAGACCTTAACCCGTTGACTTGACATATGGCTGAACTTTGACCTAGACTTAGATGTTGACTGTTAGTTGACCGGTGATTGTTAGTTGACTCAGATGGACTGGACCTTAGTTAATTGGCCTGTTTAGAGAACTTGAGTTTATGACTAGTTATCTTATGTTGATGAATTGGACCTCTGTGGTCTGAATTGACCTTTAGCTCCTTCTACAAAGTTGTAGATATCCGTAAGACTTGCTAATAGATTACAGAATCAATCTAATTGAATTAGTAAACCTTGGTTATGTTAAAGGTAGAGGATGAAAAGATGTAAAGTCATAAATGGGCTTAGAACCATTAGATAGACTTGTATAATTCTTGTGTGAGCCATTTTAGCTAGACTCTTAGAATTCTTGTGTGATTAACAGTTAGTTTGTATTAACATCGATCGATTCAAGGATGAACCATTGGATCGTGGATCTCGAGGTAGGCGTGGCTTGTCATCAAGAGATGTGGGTATACTTTAACTCTTTTGAAACCATTGTTTGTTTCTTTTACAAAAATTTATGTTTAACAAACTCACGCATTGTCTGTTCGTGCTTTTCATGCATTGTTTAATTTGTGTTATGATTATTCTGTTGATTCTTTGAATCTTTCCATGAATTGGAAAGGACTTGTAATGTTTGTCGTCATTATGAATTGTAATGGGAAATGAGAATTTCCAAGTGTGGTATATAGGATGCGCTCCTCCATATTTTATATCCACATGAATTCAGCTTTTATGCTTATTAGGTGTGGAACAACCCGGCATCAATATAGTTATGTAGGTGTGGAAAAACCCGGCATCACTAATATATATTGTTTGAAGAAGGCGTTTGTCCATATACATGTTTGTGCATTTCCAGTGACTTAGTCACTTTGATGTTTGGGAAAACATGAGTTGTTTCCAAATCTTGCTCATGATTTCTTTAAAGTTAAATGTTATTCCTGCGTGACACTCCTTTTAGGGATGATGTGCTCACCCATTCCCACTTTCAGTTTCAGATACAGATCAGAGTTGCACATCGAAAGCTTCGAGGAGTTGAGTCCGTTTGTTAGATTACTTCGGTTATGTTTATTATGTTGCATATTATATTTGTAAACCAAATGACTATTGTATATATATCATTTGAGAGAAGTTTTTGTATATATATTTCTGAGCGGGGCTAGTTTTGGGTTAAATTTTGTAGAAGATTTCTTAATTGAAAGTTTTAACTATTTTGAATTAGATTCGTAGTGCCTCTTTATTTAGTTAATCTCTTGGATTAGTCAGCTGCTAGCTTTGGGCTCGCTACATTAGATGTGCAAAACTATATCTTCATGTCTAGTCTACTATGGTCAAGTCTCGAACTAGGATTAGAGTATGGTAGTTGAATATCAGACTACATGGAATAACCTTCGAAAATTGAAGACTGGAGAACAAAAGAAGACATTTGCAAGAGCTTCATCGACAAAGAGGTATGTGAAGACTGAACCACCTTATTTACTCACGGCATTTACCATTCTATATTATGAGACTATGTCATATGATTTTAGTAGATTTAATAATTCGAAGAATAACTTTCGAGTTCAAGCTTGTCTTGGTTAAACTCTAGAAATATGATTCAAGCAATGAATGTTCTATATCCTTCAAAATCTTAGTTGAAAATAATTTATTATTCAAGAACTATTTTTCTTTCAAGTTGATCATTTGGAAATTTCTTAAGCAAAACTTCATACTGCATTATATAAATCCGCTACAAGCACTAACATACTATCAGACGTAGAACTAGAATGTAGTTGAGACCGAATCGACCTTCCGAGCAATTCAACTTTAGTCGTGTTCATACTTCCGCGATCCAACGTGATCCACACACTCCCTTTACAGTCCTCAGAGTTTTTTTAGCAGTAGTGAATACTTTTAACTATTATTCCTCTAACGGATGGCCTATTGATTTGCTTCAGAAAGATATATAATCAAGGCAATGGAAATTTGTTTGCTTATGACGGATCTTCAGGGATAAAAACCCCAATAATTAGAATTACTTACTCTCTACAAAAGATTATAGAGATGCCTAAACGATTACCTCTGAAAAAGCGGGGGTCTAACAACCACACCCAATATTACGCTTAGAATTTTGTATGGACTAATCCCAATATACTTTCAAGAGAATCAACTAGACAGTCAGAATCAATCTTAAGAAAAGTATATCAACGAGTTATATCTCAATTTCTCAACTCAATCTGCAATCAAACAAATAGGAATTTGCGAGCCCGATTGAATAAAAGAAATAACTTGGACGGTATCAAAAACCAATATCCAAGTGTCAATCAATTTAATCAACAACCAAGGTTGGATTCACAATTGATTGAACTTACGCATAACCTGTGATAATTCAATTATATAAATAAATATAATGTGAAAAAGAAATAACACAGACACCAAAAGTTTTGTTAACGAGGAAACTGCAAATGCAGAAAACCCCGGGACCTAGTCCAGATTTGAACACCACATTGTATTAAGCCGCTACAAACACTAGCCTACTCCAAGTTAACTTCGGTCTGGAATGTAGTTGAGCCTTAACCAATCTCACACTGATCAAGGTACAGTTGCGCTCCTTACATCTCTGAATCCCAGCAGGACTCTACGCACTTGATTCCCTTAGCTGATCTCACCCACAACTAAGAGTTGCTACGACCCAAAGTCGAAGACTTGATAAACCAATCTGTCTCACACAGAATAGTCTATTGGATAGATAAATCTGTCTCCCACAGATGTACCCTATGAGTTTTGTTCCATCTTTTGATAAGTAAAGGGGAACATGAACCAATTGATATACCAGACTTATATCCCCGAAGAACAGCCTAGAAATATCAGTCACGTCACAATAATCTTAATCGTATGGTAGCGAAACAAGATATTGTGGAATCACAAACGATGAGACGAAGATGTTTGTGACTACTTTTTATCTTGCCTATCGGAGATTAAATCTCGGGCAAATATTAGAGAAGATATCACGATAGAAAGCAGCAAGATCAAAACACCCAACTACAGAGAAAATAGTTGGGTTTGGCTTCACAATCCCAATAAAGTCTTCAAGTCGTTAACCTACAGGGTTATGGAAAAACCTATGGTTAAAGGAGAATCGAATCTAGTCGCAACTAGTATCACACAGGAGGTGTGGGGATTAGGTTTCCCAGTTGCTAGAGTTCTCCTTTAAATAGTCTTCAAATCAGGGTTCGCAATCAATGTTACCTTGGTAACAAAATATTCAATATTCACCGTTAGATGAAAACCTGATTAGACTAAAGCTAATATATTTCAACCGTTAGATTGAACTTAGCTACACAAATGAAAAGTGACCTTTTTTAGATATGAGTAACTGTACCTAAGTGTGTACACCTTTGTTGGCTCAACAATAGTTAACCGCAGTTAGCCATATGTACACTTTCATATCAACCATATTCTTCTTAACCATAACTAGTTCAAATGACTCAAATGAAACTAGTTCTAGAGTTGTTCAATTGTTTATATACTCATATAAGTATACAAGACACAATTGAAGCAAAATCGATTTTGATTCACTCGAATCAAGTCATGAACATTATAGCCGCGGTTTGCAAAAGATTGCATTCCTTATTATATAAATATATTAGTTCATAAACAAACCAATTTTAGAACATAACCCACTCAAGTATGCAAACGGGTACGCATACCTTAGTGGCCGGACTAAGTTTGGGTTCGCCAGTATGTGAATGGGTACGCATACCACCAAACTCAGTAAAGTCTCAGAACTTCAACCTCACGCTATTACGCGTAACGGTATGCGTACTTAGTTCCCGGACCTTTACTAAACCAATCAGTACACATACGGGTATGCATACCATGGTTCCCGGGCTTGGATTACACATATGCAAGTACACATACTGTGCTTATATCCAATTATTCTAAACTCTCATTTCAACCATTGGAACATTTTCAGAAGACGACAATAGCTGTTTCACACAAACTATTAGCTTCAAAGCAATTTTCAAGTGATCAAATGATCAATACAAAACATTCCGAGTCTACATTAAATGACTATCTCACACAAATCATGTAAGATGTTATCATGCGATTTTCACATGATCATCTTTTGACTTTCGTCAAGAATACAAGATAAACTTGGTTAAAGCGAAAGCTTACCAAGACATATTTCGAGAAATAGATAAGGGAGATAAACTCGGCTCGAAATATCAAATGTGTATAATTGAAGTCTATATAGGAATACGACTTTTGTCTCAAATAGGAGATAAAGTAGATATAATTTTGAGTGATAGATGAGTTCAAGTCTCCACATACCTTTTGTTGATGAAGTTCCGCAAGTTCCCCTGAGTAGTTCTTCGTCTTCATTCGATGAACGTCGTGAAGTCTAAAGCTCAACTACGCTTACTATCCTAATCCGAGACTTAGCTATAAGTAGTTTAGAAATCAAAACTTATAGTTTTGGCAACTAAACTTGACAAACAAGCTTGAGATAGCAACGCTTGCTAGTTCGACCGAGCAATGCTATAACAATAATCCAAGTTTTGTTTGTGAGTATCGTTTCTTTGTCGCTTTGATGTTCTATGATGGCTTGGTATACTTTGTTATCCGTGTTTGGCCATCTTTGGAAGTTTTTGAGTGCAATAAGGCTCCAGTGTTTCTTCAAAGCTTGTTTGAGACCTTAGAAAGTGAAATATCCCGCTATAATTGTTACCGCGATGACTTTCATGTGATTGCATGGGATTTATCATTCTTTCTCTTAGTTGGAAAACTGTCGTTTCCTTTTTTATCACTAGAGTGGATGTTGGATGGAGATTCTGTGTTGGGTGATTATTATAATTTTTTTCTTGTGTAAGAAATTTTGGGGTTTTGCTCTTGGGGTAGATTCTTGGTCTGGGTGGTCTCCTCCTTTTGAAGAAAAGGTTGTGTTTGTATTTTATCTATTGCTTTCCTTTTTTAGTTGAAATTGATTGTGTTGAGAATAAAGAGTTGGAAGCTGAGGAATTTGCTGAAGAAGAAGTTATTTTTGCAGGGAATTGAGAAGGTTTAGAAGGGGGGTGAATTTTGGGGTTTGTGAGTTGTATTCGGACTTGATTAATTTTTGATTTTCGAGAGAGACTGATGCAGGCATGGTAGTAAAGATGACTAGTGTTGATGATGCTTTTACTGCAGTTGGAGGTTGCCATGCATTGGTTGGTGGTGGAGGTGCTTGATGATCCATTAGCGGAAGGCGTTACACACATAAAAAATTCTAGTAAGAGAATAATGGGGTTTTATAAAGGAATTGAGTTGTATAGATGGTCGATTATTGATGAGTTGATAAGAGAAAAATAAAAACTTAGAATATCGAGCCAAACATATATTTGTCTTTCGATTTTGTATTAAGCTGACACTGTGATGATTCAAGATATCAAATTACCAAGTGTTTACTCCAACACAGAATGAATATCGTAAATTATACATTGGTGATATGCAGGATTTGTGTTTTCTTGACCATGGTAAATGCGTCGGCCATCTTGACCATGAGAGAGAAACTATTATTTTTTAATGGTTATCGCGTACTCCTTCAAATGTGCATAATCGAAGTCTATATAGCTATACGGCTTTTGTTTCAAATAGGAGATAGAGTAGATGGACTTTTGAATGATAGATGAGTTCAAGTTTCCACATACCTTTTGTTGATAAAGTTCCACAAGCTCCCCTTAGTAGCTCTTCGTCTTCAATCGATGAACGCCGTGAAATCTAATGCTCAATTACACTTTCTATCCTAATCCGAGACTTAGCTATAAGTAGACTAGAAATCAAGACTTATAGTTTTGAAAACTAAAGTTGACAAACAAGCTTGAGATAACAACGTTTGCGAGTTCGACCGAGCAGTGCTCTAACAATCTCTCCCTTTGTCAATTTTAGTGACAAAACTATCAATACATATGGAATACAAAATAAATAAACTTTGTAGCTCTCAATCCAAATGCTTGATTTCCTTGGTTCTTCAACATTACTCGACATCTTCGTCACTTCCAAGTACTCTGGTGATTCTGAATGTGTTCAACTCAGCATCATAGTTGTTGAAGATTCGTAGCTATAACAATGAGAAAACAGTAGATCTCAATCATTGTTATACAATGTCATAGTATTATTACACAACATCAAAGTTCAATTGTATCACAACTTTGGCAATAATACTATGGTGATATGTATCACCCCCCCTAGCCAATACTTCATCTCTCATGAATACCACTTCCCCTTACATAATGATCCGTAAACCATATGTATTTGTAGTGTGAACTACACATTAATTCTCCCCCTTTTTGTCAATATAAATTAGCAAATGTACGAAACATAATGTGATCCTAATGAAATTTGCATAGAGATACTTCATGATCGAAAGGGAACATATCAACTTTGTTTCGATGATTTCACATAGCCGAAACTAGTGTATTCACCAAGGAGTTTATAAAGATACAAGAAAACTCCTACAATATTCCACAGCCGCACTCCCCACAAAGATGTGGCAATTAAGCACAAGTTCAATTAAGAACTCTCTCCCATTAAATGTCATTCCCGAAAGAACAACAAGAGCGACCTTACTTTCACAATAAAATAAGAATTTCTTTGGACATTAACAGATCACATGAAACATGAATTTGTATCCAAAATACTCAATTAAATTAACCACATGAGAACCCATGATTAATTTAATAGGAAATGTTCAATATAAGAGAACTTATGGAGCCGTACAATACTTACACAAAGATGTGGATCAGAGAAAGACCAATACTGCAGAATATTAAAATATTCATTCTATTTTTCCTTAATATTTGCATAGAGACATGTAATAGACTTAATCTTTGTAAACAAAAGTTCATCCTATATTCCATCAATATATTCATAATGACATAATAGGCTTAGCTTTTGTTATCGAAAGTTCATTCTATCTTTTATTGATATTTTCATAAAGACATATGATAGACTTAACTTTGAGCAAATATGGGACAATCATAGTTCACGGACGCAAATACACATATCTCATAATAAGTTGTAATATATAAAACTATAAAGATAGTACTGCAAAAAATCATCTTCCAAATAAACTTTAGAATTTAAATAGATAAATCCGAAAACATTGCAAGATAAAAATCGTTGGAAATAGCTATGTGTACTCACAATAATGGTTATTCACAACCCTAGTTATCCTTCTTAAACCACAAGAATAAATTCTCATAAGAAGTTTACTAGACAAAATAAAGACAGCAAGCATAAATTAAAATACTCCTAAACCAATAAAACCGATCATGAACGGAATCAAAGATCACTTCCGGAACCCCCATGAGTCTTGAGTCCTTTGAGCTCGTGATTGACAACATCCACTGCTTCTTCAAAGAAGATATCCTCATTGAGAAAATCTTTAACATGTGTCTTCATGAGAACAAGGTCTGAATTAACCATTTTCAACTAAGTTCTTAACACATCTATACCCTTCATAGTATCAACAAGTTGCAGTTTTGCTTCCTCAAAGTATTTAGAAAAATCATGAACCACTTCAGCAGAAACCATATCCTCATTCTCAACATCCTGATGAGTATGGGCATAGTAGCATGAGGCATCAAGATTTTGATCATCATCTTCTACTAGGGTTCTTTTCTTCCTCCCTTTGGACTCAAAACTGATACCTTTATCAAGAAAACCTCTTGCAAACCACCAGTGCGAGAAGGTGAAGACATTCTTGATAAAAAGACAATAATCTAGAGTATGCGTACGTGACTCAATAGGTTTGGTATTTAAATGGTTTCTTAGGGATGGTAACTTTTAGGGTTTCTAAAGGAAGTTCGTGAAAAGTAAGACATGGGTACACGTACGAACACAATCCGAACCCAAGATAAAAACAAAACCAAAACGAAACGTTCCTTTTTTGCAAGGTAAGAAAAACAGTATAATTTTGCTACGTGAAGATTTTCTTTCACAAATTTTTGGCTCAACAAATTTTATATCTTTATTGAGAAATAATTTAGAGCACAAGAGTAGCAGGCAACATAGTTGCAAAAAAATAAAAAAAATCTTTTTCAAAAACAAAAAGAAGACAATCGAAGAAATTCTCGAGACACAACCAATACTTAGGTAAAGCTGTCTGTGGACAATAGTTTAGCTATGGACGATAACTAAATATCTCAACTAATCAGAAAGCATTTTGCTAAAAGTATACCTGATTATTAACAAATCCTACTCAATAGGATTTTTATGAATTATGAGTAAGCATTCAACCCTTATGATTAATTAGCACAAGTATGAGCCCCAAGCTCATTTAAATGAATGGTGTTCACGATTGAGTTTTTTTTTCCTTCCAATTCTAGGATAAATTCCTTTTGACGTGAAAAAACATCATAAAACTTACTGTCATGAAAATATGTGACTAAGTTAGAATCCTTACCAGAAGAGGTTTGTGTGGAGGATTTTGACAGCCTTTTGATAAGAACCTTGTATCCTTCAATTATCATATTTAGGTTGTCCTTCATACCTCCACTTTTCATTCCTTCTCCTGAAACCTTATTCGCATCAATAATAGAATTATCTCCCTTTTTAGCCGAAGAAGATCCTTGATCTCTTCTTGGACGAATCGTGTTTAGATTACTGTTACATGCATGAACATTCGAGGAACAAATCGAACTGACTTTCCTGATAGGATTCACAGGGTGAGTACTAAAACCAATTGGTTTAGACATACGAATGTCAGTTACACATTTGAGAATTAAATCTAAGGTATGTTGAAGTCGAACAATAGAATTGTCATTCAACCTTGATTTCCTCATTTGTTCAACATGTCCTTTTGAATCACAAAAGAGACACACTTTCTGATCACCTGAGTGATTAGAGTTAACAGACTTAACACAATCGTTGGGAAATTTCTTCCTTCCGTGTGATGTGGAGATTCCTTGATTAGAGGAAGATACAGGCACATCTTTTCCAATCGGAAGGGACTGCGATTTTGCTTCTGGAACTGAATTTTCAGTTGGGACAGAAGTATATTGGTATAGTGGACTCTTTAGAACATCCTTGAATAGGGAATTTACTCAAAAGATGTTCAATTTCCAAGGCATCCTTCTTGAGTTTCGCCTCGAGTAAGGTTCATGAGACACAAACATCAGCGTTTTCTTCGCTAAGATCCTTTAATTTAGAGTCACGATATTTTACTATACTGATGAGTGCATTGACGTTGTGTTTAAACCGATTGATTCCATCATCCTGGATTCTACAAGATTTAGAATCAGTTCACTCTCTTTGGCTGCTTCCCCTTCATCAACAGAGTCAGACTCGTTAGACAGGTAATCGGGAAGACACTTGTCAATGCACGTCTGTTTCGTTGGAACACTATGTTCATATATATTTGATATTGAAAAATCTTTCTCTTTAATAAATTTCATGGAAACAGAACTTTTATTTCTGATGATGCTTTTTTCTCAGATATCACTACTGCCCATAGAATCAGATCGCTACAAACACAGACTTGTGATTAAGTGTGTTTGCCTGCTCTGATACCAATTGAAAGAGCGGGGGTCTAACAACCACACCCAATATTTCGCTTAAAAATCTGTATGGACTAACTAAAATATACTTTCAACAGAATCAACTAGACAGTCAGACTCAATCTTAAGAAAAGTATATCAAAGAGTTATATCTTAATTTCTCAATTCAATATGCAATCAAACGAATAGGAATTTGCGAGCCCGATTGAATAAAAGAAATAACTTGGACGGTATCAAACACCAATATCCAAGTGTCAGTCAATTTAATCAACAACCAAAGGTTGGATTCACAATTGATTGAACTTACTCACAACCTTTGATATTTCAATTATATAAACAAATATAATGCGGAAAAGAAATAACATAGACACCAGAAGTTTTGTTAACGAGGAAACTGCTAATGCAGAAAAACCCCGGGACCTAGCCCATATTTGAACACCACACTGTATTAAGCCGCTACAGACACTATCCTACTCCAAGTTAATTTCAGACTGGAATTTAGTTGAGCCCTAACCAATCTCACACTGATCAAGGTACAGTTGCGCTCCTTACGTCCCTGAATCCCAGCAGGACTCTACGCACTTGATTCTCTTAGATGATCTCACCCACAACTAAGAATTGCTATGACCCAAAGTCGAAGACTTGATAAACCAATTTATCTCACACAGAGAAGTCTATTGGATAGATAAATATGTCTCCCACATATATACCTATGAGTTTTGTTCCGTCTTTTGATAAATCAAGGTGAACATGAACCAATTGATATACCAGACTTATATTCCCGAAAAACAACCTACAAATATCAATCACGTCACAATAATATTAATCGTATGGTAGCGAAACAAGATATTGTGGAATCACAAATGATGAGACGAAGATGTTTGAGACTAATTTTTATCTTGCCTATCGGAGATTAAATCTCGAGCAAATTTTAGAGAAGATAATATTTAATCACGATATAAAACAACAAGATCAGAACACGCAACTACAGAGAAAATAGTTGGGTCTGGCTTCACAATCCCAATGAAGTCCTAAAGTCGTTAACCTACAGGGTTTTGGAAAAACCTAAGGTTAAAGGAGAATCGACTCTACTGGCAACTAGTATCACACATGAGGTGTAGGGATTAGGTTTCCCAGTTGCTAGAGTTCTCCTTTATATAATCTTCAAATCAGGGTTCGCAATCAATGTTACCTTGGTAACAAAGCATTCCATATTCACAATTAAATGAAAACTTGATTAGACTCAAGCTAATATCTTTCAACCGTTAGATCGAACTTAGCTTGTTACACACAAATGAAAAGTGACTTCATTTATATATGAGTAACCGTACCTAAACGTGTACACCTTTGTTGGCTCAAAAATAGTTAACCGAAGTTAGTCATATGAACACTTTCATATCAACCTTATTCATCTTAACCATAACTAGTTCAAATGACTCAAATGAAACTAGTTCTAGAGTTGTTCAATTTTTTATATTCTCATACAAGTACACAAGACACAATTGAAGCAAAATCGATTTTTATTCACTCGAATCAAGTCATGAACATTATAGCCACGATTTGCAAAAGATTGCATTCCTTATTATATAGATGTATTAGTTCATGAACAAACCGATTTTAGAACATAACCCACTCAAGTATGCAAAGGGGTACGCATACCTTAGTGGCCGGATTAAGTTTGGGTTCGCCAGTATGCAAACGGGTACACAAACTCATTAAAGTCCCGGAACTTGAACCTCACGCCAGTACGCGTACCGGTATGCGTACTTAGTTCCCGGACCTTTACTAAACCAAACAGTACGCACACGGGTATGCATACCATGGTTCTTGGACTTGGATTACACATATGGAAGTACGCATACTGTTCTTATATCCAATTGTTCTAAACTCTCATTTGAACCATTAAAACATTCTCGGAAGACGACGATAGCTGTCTCACACAAACTGTTAGCTTCAAAGCAATTTCAAGTGATCGAATGATCAATACGAAATATTCCGAGTCTACATCAAATGACTGTCTCACACAAATCATGTAAGATGTTAACGGACGATTTTCACATGATCATCTTTTGACTTTCGTCAAGAATATAAGATGAACTTGGTTAAAGAGAAAGCTTACCAACAAATATTTCCAGAATATGTAAGCGAGTTAAACTCAGCTCGAAATATGAAATGTGCATAATTGAAGTCTATGTAGCTATACGACTTTTGTCTCAAATATGAGATAGAGTAGATAGACTTTTGAGTGATTTATGAGTTCAAGTCTCCACATACCTTTTGTTGATGAAGTTCCACAAGCTCCCCTTAGTAGTTCTTCGTCTTCAATTGATGAACGCCGTGAAGTCTAATGCTCAACTACATTTTCCATCCTAATATGAGACTTAGCTATAAGTAGACTAGAAATCAAGACTTATAGTTTTGGCAACTAAACTTGATAAACAAGCTTGAGATAGCAACGCTTGCGAGTTCGACCGATCAGTGCTCTAACAACCTCACAATTAGAATTACTTACTAATGTCGATTTATGTTCTATAAATTTTATATTCGACATACATATGATGGTTAAAATATTTTTATCTTTCTCTGATAAAGATCATTTTTGTGTGATTCTTTTGTTTTGCAAGGAATAACATATATGGGGGGAGAACTCTACTTTGAAGTTGCGCTTAATGATTATTCTTTCTGGGGAGCATGGTTGTGGAAATCGAGGGAAAATTTATTTCTGATAATCTTTTTCCTGATAAGTAACAAGATCAATTATGATTTTAGTTGTCTTATCGAAGTTAGGGAATGATTGCTTTAGTTAATTGCTTTTCTAGTTATAAAAATTAAGTTAATTCTGACATTAATTTTTGTGCGTTGAAATATTTTAAATTAATTATGATTCCTGACAAGAAACTAATTATCTAGTTTAGTTTATTGAAACATGGTACAATTATTTTTGTATAATTGGATCCTGATAAGTAACTAGGTTAATTATGGTCTTAGTTTGGCTTATCGAAATAAAGGAAAGTTACTTCGGGTAATTGTTCCTTGGTAAGAGGATAAAAAAAATTACTTAGGTAGTTCAGATTTTAGTGGTGCTTATAAAAAAATGGTATGTTAGACCTTCAATTTTCTTAAGCTTTTATACATTCTATCGAATTCTTATGAACTTGAGGGTAATTTCAAAATGCTTGTTGTATTTTTCGTCCTTTTTTAATTTTTGTGACAAAAAGAGTAAGAAATATATATATATATATATATATATATACTATATAGTGACTTATAATCATTGAGAAAGGATATATGCGCTAAAAGATATACATCTAAACAGAAAAGAGTAAAGCATTCATCAAGGGGGAGAAACATGTCATGCTGCGTAGTATTACATACGATGGAACTGCATAACAAATATGTTATGATTGAATATATGCGTAGATTACCTTTAGGGGGAGTAAAGTTTTTGTTATTCAAATGTTTCAACATCGACAATTATTTTATAAATATTTACAGAACTTTGTGTTGTTGAAATTTGGAATCAAGCGTACAAAGATAGACTTAAGAGATTGTTATGTAATATAATATCTTTATTTTTTAATTCTTGTATTCTCCATATATAAAGAGTTTGGTCACTAAAATTGATAATATGGGAGATGGTTAGAGCATTGCTCAGTTGAACCCAACAAGCGCTGTTTGTCAAGTTGGTTGTCATATTTTAGTTCCAAAACTCGAAGCTACTTGATATGATTACTGAAAACACTGGGGGTACCAAAATACACCACTAACTTTTTCGTAGGAAATCTGTATGGAAAAAATCAACACAACTCCGAGAGTTAAAACTCAATCAAGGAAAGTGTCTAGAGTTATATCTCTATCTCTCTTGTTGTTAGAACATTTACAGAATTGAATCTGTGAACCTAATTACAAAGAGATTTCTTGGACGGCACCAAAGAACAATGTCCCAGGATCAATCAAGTCTTGTCCAACAAACTAGTTCGGACGTGTGTACTGTGATTGATCAATGCACAACCTGTGTATTTCAATTAGAAATATACACAATATAATGCAGAAAAAGAAATAACACGGACACCAGAAATTTTGTTAACGAGGAAACCGCAAATGCAGAAAAACCCCGAGACTTAGTCCAGATTGAACTCCAAACTGTATTAAGACGCTACATACACTAGAATACTACCAATTAACTTCGGTCTGGAATGTAGTTGAGTCCGAACTCAGTATCCCACTGATTCAGGTATAGTCGCACTCATTACGCCTCTTGAATCCCAGCAGGACTCCGCAAAACCGATTCCCTTAGATGACGTCACACTAAGTAAGAGTTGCTTCAACTTAATTGAAGACTTTAAACCAAATCTTCCTCCCACAGATTAAGCCTATATAATTAATTTCCTGATTACGATCAAAAAGGATGATCAAATCAAACGTAGGATCAAGGTGATGAAAATCGATAGCAATTTAACCAAAGTCTAACTATCCTCAAAATCCAGACTTATGCAACCCGAAGTGAAACCTAGATTATTATTCACCTCACAAGTATAAAATTTGCGGAACACAAAGTTGAGACGAAGACAACTTTGTGATTTCTATCTATCTTGTTCAAGTGATAAATCAACAATCGAACAAGATCAGGATACTCAAGTTATCAAGATAAAATATAACTGGACCTGGCTTCACAAATCCCAATGAAGTCTTTGATGGTCGCTAAACCCTAAAACGAATTCTGTAAAGGACGAATCTGGATACAACTATGACACACCAAAAAGTAGTGTCAGGATTCAGAGATCCCAGTTGCCAAGAGTTCCCCTTATATAGACATTCAAAGCATAGGTTTCTTTAGGTTTAAGCTAAGATAGCTTTGGAACCAAGCAAACAATATTCACCGTTAGATGAAAACTTTGAATCTCATTCACATAAACAAGATATACACCCTGGATAGGTAAACTGTAACCGAACCGTGTAGAAATACTATATTCGACATGATTAGCCGAAACTAGCCGGTATGAACTTGAAAGCTTAATATCATTTTCATGAACACAAAGACATTGATCTTGAGTCACAATCATGTGATCATCTAAGTCTATTGTTTTTAGAAAAATGATCAAATGCAAATTATCTCATAGAAATAATTTAATTGCAATTGAATCATAATCGACATTGGTAAATGCACAAAGTACAAATACATGAGTCGTTCGTGAATCGGCTGATTCATGGTACGCGGACAGGTTTGCAAGCTAATGAGAAAAACCGAGTTTCAGAGTTGACATAACTTTTTTAGTTCACGTACCGGTTTGCAAACTTAGGTGAAAAACTGAGTTCCGGAGTTGAAAGAACTTTTTCAATTTGCGAAACGGTTTAGAAACCTTAAGACTTTATCGGTTTCGGAGTTCACAGAACCTTTTCAGTTTGCGTACCGGTTTGGATACTAAACTGGTTCAGGAACATAGAACTGTATTGGTTCGCATACCGATTTGGATACTTAAACCCGGTTCCCTTACCACAGTTCCAAAATGGTTTGCATACAAATATGCATCCCTATCCGGATCACGAAACAAACATATTTTCCCATATATGCATAGGAATATGCGTATCACACAAATCTGTAAGTCGATATATAGCTACTCCGTTACGTGTACAAGTACATGTAATACAACTTCAGATGTATAACAATTATCTCAGTTTGTAAGACTGATAACACTGTCTTATATTCTGAATATAGTAGTTCTATATTTTTTCCTCTAAATCAATTCGAAACATTCCCGAATAACATCAACGACACATATCACTATTCCAGGCTATTTTCGAATGATAAACTTGAATCATGATTTTGGCTCGGAACCATAAATTGTTCTCCACCGAAATTGATCAAGTATGAACAAATATTGATTAAGCTTAGTCATTATATTTCGAGAAATTCGTAAACTAAATAATTAGTTCTCGACTCGAAAATCTTGTCTATGCAAGCTAGTCCAATTAGTTACGCGACAAACATCTCAAGGATAGAAAAGTGAATATGACTTGAGAAATATGTGGTTCGGTCTTCACTTACCTTTTGCTGATGAAGTTCTCCAAAAGCTTCGGTCGATCTTCTCCTTCAAACGGTAGAACACAAATGATGACTGGTTCGTTTCTCAACTACCTCTATCCTACATCGAGACTTAACTAATTGTATACTAGAAATCAAGGTATAGTTTTGACAACTAAATTTGACAACAAGCTTGAGATAGCAACACTTGTGAGTTCGACCGAGAAATGCTCTAACAATTACCAGAGTCAACTTTGTTAGGTTAGACTAAGAACAATATAAATTTTGAGACCTGCTCGTGTTACTCTGAAGAACCTGAAGATATACCTGCACCAACGAACAAATTATCCTTCCGTCCGATATCAGTAATACATACTTGACTTGTTCCATTTCTATCTTCAATTCTTTCAATTAAGTTTATATTGAAAACATAACGTACAAATTATATTTTGTTTACTTATCTCTAATTATTGTTGACTTAGTCATTCTATGATAAAAGTGTCAAGGAAAGATATACTAGTTGTTTTATACAACTTTGGTATACTGGGTTATGAGGTATATGACAAGCATGTAAATACAAGACAATTATACTCATAACTACATTAACTAGGCCTCGTTATTTCGCTAATAAGATTATTTTATACCTTTTGAAGGAGATACAAGAAATTCGATCACGGAAGAATTAATAGTGGAAGCTTAAATGACGTTTGCGGCTAAAACTATGATTGCTACTGTTTACTGCACCACAAGAAAGAGAAAGTTACAGGCAGCCTTGTCAATGTTGCAGCACGACCTAACCATTTCACAGCTAGAAGATAGTGGATGCCCATTTGCTAACTTTCACTTAATAGACAGGAAATTCGTGTAATACGAACCTGACTTTGGTAAATTCGTTCTAACGTTCGTCGTAATTAAAAAGAAAAAGGCTACCAAGTACACACTCTAGTGGTTGGTAAATTCACACTCATTTGGTTGGGAGAATTGGAAACCTAAGAATTTAATTATGGGATAATCCAATTCTTGGAAACGGATCAAGGAATTATATCTAAATCCTAAAAATCCATGATCGTTGAGGTAATTCAATTACTTTTTTTTTAATCTTGGAATCCCATTTGATTGCGCTATTGAATTAATGTAACGGAAATTTATTATTTTAGAGGAAAATGGATTCCTGAATTAGAATTGTTAATTACATAAAATTAGATTACTCCGCCTTCCATTCCTTGAAACGAACTTGCTCCTAATTCTAACCAATTAAATACAACCTGTACATAGTTTATGGAGAGATCACAATTATCATCCAACCATTCGTTACTATTGCTGACAGATCAGCAAAATTATAGATCAGGAACAAGTAAGTCCAAGTAGGTCAACAAAATCAAACTACTTGTACATTTGTTTTTGCCATCCAAAAGAAAGAAGGCTATTATTGGAGCGTCACACTCCAATAGAGGGGCTTTACTTGGATTCTTAATGTTCAAAAATGTAGTTATGGGATACCTTAACACATATACAAAATGTCTAGCTTACCCTTTAACTAAAATAAAACTTCAAAATCGTAGAAGTGATTTTACGTCCAGGTTAGGATTAATTCCAACCGTAAAATTTTATTTGCATGTAGTTGAACGTCCAGGTTTGGACTAGTTTCCAACCGTAGAAACTCATTTTACGTCCAGGTTTCTTTTAATTCCAACCGTAAAATTCGATTTTACGTCTAGTTTTCTTTTAATTCCAACCATAGAAGTGATTTTACGTCCAGGTTTAGTTGAATTCCAACCGTAATTTTCAATTTTACGTCTAGGTTTAGTTTACTAAATTTTCCTTTCGTCAACCTAGCCGTAAATTTCAATTTTACGTCCAGGTTCCTTTTAATTCCAACCATAGAAATTGATTTTACGTCCAGGTTTTGATTGATTCCAACCGTAGAAATTGATTTTACGTCTAGGTTTGGATAGATTCCAACTATAGAAATTAATTATTATCTAATTAAATTAAAATTAACTAAAAGATTATTCGATCGTTATAAAATTATTTGAGATAAGGAGTTTTTGATATTACTTCTGAGTGACCCGTTTTTATCATATTAGGTGACGCCACGCCCCAATAATAGCCTTCAAAAGAAAACATACTGAAAGAAAACATACTAGAAAGGGACGGTCATTTCGAAGCCCTCACTCTCTTGCTTTCTCCGCCCTTCATCCTCCTATATTTTCGGTTTTCTCTTCTCTTCCCCATCTCCATCCTCCTGAAACTCTCCATTGGAGAATCACTGAATCAGAGAGAAACCCAGTGACGCACTTGGCTTGGAAACAAACGAGTAGTACAATGTCTTTTTCGACAATCAAAATCATTCAACCTGTCCCAGTTACTAGATCTCATGAAAAATCCATTCTTGACCCTTTGAAATCAAACAACAATTCCTTCTTGGGCACTACTCATAAACTTCGTTCAATTTCATCCAAATCGAATTTTCCTTCTTTTATTCGTCGATCTTCTTCAATTTCAGCTGTTTCTGATGTCGTTAAGGAGAAAAAACTCAAATCTAACTCCGCCATCTCCAATTTGGTAAATCTTAAACATTCCTTTTCATTTGATTTAATTAGATCTCGTTTAGAATTTTAATCTTTTTGTTTGCATGAAAAGGAATAAACGTTTAGATATAGAATTCTGAATTCCAATTTCGTTTTTTTTTTCATTGTTTGTTTAGTTGATAACTAAAGAGGAAGGACTGGTATTATATGAAGATATGGTATTAGGGAGAGCTTTTGAAGATATGTGTGCTCAGATGTATTACAGAGGTAAAATGTTTGGATTTGTTCATCTTTACAATGGACAAGAAGCTGTGTCAACTGGATTTATCAAGCTCTTGAAAAAGGAAGATTCTGTAGTTAGTACTTACCGTGATCACGTTCATGCACTAAGTAAGGGTGTACCTGCTCGTCAAGTTATGAGTGAACTCTTTGGTAAGGCTACTGGATGTTGCCGTGGACAAGGAGGATCTATGCATATGTTTTCCAAAGAACATAATTTACTTGGTGGATTTGCATTTATTGGTGAAGGTATTCCAGTGGCTACTGGTGCTGCATTTACCTCTAGGTATAAAAGAGAAGTTTTAAAACAAGCTGATTGTGATTATGTTACATGTGCCTTTTTCGGTGATGGAACATGTAACAATGGACAGTTTTTCGAGTGTTTGAATATGGCTGCATTGTGGAAATTACCCATCATCTTTGTTGTGGAAAACAATTTGTGGGCAATTGGGATGTCTCATTTGAGATCTACCTCTGATCCAGAGATTTGGAAAAAGGGTCCTGCTTTTGGAATGCCTGGGATCCATGTTGACGGTATGGATGTTCTCAAGGTAAGGGAAGTTGCAAAGGAGGCAGTTGACAGGGCTAGAAGAGGAGAAGGACCTACTTTAATTGAATGTGAGACATACAGACTTAGGGGACATTCATTGGCTGACCCTGATGAGCTTCGTGACCCAGGTAAAACTTTCAAACCCTCGTCCCTTGTTCAATTGTATGTTATGAATTCGTTTAAATATATAGTTACTCATCTGATCTGTTTCGGTTTACTGGAAAGATGGTTTTTGGAAGTGATGTCAACAAATCCTTTTGGGTCATGAGCTGTTAGCTAGAAATATGACAAGGTTTCTTTGTACTGGACTGCATTTGTTACTCTCATTTGACAGATCTACGTAAAAACATTTGGAAAAGAAAAGGATATTCGGACCGTCTTAATTTAGTTGTACAGTCTGGATCTTATTTTAATTGCTGTTGATATTGATAGTTGAAGATTCCAAACATGTTTCAAATCATTAACATATTAGAACTAGAGACTGAAGTTACCTTTTAACATCCAAGTTATGTCCGAACTGTATGAAAAAGATTGTCATCGTCCTTTTGTTTAGAGCTCGCCCTGCTGCTTTTCATTCTGTTATTAAAAGGTTTTGTGAAAATTGTCAGGGTGTATAACTCGTTTTAATCTTTCCGTACATGCTATTTCAGGTTGCATTATTAGTTGTATGGAAATCCTTTTATCAAAAAAGATGGTTGACTATGCTCACTTTAACTGTAAATTTTGTGTTTATTTTGTCTCTTTGTTACATTCTTTGGTCTGTAGATATGTTTCAATAGATTTTCATCTTCGACTTTTGTTTTGGCAGAGGAGAAGGCTAATTATGGTGCAAGAGACCCGATCAAGGCCTTGAAGAAATATATGTTTGAGAATAATCTGGTTACTGAAGTTGAGTTGAAGGCTGTAGAAAAGAAGATTGACAAACTGATTGAGGATGCCGTTGAATTTGCCGAAGCAAGCCCTCATCCAGAACGCAGCCAACTACTTGAAAATGTGTTTGCAGATCCTAAAGGTTTTGGAATTGGACCTGATGGAAAGTACAGGTGCGAGGATCCGAAGTTTACACAAGGAACTGCTCATGTTTAAAACACTTCCAAGATCTATTGAACCAAATATATATCCTTCCATTGTTAGTGTGACCTTTTGTGGTCAATTTAATTCAGGTGTTTGTTACTTTGTTTTTCTTAGTAACAGGTTTGGCTTTTTTTTTGTATTCTGTCAGCTAGGTTTGCTTTCTTTCTTTTGATCTTCATTTTGTCTCCTTCATTAATAAGAACATCTCTAGTTTTATTCATTTTGTCTCTGGTTTTGTTGTTAATATAACAGTTCTTATCAAAAGTGATGTTTTTTCTGTGTTTCGTCGATGGATAGACCAACGCCGTCTTCTTCTGTGTTTCGTTTATATGTTTGTAACAATTTTAATACATGGGAGAGGTTAGCACCTATGATTTCTCCTCGATGTAGTGTTGCTTGTATTGGGAATCCTAAATGTGGTGAAATTCTGGTTGCTGGTGGTGGGTCAAGACAATGTTATGTTTAGTGCCGCTGGGAGTAGGATGAATTCAGTGGAGTGCTATAATGTTGAGAAAGATGAGTGGATTGCTTTGGATGGGCTACCTAGATGTCGTGCTGGATGTGTTGGTTTTTTGGCAGGAAGGGAGAAGAAATCGAGTTTTGGGTTATGGGTGGATATGGTGAATCCAGAACTGTTTCTGGAGTTTTTCCTGTGATGCATACTATAGAGATGGAGTAATCTTAGAATTGAAAAATGGTGGATATGGAGGGAGATTGGGGATATGTGGGGAGAATGGGAGAGGAGGAAACTTGAAATGTGGTTGTTGTGGATGGTGGTGAAAATAGGGATATGCCAATGGTTTTGATGCTTGATGGGTAGGACGTCATTTTCAGGTAATCCTTATAAACAAATAACCATGTGTAGACAGTTTTGATTAACACTCTTGTTGAATTTGAACTTGATTTGAATTATTCTGTTGCTATTACTGTCATGCCTTCTGTTTTCCTGATAAAAATGTGTTTAGCTTACAGCTTACTTTGTTGCCATGATTGATGTTTTGTTCAGTTTCCAATTGTCTATTAATCGGAAAAATGTAGCATTGCTGCATTAGTTAGTGGCGGGCAAGGCCTGAGAAATATAAGTATCAGATGCAGCAAAATTGAGTTCCAAGAGGTAATATCTAGGTATTGTTAGAGGTATGAGAACCATTCATTGTTGTTCTCTAGTTGCCAATTGGTGATTACTTTTGAATGTAAGGCTATGAACTAGAACTAGACTAGGCTCATGTGACTAGGTAATGCGGACAGCCACAAAATAAAGCATCAGTGTACCTATCAGGTCGTAGGATTTTGAATTTTTGGTAAACTACATTTGGAATATGCATCTTGAACGGTTTGAAATATTGCCTTAGTTTAGTTCATGTAGAATGTTTACTGTCTAGAATTCTTGTTGTTGTATGCTTTCCGGATAAATGTGTTTCCTCTTTCCTGTTAAGGTAGGTTGTGGACCGTGTGATATTGACTAATGTTCTGTAAATTGATATTATTGTGTTGCTTTATACCATATATTTTCTTGTATCTTTGACCATGATTGGTGTAAGGACAAGTTGATCTCTCCTTGTTTTTTAATTTATCTCTGCATTTGAGTTTATGGAACTGAAAAAAGTTGAACAAAAACTAGAATTTTCTGGTTTGCTACTGCCTAAAGATCTGATGCCATTTTAATACTGTGTTGAGGTTCGAGTCTCCTTGCAGCCAATCACAATAATAATCTTAACAAAGGCGCGTGGGTTTTGGTCCATGCTCGGATCGTTAGGACTAGTGAGAGGCTCTAAAATACCCGATACCTCGGGTTGTTTAGGCTAACATTGGTTTCGTGCTCAGCTACTTGTTAAGTAATTCCATTCTGGATTACACTGTTTCGAACTCTAACCTTAGTTTCTTCATGTCATGAGAACCAACAAGCATAATACTTATTTGTTTCGGAAAATTAGTTTGTCTCTGTTTCTTTCTGTTTATGTTGTGTTCTTATCCATTTCCAGTTTTTTACATTGTTTGTCTTCTCTGTTCTAGACTTCTAGTGTCCCCTCTGAATTTGTTACATGTATCTAAGTGACTCAAATACCAGGATTCTGTTTGTCTTTGTAGTTTGCATGTGATGGTGCTGATGTTGTGCGCCCTAAGGGGTGGAAAAGAAATGTACCCTTTGTAGTTTTTCCTGTATCATGCATTACTTCAATTACATTCATTCGTACTCTTCTTTCTCATAATAAGCAAGAAGGTTTTCTGATGGTCAATTATTTTCATCGTTTTTGTCCCTTGACACCAGCATCATGCCATCATCCAGTTCTGCTGAGTGCTTTTACAATATAATCACATGATTCCCATCTCTATCACAGTTAATAAGATGCATCTTTTCACTCCTTTTTGTATTCAAATTTCAGTTTCGCATTTTCTGTAACCTGTATGAAACCTTAACATGAAGCGATTTCACTTGGTATATGAATAATCGGCATGTTCATAAGGACCGCTATCTCACAAAATAGTGTTTATTGTTGCAATTTCAAGTTTTCATGCTACCGAATTCTATAGCAAAATCATAATTTTGGGAATTATTTTCTTGCAGATATGGTATTTCTTCAGATAGATGAGTGACAGAGTTGAGCATACCAAGGAAATCCCGAATTGACTAATCTTTGGTATTTGCTGCACTAGATGAACTGCATGCCATGTCCTCGTTGAAATCACTGAAGCCCATAGAAAACCCAAGGCAGCGTCACCAAAAGAAATGTGCTACACACTTCATTCAAACTTACAGCCCTAAGAGGAGAGCATGAAGATGTCTGACAACAAAAACACCTTTTCAATCCCCCTTGGACTTCAAGACTGCAGTAAAATATGTGCAATCCAACTCTAGTACATACCACGTCTCATTCATTTTGCTGCCAGTATTTACAGCAGTCATAAACCTTTGGTCCTACTAGCAGTATTCTATTTTACCCTCTCCAAAAAGGAGGACATTACGGTAAACTCGAGACTCGAGAATAACCAACATCTTACTAGAGCTACATGTTTGGTTTATAAGAAAGAAATATCATTACCAAGAGATTTTTGTGGCTACAAAAGCCAAAAAAAGATGTCGATGTGAATAGAGATACAAGCAATGAGAATGTTAGCCCTTATACTTTCATTTTCATACCCATCTATATTATAGTCCACATATTCATAAACTAGAGACAATAAGTAAACTGCTTCAACTCTCTCATCTTTAAAGAAAAATTGTTGGACATCTTGTCTTGCTTCATGAACTCCTTAACTGAGAAGGGTCCCTCAAATTCACAAGTTCACAAGACTACTCACTTCCTCCACAAATAACCAATCTTCATCGTTGCAACCTATTTCAGTTTCCTATATAAGCTTTCACCAATGCATAACCCCATCTCAGCTTCAACCATTCATGAAGCTGTAAAACTAACTTTTGAAACTAATCTGCCCCTTGTAAAGAAAACCCATGCAAGCTTTCAGACAAACTTAGCAAGAGAAACATATTGAAGTGATCATGAAAAATTCTAAGGGCAAGTTAAGTGGGATTATAGGAAAATGGAGGAAAAGCAGGAAGGGCTATTTTGTTGTTTATGCTAAGGAAGGGAAGAGGTTTGTTGTTCCTTTGTACTATTTGAATCATCCAATATTCAAAGTTTTGTTACAGATGGCAGAAGAAGAGTTTGGCACGACAGTTGATGGACCTCTACAAGTGCCTTGTGAAGAGAAGCTGATGGACTTCATTCTCGCTTTGCTAAGGAACAATTGGCATTTGGATGTTGAGAAAGCATTCGTCTCTTTCAACTCTACTACTGCGTGTAAAGGTGCTCTGATGTCTTCAACTTAACTATACCTAATTGCATACATGAAAGATCACGTCCTCTGCTAGGTGTTTTTCTATGGAAGTTTTAAAATTTTCAAAGGCCATTCTATGTAAATTCACTTCTTCACTCTTGGCCTGTAACATGACTTCTCTTGGAATATACTATCAAAATTTTGCTCTTCCTGTTGTTAAACTCCACCAATTGTTCAATTCTTAAATAACCATGAAACAAAATCAAGTATGTGTATGTTGGCTGAGCTAGAGGAAACTCGTAGTTCAGCACAGTGAAATGCTAACAAATTATCAATTAATCTTGAATGAAAAAGAAAAAAAAGATATGTGACTCCAGTATATTTCATTTCCTCACTTCAGAACTATTTGAAATTTCAAAATTCAAGTAAACAAGCAAATAAGATGGCTTTGGAAAACAGCAAACTAGCCGTTCAATACACAAGAAATGCTAACAAATGAATCGGTAACCAGATGACAAAAAATCTACTCATAAAGAAACATTAGTAATATTCACTACATTTATTCATTCTATATGCTATAAAAGAACACATGCACATGTAAGGTAACATTGGTACTATAAAATTCTGTTCATGGTTTGCGTGTCTTGAGAGCTTCGAAACGAGCAGCAAGTATGTCATAATCTGGTAATTTGGGATGAACCCCTGAGTTCCTTCTACTGTATGAATCAGAGTTCTCTGCTGATCCTTTTCTCTCATCAAACTCAGAAGTATGAGATGTAGGTAGTTTTGGAGCAGGCCTATTAGGTGGTAGTGCAGATATTCCAGCAGGAGGAGTTCTATCCATTTCAATCTCTTCGTCACAATCTGACTCTGACTCTTCTGACTCATCAAACTGTATATTAGAGCGTGCCTTGGGAGCATTATAGCTGTGCCTCCTCTGAACCCTCTTGTTGTCCGCAACAGTGTGATCGGGTTCCTCATCACTAGAATATCGAGACCTTTCGAGATTCTGGGACTCATATACACGCCCAGGGAGCTTAGACTGATGATGCCTGCCATTGTTTGAATGAATTGGTGAATCACTTGCTGGAGGAAGACTGGGGGAATCGCTGAATGAGTGTTTGCTGTGATGCCTTCTATTGGGAATATTAACTGGTGAATCACTTGGCGAAACAGGATTGCCAGGTGAATTGGCGTAAGAATATTTGTTTCTCGAAAATTGCTTGTCTGGACCATTAAGACTGTTGATTCTTTTGGTTAGCTGATGGTTCTCCATCGAGAGTTTTTGGTTCTCTCGGTTAGCCAGATAGGTAGCAGCCTGTGCAGCAGCAACTGCTTGCTGTGCAGACTCTGCAGCTGCCTTAGCAGCTGAAGCCATGTCTTCAAAATGCATAGAATCTTCCTCGTCGTCATTCCATAATCTAAGGATAGAACCACAAACATGAGTTGTCTTAATATAGGATAGATAATGCAAGGGTTACTTTAGAGTTTGAGAGCTATGCCTGTGCTGTAAAAGTACCTGTTGGAAGACGAGTCAACTCCATTAGATGATGTAGATTTTACAGGCATGCTGGTGGTACTGGCAAATTTACTTGGTTCTTCATGTGCTCTCCCGTTGGCCGAGTACCTTCATTCAGGTGGGTGGTTAGACAGATTTCTACTCGACTAAAAGGATTGTTAGGTGGGTTGTTATTGTGAAGTACCTGTTAGAAGACGAGTTAATCCCGTAAGATGATGCAGATTTCACAGGCATGCTGGCGGCACTGACAAACTTACTTGGTCCTTCCTGTCAAACGAATTGATGTCAATTCCAGCCATGATGTATGGGTGTGTGTGTGTGTGTGTGTGTGTCTGTGTGTGTGTGTGTGTGAGAGAGAGAGAGAGAGAGAGTAATACGATTAGCTCTTCGGATGGCTTAAGAAGCTCCTTCTCTGACTCTGTTGTATCCCATTCAATCTGGTACTCCTTAGCTATTTCCTTCATGAGCTTCAACTTTACTTCACCACTAGGTGTTCGTACTGATAGTTTCTCAATCAACTGTAATGAAATTATGAACTTGAATTAGTACTTGGGTGATTTAGTAGCAGAAAATGTGTCGATTTAACAGATTTTCAAGTATAGCATGGCATAAGCTAAAAGTTCTACACTTGCACATCTTTTACTTAATTCAAGAAGATTAACTCTTCTCAGCTGTTGCTACTGCTGTAATCAGAAATAACTCAACGATAGGGGCTTACAGTGCGGTTCACACCACAGTCAGGGCGCAGCTCTGTTGCCGCTGAGACAAATTCTTTTCCATATTTCTTTTCGAAGATATCCCGAATTTGCGCTAGCTCTGGAATGTCCGAGCATCTTGGAGCTGAAAATATTAAACTACAGATCCCTTCTTTAAGGTCTTCTGGGCATGTCCTGAATGAAATAGGACTCATGTCAACAGATTAAAAGAAAAACCTTCTATTGAGTCTATAACACAACAAAGAGAAACAAAATAGCACGTTACTTTTGCTTCGAAATGATTGAAAGCCGCGCCACAATGAGTTCACAGAAGAGGTCAATGATCTCAGTCGCCGCCATAACATTCTGCTCTCGTATCACATGTTCAACCTACACAATTACCAATCCCAGATTTATAAAATTAAACTTTGGCCAAATTGGAAATCATAAAATTCACTCCAAAGACACTGAATCATTACAAATTGACTATAGAATATACACCAATTAAAACGCACTGCACTCATTTCTAACTATGAGGGAATGAACAATTGTAACTTGCATAAACAACACAACCACAGTATACTAGGATTACGATAATCAATGGTGAAATCATTTATAGCAGAGCATATAAGGTACGCAATACTCATCAATTACTAATTTACAGCAAGAAATTACGATAATCAATGGTGAAATCGTTTATAGCAGAGCATATAAGGTACGAAATACTCATCAATTACTAATTTACAGCAAGAACATCTCAAATTCATTCTCCATATGTGGCATGAGCTAAGATTGTGCAGTATTCATATTAACAAGACAAACCCAGAATCAGAAAAAAACCCTTTCAACATAAAGGTCAAAATTCTTGGTATTAGAAATTATTGCACACCACCTGTGACATGCAAAATCTCATCCCTCAAACCCTAAACAGGATCTAAGCATACTCTCCCCTTGAGATTGAGAGAAATCAAATTACCCTTCTTGAACATCTTATCATAAACTAGTCTAATTGCAACCAAAAAGAAACAGAGAGAGAGAGAGATATACCCTGATCCTAGCAGTGGTATCCTGTCCAGACTGAAGAAGCAAAGCAATATCACGCCTCATTTGCTTCACCACTACTTCTCTCTTGTTCCTCAGAAGCTTTATCCTTGCTGTAGCCAGCTTCGCCATAGTTTTACTACACCCAATAAACCAAAAAAAAAATTAGGGTTTTACTGTTCTTGACAAAATAAAAAAAGAGTACAAAAAAAAAAAAAAACTAACCATTTTGAATATTTGAAGCCTCCACCGAAAACTGAAACTCCGAACCTCATTATCTTCTTGCAAGGTGATGCAGCATCTATAGTCATGGCGGGGAGAGAGCTTTATATAGAGAGAGAAGGGAGTGAAAGAAGATGGCTACAGAGGGTTAGAGAGAACAGGTGTAATGAGTGAGTGGGAGATGAACCAAAAGGAAAAAGAGGAGAAGTTAACGGTAACCTGATGTGGAAAGAAAATAATTTTTGTGTTTAATTTTTGACCCCACCTATCACCGACTTGGTGTTGCTACGGAAGATTTTTGTTTTTAATTACCAGCCATGCTTTCGGAAAGAGAGCCGTTGTACATTAGTCAATTTTGACCATTGGATTCTCCCCCACGCTTGTCGTATTTTATTATGGACAATGACATTTACCGACTTGGGGTCGGAACGGAGGAATTGGGATCACAATAACATGCGATCCGATTAGAGGTGGGAGTGGGATAAAAAGGCGCACTTCCAGTGGTGCTTCCGATGGGCACTACGTTTTTTTCTCACTTTCTTTACGGTCTCGTATTTGTCCCATCTTATTCTTTTTCTTTTTTTGTTCATTGTTTTTGTATCCTGTTATAGGACGGCATGTCCCATCAGAGGGGCAGCAAGTGTGATAATAATGTCCCTCTAATTGGTTAGGAGATGTCCTATAGGGGTGTAAATTGACTACTTTACCTATTCTTTTTTGGTTGAAAAGATACAATTGTCCTCCCCTATTTCTAAACCTAATGAATCACAAAAATCAAAACTGTTTTTTTTTTTCATCTTCATCTTCTCTTCTCCTTCTCCATTAAAAATGAATTTTTCATAGTCCTCGATTAATCGGAAATTTGAAAAATTGATAATCATTGATTGAAAAATATAATAGAGATGCCGAAGAAGAAGGTAGACGAAGATTGAAGTTAGTTTTTAATAAAAAAATCCGGGTTTTGGAACAAAATTAAAATTGAAATTTCTGTGTGGTATGTGAGTTACGGTTGGTAATAACGCCAATTTGAACCGTAACTATAGATTTGGTTGATGTTACGGTTCATTTAACTCAAATACCAACTGTAAGTTCTTGATTTTCAGAAAGAATGTTCAGTTACGATTCTTTTTTGCAACCGTAATTGATTTACTGTTGGTCTCGATACTTAAGTTACGTACCGTAATTCTTTCTGGATGTTTCATTTTTTTACGGTTTGTATTTGCTTCACTGTTATCAACCATAATTGAGTTACGACTTGTAACTCAATTAACCTTACCAACCGTAAAACATATTGTGTCTTAGCGATTTATCCGGTTCAAAAATTAGTTGAAATACCAACCGTAAGTTAGTTACGGTTGGTCTCTATTCATTAGTTACTAACCGTTATTTGTTACGGTTGCTATATGCTGTCATGTTTCAAACCGTAATTAGTTTACGGTTCGTACCGATTTTTTTTTACCAACCGTAATTGGTATTCCGATTGGGTTTTCCCCGAATTGAACCAGTTACAGTTGGTATTCGATAATTTACGAACCGTAACACAGAATTACGGTTGATTAAGAGCACAATTCCAACCGTAAGTTCTTCTGAAAATGTAAAAGTTTTTATTTTTTTACGTACTTTAGATAATTTTGAGCGACATATAGAGATTCACCATCTCAAATTTGTCGCTGGAATCACTCATTTTGGTTAAGTGAATCAAAATCTAGGGTTTCACAAATATCACAAAAGCTTTTTTTTTCTTCTCCGAAAAAGCTAATTTTGATTTGTTTTAGAGTAAATATAAGTGAAATTTGATTATCAAAACTAAACTAGATTATCAACACTAAACTAGTTTATCAACACTAAACTATGTAAGGGTCAATTAGTCATTTTCAGTTTCTGTTTTATAAGGGGCACTTAGAATTGCCATGTAATGACCCTTTTTGTCCTATTCACTTGCCTCCCCTCTAATGGAACATGCCGTCCCTATAACAGGATTGTATTTTTTACCTTTGTTTTTGTCCCACTATTTTTTTTTATCAGAAAATAATGCTCTGGTCAAAGGTCGCTAGCAAATGTAGTACATAAGATTTATAATATCATTTTTATTGAAAACATTAGAAGAAATGCTAGTAGTTGGAACTTTTTGTTGCAATTGATTGGACATATGCCTTAACCTTTTTATTCTTGCTTCCTTCGCAATGAAATCCGCTGCTGAGTTGTGTTTTCCTTTTATAAATTAACTAGAGCTTGAGGAAATTCTCTCAGAATAGACTTCGTTTCCATCAGAGAGTTTTCAGCTGTCCAAGCTTATTCTGTACTTACTTGGTTTATGTTGTCTGTTAACTCTTTGCAATCAGTGACTATTGAGACGCTAGATAGAATGTTTTCTTTTAACCAAGTAACCGCTTTCAGAAGAGCTTTTGTTTCCGCGTGAAAAGCTGAAGAAGCCCACTACGAGCCTGCTGAAACGTGCATAAAGGACTCATGGTCCACTGATTAAAGATTAATGCATAATCCATCGAGAAATCTTCTTTTTTGTAGGAAGCGTCGATAAAAATTTCCATTCCGAGTTTAGACCAGACCATGAAGGGTTTTCTGGGCCCGCCTTTTTTATTTTTCGCTTCATTTGAATAATAGTAATAGGAGTTGATTGCAGATATCTATTTATCTAATCAATTAGAGTTATTGGGTTTGGGGTAATTTTCTCGAAGACCACAGAGCATCTGTATTTCCAAATAATGAACTAAAGAATGGTAGATATTTTCCCTGCAATTTGCATTAATTCTGGTTCTGATAGCCAATCCTTGACCCAAGAGGTTATCAAGTCTGTACTGTTTCTTGTATTGATATTATCTAAAGCAAGACCGAACCAAATCACTTTCGAAAATGGGCAAGCTCGAAAAAGATGATGTTATGTTTCTTGTATCTGCGCATTACACATCTGACAATGGGGGTCGATGCTTGGATTATGTGCCCTAAGTCTGGAAGATGTAGGGAGATATTTTTGAACTAATTTCCATATAAAGATTCTAATTCTTGGAATTGGCTGAATCTTCCAAATTTTGTTCCATGGAAAGTCCAAGTGGTTTTCATAATCTTGATCTTGTTTAATCAGATAATGGTATATATTTTTCGTAGAAAATTTTCCTAAATGATGCTGCTTCCATCTTATTATGTCTTGATCTTGTCTCCTTGGGTTTATGGCTTGGATTTTTTCTATATCCTTTGGTTGAAAAGATTTCGATAATTTTTCTTGATCCCTCTTATTTTCTCCTGTTATGATCTCTTGAACCATCACAAGGGTTGAATCTTAAACATTAGGAAGGATTTGAATTGTATCTCCGTTAGGTATCCATTGGTCCTCCCAGATTTTCGCGGAAGCTCCATTTTTGGCTTTCCAAACAAAATTACCTTTGATAAGTTCTAATCCTCTTTGATTGCTCGCCCATATCCAAGATAAATTAGAAATTCTGGAGGCTTCTTAGGGATGAGAGTTTGGGTAATATTTGGCTTTAATAAGTTGAGTCCATAGTTGGTCTTTTTTAGTGATGAGCCCATTGGAAAGCTTTGTGAGAAAAGCTATGTTGAAGTGGTGTGGATTTTTTTATTCCCAGGCCTCCTTGGGATGTAGGTTTGCAAAAACCTTTCCAAGCTTTTATAAACCTCCTTGTCTTTTTTGTTCGTCTTTTTTCCACCAAAAGTTTCTTTGAATTCGGTCTAGTTGATTTAGGGTTTCTTTGATTTCGGTCTAGTTGATCTAGGTTTTCTTTGGGGAGAGCTAGGACTTGCATTTGGTAAGTTGGATAAGCTTGAAGGATAGATTTTATCAGAACTGTCCTCCCTGCTTGGGATAAAAGTTTTAGTTTTCCAGCCTTATAGAGTGAAATAATATTTTTGAAGGAGGGTTCAAAGTTTGCTTTTCTATTCTTGTCAAAAAGGGGGGGGGGGGGGGGGGTCATCAACGGGACTTTAAGCTATAATTTTTCCGTGTTTGGGGTGAATGCAGGGGCTAAAGTACACACTTGATTTTTTTAGGTTAACCATTTGACCCGTGATATTTTCAAAAGAGGAAAGGATCGTCTAAAAGATTTTTAGCGTCCCTCATGCCCGCTCTGGTGAACAAGAAGCAATCATCTGCGAAGAAGAGGTGCGAAATGTTCGGAACATTTTTGTTGATTTGTAAACCAGTTTTTTTTTTTTTTTACTATTTTATCTAGGAGTCTAGATAGAATTTCCATGCAGATAAGGAAGAGGTACGAAGAAAGCGGATCACCCTATCATAGGCCTCTAGAGGTAATGAATTTGGGACCCGAGACTCCATTTAATAGGATAGAAAAAGATGTTGTTGATATACATTGCAGAATAATTATCCGTTTTTCATCAAAACCAAACGCAAGAAGGAACATTTTTATGAAGTTCCACTCAACTCTATCAAAGTCTTTTGATAAATCTAGATTTAAAGCCAAATAGCCTTTTTTGGCTTTAGAGATTTTCATTGAATGCATAAGCTCGTGGGTGATGATTATATTGTCGGTGATTTGTCTCCCAGGAAGAAAAGCCGACTGGTTGGGGGAGATTGATTTATTGAAAATGGGTTTTATCCTATTAACTAGGATTTTTGAAATTAATTTATAGATGGTATTGCTTAAGCGTATAGGTCTAAAATTACCCGGAGTTTGAGGAGTGGAAATTTTCGGAATCAATGTAATGAAGGAGCAGTTTAAATCCTTGTTGAGGGTACCATTTTTAAAGAAATTTTGAACCTCCAGAATAATGTCTGGCCCAAGAGTTTCCCAGTTAGCTTTGAGAAATTCTGGCTGGAATCCGTATCATCCCGGAGCTCCACATTGATTCATATTAGATAGGGTGAGCCAAAATTTCTCTTTCGAGGGAATACCTAAGAGAGCTAAGTTTTCCTCCTCTGAAATGCAAGGTTTTATTAATTCGGATAGATCGACATCATTGTTGCTGCCTTGGGAAGTTCTTATTTGAGTGAAATGGTTTATTATAAGAGCGTTAATTTGGTTCCTATCAGAAATCCAGAGCCCAGATGGTTCTCTAAGCGATGAAATAGAGTTAATTCTTTTTTCTAGAGGAGGAAGCTGCATGGAAATACTCGGTGTTTTGATCATATTCTTTGAAAATTTTATCTCTAAAAAGTTGATGGTAATAATCATTTTTGATTTTTTACCATTTTCCCAGTTCAACTTGAAGATTTTTTTAGCCTTGCTATGTTGTTAGCAATATCTCCCGACCTATGGATACTTTCTATTTTATTGTTTAGGTTTTTGATGTTTTTATGAATGGTTCCAAAAACATCATGATTCCATTGGGCTAGGTCTAAGGATAATAACTGAAGGTTTGCCAAGAGATTTTTTTCTGAGGAGTTGCTGGCATGTAGTTTCCAAGAAGCTTCGACAATTGAATATCAAGTTGGATGAGAAAGCCAAGATATAATACATCTAAAAGGTTTTTGGGGTTTTAAGGATTTCGGGGTTCGAATCAAATAATATAGGAGTATGGTCTGAACCAACTCTGGGAAGAAGGGTTACCTAAGTGTATGGGAAGCTTTGAGCCCACATGTAAGATGTTAGGGCTATGCCGGTTCTTTCATGTTCGCATATCCTTCTCTGTTTTTTTCCCATGTGAATGGAGCTCCCTCATATCCCACATCTTGTAATCCTAGAGAATCGATTGTTTAAAAAATGAAAGATTTACTGCTGGAGCTTGTCTGATTACCACCTTGTTTTTCCGCTGAATCCAATACTACATTTAAGTCGCCAATTAGAATCCATGGTTTGTTAATTAGTTTCGCTAACTCTGATATATAAGCCCACTGTTCTATTTTATCATTAGCATCAACAGCTCCATAAACACAAGTAATCAGAGTTTCTATGTCTCCTAGTTTCAATTCGAAGTGGCACACACTAAATCTTGACGAAACTAATCTCAGTTCCATATTAATATGCCAAGCTATTGATATCCCTTTCACTATTCTCACTGAAGGCACAATAAACCAGTCATCGAATTGAGAATTGTTGAAAAACAAGTCTATCCGAGACATGGGGGCTTTTGTCTCGGGTAAGAAAATGATATCTGGTTTATAATATTGACAAAGGTAATTTAAGTGGTCTTTAGTCAGGGGATTACCAATACCCTGGACATTCCAAGAAAGTAATCTCATGATTACAGCAACCTGGGGAAACAGAATGAAAAACAAAAAGTTCTTAGCCAGTAAACAAACAAGAAAAATTATCAAGTGAACAGACCCTAGCCGGAGGGTGAAAAAACAAATAACAGGAGGAAAGCAAAAGAGAATAAAGACTAAGTTTTAGAGGCAAAGAAAGGAGCAGGTGAGACAAAGAACTATAGAACTGGGGACAAGTATAAGGATTGTAGGAAAGACAAATAAGGGAACAAAATAAGAAACTAAACACCAGCAAGTTAAAGCACAGAAGAATCTAAACAAAGAAGGAGAAAAGAAGTAACAAAAGAGATGAAACAAGTTAAGGAAATAAGTTACAGATCCTATAATAACAGAGTATTAGAACATGAAAAGCTATTAAAATATAGAGGAGAACTAAAACAACAGAAATCTAATTACACAGTATAGCAGACAAAAGAAAAAAAACCAAGAAAGAAAGAGACATAGGCTATGATGGTGGTCAACACATTTTAATAACATAGATATTTCTGCATTTTTGGGGTCATATTTGATTCAGTCCAAACTTACCACTTCCTTTCCCTTAGAAGCAGCTTCCTTGTTGTCAGGATTGGAATAAGATGCTTCACCCTTGAACCATTGGTGTGGATAAGCAATCACATTGTTGTTCTCCTCAAAACCTGGATGTCTATTATATTTACAATCATCTGACTTGGAGGAGGACAATTCAGGTCAATCTCAACAATTCTTGGCTTTTTCATAGCAAGTAAAGGTGTATCCCAGTGGAAGTATGATTGCATAAGACTCCATTTCCTTAAATATGCAGTGATGTTAACTGAAGTCTGTTGAGATGAACTAGACTTACACCAGTATCCAGATTCAATGCTTAGCATTGGCCCAGGCCTATACCTTTTTTTGAAAAGCCTTCTACATGTATGTATCAGTGTGCATTCTTGAATTGAGGTAAAATGGTGGAGCATCATCATTAAGAGGATTATTACCAACCGAACCAGATATGCATTTTTGAGTCCCTTTATCACTATCATGACTAGCAGCTTCCTCATCTAAGTGCTTTAGATAATCAGTGCATGTTACCTCCGGCAAGGGTTGTTCATATTCTGAGCTAGTCAATCTATCTTCAGAAAATTGCATATCTTGTTGCTGCATGTCTGGATTCTCCAACTGCTGAGCCATTAAAGGTTCTTAATGCTGCTCATCAATATGTTGCATAGCTGCAATAATTGCATCATCTGCTGTTCAGCTTGCTGCTGGTCAATTAGTTGTTGCTCACAATTCTACAACTTATGTACAATCATCTTGCAGTAACCACAATAGTTATTAGGAAAAAATGAAATTGAAAGGTAACTTCCTTGGTATAACCCATCTCATTTTCATCTAGCACACTGAAGAAAAGTCTCTGCTTGTACCTAATGCTTGCCCTTACAGTAATCGAATAACTCATATTTGCTTTTCTGACTGGATATGAGAAAGAAGAAATATCTCCCATGCAGGCAATATATCTTCTTAGGTTTTCACTGCATACCTGAGCTTGAGTCAAATTGTGAACTGTGATGAAAAATATTTCAGCTGAAGGACTCCAAGTTGTTAAGTTCTCAGTTCTCTCCCATATTTTGATGCAGAATAAGTCACCATAAACAACTCTGGTTGCTACAGCCAGTACTCTATGCATCTAATCTTCTCTTTCAAATCTAATTAAATAAACCCAGTCACTCACCATCTTTACATAGAGGCCTCCTTGAATCTTCCATTGGAAAAGTAATGCATTTCTAACATCCCAGCTGTTTCTAGCAACTGGTTTAGCAAACCTACCTAACAGACAGCGTCCACATATTTTCATTGTGCGAATATCTTGATGGAATAATTTCATTAACATCAAAGTGTCTACCATGACTCAGGTTCAAGAAGTTTTCAAGTTGATTTGTTAATTGGGAAACATCACCATGCCAAACAACATACATGGTGATACTAAAACTCAGCTGGAAAGATACTAAAAGGTTATTTGATGGTTTTGGTTGTGAATGAGAAAAATTATGAAGATTGGCAAAGAAATATGAGCATAACAGGTGTGAATAAAATTCCATCTTATATGAGAAATTAGGGTTGGAGAAAGAGAGGAGAGATTAAAAAAAAATGGAATCGCAAAAAACTCAGTTTTAAAATCACATGGCACTCAGATAAAGTTCTATTAAATGAATTAGGGTTTAAGAAGACTTTTTCCAAGTGTAAGGAATTGAAAGAAATTTCTACAAATGGAAAATGAGAATATAAAATTGAAATGGAGTAATAGGCAAATCTATTAGCAGATTCGATGAAGAGATTTGATTCAAAATCGATGGGATTAATGGAAATCATTACCTGACAGATTATGGAACAGTTTATACTCAAACGTGCACTGATGAATTGCTGCAGAAGGATTTTCAGATTGTCACCTCCACTAACCTTGCTTCTAATTAAAAATTGACTCCACTAATTAAGATAAATATGACCCCGATATAGCAGAAACACTATAGATTTATGTGATTAATACCCATCAGAGCCAATGAATGGCCTCTTAGACGCTCATGGCGGAAGGGAAATCTAAGGAAGAGGTTGAAGAAAGAAAAAAAACACGAAAAGAAACCGGTTTATTCGTGGGAGAGCGAAAAGGGTTAAGTGTTCTCTCCTTTGTCCCACTATTAATATTTTCAATTACTAATTAACATCGAGATTAAAAGTATACTTTTTTTTTTGGTAAACTAAATGGCTTTGACAACACGAGGCAAAGCCATCCACGAAAGATCGTATGAGATAAAATATACAAGGGTGGACGATCAATCCACTCATCAAAAACTGAAGGATCAACAACCTTTTTAGACAAGGCATCAACAACCATATTGGACTCACGAATGTTACAAACAAACATTACATGCTGAAAGGACTTTGCTAAACTCTGTATATCAAAAAGAATGTCTTTCAGGTACCAAGGAGGGGAAGCCTTAGAATTGAAAAAGGAGATAATTGAAGATGATTCACTATCTATAATAAGTTAGGCAATATACAACTTAAGAGCAAGAAGAAGACCATCACGAACAACCCAAATCCCAGCCACAATAGAAGAGTTTGAGAAGATATGATGAGCAAAAGATGCTTTAAAAGAACCATCACAGTCACGTATTACACCTCCTGCACCTGCCAAAAAGGAGTCAAAGGATGAAGCCCCATCAAAATTAAGCTTATGATAAGGAAAAGGGGGGAAATCAAATAACAATCTTATCAGGCATGTTATTAGTTTTAGGAAGCTCAACCAAAGTCCAATACTCCATAGATTTGGAATAAGCAAAGTGCAGAACATTACTCACATCAAAAGGGACATTCTGAAAAAAAAAACTTATTTCTAGCAATCCAAATATTCCATAAAATATAAGGATACAAAGTAGACCAAGGAAATCTATCATCAATACCAAAAAAATGACAAGTACTTAGCAAATCCTTTGACTTGGTTGTCGATTGAAATGGCATCGTCGCGTTGGATTGGCTCCATAGAGTTATGGCTCGATTCGATACCGGAGTTCCATTCTTCAGAAAGAGAAATATTCATAAAAGGTAAAGTTCCATGAACTCTTGAAGTTTCATCCAAAGCTGTGCAGACACATGACACAAAACAAACAAATGATCCAAAGTCTCATCTTGCAAATGACATAAAGGATATTCTGGGTTTATTACTATACCAATGTTTAATAGATGGGCTCTAAGTGAGAGCTTTATATGAGAAAGAAGCCAGAGAAAAAGTTTGATCTTCTGAGAGCACTTTATGTGCCAGAGTTTCTTCCAAGAATTGTTATATAAAGACCTATCAGAAACAAGATGATTGTAGACTGTTTTGAAAGTTGGAAGACCAGTTTTTGATAAAGGCCAAACAAATTTATCAGAAACTATAGAACAAGACAAGACAAGAATTGACAGTATGAGATTCAAAATATAAGAGGGTAGAATACATGCCATACAAGAAAAATTCCATGGACCGGTATAATGATTAAGAAGATCAGAAACCTTCAAAGAAGGATCAAAACTAGAATATGAACTTTAAAAGGAAGCTAAAGGAAGATTTTGGACCCAAACATCATACCAGAAGTTAACAGACAAACCATTCTCTATTTTCCACCGTATATTATCCCTAGGAATATCCTTGCCTTTGAAAATGCTAGACCAGAAATAGGAAACCTTAGGAGTAGAAGAACAATACCAAAAGGAAGTAGACTTACAATACTTAACATGAACAAGTTTACCTAATGGAGAATCCATATTAGAGTAGATTCTACAAGCCATTTTAGCTAGGAAAGCCAAGTTAGAAGAAGAAAGATCTCCTAACCCTAAGCCACCAAAAAGAAAAGGTCGAGACAGAGTTTTCCAGGAAATTGAATGCATCTTACACTGACCATTTATATCCTCCCATAAAAAGTCTCTACGCATCCTATCTATAGCCTTGTTAACACCTACAAGAAGTCTAATAATAGACATTAGATGATTAGCTATTGGATCAATTGATGCTTTTATCAAAGTATTTCTACCGCCAAGTTTAAAGATCGCTTTTCCCAACCAGAGTATCTTTGAGCAATTCTATCAAGCAAACATTTAAAAGTCTAGATATTAGTCCTAGTCTATAAACTAGGAGTTCCCAAATACTTACCTGGATTGACAGAAATCTTGACATGCAACAAGCTAGTCAAAGATCTTGCAACACTAGGAAGAACATTATAAGAAAATATAAGACTAGATTTTTGGAAATTTATTTTCTCACCAGACCAACAACAAAAAAGATCCAAAAGAGAAGAAAGATTAACAAAATTTGAATGAGTAGCTTTTAAGAAAATAATACTATCATCAACATAGAGACTATGAGAAATCAATGGAGTTCCCCCTCCCCCCCCCGCCCCCCCCCCCCCCCCCCCCCCCCCCCCCTACAAGCTTTGAAACCAACTAAAGATTTATTAGTGATAGCATAATCTAAAAGTAAAGAAAGGAATTTTAAGCAGATTATAAACAAAGAGGGGGACAGAGGGTCACCCTGTCTAAGACTTCTGGAAGGAAGAAAAGAAGTTGAGGGGTAGCCATTAACAAGAATTTGAAAAGAAGAAGAAAAAACACAAGACATTATCCATTTGATCCAGGTAGGATGAAAATTAAAAGCTTGGAGAGCAAGATTTAAAAAATTCCAACTTATCCTATCATAAGCCTTCTCAAAATCCAATTTTAAAGCAAACCAGCCTGATTTACCTTTTTTATGCTTGAAAGAGTGAAACAACTCATTAGTAATCAAAACAGAATCAATAATGGATATATTTTTAACAAAAGCAGACCGAGAAGAAGAAATGATATAGTCAAGAAAAGGAGCAAGTATAAAAGCCAAAATCTTAGTAATTATTTTATAACAAAAATTACACAAACTAATAGGCCTAAACTCATTTGCATAACATGGATTTTCTACTTTAGGAATTAAAGTTAGAAAAGTCTTATTAAGTTCAGGATGCATTAAGCCATTAGCAAAGAAAGATCTAATTAAACAAGAAACATCTGTACCTACTATATGCCAGTATTTCACAAAAAATTGTCCTTGAAAACCATCAGGTCCAGGGGATTTCAAAGGGCCCAAGTTATGTAAAGTATTAGAGATCTCATTGTCAGTCATCGGAGCAATCAAATAAGAATTCATATAAGACGTTATAAAGTTATTGACCAAAGATTTAAGATAAGATAAACAACAAGGTGAAGAACCAGATGAGGTAAAAAAGGATTTAAATAAATCAACATGAATAGAAAAAACTTCAGATTAGCCAGAAACCCGTTCACCCCAGTCATTTTAAGCCTAAGTATTTGATTTCTATGCCTATGAACCAAAGTTGAAATACGAAAGAAATGTGTATTCAAGTTACCATACTTAATCCATTTAACGCGAGACTTTCTGATGCCAGAAAATCTCTTCAAGTTGCAGAGCATCCAAATAAGAGTTAGTACAAGAATCAACAACATCTTTATTGAAGACAAAAGAAACATTACCAAAATGTTTTTGAGCTACACATAAATCAGACTTGTTGTTATGGATATTAGTTCTAAGCTATCCAAAAACAATCTTATTCCAAATAAGTGCATGTTTACGCAAAGTTACAAACTTATCAAAGATAGTAGGGTTAGCCAAAGAAGCAAACAAAGAAGACCAACATTGAGAAACTACATGTTCAAACCTAGGATCTTCAAGCCACATATCTTCTAACCTAAAAGGTCTAGGGACAAACTTAGGTTTAGGAGGATTAAAATCAACTAAAACGGCTTTATGGTCTGAATTGAAATAAGAAAGATTGGTTACCTGAACAACAGAAAATTGAGCTTGAAAATGACCACTAACAGTCATCACTAATTAACGTTGAGACTAAAAGGATGATAATCATGAATAATGTAATTATAATTATAATGCTTGTATTTTCGATCTTGTGAGTCACATGGTATAAAAAGGAATTTGGATGTTAAAAGCAGATATGAACCTTTATTATTTTTAGAAGTCAAATTTGAATTTTATTTTATCGGATGTCCCCAAAGGGATTTGGGTTACGAGATGTTTTAAATTCATTAAGTGCTGAATACAGAAAACAAGTAAGGATTATCATGGTGATTTGGTAACGGAAAGAAAAGAATAAGAAAAAACTGCGAACATAATAAGGACGGCGAAAGGCGGGTTTCTTCTGCCTACATAAAATAGGTTAACAAATATCTTGATTTTAAATGAAGGTGGTATTTAACTCAAATACAACGACTAAATACAACCCACATAAAATTAAATGCAACCTTCCATTAAAAATTTAAATACTTTTTAATTATTCTTAATTAGGTAAAAGACACCCATTCATCTTCCACATTTAATTAAGGAAAAGTTGGTAGTTGAAAAAATCCCACCTTTCGAGACCAAAAAGTTCTGAACGGATTGAAACCCCGACGACCTGCCATAGCCAAATTTTCGCTAATAAAAAAATATAGACATCCATAAATTTCAACCATAAGGTTATTATAATCAGTTAGGCTATCTTTGAAAACGTATACTTCTGTTAAATAAACAACAAATAAAATTCAAGAAAATGATAGAGACCCCAAAAATTCATAATGAAGCAATGTAAAAAGAAACGGTTTTCTCAAACATCGTTACTTCGGAGTAGTTTGATTGGTCGAAGGTGTACGCATATTCAATTTTTTTTCTATCTGCAATATATCTCCCCTTCTCAATTTTATTACTTATTTTAGTTTGCTCCAAAATGGGGAATTAGAGTTTTCAAATCCACTCATCCTGCTCGATATGAGAGAGAGAATCAATTGTTCAGTTTTATGGGAAGGTAGGTTTGTTATTTCAGTTGATCAAATTTCGCCGTTTTGATTTTGAGTTATGAAATGGGAAAAAGAGAATATGTAATGAATTTTTCTCAATTAAAAGTGTGTATTCATGGGATCGGTACTGCATATGTGAATTTATCAATTGGGAGAAAAAAATCAGGATCCGTCTTTATCTTTCCTAAATACTGTACAAATAAATAGGCAGAAAAGTATACATAGCTAGGGTACAACCCTCACTGTAACGACACATATCGATAATAAGTAATTTTTTGTGCATTTATTTGGAGTTGTGCCGTTAGTTTTTAGTAATTATATAACATGACATTCTTTTTTTTAAAAAAAAACAACAACTCTGATGTACTTTAAACCGAGTTTACTTTATCATTAAGACGATCAACCACGTCTTCTAATTCATAGTGTTACCCGTTTTTTGGCGACACGAAATTACAGTAGAACCTCTATATAAGAATATCCTTGGGAGTACGAAAATATATTCTTATATGGAGGTCTACCTTGAAAATATCAAAATATAATTGTTATACATGTACTTAGGATAAATGCATACATACCCACGTCAAACACAGAAATGTACGTAGGTAAAACAAATACCAATTAAATTTTGTTTAATTTCACTTATATGGATGTAAAAAGTTTTTTATGTAACACAATCTACACAAAACTCAATCATGACATGGAAAATTGACAAATGAAATCATACGATGGAAGATATTTGTATGAGTTATGTAAAAAAACTAATCAGACCCACTTAGAAGTAAAAGAAACTTGCAAAATGGTTACAAGATCTTTTTCGTCTTAAACTCTGATGTATGACAATACATATATTATATATATTATAATGTCAATTATTCTTATATGGAGGTAAGTTCCTTAAGACATGACTAAAAAAAATTATAACTTATTCCAATGTGGAGTTTGTTCTTAAATATAACTGGTCCAAGTCGGAGTTAGTCCATACAGATTGCTAAGCGAAATATTGGGTGGTGTTGTTAGACCCCCGCTTTTTCAACTATCAAGTGTAAGGTGATAAACTTTTAATTTGTTGTCGTAGTAAATAGAATTCGAACTCTAAGACTTGTAAAGATTAAATTTAAAGGTTTAATGAAAATAATAAAGTGAGGGTTACTGGGACTAGGATTCCACCGAATTCATATCATAAGGCTCAATTATTCATTCTCAACAATTATCGCTCAATAAATAAATAAAACATCGACTCTTGTTTTGCCAAAGTAGATCCTCAAAACATTAGTTATAAATCGTAAGCATGGGACATCAAACATTTAAGCAAGCATGACCCATCTAATAAAATAATAACTAATTAATTCGAATCATAAATCAATTCAAAATAAGTGCAAAAGTCATATAGAAAATAATACAAATTCACCCATGTGTGAAGTTCGGTTTCCTCCGTCGACCCAGTGTAGGGGTTTAACTCCTCATATTGTAGGCACGCTCAAAATTCATTTTTATTGCTCAAAAATGCTTACAAGAGGTGAAGAGATAAGAAAAATGAGTTTCGCAACGCTGTAAAGCTGTTACAAATCTGTTACAATGAAAATTACAGAAAACTATTGTTTTTATCTGTCGCAAAAAACTGTCGTTCCTGGTGGAAACAGTGACATTTTTAAACGACAGACTACAAGCGTAGTCTGTTCTTCTTCTTCTTTTCTGCAGCAACAGAAAAATCTGCTCTGCAACTCTCTATTCTTCTCCACAGTCACTCCATATTCTCTCTAATAACCTCTAGCACTATTTTTATACTCGACAGGATAAGAAAATCATAGTAATAACTCGAAATCTTCACCATTTACTTCAGGAATATTTACCTTCCTTTTATGTATCTGCACGAGAATATTTCTTTGTTTCTTTTTCTTTCACGCATCTGCAAATACCAACACACTCCAAACTCTCCTTATTTAGCTCATTCACGCTCCAAAAGTCTTTCAAACACGCTTAAACTCCGTGTAATCCCGTGACATGCACATTCGAACTTGTGCTTCTCTGTTTTCTTCCACAAGATTATTCGGCCAAAACTAATCAATTCCAAGGACCTTACCAACCCTGATTGGTCAAAACAGGCCCATACCAATCCATTGGGGTGATTGAATCTCTCCAGAAATCTCCCAAATCGAATACAACAACTCTCGGGTTTTCTGAAGAGAAACCTGTAACTCCCTGTTTCACTCAAACTTGATGATTCAGTCAAATTCAGACGAGTTAACCCATCATACCAGTCATGTTTAAGTTAACTAAGTCCAACCCAATCAATTACGGTGATTGATTATCCACAGAACATCTTCAAAAACTCGAGAACAACTATCCTCCCTTGTTTAGCCTCAACAGAATTATTTAGCCCAGCTCTACCGATTCCGGAGAACATAACATCATTTTTCAGTCGAATACAGTCGTCCCAAGAAGTTTCAGCGATTGAATCCGCCTAAAACACGTCCAAATCACAAACCCTAAATTCTGCCGTGAAAACCAAAAGTTTCCGCCAAAATCCAAATTCAAACAGAGAAGATGACCTCCCCCTAATCCTGTACGGGTGTCCCTTTAGCACTTGCCTTATGTGGTGTAAATAGTAAGGAAGGTGTCCCTTATCCGTTGAGATGCCCCTTAGTAATTGAGGTGCCCCTTATCCAAAGTAGGGGTCTGTTTAGCAGTTGTCCTCCGGGGTGCAAAAACCACTTTTCGAGCAACTTTCTCCATAGGAGCTTATTTCCTTGAAAAGACTTAAAACAAATTTATTAGTGATAAAATGAGTCCCAGCTAATGTATTTATGGGTGAAAATGTGTTGCACTTTCGTGCTTATCAAATTCCCCCACACTTACATTTTGCTAGTCCTCGAGCAAAACAGAAAATTGACCCGCTACACAACTGGTCATATAGTAAGAGAGAAAGAGAGACCCTCTACACAGCTGGTCATAATTTCTTTTTTTTTTAGACCCGCTACATAGCTGGTCATAACATGCAAGGTAAAGAAAAAGACCCGCTACACAGCTGGTCATAACCCTAACAATAATCTTTTTTTTTGAAGACCCACTACACAGCTGGTCATAATAAGAAAAAAAAAACCCGCTACACAGCTGGTCATAATCCTAACAATAATTATTTTTTTTAGATCCGCTAAACAGCTGATCAATCATTCCCTTTTTTTTTCTTTTTTTTTAGATCCGCTACACAGCTGATCATGATTTGCAAAAAAAATCCTGAAAAAAGTAAAGTAAAAAATTAACCACTCCCCCACACTTAAACACTACATTGTCCTCAATGTAATTGAGTCATCCAACGTAAAAATTAAGATGGGAAATTCATAATATTGAAAAAGTAAACGAAAACATAAAAAGTAAAATAAATATACCTACGGGAATGTACATAAACAGATCCCCAAAAATTAACAGCCTGAAAATTTGGGGATCAACCCAGAATACAGTATTTACAAACGACATCTTCACAATTATGTTATGAAAATATGGTGACACTGAAACTGTCAGAAATAAAGGATTACCCCCAAACCTAGTTTTTAGTTCACATGGAAGTGAGTATAGAACAAAATATGGGGATACTATTGGGACTAGGGAATTATCAATCGGCTCATGCATTGTATCAGGAATAGGAAAGTCCTCTGGGTACTTAGATGCAAAGTAATCCAACAACACTCTAGAAGCACGCAATTCTAACCCTAAATTAGGCAACTTTTGGAAGTCTAGGGGTCTAGAAACATCCTCTAAGTTGGGTGAATTGTCTTGTGGGATGGCTTCATCTATGAAATTAGGCAAATCATCAACACAATCATCCATAGGGTCATCTTCAAATTCTGTCTGGAACAGAGAGTCACTACAAGACTGATCATCATCATCATTAAATAATTTATGGCATTCCAATAATCTCAGTTTTTGTTCCAAACTAGGTGGTGTGTGTTTATAATACTTCTCATATATCTCTAGAGGAGATTCTTCACTTACCTCATGTGGAGCAGAAACTCCATACCATCGCCTACGCTTATATTCAGCAAGCGTCATCTCAGATGAGGTTTCCTGATAATTTGACTTTCTACGCTTATATTCCGCCAGCGTCATCGTAGGTGACGTCTCCTCAGAAGAAATCATCATCCTCAAAATGTCCCTGAAAAGAAATACAAAAAGAAACACATAAAAAGGAAAAAAAAAATTTAAAAAAAAACCCTAAAAATTAATCTAAAACCGAATCCGCGTCGGCGGCGCCAAAATGATAAACTTTTAATTTTTTGTCGTAGTAAATAGAATTCGAACTCTAAGACTTATGAAGATTAAATTTAAAGGTTTAATGAAAATAATAAAGTGAGAGTTACTGGGACTAGGATTCCACCGAACATAAGGCTCAATTATTCATTCTCAACAATTATCGCTCAATAAATAAATAAAACATCGACTCTTGTTTTGCCAAAGTAGATCCTCAAAACATTAATTATAAATCGTAAGCATGGGACATCAAACATTTAAGCAAGCATGACCCATCTAATAAAATAATAACTAATTAATTCGAATCATAAATCAATTCAAAATAAGTGTAAAAGTCATATAGAAAATAATACAAATTCACCCATGTGTGAAGTTCGGTTTCCTCCGTCGACCCAGTGTAGGGGTTTAACTCCTCATATTGTAGGCACACTCAAAATTCATTTTTATTGCTCAAAAGTGCTTACAAGAGGTGAAGAGATAAGAAAAATGAGTTTCGCAATGCTGTAAAGCTGTTACAAATCTGTTACAATGAAAATTACAGAAAACTATTGTTTTTATCTGTCGCAGAAAACTGTCGTTCCTGGTGGAAACAATGACAGTTTTAAACGATAGACTACAAGCGTAGTCTGTTCTTCTTCTTCTTTTCTGCAGCAGCAGAAAAATCTGCTCTACAACCCTCTATTCTTCTCCCCAGTCACTCCATATTCTCTCTAATAACCTCTAGCACTCTTTTTATACTCGACAGGATAAGAAAATCATAGTAATAACTCGAAATCTTCACCATTTACTTCAGGAATATTTACCTTCCTTTTATGTAGCTGCATGAGAATATTTATTTGTTTCTTTTTCTTTCACGCGTCTGCAAACACCAACACACTCCAAACTCTCCTTATTTAGCTCATTCACGCTCCAAAAGTCTTTCAAACACGCTTAAACTCTGTGTAATCCCGTGACATGCACATTCAAACTTTTGCTTCTCTGTTTTCTTCCACACGATTATTCGGCCAAAACTAATCAATTCCAAGGACCTTACCAGCCCTGTTTGGTCAAAACATGCCCATACCAATCCACTGGGGTGATTGAATCTCTCCAGAAATCTCCCAAATCGAATACAACAACTCTCGGGTTTTCTCAAGAGAAACCCGTAACTCCCTCTTTCACTCAAACTTGACGATTCAGCCAAATTCAGACGAGTTAACCCATCATACCAGTCCTGTTTAAGTTAACTAAGTCCAACCCAATCAATTACGGTGATTGATTATCCACAGAACATCTTCAAAAACTCGAGAACAACTATCCTCCCATGTTTAGCCTCAACAGAATTATTTAGCCCAGCTCTACCGATTCCGGAGAACACAGCATCCTTTTTCAGTCGAATACAGTCGTCCCAAGAAGTTTCAGCGATTGAATCCGCCTAAAACACGTCCAAATCACAAACCCTAAATTCTGCCGTGAAAACCAAAAATTCCCGCCAAAATCCAAATTCAAACAGAGAAGATGACCTCCCCCTAATCCTGTACGGGTGTCCCTTTAGCACTTGCCTTATGTGGTGTAAATAGTAATGAAGGTGCCCCTTAGTAATTGAGGTGCCCCTTATCCAAATTAGGGGTCTGTTTAGCAGTTGTCCTCCGGGGTGCAAAAACCACTTTTCAAGCAACTTTCTCCATAGGAGTTTATTTCCTTGAAAAGACTTAAAACAAATTTATTAGTGATAAAATGAGTCCCAGCTAATGTATTTATGGGTGAAAATGTGTTGCACTTTCATGCTTATCATAAGGTCTGTGGACAAAGGATGGTTGCGTCATAACTAAGTTCTCACAAACACGTGATCGCCAGTTGGGAGTCCTTTGGGATTATATGACCATGCTTTCCAGTCTTAGAAGGCGCCTCCAACTTCTGAGGTTGATGGGGGAAGCCAGGTAATGATAAGACTTATCAAAAATATTATTTATTTTAAATAATACTAGGATCCAACACTTGTTAGAGCATTGCTCGGTCGAACTCGCATGCGTTGCTATCTCAAGCATGTTTGTCAATGTCAGTAAACAAAACTATAAGTCTTTATTTCTAGCCTACTTAGCTAAAGGTCTCGGACTAGGATAAAAAGTGTAGTTGAGCTCAAGAACTCCATGACAATCATCATATAAGACAAAGGACTGCTCAAGGAACTGGTGGATCTTCTTCGACTAAGAGGTATGTGGAGACTTGAACTTATCTGTCACTCAAAAGTCTATCTATTTTATCTCATACTCTTGAGACAAAAGTCGTTTTGATATATAGACTTTCATTATGCACATTTGCTTTTTCGAGCCGAGCCGAGTTTATCTCGCCTATCTATTTCTCGAAATATGTTTTGGTAAGCTTTCGCTTTAGCCGAATTCATCTTTACCTAGTGACGAAAGTCATGTTATGTTTCAATAACTTTGAAAATTGCTCTGACGAAAAATGGTCTGTGAATAACGGCTATATCCGTCTGTTGATGGTGGATTTTAGTTCAGGGCTAAGATTGTGAAACCAAATTTATGCGCTGACATCCTGTAAAGGATAAAGCCATTAATGAGTGACGAATACTTCTTCACTTTACTAATTCACCTAGAATGGAGCACGCAGCAACAAATCCCATATACCATATGAATTTATAGCATTATCAATTAATGCATGACCAGCCTTGTATTTCCTGTCTTGTTCCCGCAGAACTCTCATTATTAGTGCCACATGACAACAGAGTGTTAATCTCAGCAGAGTAACACGAACCTCCAAGTATTAATAGTGAGGCATGCACGAAATACGTGTACATGCTACATATCTCGGTGTCTTATACTAACCCGATTGAGCATATTTGAATATGAACTGTCCATATCAGTCTCAGAAACAATCATGACCACGCAAGTTGGCCGCAAGATTTAAACAGCCCTAGACAATCCTCAGTAGGAGCAGCATACTACATTAATGACCACCAGCGGGCCCACTTATTCCCTGGTCGGTCGAATACCTACCATGCCTCCCAAACTACCACCGAACACCAACCTAAAGCTGGATGTCCATACTGGTATGGAGCAGCTTGGAGGAATCGTACAAACAAAGGCTGCCTATGGTAGTCTCAAGTTCATCACGTCCGTACAACTTCAGCGGCGTGGTCGGACGGCGTGGATCAGCCCAAAACCGGTCGAACAAGCGGCGTGGTGTACACTGGCGGACCTTCTTCCTACCTGCATGACCGACTCTTCCTTAACCTGACCAGATTGCAATGTACGATTGTCCGAAGTTGTGTCAGCGTGAAGAATTGAGGGTCGCAGGAAAGTCCACTAAAAACCTAAAATTAATCACGACCATCCAACTTCACTAGCACGGTTGGATGGCTTAGATTAACCCTGAGGTGGTCGGACACATACCACCACACTCACCACCGGCCTAATAAGTGCCCCGTACAATCGACCTCTCCAGATGAGGTGTATAACATGTATTTTCGGTTAGCCGAACTAGCTCACACGCGGCCGGCAAAAACCCTAATTAGGGTTTATGTCGCAAATCGATCACGAGCGTCCATTTTGTCCTGCTCGGATGAAGGGTCCAAGAATAGACTAAGCAGGTACGGTGAGTATCAACACGATCACTGTGGGCCCACCTATCTCCACTCCACTCCCGTGCAGTGCATTTTTTTAAGGTTTAGATTCATTTCTCATTCACATACCCCAAATTACCAAAACCAACACAAATAGTTTTCACCCATAAACAATTGGCGACCACAGTGGGAGGTTAATCTCTCGGTCGTAAAGTCAATTTCTTCAAAATCCGATTCAACTTTATCAATTTTGAAAAGGGTAGATCTTAGGACCAATTCAATCATCAATCCATTTCAAGATGGTAGAACTCAGTTCTGGATCAACAATCAATTCTGATGGAGCTAGTGTGGATAACACTCTCGGTATTGATGTACCTGTCAGTGGAGCTACTGGGGTCAATACATCTCGTGGAGCCGTCACTTCTACCACCAACACCAGCGGAGCAGGAGATGTTCCAGTAAGTGTAATGCCTCCCATCACCAGAGCCAGAGCAGCCGCGAATCCCGACATCTCCTCAAGTGTAACGCCTTCGGTGGTCACCAGAGCAACATCTTCCACTCCTTCGTCAGGACGAGGAGCCGGAGGGACGAGAGGAGGACCATCTCCCATTACCATCGCAGACTTGATGGAGAGGAAGGAAGTTCTTGCTAAGACTCAAACGGATATGGCTACAACTCAGAAAGAGGTACTCACTTTTCTTAAGACATTAACTTATCGATTGCCACAAGATCCGCGACAGCCCCTGGAACCAACAAGGAACGCATTCAACGCACCCGGAGAAGGAACTTCAGCGGCGCGGGCCTACATGGACCTGATCAAAGAAGCGACATCAGATATGAGCGGTCTTGTCATGAAGAGTCCTACACCGGGGACTGATCCTCACAACGATCCTCCTCAAGTCAATAGTTTCACTACGAATTAGAGGCCGGATCAGGAAGCAGTTTCTCTAGGAAAGTTTATGCGAACTTTTACACCTCTCGAAGAATCAGCGGACGGAGACGTTTTGCTGCAATCAACCAGAGGAAGGTCACAACCGTGCCTTACATGTCACCGCACGCATCAAGGATTTAGAGTTCAAGAGGGCCCTTATCGACACATGAGCGTCTTCAAATGTGATTACTCTCAAGACTCTCAGGACATCCAAGGTTCACCTAGGAAAGGTCGTACGGAAGCCTACTACAACGACGATCCACGAGAGGAAGTACCGGATGCTCCACGACAGCTGCAAGACGGTACCAATTCCACAAATGATGAGCTCGAAGTGGTCAACATCGGGGATGAGGAATATCCTAGGCCTATCTCCATCAGTTCGACCTTGTCTGCGAAGGAACACACGATACTTGTGCAACTTCTCAAGGGATACCAGGACATATTTTCCTGGACGTATGAAGAAATGCCAGATTTAGATTGGCACCCATCATCTACATGTCATACCCGGATCCAAGCCGGTTGCAGTTCAGACACGAGGAAAATGGACAAATCAGGTGCTGCATGGATTTCAGAGACTTAAACAGATGCCTCCCCAAAAACGATTCTCCTCTACCTACCATCGACATGTTAACAGATGCAACCAGCGGACACGGCATGTTCTCCTCCATGGATGGATGTAGCGGCTACAACCAGATAAGGATATACGAGCATGACGCAAGTAAGATAGCTTTTCGAACTCCTCTCAGAATTTTTTATTATACTGTACTGCCATTTGGTTTAAAGAATGCCGGTGCAACGTTTCAACGCTCTATGACGGCAATCTTCCACTGGAGACGATACCTCAAGAGAGCAGCCTCAAGAAGATAACGATGTCCACGCGTCATGTCGAGCAAAATACGGGCGAGTCACTCTATCATACGATGGTGCATGTCTATCGTGCTATGTTGGAGAATCTGCGCCTTTGGTCATCCTCTGGAGCTGTTGAATGCTCATCTACAACAACATCTGCCATGTTAGAAAAAACCAGGTTCGCTGAAGCAGCAAGAGGAAAGCCACCGAGATACAACATCCTGCGCGTCCAAAATTGCCAACTTCAACTCTAGTAACACATGCACGACTGCCACAATGATGAAACAACGTCCAAGATATTCTATGTCTGGCTTGACGGAAGCAACATCAATAAGAGACGCTTTCAGAATTTCGTCTACCGTAGAAGAAGTAGTTGCCTTACCAAAAGAGATCGCACGTGGGACTTAAGAGTGATATTCCTGGACGTCTAGGAAACGCAACGGGTAAAGACGGCCTCACGGACCCAGCGTGACAACATCTATCAAGTCAAGGGCTCAATGGATACTCGTGGGCAGGGGACTGTCTCCTTCTTTTTCATTCCATGAGGCAGCATCGAGGAAGCTATCGGTTCCATCATTAGCTTCTCCTCTAATGACGAGACAAGCTCTACCGCTATATGAATACTTCCAACAACCACTACGAACAGAGAACCATGTAAACCACGCTTGGGGACTGAGGATCAACACGAAGTTCCTTCACCGTCAGTCAAGGACTTCTTTAACACGAGAGAGATGGTCAATCAAGAAGAGTCAAATACTTCTTCAACACGAGAGAGATGGTCAATCAAGAAGCATGGAATTCGCAAAGGTAAATCAAACGGAAGAGGAAGCCACTTCAATGCTCCCTCCAGCAGAAGCTGCTTCAATGGTCTATTCAAGAGCCGCCTCAACGCTCTCTCTGGGACCCACGTTCGCTTCAGAATCCTGCTTCAATGCTCTCTCCAGGAGCCACCTCCACATTTGCTTCCGAAGCTGCTTCAATGGTCTATTCAAGAGCCACCTCAACGCTCTCTCCAAGACCCACGTTCGCTTCAGAATCCTGCTTCAACACTCTCTCCAGGAGCCGGTTCAACATTCGCACCAGAAGCCACTTTAACATCCTCTCGAGCCGTTTCAACACGCAAGCTACATCAATAGTCTGCGCTTTGGTCAAGTTATCTTTGATGTACTCATTTCTCAACATACGTCTCATCCATCCTTCATAAGGGTCCAGCGGAGCATGACAAACCTTGAAGTCGATAGGAGAAGGGTTATCTTGTGGAATGGATATTTTCAGATAGTTGAAAGGGAGCGGTGAACAACTCATCATCTATGTTCGGCATATCTCTGAAGCTGTCAACACTCCCTGACTTGACATCAGCATTATCCCCAGAAGACATCTTAGAAGGACCCTTTTTTTTTATCCTACAATAAAATAAAAGCGGGGAGTCAGTACTTATATGAAAAAACGTATGGGATGTGTAGTCACGCACGACAGGACATACATTCACGTTAAAATACACTGGGGAAACGCAAACAAGGCTGGTATTGGGCCACGTTAGCAAACGAGGTCGGTGTTAGTCAAGTCCGCAAAGCCGGTGTTGGTCGAGATCGCAAGGCTAATATCCCGTCATGCAAGCAAGACGGATATCACGTCACGCAAGTAGGACGGTAATGGGTCACGTCAGGATGGTATTCGTCAAGGCTGATCAAGGTCACAAGGCTGGTACTGGGCCATGTCAGCAAACAAGGCTGGTATTGAGCCACGTTAGCAAACAAGGCCGGTGTTGGTCAAGGGGCAAGTCTGGTGTTGGGGTGAGGCAAATGTATGGTGTTTGGTCGAAGCAGGCACAACCGGCCCCAAGCAAAGCCGGCATGCGGCGGGTCCCACTTGATCAGGCACAGCCAGCCCCAGATTGGTCGAAGCAGTGATAAACACATTTTTGTGTCTAAATTGTCCTCAACGTCTGTTTTGTTGGAACTCGATTTTTGTACTAATATTGTGTTTTTATGTATTTTTAGGAAATAAATATTGTTCGAAAATTTGGCTCGAAAAGTTGCTCGGAGCACCCCCGGAGGACATTTGCTATACAGACCCTCACTTTGGATAAGGGGTAACCTAATTACTAAGGGGAACCCCATTTCTAGGCAGCTGCTAACCGCACCCTAGGACCGGATAGGGGGCAACCCTTCTTCTTCATTTCAAATTCATTTTTTTTGCGGGAAGAAGAGTTCACTCATGGAAGTTTTCTCGATCGGATTTTGGATGGGTTAAAGGTAAACTAAATCGCTGAAACTTCATGGGTGGACGTGATATAGCCTAAAAGGCTTGGTATGGGCCTTTGGTTCGATCCAATTTGGCTGGATATTCCGCGAGAAGGAAAACAAGGAAGTACGTGCATGGGAGAGTTATTTCACGGGATCGCATGAGTCTGAACGATTTCTGAGCATGTTTGTTGACTCGAGCAACAGTTTGGAGCGTGTCAGAGATAAATAAGGAGAGTGTGCAGCTGTAAGGCGCGTGAAGAGGTAAAAAAAAAGAAAAAAATTTCCCGTATCTTGCATGGGGAATAATCATAAATATTTTGCAATTACTCGAGAGATTGGGAGTTCCTGCGGGTATAAATATGTTTCTGGGGACTCAGAGAAGGGGATAGAGATTTTTGGGAGGATTTAGAACATCACAGAGGCGAGAAATTGAAGTTGCAGAGAGTCACCATTTCTGCTGCTGCATAGCTGAAGAACACGAAGAACAGACCAACAAAGACAATCATTTTTCTACAGTGATAACGACTCACAACCGAGGGTCGTACAACAGAGGAAGACTTATTTTCTACATCGTTTGCGACACAGAGGCGTGGGTCTTAGAGAAACAGTAACACATAACTGTTACAAACCCGGTTTTCATTATATTTCTCCCTTTTTATCATTTGTAAACCATTTTTGAGCAATAATAATGAATTTCGAGCGTGTTTTCAACATGATGATGTGCTAATTCTCTCACAACCAAGGAAATGAGGAAGCTATTTACGCATGAATAATTTGGTAACTATTACATTTTCTCTAATATTTAATTATAATTCACTCAATCAATGCTTTTGCAGAGTTTTAAATTATTTGCTTAATTTTTCTAATCAGTTGTGATTAAATTAGATAGGTTATGCTTTGTTTAAATAATCTATGCTTAAGGGATACAATTGATGTTTGAGAATTTTCTTGATTATTAGTGAGTTAAGATATAAATGACTTAAAAGATAATTAGAGTTTTGGATTATTTACCATCATTAATTCATGTGTAATAGTGGAATCAGTGTCTTGGTTATTTTCTCATATCTTGAAGTCAATTTTGTAATAAGTTTTCTTTACTTTTAAGTTTTATAAGTCTAAAAATCCATTGCTTTCACAAGTCTTAAAACAACCCTTTTATCACTATCTACAACAACTTTGAAAACACATCAAATTTTTGGCGCCGCCGACGCGGACTTGTCTTTAGGCTAGAGTTTTTAGATTTGTTTTTTTTTTGGTTTTTATTTGTTTTATTTTATTTGTTCTTCTTTACGTTTTTGGGTTTTTGTCTTTTCCTTACAAAATTTGGAATTGGAGCGAAAGAATATTTTGCCAAAGCTTTTGGTGAATACTTAAAGACTTGGAGTAAAAGGCAAAGCGAAAGGAGCGAAAGAAGAAATTTTTTGTTTATATTAAAAAAGAGAGAGAAAAAAAGAGAGACATTTTTTTTTTAGACTTTCCTTTTCTTTTGGACTTGGACATTCTTTTATTTTTAAACCCTACAGAAGGGTAGTATTAAATATTAAACTGTTTGAAGAGAAGGACGGTGATTACGATATCACCTCGCCCCTCGGGTTCGTACACGACATTGGAGTTGTGGCCTGAGTCGACTTCAGCGGTTCATCCCCCGTCTGGAACGGGAGGTAAGTTTGTCGAAACACTCGCGAATCCCCTGTCAACGAGTTACTGTATTCCTTCTTTTGCATATATGCTGAGGACTTGAAAACGGCTGCTTTAATTTCCTAGTAAAGGGCAAGGACTGGCCATACAAGATAAGGGTTCGGATTTCATCACCGTTCTCTTCTTGCCCGCCTTAGGAAAACGATACTTAACACGAATCTAAGCTTTAAAATTTGGAATAGAACGAGACTTATAGGGTAACGAGCTTAATAGGAAAGTCGTTCGAAAAATATTGGTTACTCTTTTGAGCATACTTCGAAGTTCATGATGGTTTCTGTGAGTTGAATGCGTGATTGCGCCACCTTGGAATGTGGTGAGGCCTTGGGTATCAAAGCTCTACGCAGCTTCCCTCGCCTCTATTCAACTTACTTTGACTCGGATTGATTCCAAAGGGGTTTGCTCAAATTGTAACGAATTCCCATTCGAAGGATTATAAGCTGGTCTATAAACAATCTAAGTGGAGTCATCATGCTTTTTGTTTGCTAGAAATCAGTAGGTTTGTTGTGGTGGAGTCAGCCTTGTTTGTGTTTGCATAGAACTTACCTTCCTTTTAGGATTTTTCTTTTTCTTTTGTTCTTCTAGTGTATGCCCGAGGTTATCAGAGAGCGAGCTTGGAAAATAAACACTCTAGGTCGTTTGATTAGTGATAAACCTAGTAGTTCTTCTTGTGAAGGCGGGGATCTCGAAGACTCTTCTTTTGAGAGCCCCGTTTTTGGAAACTTCGGTTTTGAGAATCTGTCTCTTTGTGAGGAGAGTACCCCTAGTACTTCAGCTGTGCCAGCGATGACAACTTTGAAAGATTACATGTTCCCAACTAGGACCAACCGAGCTTCGTGCATTAAATTGCCAGCCAATACGGCTAATTTCGAGATAAAACCTAGTATTCTTCAGATGATCCCTATGTTCTTAGGAAAAGATGATGAGAACCCTTATTTTCATATTAGGGACTTTGAGGAAATCTGTGGGACAGTTAGAATAAAAGACCTCACTGATGAAGTTTTGAAACTTAAGATGTTTCCCTTTTCCTTGAGAGATAAAGCCAAGACCTGGCTGAACAACCTACCATCTGAATCCATTGAAACATGGCAGGAACTTATTGCTGCTTTCTATATGAAATTCTACCCTAAGCATAAAACTGCAGCTGTTAGGCAGAAAATTAGTGCTAGTGTGCAACAAGAGGGAGAATCTCTTTATAAGTTTTTAGAGAGATTCAATGATCTCCTATCCCAGTGTCCTCACCATGGATTTGATAAGATGAAACTTGTAGAGATTATTTATAATGGTTTAGACTATTCGACCAAAGCCATGGTCGAGTCTATGTGTGCTGGTGAGTTCACCAGTAAAAATGCTGATGATGCTTTTACTTTCTTAGGAGCTATTGCTGAAAAATCCCAACAGTGGGAGTCTTGTGTTGAACCCCCTAAAAGACTCTTGGTCAATAGAAGTAGCACCAATGTGGTAGATACAAGCTTCGATTCAGATGCTAAGTTTGCTGCTTTGTCTAGAAGGTTTGAAGCTTTGGAATTGAATCAGCCTAAACATAGGTCTCTTGTTGAACCTGATGATAGGATTAGAGCCTCTCAAGTCTCTAGTTGTGGATTAGAGCCCCATAACTCGTTTTGGGAAGGTCATGTTAGTGAAGAACAAGCCCATGCTGTCTATAACAACGCTAGGTTTGAGAACCGTCAGAAGTTTGACCCATACTCATAAACCTACAACCCTGGTTGGAGAAACCATCCTAATTTTTCTTGGTCTAAGGGCTAGAATCAAGGTAAGTCTAGTAATTCTCAGCCTCCCCCAGGTTTTGGTTATGCTAAGAACTCTTTAGGTCAACCCCAGTTTTAGAACCCTTCGGATAAAAAGATCACAAGTTTAGAAGACACTCTAGCCTCGTTTATTAAAAACTCTGATAAGATCAATCTAATGGTTGCTCAAGGGATAGAAGAAAGTAAAAATCTAGGTTATGCTAACTCCCAAGCTATTTCTGAGTTAAAAAACCAGGTTAGTCAGATAAATGAATCTTTGAGGGAAAAAGGTAAGTTTCCTAGTCAAACTCAACCCAATCCTAAAGCAGAGAAATCGTACAATCATGTGAACTCTATTACAACCCTTAGGAGTGGAAAGAAAGTTGACAATAAGGTTGCCATGCCTGATAGTGAATATGCTATATTTCACCCTTATGAGACAGAAAATGAGGAGACTGATAGAGTCTCTAAAAAGACCAATGAGGGTTCTGCTGAGCCCGGCTTTGTTCCCAGAGCCCTGTTCCCCCAGCTGCTAGTTCCAACTAAGAGGGAGTCCAACTTTAATGATATATTGGAGGTTTTTAAGCAGGTTACTATCAACCTACCATTGTTGGATGCGATTAAGCAGATTCCCGCTTATGCTAAGTTTCCGAAGGATTTGTGTACGCGAAAGCGTAAGCTTAGTGTCCAAAAGAAAGCCTTCCTAGATAGTCACGTGAGTTCCATTATTCAGAATACCACTAATCCTAAGTATAAAGACCCAGGGTCCCCTACCATTTCTTGCACAATAGGTAAATACCGTGTTGAAAAATCTTTGCTTGACTTAGGAGACAGTGTGAATTTACTTCCATACCATGTGTACCTTAAGCTAGGACTTGGTGATGTGAAACCTACCCAGATGACACTTCAGTTAGCTGATAGGTCCGTTAAAATTCCTCGTGTTGTGATCGAGGATGTTCTTATTGAGGTCGACAAGTTTATTTATCCAGTGGATTTTGTTATCCTAGATACCCAACCTGTCCCTGACCTAGAGAACCAGATACCAGTGATTTTAGGTCATCCATTTTTAGCAACATCCAATGCGATCATTAATTGTCGAACTGGTATTATGAATTTTTCTTTTGGTAATATGACTATTGAGATGAACGTCTTTCATATTAGTAAGCTACCCTCTGAACTAGATGACTCGAGCATAAAAGAGGTAAACATGATAGGAACATTAGTCAAGGAGTCATTACCAAACACTTTGTTAGAAAATCCGTTAGAGAAATGCCTAACTCACTTTGGGATTGATTTCGATGATGATAATGTGATTAATGAGGTGAATGCTTTGTTAGATTCAACCCCTTTGTTAGACACTAGTAACGGATGGAAACCTAAGTTCGAACCACTACTAGTTTCTAAGTCTACCCTAGTTCCTTTGTTAGAAGATCCTCCTAAGTTGGACCTAAAACCATTGCCAGATACCCTGAAGTATGTGTTTTTAGGCCCTTCTGAAACTTTACCTGTGATTGTTACTTCCGACTTGGATAGTGATCAGGAAAGTAGGCTAGTGACCACCCTTCAAAACAACAAGGAAGCTTTAGGGTGGACCATATTAGACATTAAGGGTATAAGTCCTATTGTTTGTATGCATCAAATCTATTTAGAGGAAGATACCAAACCTTCTAGGGAGATGCAACGAAGACTAAACCCTAATATGAAAGAAGTAGTTCGAACCAAGGTTCTTAAGCTGTTAGATGCAGGCATTATCTACCCCATTTCAGACAGTAAGTGGGTCAGCCCCGTTCAGGTTGTTCCCAAGAAATCCGGTATTACTGTAGTCCAGAATGATAATAATGAGTTAATCCCGACCCGAGTGACCACGGGTTGGCGTGTTTGTATTGACTATAGGAAATTGAACAAGGTCACTAGGAAGGACCACTTTCCCCTTCCATTTATCGACCAAATGCTAGAGAGATTAGCTGGACATAGTCATTACTGTTTTCTAGATGGATACTCAGGCTACAATCAGATCGTTATTGTCCCAGAAGACCAAGAAAAAACTACTTTTACCTGTCCCTTTGGTACCTTTGCGTATAGACGCATGCCTTTCGGGCTATGTAACGCTCCTGCGACTTTTCAGCGTTGCATGATGAGCATATTTTCCGATATGGTAGAAAAGTTTTTAGAGGTCTTTATGGATGATTTTTCAGTGTTTGGTTCGTCTTTAGATGAGTGCTTGCATCATTTGTCATTAGTGTTGACTAGGTGTAAGGAAAAGAATCTAGTGCTTAATTGGGAGAAATGTCATTTCATGGTTCGATCAGGAATTGTTTTAGGGCATATCGTATCTTCTAAGGGTATAGAGGTAGATAAAGCCAAAGTTGACCTTATCAAGACTTTACAGGTCCCAAAAACCGTATGAGATATTAGGTCATTCTTAGGGCATGCAGGTTTTTAACGTCGATTCATTAAGGATTTTAGCTTGATTTCTAGACCTCTTTGCAATTTGCTTGCAAAAGATGTTAAGTTTGTCTTTGATGATGCTTGTTTAGAGGCTTTTGAGAAGCTTAAGACTTTACTCACTACCGCCCCCACAGTCCAGGCACCCAATTGGAACTTACCCTTTGAGATCATGTGTGATGCTTCAGATTATGCTATTGCTGTTGTGCTAGGTCAGCGAGAAAACAAATTACTTCATGTGATTTACTATGCTAGAAAAACTCTGAATGATGCCCAGTTGAACTATACCACTACCGAGAAGGAACTGTTAGCCATTGTGTTTGCCTTAGACAAGTTTAGACCCTATCTCTTAGGTTCTAAGATCGTCATATATACTGATCATGCTGCTTTGAAATATCTTTTGTCTAAGAAGGATACAAAACCTAGATTGATTAGGTGGATACTTTTGTTGAAAGAGTTTTCTCCAGACATTAGAGACAAAAAGGGTGCCGAAAATATAGTAGCAGACCACTTGTCTAGGCTATTTGTTGATTCCCATGATGAATCCCTTCCTATAAGGGATAGCTTTCCTGATGAACAAATGTTCTTTGTTACCCAAGCACCTTGGTATGCAAATATAGTGAATTATCTTGTTATTGGTCGAATACCCCAACATTGGGGTAAACAAGATCGTTCTAGGTTTTTATCCGAGGTTAAGCACTTCTTTGGGATGATCCTTATTTATTTAAGTATTGTCCAGACCATATTATTAGGAGATGTATACCTGAGAGTGACCAGTCCAGTATTATTTCCTTTTGTCATGATCATGCTTGTGGAGGTAACTTTAGTGCTAAGAAGACTGCTGCTAAGATATTGCAGTGTGGATTCTATTGGCCTTCGTTGTTTAAAGACTCCCACAGTTACTGTGTGACTTGTGAACGTTGCCAGAAATTAGGAACCATATCCCGTAGGAACATGATGCCCTTGAACCCTATTTTAGTTGTTGAGGTCTTTGATGTGTGGGGTATTGACTTTATGGGTCCGTTTCCTAATTCTTTTGGTAACTTATACATCCTTGTCGCTGTATACTATGTCTCTAAGTGGACTGAGGCGGTTGCGTGTAAAACCAATCACCATAAGGTTGTGATTGAGTTCTTTAAAAATAATATACTTACACATTTTGGTACACCGCGAGCTATAATTAGTGATGGAGGGTCGCACTTTTGTAATGGACCTTTTAAGCTTTTGATGAAGAAATATGGTATTACACATAAGGTAGCTACCCCATATCATCCACAGACTAGTGGTCAGGTTGAGGTTTCCAATAGGGAGATAAAACGTATATTAGAGAAAACAGTTAATCCTAATCGGAAAGACTGGTCGTCTAGGCTTACTGATTCCTTATGGGCTTATCGTACTGCGTTTAAGACCCCCATTGGAATGTCGCCTTATCGGATTGTGTATGGCAAGGCATGTCATTTACCTGTTGGTTTAGAACATAGATCTTATTGGGTTGTTAAGCAGCTAAAGTTTTCACTTGACAAGGCAGGAGCCCATAGGAAACTCCAGCTCAATGAGTTGGACGAGATTCGTATAGATGCTTACGATAGTGCGAAGAAGTATAAGAACAAAATGAAACTTGTGCATGATAGAAATATTTTACGGGAGTCATTTTCTCCAGGTCAAAAAGTTCTTATGTATGATACCCGCTTGCATCTTTTCCCTGGGAAGTTACGTTTTCGGTGGACGGGTCCTTTTATTGTTCGCACTGTCTTTCCTCATGGAGCTGTTGAAATTGAGACACCGGATGGTAGTAGTTCTTCGAAAGTTAACGGTCAGAGATTGAAACCCTTTTTAGAACCCTTTCCTACAGGTGATGTTGAAGAGGTCCCTCTGGAGGACCCTGTTTACCCTTGATTGACCACCGAGGCAGTTGTATGTTGTATATTAGATTTTGATTTCTCTCTTCACCCAGGTACTATCTTTCCGAATTCTCTCTTTACTGATTCCTCGTGTTATTTTACTTTTGGTATTGCTCTTTCATTAGAAACATTGAGGACAATGTTAGATTTAAGTTTGGGGGTGGGGAAGAACTTTTTAGTTGCACTTTTGAAACTTCTAGCATCACATGGTAGCCGGTTAGCTAAGTTTACATATTGTTTCTCACCGAAAAGATAGAAATTGGAATGCTAGGGATAACAACCTTTTGAGACATTAGAGAAAAAGACATTGAGATCCTTGAAATTCAGGAGAGAACTTGTTCCTTTTAGAGGATAACCGTGATGGACCTAACCATACATGATGGAAAGGCAAGTAGGTCAGGAAATGCCAGAAAGACAAAGCAACCTCACAATGTAGTCTTAGTTACTGGATTGCGACTCTCTCTCAGTAGAAACTTATCATCATCAACAAGCGGAGCGACATCAAAATCTATGAAGAAAGTTGAGGACGTTTTAGGTTTAGAAGCAACAATAGAAAAGAATAATTCAAAAATCAAAGTTGAAGTTATAAGAGCAAATGATATAAGTTGTTAGAATTCATGATACCAAGACATCACAAGTTGCGAAGATCCAAGTTTTGAAAGTCCTTCTCTCATGGCCATGTAAATTGTTGTCTTGTAATTTTTGTTTCCAACAAAAAAAAAAGTAAAATAAAATCATCATCATTTCGTTCGTTTTGTTCTTTGTTCAATAAGGCCATGCAGAAGTAGAAATTTTTAAGTCAAGCAAGAAATCGAAGAGAAGAATTAATTTTCAAGGTTCTAGAGTTTATCATCAACAGTTGAAAACCGAAGAAGACGTTTTTTTCTACTGAGCACTATGAGAAAGTCGAAGAAAGATGCATTTTGGTTGCTTTGTTAGTCCGCTTTCCATCTGGCACAAGATCTTTCCAGCACTGGTTCAACTCATCACACGTAATTAGTCCATCTGTGTAACAGATGTCTCTCTCATCTTTATCTCTCTCCTAATCTTATCCAGCCGTAAATCAGCGGACGCATCTTACAATGTTTATCTAGCTGTGTAGCGGATATCTCTTTATCTAGCAGTGTTGCGGATGTGTCTCCCCTTTTCTTCAGTTAGCTTTAGAGTTGGCACATTAAAGTTCTCTGGTATTCTAGTTACTTGGACATAGGTTGAGAATATGTATGTCCTCATAGCTTTTTTGATACTTGTGACCAATTAGAAGTCATGGTTTTGTGGGTACACCTCTGGTAAACCCTCCCGAGATTAACTCGGTCACTAGGGCCACCTAGTGAGTTAGGATTTTATTTTCTAGATTAGTTTTGCTCGAGGACTAGCAAATAATAAGTTTGGGGGTATTTGATAGACACATTTTTGTGTCTAAATTGTTCTCAATGTCTGTTTTGTTGTAACTCGATTTTTGTACTAATATTGTGTTTTTATGTATTTTTAGGAAATAAATATTGTTGGAAAATTTGGCTCGAAAAGTTGCTCGGAGCATCCCCGGAGGACATTTGCTATACGGACCCTCACTTTGGATAAGGGGTAACCTAATTACTAAGGGACACCCCATTTCTAGGCAGCTGCTAACCGCACCCCATGACCGGATAGGGGGCAATCCTTCTTCTTCATTTCAAATTCATTTTTTGGCGGGAAGAAGAGTTCACTCCTGGAAGTTTTCTCGATCGGATTTTGGATGGGTTAGAGGTAAACTAAATGGCTGAAACTTCATGGGTGGACGTGATATAGCCTAAAAGGCTTGGTATGGGCCTTTGGTTCGATCTAATTTGGCTGGATATTCCGCGAGAAGAAAAACAGGGCAGTACGTGCATGGGAGAGTTATTTCACGGGATTGCATGAGTCTGAACGATTTCTGAGCATGTTTGTTGACTCGAGCAACAGTTTGGAGCGTGTCAGAGATAAGTAAGGAGAGTGTGCAGTTGTAAGGCGCGTGAAAAGGTATAAAAAAGAAAAAAATATCCTGTATCTTGCATGGAGAATAATCATAAATATTTTGCAAGTACTCGAGAGATTGGGAGTTCCTGCGGGTATAAATATGTTTCTGGGGACTCAGAGAAGGGGATAGAGAGTTTTGGGAGGATTTAGAACATCACAGAGGTGAGAAATTGAAGTTGCAGAGAGTCACCATTTCTGCTGCTGCATAGCTGAAGAACACGAACGAAGAACAGACCAGCAAAGTCAGTCGTTTTTCTACAGTGATAACGACTCACAGCCGAGGGTCGTACAACAGAGACAAACTTATTTGCTACAGCGTTTGCGACACAGAGGCGTGGGTCTTAGAGAAACAATAACACATATAACTGTACAAACCCGATTTTCATTATATTTCTCCCTTTTCATCATTTGTAAACCATTTTTGAGCAATAATAATGAATTTCGAGCATGTTTCCAACATGATGATGTGCTAATTCTCTCACAACCAAGGCAATGAGGAAGCTATTTACGCATGAATAATTTGGTAATTATTACATTTTCTCTAATATTTAATTATAATTCACTCAATCACTGCTTTTGCAGAGTTTTAAATTGTTTGCGTAATTTTCCTAATCAGTTGTGATTAAATTAGATAGGTTATGCTTTGTTTAGATAATCTATGCTTAAGGGATACAATTGATGTTTGAGAATTTGGTTGATTATTAGTGAGTTAAGATATAAAGGACTTAAAAGATAATTAGAGTTTTGGATTATTTACCATCATTAATTCATGTGTAATAGTGGAATCAGTGTCTTGGTTATTTTTTCATATCTTGAAGTCAATTTTGTAATAAGTTTTCTTTACTTTTAAGTTTTATAAATCTAAAAATCCATTGCTTTCACAAGTCTCAACGAACCTTTTTACTACAATATTATTGAGTCACATCAGCAGGCACAACCGGCCCCAAATAAAGCAGGCACGCGGCAGGTCCCACTTTCGAGCAAGTCAGGCATAACAAGCCCACGTTCGAGCAAGGCAGGCATAACAAGCCCACGTTCGAGCAAGGCAGGCATAACAAGCCCACGTTCGAGCAAGCAGGCGCATGATGAGTCACACGATCGAGCGAAGCAGGCGCAACAGTCCGTTGAGCGGGCACATCATCCCCACGCTCGAGCGGAGCAATCACGAGGAAGGCTCTCGACCGAAGCAGGCATAGTAAGGTCGATCGAAGCAGGCAAGAACGACATCATGCTAGGGGAACGCTCTCCTGGACGCCTCTTGAACGTGACATGCTCCAAGGACAGGACGACTCGTCTCTCCTGGTAACATCTAACTTTGTCTTATAAGTTTTATCTGTATATGCCACCATCTAATGCCTACCCCACAATAATGTAACCATTATGTGCTAGGCAGGGGACTTAATGTTGATGGTGAATTTTAGTTCAGGGCTAAAATTGTGAAACCAAATATATGCGCTGACATCCTGTAAAGGATAAATCCATTAATAAGTTATGAATACTTCTTCACTTTACTAATTCACCTAGAATGGAGCATGTAGCAAAAAATCCCATATACCCTATGAATTTATAGCATTATCAATTAATGCATGACCAACCTTGTATTTCCTGTGTTGTTCCCGCAGAACTCTCATTATTAGTGCGACATGACGACTTAATGTTACTCTCAGCAGAGTAACACGAATCTCCAAGTATTAATAGTGAGGCATGCACAAAATACGCGTACATGCTGCATCTCTCGGTGTGTTATACTAACCCGATTGAGCATATTTGAATCTGAACTGTCCATATCAGTCTCAGAAACAATCATGACCATGCAAGTTGGCCGCACGATTTAACCAGCCCTAGACGATCCTCAGTAGGAGCATGCTACTACATTAATGAACATCAGCGGGCCCACTTATGCCCTGGTAGGTCGAATACCTACCATGCCTCCCAAACTACCACCGAACACCAGCCTGAAGTTGGATGTCCAGACTGGTATGGAGCAGCTTGGAGGAATGGTACAAACAAAGGCCAGCTATGGCAGTATCAAGTTCATCACATCCGTCCAATTTCACCGGCGTGGTTGGACGGCGTGGATCAGCCCAAAGCCGGTCGAACAAGCGTCGTGGTGTACACCGGCGGACCTTCTTCCTACCTGCATGACCGACTCTTCCTTAACCTGACCAGATTGCAATATACGATTATCCGAAGTTGTGTCAGCGTGAAGAATTGAGGTACGCAGGAAAGTCCACTAAAAACCTAAAATTAATCACGACCATCCAACTTCACCAGCACGGTTGGATGGCTTAGATTAACCCTGAGGTGGTTGGACACATACCACCACACTCACCACCGGCCTAATAAGTGCCCCGTACAATCGTCCTCTCCAGATGAGGTGTATATCATGTATTTTCGGTTAGCCGAACTAGCTAACACGCGGCCGGCAAAAACCCTAATTAGGGTTTATGTCGCAAATCGATCACGAGCTTCCATTTTCTCCTGCTCGGATGAAGGGTCCAGGAATAGACTAAGCAGGTCCGGTGAGTATCAACTCGATCACCGTGGGCCCACCTATCTCCACGCCCGATCGGCCAAGGCAAAACATGGCTAGGTGCCTTGGTTCGCACGCCCTAAATATGGCATGTTGCGTCTCTTTAAAAATTCTTTGCGGCACGAGATTTCTGTCGCAAATCGATCTCAACCGCTCCTCTTCACCGGTCGAATTGAGTGGTCTAGATCGCACTTTCACAGGATAGTGAGGTATGGACATGTACACCGGCGTGCCGTCCACACGCATGCCCGGTCGGTCCTGCCAAAAAATGTCCCCAAGCTTGGTTTCAACCAAGCTGAAGAGTGATGCTTGCTCACCTCTTCAAAACCCTAATTCCACTAACGGTCGCAGATGAATGTCACAAGATCATCTCGTGCGTTCAACTTCACCTGCTTGGTTATATATCCTTGGTCAGGATTTAACTGGTCAATGAGGTGTCGTGGTGATTACCATCCGCCACTCTACCACACCATGTGTTCGGCCAAGGGAGGACTTGCCTGCGCAGCCTCCAAACCATCACATGAAGATGGCTAGACATGCATCTATTTTAAGACGCTTAAATCGCGACTCACTCCGTTAAGCCTTAAAAACAACGATGCTTTCTCCGTATTGAATATATTCAATGCATTACATGCATATAATTCACACGATATTTCATAAATATCGACTTCCTAAATAACTTAGTTATTTAACCTAGCATCACATGCTTTCTGTGGGTCCCACGATCCACACACTCGAGACATTAATCATGTCACAAACTGGGGGATACATACTGGGGTATTGGTCTGGCGGTTTACAGCGCACAACGCATCATCACAAGAACGTGTCATGAAGACATGGACGGTTAGTGATGATGGGAGAAGTGGGCAAGACTGATCGTGTGACACTAACACACGCAACTCCACTACTCCATCACTCCACTTTCTCCACTTCCCACGAGAGACGTGGGTAAGGCTCAATGACTTGTATAAATAGGTTCTCCTCCCTATTTCCAGAATAAGACAACAGAAACCAAGTGTTGATACAATCATATCCAAACACCAGAACTGGTAGCTTACATTCTGCAAGCCAGTTCAGCTTTCTGATACAAGTCATACACAACCAACACCTTCACAATCTCAACACCTTCTTCGCTTCCCTCCCTAAGATCAACCCTATCTCCTTCACTTTGTGACCGAAGAAAGTCTGGAACGACCATTTCTTGGTTTAGGCCAGAATTGTACAGATTGATTTCTCGAATCACAAGCACTCCCGTGCAGTGCATTTGTTTAGGGTTTAGACTCATTTCTCATTCACACACCCCAAATTACCAAAACCGGCAGAAATAGTTTTCACCCATAAACACCGTCCTCTGAGAATGTTTCAATGATTGAAATGAGAGTTTAGATTACATAACCATTGGTAGGATATAAGCATTGTTGTGGAAACACATATATGTATAATTCCTAGTTCCTTGAACCAAAGTTTTCGAACTTTGTTGATCAAGAGAAATGGAAGTGGCGTGAGCCAAGTCCGCGAACTAAGTCCGCGAACTGGCCGAAGTGCTCGACCCGAGAATTTACGCTGGAGTTTGTGAAATCCTTCCATGAGCTTAAGCCCGCGAACCTAGTCCGCGAACTTGAGCAGGTTATATATAAAACCGGTTGTTCAGAACTCATGTTTATTTAAACTAAGGAATGCTTTTGCAAACCGTGGCTATAAAGTTCATGAACCGATTCGAGTGAATAAAACCGTTTTTGCTTCGATTGTGTCTTGTGTAGTTACATAAGATCTAAGCAATTGAACAACTCTCTAACTAGTTCATTTGAGTCATTTTAACTAGTTATGGTGAAAAAGAATATAGTTGATATGAAAGTAATCATATGGCTAACCATTTGGTTAACTATTGTTGAACCAATAAATGTTAATGTTTGGGAACGGATCGTAAACCCAAAATTGGACATTTTATTTGTGTGTAACAAGCTAAGTTTTCGATCAAATGGTTGAGAAATATTAGCTTGAATCTAATCAGGTTTTCATCTAACGGTGAATATTGAATGTTTTATTATCAAGCTAACATTGATTGCAAACCCTGATTTGAAAACTATATAAGGGAGAAATCTAGCAACTGGGAAACCTAATCCCCACACCTTACGTGCGATACTAGTTGCATAGCTAGAGTCGATTCTCCTTTAACCTTTGGTTTCTTCTTCTAAAACCAGGTTAATGACTTAAATACTTCACTGGGATTGTAAAGCCACACCGATACTATTTTTCTTGTAGTTGTGTGATCTTATCTTGCATCTTCTGTCGTTACGAGTACGATTGTAATAATTGGCTTGAGATTTTATATCTTCGATAGGCAAGATAGAAAAGTAATCACAAACACTTCGTATTATCGTTTGTGATTCCACAATATCTTTTTTCGCTGCGTCGATTAAGATTATTGTTAGGTGATCAATAATATTAGACTGTTCTTCGGGAATATAAGACCGGTTTTTTTGGTTCCTGTTCACCTTGATTTATCAAAAGACGGAGCAAAACTCGTAGGTATATTCGTGGGAGATGGATTTATCTATTACCGTAGACTTTTCTGTGTGATACAGATTTGTTTATTAAAATCTTCGACTTGGGTCGTAGCAACTCTTAGTTGTGGGTGAGATCAGCTAAGGGAATCAAGTACGTAGAATCCTATTAGGATCAGAGGCTTAGGAGCATAACTGTACCTTGGATCAGTGTGAGATTGATTGGGGTTCAACTACAGTCCAGACCGAAGTTAATTTGGAGTCGGATAGCGTCTGTAGCGGCTTAATACAGTGTGTGTTCAATCTGGACTAGGTCTTGGGGTTTTTCTGCATTTGCGGTTTCCTCGTTAACAAAATTCTGGTGTCTGTGTTATTTCTTTTCCACATTATATTTTGTTATATAATTGAAATATTACAGGTTGTGCGTTGTTCAATCAACTAGAATATCCGACCTTTTGGTTATTGATTTAAATTGATTGACACTTGGATATTGGTCTTTGGTACCATCCAAGTTATCTCTCTTTGATAAAGACTCGCAGATTTCTATTTGCTTGAGTAAATGTCAAATCGAGAGATTGAGATATAAACTCTTTGATATACTTTTTATCTAGATTGAGTCTCACTGTCTAGTTGATTCTCTAGAATGTATATTGGAGTTTGTCCATACAGATTGCTAATCGAATTGTTGGCTGTGGTTGTTGTACCCCCGCTTTTTCAATTGGTATCAGAGCAGGCAAACACGTTTAAGACCTTACAATTCTGTGTTTTTGGCAATCTGAGTTTGAGGACAGAATATCTTCTACGCATACCAAGATGTCTTCTAAAGCTTTTAACTATGCCAAATGTCTTGGGAATATCTCAAAGGATTACTCCTTACCTAATTCTTCCGAATCCCGAGGTAAGAAGATTGTTTCATCCTGTGATGACATATCTCTCCCTGATGAGACATTGAGCACTATGGTAAAAGCTGAAATGAAGCTCACCAGAATCTAAAAAAAAAACTCTACTGAAATTATTGATTTTCAGGATCATGATCAGCTGACTGATGAATTTGAAAAGTCTCTTGATCGAGAACATGAACTCTACAACATCATTGAGTCTTTCTCTAAGAATATTGATAAACTACTCAAGAAACTACTCTACATCGTGAAAAGATTAGTGCTCTTGAAGATATAGTTAAGGAAGACTCAATTAGAGAGAAACGTTTGACCGAGAAGAATTCGTCAGGACTTAACAGGCTTCGTGTCAAAAAAGAGAAACTAGAAGCATCTCTTACTCCAGCCAATGAACAGTGCAGTTCCTTGGAAAAGGAAAACTCTGTCTTAAGGAGGAATTCTTCTATACAAACTAATTCTCATGGATTGCAGTACATGAAAGATCTTCCAGTAGAAGTTTGTGTCAAGAAAGGTTTATATAACTTACAATCTTCTCATATGACTATGAAGTCAAAACAGGTGTCGTTTGTTGCTTCTCCTCCACGAACCTGTACTTTCTGTGGGACAAAGAATCACTATGCTATCCATTATTTTACCAGAAGGAAACAAATTTCTAAACTTCATAATTTGCTTCTTTCTACTGTCAATGGAACATATAGTCAGTTGACTACTGCAGTGAATCGCATGCCCACAGAAAACCAAAAGTTTTATAAATATGATCTCTTTCCTAGAAATCATCACAGAGTTCAAATGCATTCTAGTGGTATAAATTCTTGTGCTGCCGATAAAAAATTCTCTGTGTTTATAAAACTGTTTCTGGTAAATCTAAGTCTAGAAAATGGATTCCTATCCATTCTGATCCTCTTGAACCAGTTGCAAGAGGTCCTAGATTTAGTCCTCAGAAAAAGCCTTCTGGCGGATATGTTAAACACACCGTGTATTACCCTTCTGGGATGAAAGAAAATCGAAGAAAGGCGAAGAACACGAAGATCAAACTGTCATATGATATATGCAACTCCTTTCTCGATGACCACAGTGGAACTAAATTCCACTCTACCACCTGACTCCAGGTATTCTTTTCGTTGTTTCTAACTTGAGAGGTGCAAGGAAATTTATTGAGAAATGCTCAAGTATGTTGTTGTTTGAGGGTGAAAACGATTTCTGCTGATTTCGGTAATTTCGGGTGTGTGGATGAGAAACGAGTTTAAACCCTAAACAATGTACTGCAAGGGAGTACTTTAGATTCGAGAGATCAATCTGTACAAATCTGGCCTAAACCAAGAAATGGCCGTTCCAGACTTGCTTCGGTCACAAAGTGAAGGGGAATGGGTTGGTTTTGGGGAGGGAAACGAAGAAAGTGTTGAGACCAGGTCGATTCTGGAAGAGTAATTATTTCACGACTTATATCAGAAAGTAGGGAGCTAACAGATGGAAAGCTAGCAAAATGTTTTCTGAGTGTTGTATGTTCCTGACTGAACCTGTTGTTCGGTGGAAATAGGTAAAACCTATTTATACAAGTCTAAGTGAAACGTACTCTAGTCTCATTAAGGAAGGGAAAAAATGGGTGAGTAAATGGGAGGAGGTGGTAACCGTTAAAGCATGGCATTGATGTTCCATAAAAGAGAACGTTTCACCATCACTCCTTGTATTTACTAACCGCTTCATCCTTATGACACTTCCTTATGACGGGCGTAGTGTACGCCGCACGCTATAAACCACCAAACCAATACCCAAAGAGGATCCCCCAGTTTGTGATATGTGTTGATGTCTCGAATGTTTTCGTGGAAAACATGTAGCATATTGTTGTCGCCTGGCAAGTCGATCTTGGGAGGCTTGCTGGCTTGGCGAACTTCGACGGTCGAGATTTTGCATCTTAATAGGAAAGGTAGTCGTTGATTGTCGCACGCTTTCGTTTTTGGTAGCCGCATAGGGAAGGCCAGCATGATGGCGCGGCAAGGTTGGCATGCCTTGGCGCGGTTTGGCGTGGCCAAACTAGGATTTTGGGTCAAAGGTTACCATGCGTAGTCTGGTAACCTTGGACGGCTAGGATTTTCTCCTGGGATTAAAGGGCAACCGTTGATTTTCGCACACCTTCGTTTTGGTAGCCGCATAGGGAAGGCCAGCATGGTAGCACAACAAGGTTGGCATGCCATTAGCATGGCATGCCTTGCCGCGGTTTGGCGTGGCCAAACTAGGGTTTTGGGTCAAAGGTTACCATGCGTTGTCTGGTAACCTTGGACGGCTAGGATTTGCTCCTGGAATTGAAGGGCGACCATTGATTGTCGCACGCCTTCGTTTTGGTAGCCGCATAGGGAAGGCCAGCATGGTGGCGCGACAAGGTTGGCATGCAATTGGCGTGGCATGCCTTGGCGCGGTTTGTGATAAGCACGTCAGTGCTATATTTTATACTCATATTTATATTAGGTAGGACTCGATATTTTGGCTAATAATACTTTTTCAGTGCTTTTATAGAAAGCACAAACAATTCCGGTGACTGAAGGATAAATAGCGATATTACAAGCTTATAAGGCAGTTGAGACGAAAGTTACTAATGCAACCTCTCAAGTCAACAAAATGGAGAAAGAGCCCACTATGTTAACCTCTTGTACTTATTAGGCCGCACCACACTCACGGCCAGAAGTTAAACAGGTGAAAGAAATGCTTTCGTTTCCCTGATGTCGACCAGGTGAACTACATGTGGAGACATAAGAAAATTATTAGTGGGACGTGTTTTCTTAAAGACAAGGAGCTGATGATGTTGGTCAGATGGGTTTTGTTTATGGTGTGCCTGCGACTTCGAACAAATGTTGTTGGTTTGTTTTGACTTTGAGCTCGATTTGTGCTGGTGACCTGGAACGATCAGCTGAAGGTAATGTTAATAGAAGTTCTTGATGGCTGCTCAGGGAGAAGAGGATCGCAGCTGCCTGAGAAGAACTGATGGGTAGGTGATGAATCATTGAAAGCAACGAGTTGAAGAAGTGCAGGCGATGGCTGCTCTAAATTTGCAGAGATGAAATCTTATTGGTTGCTGCCATTATTTCATCACCGAGATGGAGTCAGGTCATGGAAAGGATACAGATGAGGGAAGAAACGAATGTACAAGGATTGTTAATGCTGACTGTGATTACTGCAACAGAAGTAGCGACTTTTGTCTAGTCTACTATGGGAGATGGGTGTGCCGGTATAAAGAGAAGAGATGAAGCGGTGTTGTCGGTTTCAGCCCAAGATGATCTCGGTTAGTGATGGTGACTTCAAAGGGCATGCATGGAAAGGTCTCGATCAGTACAGGCCTACAACTTTGTGAAGTTTTAAATTGCTATCAGCAGCTTAACAACTCTTTCAAGCCGTCAAGACAGTCAGTGATGATGACTGAACTTAAAGAGAAATGAGGTATCGGCTCAAATAGGAGTTGGATTGGTTGAGCTGTTTTACCAGTGGAGAAGGCAATGGTGGTCGGCAAGATATGGGGTTAGTAGCTCAGCTGAGATGTCAATGAAGATGGAAGCAATAAGTTGGGTTCTATCCTATTCCTATCCGTTTCGGATGAATTTGATCCATGGATGTGTACTCAATGGAGGATAGTCGTTATGAAGCGAAGATGAAGCAGGTGGGTTGTCGATGGTGTGATTTCAAAGGACAGAAACGAAGAGACTTTGGAAACTGAGCGAACATAAATGTAAGATGGGTCCGGTTTTGGACGTGGGTACTGAGAATGGACTGGGCCTTAAGTGTTTTTACTGCTAGGTCTTATCTGACTCGTGACAGCACTATATGAAACGTGACCGAGAGATAAAGAGGGAGACCGGTTTTGGAGGATCAGTTCTGGGTTTGGGTTAATCTCTGTTCGTGACAGACAGGGGAGAAGAGGAGGACTGGAAGCCGCCGCTGTGTTTGAGAGCACAAGACAAACAGAGGAGGAAGCGATATTGGTTTAATCTTTCTTCTTTTGTTATTATTTTTGATGGGTTTTAAGAAACACATAATCATGTTTTGCTAATCTATTTGTAACTAGGGTTTTTATGGTTGAAACTAGATGGGTGTTAGGCCATTTTTGATTGAATTGAATTATGAAGCAATAAACCATTATGATTTGAATTGATTAATTTTGATTATTGTTTATCGATTAATTGAAGTATGAGTTGTTGTGTTACAGGTTTTATAAACCTTTGTGCGTAGTTGGATAGTTTTACAAATAGTTTTGGTCTCGTTATTTGATAGTCCATGCTTGGGTTGAATCCTTTGATGGGTTGTACTTAAAAGAACCATATTCAATTTGTGAATCAATATTTTAGTTTCGTATGATTTTCTCGCTAATACAATTTGATAGTGCATGTTTGGGTTTAATCTGTTGATGTGCTATGCTTTTAGTATACTAGTGACATTTGCGATACTATCATTATAATAGGTGATGTCAATAGAACGAAAGGTAAACACATATTTATAATTATGTTTCATTTCAGTAATTGAATAGAAATAGTAGTGGATATCATGAAACTCTGGTTACCGACTTTTCCTTTGGATTCATTTTATTAGTTTATTTCATTTCAATTCTAAATCCAAAAATATTCTTTTTGTTCCTGATTAGATATATTGATTATCAGTGTTTTCACCGCTCCCCGTGGCTTCAACCCGTACTTGCCTCTGTCTACTAGTTAGACACCGTGCGATTGTGGTTATTACATATAGGGTTCTTCCCGGATCCCATCAATTTTTGGCGCCGCGGCCGGGGAGCGGTTGTGGAATATTGTAATTAGTATTTTGATTTTGTAAATAGTTAGGTTTTTTTTTGTACAGTATTTTTATTTTGTTTTAGGATTTCTTTTTCCTTTTAACTTGTTTTGTGTGTTAGAATTTTATTTCAGGTACCTTTTTGAGGATGCTGTGTGCTTCTCAGGAAACGTCTTCTAAGATGACAATTGGAGATATATGCGTAGAAGTTCACATCCTCAGGAGACTTCATCTCATATGACGCTTGGTGAATACATGTATGGGTCACGGTATAAGGAAGTTCTTGCTTATAATCGTCTCAGGTATGGAACTTCGAATCCACGTAATTTTTCTATGGGTGGTTATTCAGATGAGTATCAACCCCAATGCCATGAGGGTGAAAATGAACTTGACGCTACAAGTGATTTTAGGAATTATGATACCGATATAATATCTGAATCTATTGTATCTTACCCAACTCATGATCATTTAACTGATTATTTGTCTATTCAAAAGGAAGAGAGTTGTGTTAGAGACGCCATTTATTCAGATAATGATGATTTAGAAGAACATATTTATACAGAAGATATTATTGCTGAGTCTGATGACTTAGAGACAGTAGACGTGCATAATGAGATATTTTCTAATCATTCAAATAATGAGTTTCCTATAAGTCACTTAGTTGTAGATAGTGATGAGGCGATTATTCATGATATTGTTGCTCCATTGTGCTCTTGTTTTTCTGATCCATCTAGTGAATTTATGAATGCTGATGTGAATGTTGAACATATTGATATTGGTCAGATAACTTGTGTCGATGATTTTGAGCCTTTATCTGTTTGTTTAGCCCACTTTTTTGATTCCGATGACCCTATGATTATTGATATTATCAGTGCATTGCGATCTCCAATAGTTAATCAAGGTAACTTAACAACGGAAGTTATTTCAGCTGATTTAGAACCCGATTTAGAGTGTGCTTCCCGAATGGAAACTAATATGCATCCTATGTTTGTTGTTCATGTGAGTGATTTACTAATCTCGACCTTGCATGACTTGATGACTAAGAATTTTTTTTCTCTTGGGAATGAATTTACACATCTTTTTGGAGGTTTATAGTGTTTGCAGGTTCACATTTGCAGCTGACCTGATTTGTTGGACCGATCCCCAACTTTCAGACTATATATATGTTTTGCCTCTTACTTTGGTGCAACCTCACCTTGTTTGAGGTTCTTTATGTGCGCAAACATACAAACATTATGCTTTATGGGAGTCAACCCATAGGATTTCGCTTCATGGGAGTCAACCCATCAGATTTGTTTTCTTTCCTCTATCTTTTATTTGTTTTTTGGAATTTCCCATCTTAATTTCTACGTTGGATGACTCAATTACATTGAGGACAATGTTAGATTCAAGTGTGGGGGAGTGGTTAACCTTTCAGATTTCAATTTTATGACCAGCTGCATAGCGGGTCTAAAAAAAATGATCAGCTGTGTAGCGGGTCTTAAAAAAGATTTATCATTATAATTTTTAGGGTATGACCAGCTGTGTAGCGGGTCTTATGTATGGTATTTGTCAGACCAGCTGTGTAGCGGGTCTTGTGTGTGGTATTTAAAATTTTCATTTTATGACCAGCTGTGTAGCGAGTCAATTATTTGTTTTGCTCGAGGACTAGCAAAATATAAGTGCAGGGATGTTGATAAGCACTTCAATGCTACATTTTATACCCATATTTATATTAGTTAGGACTCGATATTTTGGCTAATAATACTTTTTCAGTGCTTTTATAGAAAGTACAACCAATTCTGGTGACTGAAGGATAAATAGCGATATTACAAGCTTATAAGGCAGTTGAGACGAAAGTTACTAATGCAACCTCTCAAGTCAACAAAATGGAGAAAGAGCCCACTATATTAACCTCTTGTACTTATTAGCCCGCACCACACTCACGGCCAGAAGTTAAGCAGGTGAAAGAAATGCTTTCGTTTCCCTGATGTTGACCAGGTGAACTACATGTGGAGACATAAGAAAATTATTAGTGGGACGTGTTTTCGCAAAGACAAGGAGCTGATGATGTTGGTCAGATGGGTTTTATTTATGGTGTGCCTGCGGCTTCGAACAAATGTTGCTGGTTTGTTTTGACTTTGAGCTCGATTTGTGCTGGTGACCTGGAACGATCAGCTGAAGGTAATGTTAATAGAAGTTCTTGATGGCTGCTCAGGGAGAAGAGGATCGCAGCTGCCTGAGAAGAACTGATGGGTAGGTGATGAATCATTGAAAGCAACAAGTTGAAGAAGTGCAGGCGATGGCTGCTCTAAATTTGAAGAGATGAAATCGTATTGGCTGCTGCCATTGTTTCATCACCGAGATGGAGTCAGGTCATGGAAAGGATACATACGAGGGAAGAAACGAATGTACAAGGATTGTTAATGCAGACTGTGATTACTGCAACAGAAGTAGTGACTTTTGTCTAGTCTACTATGGGAGCTGGGTGTGCCGGTATAAAGAGAAGAGACGAAGCGGTGTTGTCGGTTTCAGCCCGAGATGATCTCGGTTAGTGATGGTGACTTCAAAGGGAATGCATGGATAGGTCTCGATCAGTACAGGCCTACAACTTTGTGAAGTTTTAAATTGCTATCAGCAGCTTAACAACTCTTTCAAGCCGTGAAGACAGTCGGTGGTGATGACTGAACTTAAAGAGAAATGAGGTATGGCTCAAATAGGAGTTGGATTGGTTGAGCTGTTTTACTAGTGGAGAAGGCAGTGGTGGTTGGCGAGAGATGGGGTTAGTAGCTCAGCTGAGATGTCAATGAAGATGGAAGCAATAAGTTGGGTTCTATCCTATTCCTATCCGTTTCGGATGAATTTGATCCATGGCTGTGTACTCAATGGAGGATAGTCGTTATGAAGCGAAGATGAAGCTGGTGGGTTGTCGGTGGTGTGATTTCAAGGGACAGAAACGGAGAGACTTTGGAAACTGAGCGAACAGAAATGTAAGTTGGGTCCGGTTTTGGACGTGGGTACTGAGAATGGACTGGGCCTTAAGCATTTTTACTGCTAGGTCTTATCTGACTCGTGACAGCACTATATGAAACGTGACCGAGAGATAAAGAGGGAGGCCGGTTTTGGAGGATCATTTCTGGGTTTGGGTTAATCTCTGTTCGTGACAGACAGGGGAGAAGAGGACTGGAAGCCGCCGCCGTGTTTGAGAGCACAAGACAAACAGAAGAGCAAGCGATATTGGTTTAGTCTTTCTTATTTTGTTATTATTTTTGATGGGTTTTAAGAAACCCATAATCATGTTTTGCTAATCTATTTGTAACTAGGGTTTTTATGGTTGAAACTAGATGGGTGTTAGGCCATTTTTGATTGAATTGAATTATGAAGCAATAAACCATTATGATTTGAATTGATTAATTTTGATTATTGTTTATCGATTAATTGAAGTATGAGTTGTTGTGTTACAGGTTTTATAAACCTTTGTGCGTAGTTGGATAGTTTTACAAATAGTTTTGGTCTCGTTATTTGATAGTCCATGCTTGGGTTGAATCCTTTGATGGGTTATACTTAGAAGAGTCAGATTCAATTTGTGAATCAATATTTTAGTTTCGTATGATTTTCTCGCTAATACAATTTGATAGTGCATGCTTGGGTTTAATCTTTTGCTGTGCTATGCTTTTAGTATACTAGTGACATTTGCGATACTATCGTTATAATAGGTGATGTCAATAGAACGAAAGATAAACACATATTCATAATTATGTTTCATTTCAGTAATTGAACAGAAATAGTAGTGGATATCATGAAACTCTGGTTACCGACTTTTCCTTTGGATTCATTTTATTAGTTTATTTCATTTCAATTCTAAAAATCCAAAAATATTCTTTCATTTCCTGATTAGATATATTGATTATCAGTGTTTCCACCGCTCCCCGTGCGATTGCGGTTATTACATATAGGGTTCTTCCCGGATCCCATCAGTTTGGCGTGGCCAAACTAGGATTTTGGGTTATCATGCGTTGTCTGGTAACCTTGGACGACTAGGATTTCCTCATGGGATTGAAGGGCGACCGTTGATTGTCGCACGCCTTCGTTTTGGTAGCCACATAGGGAAGGCCAGTATGGTGGCGCGGCAAGGTTGGCATGCCATGCCTTGGCGCGGTTTGGCGTGGCCAAACTAGGGTTTTGGGTTACCATGCGTTGTCTGGTAACCTTGGACGGCTAGGATTTGCTCCTGGGATTGAAGGACGACCGTTGATTGTCGCACGCCTCCATTTTGGTAGCCGCATAGGGAAGGCCGGCATGGTATATTGGGGTCACGGATTTGGAATGCCATGAGCGCATGGTGTGGCTAGCATGGCAAGGGCCAAGGCAAGGTGCGTTTTGCTTGGCATGATGGAGCCAAGGGCTTGGCATGTCATTGTCACATGGTGCAGCTAGCATGGTTAGGGCCACGGAAAGGTGCGGTTGGCTTGGCATGGTGGGGCCAAGGGATCGGCATGCCGTTGGCACATGGTGCGGCTAGCATGGCAAAGTGCGGTTGGCTTGGCACGATGGGGCCAAGGGTTTGGCATGTCGTTGGCACATGGTGCGGCTGGCATGGTTGGCATGTCTTAGCGCGGAGATGTGGCTGACATGGTTTTCCATTGGCACTATGGTGCGGCTGACATGGTTGGTATGCCTTGGCGCGGAGATGTGGCTGGCATGGCTTGCCATTGGCACAGTGGTGCGGCTGGCATGGTTGGCATGCCTTGGCGCGGTAGATGTGGCTGGCATGATTTGCCATTGGCATAGTGGTGCGGCTGGCATGGTTGGCATGCCTTGGCGCGGTAGATGTGGCTGACACGGTTTTCTATAGACACAGTGGTGCGGATGGCATGGTCGGCATGCCTTGGCGCGGAGATGTGGCTGGCATGTTTTGCCATTAGCACAGTGGTGCGGCTGGCATGGATGGCATGCCTTGGCTTGGTAGATGTGGCTGGCATGGTTTCCATTGGCACAGTGGTACGGCTGGCATGGTTGGCATGCCTTGGCGCGGTAGATATTCCTGGCACGGTTTTCCATTGGCACAGTGGTGCGACTGACATGGTTGGCATGCCTTGGCGAGGAGATGTGGATGGCATGGTTTTCCATTGGCATAGTGGTGCGGCTAGCATGGTTGGCATGCCTTGGCGCGGTAGATGTGGCTGGCACGGTTTGCCATTGGAACAATGGTGCGGCTGGCATGGTTGGCATGCCTTGGCGCGGTGGATGTGGATGGCACGGTTTGTCATTGGCACAGTGGTGCGGCTGGCATGGTCGGCATGCCTTGGCGCGGTAGATGTGGTTGACACGGTTTTCCATTGGCACAGTGGTGCGGCTGGCATGGTTGGCATGCCTTGGGGCGGTAGATGTGGGTGGCACGATTTTCCATTGGCACAGTGGTGCGGCTGGCATGGTCGGCATGCCTTGGCGCGGTAAATGTGGCTGGCACGATTTTCCATTGGTACAGTGGTGCGGCTGGCATGGTCGGCATGTCTTGGCGCGGTAGCATGAGAATTAGGGTTTCGGCATAGGAGAAGTCAATGCAAAGGGTTCTGCCGTGGAACATGACCCGTGTAGAAAAAAGGTACCCCAGTAATTCTTACTTAAGCATGCTGATTGATTCAATAAATGTGCTAATGGTCAATAAATGCGCTAGAGGTCATGGTGACGTCATGCCAGATGCACAGTTTTACGATTTTAACCCTAAGCTAAAAACCACCATCAACATTAAGTCCCTTGCTTAGCTCGAACAGGAACATTGTTGCGAGGTAAGTATAAGATGGTGACATGATAAGACGAAAATCCAAACAATAAAGTCACGATAAGATGGTCAGGAAAGTTCGACTAACCTTTTCGAGAGATAAAGACAGTTTGTGCTTCCCGTATTGGAGGCCTTATATAAATCGTACTGGTGGTGCAGACCGGGGAGTGGTGAGATGAAAATTGCCGGCTTAGTCTGGCCATGCATCACCTTGGATGGGTTAGGAAACATCATGACGCTGGATTAGTGATGAGTGCTAAAAAGTGCATATTTCTATATATTTTTCTTGGCATTTAACTCATCTTTTGTGCATTAATTCTACATTTTATCCTATATTCTGTATTTTCATTGTTTTCAAGAATAAATATTTTTATTAATTAATTTTGTATTTTTAGGTACTAAATAAAGCTTGGATGAATTGTTGAGCGAAAAGAGCAAAGAAACGGTCAAGACTCCCGCAGGAAGGCAGCGAAGAATGATGTTTTCAAGAGCCGGATAAACTAGAAGTGGGCTTGAAGAGGAAGAATTATTCTTAAAGAAGATATGGGCTTGGCATACCCAAGGCCCAAAACCCTCACCCAAATCAAATTCCTATATCCATACCCGTTTCCCTTTCTAGCCGTCAGATTGGATCATCTCAGCATCCTACGGTCGCTTCATCGTCGTGCATCGAAGTCTGAAGCTCCTGTCAAACACTACAGCACCTAACTCCATCTTGAGCCGTCAGTTTCGTTGTATCGGGCATCCAACGGTCGCTTCCCGCTTCCTTCCATCTCGCCGTTAGATCGATCCATCATCTTCGCATCCAACGTCTCATCCTCGCTGTTCATCAACAATTGCTAAACCCACTCAACACCCTAGCATCTAGGTTTATAACCCAAAACCAAACACACCCCTATCCCTAATTCCATCGACTCCACCTCCATCTTCTCCACTCCGTCTGCAACAGCCTCACCTTCACCACCTGCTCCGCCACCAACTTCCTGCCGCCTCAACCACCACCGAGCTCTCAAATCACCAACAACCCCATCACCCCATCATCCATCACCTATTCCCTTCTAATTTCAGAGACCTAATTCACCTAATTCACTCGCCTCTTCTCAGAAACCCTAGGCGTGTGAGTTTGGTAAATTAGGTTGAGAAATAACACAAATTGGAGGCATGGGTAGCATCAGGAGAGTCAGAAAAAGAATGGGTCGACGTACAGAAGCCATTATCAAAGATTAGGTAAACTGAATTTCAATTTTCAGAAACCCTAATTTACTGTTTTGGGGGTTTTGCTTGTAAAGTTTAATTGAGTATAAATAGATGCTTTGGTATGTTGTAATGGGCATGCCTGGACTAGCCAGAGCACCACCAAGAGGCCTGGAATAGCCAGGACCTCAACTGTTAATTTTGTTTTCAATATCAGTTCATTTTAAATTTCAGTTGTTCAATTCATCATGTTCTAGTTTAATTGCTAAGGGGGAGATGAAATCATGATGTTTCTGCTAATTCAATCCAAGCTAGATATTGTGCTTGTTGTGCTGAAATGTTTAGGATAATCTTAATCAAAGAACATCCTTTAGGTTGTTAAAACACCTAAGTGGCTTCTCTGCGGGTAGTTGCAGTGTGAGAGCCTCAACTATCACAAGGTTTAGAATTATCTTAGTGCCTTTAGCCTCCTTTCTAACCCAACCCTTTGATGAGCAGCAGGCATAGAACCTCCACTGCCATCTAGTTAGTCAGAAAGCCTAGAAGCTGACTGATAACTAACAAGGGACAAGAGCAGTATTGAACTGAGATTGCCTTAGCATAGGTAAAATGGTGGATTTGAAGCCTTAGTACCCTGCCACTGTTACCTTTACTTTCTGTCACTATTTCAGTCACATACCAAAACAGCTCAGTTGTGTTTCAACACAACACAAAATTCATTCCCACTGTCACTAGAAAAGTAGAAACAACATTTGCACCCTCCAAGTCCCTGAGGACTTTCCCTTTCTTCCCATCACTAGCTACATTCGACCCTGTATACTTGCAGGTGTAGTTGTAGGCTTTCTTAAAAACCTACCAAGTTTTTGGCGCCGCTGCCGGGGACTCGGTAGCGGTGTCATTGTTGTTTTCTTTTTCTTTACTTTACCCTGTACATATTTTGTTTAGTTTTTTCTTTTCAGTCATTGCTAGTGTAACTTACTTTTGTATCTTTAGCTGTAATTTTTGATTTTTAGTTTCTGCACTTTGTGACTTAGTGTAACTTCTGCCATTTGCATATTAGTACCACCTGCCATATCACATAGTTTTCATAGTTTAATTTATTTTGTAGCATACTACTGCAACTGTGTAGTTCTGCATCATTTGCATACTACTTGTATATATGTGTTAGTTGTACTGTTAGTTGTAGTTTTAGCTCTTCAGTCAATTGCATCATTGTTTTATCTCACATTTAGTTTAAGTCACCTGCATCATAAGTCCTGTGAGTATCTTTAGCATATCTGTTAATTTTTCTTGTGTTTTCTTTCATCTTGCATCTCATGCTGTAGATTTTAGTGAAGCCAATGTCCTGTTTTTTTTATTGTAGTGTAACTGAAGTTCATATCCATCATTTCCCTTTTTCTGTTCTAGTAGTTATAAGTATTTTGTTGTGTGTCTTGTTTTGCTAGGTCACTTCTCTTTTGCACTTTATCCATAACTGCATATTGTGTCAACCCCTTTGTTAGTCCAAATAACTCATTTCCATGCAGTAAATTACTCTTAGTTGCTTACTGGTATCAATATTGTTTGAAACTGTCTCAATTCCAAATTTTTGAGAACTCATTCTCTTCTTTGAGTCACCAGGTACGCTGCTGCTATTGCTGCTGTGCTCCTGTTGTTGTTCCCTGCTGCTGTTGCTGTGGAGCTGCTGCTGCTATTGCTGCTGTGCTCCTGTCGCTGTTCCCTGCTGCTGCTGCCTGCTGAAGCTGCTGCAGCTGGTGTAAGATAAAGCCCAACTGGGCTTGTGAAGTGAACTGATTTGAACCAAGCCCAACTTGGCTGTAAGCTGCAGAAGGAGAGGAAATTGAACCAAACCCAATTGGGCCTTGAGTGTTGAAGCCAAAGCTTAGGATGATCCAAAGCCCAAATGGGCTTTTGCAACCAAACTGAACAGCTGGGCTGTGCTTCAAAGGTAAGCCTAAACCCATTAAGAGAACCCAACCTGTGGGCTTCCATTTTTAATTTGTGGGCTTGTAATAATTTTTTCCATTTTTTTGTTGGGCTTGTAATTTAAGTTTGAGTTTGTATTTGAGCTTAACTGTGGAATTGTCCCTATCAAAATTTTGGGTTTCAAAAAAAAACCCAACAAACAACCTAAACAAGTTTAACTGAACCTACCAACTCAGATGGGCTTCGTTAGTTTCTGGGCTTGCTGAAGTTGTTAGTGGGACGTGTACCCAAATCTCTAGGCCGTTCGCTGGGCTTGTCCCACAAAAAAAAAAAAAATTGAACCAGTTAGATGGGCCTCATCCCATTAAAACCAAAAGGAGTTTTCAAAACCCATAAAAACCAAATGTTTTTTATTCCCATCAAAACCAAAATTTTCCCATAAAAAACCAAATTTTTGAAACCCATTAAAACCAAAAAGTGGGCTTTGTGTCTTTTCAATATGGGCCAACCTCGTGCTCTCCATGAATACATGTATCCCACAATAAAAATTCCATTATCATGTATTGTCTTACCTCAAACCAATAACCCTTTTAAAATAAATGCAAGCATGATACAAATACTTCCTATATTTCGAGGGTTCGATACTGAGAACCCCTATACTCATGTAAGAGAGTTTGAACAAATTTGTCGGACTATGCAACCTGAACATATGTCCGAAGACTCTCTGAAATTGCGTTTGTTTACTTTTTCTTTAAAGGAAAAGGCCAAAACATGGTTTTACGGTTTGAGACCACAATCAATCAACACTTGGGACCAACTCACAGATCTATTTTTCAAAAAATTCTTTCCACATCATAGGACCATCGCTATTCGTCAAAGTATCAATTGTTGTGTCCAATTGGATGAGGAAACTGTTGTTGACTATTTTGAACGTTTTAATGATTTGTTGAGCGAATGTCCACACCATGGATTTGAGAAGTGGAGACTTGTCGCTATCCTCTATGAGGAACTAGACTTTAAATCTCGAGCCATGGTTGAGTGTATGTGTAATGGTGAATTTCTTGATAAAACTGTGGATGATGCATGGAAATTTTTAGCTGAGATTGCAGAGAAAACCCGTCAATGGGAATCCATTAGGGAAACTGAGACACTGTCACATGATATAGGTGGTAATGAATTGAACTTTGAAAATAGCATGTCTAGTCCTTCTCATGTGTATGATATTGAATATGAACCTAATCTAGAGGAACATGAGTTGACTAATGACACCACAACTGCTAATAGGGACAAGTATGCATATTACTATGATGATGATGATGATAATGTTATGTTAGAAGAACATGTCTATGCTGAAAATGTTGTGGAACCTTTGGTTTCAAATACATTAGGCTTTTCTGCCCCGACCTTCATGAATGATATTTTTCTAGTATTCCATATGCATGTGATGTTGATACTGATTTAGATATTGTGCAATTATCCTGTGAAGAGAATGACTTAGGTAAATCTTCTGTTGACACTAATGATCCTATGCATGAAAACATAGTTGATGTGTCTGATTCCATACTTAATCCACAATATATTGCTTCTGTTAATGATAATTTGAATATATCGGATAACCATGATTCTGAATTAGGACTTGTGCAAATTTTTTGTGATGATGAGCATGCTACACATCTTGAGTGTGACTTAGATAATGCTGATGTGACTGATAATATTGATACTCTTGATCTCATGCATGTGAGACACTTAGATGTCACTTTCTTGCCTAAGTCACAATCTGATAGCCTTGCATCCTACCTAGATTTGGTTTGTAACAATATTGTCAAACCAATTTTCATGAGAATACCTAATCTAGGCCTGGAACTGTGTGCCTCTCAAGTCCTCTTGGACTATTTTTCATCTAAATACAATACTTTCGAGGAGCCACAGTTAGGATATGCATGTTTGCCCGTCCCTAGCAAAGTTCACTTCGAATTAGACCTTGTGCATGATGACCCCCCAAAACTGAGTGATTTTGTTTCCAAGACTATATCTAGTGTAAAATCCAGGTTTAGGGGTAGCTCATTTGGTTCTTCACTCTCACTCCCATTTAAGTCCAATTTTAGTGTTTTGAAACTGTCTATGTTTCAACACTTCGTCTTTTGGGTTGATCCTAAACTCTTTAGATTGTTAGTGTATGGTGAATTTTTTGTATATAATCCAGTAGATAAAATTTCTTAAAATCTTATGTTTCTTTTGTACATATAGCGCTAATCCAATATGATCTCGGCTAAAAAAATATTGGGTTTTTGCCTTGAATAACGGAGTTCTAATCTTGCTTTCGCCGAAATCGGGTATCCTCTTTCCTTTTTCTCTACTCAGCATAATCCTTTTCATATGTCGTATTATAATTTTGTTCATATTTTGAAACATTGAGGACAATGTTTAGTTTAGGTTTGGGGGTATAGAGTAGATACCACTATCACATGCAATAATTGAAAACAAGAACTCCTTCTTTTTGAAAAAAAAAAAAAAAATTAAAAAATTAAAAAAATTGAAAAAATCATAAAAATCGAGCTCATTTACCTTGAAATGTTGACTCTTGTGCACGTATGTAAACATAAGGATTCTTAGTCTAGATATTTAGGCACCCTGATTCTAGCACAATTCACATGTGATAAGAAACTTGCACGCGCACGATCTACCAATACATGTATAGCCTCGATCTTCAAGGTGTTTGATAGGAATTTAGATTGCCAATCACTTTAGAATACTGAATGAGACTTGACTAGCTTGTTCTTTGGTTGGCTGGGATAGAAGTTGGAGGATACGTTAAGAAAAGCAACCATAGAATTTGACCGGATGCATTCGATAAGGGCCACCTCTTGCTAAGAGTCATGTAATTATGTTTTTCTTTTTGTTCATGTATCAAAAGTGTCACTATGTTGTAAAGATCAAAGTTATTTCTTCAAAAAAAAAAAAAAAAAAAATCAATCAAAAAAATTCAGAAAAATCAAAAAAAAAATCAAAAAAAAAAATATATAATAAAAAATAAAAAACAAATCAATTATTTATTCTATGTTTTGTCATGTTAAAGACAATAGTTCTCTCTTATTCCAAAAATAAAAGAGAGTAATCAATGTAAATAAGAGTCATGTAAAGAGTCATCTTTTTGTTGTAAATAGTCTTGTAATAAGCAAGGAGGGTGCAGCCATCGATGTATAACGCGGGTAAACTGAAATATCACCAACTCATTGGGTGAACATTCACAATTCTCGTAAATCCGGACAGCTAGCTTGGCTTAGAATTCGGTTCTTAGCCTAAAAACTATCTCTTGGTGATTAGTAGTCATAACTTCAGGTCATTCTAGAAACATGTGTAGATACACTTTACACTCTTATCACATGTCTTTATTTGTTATCAGTGCTAGGATTGTGCATTAGATAGCTAGATTGACATCTCCATTTTGTTGTGAGCTTCTACTGTCTTGCACATGTTACATTTCATGGAATCTGAGCTTATACTTTATCCTAGAACTTTGTAGGTACGTTCTAAGCAAACCTTCACGAGACTTCACTCGTCCACTAGGGACACTTAGTGGTTTAAAAGGCTTAGTGCATACGCTAAATGCATTCAAGAGACCAGCGACAGTGGTATAGGTAGGATTTCCTTAGTTTTGTTTTACTTGAGGACAAGTAAAATTCAGGTTTGGGGGTATTTGATGAGTGCTAAAAAGTGCATATTTCTATATATTTTTCTTGGCATTTAACTCATCTTTTGTGCATTAATTCTACATTTTATCCTATATTCTGTATTTTCATTGTTTTCAAGAATAAATATTTTTATTAATTAATTTTGTATTTTTAGGTACTAAATAAAGCTTGGATGAATTGTTGAGCGAAAAGAGCAAAGAAACGGTCAAGACTCCCACAGGAAGGCAGCGAAGAATGATGTTTTCAAGAGCCGGATAAACTAGAAGTGGGCTTGAAGAGGAAGAATTATTCTTAAAGAAGATATGGGCTTGGCATACCCAAGGCCCAAAACCCTCACCCAAATCCAATTCCTATATCCATACCCGTTTTCCTTTCTAGCCGTCAGATTGGATCATCTCAGCATCCTACGGTCGCTTCATCGTCGTGCATCGAAGTCTGAAGCTCATGTCAAACACTACAGCACCTAACTCCATCTTGAGCCGTCAGTTTCGTTGTATCGGGCATCCAACGGTCGCTTCCCGCTTCCTTCCATCTCGCCGTTAGATCGATCCATCATCTTCGCATCCAACGTCTCATCCTCGTTGTTCATCAACAATTGCTAAACCCACTCAACACCCTAGCATCTAGGTTTATAACCCAAAACCAAACACACCCCTATCCCTAATTCCATCGACTCCACCTCCATCTTCTCCACTCCGTCTGCAACAGCCTCACCTTCACCACCTGCTCTGCCACCAACTTCCTTCCGCCTCAACCACCACCGAGCTCTCAAATCACCAATAACCCCATCACCCCATAATCCATCACCTATTCCCTTCTAATTTCAGAGACCTAATTCACTCGCCTCTTCTCAGAAACCGTAGGCGTGTGAGTTTGGTAAATTAGGTTGAGAAATAACACAAATTGGAGGCATGGGTAGCATCAGGAGAGTCAGAAGAAGAATGGGTCGACGTACAGAAGCCATTATCAAAGATTAGGTAAACTGAATTTCAATTTTCAGAAACCCTAATTTACTGTTTTGGGGGTTTTGCTTGTAAAGTGTAATTGAGTATAAATAGATGCTTTGGTATGTTGTAATGGGCATGCCTGGACTAGCCAGAGCACCACCAAGAGGCCTGGAATAGCCAGGACCTCAACTGTTAATTTTGTTTTCAATATCAGTTCATTTTAAATTTCAGTTGTTCAATTCATCATGTTCTAGTTTAATTGCTAAGGGGGAGATGAAATCATGATGCTTCTGCTAATTCAATCCAAGCTAGATATTGTGCTTGTTGTGCTGAAATGTTTAGGATAGTCTTAATCAAAGAACATCCTTTAGGTTGTTAAAACACCTAAGTGGCTTCTCTGCGGGTAGTTGTAGTGTGAGAGCCCCAACTATCACAAGGTTTATAATTATCTTAGTGCATTTAGCCTCCTTTATAACCCAACCCTTTGATGAGCAGCACGCATAGAACCTCCACTGCCAAATAGTTAGTCAGAAAGCCTAGAAGCTGACTGATAACTAACAAGGGACAAGAGCAGTATTGAACTGAGATTGCCTTAGCATAGGTAAAATGGTGGATTTGAAGCCTTAGTACCCTGCCACTGTTACCTTTATTTTCTGTCACTATTTCAGTCACATACCAAAACAGCTCAGTTGTGTTTCAACACAACACAAAATTCATTCCCACTGTCACTAGAAAAGTAGAAACAACATTTGCACCCTCCAAGTCCCTGAGGACTTTCCCTTTATTCCCATCACTAGCTACATTAGACCCTGTATACTTGCAGGTGTAGTTGTAGGCTTTCTTAAAAACCTACCAATTAGTGAGTTGTTGATGCTGGCACGGTTTGGAAAGGGGGCGCAGGCGTTGCGCTGGCTTGGACCTGGTTTTGCGCGGGCGTGGGAAGGCGCGACACGGACGACTTGGCGTAGCAAGGCATGTCGGACGGCTTGGATCGGTGGGGCCAAGGTAATGGCGCGGTCCGGTGAGGCAAGCATGGCGGAAGGCTTGGATCGGTGGGGCCAAGGTAATGGTGCGGTCCGGTGAGGCAAGCATGGCGGACGACTTGGATAGGCGGGGCCAAGGCAATGGCGCGGTCCTGGTGATGCAAGCATGGCGGACAACTTGGCGTGATGGAGGAAAAGCAAATGGCGCAGCCGGTTTTGGCATGGTGATTTGTCTTCGCAGGCCCGGTTGCCTCTTTTTCTAACTTGACTCAAATAGTAAATCCTTTCCACATTCCAATTCCCAAGTATCATGCCTATAAGAAGGGGGGTCGGCCTCTTTATTTCACACCCATATTTTTTTATTCTGGCTGTGTGGTAACAGTAAAGCAGATGAGCGAATCCCAGGTATGTCTTCCAGCATTTCCTTTTAGCCTGTTTTTTCTCGTTCTTGTTTTTTTAGTGCAAACCCTATCTGTAGGCGTACCCCTTCCGTAGTAGTGTTGGTCAACACAAAGTAGACATGCACCGGCAGGTAACTTCCAACCATTCCTTCCCATGAAAACCTAGTTTCTAGGGTTTCCTCCATTTCCTTGGTTTCGTCGTGAGCGTGGTTTCTGTGGCGGGGTGCGTTTTTTTGGTCGGGCGCATACTTCTCGTTGCAGTGCATGGCTTTGACATGAGGAGTGTTTTCTGCTGTGGCGCAGGGTCCTCCATTCCCTATTTCTTTGCCTATGCGCGTTACGACTTTGCGTCAAGTTAGTTTGCGCCCAGAACGGATCCCCTGTGGTCGATAGAATAGCTTCCTTGCGCTTTCGTAGTAACTTCTCTTCGCTTTGTTTTTCAGCGTAGTCTCCTTGATAGCTAAAGTGGTGTAAGAAATATTGTTAGGACGTCACTTGAGGGAAGCCCTGTCGTACCAAAGGACCTTAGAAGATCCAAGCCAAACGTGGTTGATGAATTCTTCATGATATTCTCTGCCAGGAGAAATCATCTTAAAAATGTTCCGCTTCTTCTGACCGGTCCGGAGAGTGAGGGAGGGGTCGGTCAGTTCCGCCAGGGAACGTAATACGGTTTTACCTTCATAGGAAAGAGTATTCCGCCTCTCCAGTTGACTTTAGAATCCCCGTGAGTCCATTGCGTTGATAGACACATTTTTGTGTCTAATTTGTCCCGATTCTATATATTGACAGTGCCCATTTTTGTACTTATTATGGTGTTTTATGTGTGTGTAGGTATTTTTGGCCAATAAACATTTTTGGAAAAATCGGCTCAAAAAGTTGATAAAGGCATCCAAAGGAAGCGATTTTGGCACCCACACTCTGGATAGGGGCACCCCCTCTTCAAAATTCAAATTATCAAAAATGGCGGGAAACTTGGCAGATACGCTGTTGAATTTGGACGTGAATTTTCGGGCAGTTTCAAAGAGATTCAATGGCCGAAATTTGGTTTGTATGAACTCTAGAAGACATTACAAGCCCAGTACAATCAATTGGACCCGGAAAATTGGGCTGGAATACCCGTGAGAAGCAAAGAAAGGGAAAACAGAGTACGTGTTCTCTGTTGGGTTTTTAGAATATTTTTGAGAGATTTCTGGAGGACTTTGACGCTGGATTAACATGTACATGGTCCTATTCAAGATTATGGAAGAGTTTGGTAGTTATTTTATAGCTAACAGCACGTGAAAAAACTCAACAGAAGCGATTATCGTTTCAACTGCATGAGAAGAAGAAAAAGAATAATCGCATATTTAGTCGAGATTTATGGATCTGTTGGTCTATATAAGTGTTGGTTTACATCAAAGAAAAGTTTAGAAACCATTAGGAGAGAGTTTAGAGGTCTGCAGAGAAGGGAGAATCGAGTTACAGAGAGTTACAGTGCTGCTGCTGCTGCTGCTCGAGGAGGAAGAAGAAGACGAAGAACAGACTAGCTAAGGCAGTCGTTCTTCAACAGTCTTAAAAGTGGAACGCAGTGTCGTTGTTTAACAGCACTTGAGTTGTATCGTTGATTTTCAGCCCTTTCCCCTTTGTAACAGTGGCGCTGTAACACCATTACAGCGTTGCAAATTCCTGTTTCATCTTATATTCATCAATAAAAACACCTATTTTAGCAATGAATTTATCTTGTGAGTGTGTTTTTGGGATGAGGAGCTAAACCCATTAGCCGAGACGACGGAGGAAGCCATTGACACAAAATTTATTGGTATAATTCTAATTTTTCTATTTATTTGTAATATTATTATTTAATTATTTGCATGAATTGAATTTGAATTATTAGTTTTTATTGAATAATTGTGAATTGACTTGATGAAGCATGCTGGGTTTTAATAACTTTTGATGTTTTATACTTTTTGATTACAATTATTACTTCAAAAACATATTTGAGGCAAATATTAGAATTGATTTTAAAGATAAAATTGCATAAAAAGTATTTAGAGTTTACTATTTATTTGGTCAATGGTGGAATCCTAGTCTTGGTAATTTTCTCTAAACTTTAATTATTTTATTTATTTTCCTTTTTAAATTAAATCTAAAAAAAATTATTTTCTTCACAAGTCTGAAAAGAACCCAGTTTTTACCACAACTACAACATCATTTGAAAATCCATCAAATTTTTGGCGCCGCCGACGCGGATTTGTGTTTAGGTAGCAATTTTTTTAGATTTATTATTTTTTTGTTTATTTTTATTTGTTCCTTTTTACGTTTCTTTTTGTCTTTGATTTACAGGTTTGAAGTGAACACTAAGGACTTGGAAAAAAAAAAGCTTAAAGCGTAAAACGTAAAGAGAAGACAAAAAGAATAATTTTTTTTAGGATTTAGTTTTATTATTATTATTTTTTAGAATTGTATTAGGTAATATTTTGTAATTTACTTTTTGTTTTTGCACTTTATTTTTGTGGACTGTGGACTTTAAACTTTGGACATTTTTATTTTTATTTTATACCCTACGGAAGGGTAGTTTAAATACAAACTGTTTGCAGGGAAGGACGACGATTACGATATCGTCTCGGCCCTTCGGGTTCGCACACTGACAACGGAGTCAGTGGCCCGAGTCGACTTCAACGGTTGATCCCCCGTCTGGTACGGGAGGTAAGCCCATCGAAACACTCGCGAATCTCCTGTAAGCGAGTTACTGTATTCCTTAAGGTGATTGATTGATTGAGGACGAATTTGGAATGTTTTTAATTTCCTAGTAAAGGGCAAGGCCTGCAAAAATCAAGATAAGGACTTGGATTTCATCACCATTTCCTTCTTGCCCGCCTTAGGAAAACGAAACCAAACGCGAACCTAAGCTTAAAATTTTGAATAGAACGAGACATATAGGGTAACGAGCTTAATAGGACAGTCATTCGAAAAATATTGGTTACTCTTTTGAGCATACTTCGAAGTTCAGGATGGTTTCTGTGAGTTGAATGCGTGACTGCGCCGCCTTGAATATCGGTGAGGCCTTGGGTATCAAAGCTCCACTGAGCTTCCCTCGCCTCTATTCAACTCACTTTGACTCGTACTGATTCCAGAGAATTTGCTCATATTGTAACGAATTCCTTTTCGAAGGATTAGAAGCTGGTCTAGAAACAATCTAAGTGGAGCCATCATGCTTGTTGTTTGCTAGAAATCTTTTGGTTTGCTGTGGTAAAGTCGAGTCAGCCTGCTGTGTGATTGCTAGAACCTTCCTGTTAGGATTTTTATTTCTTTTTGAATTCTTTTTATTGTATGCCCGATTTTGTTAATAGGGCTTGGAAAAGAGATATTCTAGGTCGATTGATTAGCGAAAAACCTAGTAGTTCTTCTGATTTAAATAGGGAGCTCGAAGATTCTTCTTTGGAGAGCCCTGTTTTTGGAAACTTCAGTTTTGAGAATTTATCTCTGAGTGATAAAAGTACCCATAGTACTCCAGTTGTGCCAACGATGGCAACTTTGAAAGATTACATGTTCCCAACTAGGACCAACCGAGCTTCATGCATTAAATTTCCAGCCACTACGGCTAATTTCGAGATAAAACCTAGTATTCTCCTGATGATCCCTATATTCTTAGGAAAGGATGATGAGAACCCTTATTTTCATATTAGAGACTTTGAGGAAATTTGTGGAACAATTAGGATAAAGGACCTTACCGATGAAGTCTTGAAACTTAAGATATTTCCCTTTTCTTTGAGAGACAAAGCCAAGACCTAGCTGAACAACCTACCGTCTGAATCCATAGAAACATGGCAGGAACTTATCGCTGCCTTCTATATGAAGTTCTACCCTAAGCATAAAACTGCAGTTGTTAGGCAGAACATTAGTACTAGTGTGGAACAATAGGGAGAGTCTCTTTATAGATTTTTAGAGAGATTCAATGATCTTCTATCCCAGTATCCTCACCATGGATTTGATAAGATGAAACTTGTAGAGATTATTTATAATGGTTTGGACTATTCGACCAAAGCTATGGTCGAATCTATGTGCGCTGGTGAGTTCACTAGTAAAAATGTTGAAGATGCTTTTACCTTCTTAGGAGCTATCGCTGAAAAATCCCAACAGTGGGAATCTTGTGTTGAACCCCCTAAAAGACTCTTGGTCAATAGAAGTAGCACCAATATGGTAGATACGAGTTCTGCGTCAGATGCTAAGTTTGCTGCTTTGTCCAGAAGGTTAGAAGCTTTGGAAATGGGTCAGTCTAAAAATAGGTCCCTTGTTGAACATAATAGAGCCTCTCAAGTCTCTAGTTGTGGAATAGAGCCCGATAACTCATTTTGGGAAGGTCAGGTTAGTGAAGAACAAGCCCATGATGTCTATAACAATGCTAGGTTTGAAAACCGTCAGAAGTTTGACCCCTACTCAGAGACCTACAACCCTGGTTGGAGAAACCATCCTAATTTCTCTTGGTCTAAGGGCCAGAATCAAGGCCAGTCTAGTAATTCTCAGCCTCCCCCAGGTTTTGGTTATACTAAGAACTCTTCAGGTCAGACCCAGAACCCATCTGAGAATATAATAGCTAGCTTAGAGGAAACCCTTAGTATATTAAGGAAGAGCCAGGAGATGCTATCACAAAGCCAGGAAATGTTAGTAAAAAGCCAGGGTAATTTTCAAGAGGAAACCAAACAGAATTTTAAGAATATTGCCCAGTCTTTTGCTAAATTAGAGCTTCAAGTAGGACAAATAGCTAAGTTTATAAGTGAAAGAGAAAATGGAAGGTTCCCTAGTCATACTGATCCTAACCCCAAAGGAGAGAAATCGTACAATCATGTGAATGCTGTCACAACCCTGAGGAGTGGAAAGAAGGTTGACAACAAGGTTGACATACCTGAAAGTGAACATGCTGTAGTTCACCCTTATGAGCCAGAAAATGAGGAGACTGATAGAGTCTCTAAAGAGACCAATGAGGGTCCTGTTAAGCCCGGCTTTGTTCCCAGATCCCCGTTTCCCCAGCTGTTAGTTCCGACTAAGAGGGAGTCCAACTTTAATGATATATTGGAGGTTTTTAAGCAGGTTAATATCAACCTTCCATTATTAGATGCAATTAGGCAGATTCCCTCTTATGCCAAGTTCCTTAAGGACTTGTGTACGCGAAAGCGTAAGCTCAGTGTCCATAGGAAAGCCTTCATAGATAGTCATGTGAGTTCTATTATTCAGAATACCACTACTCCTAAGTATAAAGACCCAGGGTCCCCGACCATTTCTTGCACAATAGGTAAATACCGTGTTGAGAAAGCGTTGCTTGACTTAGGAGCCAGTGTGAACTTAATGCCATACCATGTGTACCTTAATCTAGGACTTGGTGAGATGAAACCTACCCAGATAACACTTCAGTTAGCTGATAGGTCCGTTAAATTTCCTCGTGGTGTGATCGAGGATTTTCTCATAGAGGTTGACAAGTTTATTTATCCAGTGGATTTTATTATCCTAGATACCCAACCTGTCCCTGACCCAGAGAACCAAATACCAGTGATTTTAGGTCGCCCGTTTTTAGCCACGTCTAATGCGATCATAAACTGTCGAAATGATATTATGAATCTATCTTTTGGTAATATGACTATTGAGTTGAATATTTTTAATGTCAATAAGATACATTCTGAGCTAGATGACACGTGCATTGAAGAGGTCAACATGATAGGAACCTTAGTTCCGAAGTCTGTACCAAACACCGAATCGGAAGATCCATTAGAGAGTTGTCTAGCCCGTTTTAGCATGGATTTTGACGATGATAGCAACATTGAACAAGTAAATGCCGTGTTGGATTCTATTCCTATGTTAGATACCGATAGATGGAAATCTAGGTTTGAACCATTACTAGCTACCGAATCTACCTTAAGCCCTTATTTCGAAGAGCCTAAAGATCCTCCTAAGTTGGACCCCAATTATGCATTTGTAGGCCCATCTGAGATTTTGCCTATAACTTCCGATTTGGATAGTGATCATGAGATTAGGCCAGTAACTGCTTCAACACAATAAGGAAACTCTAGGGATGACCATAGAGGATATGAAACATATAAGTCCTATAGCTAGTATACCTCAAAAGAATTTAGAGGATGAACCACCTGATTATAACTCAGAGAAAGCAATTGACCTTTTTCAGGAACCGGATGGTCTAGAAATTAGGAATATTGTGACTAGTTTATCTAGAGACACCCAAAACTCTAAGTTTGGGGGTAGTGAACTAGAAGAAGCTCTAGAGTATTTTAAATACTCTCGGATCCGGAAATTCAAGCCATAGTTAAAGGTCTTAGAATAGTGATTACCCTAAATTTGGGGGTAGAGATTGTCAATTATCCCCAGTAGAAGTCCCTAACTTGGGACTCAAGCCTAGTGCATCTGAGGTATCGCTTGAGTCTATTCAGACTCCACAACTGATCCGCCTGATACTGTCCAGGAAAAAACCATATGTTAGAGACCCGTTTTTCGGATGAATCTGTTTGCCGAGACACTCATATGAAGCCCAAGTGGGCACCTCAGATAAATCCAGTTGTCTTGCGAGAAACTTTAGATCAGGTTGTGCTCTATCTGCTCATTTTTCTGATCTTGAGCATTTGTCTCCTATTCGTGGCAGTTCTATTTGGTCTTATGGACCCACAATTGTTTCGACTATTGGTATACGACTTTGGAAGGTGACAATTCTTTTAGAGGTATTTGATGTCTAGCGACTATAAATTTAGCATTTACTGGGAGGCTCCCGCGTTCATGTGATACGGTAATATCCTTCCTTTTTCTTTTCCCTCCAGTGGTAATAGTTTCTCCTTGTTCATGCTTTTAATTTCATCTTTAGAACATTGAGGACAATGTTAGATTTAAGTTTGGGGGTGGGGAAGAAACACTTTGTGTCACCTTTTTGCAATAAATAAACTCCAGCCTAGAAATTTATGCTATTGAGGATTGCACTAACTAATCTAAGTGGATGGAAGCATGTTGTTTGTAGGAGTTGAGGAACCAATCTGATTAGGTGGAAACATCTAGAAGAGTCTATTCATAAAAGCACAGAGCTCAGGTGTTAGAAATAACATGATAGTTTCACCATATCTCGTTGAGTCCTTTTCACTTCTATTTTTATTTTTATTTTTAAATATGTTTCTAAGTGATTTGGTGGGGCTCACGATTCAAGTTGTTACCAATGCTAGGGTGAATTAGAGTGATTGAGATACGATAAAAAAAAAGTTGAAAAAAAAATGTTTTAAAAAAAAAAAGAAAAAAAAAATTGAGACCAGACCATTTGACCAAAAGGAATAAATTCAATAAAGTCGACCACTGGTACCCTTGTATATGCCAGTTGTGTTGACCTAGAGTTAGGTTATCGACCACTGATACCCTTGTATATGCCAGTTGTGTTGAGTTAGGTTATCGACCACTGGTACCCTTGTATATGCCAGTTGTGTTGATATTAGTCAGACTAGTATATCAATCCATTAGGATATGTTCATTTTGGCGGAGGCCTTCAGACAGATATGAGAAACGCCGTTCACTTAGTAAACATCAAAACCATATATGTTTTTCTATATCCATCTTCTTGATCTATCCATGTGATTAGTTTTGACTCCGAATATGATGTCCATAGTGCAACTATCTGAGTAGAGCTCTGTCACTTTATATGAATTTTAGTATGCTTGATTGCAAACTCGTGTACAACAATTGGAATTTCGCATCAGGGTACTTCTTCCTGTAGTCAATAAGTATGCCAACCAAGGAGATTCTTTAGTACCTTCCAAGGTTCTGCGTAGATAGCTAAGGTCTGGAGTACAGGTTTTGTGGGTATATCTCTTGTAAGCCCTCCCGAGACTATAACTCGGCCACTAGGGACACCTAGGGGTTTAAAGGCTTATTGCATACGCTAAATGCAATCGACGATGCCTACGACAGTGAGTTAGGATTTTATTTTGTAGTTTTGATTTGATCGGGACTAGCAAATAATAAGTTTGGGGGTATTTGATAGACACATTTTTGTGTCTAATTTGTCCCGATTCTATATATTGACAGTGCCCATTTTTGTACTTATTATGGTGTTTTATGTGTGTGTAGGTATTTTTGGCCAATAAACATTTTTGGAAAAATCGGCTCTAAAAGTTGATAAAGGCATCCAAAGGAAGCGATTTTGGCACCCACACTCTGGATAGGGGCACCCCCTCTTCAAAATTCAAATTATAGAAAATGGCGGGAAAACTTGGCAAATACGCTGTTGAATTTGGACGTGAATTTTCGGGCAGTTTCAAAGAGATTCAATGGCCGAAATTGGTTTGTATGAACTCTAGAAGACATTACAAGCCCAGTACAATCAATTGGACCCGGAAAATTGGGCTGGAATACCCGTGAGAAGCAAAGAAAGGGAAAACAGAGTACGTGTTCTCTGTTGGGTTTTTAGAATATTTTTGAGAGATTTATGGAGGACTTTGACGCTGGATTAACTTGTACATGGTCCTATTCAAGATTATGGAAGAGTTTGGTAGTTATTTTATAGCTAACAGCACGTGAAAAAGCTCAACAGAAGCGATTATCGTTTCAACTGCATGAGAAGAAGAAAAAGAATAATCGCATATTTAGTCGAGATTTATGGATCTGTTGGGCTATATAAGTGTTGGTTTACATCAAAGAAAAGTTTAGAAACCATTAGGAGAGAGTTTAGAGGTCTGCAGAGAAGGGAGAATCGAGTTACAGAGAGTTACAGTGCTGCTGCTGCTGCTGCTCGAGGAGGAAGAAGAAGACGAAGAACAGACTAGCTAAGGCAGTCGTTCTTCAACAGTCTTAAAAGTGGAACGCAGTGTCGTTGTTTTACAACACTTGAGTTGTATCGTTGATTTTCAGCCCTTTCCCCTTTGTAACAGTGGCGTTGTAACACCATTACAGCGTTGCAAATTCCTGTTTCATCTTATATTCATCAATAAAAACACCTATTTTAGCCATGAATTTATCTTGTGAGTGTGTTTTTGGGATGAGGAGCTAAACCCATTAGCCGAGACGACGGAGGAAGCCATTGACACAAAATTTATTGATATAATTCTAATTTTTCTATTTATTTGTAATATTATTATTTAATTATTTGCATGAATTGAATTTGAATTATTAGTTTTTATTGAATAATTATGAATTGACTTGATGAAGCATGCTGGGTTTTAATAACTTTTGATGTTTTATACTTTTTGATTACAATTATTACTTCAAAAACATATTTGAGGCAAATATTAGAATTGATTTTAAAGATAGAATTGCATAAAAACTATTTAGAGTTTACTATTTATTTGGTCAATGGTGGAATCCTAGTCTTGGTAATTTTCTCTAAACTTGAATTATTTTATTTATTTTCCTTTTAAAGTTAAATCTAAAAAAAAATTGTTTTCTTCACAAGTCTGAAAAGAACCCAATTTTTACCACCACTAAAACATCATTTGAAAATCCATCATGCGTTCCTTCGAGAAATGGATGCGATTCATGTTGAGTCAGGAGTGTGTAAAAACCAGTTTGACCAAGGCCCAGATTATTGATGTTGTCGCGTCTTCCGCAGTGCTTCAAATCAGGAAAGATATTCCAGGCTTGGTTGCTTTTATTTCCAGATGGTGTCCGGACACTCATACGGCCGTATGCAGGTGGGGTGAAATGACTATGTCCTTGGAGAGTGTGGCCGTTCTGTTGACTCTTCCCATAACAGGGAACCTTAATATCAAGTTGTCAGAAGATGAAGAAGAAATGCGTGTCGCTCTGGTTGCGAAGTCGAAAGTATTCATTCGGAAAGGAAATGAGACAAATTGTTTCACAACTGGTGGGTGTCTCAATGGTTTCCTGATGAGCTGGGGCCAAATCAAAAGAATAGTATACTTCACGTCGCAGCATTCTTGGCTCTTTGGTTATCCAGAGATGTTTTTGATGATGGCTCTGGCAAGAAGGAGATAAGGCCAGAACTTGTCAAGGTTGCTATAAAATTAGCGAAATGCGTCGTTCTTCCCATTGGCGGCTTGTTTCTCGGTTCTCTGTACATGCACTTGGATCGTCTGGTTGCGGACATGCGCGCTTCAAATGGTTATATGAAAGTGAACTCATATGTCCATGTTGCTTTCCTCCAGGCATGGTTATGGGAGCATTTCGAGAGATATGCCCATAAACCGTTGGCCTCACTTCCCGAGTCTTGTGGTGGTTCGAGGATACTTCGCTGGTCGAATAGGCGCCCCAAAACCGGTTCAAACCTGGCTGATTTCCTTGAAAATTCGCACGTGGTAAATTTTCGTCCGTGGGCCCCGGTGTGTACATCCATAGTTCATGTTAACACTTTTGCTTCCACTCCAAACATGTCTCTATTCTCTGACGATAGGAATATGGGTGTCGGAGAGGTTGTATTGATGCGAAGTTGTACATCTGGTTATGTACCATCTTTCTTTCGAGGCTCGTATCAGGTAGTCTCTTATAATATTGATCGGGCAGCTCAGCATATGGGTTTTGATCAAGGGGTTCCTCTTGTTCATCATTTGGAAGCTCCAGAGGATTCGGTACTAGCTATTCTCGATACCAGTGTTCTCGCGCCGGGTAAAAGTCTCCCTTTCTTGTTTTCAGAAAGAAATTCTTCGACTACCCCCAAGTATAACGTATTCTGGCAGAGTGAGTTCTTTGTCATCCAGAAATTTGTGAAAGTTGTAGTGGAGAATATTCGTGCTAAGCCTACTCCTGTGATTTTGGCGAAGCATCCGTTACTGAAGGATCCTTCTTCAACTGAACGCAAGTCGCCTAGTTCGGATACGGACAGTCTCCAAGCGAGGGAGCGAAGGTCTAAAAACCGCGCAGATGGTTCCCAGACAGATTTGACTGCCCTACCGACTTTCAATTCATCTAATATGCTGGTACGTAGGATCTTCCTTCTTCCCTCGGTTAGATCGTGTATATATTTGTTTCCTTTCTGAGTGTCTGTCTTCGTATCTTGCCCAGGGTCTCAGCAGCATGAACGCCTTTACCAAACTTGCGAGTAGTCAGAAAACATCGTTTCCCGAGCCGGAGGATGTCGGTGTTGAGTCTGTCTATGGTGATGGGTAACCCAAGAAGGATGATAGTTCAGAGTACAGTGATGGTGAGAGTGGTTCTTCCGCTAGTAGTGCTGAATCTTCCTCTAGTCGGTCTGAAAGTGAATCAGTGAGTCTTCCGCTTGTTTTTTTTTTCTTGCTTTCTTCGGAAAAATGTCTAATCCGTGATGTTGCAGAAGGAAGCTGATTCTGAAGATGGCCTTGAGACGGAGACTGGTGGAGATACAGCTTTGTCTCCAACTGTGACAGCCGCACCAGACGATATTGAAATAGATGTTGATCAAGATGGAAACGCCGTTGCGGCTCAGACAATGGAAATTACTCCAGTGGCCACATGTGCAATTGTCATTAGGAATCCCTTGTTGATCGTTGATGCAGTCGCGGGAGCCACTTTCGATCCTCCATACTTGGTTCCTCATCGGGATCATGTGCTGATCGAAGGATTTAGCGTGCCAGCCAAATATGAGGCACTATACACTAAGATATGGAAAAACTACGGTCATATTGCCACGACCAAGCAAATTACTAGTCGACACGCATTGGTTAAACGTGTGGAAGAAATTCTGTCTTCGATTGACGACATGTGCAACGTGACTGGTCATACTGTTTCTGGGGATGTAATCACAAGATGGAGGTTCCATCGTGACATGTGCATGAAGTTCGAGTTCAATGCTCCTTGGTTCGTTGAAGGTTTCTCTGAGGTTGAAAAGTTGTTGGCCGAGACAGTCGAAGGTCCTTCTGCGGATATGGTGAAGAAGCAGGAAGTGGAAGTCGAGAAGCTGTCCAGGAAGCTAAAGTTGAAGAGGGCGGCTCTTCAAAGCGCAAAGGAGGCTCTCGCCAAGAAGAGCAAGCCATTGTTGGAAAACTTTCCTTGAACACATTTCTTTCTTTTGAACTCCTTATTTTAGGTTTTTTTTTGAAAGGCGAATGAAACGCCTAATTTATGGTTTTGATTTTTCTGGATTTTGGGTTGATAGACAAATGCTACCTTGATGGTTTTTGGATTATTCTTTTGGAATAAATTGTTTTGGTTACGATTGCAAGCGACACAAACATCCCAGGAAAACCGTGGAACCGTGTGTTGGTAGATGACATGGGATGAAACATAACATGACTATCGATTTTTTTACTCCCGTGAAAACTTGAAATAACAAACCATGTATTTTTTCTAGGTAAGACTTACTCGGTTTTTCATATATTCCCGATGAAAAGGGATCTTTCGGGTGTAAGACCGAGTTTTCGTGGGAAACGTCGCCATGACTGTGGAAAGTCCCCAGTCATTCCTTGTCGTGCCGCCGATCCCTGGGCGGATCGTTCGCTTCTAACCCCTCGAAGTCCCCAGTCGTTCTTTGTCGTGTAACGACTGGTAATCGAGCCGCCTGGTATCTGAGTCGTTGTTTCCTGAGCAGATCGTTTGATTCTACTATCTTGGCGTCTGGTCGGAGTATGAGATCGAGAATTGACATCGTGACCGAAAGATCAATCTCCCACTGTGGTGGCCAATTGTTTGAGGGTGAAAACGATTTCTGCTGATTTCGGTAATTTCGGGTGTGTGGATGAGAAACGAGTTTAAACCCTAAACAATGTACTGCAAGGGAGTACTTTAGATTCGAGAGAGCAATCTGTACAAATCCGGCCTAAACCAAGAAATGGTCGTTCCAGACTTGCTTCGGTTACAAAGTGAAGGAGAATGGGTTGGTTTTGGGGAGGGAAACGAAGAAAGTGTTGAGACCAGGTCGATTCTGGAAGAGTAATTATTTCACGACTTTTATCAGAAAGTAGGGAGCTAACAGATGGAAAGCTAACAAAATGTTTTCTGAGTGTTGTATGTTCCTGACTGAACCTGTTGTTCGGTGGAAATAGGTAAAACCTATTTATACAAGTCTAAGTGAAACACACTCTAGTCTCATTAAGGAAGGGAAAAAATGGGTGAGTAAATGGGAGGAGGTGGTAACCCTTAACGCATGGTATTGATGTTCCATAAAAGATAACGTTTCACCATTACTCTCTGTATTTACTAACCGCCTCATCCTTATGACACTTCCTTATGACGGGCGTAGTGTACGCCGCACGCTGTAAACCGCCAAACCAATACCCAAAGAGGATCCCCCAGTTTGTGATATGTGTTGATGTCTCGAATGTTTTCGTGGAAAACATGTAGCATATTGTTGTCGCCTGGAAAGTCGGTCTTGGGAGGCTTGCTCGCTTGGCGACCTTCGACGGTCGAGATTTTGCATCTTAAGAGGAAAGGTAGTTGTTGATTGTCGCACGCTTTCGTTTTTGGTAGCCGCATAGGGAAGCCAGCATGGTGGCGCAGCAAGGTTGGCATGCCATTGGTGCGGTTTGGCGTTGCCAAACTAGGGTTTTGGGTCAAAGGATACCATGCGTTGTCTGGTAACCTTGGACGGCTAGGATTTGCTCCTGAGATTGAAGGGCGACCGTTGATTGTCGCACTCCTTCGTTTTGGTAGCCGCATAGGAAAGGCCAGCATGGTGGCACGGTAAGGTTGGCATGCCATTGGCGCGGTTTGGCGTGGCCAAACTAGGGTTTTGGGTCAAAGGTTACCATGCGTTGTATGGTAACCTTGGACGGCTGGATTTTCTCCTGGAATTGAAGGGAGACCGTTGATTGTCGTACGCCTTCGTTTTGGTAGTCGCATAGGGAAGGCCAGCATAGTGGCGAGGCAAGGTTGGCATGCCATTGGCGTGGCATGCCTTGGTGCGGTTTTGCGTTGCCAAACTAGGGTTTTGGGTTACCATGCGTTGTCTGGTAACCTTGGACGGCTAGGATTTGCTCCTGAGATTGAAGGGCGACCGTTGCTTATCGCACGCCTTCGTTTTGGTAGCCGCATAGGGAAGGCCATCATGGTGGCGCGGCAAGGTTGGCATGCCATTGGCATCGCATGCCTTGGCGCGGTTTGGCGTGGCCAAACTAGGATTTTGGGTTACCATGCGTTGTCTGGTAACCTTGGACGGCTAGGATTTTCTCCTGCGATTAAAGGGCGACCGTTGATTGTCGCACGCCTACGTTTTGGTAGCCGAATAGGGAAGGCCGGCATGGTATAGTGGGGTCGCGGATTTGGCATGTCGTTGGCACATGGTGCGACTAGCATGGCTAGGGCCACGACAAGGTGCGGTTGGCTTGGCATGGTGGGGCCAAGGGCTTGGCATGTCGTTGGCACATGGTGCGGTTAGCATGGCTAGGGCCACGACAAGGTGCGGTTGGATTGGCATGGTGGGGCCAAGGGATTGGCATGCCATTGGCACCTGGTGCGGCTAGCATGGCAAGGGCCACGGCAAGGTGCGGTTGGCTTGGCATGGTGGGGCCAAGGGCTTGGCACACCGTTGGAACATGGTGCGGCTAGCATGGCTAGGGCCATGGCAAGGTGAGGTTGTCTTGGCACGGTGGGGATGGCATGGTTGGCATGCCTTGGCGCGGAGATGTGGCTGGCATGGTTTGCCTTTGGCGCAGTGGTGTGGCTGGCATGGTTGGCATGCCTTGGCGCGGAGATGTGGCTGACATGGTTTTCCATTGGCACGGTGGTGCGGCTGGCATGGTTGGCATGCCTTGGCGCGGTAGATGTGGCTGGAACGGTTTTCCATTGGCACGGTGGTGCGGCTGGCATGGTTGGCATGCCTTGGCGCGGTAGATGTGGCTGGCACGATTTGCCATTGGCACAGTGGTGCGGCTGGCATGGTTGGCATGCCTTGGAGCGGTAGATGTGGCTGGCACGGTTTGCCATTAGCACAGTGGTGTGGATGACATGGTTGGCATGCCTTGGCGCGGTAGATGTGGCTGGCACGGTTTGCCATTGGCACAGTGGTGCGGCTGGCATGGTCGGCATGCCTTGGCGCGGTAGATGTGGCTGGCACGATTTGCAATTGGCACAGTGGTGCGGTTGGCATGGTCGGCATGCCTTGGCGCGGTAGATGTGGCTGGCATGGTTTTCCACTGGCACAGTGGTGCGGCTGGCATGGTTGGCATGCCTTGGCACGGTAAATGTGGCTGGAACGGTTTTCCATTGACACAGTGGTGCGGCTGGCATGGTCGGCATGCCTTGGCGCGATAGATGTGGATGGCACGGTTTTCCATTGGCACAGTGATGCGGCTGGCATGGTCGGCATTCCTTGGCGTGGTAGCATGAGAATTAGGGTTTCGGCATAGGCGAAGTCAATGGAAAGGGTTCTGCCGTGGAACATGACCCGTGTAGAAAATAGGTACCCCAGTAATTCTTACGTATGTATGCTGATTGATTCAATAAATGTGCTAATGGTCAATAAATGCGCTAGAGGTCATGGTGACGTCATGTCAGATGCACAGTTTTACGATTTTAACCCTAAACTAAAAACCACCATCAACAGTTGTATATTATTTCAGTTTCGGTTTTTGTGCAAGTTTTTTTTTTGGTGCTAACAGTCCACAAACGTCCGCATCCTCCTATTGAGAGTTCTTAGGGTTTCCATAAGCAATAGTTTCCTTCTCCTGTTTACATACACATATATATTATTCTATATTGTGTCCCTCCATCCCTATCAAAAAATTACATGGAGAACTCTGCAAAATCTCAAGAGATTGTGCATCTTGATATGGAGGAAGACGCTCAAGGACGTGAGTCAATTCAATAGCTGGTCCTAAAGAAGATGCTTGAAAGAAAGGATCACAACTCCTGGATTGATATTTCTGTCAAGGATTTGATTCGTGTTCAGAACGATTCAAAGGTCGAGTTTGCAAATCTTCAACTGCAAATAAACCAACTCTTGGATGGTCAGGACAGAATCCTTGCTAATCAGAATATTCTGATGCGGAATCAAAAGAAGCTCATCATGGACTGCACCAAGGCTAGACAGCTTTCTCGAGTTGTTGATCGCAAAGTTAGTGTTCTAACTCATGAACATGGTGTGTCTACAGTCAAGAGAATAAAGGAAATCAGTGATACCTTCTTTGATGGATTCATTGAAAGATATGAGGTTCTCAACGAACTTTGATTCTCTTCTTATTGGCTAGTAAATCTTCTATTTTTCTTGTTTTTATTAGAAGAATAACTAGAGTTTGGAATAGCCATTATTGTGATTACACATAACTATGTCCAACGTTTTCATCTTCATGTTTTTAGATTTATTGGTTTAAATTCTAAACTTGTCTGGAAGATGATTTTTGCAGTATTAATATTTATGGTTTTATATATTGCAATATTGTTATGGGATTTGTGTGTTTACGTCCGTGAACTTGACCGTCCCATATCTTGTCAAAAGTAAAGTCTTTCGTATGTCGATATGCATGTATTGATAAAAGAATGAATGGACTTTTGACAAATACAAAAGTTAAGCCTATATTGTCAATTATTGATGGAAGATAGGTTAAAATCTTTTGTTTGCAAGGATTATGTATATTGTATGTCATTATGCGAATGGTGATGGAAAATAGAATGAATCCTTGTGTATTCCGCAGTAATTAATCTTCCCTGATCCATATTTTATGTATTACTGTGAGGCTCCGTAAAGTGTCTTATGTTGAGAATTAAACAACCAAGTTGATTATTTTTTAATAGCTATGTTGTTGTTCCATAAGGTACTTTATGTCGAGCATTTTCAACTAAGTTAATCATCTTGTTTGGTTATTTAGTTGTTGCTCCGTAAGTTTTCTTATGTCGATCATGACCAATTAAATTGATTACTTTGTGATTAATTTGGTTGTGTATTTCAATTATATTAATTATGGGTTCTTTTGTGATTAATCTAATTGTATTTTTTAAGTCTCCATAAGTTCACTTATGTTTGAGCATTTGTCGATTAAATTAATCATGGATTCTCTTGTGGTTAATTTAATTGAACTTTTTTGGATTCAAATTCATATTTGTATGTGATTTGTTATGTCCAAAGAAATCCTTCTTTTCTTTCGAAATTAAGGTCGCTCTTGTTTTTCTTTCGGGAATGACATTTAATGGGGGAGAGTTCTTTTGAACTTGCGCTTAATTGCCATATTTTTGTGGGAGTGCGGTTGTGGAATATTATAGAGGTTATCTTGTATCTTTATAAACTCCTTGATGAATGCATTTAGCTTCGGCTGTATGATTGCATCTAAAGAACAAGTTGATATTTTTGCTTTCTTTTGGTCAAGAAATGTCTCTTTCGAAAATTTCATTAGGATCCCGTTCTTGTACCTTTGCCAATTTTATTGACAAAAAGGGGCAAAATTAATATGTAGTTCACACTACAAATACATATGGTTTTCGGATCATTATGTAAGGGGGAGAGGTTTCCATGTGAGATGAAGTATTGACTAAGGGGGAGTGATACATATCACCATAGTATTGTAGTTGAAGTTGTGATACAACTGGACTTTGACGCCGTGTAATGATACTATGACACTGTATAACAATGATCGAGAACTATTGTTTTCTTATTATTATAGCTACGGATTTTCAACAACGATGATACTAAACTTACAACCTTTGGGATCATTGGATTACTTGGAAGTGATGAAGATTTCGAGTAATGTTGAAGATTAGGCATGTGGAATAGGAGCTACAAAAGTTAATTTATTTATTTTTTGTATTCCATATGTATTAATAGTTTTGCAACTAAAATTGACAAAAGGTGAGATTGTTAGAGCATTTCTCGGTCGAACTCGCATGCGTTGCTATCTCAAGCATGTTTGTCAATATTAGTGATCAAAACTATAAGTCTTGATTTATAACCTACATAGCTAAAGGTCTCGGACTAGGATAGAAAGTGTAGTTGAGCTCAAGAACTCCATGGCAATCATCATACAATACGAAGGACTACTCAAGGAACTGGTGGATCTTCTTCAACTAAAAGGTATGTGGAGAATTGAACTTATCTGTCACTCAAAAGTCTATCTGTTCTATCTCCTACTCTTGAGACAAAAGTCGTTTTGATATATAGACTTTCATTATGCAGATTTGCTATTTCGAGTCGAGGTTATCTCGCCTATCTATTTCTCGAAATATGTGTTGGTAAGCTTTCGCTTTAGCCGAATTCATCTTTACCTAGTGACGAAAGTCATGTTATGTTTCAATCACTTTGAAAATTGCTCTGACGAAAAATGGTCTGTGAATAACGGCTATATCTGTCCTCTGAGAATGTTTCAATGATTGAAATGAGAGTTTAGATTACATAACCATTGGTAGGATACAAGCATTTTTGTGGAAACACATATATGTATAAGTCCTTATTCCTTGAACCAAAGTTTGCGAACTTTGTTGATCAAGAGAAATGGAAGTGGCGTGAGCCAAGTCAGCGAACTGGCGGAAGTTCTCGACCCGAGAATTTCTGCTGGAGTTTGTGAACTCCTTCCATGAGCTTAAGCCCGCGAACCCAGTTCGCGAACTTGAGCAGGTTATATCTAAAACCGGTTGTTCAGAACTCATGTTTATTTAAACTAAGGAATGCTTTTGCAAACCATGGCTATAAAGTTCATGATCCGATTCGAGTGAATCAAACCGTTTTTGCTTCGATTGTGTCTTGTGTAGTTACATAAGATCTAAGCAATTGAACAACTCTCTAACTAGTTCATTTGAGTCATTTGAACTAGTCATGGTGAAAAAAAGTAATCATATGTCTAACCATTTGGTTAACTATTGTTGAACCAACAAATGTTAATGTTTGGGAACGGTTCGTAAACCCAAAATTGGACATTTCATTTGTATGTAACAACTAAGTTTTCGATCCAACGGTTGAGAAATATTAGCTTGAATCTAATCAGGTTTTCATCTAACGTGAATATTGAATGCTTTGTTACCAAGCTAACATTGATTGCAACCCTGATTTGAAAACTATATAAGGGAAAAATCTAGCAACTGGGAAACCTAATCCCCACACCTTACGTGTGATACTAGTTGCATATCTAGAGTCGATTCTCCTTTAACCTTTGGTTTCTTCTTCTAAAACCAGGTTAACGACTTAAAGACTTCATTGGGATTGTGAAGCCAGACCGATACTATTTTTCTTGTAGTTGTGTGATCTGATCTTGCATATTCTGTCGTTACGAGTACGATTGTAATAATTGGCTCGAGATTTTATATCTCCGATACGCAAGATAGAAAAGTAATCACAAACACTACGTCGCATCGTTTGTGATTCCACAATATCTTTTTTCGCTGCGTCAATTAAGATTATTGTGAGGATCAATAATATTAGGATGTTCTTCGGGAATATAAGACCGGTTTATTGATTGGTTCCTGTTCACCTTGATTTATCAAAAGACGTAACAAAACTCGTAGGTATATTCGTGGGAGACGGATTTATCTATTACCGTAGACTTTTCTGCGTGATACATACTTGCTTATTAAAATCTTCGACATTGGGTCGTAGCAACTCTTAGTTGTGGGTGAGATCAGCTAAGGGAATCAAGTACGTAGCATCCTGCTGGGATCAGAGGCGTAGGAGCATAACTGTACCTTGGATCAGTGTGAGATTGATTGGGGTTCAACTACAGTCCAGACCGAAGTTAATTTGGAGTAGGCTAGTGTCTGTAGCGGCTTAATACAATGTGTGTTCAATCTGTACTAGGTCCCGGGGTTTTTCCGCATTTGCGGTTTCGTCGTTAACAAAATTCTGGTGTCGGTGTTATTTCTTTTCCGCATTATATTTTGTTATATAATTGAAATATCACAGGTTGTGCGTTGTTCAATCAATTAGAATATCCGACCTTTTTTTTGTTGATTTAAATTGATTGACACTTGGATATTGGTCTTTAGTACCATCCAAGTTATCTCTCTTTGATAAAGACTCGCAAATTTCTATTTGCTTGAGTAAAGATCAAATCGAGAGATTGAGATATAAACTCTTTGATATACTTTTTATCTAGATTTAGTCTGACTGTCTAGTTGATTCTCTAGAAAGTATATTGGAGTTTGTCCGTACAGATTGCTAATCGAATTGTTGGGTGTGGTTGTTGTACCCCCGCTTTTTCAACACTAACTAATGCTGCTATAGAATCAAATAAAAGCTCAATACTCAGAATCAAATAAAGTTTCTATCAAATTGAAATTTCACTTACCTCGAGGATTTGTAAGATTAACCACTCTTAGATTATTATCTACTAAGACATCAGATTTGGATATTCGGGACGTTGCATCACGCAACCATCTATCATACCAAACTTTAATATTATCACATTTTCCAATATCCCAACAATGATTTTCTTTAATAACTCTAAGACATTTACATGTACTTCTCCACACCCTAGATTTAATAAATTTATTCTTATGTTTCAGATTATACTTACATCTTCAACCAAGTCTAGTGAGCAGAGCCGTTATTAACACCTAACCCCCCGCTTTAATTTATTACTTGTGCAGATAGAATTCCAGGCTTTTGAATTGAATTCTTTATTGTTTTTCTTCTTTTGCCACCAAAAATCCTTTTGGATAGCATCCAATCCATCCCGGGTCTTTTTAGAAGAAGAAAAGCACATCATTTGAAACATAAGAATGTGATTAATTGAATCATAATCTAATACTAATAATGATAAGTTATTAGTATTCCAATTGAAAATGAGACTAAGGCCATTGTGCTTGCTATAAAACTATGGACTACACCAGGACTTGATGAGTTCCCTCCTGACTTTTATCAGGTCATGTGGAATACCACTGGTAATGATTTGGTCACGGTGGCACATGTTATTTTCCCCCTATTCTAAGCATATTCAGCAGATGAATCATAATTTTATATTTATATCTCTAGTTCCTAATAAAAAATGTAAAGAGAATGTTGTGTATTTTATAATCACAAGGCTATGTAATTAATATATCATATATGTCATTTCTAAATTGACAGCCACTAGAATAAAATCTCTCTTTAAAAAAACTACTGCTCTATTTGAAACCGCATTTATACTACGGAGATGCGTAACTGGTAACATAGTTGTAGCTCATGAATTGGTTGATTCCATTAGAAAGAATAATTTTGATGATTAACGGATGCCAATTAAATTAGATATGTCAAAAGTTTTCGATAGAATTGAAAAGAGTTTTCTAGATGGTATGTTCGAAAAATTGGTTTATATAGGGATTCTTGTAACATGATTGGTGTTATCTCCACTTTTATTTTGCTAAATGGTTCTCTAGGTAGTACTTTCATTTCATTCCCAATAGAGGTCTTGGACAGGGAGAGCCCATACTTGTTAATCATGTGCATGGAATTTTTCTCAAATGCCTTAACAAAAAAATAAAATAAAATTCTTGTCATTTAAGCTAATAAACATTGTCATGTTGTTTCCTTTTCGGTTTTTCGTTGATAATGGTTTGATTTTTTCTAAATCCAATGAAGATGAACCTAGGAAATCTATCTAGCATCATTAAACAATTTAACAACTTTTCAGATAAGTATGTCAATTTCCAAAAATCTGGTATTGCTTTTAGTGCAGGTGTGAGTAGTAGGGGGACGACATACCTTTCTATTATGAATATTAAAATTTTGCCTTAAATGACAAGCATGTAAGAGTACTCCCTTCTTTTACAAAAAAAAAAGTAAGATCCAACCTTTCACCTTCTTGATTGACATTTACGATGATAAACTTTCAAATTGGAAACCGAATTTCCTGAACGAACCTAATAGAATTGTACTTGCTCATTTTGTTTTTGGTGGTCTTGCTACAACTATCATATGATTATATTCCATATACCTAAGAAACTGAGTGATAAATGGATACTATCCCAGTGAAATTCTGCTAGAATAAGAATAATGAGAATCGAGAAATTCACTTGAAAAACTGCAAGAAATAGTTTACCCAGAATCTTATAAGGAATGAACATTAGACAAGATGACATATTGATAAAGCCTTATTGTCTAAATTTAACGCTGTCAATGCGTCTGGTTCCTTCCGGGTACTGTAAGATACGAACCCAGACCCTTTATAAGAAACGGGTTCCCTTATGGGTTCTGGTCATAATATGATGAACGAGAGATGAACCTGGTAAAATACGCGGGTACCATTAGGTCTTTGAAAAAACAAATTCCTTCTAAAAATCATTTATTTTCATTGTACATGAGGGGTTTTTATCTGCAGAGGCACCCAAACGATAGTTCTAACAACCATAGAACAAAATTTAGAGATCACAACTGCTTTAATGGCAGAGACATGTACTACAATCATGGCGGTAAGGACAACGATAGATTAATAATAGGATAATGTTTGCTTTGAAATAGAATCAAAATCTAAGCCACTTCCTCACCACCACAATGAAACGCCTTGTTTCATCTCCGATATGATAACATAATTCAACCACGAATGCGAAAGATTCCACACCACACACTACAACATATATATATATATAAAGTATCCAGGTTGCAGGCGGATAGATAAACCACATGCAACGATCAGAAACCAATAAGGAACTTTTGCCACTACTATATGAGATCATGTCGTTTCGTGTTTTTCAAACCAAATTGTTAAGGATGATTTAATGGGCAGAACATATCATGTATAATTTTTTTCTTTTTGATAATCAAACCATAAGTATCTCATTCCATAAAAGAAACGTTTACATTATTTTTTTCAAGAAAAACAAGTACATCAAAGACATGAAACAAACGCGAAGGAAAAGAGCGATCTACAACGACAACACCTAATTCTTGTACATAAAGATTGAAGAAGGAATGGTACTCGAAATTATAATTCGACCATTTTGATTTGTTTTCTTCTTTAAAAAAAGGTACTCCTATGAAAGAGGAGTTGAAAATGCGGGGGTCTAACAACCACACCCAACAACTGGTTTGGAAATCTGAGAGGACTTACTCCAATACATTTTCTAGAGAATCAACCAGACAGTCAAACTCAATCTAGAATAAAGTATATCAAAGAGTTTAATATCTCTAACTCTTAATTGAATCTGCAATCAACAAATAGAAATCTACGAGCCAGATTGAATAAGAGGAGCTACCAAAGACCAATGTTCAAGTGTCAATCAATGTAAATCAACAACCCAAGGAGGGATTCTAATTGATTGATCTTAACACACAACCTGTGATATTTCAATTATATAACAAAATATAACGCGGAAAAGAAATAACACATACACCAAAATTTTGTTAACTAGGAAACCGCAAATGCAGAAAAACCCCGGGACCTAGTCCAGATTGAACACCATACTGTATTAAGCCGCTACAGACACTAGCCTACTACCAATTAACTTCGACTGGACTGTAGTTGAACCCTAATCAATCTCACACTAATTCAAGGTACAATTGCGCTCCTTACGTCTCTGATCCCAGCATGATACTACACACTTGATTCCCTTAGCTAATCTCACCCACAACTAAGAGTTTCTACGACCCAAAGTCAAAGACTTGATAGACAAAGCTTTATCACATAGAAAAGTATATAAGATTGAATAAATCTGTCTCCCACAGAAATGCCCAAGATTTTTTGTTCCGTCTTTTGATAAATCAAGGTGAACAAGAACCAATTGATAAACCGGACTTTTATTCCCGAAGAACAACCTAGTATTATCAATCACCTCACAATAAACTTAATAGACTAGAGAAACAAGTTATTGTGGAATCACAAACGATGAGATGAAGTTTGTTTGTGATTACTTTTCTATCTTACCTATCAGAGATATAAAATCTCGAGCCAATTATTTCAATTGCACCCAACATGATAGAAACAACAAGATCAGATCACGCAACTACAAAGATAATAGTTGGGTCTGGCTTCACAATTCCAATGAAGTCTTCAAGTCGTTAACCTACAGGGTCTCGAGAAGAGACCTACGGTTAAAGGAGAATCGACTCTAGTTATGAAACTAGTAACACACAGGAGGTGTGGGGATTAGTTTTCCCAGTTGCTATAGTTCTCCTTTATATAATTTTCAAATCAGGGTTTGCAATCCAAGTTACCTTGGTAACAAAACATTCAATAATCACTGTTAGATGAAAAACCTGATTCAACCAAGCTAATATCTTTCAAACGTTAGATCGAACTTAGATTGTTACACACAAATGAAATGTACCCTCATTTAGGTTTATGTAACCGTACCTAAACGTGTATACCAAGTTGGTTCACAAATAGTTAACCGAGGTTAGCCATATGATTACTCTCATATCAACCTTATTCATCTTAACCATAACTAGTTCAAATGAAACTAGTTAAAGAGTTGTTCAATTGTTTAGAAAACACAATTGAAACCAAATCGGTTTGATTCACTCGAATCAATCATGGACATTATAGCCACGGTTTGCAAAGATTACATTCCTTATGATTTAAATGTTTAAGTCCATGAACTGACCGATTTAACAAAGTAACCACCTTAAGTATGCGTACGGGTATGCGTACTTAAGCAACCAGATTTTGAGTTTGTTAAGTTTCCAAACTCAGCAGAAATTTTCAGTTCGAAAACTTCCGCCAGTATGCGTACCGGTACGCATACTTAAGGTGACTAGTTTAGGAGTTTGTAATTCCCAAACTAAGCAGATATTTTCGGTTCGAAAACTTCCGCCAGTATGCATACGGGTACGCATACTTAACCTGTCTCCTTCAACAATTTCGTACACACACATATGCATACTCTTGGATTCTGGTTTATGGATTTATACATTAATGTGCGAACACACTATATATGCTTATATACAAAGATGGTTATATCATCAACTCTTTATTTCAATCATTGAAACATTCTTCTATAATGACAATAGCCGTTTCACACACTATTAGCATCAAAGCAATTTTCAAGATATGGAAATAATCATTATCGAAACATTCCAAGTCTACATCAAATGATTGTATCACACAAACCATGTAAGATGTTACTCGGCAATTTCTCATGATATAAGATGAACTTGTTCGAAGCGAAAGCTTACCAACACATATTTCGAGAAATATGTAAGCGAGATATACTCAACTCGAAATCTCAAATGTGTATAGAGAAAACTATATCGTAACACGACTTATGTCTCAATATAGGAGATAGTAGAAATAGACTTTCCAAGTGATAGATGAGTTCAAGTCTCCACATACCTTTTGCCGAAGAAGTTCCACAAGCTCCGCTTAGTAGTTCTTCGTCTTCAAGAGATGGACGTTGAGAGATCTAAGCTCAAATACACTATCTATGTCCTAGTCAAAGACATCTATAAATAGGCTAGAAATCAAGACTTATAGTTTTGATCACTAACATTGACAAACATGCTTGAGATAGCAACACATGCGAGTTAGACCGAGCAATGCTCTAAAAATCCCCCCCTTTGTCAATTTTAGTGATAAAACTCTCAATACATATGGATTACAAAAAAGATAAAAAAAAATTTGCTTCTCATCCACATGCTTGATCTCCTTGGCATCTTCAACGCGACTCGAAATCTTCGTCACTTCCAAGTACTCCATGATCCTGAAGGTTGTAAGTTCAGCATCACAGTTGTTGAAGATCCGTAGCTATAACAATGAGAAAACAAAATGCTCTCAATCATTGTTATATAGTGTCATAGTATTATTACACAACATTAAAGTTCAATTGTATCACAACTTTGACAACAATACTAAATATGTATCACTCCCCCTTAGTCAATACATTTCTCAACATGAAAACCACTTCCCCTTACATAATGATCCGTAAACCATATGTATTTGTAGTGTGAACTACACATTAATTCTCCCCCTTTTTGTCAAAATTATTGGCAAAGGTACGGAAATTAGTGGGATCCTAATGAAATTTCCACAGAGATACTTCATGACCAAAAGGTGTATTAACCTACCAACAAATTTAGATGCAATCATAAAGCCGAAGCTAAATGCATTCATCAAGGAGTTAATAAAGATACAAGATAACCCCTAAAAATTCCACAGCCGCACTCCCCACAAAGATTTGGAAATTAAACACAAGTTCAAAATGAACTCTCCCCCATAAAATGTCATTCCCGAAGGAACAACAAAGGCGACCTTATTTTCACAAGAAAAGAAGGATTTCTTTTGGACAAACAAATCACATGAAAAACATGAATTTGAATCCAAAATTATTCGAAATAACCACAAGAGAACCCATGGTTAGTTCAATCGAAAAATACAACCAAATTAATCACAAAAAATCCCATGATTAATTTAATTGAAATACACAACCAAATTAACCACAAAGTGATCAATTCAATTGGTCATGCTCGACATAAGAGAACTTATGGAGCAACAAATAAAATAACCAAAAGAGAATTTAGTTGGTTATGCTCGACATAGGGAACCTTACGGAGAAATAACTAAGTTAATCATAAGAGAATGATCAATGCATCCGGTTGTGCTCAACATAAGAAACCTTATGGAACAACACAGTATATGCACAAAAATGTGGATCGGAGATCAACCAAATATTGCGGAATAGACAAGGATTCATCCTATTTTCCATCACTATTTGTACAATGACATGCAATAGGCTTCATCCTTGTAATCAAAAGTTTTATCCTTTCTTATATCAAAATATGACATAAAAGGCTTTAACTTTTGTAATGCCAAAAGTTCATTCTATCTTCCATCAATACATTCATATCGACATAATAGAGATGACTTTTGAACAAGTATGGGATAGTCACAGGTCCACGGATGTAAACAACATATCCCATAAGAATTTGCAATATATAAAATCATAAAGATTAAAAATTGCAAAAATCATCTTCCAAAAAACTTAGAATTTAAATAAATGAATCTAAAAAACATGAAGATGAAAAATCGTTGGACATAGCTATGTGTACTCACAATAATGGCTATTTCAAACCCTAGTTATTCTTCAAGAAATAAATTCTCTAAAGGAAGATTTACTAGACAATCAAAGTTCATTGAGAACTTTATACTTTTCAATGAATCCATCAAATAAGCTGTCACTGATTTCCTTTATTCTCTTGACCATAGACACACCATGTTCGTGAGTTAGAACATAAAATTTTCGGTCAACAACACGATCAAGTTTTCTAGCTTTGACACAGTCCATGATGAGATTTTTCTGATTCCGCATCAGAATATTTTGATTTGCAAGGATTTGGCCTGACCATCCAAGAGTTGGTTTATTTGTAATTTAAGATTTACAAACTCGACCTTTGAATCGTTCTGAAAACGAATTAAATCCTTGACAGATTCACTCATCCAGGAGTTGTGTTCCTTCCTTGCAAGCATCTTCTTCAGAACCAGCTCTTGAATCGAATCACATCCTTGAGTGTCTTCCTACATATCAAGATGCACAATCTCCTGAGATTTTGCAGAGTTCTCCATATAATTTTAGGGATGGATTAATACCATATAAGATGTATATGTATTAAGAGAAGACACTTCTCATTAAGGAAACCCTATGAACTCACAGGAGTATGACACGGACGTTCACGGACCGTTCACAAGAGAAGAATGGATTTAGACTAAATCCAGTAAGAGGAAAAATACAAAGTTTGTCAATATTGCTCGATAATCCTTAAAATTAGAGCTTGTGTCATGAGATAGACTTGCATAACTTTGATTGATTGACAAAAGGAAACAACACACAAAGATATACAACAAATCTTGAGACTCCCATAGTCATCATCCTGTACCTCTCAAGATAGATTCAAGGATGAGGTTACCTAAAGTTAGGTAAAGGAGTGAGAAGTGATCTCATATCAAACATGGGAGAAGGGTTGTACAGGTTGTTTGACCGTTTTACTTGTATATTCCCCTCTTTCCGTCGATTAAAACGTATTCCAGAGGAATTAGTCATAAATCCTTTCAAAAGTCCATCCGAAGGATTTTTCTGATGACTGAGTCTAGGACCTCTAGAAATAGGTTCCATAAAAGGAAATTTGGAGGATTTCCATTTTCTTGATCTAGACTTACCAGACTTGTTCTTATAAACACAGAGAAAGCCTTCATTAGTGGCACAAGAGTTTAAACCGTAATGAGGAATATGCAACCTATGATGATTGCTTAAAGAGAGATCATTTTTATAAGATTTCTGGTTTTCTGTAGGTAAGAAACTCACTGTAGATGTTGTCAGACGGTTTACTCCATTGACAGTAGAAAGAAGCAAATTATGAAGATTAGAAATTTGTTTCCTTATGATAAAACAATGAAGAGCATAGTGATTCTTTTTCCCACAGAAGGAACAACATCGTGGAATTGAGACATGATTGCCTTGATCCAAACCTTCATCCTTCACATGCACATTTTGCAAGTGATTCTTAGTAGGTACTTCCTTGTAAGAATTTTTCTTTACAATAGGTAAAACCTTGTGAGTATCAGGATAAGGTGTTGAAGATGACTTAATCATCAAAACAGAGTTTTCCTTTTTCAAGGCGTTACACTGTTCTCGGGAAAGTTGCAGAGATGCAACAAGTTTCTCTTTTTCAACACGATAGCCATTTATTTCGGATGAATGAGCCTTGATCAAACGCTTTTCTCTAACAGTATTTTCAAGAATACTAATCTTTTCACGCTGTAGAGTGGTTTCTTGAACCAATTTTTTGATGTCGTTAGATATAGATTCAATGAAGAGATAGAGTTCACGTTCCCTTTCAAGAGATTTCTCAAATTCATCAATGAGAAGATCATTTTTTTTCTTCAAGAGTCATAATTTCAGAGACTTGAACATCAATGATATCAACAGATTTTTTTAATGATCCGGTGAGTTCCATTTCGGATTCTGATACAGTCCCACAAATCTTGTTTTTTCCCTCGGGATTCGGAAGAATCTACTAAGGATTTATCCTTTGAGGCAAACCCAAGATTTTTGGCATAATCCGAACTATTGGAAGACATATAATATGTGTTTATCTTAAGAGATACTTATCAGATCCTCAGAACACATATTGCTACAAACACAGACTTATGAGGTCTTTAACGTGTTTGCCTACTCTGATATCAATTGAAAATGCGGGGGTCTAACAACCACACCCAACAATTCGTTTGACAATATGAGAGGACTTACTCCAATACACTTTCTATAGAATCAACTAGACAATCAGACTCAATCTAGAATAAAGTATATCAAAGAGTTTAATATCTCTAACTCTTAATTCAATCCACAATCAACAAATAGAAATCTGCGAGCCCGATTGAATAAGAGGAGTAACTTGAATGGTACCAAAGACCAATATTCAAGTGTCAATCAATGTAAATCAACAACCCAAGGTTGGATATTCTAATTGATTGATCTTAACGCACAACCTGTGATATTTCAATTATATAACAAAATATAATGCGGAAAAGAAACAACACAGACACAAGAATTTTGTTAACGAGGAAACCGCAAATGCAGAAAACCCCCGGGACCTAGTCCATATGGAACACCACACTGTATTAAGTCGCTACAAACACTATCCTACTATCAATTAACTTCAGACTGGACTGTAGTTGAACCGTAATCAATCTCACACTGATTCAAGGTATAATTGCGCTCCTTACGTCTCTGATCCCAGAAGGATACTACGCACTTGATTCCCTTAGCTGATCTCACCCACAACTAAGAGTTGCTACGACTCAAAGTCGAAGACTTGATAGACAAATTTGTCTCACATAGAAAAGTCTATATGATTGAATAAATCTGTCTCCCACAGAAATACCCAAGAGTTTTTGTTCCGTCTTTTGATAAATCAAGGTGAACAAGAACCAATTGATAAACCAGACTTATATTCTCGAAGAACAACCTAGTATTATCATCACCTCACAATAAACTTAATCGACTATCGAAACAAGTTATTGTGGAATCATAAACGATGAGACGAAGTTTGTTTGTGATTACTTTTCTATCTTTCCTATCAGAGATAAAAAATCTCGAGCGAATTATTTCAATTGCACTCAACACGATAGAAACAGCAAGATCAGATCACGCAACTACAAAGATAATAGTTGGGTCTGGCTTCACAATCCCAATGAAGTCTTCAAGTCGTTAACCTACAGGGTCTCGAGAAGAAACCTAAGGTTAAAGGAGAATCGACTCTAGTTATGCAACTAGTAACACACAGGAGGTGTGGTGATTAGTTTTCCCAGTTGCTAGAGTTCTCCTTTATATAATTTTCAACTCAGGGTTTGCAATCCAAGTTACCTTGGTACCAAAGCATTCAATAATCAGAGTTAGATGAAAAACCTGATTCAACCAAGCTAATATCTTTCAAACGTTAGATCGAACTTAGCTTGTTACACACAAATGAAATGTACCCTCATTTAGGTTTATGTGACCGTACCCAAACGTGTACACCAAGTTGGTTCACAAATAGTTAACCGAGGTTAGCCATATGACTACTCTCCTATCAACCTTATTCATCTTAACCATAACTAGTTCAAATGATCAAATGAAACTAGTTAAAGAGTTGTACAATTGTTTAGAAAACAAAATTGAAACCAAATCGGTTTGATTCACTCGAATCAATCATGAACATTATAGCCACGGTTTGCAAAGATTACATTACTTATGATTTAAATGTTTAAGTCCATGAACTGACCGGTTTAACAAAGTAACCAGCTTAAGTATGCGTACGAGTATGCATACTTAAGCAACCGGATTTTGAGTTTGTTAAGTTTCCAAACTCATCAGAAATTTTCAGTTCGAAAACTTCTGCCAGTATGCGTACGGGTACGCATACTTACGGTGACTAGTTTAGGAGTTTGTAATTCCCAAACTCAGCAGATATTTTCGGTTCGAAAACTTCCGCCAGTATGCGTACGGGTACGCATACTTAACCTGTCTCCTTCACCAATTTCGTATACACACATATGCATACTCTTGGCTTCCGGTTTATGGATTTATACACTAATGTGCTAACATACTATATATGCTTATATCCAAAGATGGTTACATCATCAACTCTTTATTTCAATCATTGAAACATTCTTCTATAATGACAATAGCCGTTTTCACACACTATTAGCATCAAAGCAATTTTCAAGATATTGAAATAATCATTATCGAAACATTCCAAGCCTACATCAAATGATTGTATCACACAAACCATGTAAGATGTTACTCGGCAATTTTCTCATGATATAAGATGAACTTGGTCGAAGCGAAAGCTTATCAACACATATTTCGAGAAATATGTAAGCGAGATATACTCAGCTCGAAATCTCAAATGTGTATAGAGAAAACTATATCGTAACACGACTTATGTCTCAATATAGGAGATAGTAGAAACAGACTTTCCAAGTGATAGATGAGTTCAAGTCTCCACATACCTTTTGTCGAAGAAGTTCTACAAGCTCCCCTTAGTAGTTCTTCGTCTTCAAGAGATGAACGTCGAGAGATCTAAGCTCAAATACACTTCGATGTCCTAGTCCGAGACATCTATAAATAGGCTAGAAATCAAGATTTATAGTTTTGATCACTAACATTGACAAACATGCTTGAGATAGCAACGCATGCGAGTTCGACCGAGGAATGCTCTAACAGGAGTAATTTTCCCAGAAATTCTTCATGTGAAGCGAGTAAACCCGGAAACTAGATCAATTTTCTGATGAAGAACTTGATCTTGGCTTCCTTGAATCGCGGATGTACTTGTATCCAAGATAATGAATCACGAACATATCTTAAGAAAGAAACACTATGAAAATGTAGATAGGATCGCCCAAATAGAAGAGACAAAATCGCAATAATAAAAAACAAGTAATCTTTGCTCAGATCCGATCCCTAAATGACCAGATCTGAACAAAGAAGAAAAAAGATGAAATTTCTTTTTTCCTAAGTTTTTCTTTTTGGAGTTATTGTACAAAAATATTAACTCGTTATCGATCTTAGAAGGAGATTTGATATATAATTCTCTTTCTAATTTCCATTTTTTTTTTCGATTTTAAAACTGAATTCATTATGGTAATTTATTAATAGAAGGAAGAAAATGTAAAGCCAAAACCTAAAAAAAAAAAAGAAAATAAAATCTAATGTATTTCAAAACACCTCCACCTAGCCTAAATTTTGACGGAAGAAGTATTTGATCTAATTTTAAGAGCATTATCGATGTTGCAATGCTTTATCCTGCCTAACTTCACAGTTGGCATTTGATGTACAGTCGAACCTCGATAAATGAATGTTTTCGGGACCAAAAAAAACATTCGTTTAGCAGGGTTATTTATTTATCGATAAATGAATGTTTATTCACTTAGACAATATTTTCTTAATTAAGAAGTTAAATTGTATAGGAGAAAATGTACAAGTATACGTAGGAAATATTGGTCAAAATTCTTATCAACAATTCAATTGACATTCATTTAGTTTTGAATTAACTGGTATCATTTCTAATTTACGTTATAGAAATGTGATGGAGGTCGAACATCTTTTGAACTATCTTAATGAGAATGATGCAGTTATGGAGTCTCCAACAGACGAAGAAATTATTGAGTCAGTAATGAATAATGAGAATGATGCTGAACCAGATGATAGTCGCGTCGTACCTGTCATCTAAAGACGCTTTTCAAGCGATGGTCACTTTAAAATTTAATGCTACACCACGAGCAAAATATTCCAGAAATTGTACAAGCATCGCATAAAATTAAGGATACGGTGCATTTTGGTTTGGGTAGAAGAAAAAGACAATCAACCATAGATGAATTTTTTTGAGTTCATTCCTACATGTGTTTTTAAAATTTTCTGATTATGTATTTTGGTTTATTTTTTATATATATATTTTTTATATATAATTCAGTGGTTATTCGTTTATATTTCTATAGGGCCTTTAAGGATCCAATTGTTTATATTCATTAATGCATTAAGCGAGGTTGTTCATTTATCACCTTGGTCCAAATCGGGACCGGAAAAAATTATTCATCTAGTGAGATTATTCATTTATCGAACATTCGTTTATCGAGGTTGGATTGTATCAACTTCTTAATCCAATATGCCGAGGCTGAACGGGACACATGTCATGTGTTTAAGAAAATGAGATAAGTATGGCAAAATTGGTGTTGGACCCTTGACCTCTCAATTTAGCTTTTCCATCGAAAGTTAAAAGGAGATTTGAAGTAGGTCATACCCCCCATACGAGGTTAACTCTTTGAATTCTCCTCCTTCGCAGTTTCACTAGATGCACTTGCAAAGATCAACTCCAATAAACATCTACAACACCAGGTTAGTTAACGAGGAGAGGACTTTTGACGTTAATGAACAAGGTTTATCCTGCCTAACTTCACAGCTGGCTCTTGATGTATCACCGAGTGTTTATCCAATGAAAACAAGTTTCATACTAGCCAGTGGCCTCCCACTCCACCGTATATAAATTTCAAGGCGGAGCGTGATTTGTTGGACACTTTTTCTCGCTTCTCATGGATCGACACATGTAATGTGGTTGGGGAAATCGGATAAGTATGGCAAAATTTGGGGTAGACCCTTGAGTGACCTCTCTCTTTAGACTACTCATTGCTTAGTAGTATCAAAAAAAAAAAAAACTCATAGCTCTCAAAGTTAAAAAGGAGATTGTGAAGTCGGCCACATCCCATACGAGGTTAACTCTTTGGATTCTCTTCTCTTCCACTGTTCCACAGTTTGTTTAGAATCTTAGATACACACTTAATTCAAACAAAATAACTAAGCGTAGAAGTGCAAAACTAGTCCAAAATTCAACCATGGGTGGGTAGTATCTATAGATTCCATGCAGATGAGATGAACCATTTGTATCTGGAGTAAACGGAACGAGAAGTCATAGCTCTATAATAATTACGTTTTCATCCACGATGAGGATTAATTACTTTCTTTGACAAATGAAAGTGGATGTATAGAGACTAATTTTTATGGACTCAATTAACACTAATAGAAGTTCAATCGTGAAAACAAGGACTTGTATAAATAAACCAACAATCAAAGAGAATTACATTCCATCTACATCTACTTGTTCTGATTTCTGAAAAACTAGTATTTTCATCCCAACACTATCTATAAGGTTGATTTTTATTGTCATTTCATGCATATATTGCAGTAAGGCACGACAAGAGAGACTACCCGTAAATTTGTAAGAGGCGCTCACTTTGCAATTGCTTTTTGATCGATCCCAGAAGCACTCCAGCACGTTAAGCTCTCCTGTGATTTCGTAAGCTCTTTAATTTTAAATTAAATTACTATGATGAGCTCCAATCTATTTAGTCGTCTTCCATTTTATTTCGATCAACAATTTACACATTTTTTTTTTAATAAAAACCTGATTAACAAAAAATGTATGAGTAAAATACCCAAAGGCAGTGTGAATAGAGTGTAAGTATAAGTATAAAGCTTGCCAAAGCTTTGGTGAGGTTCCCGCGTTTCGAGACTATTGACAAATGACAATCCTATAACCTATGATAGAGAGAGGGAGGGAGATCTTACAAATCCCTGAATAGATCTGCTATTAGAGAAGCATTACCATGTCAACTTAGCCAATGGAAGACGACGAAGACGAGTCATGGTGGTGGGTTTGGACCCGGTGGAGGAGGAGGAGGAGGGGGTTCACTGAGTTAGCAACCCGAGTCAGGACTTGCTTCAGCACTCACTAGTTGTTACCTTTCATTCTCTAACTCCAACTTTTCTCTCTAATTTTCAACCACTTCATAGTCATGGGTAAATTGAAACTCTCTGATCCTTAAATTGTCGATATATTCAGAATAATTTTGCTTTTTATTCTTTGTTGTTGCTTCATGGAACAAGGATAGAACTGTTGGCTACCAACCTTGATCATGAGTAGCATTTTTTATTTAGGTTTGTATATAATTGTTGATAGTGAATGGAAATTATCTTAAATACTAGGTTACAAGGGGTTCAAGAGTCCTATGCATGGCCTCAGTGGGGTTTGACAAAAAAACTTTGTATCTAATCCTATGTCGTCAATAGCTCTTACTTTCATTACCATATACTGTGTTGGCGATTAACCTTCTTTCTTTGTGAGTTTGGGAAAGAAAAACAAAAAATTGTTGCTTAGACTACATCAGTCGTATACCTGATGTAATGTTCTAGTTAGATACCAAATGGTATTAATTTAGTGTTACTAGGCTTGAAAACCGTCTCACAGGTGGAGGATGCCCATAAGTCTAAATATACAATGTGATGTCATACTTGGATGTATTCATTACAATTCTGTTTGGGCTATTGGGATGTCAACACTAGAATCGTAGTAAATCTGCCACTGACTAAAAAGGTTACAGAATGTCAAGTCGAGTGATAGATGGTCTCTACCATACCATTGACTTATCTTTCGTATAAATATAGTGTAATACAATGATGGCTCATAACACATTAATGCACTTCAAACAACTGACAAACCAATCTGAGAGTAAGAAGCTGCTGATGGATTTAGTAGAGAAGGAAAAAGTATTTGAATGGGTGCTGAAAGAAAAAGATAAGTTGAAGCATTGAACAAGTGGTTTCAACATCCGCCCTTTCAAAAGATATTACACGGTCGTTTTCATTTTCACGTTATACATTGGAACCGGGGTATGTTTGAAAATTGTGACTTTCTGGACTAGGAAGTGCAGTGTGCAGTTGGGCTGTCTAAGATTGACAACATTCGCATACCTTTCATTTCGTCAGCGATTTTCTTAAAATAACAGATACTCTTTGCTTGCTTGATGTAGTGTAGGATCCTAGTTACCCATACTGCAAATGTTGGAATGCTATTGATGATGTGAACACTCCAATCTATCGTTTCTTATATGTGGTCTCAATTTAACAAAATGCATAATGTTACGATCTTCCAAGGTTCCCAAAATGTCAAAGATCTTCGAAGATATCTTTTGTTTTGTCTTTTTGGTATTCTGCTACTGTTAAAACAAAAAGGTCAATGCATAATTTTACAATTTGAATTTGGAAGTATGTTGTGTACTTTCATTTATAGATGTCATGTTGGATAAAAGTTTTCCGTTGGTTGAAATTTCTTTTTTGTGCCTAATAAAAGATTATTTTAGTAATTGATGTATGTAATCTGGAATATGTCTTCATGATTTTTAACTTGGTTTGTAACAGGGGATAATAGAGAAGAGGATGGGAAGGACAATTCAAGTCTACGGTTTCCCTTCTTATGTGAATGCAGAAATGGTAAAAGAATTCCTGGAGAACTACACTGGCAAGGGAACTGTGTATGCACTAGATATTCCGAAGTCCAAAAATAAGGGGCTAAATCCTAGAGTTTTTGCAAATGTGCAATTCATAAGCAAACAAGATGCCAGACTTATATCTTCTTTGATAAATCAACGGCTCTATTATGGCAAGTCATATTTAAAAGTTAGGGATTTGGCGCGTGATGTTGTACCAAAGCCAAGGGTTTCAATGTTTCATTTGCAGGCCCCTGCTCTGCATTTTGGGTGCCAGGTTTCTGATGATTGTTTTCACGTAATTTGGAAGGGACTCGATGTGATAGCGGATTTCGAGTTCGGGTTTCGTAAATTAAGTTTTCTTTTATCTTATCGTGATGTGAACTATAAGCTTGAACTTTCTTATGAGAGCATTTGGCGGATTCATTTACATCGCCCAAAGAATCGAAGTACGCAGATACTCCTAATTCAGGTAGCTAAAGAATTCCTAGAGTTTCAGATTTTCATTTTGGTTTCTTTCTTTCCTTCTTATAGCTCCGACAAGTAGTTATATGTGTACCGTGGTAGTAATCAACTTATAAATAAAGTAACTGCTATCTTTGACGTTGATTATTCAGTAATTTTGAAAATCCTAATTTAGCTACTGATGTAAATCTTACTTGCAGCCTACATCTCTCTCACCTGTTTTTCAGAAGCTTTATATTTAGATTGTGTTTGATTTTACTTATATATAAACTTATCAAGGATATATCTACTTCATATAATGTTAATAGATCCTCTTGTGTAAAGTCCAAGTCCTAAATTTTTGATATTGACATTTTTATCACTGCTTGCTGTTTTTTGTGAAGCACATATATTGTTCAAACCATAGAGCCTTTATTTTTTAATAAGTCATTTCATGTGAAGCATGTAAGTTAATAGCACTGAGACTCTTTTGACCTTGCAGATGTTTGCAGCTCCTAAGATTTACAAGAAGTATCTTTCTTCTTCAGATTCTGTGTATGAGGCTTCTGCTTTACAATATTGTAAGGATGCATTTGATGATAAGGGGGTTAGAACCACAGATTTTACTCAATCATGTTCCATTGGGCAATCTTCTGCTATGTGTTTGGAACTCCCATGCAACTGTGATCTCCCTGATTTCCATGAAAATTTTCCTTATTACATGGAAGATGAAAACGGCTTCACACTACAGACTGGTTCTACTTTTTCTCAGAGTTCGGATCTGGTTCCCATTGTTGCACCTCCTCAAGGACTTGAGTTGCCATACGAGATCCTCTTCAAGGTTAGTTCCTTGGTTCAGAATGGGTGTCTTTCTGGGCCAACTCTAGATAAAACTTTCTTTAGGATGGTGGATCCTCGCTTTACGCCTGCTGGTCATATAGAGCGTGCCCTGGAGAAACTGTATCACAACCGAGAATGCTGTTATGCACCGGTGAAGTGGCTTAATGAGCAGTTCTCAAGGTATCGATCAGGGATGAAATATCCTAGATCACCTGCTATCTCCTTGGATGGCGGGCTGGTATATGTTCGCAGGGTTCAAGTAACCCCTTCCAAAGTATACTTCTGTGGCCCCGAAGTTAACGTTTCTAATATAGTTTTGCGTAATTATCATGAGCATATTGATAATTTTATCCGTGTTTCTTTTGTTGATGAAAACTGGGAAAAAATACGTTCAGCTGATTTATCTTCACGCATAATTTCTTCACATGGCATTGAAAAGCGTACAGGGCTTTACAGAAGGGTACTTTCAACATTGAGAAAAGGGATAGTCATTGGGGATAAGAAGTTTGATTTTCTTGCGTTCTCATCAAGTCAACTCCGGGATAATTCAGCATGGATGTTTGCTTCAGTTGGTATGGTTACTGCATCCAGAATCAGGGAGTGGATGGGAGATTTTCGTGAGATAAGAAATGTGGCCAAATATGCTGCGAGATTAGGTCAATCTTTTGGCTCCTCAACAGAAACCTTAAATGTCTACACCCATGAAATCGAACTCATTCCTGATATAGAGATCGAAAGCTATGAAGCTAAATATACTTTTTCTGATGGAATTGGAAAAATTTCCAGTGAATTTGCACATGAAGTGGCTAGCAAGTGTGGTCTCGAAGGTTTTACTCCAAGTGCTTTCCAAGTTAGATATGGTGGTTACAAAGGTGTTGTTGCTGTGGATCCCACATCAAAAAAGAAGTTATCTTTGAGGGGGAGCATGTGCAAGTTCAAGTCCCAGAACACAAAACTAGATGTTTTAGCTTGGAGCAAATATCAGCCGTGTTTCCTCAATCGCCAAGTAATCTCCCTTTTGTCTACACTTGGTGTCGGCGATTATGTATTTGAAAAAAAACAGAAGGAAGTTATCGAGCAACTGGATTTGAGTTTATCAGATCCCTTGAGAGCATATGAAACACTTGAGATCATGTCCCCAGGAGAAAGCACAAACATTCTCAAGGAAATGCTTTTGTGTGGGTACAAGCCTGATCAAGAGCCATTCCTCTCGATGATGCTCCAAACATTTCGAGCATCAAAGCTGTATGAGTTGAGAACTAGAACACGGATATTTATTCCAAGGGGAAGATCTATGATTGGGTGCCTTGACGAAAGGAGAATTTTAGATTATGGCCAGGTATTTATTCAAGTTTCCTCTGTTGGCAGTAAGCATTTTCACGGAGATTCCTTCTCTAAGCTTAGTCTTAAAGGATCGGACGGCAACAGTTTTATTGTGGTTGGGAAGGTAGTGGTTGCTAAGAACCCATGCCTACACCCTGGTGATGTGCGTGTTTTGTGGGCGGTTGATGTGCCAGCTCTGCACCATATGGTGGATTGTGTTGTTTTTCCTCAAAAAGGGAAAAGGTGAGAATATACTCTCTGTATGGTTTAGGTATGGTACATTCTTGTTGTGGTAGTATCTGATACTGCACGCGTCAATTGCCTTAAAAATTATATTTCGGTCCTAGTTATCAGTCTTAAACTTCAGGTCCATTTGAACTAACTAAAACTTGTTACTGGTTCTGTCTGCGATGGTCGGTTGAGGGTACCATGAGAAGTTAAAGCCGGTACAGCTGGGGCAGTGCTATCAGCCCCCGAGTTTTTTAATCTTTCAAGGATGAGATGATGTCTGCATAGTGTATAGCAAGCTCTGGTTTATGCTTTATGGATCCACATAAATATGATCTGTGGATGGATTTTTGGCGTGGATGGTCTCCCCGCTAAAGCCATTCTAGAATTTGCAACTTCCATCTATCACAATCCATGATTGAAACTAACAGATATTTTGTCAGTTGTTGTATCACTATTATAATGGAAAAGCAGGTTACGAGGAATGGAGTATGCTCCTTGTCGGAAAGGATGGTTGCCATTGTATGGGAGCAATGTAACCCAAAATCACCATTGGGTCACCTGTATGTGGACCCATTGGTGATTGTAGTTTTTCCTTGCATGCTTAAGTTACTACTGTATTTTATTTTTAAATAATTTTGGTGTATTAGATTACCAATCACACCCGCGTTCATAGTATGTATGTACTTGCTAATATTAGCTCAATTGATTGATTGCAGACCCCATCCAAACGAGTGTTCCGGAAGTGATTTGGACGGTGATGTATACTTCGTCTGCTGGGATCCTGAAACTTATTCCACCTCGTCAAGTCCAGCCAATGGATTATGATGCAGCACCTGCAGTGAGGAAATGGGCATTTGTATGGAATGTGAAGTAATCAAGTACAAATTCATAAGGTTATTAAGGTGCATGTATTTGTAAGGAAGTGTCCTTGTAGCTTGCACTATAGCCTTTTCATTTATAACACAGATTAGGTACTGACATATTAAATAGCTTGCACTATTTTCCTTGCAGTTGTTACCAGGCGCAAAACATCCATAATTAGTAGATAAATAGACGAGCTACAATAAGGAACATAAGCTTTATCAGTCAATAGAAGGAAGGAGATAAGAAAAACGTAAGAAAGATGAAGGGGTTCCAGGGATTCCTAAATATAACTACTGGCACCCTTTTCTCGCTAGTTCAGGTTGTATCAATAAGGTCAGGTGCTTTAGATACACCGGGAATTGGCCTCCATACAAACCTTTAAAAGACAGCATATCAAGCAAAGAACGCTGCTGAAACGATTTGTGACTATCATGTTGCTTTTCAATGCTTTCAAGTACCCCAGACCTCCACCAGTTCAAATGAAGAGACACACCACGTTCGACACACTTAACAAAACATGCAACCTTCTTGTATTATGCATAATATGAAGAGATTAATTACTATTACCAGTCGGCTTTTGATACTTGTTTGTTATTGTTTTTCAAGATTCAACTGCAAATAATATGGTTCTCTTAAGTTTCTATGGTAGATCTAATATTTGTAGTGAAGTGATGTAGGCATCTATTGCCAAGTACCGATGTTTATTCAACCCAATTTTGTTAAACTTTTCCGAGAACTTGTTACCAGTGGATGCTTATGAAGATTTGATTAGCTTGCCTTATTCGCAGTCTACTCATAATATTTCTGTTTTTGTTGGGCAGGAAATCATACAGTATTTCGCCGACTACATGATCAATGATAGTTTAGGAGTAATTGCGAATACGCACGTTGCCTTTGCCGACAAGGAGCCACGCATGGCTGAGAGCAATCAGTGCATAGAGCTTGCCAAGTTATTCTCAATTGCTGTTGACTTCCCAAAAACTGGCGTACCTGCAGAAATACCTGCTCATCTACGTGTAGATACATATCCCGACTTCATGGAAAAGCTTGATAAGGTCAACTACATATCAGACCGAGTGATTGGGAGATTGTATAGGCAGGTCAAAGATATTGCGCCAAACATGAGCTGTGTGAAATCCTTTACCCTGGAGGTGGCAAAGAAATCCTATGATCATGACATGGAGTTTCATGGTTTTGAGAATCACCTAGTTGATGCTGAGTACTACAAAGGAGAATATGATTTCAAGTTGGGTAACTTGCTGGATTATTACGGGATCAAAACGGAGGCAGAGATTTTTGGTGGTGGTGTACTGAAAATGTCGAAATCATTCAACATGAGGAAAGACGCGGAAGCTATCAGTTTGGGACTCAGGTCTCTGAGGAAGGAAGCAAGAACTTGGTTTGAGGAGAACAGTGGTACTAGTGCAGGAACTGAATCAGCAGCCGACTTGTATGCCAAAGCTTCAGCCTGGTATCACGTTACTTATCATCCCAGTTATTTTGGACGTTACAATGATGGAATGAATAGGGCTCACTACCTTAGTTTCCCTTGGTGTGTCTATGACAAGCTGATCCATATAAAGCGGATGAATAGTATGTTACAGTAGGCAAGTATGCTATGATTTGAAATAAACTATAGCTAGCTATGTTCAACTAAGCTTTTCTATTTATGTCGAACTATAAAAAACTGCTTGCGTTTATTTGCTTCAAGAATAAATGTTTGATTGGATAATTTAGATTGCATTAACAACAAATTGGGTGGAAGTTGAACCAAGTATGGCATTATGGTTCCAACACAGTTGATGCTCTGAAGATACTTCATTACTTGCTTGTGGTATTTTAATTCAATTATCTTTTGCTGGGAATCTGTGATACGAGTATTCGAGGCAAGTAAGAAGCAGCAACTGGGGAACTTGTTGGTTACTGGGTCGTCAGCATCACATGGACTACACTTACTACTACATCCTGAACTTCTTTGTCATGGATCTACTTTCTCTTTCCTTTATCAGAAAAAATAGAGGAAAAAAATGAAAAACAAGTCTTTCTGCACGTTTCTTTCCTGTCTAATGAGCTGATTATCAGTCGGTGAGACCAGCAAGAATCATCCACATTGATTATTGGGCAGTACTTTGGAATATTCAATTAGCCATGACCAGCGCATTCACATGTGAGAAGCATTGAGATGATTATATTACTAGTAAATTAGCAACATCCAAATCAGCGATAATATCCTGTCTATTAATGAATGAATCGAGTGTCAACTACTGCTGAACTAGAGACTGCAATGCTATCTTCTGTTCTATAAATAAGGAACCACTTCTTCTCATTTCTCATTTTCGAACATTCAAACACATAAAGATTACTTAGATAGCTGATCAATGGCACTGTTTAGTGTACTTTTCTTCTTGTTTCTTGCTTCCTCATCTGTGAGTGCTGCTCCTTGTAACCCTCTTTGTTTGCATAAAAGCAAGGCTGGTTATTACCCTTTATCTAAGACTGGAATCAGCTGTAAGATTCTAATCCTCTAATTTTTTCGATTATAAGAGTTTTTAGTTAGTGAAATTTGTTTGTGTGTACTGATTGCCAATTGAATTGATGAATGCAGCTGGAGCATGTGGTTATGGTTCACTAGCTAAGAGCTTCAATAATGGATATATTGCTTCTGGTATACTTTCCTTACTCGGATACGAGGGTATTGGCTGTGGATCCTGCATACATGTAAATACCTGAATTCATTTCAGAAATAATGCCTCCCCATTTTAGAATCATTTGGAATTTGAAATTTCTTTATCAACACAGAAAGGTTCATATTTTTACATATATTCATTTTTTTTTATAGGTAACTTGCAAGAACAAGACACTGTGCAGAGGAAGAGGTACTACTGTGGTTTTAACCAGTAGTCTTACACAGACAAAGAACAATGCAGATACGGATTTGATTCTTAGCGACAGAGCTTATATTTCAATGGCTGCCAAGGGTAAAGCCAGAGAGCTCTTAGCACTCAATACTGTAGATGTGGATTACATAAGGTAATCATAAATTACCAAGTAATTAATCAAACTGATTAGCAACTATGAACCATTTTTAAGATACTACTAATATGTCTGTTTTTCGTGTATAGGGTACCCTGTGAATACAAGAGCCAGAATCTGTCCGTAAGAGTAGATGAAAGCAGCAAGAAACCAGATCATTTAGTACTTACATTCCTCTACCAAGGTGGTCAAACAGGAATTCATATAGTCACAGCCTATGCACAAAATAACTTTACTAGGATCGAGAGAGATATGGACCGCAAATATGGAGCGGTCTGGGAAATGAACAAGGCTCCTCAAGGAAGTCTAAGTTTTAGGCTATTTGTATATAATGGATATGATCGCTCCTTTGTGTATTCCAACAAAGATTTGCCTGCTGACTGGAAAGTTGGAGAGATTTATGATCTGGGTGTTCAAATGAATGACCAGATGGATAAGCGAGATGGTTGCACCTCTAATTGTACTGATTGATCAGTACGGTTTAATGTTCTAGTGAATTCAACTTTATCGATAGGGGAAATGATGTTCTTTCTTCATTCAGTCGGTTGTATTTTTGTTTTTGTCAATTAAAACTAATCAGAACAACTCCACCTTTACATTGCTATTGTCATTGTTTTCTTTGCTTCGTTGTCCAGTTCGGCAGACCCATCCGAACGACATAAGGGAGGGAGTCCGTTTTATGGTCATTTTTTGTGTGCAATGAAGCATAACATAAATGTGCAATTTGATAAAAAAGTTAGAAATGTAATTGTGGTAGTGTTTGAGACCTTAAAAGCCCAAAATACCTCTTTTTTTAGTCCAATTATTATAAGTCGTTATGTATCTTATTTTTTCTTACCCGAAGATAATATTCCTCCATCTTTTCCTTCAATTGAATACATACTCATTATACAATTAAATAAAAAGTGATACTTTCACTCCGTATCGGGAAAAGTGATATTCTCATTCTGTGTTAGGAAAAATGATACTTTCATTCTGTATCATGTAAAACGATATTTTTGCTCTGCATCAGGAAAAATGAAACTTTAGCGTGGTATCAGGAAAAATGATATTTTTGCTCTGTGTCAGATTAAGCGATACTTTCGTCTCGTATCAGGAAAAGTGATATTTTCGTCCCGTGTCAGGAAAAGTGATATTTTGGTCTACTTTCCATCCGTGTTAAAAAAAGTATACTTTCGCTCCTGACATATACTTTCACTTCGTGTCAGGAAAAATGATACTTTCGCTCCGTGTTAGGAAAAATGATATTTTCGTTCCGTGGCAGGAAAAACCATACTTTCATCCCGTGTCAAGAAAAGTGATACTTTCGCCTCGTGTCAGGTAAAGTTATACTTTTGCTTCGTATGAGTAAAAACGATACTTTCGCACCCTGTAGAAAAAGTGGTACTTTCACCCAGTGTCAGAAAAAGTAATACTTTCGCCCCGTGTCAGGAAAAATGATGTTTTCGCTCCGTGTCAGGAAAAGTGATACTTTCACATCGTTTCAGGAAAAGTGATACTTTCGCTCCGTGTCAGGAAAAATGATACTTCGCTCCGTATCAGGAATTATGATACTTTCGTGTCGTGTTAGGAAAAATGATACTTTCATTCTGTGTCAGAAAAAGTGATACTTTCCCCATGTCAGGAAAAATGATATTTTAGCTTCGCGTCAGGAAAAGTGATCCTTTCGGGCGCGCCGTGTCATGAAAAGTGATACTTCCACCCAATGTTAGGAAAAGTGGTACTTTCACCCCGTGTCAGGTAAAGTGATACTTTCGCGCAGTGTCAGGAAAAATGATACTTTCCCGCGGGGTCAGGAAAGATGATAGCTTCGCTCCGTGTCAGGAAAAATGATACTTTCGCGTTGTGTCAGGAAAAATGGTACTTTCGCGTTGTGTCAGAAAAAAATGATATTTTCACCCCATGTCAGGAATAGTGATACTTTCATGTCATGTCAAGAAAGATGATATTTTCCCGCCGTATCAGGTAAGATGATACTTTCACCCCGTGTCAGGAAAAGTGATATTTTTGCCTCCGTCCCTGCATCTAGAAGTCACAAATCAGATCAACAAACAACTACTAATGAAACAAATTCCAAAAAAAAAAAACCAAGATAAACAAAGGATCTACGACCACCTTTTTACTCCACTCATACTTAGAACCTGCAGTCAGTTTTTTTCACACTACTGAAAGATTAATCAAAGGTAACTGAGAGTAACTAAAATTCTTTTCTTTTTAATCGGTTGTATTAGAAATTCTTACTGGGTGGGTTTCTTCTATCAATCACTGTGTCTTTTTGTCAATGGTGCGATCTGCTCATATTTCCTTCTCCGTGATCGTAGTTAGAAACTTTTGATGGTAACAGTAAGCAGAAAGATTTACTTGAAACGCAGAGATGAGTTGTAATCCTTTGTGGTATTGAAGCACGAATAGGGGAAAAGAGAAATGATTCAATCACAAGATTGGATTAATCTATTCAATCATCTAACTGGGAAGAAAAAACACCTTTCGTGAGATTATAAGCCCAACTATGTTCAAGACTTCATCCGAACATAATTAAATCTAAAGCATCATTTGGATATTAATGTGATTGTTAGAATTAGATGATCAAGAGCGAAAATAAGTCAGGAATTTATTTCAAAACTGAAATATCAAAATTTCACAACACTAGAAACCCTAGAATGTTAGAAAGCTTACCAGAAAACATGAATTCTTGAACATAGTTTGATTAAATTGAATTGTTCAACTATTCAAAGGACTTTCGAAATGAAAACCATGTTTCTTACTGATGAACTTACAATAGCGGAAAGTTCAGAGTGACCATTAATTTAGGCGTTTCGTTCCAGATATGAAGTAAATGAGAAACTAAACGGTTTTGGGCGTGCACGATTTTCGGAATGAGTTAGATCTGCAGAGTTCACCTTAGCTGTAGATTTATGTATTGGAAGAGTAAATCCCAACCACCACTTACACATGCAAACTTAGCCGAACTGTGTTACGGATTCTTGATATATATATATGCTGGTAAAAGTGCGATGGGTACAAAGAGATTTACTGTCCATGTCTCCAACGTATTGTGGTGGTATAACCGCCCAAGGCACGAATAGTAGAAACGCAGTGAGAATACCAACCGTCTCGGGAGACTGTTGCTTAAGCTAGACGCATGGTCAAATAAAAAAGGGACTAAAGTTGGTACATGAAAATGAGCAACCTAGAAAAAGGAGGGTACCCTATATCCATAGGGTTATCTCCAATATTCGAGGTTCTTAGGGACTAAGCCCAACCTTTTCTTAAACTGAACTGAATTTGTCTAGTAGTAACATTGGTTTTGAAATCAATATAAATGGTTCATCGGTTTCAGTTCGGGTTAAGGAAAAAATCGAAGGGATCACACCATGTGCAGCCCTAAATTATACTTGTGACATCTTAGTTCAAGTGTATGGGATATGAGTGTTCAAGGAATGTAAGAAGCAACAATTGGGGATCTTGTTGGGTTATAATTGGGTCGTCGGATCACATGGAGTACATGCTAAATCCTTAGATTAGTTTGTTATTTCTCATTGATCAGTTTTTTTTTGATCTGTCAATAGAAAAATTCATTGAAAAAAGGTACTTAAGGGGTACCTCAATCCAATAAATACAAGCGACCCAAAAAAAGGAAACCGAGTTTGGAATCGATTACCAAAAGAAAAGAATAAAGATCCGATGCATAATGGTATTTCACGCATACCATTTATGCCATTTTGTTTCTTAATTATTCATTTATCCCCTTCTTTCCCATCTTTGTCCTTTTTGTTTACTATTTATTGTTTAAACCCTAGCTCTTCTAGTTTTTTAGTTTTTGCTTGTTTAGAAAAGTGGTGTAAGAATCCTAAATCCTTCCTAAGAGAAGAACCTCCATCACTTTGTTATTTCCAATTTGTAATTGAGTAGAAATTTCAATTTGTAAGAGATGCATCTATTATCTTCTAGTTTCCAATCTTAGAATTGGGTAGAAATTTGAAGATTATTAAAGAAGAACCTCAAATCTTTGTATCTTCCTTGTTCCAATGATATGGTGTTTTGTTACAATTTAATATTCGAATTTCAATTATAAGTATTACTTTACATTAGTTGGTATCAAGAGCTTTGGTTTCTTTTTTTTTTGGAAGTTGTGGAGAATATTTTAATTATTAGCTTGGGGGGTTTGAATCTTTGTGTGTGCTATTATCAAATTGGGTTGTTGCTTATCGTGATTTCACTATTGCTCCAAGAAAAAGAGTTAATCTAAGTGAAACTTCTTTGAAAGAAGAATTGGAGACCCTTAAGCATGAAGTGTTTGATGAAATGCAACAAAGAATTGATGCAAATTTTGATTTTTTTTTTCTTCAAAATTTGGTAACTTAAATATCCATCAACATCAATCTAGAACTCAATATCATAATTATGAAGAAGATGTGACGGATGAGGAGACCACTTCTTTTGGTAGTCATGCTATCCACAAAGGAGACGACAAATGTTTGAAGAAAGAATAAGATACCACAATGCTACTACCTCAAATCGTTGGGAAGGTGGACTTAAAGTTGATATTCCAGAATTCCATGGGGGTTTAGCTCCAGAAGAATTTGTTGATTGGTTATCAACGGTTGAAGAAATCTTGGAATTCAAGGAAGTGCGGGAAAATAAGAAAGTTGGGTTGGTTGCAACAAAACTTCGAGGAAGAGCCGGCGCTTGGTAGCAACAACTTAAACAAATGAGGTTGAGAAGAGGTCAAGATAAAATTGAATCTTGGGAGAAGCTTAAGAAACATATGAGACTTGCATTTCTACCCCATAATAATACAAGACTTATCTATCAACAACTCCAAATTCTTAGGCAAGGGTCCAAGTCGATTAATGAATACACCAAAGAGTTCCATCAATTGATTGCAAGGAAAGATATATCGGAAGAACAACTTGTAGCAAGGTATATAGGAGGTTTGAGAATGCAATATCAAGATGCTTTAAATTATTTGATATTTATCCGGTGTCGGATGCATATCAAAGGGTATTGTCTTTAGAGAAGCAATATGCAAGGAGAGTTTCTCATGCCAATTGGAGTTCTCACACTCAAGGAGGTGTTAAAACTACTACTTCTCAATGTCAACTAATCGAGCTCCAATTACTAACATTCCATCAAAACCTAATACTTCTCAACAAGGTTTCCAAGGTAAATGTAACAAGTGTGGAGAAGAAGGACATAAAGCATATGATTTTAGGAAGAGTGATCGCCCCGGGAAGAACTTACTTGTTCACGGTGATGATGAAGGTGATGTATATTTGGATCTTATGCATCCACCAATATTTGATAAAGAACCCGACGAAGAAGTAGAATAGGAGTTTATCACCGGTGACTAAGGACCATGTTTGGTTGTATTGCGTAGCTATTTTACTCCAAAACTCGATGAAGGTGATCGATGGCTACGCCACAATATTTTTCAAACCACGTGCACAATTGGAGGGAAAGTTTGGAAGCTCGTGATTGATTCGGGGAGTTGTGTGAAAATTTCGTTTCCGAAGAAGTGGTTCGAAAGTTGAAGTTAGAGACAAAAGCACACCCTTCTCCATATTCTTTAACATGTCTTAACCAAGGAAGCGAGGTAAAAGACCCCAAACGTTGTCTTATTAATTTTTCTATTGGTAACAAATATGTAGACAAAGTTTGGTGTGATGTTGTTTTGATGGATGCATGTCATTTACTTCTTGGGCGGCCTTGGAAATATGATCGGTTTATGAATCATGATGGGAGATCTGACAACTATTCTTTCATGTGGAACAATAAGAAGTTGACTCTTGTACCCTATCGTGAGCTTATGCCTAAGCCACAAAATGTTGATGGAAAAAATCTACTTACTTATCACAAAATGTTCATAGAAGAGTTGGATGATTTGGAGGTGTTCTATATACTTCTTGATAAAGAGTCTCCATCATATGATTTCTTTCCACCACAAGTCAAGCCAATTATCGAAGAATTTCAAGGTGTTTTTCCTGCCGACTTACCGAATGCATTACCACCATTAAGAGAAGTGCAATACCAAATTTATCTAGTACCCGGTTCAAGTCTTCCCAACAAAGCCCATTATCGTACGAGTCCCAAAGAACATGAAGAATTACGTCGGCAAGTTGAAGAGCTCATAGCCAAAGGTTTTATAAGACCGAGTCTTAGCTCTTGTGAGGTACCGGACTTGTTAGTACCAAAGAAAGATGGTTCATGCCGTATGTGTGTGGATAGTACAACAATCAATAAAATCACATTGAAGTACCGATTTCCAATTCCTAGTTTGGATGACTTACTTGATCAATTAAGTGGAGCATGTGTTTTTAGCAAACTTGATTTTAATTGGGTATCATCAAATTCGTATCAAGGTGGGAGATGAATGGAAGACCGCCTTCAAGACTCGAGATGGTTTGTATGAATGGATGGTTATGTCATTTGGGCTCTCAAATGCTCCAAGTACATTTATGCGAGTAATGAATCAAGCACTTCGACCATTGAATGGATGACATACTTGTTTATAGTACCGATATGAAATCTCATATATGTCACCTCCGTGAGGTTCTCATGATTTTACGGGCGCAACAATTTTATGCTACCTTGAAGAAGTGTGCATTCATGACCGATAAAATTTTGTTTCTCGGTTATGTGGTTAGTAAGGATGGGATTTCGGTAGATGAAGATAAAGTGGAATGCATAAGGAATTGTCCCAAGACAAAAACTTTGTTTTATATTCAAAGTTTTCATGGGTTAACTTCTTTATATCGTCGATTCATTGCAAAGTTTAGTGGAATAATGGCTCCAATAACCGAATGCATTAAGGGTGTCAAGTATTCATGGAATCAAGAAGCGGATGACGCCTTTGAATTAATGAAAATATACATCTCCAATTTTAATATTACCAAATTTTGATAAACCATTTGAGCTTCATTGTGATGCTTCTAAGCTAAGAATTGGGGCGGTTCTTAGTCAAGAAGGGAAACCGGTGGACTTTTATAGTGAAAAGTTGAATGGGGCTAGACTTGCATATAACACTTATGATGTTGAATTTTATGCTATTATTCAAGTACTAAAACATTGGAGACACTATCTTATTCACAATGAGTTCATCCTATTTTCGGACCACATGACATTGAAGCACATCAATTTTCAAAACAAGCTTTCTACTAGGCATGGTAAATGGGCTTCTTATTTGGAACAATTCACTTTTTCTATCAAGCAAAAATCGGGTGCATAAAACAAGGTAGCGGATGCCTTGAGTAGACATACTTCTCTTCTTACACAAATGAGGGCTCGTATTTTGGGGTTCGATGATATTCAGGAGCTCTTAAAAAATGATACTTATTTTGGTCCTCTTATGGTTGATGAAATTTCACTCCAAAATGGTGATTATGTTCTTTTCGATGGGTACCTTTACCGAAAAAATTGTCTTTGCATTCCGCAATCAAGTTTGAGATTGAAAATTATTAAAGAACTTCACGATGAGGGGCATATGGGGACTACTCGTACTTGGAACTTGGTTTCAAGGTCATACTTTTGGCCGGGAATGTGGAAGGAGATTCATCGATATGTGAAGTAATGTCATATATGTCAAGTATCTAAAGGAATGGCCACTAATGCGGGATTATACATGCCACTTCCTATTCCTTCTCGTCCATGGGAAGATTTGAGCATGGATTTCATCTTGGGATTACCATGTACTCAAAGAGGTATGCATTCAATATTTGTAGTGGTAGATCGTTTTTCCAAAATGTCTCATTTCATTGCTTTTAAAAATACAACGGATGTGGTCATGGTAGCTCAACTCTTTTTTAAAAGAGATTTACTGTTTAGATGGTCTTCCTTCTTCCATCGTCTCAGATAGAGATAGTCATTTTGTGGGGCATTTTTGGTGTACCTTATGGAAAGTTGGTCAAGACCAAATTAAGTTTTAGCACCACTTATCACCCTCAAACGGATGGACAAACCGAAGTGGTAAACCGTTCCCTAAGTAATCTTCTTCGTCGTTTGGTTGAGGAAAATTTGAAGACATGGGACCAAGTTTTATGTAAGGCGGAATTTGCTTACAACCATGCCGTGAACCGGAGTAGTGGTTATTCACCATTCATGGTGGTGTACGGGTTCAATCCACTTGACTTGTCTTTAGTACCGTATTTGAAAAGGCCAAATGCCAAGGCGGAAAACTTTGTTTCTCAACTCCACCTTATACACGAAAGCACCCGAAAACATTTAGAAGCTTCATCAAGGAAATACAAGAACAAGGTTGATCAAAGACGACGTGTGGTTGAGTTTGAAGTATGGGATCTTGTTTATGCGGTTCTTACTAAGGAACGTTTTCCCGTGGGTGAGTACAACAAACTCAAGGCAAGGAAGATTGGACCATTTCTAATTGGAGAAAAGATAAATGATAATGCTTATCGACTCAACTTACCAAGCTTAATTCGTACACCTGACGTCTTTAATGTTAAGCACTTAGTTCCATATTGGGGTGACAATGCTATGGATGAAGAGATGACAATTCGAGGGAGAATTTCACTTAAGGAGAGAAGGATGATGCATAATGGTATTCACACATACCATTTATGCCATTTTGTTTCGTAATTACTTATTTCTCCCCTTCTTTCTCATCTTTGTCCTTTTTGTTTATTATTTATTGTTTAAACCCTACTTCTTCTAGTTTTTTAGTTTTTGCTTGTTTAGAAAAGTGGTGTAAGAACCCTAAATCCTTCCTAAGAGAAGAGTGTCCATCACTTTGTTATTTCCAATTTGTAATTGGGTAGAAATTTCAATTTGTAAGAGATGCATCTATTATCTTCTAGTTTCCAATCTTAGAATTGGGTACAAATTTGAAGATTATTAGTGAAGAACCTCAAATTTTTGTATCTTCTTTGTTCCAAGGGTAGAAGAAGCATCATTTGAAAGTTGGTTACTTTTGTTTCATGGTGTTTTGATACAATTTAATATTCGAATTTCAATTATAAGTATTACTTTACATTAAGAGCAAATAGCCAAGTGAGAACAAAAAAATAAATAAGGACCAAACATCTCATATCCAACTCAAAGCGGCCGATAGATATATGAGTCCCATAAAGCTATCATAATGTTAGTCGCCAAACCCAACAATAATAAAATAATTTGTAAAAATATTTGTATAAAAATATAATAAAATAAGTCTATCTAGTGAAAGGGGTGGGATCCGTTGACATGGTTCTATTGACATAATCTTCATATTTTAGCGCCATTTTTTCTACTAAGCCCAATCGGCAATGATTTTGAAGTTAATTTTTTGGTGACATGTTCCTCATATAAAACTCTACATTCCTACCAAAAACGAGAGTATTCTGAAATACGAAACTTCATCATCCACAAATTTTAATTTCAATCATTAATCTTCAACGATTAATGTTCAAAATCGTAGATGACAGTTTTATACATCTCGAAATGCTCTCATTTTTTGTTGGAATGTAGAGACTTATAAGAAGAACATGCTCTCGGAATGCTCTCACAAGTATCATGAGTCGATGAGTAGCAAAACGTTCGTTAGAGTGAGACTAGCAAAATCATTGAACGTTAGTTATTTCGTAGTTTGCACTTTGATTAATTAATATAAGCCCTGACCAGCACTGAGATGTTATCTTCTTTTTTATAAATAGAGAACCACTTCTTACCATCTTCAAACAACAAACATATACATTAGCCAAGGAAACAAGGTTACATTCCTTGGATAATAACTAATTAATGGCGCTAACCAGTGTACTTTTCTTCATTTTTCTTGCTTCCTCATCTGTGAGCGCTGCTCCTTGTAACCCTCTTTGTTTGCATAAAAGCAAGGCTGGTTATTTTCCTTTATCTAAGACTACTCTCACCTGTAAGATTCTAATCCTCTAAAAATTCTTTTTAAATTTTTATCATCTGTACTTTTGTTATAGTGATTTTGAATTTTCGAATGCAGCTGGGTCATGTGGGTATGGTTCATTAGCTAAAGGCTTCAAGAATGGATACATTACTTCTGGTATTCCTTCCTTACTAGGAGAAAAGGGTGTTGCCTGTGGATCCTGCTTACACGTATATACAGATGCCTTAATCCATTTCGAAAATATTGTCTCTCCATATCTTATTTATTTATTTTACCTTACATTTTATTTGTTTTTTGGATAGGTTAACTTGCAAGAACAAAACATTATGCAGAGGAAAAGGTACCATTGTAGTTCTAACCAGTAGTCTTAAGCAGACACAAAACAATTCTGGTACGGATTTGATTCTGCGCGAAAGAGCTTATATTTCTATGGCTGTTAAGGGTAAAGCCAAAGAACTCTTGGCACTCAAAACTGTCGAGGTTGAATATATAAGGTAATCATAAATTACTATAGTAATTCACCAAACTGATTAGCCAACAGTTTACCACTTCTAAGATACTGATATATGTCTATTTATCGTGTATAGGGTACCTTGTGAATACAAGAGCCACAATGTGTCCGTAAGAGTAGATGAAAGTAGCAAGAAACCAGATCGTTTAGTACTTACATTCCTCTACCAAGGTGGTCAAACAGGAATCTATATGGTCACAGTCTATGCTCAAAATAACTTTACTAGGATCGAGAGAGATATGGACCGAATATATGGAGCGGTCTGGGAAATGAACAAGGTTCCCGAAGGAAGTCTCAGTTTTAGGTTGTTTGTATACAACGGATATGATCGATCATTCGTATATTCCAACAAAGATTTGCCTGCTGATTGGAAAGTTGGAGAGATTTATGATTTGGGTGTTCAAATGAATGACCAAATGGATAAGCAAGATGGCTGCACCCCTAATTGTACCGATGGTCAACTTGATCAGTAGAGGCAAACGGTGATGGCAAGTTAAGTTCCGGCTTTTCGATGAGATTGGGATTGGTGATTCTCTCTGTGTGATTTTCAACGCGGACATTTCCTTGGTCTTTTTTTTTTTTTTTTACCAGGAGTAATATTTTTGTTTTCATCAATAAGAAATAAATGAAGACATGTCTTTACATTGTTGTTGTCTGTGTTTTCTTTGCCTCTTTGTGTAATTTATCTAATATTCTAATTGAACAAGAAAACAAATTAAATCAGATGAGCAACACCTTCTTTATGTTAGGTATGTGGCACTGTGTTGTCTTCATTCTTCTATATTTAAGATGTCAATCACTGCAAGTGTACAACAAAAGACAGTTTGGCCGAGTGGTCTAAGGCGCCAGATTTAGGCTCTGGTCCGAAAGGGCGTGGGTTTAAATCCTAAGGCGGCTATCACTTTAATTTTCATAAATCACTATCATTTTTTAGTGTAACCGTGAAATGGAGTTGAATATAAATTTGGGTGTTTTTTTGGTTGACCGGTCATGCGAAGATTTTAATTTTCATAAATCACTATCATTTTTTAGTGTAGCGGTGAAATGGAGTTGAATGTAAATTTGGATGTTTGTTTGGTTGACCGGTCATGCGAAGACTGACGGTCACATGAAATTCTGTTGTCGTGGTAGTTTTTTATTTGAAGAGGTTAAGCTTTATTAGATATATGAAAAAAAAATTGTCAGAGGAGAGCAAAAACGAATCTGAAAAGTATAGAATTCTGGATATTTTTCAAACTCGGGTAAATATATTTTTGATATCTTTGACCACATAAAGTTTACATTCATTTCCTATATAACTCCGACAACACCATTGACTACACTGCCACCTTCACCTTCTTCATGAAGTCATTGTTGATCAGATTTTCGTTAAATTCTTTGTTAAGTCTCTTATAAGATTATCGTTATGTAAATTGTAGTCTAACCTTGATTACATTCTTGCACCAACAGAGAATTTCGCATCTCCGAATTTTATGCATAAAGCAGAACCAATCTACATATTTTTCTTAAGTTTTTTCATCCAACATGAAGAACCTGGATTATTATCTAAATCAAGGACTCTTTCAGTTCAATGGGTTTACATATGATCCGGAAGGAATAAAGTGTGATTTTAGTTTTTTTTATTGATTATCAGGGTCTAATTGTCCAAGGTGTATTGTGTTATACTTGGATTTGCTTATGATCGTCGAGGGACATTATAAACCCTCCACCACTGGTAGTATTTCAGTTATACCTTACAATATGAAATTGGAGGTAAATCGAGACTTGTTGTTAATGGGACTTATCTTATTAGGCGAATAGAGAGATAAATCACTTGATGTTGTCTCGTGTTTTTCCAACCTTCCACCATGAGAAATTTGAAGTCGTTAAAATCCCAATATAATTCGGAGACTTAAAAACAAATAAACTGAAATTTTTATTCCATGATGTTGGTAAAGTTTGATGTGATTGGTTGTGATTTTGCGGGGTCGGTGTATATATTTAGTACTGATGTATATGCACTTTCGCACTCCCTAAATCCATTTTTGATCCCTTCCAACAAAAATCAAGAGAGATACTAAGGAAAAAACATAAATAAATGCAATGAAAAGAATAACTAAAGCCAATTCAAAGCTTGACCAACTAGGATAAAAGAAATCAACGCCCTATAGTTAAACAAGTAGTCGACCAACCTACAAATTCAAACACCATATTTCTTCTTACCGAGGGTTGTTTTCCCTTTACTGGGTTTTTCATTACTTGAGTCCCTTTTCCAATTGATTCTAGGCAGTTCTGTCTTTTTTTTAGATTTAATATGTCTTTGCTGTATCACTAAACATATATTTCGTGTCATGTTTCTTACCTTTATTAGACACACTTAAAAAAACATTAAACTTCATAAGCCTATCTTCACTTTGTTCATTAGAAAATGATCTCTTAAGAGGGATTTCCTCAAGAGACCTCAACTTACTAGATCACATGTCTTCATCTGAAGAGTCTTTGTCATAATTATTTATTTTATATTTTGATTCTTCATTAAAGTCTATACCGATAATAACTGCAATATTGTTCTCTATGTCACATATTGGATTACTACCATCTTCTTCTTCTTCCATGTTTTCTAGCAAGACTTGTAACCTCTGCCTTTTGAATTTCAGAGTTTGGATCTAAGGTGCTGAAAGGATTAATTCAAGTAGAAAGGCGCAACTTGCTTTGGGGTATTACCTTTTCTATTTTAGTTCTGAAATGACGAGGATACCAAGTACAACACAATATTTACGATATCAACCTACACACACTTTATATACTCTTTTAAAAACAAACGAATGTCAAAAGACTATTTCAACGATATGTACACTTAGTATATGACATAAGTTCAAATGTGAACCAATCTATGAGATCTTACTAAATGTTTGATTAACATACAATGTTATTACTTTAATTATAAGAGTTATCTTGTAAAAGGGTCATATGTTTAGAGTCTAATTAGGGTCTGGGTCGTAAAACATACACTTGATGCACTAGCGTCGTAGACTGACTTTGACTGTTATTTTTTTTTTACCAAAATGACCTTATGAAATAATTAAAAGACATAATTTTCCTAAAACCTGTTAAAAGCTTATCCGAGTTTAAAAAAGTCCGACCCGTTTATAACATACCCATTATGGCATTTTGTAACCAATCTAAGCACATTTTAGCATAAACCGTCTTTGTAGATTCAAAATCACTATTATCAGATTCATCACCATCGTTTTTTTCTTTCTTTTCGGATCTTACAAATTCATACCTACTTGTAATAAAAGACCAATCCAAATACATGGTAGCCGCGTTACAACATAACTAGCTCCAAAAAGAAGAGCCATCATAACACTTAGAACATCTTTAATCACACCAAGAGTTTCATCAAAACTTTTTTTTTATGATTATGGTTATGGAATCTATGTTGGATTCATGGAATTCTTCTAGTAAAATCAAAACTTTTCGAATGGATGTTCATGTAATTGTGGTTATTCTAGTAATTGTGGATGTTGTTGGCAGTGGTGAGAATTGAGTCGATTGATACGAGTAAAGACTTTACGAGATAGGTTGGGAAATTAAGGTTTTTGAATTGGGTCAATTTGTGAGAAGCACCTAACATCATTAAAGAGAGATTTCTAGGCAGAGAGGAAAAGAGGAGATTGTGAGCAATAGGTACCAAACTAACAGTTGACTTAGCAGTCTCTGCCAGTCTACGACCCTATTATATCAAGTGCATGTTTTAGGATCCAGACCCTAATTAGGTAGTAAACATGCGACCCTTTTACAAAATATCTCTAATTATAACTATAACAATAATTATAATACATAAAGTAAAGTAAAGGAGCACAACAAGATTTTTTATTTAAAGATAAAAACTGCAAGGAAGAAATCCCCGGGACCTAGTCCAGTTTTGAATACCCTCATAGTTAAGCCGCTATACAAATTGACTACAACAACTTCGTATAGTTGAGATCAATTAAACTGCCACTAGATTTGATGACGATAGTAGATTCTTTTTGTCTAACGACTATTATAACATTATAGAAGAATGTTTCAATGATTGAAATGTGGAGTTGAGATTACGTAACCAACTATGGATATAAGCATATATAGTGTGTTTGCACATTAGTGTATAAATCCATGTGCCAGAAACCAAGTGCGTGCATATGTGTGCATGTGATAAGTGCTTAATTTACATGTTTAGAATGTCAATTCCATACTTCTTTTAGCTATAATTCTTGCATATTACTTGTTATTATGATTATTTTCTATTTTATGTGTCAAATCAGGTGAATCATCCTAATAAGAGTGAAAAAAGGCTTCAAAAGATCTATAAAGTGAAGTTCTCAAAGATCCAAGTGTCTAAAGCCGAAAGAAGTGGAAGAAGTGCGACGAAAATGAGCAAAGAATGCTCAAGATCATAAGAAGGACTAAAATACCAAGTTCAACTCATCCAAATTAAGGATTTCTTATCACCATTTTGAAGAGAATTCAATTATGAAGAGAACGAAGAAAGAATGAAGTCATTCCGAGTTCAGACGAAGAAGTTACGACCAAAACAGTCGAAACGTAAAACTGCAATCTACAACACCACTTTCGGCATTGCTTTAGCAATACCGAAAGTAGTCGTATTTCAGGCAGAGAAGGTGTATTTTTGAGCACAACTTTCGGCATTGCTTTGGGGTATTCGACAATGCCGACTGAGACAAACCTATGGGGTCCCTTTTGACGTATTTTGACTTCCAAATCAAGGAAACTTGGTCCCGGATGGATTCTAATACCTAGATCTCATGAAAACTATATAAGAGGACTTCCACAACAATTAGAGGGTATCTCTACATCTCTACATCTCATATTATACTCTTGTTCTTCATAAAATATTCTAGGGTTTACCCCCTTTAGGGGGAAACCGGGTAATTGTGTAATCATGAGTTGCTAAACCTTTGTTGATTAAGGATGAATTCAATGTTCCAGACGTGAAGTCTGATTTGTTAATACAAGTTTGTTTGAAGTTTTAATTATCATCGATTGTCTTTTCAATATCTAGGGTTTATGATTGATTCTTAGATTGGTTTGGGTGCGCAACTAGATTAATCTATTGATCATTCTATTGCTAGTAGAAGTTATGAGATAAGTAATCGTCGATTGACTCTCTACACAAGTAGAAATCGTGAGACCTTGCGGAGGGATTCCGTGGAGCAATTGCGAGTGATGACAACATCAACAAGTGGACCTTGATCTAAGAGTTCAGCTAATGGGATCAACCTAAATTCACAAATCTTAAAGCGTTCGGTTGGATTACACCTTGAGTGATCCACTACTTGGTGGTTCATTGAATATAATCTGGTAGTCGAGAACTTCCGTATCCAGTGATAGAAGGAGTTTTGGGGATAACACTGATCTAGTTGTTATTCTACGGTTGGTGATGAATGGTTCTAACGAAAGATAGATAAGTATTCTAATCCGGTTAACGCTTGGTAACGGCGAAGGATTCCTTGATCATGTCTTTCATCTTATTCTCTTTTATTCTTTTTATTTTACTTTCAACCAACACCCCTTTCACTTTGTTTTGCTACCAAATAACCTATCAATTACACAAATCTCTGTAGGAACGATCTCTTACTACCGCTATATTACCAGTTAATTAGTGGGAAATATCTTGATTAATTTTTTGTGGTTACGACACGCATCATCATGCGTTATTGGTGAAGGAGACAGGTTAGTTACGCGTACTGGCGGAAGTTTTCATACCGAAAACTTTTGATGTAGTTTGTGAAGTTTGCAAACTGGAAAATCATTCACCTAGGTATGCGTACCCGTACGCGTACCCACAGAAGTTTTCAAACCGAAAATTTCTGCTAGGGCTATTCATGTTCGGTTTTGGTTCGGTTTCTAGCCAAGCCAAAATCAAAACCAATACTATTGGTTTCTAAAAATCTAAACCAAACCAATCCATTAACCATTGGTTCGGTTTCCAAATGGTTCCAGTTGGTTTCGGTTTGTCCTAGTGGATTTTGGTTAACCAATAATTATGTAAAACCAAAAAAAAAAAAACACAAATTTACAGATATAAAAATCATAGTTTCCGATAGTACTGGTTTACACAAATTTACAAACAAAAAAAATAAAAAAAAAATATCAAGAATAGTTAAAGCTTACCCCAATTCTAGAGATCAAAATAAGATATATAATATATCTTAATTTAGTTATTGACAAATAAAAAAGAAGGAAGACGGAAAGAAAAAAGTCGAGTAGCAGCGGCTGTAGTTGGGGGTGGAGAAGGGAGACGACTGAGAGAAGGATAAAGAGAAAGAGAGAGAGTATCATAATGAAATATTAGATTTAGGGTTTCTATTTATCCTCTAAATCAATGGGTAGAATCTAATACTTGTAAATCAACGGTAGAAATTAAGTTTAAAAATTAATCGGTTTTCCAATGGTTTTTGATTGGATTTTAGAGGTCAAACCAAACCAAAACAAACACTATCGGTTTTCCACTTTCTACACCGTAACCAATCCATTAGGAAATGGTTCGGTTTGGTTTCTTTCTAATTGGTCTGGTTTGGTCCGGTTCCAGCGGAATACCGAAACCATGTTCAGCCCTAATTTCTGTTGAGTTTCCAAACTCAAGTCCGGTAGTTATGGTACACGTACCCCTACGCGCACCTAAGCTGGTTATATTTCTCAAATCGGAAGTTCATGAACTTAAACAATAAATCAATAAGGAATGCAATCTTTCCAAACCATGGCTATATTGTTCATTAATTGATTCAAGTGAATCAAACCGATTTTGTTTCAATTGTGTCAATGTATAAAGATTTAAGCAATTGAACCACTCTTGAACTAGTTCTTATGAGTCGTTTGAACTAGTTATGAGAAAGATGAATACAATTAATATGAAAGTGCTCATATGGCTAACTATTGGTTAACTATTTGTGAACCAACCCAATGTACACGCTTAGGTACGGTTACTCAAACCTAAATGAATATATTTCATTTGTGTGTGAGACAAGCTAAGTTTTGATCTAACAGTTGAAATATATTAGCTTGGATAAGTCAGGTTTTTCATCTAACGGTGAATATTGAATTTATTGTTACCAAGGTAACTTAGATTGCAAACCCTGATTTGAAAACTATATAAGGGAGACGTCTAGCAACTGGAAAAACTAATCCCCACACCTCCTGTGTGATACTAGTTGGTTTTGCTAGAGTCGATTCTCCTTTAACTGTAGGTTTCTTCTCGAGACCCTGACGGTTAACGACTTAAAGACTTCATTGGGATTATGAAGCCAAACGAAACTACTTCTCTTGTAGTTGAGCGATCTAATCTTGCCATTTTCTATCGTACGGTTCAATTGAATAATTGACTTGAGATTATATCTCCGATAGGGCAAGATAAAAAGAAATCACAAACATCTTCGTCTTATCGTTTGTGATTCCACAATATTTAGTTTCGCTACCATACGATTTAGATTATTGTGAGGTGATTGATAATACTAGGATGTTCTTCGGGAATATAAGTCTGAGTTATCAATTAGTTCCTGTTCACCTTGATTTATCAAAAGACGGAACAAAAACTCATAGGTTTATCTGTGGGAGACAGATTTATCTATTATCGTAGACTTTTCTGTGTGATACCGATTTGTTTATTAAAGTCTTCTATTTTGGGTCGTAGAAACTCTTGGTTGTGGGTGAGATCATCTAAGGGAATCAAGTTCGTAGTATCCTGCTGGGATCAGAGACATAAGGAGCGCAACTATACCTTGAGTCAGTGTGATATTGATTAGGGTTCAACTACATTCCAGACCGAAGTTAGTTTGTAGTAGGCTAGTGTCTGTAGCGGCTTAATACAATGTGGTGTTCAATATGGACTAGGTCCCGGGGTTTTTCTGCATTTGCGGTTTCCTCGTTAACAAAACTTTTGGTATTTGTGTTATTTCTATTCCGCATTATATTTTTTTATATAATTGAAATATCACAGGTTGTGTGTTGTATCGATCAATTGTGAAATCCAAACTTTGGTTGTTGATTGGAAATTGATTGATCCTTGGATATTGGTCTTTGGTACCATCCAAGTTTATATCTCTCTTGTATTTGATAAAGACTCGTAGATTTCTATTTGCTTGAGTATAGATCAAATCGAGAGATAGAGATATTAACTCCTTGATATACTTTTTTATTAAGATTGAGTCTGAATGTCTAGTTGATTCTCTTAAAGGTATATTCAAGTTAGTCCATACAGATTGCTCATCGAAATATTCGGTGTGGTTGTTAGACCCCCGCTTTTTCACATACCTTAACAGAAGCAGTAGAAGAAATCAAACCATTCCTTAACATAAGCAGAAGTAGTTTTTCTTTTCTTTGGAAGTACAGTTTCAGAACTTTCCTCCTTAATATCCTCCTAATCAAGGAAAGACAAGAAACAAATAAATCAAAACGCAGTAAACGTGTAAATGCCTAATCAGGGAGAGAAAAGTACCTCCACAGCAGCATGATTGAAATTTAAACCGCTGACATCTAACTGCCAAGGAACATAAACACCATAGCATTCCGGTGGGGTCTTGGGAACCATAGTGTTATCTAGTGGAGCCCAACCATAGGCACAAGGACCAATAATCTCCACCGGTACTACCTATGATCGTGATCATAACTATAGGCACAAGGACCAAGGGGCGGCGTTATTGTCAGTTTTAGGAACAAACTTCAGTTTTAAATCATCAACTTCACTCATAAGACGAACTTAACCATCATCGTCCTTGATATGTTGAAGCCATACACTCCATTTCTTCCAATTATTTCGGTTCATATAATCAGTATAATTGACATTATAATTCTAAGGAGTCTCGCCCTTACTGCGGAGATAACACTCATTCAAGCACCGCCAGAAATTCCCTTACAATTGAGCGATAGATTGGCAGTGAGTGGTGGCCTTAGGTTTGAGTTCATGACGGGATAAAACATCATAGTATAAAGAGTCATGATACTTATATAGAGGGAGTCTCAAACCTGCTTCGGTAACACCAATGGTGGTCAGAAGATGTAGATGATCGTATTTATAGTTATGAACCATATCAAGTGTCAGGTCGTCTCCATTTTCATAAAAGCGAACCTTAAACCTCTCCAACCCGTGCTTAATCTTGAAAGCTTCAAGATCGAAGTTTCGTTAGATGTTATCCTTTTTAGAGTATTGGTCGGTTGAACCCACCAAGCGTTGGTATTCAAGTTTGGCAGTCATCTTTTAGTATGTTAGAGTCGCTTGATTAAGATTACTAGAGTCAACTTTGTTTAGGTTAGAATAGAAAGTGTAGAAATGTTGATACATACAAGTGTTTCTCCAAAGACCTAAAGAACGCGAAAACGTATCGATTACAACGAAGACATGATCCTACCACTTGAGGTTAGTATTACAAAATTGGCTTGTTTCCATTCCTATCGTTACTTTCAAGTCGTTTAAGGTTGAAAACATAACATGCGAGGTTATATATGATACTCTAGTATTATATTTGGTCATAATATTATGATCAAAATGTCGAGGAAGTATATATCATTTGTTGAATGCTTTGATATGGTATATTAAATAACGAAGTATAACATTTATCTTCTGAACTTCGTAAATACGACATCTACATAATGTACGTTACTTTCTACTTGATTGTGTATTGAATATAGGTATAATTTCATCCTAGAAAACTATGTTTTATTACATTGGTCTGAGGAAGTAAATATACGAACTTGTTTCGTAATGGAAAGGAAATCAATAAGTGTTTTGGTATGATTTTATTTGAATATCTATTGGTGACCAATTCGTACCTAAGGATGGAATTAAGGTAGAACCCATCTTAAATTATGTTGACAGTCAAGGTAGAATCGATCCCTACCTATCTCGGGATACAAGGTAGAACCGATCATATCTATTGTTGGGAGTCAAGGTAGAACCGATCTCAACCCATATTGGAAATCAAGGTAGAACCGATCCTAGATTTTGTTGGAAGTCAAGGAAGAACCAATCCCTATCTATATTGGGAGTCATTGTAGAACCGATCCTAGCCTATGTTAGGAGTCATGGTACAAATGATCCCAAGAGAAAAACTGATTTCCGATATTCACATATACTTTAGGGTTTGTGTGAGTATGTGATAAGTGCATGATTCATATGATTTTAGTGTCCATTCCATACTTGTTTTAGCTATTATTCTTGCATATTTTCGTATTATTACTCTTGTTTGTCTCCAACATGTGAATCATCCACAAAGGATCTATAAAGTGCTGAAAAGATCTAATAAGAGAAGTATTCCAAGTATCCAAGCGCCAAAGTCCAAGAGAGGTGGAAGAAAAGCGACGAAAAGGAGCAAAACGCTCAAAATCAAGAGAAGGGCCAAATACTGATCTTAGCTCATTCAAATTAAGGATTTCTCATCATCATCTTGAATATAATTGAAAGATAAAAAGAATGCAAAAAGAATGAGGTCATTCCGAGTTCAGATGAAGAAGTTGCGGCCAAAACAATTTTTATTGAATACCGAAGACAGTGAAGTCCGCGAACTGGGTTTGCAAACCGAGTTCGCAGACTTATTTCCGAAAATATCTGCTGGAATTTGAAGTTTGCGGTCTGGGTACGCGAACTTATCAGATGGGAAACGTGTATTCACACCTTGGAAGGCCTAAGGGCACGTTTGGAGTCGTTAGGTCATATTTTCGGGTCGGGTTCTTAAACCTAACTAAATACTTGGAGACCAAGCAATGTAAACCTATAAAAAGGTATTAGGTTATGTAAAAGATAAAATCGAATCTCATATCACAAGTTCTACATCAAAACCTAGGGTTTACCCCTTTAGGTGGAAACCACCATTATCATCTTCTTTGTAATATGAGTAGCTAAATCCTTTACTGATTAAGAATGAATTCAATATTTAAAGCATGAAGCTTTATTAATAATACAAATCTATTGAGAGTTCTTATCATCATCGTTTGTCTTTACCATATCTAGGTGTTAGAGCATAGCTCGGTCAACCTCGCATGAGTTGCTATCTCAAGCATGTTTGTCAATGTTAATCATCAAAACTATACGTCTTGATTTCTAGCCTACATAGCTAAGTCTCGGACTAGGATAGAAAAGTGTAGTTGAGCTCAAGGACTTCATGGCGATTCATCATACAACGACGAAGATATATACAAGTAACTGTGGAACTTCATCAACAAAAAGGTATGTGGAGACTTGAACTTATCTATCACTCAAAAGTCTATCTCTTCTATCTCCTATTTCTTATGAGAAAAAAGTCGTATGCTATATAGACTAGATCATACACATTTGACATTTCGAGATGAGCATTCATTGCTTATCTTTTATCTCGAAATCGTGTGTTGGTAAAGCGTTTCGCTTTGATCAAGTTTATCTTCATCTAGTGACGAAAGTCATGAAAAGTTTCAATCACTTTGAAAATTGCTCTGACGTGAATCGGTCTGTGAATAACGGATACATAGCGTCCTCTGAGAATGTCTCAATGAATGAAATGAGAGTTTAGATTACATAACCATGTATTCCTTGAACCGAAGTTTTCGAACTTTGTTGATCAAGAGAAATCAGGAGGATTGTGGAATTGGCTTTCCAAGTCCGCGAACTGTGGGAAGTTCTTGACCGAGAATTTCTGCTGGATTTTCCAAAACTCGTTTGTGTGCTAACGCGAACTGGCGGAAGTTCTCTTTTCGAGAATTTCTGCTGAGTTTAGAAAACTCAACCGATTAACTTAAGTCCGCAAACTTGTTTGTGAACTTAAGAGGTTATGATCTAAAGATGTGCTCTGAACATGAAACATTAAATTACTAAGGAATGTTTTATGTAAACCGTGGCTATAATGTTCATGAGCCGATTCAATCGAATCGAATCATCTTTGTTTCAATTGTGTCTTGTGTAGTTACATAAGATATCAAAGCAATTGAACAACTCTTTAACTAGTTCACTTGAGTCAATTGAACTAGTTATGGTGAAGAAGAACAAGGTTAATATGAAATGCTCATATGGTTAACCTTTTGGGTTACTATGTTTAACCAACATACACGTACACGTTTGGGCATGGTTTTTCACGAACTCAGTAAACGTCTACCCAAGTGTGTGTGACAAGCTAAGTTTTCAATCTAATGGTTGAGAAATATTAGCTTAAATCTAAATCAGATTTTCATCTAACGGTGAATAAGGATTGCTTTGTAACTATGGAAAAACCCTGATTTGAAGGCTATATAAAGGAGACATCTAGCATTGTGCAAAACTAATCCCCACACGTCTTTGTGCTACTAGTGCGCCCGCTAGAGTCGATCTCTATTAACCTTTGATTTTCTTCTCAAAAATCACGTAAACGACTTAAAGACTTCATTGGGATTGTGAAGCTAGACCGATACTATTTTATCGTAGTTGTGTGATCTGATCTTGCATCTTTTATCGTACGAGTACAATCGATTAATTGGCTTGAGATCGTGAGAGTTCTCCGACAGGCAAGATAAAGAAGTCACAAACATCTTCGTCTCACTGTTTGTGATTCCTCGACAATCCGCTTGTGTAGTCAGGAAGGATTGTAGAGAGGTGATTGATTAATCTAGGATGTTCTTTGGGAATATAAGACTGTATTATCAATTGGTTCCTGTTCACCTTGATTTTATATCTTAAGACGGAACAAACCTAGGGTTTATCTGTGGGAGACAGATTTATTCTTTGATAGACTTTTCTGTGTGAGACAGATTTGTTTATTATCAAGTCTGCGATTTTGGGTTGCAGCAACTCTTGGTTGTGGGTGAGATCAGCTAGAGGAATCAAGTGCGCAGTATCCTGCTGGGATCAGAGGCGTAGGAGTACCACTGTACCTTGGATCAGCGGGAGATTGATTAGGGTTCAATTATAGTCCAGTCCGAAGTTAGTTTGCAGTAGGCTAGTGTCTGTAGCGGCTTAATACAGTGTGTATTCAATCTGGACTAGGTCCCGGGGTTTTTATGAATTTGCGGTTTCCTCGTTAACAAAATTTCTGGTGTCTGTGTTATTTCTTTTCCGCATTATATTTTATATAATTGAAATAATACAGGTTGTGCGTTCGTGATCATCAATTGGAAATCCAACCTTTGGTTGTTGATTGATATTGATTGATCCTTGGACATTGGTCTTTGGTACCGTCCAAGTTATTCCTTGTATTTGATAAAGACTAGCTATTGTTTTTTAGCTTGAGTAAAAATCAAATCAAGAGAGAGATATTAACTCCTTGAGATACTTTTATCTAGATTGAGTCTGACTTTCTAGTTGATTCTCTAGTAAAGTATTTCGGAGTTAGTCCATACATATTGATAATCGAAATATTGGGTGGTGTTGCTAGACCCCCGCTTTTTCAATTGGTATCAGAGCAGGCAAACACGTTAAAGACCTTACAAGTTTGTCTTTGTAGCGATCTGACTCTATGGGCAGTAGTGATATCTCAATAAATGCACCACAGATCCAGGGATTTCAGAATTCTCTTCCATGACTGATCTAATAAAATCTGTAGATCAAATTCTATCTAAACCTCCACCAGGTTTAAAATCCCTTGAAGTGTTTTCAGGGATTGAAAAGAAGCTTGAGAGCTCATCTCTTGATGTTGAGTTATACCTCCAGAAAGAGAAAGAATATCTTCACAGGCTAAATCAAGTTATGATGAATAATATTCATGTTGAGGTTGATATTGATTTACTAATCAGTGAGAGCGATGCTCCTCCTCTGCGTAATCCAATTAGTTGTGATAAACTAAACGAATTACAAGAGGAGTTTAAATCTCAGTCATCCGAGTGTATCACCTCAAAGCATGAATTGATTCATTGCTCAATTCCTGGTACTTCTTATCAAGATAGTAGTATTGTCTTCTTTTATGAAGAATCTAGGACGTCTCTTTTTATCAAAAGAGTTTTCCTTCGCAGTACTAAAACTATTTGTAGAAACTGTTTTTTATAAGTTGGAAAACAAGAAATCAGAAACACAAATCTTTTTTGGTTCTCTTGAAGTTCTTTGTTAGACATATAAAAACAATTCCTTGGGTGTTTCTCAACACTACAAGATTTAAGAGTTGTTGGAAAGAAACTCTTTCTTTGTGCCATGGTGATCAAGACATTGTTCACCTCAACACAACTTGATTGTGTTTAAAGGTGCATCCTCACTAAGAAATGCCTTGTTATGTATACGGTGAGGGAAGCACAAGAACTGGGGCATACATATTAAGTTGGGTATGATGATTTTGAATGTCTGGTAAAGCTGTAGAATCCGATTGGATTCTTCTAAAAAGGCATGTCTATAAACTTGAGCAATATTTGTATTTTCCGTGAACTTAAAGGTCCCATATTGCGGTCAAAAGTAAAGTCGTTCATGAATTAGTATTCATATTAATGAAATGACGAATGGACTTTTTACAATTACAAAAGTTATGCCTATGCAATCATGTATTTGATGGAAAATAGGATGAAATCTTTTGTTTGACAAGGATAAAGTGTATTATATCGTTATGATGGAAAATATAATAGATCCTTGTATGTTATCCACGGTATTGATCTTCATTGATCCATCTTGTTATGTTTTACCGTGAAGGCTCCATTGAGTGTCTTATGTTGAGCACGATATAACTAAGTCGATTATTCTTATTGGCTTGTTGGTTGTTCCATAAGATGTTATATGACGAGCAATAGGAACTAAATTAATCAACCAATTTGGTTATTTAGTTTGTACTCCATAAGTTTTCTTTCTTATGTCAAGTACATATACGGTTAAGGTTGTCATATTCTATGATGAACTTAGTCGGGGTTCCATAAGTTCTCTTATGTTGAGCCCAAAATAATTAAATAAATTACTTCGGTGATTAATTTGGTTGTTTGTATTCCAATTAGATTAATTATAGGTTCTCTTGTAATTAATCTAGTTGAGTTTTCATATATTCCACAAATTCTTGTGTTGAGTATATGAACGGTTATACTAATCATGTTCTATTGGTTAATGTAGTCGTATATTCCGTAAGGTTTTCCTTATGTTGAGTATGTGAACGATTAAGTTAGTCATCTCCGTATGATTACCTTAGTCGTAGATCCGTAAGTTTACTTATGTTGAGCACTTTAAATTAAATTGATCACTTTTGTGGTTTGATTTAGTTGCGTTCTCAATTGAATTAATCATGGGTTTACTTGTGATTAATTTGGTTGACCTTTGGATATAGAAAATCATTCCTATGGTTTTTGGTGTCCAATTAAAAAATCCTTCTTTTTCTTTCGAAATTAAGGTCGCTCTTGTTGTTCTTTCGGGAATGACATCAAATGGGGGAGAGTTCTTTTGAACTTGTGCTTAATGATAATATCTTGCGGGGAGTGCGGCTGTGCAATTTTATAGGGGTTATCTTGTATCTTAAAACTCCTTGGTGAATGCTTGTTAGCTTCGGCTATTAGATTGCATCTAAATTAAGTTGGTATGTATTTTTCCTTTGGTCATGAAATGTATCTTGAGGAAATTTCATTATGATCCCATTCTTGTACCTTTGCCAATTTTATTGACAAAAAGGGGGAGAAATATTGTAGTTCACACTACAAATACATATGGTTTTCGTATCATTGTGTAAGGGGGAGTAGTTTCCATGATCGAGATGGAGTATCGACTAAGAGGGAGTGATACATATCACCGTAGTATTATTGTTAAAGTCGTGATACAATTGGACTTTGATGTTATATAATAATACTATGAAATTGTATAATAATGATCGAGAACTCGATTTCTCTCATTGTTATAGCTACGAATCTTCAACAACGATGGTGCTAAACTTACAACCTTTGGGATCATTGGAGTACTTGGAAGGCGAATATTTCAAGGAACGTTGAAGATTAGACTATGGAATAAGAGCCACTAAAGTTTATCTTTTTTGTATTCCATATGTATTAATAGTTTTGTCACTAAAATTGACAAAGGGGGAGATTGTTAGAGCATAGCTCGGTCAACCTCGCATGCGTTGCTATCTCAAGCATGTTTGTCAATGTTAGTGATCAAAACTATAAGTCTTGATTTCTAGCCTACATAGCTAAGTCTCGGACTAGGATAGAAAATTGTAGTTGAGATCAAGGACTTAATGACGATTCATCATACAACGACGAAGATCTATACAAGGAACCGTGGAACTTCATTAACAAAAGGGTATGTGGAGACTTGAACTTATCTATCACTCAAAAGTCTATCTCTTCTATCTCCTACTTCTTATGAGACAAAAGTCGTATGCTATATAGACTAGATCATACACATTTGACATTTCGAGATGAGTATTCATTTCTTATCTTTTATCTCGAAATTGTGTGTTGGTAAAGCGTTTCGCTTTGATCAAGTTTATCTTCACCTAGTGACGAAAGTCATGAAAAGTTTCAATCACTTTGAGAATTGCTCTGACGTGAATCGGTCTGTGAATAACGGCTACATAGCGTCCTCTGAGAATGTTTCAATGATTGAAATGAGAGTTTAGATTACATAAACATGTATACCTTGAACCGAAGTTTTCGAACTTTGTTGATCAAGAGAAATCGGGAGGATTGTGGAATTGGCTTTCCAAGTCCGCGAACCCAGTCCGCAACCTCAGTCCGCGAACTGTCGAAAATTCTCGACCGAGAATTTCTGCTGGATTTTCTAAAACTCGTTTGTGTGCTAAGTCCGCGAACCCAGTCCGCGAACTGGCGGAAGTTCTCTGTCCGAGAATTTCTGCTGAGTTTGGAAAACTCAACCGATTAACTTAAGTTCGCAAACTTGTTTGTGAACTTAAGAGGTTATGATCTAAAGATGTGCTCTGAACATGAAACATTAAATTACTAAGGAATGCTTTATACAAACCGTGGTTATAATGTTCATGATCCGATTCAATCGAATCGAATCATCTTTGTTTCAATTGTGTCTTGTGTAGTTACATAAGATCTCGTAGCAATTGAACAACTCTTTAACTAGTTCATTTGAGTCAATTGAACTAGTTATGGTGACGAAGAACAAGGTTAATATGAAATGCTCATATGGTTAACCTTTTAGGTTACTATGATGAACCAACATACACGTACACGTTTGGGCATGGTTTTCACGAACCTAGTAAACGTCTACCCAAGTGTGTGTGACAAGCTAAGTTTTCGATCTAACGGTTGAGAAATATTAGATTGAATCTAAATCAGATTTTCATCTAACGGTGAATAAGGATTGCTTTGTAACTAAGACAAAACCTTGATTTTAAGGCTATATAAAAGGAGACATCTAGCATTGTGCAAAAATAATCCCCACACGTTTGTGTGCTACTAGTGCGCCCGCTAGAGTCGATCTCCATTAACCTTTGATTTTCTTCTCTAAAATCAGGTTAACGACTTAAATACTTCATTGGGATTGTGAAGCCAGACCGATACTACTTTATCTTAGTTGTGTGATATGATCTTGCATCTTCTATCGTGCGAGTACGATTGGCTTGAGATCGTGAGAGTTCTCCGATAGGAAAGATAAAGAAGTCACAAACATCTTCGTCTCACTGTTTGTGATTCCTCGTGAATCCACCTGTGTAGTCAGGAAGGATTGTAGAGAGGTGATTGATTAATCTAGGTTGTTCTTCGGGAATATAAGACCGGGTTATCAATTGGTTCCTGTTCACCTTGATTTTATATCTTAAGACGGAACAAACCTAGGGTTTATCTGTGGAAGACATATTTATCCTTTGATAGACTTTTCTGTGTGAGACAGATTTGTTTATTATCAAGTCTGCGATTTTGGGTTGCAGCAACTCTTGGTTGTGGGTGAGATCAGCTAGGGGAATCAAGTGCGCAGTATCCTGCTGGGATCAGAGGCGTAGGAGTACAACTGTACCTTGGATCAGCGGGAGACTGATTGGGGTTCAACTATAGTCCAGTCCGAAGTTAGTTTGCAGTAGGCTAGTGTCTGTAGCGGCTTAATACAGTGTGTATTCAATCTGGACTAGGTCCCGGGGTTTTTATGAATTTGTGGTTTCCTCGTTAACAAAATTTCTGGTGTCTGTGTTATTTCTTTTCCACATTATATTTTATATAATTGAAATAATACAGGTTGTGCGTTCGTGATCATCAATTGGAAATCCAACCATTGGTTGTTGATTGATATTGATTGATCCTTGGACATTGGTCTTTGGTACCGTCCAAGTTATTCCTTGTATTTGATAAAGACTCGCTATTGTTTTTAGCTTGAGTAAAAATCAAATCAAGAGAGATATTTTAACTCCTTGAGATACTTTTATCTAGATTGAGTCTGACTGTCTTGTTGATTCTCTAGTAAAGTATTTCGGAGTTAGTCCATACAGATTGCCAATCGAAATATTGGGTGGTGTTGTTAGACCCCCGCTTTTTCACTAGGGTTTATGAGTGATTCTTATATTGATTTGGGAGGCCTACTAGATCAGTATATTGACTGTTCAATTGCTAGTGGAAGTTATGAGATAAGTAATCGTCGATTAACTCTCTACACAAGTAGAACTCGCGAGACCTTACAAAGGGATTTTGTGTAGCAATCGTGTGTGAATATAACACAAGCAAGTAAACCTTGAGCTAAGAGTTTAACTACTGGGATCAACCTAATTCTCAAAGCTTAAAGTGTTCGATTGGATTACACCTTAAGTGAGCTACTACTTGGTGGTTCAGTTGAATAGAATCTGATATTGGAGAGCTTCTGTATCCGTGGTACAAGGAGTATTGGGGATAACACTGAGCTAGCAGGTATTCTACGGTTGGTGATGAATGGTTCTTACGAACAATATATAAGTATATTAATCCAGTTATCGCTTGGTAACGGCGAAGGATTCCTTAATCATCTTTATTTTATTATTATATTTTTATTAATCTTAAAACCAAAACCCCCCTTTGTTATTTACTTTATCTTGCTGATCAAATAACCTATCAGTTACACATCTCTCTGTGGGAACGATCTCTTACTACCGCTATGTTACCAGTTAATTAGAGGGAAATATATTTATTAATTTGTTGTGCCTACGACAGCCCATACAAATTTTGGCCCCGCTGCCGGGGAGCAGTTACTAATTGATATGTTATTTGCTTAGCTTGTTTTTATTTTTTTAGATTTTTATTTTGATTTCATTTTTCTTGTGAGTCGTCATGTTTCCTTACGGAAATAACATGTACGTAGCACAAGATTACAAATACAACAATGATAATCAATATGGTTTTCAATCACATTCATATGACAACTACCAACCATCCTATGGGTATAATCAAAACCAATCTTTTGGCTATGATCAATATCCCACGGAACCTTATGGATATTCTCATGCATGTCAATAACCTTATGATGGGTATGTATGTGGACAATCACAAGGATAGGAGGATAGTTACACTTCTAATCATTTATCTCATGAACGTGAGCAGAAGCTTGATCAGATTATGTATTATTTAAAGGCCAGTATTTCCACATTGGAAGCACTCAATGATCAACTAAGCGCGGAAAAATATGTCAACCGAATCTTACTTCAATATTTCTAACCAAACCCCTGATCGTTTTTATGATCATTCACCTATTCAAAAGGGGAGACTTGGTCTGGAAATAGTGTGGTGAGTGAAGGTGTTGGTTTTGATGAATGTCTTGACCCATTCCAAGCGATGGCACAACATCAGCAAAGGATCCATACAATTGAAGATAAACAATATGAGCAACTTCAGGAAATTCAAAGGCGTGCGGAGAACTTAAAAATACAAATTGCTCAACTTAATGAAGGTGGGAATGAGGAAGAAGTTTGGCCTCAAAATCAAAACGATTCTGAAATTCCTATGGATGATGAAGATTCCGATGAAGATGAACAATTTTTTGAAAGTCCTTTCAACAATGATACGGTTATCCCAACTCCGGATCTTAATAATGATCATTCGCCTATTCAAAAGGAGGAGTTTGGGTATGACATATCTATTGTTATAAATGGTGTAACGTACTCAAATGAAGAAATTAGGAGTTGCATCAATGAACTGGACGTTTTAGGAGAGGATTCGGATTCCGATGACGAGGTTGTTCAAGAGATGAAGATTGAGAATGAAACCAAATTGATTAAAGTCGTGGAAGACCCAATTGAGCTAGTTAATAATAGTTCAATAGAGGACCACGATATACTTGAGGTAAATAATTCACTGGAGATAACTAATGAGGATCCGAAACAAGGTTTGTCTAATCCTTTGCATAATTCTATATCTATTGATCCTTTTCCTCTAATCGAAGTAGCTTCTCAAAGAGTTGTTAATCCAACTTTTAAGAAAATACCTCACTTAGGATTGGAGTTGTGTGTTTCCAAAGTTTTAACGGATTATTTTGCTTCCAAGTATCCACCACTTGATGTGTTTGATTCGAGTATTGTGCAGGTTCACCAAGCTGAGGAACCTTTTGAAGTTCCCGAATTCTATGTTCTCTATCCACTTTCGAGTGCAGAAAGGACTAAGTGTGAGGGAAACTTAAATAAAGTGATATCTTCAATATTTATATTTTGTGCTAATGTTATTTTGAAGTTATTAATGGAATTACAGATTGTTATTTAGAAGGATTACCAAATTTTCAGATTATCGGTGTACGAACGATAACAATAACGTCGGGCTGACGACGTTAAACCAAGCGCTGCGTGGGAGGCAACCCATCGGTTTTGTATCTTTATCCCTTTTTTTTTAATTTTATTAGTTTTTCATATCATATCTTGCATTCCCATCTTATATTTTACAAAGTCCAATATCTATAATGAAGTTCTGATGAATTCTCGTCAGGAAATTCTGACTGCGCAGTTGTTAATAAAATAGCTCTCAAGACTTCATACAGAGTCCGATTTGAGTGGTTGACCCCAACTTTTAAATATAACAGACATACATTTCTTTTAAAAAAAGAAAATTTGAATTCGGAGTCTGTTAAGTTGGAGCGATAGGCCTAGACATTTGAGTTTTGGTATTTTTCCAGAACTTTTTCAGATTGCATGACTGTCAGTCCAGAAGCCATAAAGGTCAGACCGTTTATTGAAAAACTGTGAAATTTTGACACGTTATAGAAAAGATGTAGTTGAACAACTTTTGTTTAGGATGTTTTTTCTAGTTACCTACCCATTTGTACAGTTTTTGAGTTTTTCAGGGCTATTATGTCATAAATCAGAATTTTCGGTTTTGAACATTGAGGATAATGTTGAGTTTAAGTGTGGGGGAGTAGTTAAGCATGTTTGGAATATATAAAATAAATAAATAAATAAAAATAATACTCTTTGATTTCTTGCATTCTTGAGACTTCATATTTTGGAGTTAATTATGAGCTATTTAGGATGACACTCTAAACCTTTTAAGGTTGAAACAGTTCTAATGTCTATAGATTGAGTACCACTTTATCATTCCACAATCCTTAAATATATACGTTCATAATTGAATGCGAAACTAAGCTATGGTAGTAGTTTGAAAGAGTCATCCTCGCAATTAATCATTACTGAATCACTTTCTTTTTATTTTTGCAGTTTTATGTTTCTCTAAAGTGATTTGGTGGGATCCAGATACTGCCGTGGATGTTGTAGCAAGGTAATCATTGGTTGAGTTTATATAAAATCCCCATAAGACAATTGTCTTACACTCGTAAAGAGTGAGCCGAAAAAGAAAAAAAATTATATATAAATAAGGCTCCTCTTTTTTCTCGACGCTAATAAATGATAGGTCCGGAATCGCGGATAATCATAGTCGATGAAAACAAAAACCATATCATCATTATTTAGAATGTCAAACGACTATTGATGAGGTTATTTAAACTTTGATAGCAGTATGTGTGAAACGTTGTCCTTGTCTCCGTCGCCTAAGCAAGCGTGGAGTGCAGGATCCAAGCCAACTATCATGTACTTGCTGAAAAAGAACAAGCGCTTAGAGTATCTAATCATATGGTCGAGTTAAATGGGTGCTTGTCTCAACTAGTGCGCTATAAATATATATCCTTTGACGACATTCATACAAGTATTGTGGGTAACATTTTTCACTTAAATAAACACTTGCACACTTCTCTTTTCCATTTCCATTCTCTTATCTATCCATGTGATTTCAGTATGCGAGTGTTGTGATAAACGTTGCAACAAGTAAAATGACTATCTTAGTGGAGTTTTGCAATCAGGTTGAATGACACACTAAGTAATTACTTATGTGTGATGATTGGAATGTTTGTAGCTAAAGAACATATGCAAGCTAATTATTTGGATTTCTACTTTGTGTCTACCCTTAGCAGTTCTTCCAAGGCAAGAGATTGGAGTAGGTTTTGTGGGTATACCTCTTGTAAACCCTCACGAGACTATAACTCGTCCACTAGGGACACCTAGGGGTTTAAAGGCCTGTTATTCATGCTAAGAGTAACCGTATCCTCACGACATGGAGTTGTTGTATTTAAGATTAGTTTTATTTAGTTTGCTCGAGGACTAGCAAAATCTAAATGTGGGGGAATTTGATAAGTGCATAATTCATATGATTTTAGTGTCCATTCCATACTTGTACGCGAACTTATTTAAAAATTTGTATGGGCTGTCGTAGGCACAACAAATTAATAAATATATTTCCCACTAATTAACTGGTAATATAGCGGTAGTAAGAGATCGTTCCCATATAGAGCTGTGTAAATGATAGGTTATTTGATCAACAAGATAAAGTAAATAACAAAGGGGGATTTTGGTTTTAAGATTAATAAAAATATAATAATAAAAGAAAGATGATTAAGAAATCCTTCATCGTTACCAAGCGATAACTGGATTAATATACTTATCTATTGTTTGTAAGAACCATTCATCACCAACCGTAGAATATCAGCTAGCTCAGTGTTATCCCCAAAACTCATTTTACCACGGATACGGAAGCTCTCCAATATCAGATTCTATTCAACTGAACCACCAAGTAGTAGCTCACTCAAGGTGTAATCCAATCGAACGCTTTAAACTTTGTGAATTAGGTTGATCCTAGTAGTTAAACTCTTAGCTTTACTTGCTGGTGTTATCTTCACACACGATTGCTACACAGAATCCCTTTGTAAGGTCTCGTGATTTCTACTTGTGTAGAGAGTTAATCGAAGATTACTTATCTCATAACTTCCACTAGCAATAGAACAATCAATATACTGATCTAGTAGGCCTCCCAAATCAATATAAGAATCACTGATAAACCTTAGATATGGTAAAGACAAACGATGATGATAAGAAATCTCAATAGATTTGTATTATTAATAAATCTTCATGCTTAGAACATTGAATTCATCCTTAATCAAGAAAGGATTTAGCTACTCATATTACAAAGAAAATGATAATGGTGGTTTCCCCCTAAAGGGGTAGACTCTAGGTTTTGATGTAGAACTTGTGATATGAGATTCGATTTTATCTTTTACATAACCTAATACCTTTTTATAGGTTTACATTGCTTGGTCTCCAAGTATTTAGTTAGGTTTAGGAACCCGACTCGAAAATATGACCTAACGACTCAAACGTGCCCTTAGGCCTTCCAAGGTGTGAATACAGTTTCCCATTTGATAAGTTCGCGTACCCAGTCCGCAAAATTCAAATTCCAGCAGATATTTTCGGAAATAAGTCTGCGAACTCGGTTTGCAAACCCAGTTCGCGGACTTAATTGTCTTCGGTATTCAATAAAAACTGTTTTGGCCGCAACTTCTTCATACGAACTCGGAATGACCTCTTTCTTTTTGCATTCTTTTTATCTTTGAATTCTATTCAAGATGATGATGAGAAATAATTAATTTGAATAAGTTAAGATCGGTCTTTGGCCCTTGTCTTGATTTTGAGCGTTTTGTTCCTTTTCGTCGCTTTTCTTCCACTTCTCTTAGACTTTGGCGCTTGGATACTTGGAATACTTCTCTTCTTAACTCTTTTCAGCACTTTGTAGCTCCTTCGTGGATGATTCACCTATTGGAGATGTGAATACCAATGTTCTGTGGAGCACGTGTCACGATCTTAGTGGTCACATATATACCTAACTGTGTAGCCTTCGCTAAACAGCGAAACCTGGGTAACAAGGGATACCTCCGCAGATCTACTTTATCTCATCCCAAGAAAGAAGGCGTGAACGGTCAAGATAAGGAAGGAAAAAGCCTAGTCTATATAGAGTCAGCTGGCGAGGGAACATAGGTAGATGACGCATCCAATCAACATTAAATGCTCAAATCTCTTATCTACACGCATGAATCTAGGCACGTGGAGAGAAAAAGCGTGGCAGAACCCGATTGGCGGAAGCTGGTGATGAACGAAGGTACAACCTGTACTAAGGTTGGGTAGTTCCCGAAAGAACATGGGCCAGGTGAGGTGGCGAAATATAACTGGAGAAAGTACGCGGTGGACGAAGGTAGCATTGGTAAGAAAGGTATATCAGCAAATGGTGGACCCAGAGGTAGCAAAGATATACCTGGAGCAAGAGGGGCTATAAATATCAAGCTTCACCAACAAACTAAGGGCATTCAATATCTAGGAGAGAAGATCTAATCTTAAGCTTGTACCTCTTTAATGTTCAGAACTTAAGTATTTACTTCCACTTGAGTTCTCTCTATTACTTTGGGAAGCATTTAGGATCTTTGTAACCACCACAACTTAATACAAAAACAAGCACTCATTACCCCGTGGATGTAGACAAATGTCGAACCACGTAAATCTCTTGTGTCTCATGATAACTTAGAAGCTTTTACATTATACTTGTGTTCTTCGTTGTTATTGTGATCTTAGATATCATTTATTACTTGGCAATATCGGTTCAACGGAGGTATCAATACTACTTAGTATCAGATCCTCAGAGTTGTATACATTACGTAGACTACGGGAAAACGAGTAGTCACATTTTGGTGCCCACCGTGGTTTAATGACGAACCTGAGTTTAGGCACAGTTTTACATTTTACTTATACATCTTCTGAAACGAAGGGATCTGTGTTTCATCGATGAATCTCACTCTCTATTGATTCGTTCATCCATTATTTGAGTATGTTTTTGAGTTCATAGCCTCTAAAAACGTTCCTCATTACAGATCCACAACAAATCTTTCAAAAAACATACTCACAAAATGCCAAAATGTTTGTTTTATACTAAAACAACCTTTCTTAAACAAAGCGCATCTTAGATCTGAGAACCTTTGACTGATAGAGGAATCTCAGTAAACTTTTAAGGATAAAAGATCTTCCAACGCATTTAATAGCCTTGTTTTTCGCAAGATCTGACACCCCCCTTTTCATTGGTTTTCGACATTTTAAGGGTGTATTTTCCAAGGATGTCATAAGCATTTAATACCCGTCTGTCAAAAATATTATTTCAGTCCTTTTTATGAAAAAGATGATTAACAGTCTTCTGTGTCAGAGCATTAATAACTACTTTTAACGAAGGTACCCAAGTAGCAGACTTCATCGATTTTTCTGTAACCGCAGGATAACCAAAGCCGAAGGCATGCAGAAACCAAATGATGTACCAACAAGCTCATGACCAGCTATCACAAGAGGGATATCCCAAAAGCCATCTCAAGCAAACCAAAGGAATGAATCGGAGGACGAACAAAGCGAAATAGCAAGAAGAACAGTTGCTAACAAATCTCCTATTCCTGCTGAAGGGATGGGGAAAACATCAGGAGCTCAACCAATCTACGGCATGCCATTACCGGAGCATGCTACATCTACGAAGCCACCTGCGGCTAACGCAGGGTTACCCGGAACCTTAGCTCCTATGGGGCGAGCGTTGGGAAACCTAACTCAATTCATATAGATCCAGACGCGCCAATTATAGAGGAAGGAGTGGAAAACTCTGAAGATCCAGAAGACACACTCCTCAGGGGGTGGAGCCTATAACGAAGACCAAATGGTGGTACAAATAGAAGCTTTGTTACTCCATAACAAGAAAAACGAAGCTGCAATGCACGAGATGGCCCAAGAGAACCAGAACCTCAAAGGTATGTTAGACATACAAGTCGAAGGTTCCCAAACTCACCCTCCACAACCGAGGCGTGAAAATGGGGCTATCTCAGGAAGACGAAGGGTGGATCTCAACCCACCAAAGGCGAATCAGCCTAAGGAAGCAAGGACAGCGCACCATGATCCAGATGAAACGGATTCAACATACAATCCCTCTCAAACCTACTACGATGAAGCATTTTCCAAAGATGCTCACAATATGAACATGGTCATGGAGCAAATGGAAAAAATGCGGAAGGAGATCGAAGGCCTAAAAACTGGCCACGCGGGCGCAAGACTAGAAGAAGTACTACAGGAGGCAACCACGTCACCACTATCCTTTCGCATTTTGAGGGAAACCATCCCTCCGAAATGCCCGGTACCTACGTTCCAAGCATACAACGGTACCTCAGATCCCGCAGCCCACCTACGGTATTACACTCGTGTCCTTTCCCATTGGGAAAGAAACGAAGTGGTACTTTGTAGGTACTTCCCAGCAAGCTTGACGGGGTCAATACTGGCCTGGTATGACAACTTACCAGCAAAATCAGTTGACTCCTTCAAGCAATTATCTACGATGTTTTTGGAGACATACATGTACAACAAATCAACAAAGGCGGGGTTAGATAGGCTATTTGCTTTAGCTATCCATCTCCAGGAGACGTTTATGCAGTACACAGACAGGTGGCAAAAGACATGCCAAGCAATTGGAAAAGTCAATCCAGAAATTAGCATAAATTTCTATAAGTAAGGACTTGATAGAACCTCAGCCATCTTCTTGGAGCTTCACAACAGAGCCCTCGATTCCGAAGGCGAGCTTAGGGTTGTCCATGACCGTTACATCAGACTCGAAGAAATCCAGAAGGACAACCCCAGGGCACAAGCAAAGGCAACAACGGCTCCGCAACGAACTAACTCTCTGGAACCAATTCCGGAGGTATCTAAGCGACAAAACGAAGCCGGGGGAAGAACCAATTCTTGAGACAAGCGATCCAAGCACAGAGATGGAAAACAAGGCAAAGGAAGATAAGAATTTATGGATAAAGTCTACACAAAGTTAAACACAACTTTCTCTCACATCCTAAGCAAGGAGGGAGCAAAGACAGGCTTTCCTTACCCTAATACTAGGGGAAAGCAGCCAGAAAAGACAAAGGAGTCTAAGGAGTACTGTGCTACTTCCAATACTACAGACATACTACTGATACATGCTACCACCTGCGCAACATGATCCAAAGATTCATCGACGAAGGAAAATTCATGGAGTACGTACAACTGCAGCCAGCGGAGACCGAGGAGATCCCAAAGAAAAGGGTAGAACTACCTCAGAATGACAAATACATCAACATGATCACCTTCTCCAGCGGAGGTCAAGAAGAAATGCTCGAAGATATCCTCGAGTTAGATCGAAACAGAAAGAACATTGAATCCCCTGAAGTGTTCAAGCTAAGTGGACCACCCAATAGCACTTGGGAGGACTGGATGGCTGCGCCATTAACCTTTTAAACAAAGGAAGTCAACCAGGAGTTTGAAATGCACAACGATCCACTAGTGATCACTCTTCCAATACATGGATGGAACGTTACGAAGGTCCTTGTGGATGGGGATAGTTCATTAAATGTGATATTTTACGAACCCTACCTACGCATAGGTTTGACATCAGAACAAATGGATTCTTCCACTTGCACAACATATGGTTTTAATGGAGCAGTCTCAAGACCGAAGGGAGAAATCGTCTTGCAGGTACACGCAGGACCCTTAGTAACCAGTACACGCTTCTGTGTGGTGGACGCACCTTCGCCCTACAACGTAATCATGGGAAGACTATGGGTCCATCGACTGCGAGGAACAACTTCGATGTATCACCAGTACCTACGGTTTCCTACACCTGTGGGTGAAATGGAAATCAAAGGCGACCAACAAGACGCAAGGCTATGCAATCTAGCGGAAATCAGACTCAACGAAGAAAGAACTGCTACTCAACAGCATGAACGAAACAGACGTAAGGAAAATACCAAGGAAGTACAGGACGCAGCCTCCTCAGTACCCAAAGCTGTCTCAGACCCGGAGACAAGCACCTCCGCCACTCCAGGCGCAGATGTCTCCGCCAAATGACAATTACAGAAAAGCACTCCTAAAATCTGCTCACCAGTAGAACCAACAAAGAAAATCAGCATCGGGACGGAGGCAGAACCAAAGATGCTCAACATCGGAACTTTTCTTGATGAAGAAGAGGAGATGCAACTACAAAGTATACTAAAAAAATAATCAGATGTCTTCGCATGGTCAACGGAATACACGCCGAGAATCGATCCGAATTTGGTCTCACACCACCTTCGGCTCAGACCGGAGATACCACCGTTCAAACAATGCATACGTAAAGTGGCAGACATCTACCACGAAGGGGTGGAAAAAGAGTTGCAAAAGTTACTTGCATCTGGATTCATACGAGAAGTCAAATATACCACTTGGATATCAAACATGGTCATTGTTCCTAAGAAGAACGGAGGTGTACGCATTTGCATCGAATTTAGCAATCTCAACAAGGCGTGCCCCAAGGACAGCTACCCACTGCCAAATATTGACCAGCTGGTCAATACAACCGAATGCCACCAAAGGCTATCCTTCATGGATGGATACTCATGCTATAACCAAATAGCCCTTGCGGAAGAAGATCAGGAGCATACTGCGTTCTTTACCCCACGAGGCCTGTATTGCTATACAAGGACGCCTTTTGGACTAAAAAACGTAGGGGCAACATACCAACGATTAGTAGACAAAATCTTCAAGACATGGATAGGAAAAATATTGTAAGTCTACGTAGACGACATGCTCGTCAAGAGAAAATAAGCAAACAATCATCTCTCGGACCTAAGGGAGATATTTGAAGCCATGAGGAGCTACCACATGAAGGTGAACCCGGACAAATGTACGTTCGGAGTTACCTCAGTAAAATTCTTGGGTTACTTGGTCACCAAGCGAGGAATCGAAGTAGACCCTGAAAGGGTCAGAGCAATAATAGAGATGCCATCTCGGCAAACCCTAAAAAGAGTGCAAAAGATAAATGGAATTTTAGCTTCCATGGGAAGATTCATATCAAGATCATCAGATAAATGCAAAGCATTTTTTGACACACTAAGGAAAGGAAGTAGGTTCACATGGATCGAAGAGTGCGAAAAAGCTTTTCGCAAGATCAAAGAGTACTTAGTATCAGTACCCATCTTGCAGAAACCGGAGCCAGGAGAAATACTCACACTATACCTAGCAGCAATAAGCTACACTGTGAGCGCAGTGTTGGTACGAGACCAAAGGCAAGGAGAAAATCCCGTATACTACATCATCAAGACACTCAGTGTAGCGGAGCGTAACTACACCAAGGTGGAACAACTCATATATGCCTTAGTAGTGGCAACACAAAAGCTAAGAATATATTTCGATGCATACACCATCCGAGTTTTCACGAAGGCTCAAATAAGTCAAATCCTCGACAGCACTGAGAAGATTGGAATAGTGGAAAAATGGAATGCCATGATCAAACAATTTCACATAATCTTCGAAACCAGGAAAGCGAAGAAATCACAAATCTTAGCAGACTTCTTGGCAGACCTACCTTTGAATGACGAAGCTGAGATAGACGACATCCCAGGAATGAAGGAAGACAAGTCGGAACCAGAGGATCTCTTGGAGCCACGTAACTCACGAAGGTGGGAGATATTCGTATATGGCTCCTCCAACAGAGAAGGCGCAGGTATAGGGATCGTGATAACAACCCCTACTGGAGACCGACTCATCTATGCATTCAGGTTAGAATTCGAAAAATACACTAACAACATCACGGAGTATGAGGCAGTCATACACGTCCTACGTTTAGCACAGGAGCCGGGCTTATCAGATGTCCGTTTGACTAGTGATTCGCAATTGGTCATTAGACAAATAGAGCTCAAATACCAAATTCTGGATCTGATACTATCTTCGTATCTAAAGCTAGCACAGGAGCATGCGTCAAAGATCAACAAGGTCACATTCAGACATGTCTGCCGAAAAGATAACAGACATGCAGATGACTTGGCATTTATATCATCAATGCTGAGAGACAAAAACACTACCTCAGTTCAAATTGGGAGAATTTATGAACCTTCAATAGAAGGACCAACCTCCGACACTAAAGAAACCTTAGCCGTCCAAACAAGGGCCATGAGGGAAGCAAAAAAATAAAAAGAAGATGAAGCAATGGGAGAGCCAGATAACGAAGATGGTGAGTCTGATAAAGATCAACCCACGTCAGATGAAAGCAACGAAGAAGAAGCTGAGGACGATTGGAGAATCCCAATTCACCAGTACCTTGATAAAGGTACCTTACCCGCAGACGTCAAAGAAGCTTGAAAACTCGAATCAAAGGCAACAATGTACATCCTACGAGACGGGATACTGTATAGAAGGTCATTTCTTGGACCTTTGATGCGATGTCTCTCACAAACCGAAGGTAAAAGGATACTGCATGATATACACAGCGGAGAAGCTGGCAATCATAGCGGAAGAAGGTCTTTGGCAATCAAAGCCAAAATACAAGGATACTATTGGCTAAGCATGGACGAAGATGCTAAGAATGTAGAAAGGCGTTGTGAAAGATGCCAACGCTATACTAGGAAGATTATAGCGCCAGCGACGGAGCTTAACTCGGTCATCAGCCTGTGGCCATTCGCCAAATGGTAAGTTGACATTGTTGGACCCTTGATAGAGGGGACATCAAAAAGAAGATACCTTATCGTATCTACGGATTATTTCACAAAATGGGTGGAAGCAAGGTATTTGGCAAGGATTAGGGACACATATGTCTTTAAATTCTTGTTCGAGTAAACCATCTGCAGGTTCGGGATACCAGCCACCATAGTCTCTGACAATGGCAAACAGTTGGAAGGAAAGAACATAGACATGATCTTCAACACCTTCAATATTCATAAAAACAAGTCTACTCTGATATATCCTAAGAGCAATGGACAAGCGGAGGCCACTAATAAGATGATAGAAATGAACTTAAAAAAGAAGTTGGGGGCATAAAAGAAAAGATGGTGCGAGCATCTGCACAATGTCCTTCTGGCCTACCGTACTACTAGAAGGGCAGCCATGGGAGAAACTCTGTTCTTACTAACCTACGGAGCCGAAGCAGTCATCCCAACGGAGATAACACTGGCAACAACGAAGACAGAGGCATGGGAAAAGAATCTGACAACAGATTTTATACTGGAAAAGCTTGATGACCTTGAAGAAAGGCGGGAAATAGCTCTGCAAAGGATGGTAAACTACCAACGAAGGCTGGCTCGTGAATACAACAAACGGGTAATTCCTAGAAACTTTGTGGTCGAAGAATATGTACTACGTCAAATACCACCATATCAAAGGAAGAAAGAGTGGGGGAAGCTAGCTCCGACATGGGACGCACCCTACATTATACACGATATTGCGGGAAAGGGTTCATACTACTTAAGAAATCTCAAGGGGGAAGTATTGCAACACCCTTGAAATGCAATGTACCTAAAGAAGTATTACCCGAAAGAGAATGCTTATCACTCAGGAGAAGAAGGTAAGGGGCAATAGCCCGCCATGTTCTATCCTTGATCAAAGGTATTACAAACCAAATTAATCAATGAAAGAAACTTTTTGCTAACAAAGAGTGCATGTTGATTAAATACAAATTGGGTTAGAAAAGACACCCTCCGTCAGAATTTACGATGAGGCAAGGCACGACATAACTGCGCATATGTCAATCTCGGATCCTAAGGGAAAATGAATCCCACTGAAAGGAAAATAATAAGAAATATATCCCACAAAGAGAGATACCTTGTCGAAGTAAAACAACAATCGCGCTGAACGCGTAGGGTTATAGGAAAATTATTACCCACGTAGGAGCCCTCTCCGCCACGGTACCTTTTGGCCAAAGGATACTTGGGTAGGATGATGAATGTTCCACCAAAGGTTAAAAACACCTTAGCACCTTGTGATGACTCGAATGTGCAAACAGTTATACATAATACGTCTATATATATAATAATAAAGGTACTAAAATAAGTACTACCAAAATAAAACGAACACATCTCAAAGTTGCAGATGACGAAGGTTCAGAAAATAACGAAGCATTGTTTCAAGGAAAGGAGACAACAAAGGCCCCTCAGCTGGGGGCACAATACATCAAAGGAGTTCGGTTGAAAACAAGGTCAGCATATCACAATCAAGGGTAAGGAAGGCGAGGGAAGACAACACCATCATCTTGGAGCTAAGCCTCCGCAAAAGCGTTGTTAATATAGTCAATGGCAGAACGCTTGAACTGCGCCTCCATTTGGGAAGCTTGCGCCTCTAGGTCTGAAGCCGATTTCTGACGAAGCTCCCTAATTTGAGTGCTAAGCTGATCATTAGCTTGCTGAAGCGCCTCAACTTTAAACTTAGCAGCGGCATCAAACTGGCGAGATATCTCCAGCTGAGATATATGGCTCTCAAGGCGGTTAATCTTGGCGTTAGCACCCACCAACTTCTCTTGGAGGCCTGCAGGCACAAAGGGTATCAGCAACAAGAACAAGGAGCTAAATATACAAAGGATGCTACGGAAAAAATAATTGTCCTAAGCTACCTTCGGCATGACTAAGGGACTCTTCTAAACTATGTTGAGCCTCATCAAGGTCTACCTCAGCCGCATCAAGGTCTTCCACAAGGGTATCCCTCTCCGTTCGAAGATCATCAACATCTATCCAGAGCGAAGCATTCTCAGAGGATAAAACTTGGTACACATTTTTTAACTCTTCAAACCTTTTTACTAAGGATGCATGAGACATGGAAGAAGGCACGGAGCTGGCATCAATAAGTTTGTTCTTAAGAGAACAGACCTCAAAAGTTAAAACATTATGCTCTGCAGTAACCTTAGCTAAAGAAGCACAAGAAGCTTCAAAATCGGCATGATATTTCTTGCGAATAATTTCTTGGGTAGAGAGACGCTTCTCGACTAAGGCAATATCCTCATTTTTCTTTAAAATGAGACTCTCCTTCCAGCAAAGGGCTTCGTCACACTCCTCACGAAGCGAAGCCATCTGCTTCACTAAGTCTGCATTATGAGCGGACTCAAGGGAAAGCTGGGCCTCATAATGAACAGTTACGTTCATTATCCTATCAGACTTATTTTGATAATACCAAAAATCGGAGGTTAACTTGGCCACTTGGTCTCGAAGATATCTAAGTTCACTACAGCTGCCGGCTGGCAGACGAAGGTTTTCTTAGGACTATGCAACCAGAAAGTAAAGAAAAAAGCTAAGGATAAGAAGAAACAAACCTATGGCTTTAGAAGACTCGGTAGCTAAGACAGCATCAACAGATTTGCGACCATCCTCGGCAACCTTAGCAGCATTATTAGCTCTATCAAGAGCCAATAAACAAGCTTCCAGAGATCTCTGAGTTTTTCTCAGATCATCCTCCAACGAAGATATCTTAGCAGCAGAAGTAGCATCACTCGATGAAGGCTGCTGAGCAACGGCAAGAGCATACTCTTGACGAGCACGTTCCAGCAGGGCACTCAAATGAGTGCAATTAGCCCTATAAACCTTGAATAAGGTATAACCAACATTGATCTGCTTGCAAAGATGCAAACAAATGAGTATAAGGACGGACGAAAGATCAAATTAAGAATAAAAACGATAAGGTAAGAATCACTTACTGAGAACGCTGAAAGATGGGGGAGGAAGTTAGCGTATGCATCCATGAAAGCCTCCATCTCTTGGATGATACCCCTACGGATCTCACCAAAGCTCTGAATGGAGCGGAGACAATCAGGGTCCAAGAACAAATCTTTGGCAGCACGATATTGGGCCGATAACACGTCTAGCTGTGAAGCTATCTCGAAAGAACTATCAAGATGATGATGATCAACTCCAACAGAAAAGGTACCCTTGGAATCCCGCAGGATGGCCTCAAGAATAGCGTCATCGGGACTACCCAAGCTCAAGCTCTCCGACAACCTACCTTGGCTAGGTTCAGCAGCAACTCCCTCGTTTGTTTGAACACGAACAAGGGGAACGACTGCTGAACCCTCACCACGACGAAGAGATGGCATGTTGGAAAATCTAGGAACAGAAAGAGGATATTGAGAGCCTCCCAAATCCATGTCACCGGCAGAAGGAATATTACCCAGTCCGGTCCAATCTAGTGACGAAGGTGGGGGTCTAACAGCTTTGCTAGCGGGGGATGTAGAAACAGACTGAGCACTCCCTAGTGAAGCAGGAACAACATTGAAGGAGAAGCTAGCTAGTGAAATCACAACCTTCTTCTTATGATGATAATCTGAGCTAGCAGCCCTCACTGTGGGGGTAACAACCTTAGCAAACGAACCACTTGATTGAAGGGAGGTAGCAGGAGACGAAGGGAGACTCTTAGAAGCCACAAAAGAAGCTCCAGCAGCAGCAGGAATAGCGGGCAAAGCTTTGCTAGGAGCAGAAAACGAAGGCATCTTCAAGTATAACATAGGTGCAGGGGCTTGAACGCTAACATGCTCTAATAGCTGAGCACCAGTACCAACAAGAAGGTTCTCACCCTCAACTGAAGCAGATCGGACGTGTATAGGGTTATCTTTGGAAAAATCCTCCTCAATGTCATCTAAATGAGGACTAAGGACAGTATCCTAGATATCCTCCATGTCTTAGTCACCGGGTCCCTCACCAACAGCCTTGGGATCATCATCCAATGCATCAAGATCAATCACGGTCTTCAACTTACCATTCCTCTGGGAAGACTGTAAAGAAACACATGCGTCAGCTAAGAATCGGGGGCAAGGTACTAAGGAACTTACAAGCACAAAGGTATGATAATGATCCTTACCTCCGCAGGCGTTTCAACCAAATCCTTTCTCTTCCCAGTCCTTTTGGCCACAGAATTACCAGCAGAGCCTGGAGCAGTCCCAGCAGAAGAAGCAGGGGCAAACTGCAAAAGAAGACCATCAGAACAAAGATATCAAAGAAGATAAAGATATCTAAGCAGACGAAGATATTAACATCGAAGGTACCTCGTGAGAAGCAGCAGGATTAAAAATCCAAGGCTGATACCCATCATACTTCTCAGGCAAAGAACGAGCTGAACGAGGGACTGAGGGGTCCGCAGTGGTGAAACCATGAGCCCAAGGACCATCCACACGAAGAGGAGTACGAGCCCAATGATCATCATGATCAAGACGAATGCGGTCAGACTTTGGCAAAGGCAGCCTAGCAGAATAAGTGATGGTAGTCAAACCAGTCTTATCAATCTCCTCCAGCAAGCGAAGGCTATTACCCTCCTAATCTGCTAGCAGTAACATGAATATGACGAGGACCAACACTCCAAGGAAGAAGGTTGATTTTTTGAATAACATCAGCATGCGTAGCATTGAAGTTGGCAGGGGTATAGTCCCCATGCTTAGATCTCCCTTCAGCAAAGGGGTCATAAGACTTCAAAGTAGTCTTCCACTTGCTACGATACCAGCTTTCGCGAAGGGCACGCCAGTAATTACCAGTATACTGGTAAATTCCTCAGACCTGAGTCTTGTTTGCCGGGTCATCCCTGGTGGACAAGACGTCATAATAGAAAGAATCCTTTCTACTATACAGAGGAAGCAGCATACCTGCGGCCAATTGGCCAACGCTAATCAAAAGATTATTCTCATCATAAGGGAAATCCAGAATGTGAGACTCAGTGAGAACATCATGGACATTGACGAAGAAAATCTCGAATTTATGAAGGCGAAAAGACTTGGTAATCTCATCAATAGACAAATGAGCAAAGCTGTCCTTGTCACGCAGTTGGAGCCTCTGAAGCTCATAGTGAGGAGGAGGAGGTGGAAGATCCTCGATAACAAATTCCTCCTCAGCGACCGTAGCCACCTCAGTACCAGCAGACACCTCAGAATCCTCAGGAGGAGGATATGGCGTAGCATCAGGATGATCCATTCTCGGAGGAGGATCAGTCGACGAAGATATCTTTGGACCCTTACGCGTAGGTTTCTTTGGAAGATTCATGATGCCTAACACCAGCAGGAAGAACACCTCCATCAACAATGGCATAAGAAGATTGCAATTCATTCAAAAGTGAATTGGGGGAAAAAACCCGACGAACTTTGGGCATGGGTTTCACTTAACCAACCAAAGGGGACAGTCTAAACATATCATGGGGGAAAATCAAAAACCTTTGATCACATGATCAAAGTTGCATGCAAAGACTATCATACCGAAACCATCATCAAAAATCAAAATGGAACAAAACCCAAGTTCCCATACATCGTAAACAAGCAAAATAAAGCAGGAATTCTCACATGCAAGCATAATAAGCAACATCAATAAATCTCCTAGTCCGACAACGATACAACATGGGCAAGCATGGAGCAAATCAAGACCAAATACGGGTATCACTTACTTGTATGATCGACACAGTGGAGCCAAAGCACGCGGAGAATCGAAGGAAAAAGGGGAGCAGTTAGCAGCAAAAGAGTATCTCAATAAAGGGGATAGAGAGCGACAGTTCGAAGAAGAAGAGGAAAGGGAGTTAATAAAATTCCCTTCTCTTTGTTCTCCTCTTATAGGCGGCTGGAAAATCCAAAAAATTTGGATGTCCCGAAATTCAAGGGGAAGTTATTGCATGAAAGGACATATAGGGACCACCCAACCGGGACGTGCAAAATTGCCGGCGTAATGAAAGTTTTCTTCCACTTCTACCAAACGGTAGAAGATGAAAGAAAAGGGGAAAACTGTGAATACCAATATTATGTGGAGCACGTGTCACGATCTTAGTGGCCGCATATATACCTAACTGTGTAGCCTTCGCTAAACAGAGAATCCTGAGTAACAAGGGATACCTCCGCAGATCTACTTTATCTCATCCCAAGAAAGAAGGCGTGAATGGTCAAGATAAGGAAGGAAAAAGCCTAGTATATATAGAGTCAGCTGGCGAGGGGACAGAGGTAGATGACGCATCCAATCAGCATTAAATTCTCAAATCTCTTATCTACACGCATGAATCTAGGCACGTGGAGAGAGAAAGCGTGGCAGAACCCGATTGGCGGAAGCTGGCGGTGAACGAACGTACAACGTGTACTAAGGTTGGGTAGTTCCCGAAGGAACGTGGGCTAGCTGAGGTGGCGAAATATAATTGGAGAAAGTACGCGGTGGACGAAGGTACCATTGGTACGAAAGGTATATCAGCAGATGATGGACCCAGAGGCAGCAAAGATATACCTGGAACAAGAGGGGTTATAAATATCAAGCTTAACCAACAAACTAAGGGCATTCAATATCTAGGAGAGAAGATCTAGTCTTAAGCTTATACCTCTTTAATGTTTAGAACTTAAGTATTTACTTCCACTTGAGTTATCTTTATCACTTTGGGAAGCATTTAAGATCTTTGTAACCACCACAACTTAATACAAAAACAAGCACTCATTACCCCGTGGATGTAGACAAATGTCGAACCACGTAAATCTCTTGTTTCTCATGATAACTTAGAAGCTTTTACATTATACTTGTGTTCTTCGTTGTTATTGTGATCTTAAATATCATTTATTACTTGGCAATATCGGTTCAACGGAGGTATCAATACTACTTAGTATCAGATCCTCAGAGCTGTATACGTTACGTAGACTACGGGAAAACGAGTAGTCACATGAGACAGACAATACAAAACAAGAGTAATAATACGAAAATATGCAAGAATAATAGCTAAAACAAGTATGGAATGGATACTAAAATCATATGAATTATGCACTTATCAGTATGGAATTAGGGTTTGATAGATATGAAAGTCCTAGATGTTGACATAATTTGAATATGTGCATAATTCTTATCATTGATTGTTCAAATATATTCCTTGATACTCAAGGTGATCCCAGACCAATATATTGGAGAATCTTTTAATTAAGATTTTCGAATTTATATGTTTTAATTTTCCAAAAATTAAAACATATCTCTAGAAAAACTATATTCGTCAAGTGTTAAGCTAATATTAGATATTTTCTACGAGATATGTCAGAATTACGTGTTGGATATTAATTGGAAATATGAAAACCGAAATTAGGTACTTATTGATATGTTGAGAATCTTTCCGGTTTTGGAATTTCCTTATTGTCCAAACACCCTTGGTCTATAAATGGTGAGGTTTGTTCTTCTTAGTTCGTACGAACTATCCTTAGCCAGGAAAACTTCATCTTTGTTGTTTCTGGTGGAACTGACTAATAGTATTACTTGTATTACTATTCCGGAGAGGAGAGTACCCTAATTAGGCGAAATCTCTTATGTACGCTCATTTAAAGACTTCAATGGGATTAAGAATCTCTAGAAAGTACCGTTGGTGGGAAACTAGATAATTACATTGTTATTTTATTTTTTGATTATTGATTTGATTGACTATGTTGTTGAACCTTAATTTGATTGCACCTAGTTTGATTATTTTTTAGAGCCTTCTCTTCTGACATAAGGTCACTTAAACTAAATCACAAGATTGACGGGATCTTCAAAACTGTTTTTAGATATGAAGACAACTTGTGATCATCCATTGTTAACATACTCCATCCTGTGCGTGATCGATCATTAGTAGAATCAAGTTTTATGTGCAGATATAATTGAAGACAATTGAAGATTTGAAGACAAGAAGATTTTTCTGATTGGTTTTGCATCTCGTGATATTACTTCGCACATACATCTTGAATATCTGGGATTCGACTAAGATCTTTGTTAGAGCACTGCTCGGTCGAACTCGCATGTGTTGCTATCTGAAGCATGTTTTTCAATGTTAGTGATCAAAACTATAAGTCTTGATTTCTAGTCTACTTATAGTTAAGTCTCGGACTAGGATAGAAAGTGTAGTTGAGCTCAAGAACTCCATGGCGATCATCATACAAGATGAAGAACTACTCAAGGAACTGGTGGAACTTCATTGACTAAAAGTTATGTGGAGACTTGAACTTATCTATCAGTTAAAAGTCTATCTACTCTATCTCCTGTCTTGAGACAAAAGTCGTTTTGCTATATAAACTATGATTATACACATTTGCTATTTCGAGCCGAGTTTATCTCGCTTATCTATTTCTCGAAATATGTGTTGGTTAGCTTTCGCTTTGGCCAAGTTCATCTTTACTAGTGACGAAAGTCATGTTATGTTTCAATTACTTGAAAATGGCTTTGACGAAAAATCGTTTGTGAATAACAATTATATAACGTCCTCTGAGAATGTTTCAATGATTGAAATGAGAGTTTAGATTATATAAGCATGGTTGGATATAAACATTGTGAGGTAACTCATACATGTATAAGTCCTTATTCCTTGAACCAAAGTATACGTACTTTGCTGCTCAGGAAAACCGGAACTAGAGTCCGCGTACCCAGTCCGCGTACTGTCGGAGGTTCTCATGCCGAGAATTTCTGCTGGAGTTTGTGAATTGAAAACAAACTTATTCCGGGTACTTATGTCCGCGTACCAGTCCGCGTACTTAAGTTGGTTATTTTCTAAAAATGATTATTCGTGAATTAAACTTATATAAACTAAGGAATGCAAGTTTGCAAACCGTGGCTATAAAGTTCATGAATTGATCAAATCGTTTTTGTTTCAATTGTGTCTATTATAAAGATCTAAGCAATTGAACAACTCTCCAACTAGTTCATTTGAGTCATTTGAACTAGTTATGGTAAAGAAGAATATGCTTGATATGAAAGTGCTCATAAGGCTAACCATTTGGTTAACTACTGTTGAACCAACTAGATGTACATGTTTGGGCACGGTTACACGAACCTAGAGAAACGTGCATTTCATTTGTGTGTAACAAGCTAAGTTTCGATATAACGGTTGAAATATATTAGCTTGAATCTAATCAGGTTTTCATCTAACGGTGAATATTGAATGCTTTGTTACTAACCGAACATTGATTGCAAACCCTTATTTGAAAAACTATATAAGGGAGAACTCTAGCAACTGGAAAACCTAATCCCCACACCTCCCGTGTGATACTAGTTGTATTAGCTAGAGTCGATTCTCCTTTAACCTTCGGTTTCTATCGAGACCCTGTAGGTTAACGACTTGAAGACTTCATTGGGATTGTGAATGAAAAAGCGGGGGTCTAACAACACCACCCAATATTTCTCTTAGCAATCTGTATGGACTAACTCCAAAACACTTTATAGAGATTCAACTAGACAGTCAGACTCAATCTAGGTAAAAGTATCTCAAGGAGTTAATATTTATCTCTTGTTTTGATTCACTCAAGCTAATAGAAATCAGCGAGTCTATAATCAAACACAAGGAACAACTTGGACGGTACCAAAGACCAATGTCCAAGGATCAATCTATATTAATCAACAACCAAAGGTCGGATTTCCAATTGATTGATTCAAACGCACAACCTGTATTATTTCAATTATATAAACAAATATAATGTGGAAATAGAAATAACACAGACACCAGAATTTTGTTAACGAGGAAACCCCAAATGTAGAAAAACCCCGGGACCTACTCCAGATTGAATACACACTGTATTAAGCCGCTACAGACACTAGCCTACTCCAAGCTAACTTCGGACTGGACTATAGTTGAACCCCAATCAGTCTCACACTGATCCAAGGTATAGTTGTACTCCCTACGCCTTTGATCCCAGCAAGACACTGCGCAATTGATTCCCTTAGCTGATCTCACCCACAACTAAGAGTTGCTACGACCCAAAATCGCAGGATTAGAATTATCTTAGTGCCTTTAGATTCCTTTCTAACCCAACCCTTTGATGAGCAGCAGGCATAGAACCTCCACTGCCATCTAGTTAGTCAGTTGAGCCAAGAAGCTCACTGATAACTATACAAGGGACAAGATTTATGTGGAACTAGGATAACTTAGTCTAGGTGAAATGGTGGAATCTAATCCCTAGTCTTCACCCAAAATCCCTCTTTCCTTTACTGTTTCTTGTTTTTATTTGATTCCCTTTACTTCTTTGTTGTCACTTCACTGCCTTAGGCTCATTGCCTTTGTTTCATTAGCTCACTGCCACTGCTACACTTAGAGATCTAGCTTATCTAGGAAACCTTCAATCACACACACCTAGTCTCTGTGGTTCGACCCTGACTTGCGCACATCTACTACAACAGACCCTGTGCACTTGCAGGTATAACAAGTAGGCTTCTTTCTTGCTCTTATTTTACACTCTTAAAAGCCTACCAGGCACTTGCCATACTTCCGGTTCTCTTGATCAACAAAGTTCGAAAAACTTCGGTTCGAGGAATCCATTGGTTATGTAATCTAAACTCTCATTCCAATCATTGAAACATTCTTGGAGGACGTTATATAGTTGTTACACTATTTCTCGTCAAAGCAATTTTCAAATTGATTGAAACGTTCATGACTTTGGTCACTAGGTAAAGATAAACTTGGTCGAAGCGAAAAGCTTACCAACACATATTTCGAGATATAGATAGGCGAGGTATACTCGACTCGAAATACCAAATGTGTATGATCTACTCTATATGTATAGCATACTACTTTTGTCTCAAAGAGTAGGAGATAAAATATATAGACTTTTGAGTGACAGATAAGTTCAAGTCTCCACATACCTTTTTGTGGAGAAGTTCCACCGATTCCTTGATTAGATCTTCTACTTTTATGATGAATCGCCATGAAGTCCTTGAGATCAAATACACTTACTATCCTAGTCTGAGACTTAGCTATAAGAGACTAGAAATCAAGACTTATAGTTTTGATCACTAACATTGACAAACATGCTTGAGATAGCAACGCATGCGAGTTTGACCGAGCAGTGCTCTAATAATATCCCCCTTTTTCAATTTTAGTGACAAAACTATCAATACATATGGAATACAAAAAAGATAATGAAACTTTAGTAGCTCCTATTCCACATGTCTAATCTTCAACATTCCTCGAAATCTTCGTCACTTCCAAGTACTCCAATGATCCCAAAGGTTGTAAGTTTAGCATCACCGTTGTTGAAGATCCGTAGCTATAACAATGAGAAAGCATCGGTCTCGATCATTGTTATACAGTGTCATAGTATTATTATATAGTGTCAAAGTCCAATTGCATCATAACTTCAACAATAATACTATGGTGATATGTATCACTCCCCCTTAGTCAATACTCCATCTCACATGAAAACCACTGCCCCTTACACAATAATCCGAAAACCATATGTATTTGTAGTGTGAACTACATATTAATTCTCCCCCTTTTTGTCAATAAAATTGGCAACGGTACAAGAACGGGATCATAATGAAATTTCCGTAAGAGACATTTCATGACTGAGAGAAAGAAACACACATCATCTTATTTAGATGCAATCATATAGCTGAAGCTAACAACATTCATCAAGGAGTTTAAAGATACAAGATAACCCCTCTAAAATTCTACAGCCGCACACCCCTCAAGATATGACCATTAAGCACAAGTTCAAAAGAAATCTCCCCCATTTGATGTTATTCCCAAGGGAACAACAACGAGCGACTTCAATTTCAAGAGAAAAGAAGGATTTTATTGGACACCAAAACCATGAGAATGATTTTTATATCCAACACTCAATCAAATTATTCATAAGTAAACCCATGAATAATCTAATCGGAATACATAATCAAATTAACCACAAAAGTGATCAATTTAATTCATTGTGCTCAACATAAGTAAACTTACGGAGCAACGACTAAGTTAATCATACAAGAGAGTGATTGGCTTAATCATTCATGTACTCAACACAACAGAACTTGTGGAGTAATAACTAAATAACCAAGGAGATGATTAATTTAGTTATAAATGCTCAACATAACGTACCTCACGGAACAACCAACCAAGCTAATCAAAAATAACCAACTTAGTTGTATCGTTCCCAACATAAGACACATCACGGAGCCTTACGGTAATACAAAAAGATGGATCAATGAAGATTTATACCGCGGAATACACAAGGATTCATTCTTTTGCACAAGCATATACAATAGCAATAATCCTTGGATACAAAAGATTTTAACCTATCTTCCGTCAAGGGATGACAATATAGTCTTAACTTTTGTATATGTCAAAAGTCTATTCATTCTTAAACCAATACATGAATATCGATCGTGAACGACTTTACTTTTGACAAAAATATGGGACAACAAAGTTCTCGGACGTAAACACAAATATCCCATAACTAGTTGCAATATAAAAAAATCAAAAATATTGCAAGACGTCATCCTCCAAATAGTTTTAGAATTTTAAACCAAAAAACCAAAAAACAAGAAGATGAAAATAATATTTATGTGTAGCCACAATCATCGCTATTCAAAGCACTAGTTATTCTTCCAACTAAGCCAAAAAGAATACATACTAGGAAATAATCAAGAACACATGTTACGCATCTTCTTCCTCATCGGAGACATTCCAAGATGCTTTAATTGTGTTCAATTCTTCCTTAAGCTCGGGAAACTTCGTTGCAACCAAAGACAATTGTTATTGAACACACTTCACTCTTGAATCAACCTTACACACACCTTTATGAATCTTTAGAAGAAGGCTCATGGTAGTAGGATCACTAAAATCAAGAGAAGCAATTCTTTGTCGCTTGCACGCATTTTCCCTTATGCACCTAAAAGTACACGGACGAACCGGTTTGGAGACCCCAAGAGAGTTGCCAATTGAATCACACCCACGATCACGGCAAATTTGACTAATCAAGCAAGGGTAACCCAACATCTTGACGGGTGAAGTCATAGAAATCATTTGAGAGATAATGAAACCACAAATATCGAGACTTGAAATACCCGAATCTAGGAAATAGACCAATTCCGCAAACTCGTGACTCCACCAAGAATTTTCAATTGTGGAGGGACAAAGATTGGGGATACCAAGTTTTCCAAACACCATCAAATCAATACTAAGATCATTAGTAGGGAAATTTCCTTGACCCCAAACGACCTTCTTGCCACAAAGCCCAACCGAGATATCATCACAAGATGGACGTTTATCACTTGGTTTAGGAAGCCGTACGTTCCCCAACGGGATTTTGGTAATCCTTGAAATTAATTCTCTATCAACAAGAAACCTTTCTCTACCAATCATGGATTTGAATTCCATCTTGTTGTAATCAACATCATGAATATTGGCATAGAAAATCCTTGTAAGAGAATCAAATCCTTGACCAAGACCATCAAAGATATTTCCAAGCTTGAATTTTTTAAAGCATACAAATCCTCTTCATGCCCACTATAAAATCCAATTTCTTTTCTAGGATGAAACCTTTTGAAGAAATCTTATCAAACACTCTAACACAAGAATCATCCACAAACCTAATTCTAAGAGAGTTTTGGTCACAGGAAGAATTCAAGCTAGATATTTTTGGGTTTTTTGAATTCCTTTTAGTGCTTCTGGAATTCATCATGGGATTTGAAATATGAAAGTATCAAGAGAAATTTACTTACTTGGATTGAATATTGAACACCCTTTCTTTCAATTTTTCCAATGAAGCTTGAATGGAGGAAACACACAAAACCCTAGAAGTTCACGTACGCGGACGGGTGATGAAGAAGACTAGGGTGCGCGAACTTCTTCTTTATAAGGCCACAGATGGGCTTGGACCTATTCACGAACCGAGATCCCCATAAGAAATATGGGATTTCTTTAGACATTTGCACAATAAAGGTTATGCATTCCGTAACAACACACATGTGAACGACAACGGATGCAATAGAAAGCTAAAATTGATGTTTACACACAATTAAAAAAACTGTACACAAATCAAACCATTTTCTTGCCCCATTCCAAGATATATACAAATGGGGAATTGCCATCATTGTTACCAAGAGGCATGATGCGCAGAGGAATTCTCTTGCGACATTTCTGGTTGATAGGTGTAAACAGTCCCTGTAGTATAATCAAAGTAATGATGATAGTCAGGGAAGTTAGAGCTTTCAATACTTCGTTTGTTCTGGCTAAAAGAAGGATACTTCCGATTTCTGAGTTGAACAGTATTAACAGATTTAACACATGCATAACCCTTTTCGGAATAATTCTTAGACTTAACAGATTTAAGTTTTTCTAAGAATTTAAAAACGCCTTCGAACACTTTAAATAGATCTTTATCAATTGATCCGTTACGATAGTATTCCTCAAAGATATTAAGAGTTAATCTAGTGAGGTTCCATATCCTTGAGCGTGTTGAGCGTTTTCTCAATCTTTCCTTCTTTTTATTTTTTCCTTCTGATTGATTCTTAACATCTAAATCTTTCCTTTTAGATGAAGTAAGATCATTATGAGAACCCATAGGTTTTAACCATAATAATCTTTGAACAATCTTTAAGGAAATCTGGTGTGCGCTACAGATGCCAAGAGCTAGCTTTCCAAAGAAATTTCCCATGGGACAATTTTTAAGGAACGATCAAACACAAACTTATTAGGTTTAAGGTGTTTGCCTGCTCTGATACCAATTGAAAAAGCGGGGGTCTAACAACACCACCCAATATTTCGCTTAGCAATCTGTATGGACTAACTCCGAAACACTTTCTAAAGAATCAACTAGACAGTCAGACTCAATCTAGGTAAAAGTATCTCAAGGAGTTAATATTTATCTCTTGTTTTGATTCACTCAAGCTAATAGAAATCAGCCAGTCTATAATCAAACACAAGGAACAACTTGGACGGTACCAAAGACCAATGTCCAAGGATCAATCTATATTAATCAACAACCAAAGGTCGGATTTCCAATTGATTGATTCAAACGCACAACCTGTATTATTTCAATTATATAAACAAATATAATGTGGAAATAGAAATAACACAGACACCAGAATTTTGTTAACGAGGAAACCCCAAATGTAGAAAAACCCCGGGACCTACTCCAGATTGAATACACACTGTATTAAGCCGCTACAGACACTAGCCTACTCCAAGCTAACTTCGGACTGGACTATAGTTGAACCCCAATCAGTCTCACACTGATCCAAGGTATAGTTGTACTCCCTACGCCTTTGATCCCAGCAAGACACTGCGCAATTGATTCCCTTAGCTGATCTCACCCACAACTAAGAGTTGCTACGACCCAAAATCGCAGGATTAGAATTATCTTAGTGCCTTTAGATTCCTTTCTAACCCAACCCTTTGATGAGCAGCAGGCATAGAACCTCCACTGCCATCTAGTTAGTCAGTTGAGCCAAGAAGCTCACTGATAACTATACAAGTGACAAGATTTATGTGGAACTAGGATATCTTAGTCTAGGTGAAATGGTGGAATCTAATCCCTAGTCTTCACCCAAAATCCCTCTTTCCTTTAATGTTTCTTGTTTTTATTTGATTCCCTTTACTTCTTTGCTGTCACTTCACTGCCTTAGGCTCATTGCCTTTGTTTCATTAGCTCACTGCCACTGCTACACTTAGAGATCTAGCTTAGCTAGGAAACATTCAATCACACATACCTAGTCTCTGTGGTTCGACCCTGACTTGCACACATCTACTACAACAGACCCTGTGCACTTGCAGGTATAACAAGTAGGCTTCTTTCTTGCTCTTATTTTACACTCTTAAAAGCCTACCAAGATTTTGGCGCCGCTTCCGGGGACTGGTGCTGTGTTGAAGTTGTTTTCTTGCTTACATTCCTGCATCATAACTTGCATATTCATCTTTGCATTGCATTCCTGCATGAGCATTTAGTGTAGCATCTAGTGTAATTTTCTTGTTCTTTGTAGCTTGCTCTTAACTGATAACTCTGTTGAGTAACAGGTGCCTTCTCCAACTGACCTGTTGCTTGCCAAGGACCTGTTGCTGCTTTACCTGCTGCTGCCTGTGGTGCTGCTGCCAACAGCTGCTGTTGCTGAAGCTGTTGCCCCTGCAGTTGCTGAAGCTGTTGCCCCTGCTGTGACCTTGCTGTGAGGGCCACAAACTGACCTGGTGCTGCTGCTGTTTCCTGCCAGGACAAGCCTGTTGTTGTTGCTGAGTTGATCTGGTTTTGTTGTCTGCTGCTGCTGTAGCTAGACCAAAACACAACTGGGCTACACAAGCTAAGGAAAAGAACAAGGCCCAACTGGGCTGTGCAACTAAAAACAGAGCATCTGAGCTGTGCTTAAGCAAGTAAGCCTAAACCCATTAAGAGAACCCAACCTGTGGGCTTCCATTTTTAATTTATGGGCTTGTAATAATTTTTTCCATTTTTTTTGTTGGGCTTGTAATTTAAGTTAACTTTTGGGTTTGTATTTGAACACTAATTTTGGGCATGCCTAAAACTTTCAAGGCATACAAAGGACTAGTCCTAACTTAGGTGACCTTATAAGGGGTACCCTATGGGGTGGTTCAATTACCTATATGCCCTTAAATTCTCTAAATTACTACTAATCTATCCCTATCCCTAATACAAAAACCTATAATCAATAAACCAAAATCAGTTTCATATCCCTAACCCCTTCTTCTTCCTCCTCCACAACAGCCGAACCCTTCTTCATCGTATCATCGCGGAAATTTAATCGTCGATTCGTGAAAATTTAGTCGACGATTAAACTCATCTATATAATGGTTCGCCGTAAGCCAGTATCTCGTTCTAATCGAGCGATTGAACAACCCATTGAAGAAGAAGAAGATTTAGAGAGTGAAGAAGAAACTCAAAATCAACCACAAAATCAACCGGAAGAAGAGATTGAAGAACAACCAACTCCACAAATGAGAATAAGAAGGTTAGTTTTATAAACCCATCTCGTATTTGATGTTTTTGATTGGTTTGATTGATTTAATTCGTCAAAATCATGTTTCTGCGGCGGTTACAGGGTATGGTTCGGCGCAAAACAAATCTTAGATGTGCGCCGAGTTGTTCTTGACACTGAACCTTGAAAGTGCATTTGAACGGCTCGGCGTATATCTGAAATGCGTTTTGAGCCGAACTTGGTGACACAGAGACTTATATTTAGGATCGGCTTATTCGATGGTGTTAGTTTTGTGCCGAATATGTTTTGTGAATTTCAGAAATTTTGCATGTGCGTAGGATCGGCTTGTATGGTAGTATTAGTTTTGTGCCGAATAATTGTTGTTTGAATTTCAGAATTTTTGCATGTGTATAGGATCGGCTCATATGGTAGTACTAGTTTTGTGCCGAATAAATGTTTGAATTCATAAGTCTAGATTCGGCTTATTCGATAGTATTAGGGTTGCGCCGAATATCATTGTTAAAATTTCATAAATTTTACTAGTGTGTAGGATCGGCTTATTTATATGATATCATGTTGCGCCGAATACATGTTTGAGTTCATAATCATAGATTCGGCTTATTCGACGGTATCGGTTGTGAGCCGAATATATAGGATCGGCTAATAATTTTGCATGTGCGTAGGATCGGCTTGTATGGTAGTATTAGTTTTGTGCTGAATAATTGTTGTTTGAATTTCAGAATTTTTGCATGTGCTTAGGATCGGCTTGTATGGTTGTATTAGTTTTGCGCCGAATACATGTTTGAGTTCAAAATCATAGATTCGGCTTATTCGACGGTATCGGTTGTGAGCCGAATATATGGGATCGGCTTATAATTGTTTTGTGGTATGAGCCGATCCACTCTCTGTGTAAGATAATAAAAATTTCAAGACATGATTCAACTCATATGTGTTATTTCGGGTAAGCTGAGCCTTCTTATTTTCTTACAAGTTTTTGGCTTTCCAAATCTCTTTGTTGTTCGAATTAGTCTTATAACTTTCATACTTGTGTCAGGACCAATGCAGCTACAAAGAGGAAGAAGATGGAGGTAACACCTTCTACTTCTAAAACTCCCGATCCTAGAGGAGGAGGTAAGAAAAAATTGGGAGCGGGAGGTAGAGGAGGAACTTTAGAAGAAGTAAGAATTGAAAGACAAGTAAGAATTGAAAGACAAGAAGAAGGAATAGCTGAAGATGAAGAAGTTTATGATAATCAAGAAGTTCATCAAGAAACACAACCCCAAGGAGAACCCATGAAAGACAAGAAAGGTAAGAAGGTGGCAGAACCCGAGAAAGAGAAGAACGATGATGATCGACGGATCACTGGTTTACACATTCCTGATGAAGATGACGTAATTACACCTCGATCAGATGGTTTGCCTCATGGTCTTCCGGAAGATGGAGGAAATGTGTTGATTGGTTATGCCGATTCTTGGGCGAAGAGAATTTATGAGACTCCTGATTACAACCGTGCAGTCCGAGTATTGAGACACCAGAGGGCAGCGGAATGGAGTCTCGATGAAGAGGTTCCTGAGGTGATTGCTTACGTACAAGCCAATGCTTTATGGCCTGCTATCAATTATGGACATAAGGAATATGATAGTGTGTCGGCCTCTGCATTTACCGAGCGCTTTTGTCCAGAAACTTACACATTTCAATTACCTTTTGGAGAGATGTCAATCACTCCTGATGAGGCTAGTAAGATTACAGGTCTTAAAGCAAGGGGTGTAAGTGTGGATGCTGGTTTTTATGACATGAGTTGGGATGAGCTATATAATTTGTACCTGGAATGCCTTGGTTGGGGTTCAATGAAAACTGAGTTGGAGTTTTGTCGATCAGTTAAAGATGTCGATACCGTTTTCATACCAGGTGGCAGAAATAAGAAGAATAAGAAGATCAAGTTGACTAACTTGAAAAGGGAGTTTGAGAACAAAAAGGAAAGAGTCACACAATGTTTGTTGATAATGGATCCCGTCAAAGTGAAGCAAACCGGAACTGCCTACTTGCTTTATACTCTTGGTAGAGATATCTTTCTCGACACTACCGGAAACAAGGTAAATGCTAGTTATCTCCAATTGGTAAAGAATCTTGAAACTTGTAACAAGTTTGCTTGGGGAACGGCTACGCTCGCTTACCTGCTGGACCAACTTGCCACCGCGTCTAGGTTGACAAGTACAAACATCGGAGGGAACTTCACTTTGCTCCAGGTAACTTTTGGGAGTTCAGAGTATGGTTCGGCTTATAACCATAAAACCTTTTAAGCCGAAGTTTTTTCTTACTTGGTTCGGCTTATAATACTTGATCCATATAAGCCGAACAGTTCTCTGAGTTTGCAAACTTTAGTCTTACTTTGATGTTTCCAAGTAAAACTTGTTTCTATCAATTCAATTCCTTTGATTTTTTAATGTGGTTCTTTCGATGCAGGTGTGGATATATGACCATTTCCCAATTTTGAACTTGGCCAAAGTATTTGAGAAAGATGTCGATTATGTTGATACTGATCCAACTGCAGCACGGTACGCGTACGAGGACTCCAAGAAAAGGAACAAAAAGAAGTTGGTGGCAAGTTTGAGAGAGACGTTAGACTGTCTTGGTGTTGATGATGTCGCTTTTCAACCATATGAGAATGAAGATGAACAAGATGAAGTTGTTGAAGATGAGGATATGCCGGTAGGTATGTATCATGGGCCATTGTGGTATCCCGGTGGTTATGTTATATACGATCCTAGGCGAGTACTCTGTCAAATAGGATGTGTCCAAAAGGTTCCTTTGTTTGACGAGAAATTCAGGTTGTTACCAAAGAGTGGTAAGGGAACTAAAAGCACCACTTCATCTTGGGAACCAAAGTATGATCCTGATCCCACCGTTGAGTTTTGGAATAATTTAGACAATCACACATTAGATGCGTCCAAGTTAACACCTTCACTTGATGATCCATGTGAAGAGGATCCGGGCTATATGGATTGGTATAACCAAATTTCTCATCCCTTCATTATCAATAAGAAAAGGCAAAAGATATCTAATAAGGGGAAGGCGAGGCCAATCAAGATCACCAACAAGTCTACTTCCGAAGATGTAGTCAAGGCTTTCAAGGTTATGGTAAGAATGACTTCACTTTATACTGTTTTCATATATTAGTTATGGTAAAAATGTCTTCAACCTCATGGTTATAAGTTGTTCTCAAATGAAAAATAGGTTGCCGCGGGTAGGGAGATGTTGAAGAAAATGAAGGCCAAACTTGGTTGCAAAACAACAATAACCGTGGAAGAACAAAAATACCTCATCGACAAGTGGGATGCAATCATCAACAAAGGACAAGGACCCGAGGAACCCGAACAAAGGCCTACCACTAAGAGGTCTCGACAAGTTGGTGAAGGTACAAGCCAAGTTGGTGCTACCGTCCAACCCGGTAATGATGCGTCGGAAGATGAAGACCAAGGTGGAAGAAGAGGTGGTCGTGGAACTAAGAAGAGGGATCGTGGTTAAATGCCCTTTTATGTACACTTTTATGGTACACTTTTTCTTAAGTTTTAAGTACACTTTTATGGTGTTGCAAACACCTTTGCTTTAAGGTGCTGAACTTTGTTTTTAATGGTGCTGGGATTGGGTTATGGACACCGTCAATTTCATGTTTTAATGAATAGCTTAACAGTTATGTGCCGAATTTACAGAGTTCGTCTTATCCTCTAATGTTAGTTACACGCCGAATCATTTTTCCTTCAGGTTCGGCGCATTCGATAATCACATTATGTGCCGAAGTATGAACATTTACAGGTTTCGGATTATACGATATCCTCAATATGTGCCGAACCGCGAACAATATTTTAACCCAAAAATTAACAAATTCATGTTCGGCTCAGACGATAATCATATTATGTGCCGAACCTTGAACATAAGAGGTTTCGGCTGATACAATATTCTCCATATGTGCCGAACCAGTAACAATATTTCAACCCAGAAATTAAAAAATTATGTTCGGCACATATGAATTTGGATATGTAATCCGAATTAGTAATGATTCTATTCCGTGCTATTCAGGATGTTGTTCGGCTTACTATGAAACTTTCATATAAGACGAACTAGTGTCTAGCAAAAGGGTGGGAATTGGAAATTATAGGTTCGGCGCATGCAGTAAACAGATTCAGTAAGCCGAACCGTTCATCAATTGGTAGATTCGGCTCATAGATGTGAGCCGAACCTCAACCTGTTTCGCCGAACCATGATTCATAATCTAAGAAATCAGCCATTTGGGAATCATTGGTGTAGTTGATGTGTATTTTCCTAGGTTTTTTAGATGATATATGACCCTCCTCATCCTCCATTGAATCAAGAATTATAATTTTCTCACTTTCTCCTTCTCTTTATCTCCTTCTTAACCAAACCAAAACTTTGATTTTTTTTCGTCATGTTTTTCATCTAAACAACTCTTATAATTCTGAAAATTATCTTAATCTCTAAACAAAATATTTAATCACTAATCAAGATTATTAACACTAATACGTAAAGGGCAGATTTGCCATTAAAAAAAATTTGGGTTTAGGGGTTATCTGATTTTGCTATTCAACAACCTTTTTTGTCTTCATTCAGTATGCCTTGAAAGATTTTGGTATGCCCAAAATTATGGTTCTTGTATTTGAGCTTAACTGTGGGATTGTCCCTATCAAAATTTTGGGTTTCAAAAACCGAACAAACAACCTAAACAAGTTTAACTTAACCTACCAACTCAGCTGGGCTTCGTTAGTTTCTGGGCTTGCTGAAGTCGTTAGTGGGCCGTGTACCCAAACTCTAGGCCGAAAGTTGGGCTCTGTTTCACAACAATTTTTCCAAAACCCAACATTGGGCTTGGCCTTTTATCCCACAAAACTAAAGTTTTCAAAACCCAATAAACCAAAGTGTTTTCTTTTCCCATTAAGTCCAAATTTTCTAAAACCCGTTAAAAACCAAATTTCTTTTTCAAACCCGACAAAACCAAATGTCACCCATTAATAACCAAATTTTGGGCCTTGTTTTCTCTTTATTTTGTGGGCTTGTTGTGTATGTTATTTCATGATTAAATTGGGATATGATTGTAACCTTTAGAGACCAATCAAACCGACTAATTAGAGTCAATCCAATAGACCCAATTGACATACCCACATCTTCTGAGGAAAACACACCGGACCAACCTGAGATAATGGAAGAACCCCGTAGTCTCAAGGATTACATGTACCCCACAAGGACAAGCCAACCCTCGTGCATAGTTTTACCAGAAGCTACTGGTCATTATGAGCTAAAATCGAGCACAATACAAATGCTTCCCGTGTTTAGAGGAATTGAAAACGAAAACCCTTACCATCACGTGAGAGAATTCGAGGATATTTGTGGAACTATACGTTTCACTCAGATGTCTGACGAAACCCTAAAATTGAGACTATTTCCTTTCTCTTTGAAGGAAAAAGCCAAGTCATGGCTGTATGCCTTACATCCACAGTCAATTAGGACATGGGACAACCTCACAAAAGAGTTTTTCAAAAAGTTCTTCCCTAATCACAAGACTGCGACAATTCGTCAAAGTCTGAACAGCTTTGTACAATTAGAAGGTGAAACCTTAGCTAGATATCTTGAGAGATTCAATGAATTGTTGCTTAAGTGTCCCCATCATGGTTTTGAAAAATGGAGACTTGTGCAAATTTTGTATGAAGGTTTAGATGTCTCCACCCGAACAATTGTAGAGTCTATGTGTAATGGACTCTTCACAGATAAAAGTGATGATGACTCTTGGGATTTCCTAATTGAAGTTGCTGAAAAAACTCAACAGTGGGAGTCCATTCGTGAACCTAGAAAGACTACACCTGTAGATAAGACCCATAGAATTGAGTCTGATTTTGAGGGAAATGCAAAAATGGCAGCACTAGCAAGAAGAATAGAAGCGTTAGAACTTCAGAAAAACGTAAAACCTTCTACCACTGCTTTCTGTGAACATGTCGAAATGGCTATCTGTGCTATATGTAACGGTTCTGACCATCAGAGCAGTGATTGTCCGGAAATGCATGCATTCCAAGAATCTAGGCTGGAACAAGCACATGCTATGTTTCAAAAACAAGAGCATAACCCTTATTCACAGACCTACAACCCAGGATGGAGGAACCACCCCAATTTTTCATGGTCTAAAGGACTTATTCAAGGAGGACCATCTCAACCCACTCAAAGCTATCAAAACAATCAAGGCTATCAATACCCTAAAAATCCTCAACAACAGTCGTACCCTCAATACACTGCTGACAAGAAATTGTCTAGCATTGAAGAGAGTATCAATCAGTTGACCCAACATCTGATGAAAAATGAGAAAGCAACTGATCAACGAGTCTCCGCTCTAGAACTACATATGGGTCAAATTTGCGATGCACTGAATACAAGAGAAAAGGGTACACTTCCTAGCCAACCCCAACAAAATACAAAGAGGATATTTCAAGCAGGCACATCATCTTGCAATGAAACTTCACCCGATCAAGTCCATTCCATCACCACTCTCCGAAGTGGTAAGATTGTTGAGAACAATGTAGGCATACCACAATCAAATGAATCTGAGCCAAACATATCATTGCCTGCACCACCAAAGAACACCTCTAACTTAGAAAATGAGCCTGAGCACATTAGTGAAGCCGACAATCCCACTGTTTTGAATGTCCCGTTACCTCCTAATGCTCAAGTTGCTCCATATCCTCAGAGGTTAGTTCGCCAACAGATAAGCACCCACTACAATGAGATGTTAGAACTGTTCAAAAGAGTCAACATCAACATTCCCTTTTCTTGAGGCAATTAAGCAAATCCCTGCATATGCCAAATTCCTCAAAGACTTGTGCACTCAAAAGCGCAAGATTAATGTGCACAAACGTGCTTTCTTAGCTGAACAGGTGAGTTCCATCATTCTGAACAAAACTCCACCTAAGTTTAGGGACCCAGGTTGTCCAACAATTTCTTGCACTATAGGAAACCACATGGTCAATAAAGCTTTATTAGATCTAGGTGCAAGTGTGAACCTCCTGCCATATTCTGTTTATGCGCAGTTAGGTCTTGGAGAATTGAAGCCAACACCCATAACTCTCCAATTGGCGGACCGATCCGTCAAAGTCCCTCGAGGTGTAATTGAGGATGTTTTGATTAAGGTTGATAAGTTCTACTTTCCTGTAGACTTTATTGTCTTAGACACTCAACCTGTACAAAACCCGGATAGTCACATTCCTGTCATTTTAGGACGTCCTTTCTTGGCGACGTCTAATGCGATCATCAATTGCCGTAATGGAGTGTTGAAGCTGTCTTTTGGAAACATGACTGTAGAGCTGAATGTGTTTAATGTAGTCAACAGCATGTGAATCTTGATGATGAGGATGTACATGAGGTCAATATGATTGAGAGTTTGATACAAGATTCATTGACTGGCATTATGTCAAAAGATCCCTTGCAAGCATGTTTGGAAGATGTTAACTTGGAGTTGTATGATGATGAATACATTGGTGAAGTCCAATCTTTGCTCGAATCTGTACCTCAAATGGACATCACTAAATGGCAGACTACAGTGGAACAACTCCCACTTTCTGAGAAGTCTGTTATATCTTCGGATGAGTCTCCTAAGGCCAAACAGGAATTGAAACCATTACCTGATACTTTGAAGTATGCATTTCTAGGTCCTTCTGATACTTTACCTGTTATCATTTCTTCACGATTAAACATAGAACAGGAAAACAAGCTTTTAGAGTACTTAGGAGCAGAAAGAAGCCTTAGGATGGACCATCTCAGATCTCAAAGGGATAAGTCCCACCATTTGCATGCACCACATTAATCTTGAAGAGAATGCCAAACCATCTAGGGAAATGCAAAGGAGACTTAATCCTAACATGAGAGACGTTGTTAAGAGTGAGATCTTGAAGCTACTTGATGCGGGTATCATATATCCGATTTCAGATAGTAAATGGGTTAGTCCCATTCAAGTTGTGCCTAAGAAGTCAGGCATTACTGTAGTTCGGAACGAAAAGAATGAGTTAGTCCCTTCACGTACAACCACAGGATGGCGAGTATGTATCGACTACAGGAAGTTGAACACAGTAACAAGAAAAGATCACTTCCCCCTTCCCTTCATAGACCAAATGCTAGAACGTGTGTCTGGACACAGTCACTACTGTTTTCTAGATGGCTTTTCCGGTTATAACCAAATTCACATTGCACCGGAAGATCAGGAAAAAACTACATTTACGTGTCCATTTGGGACATTTGCTTTTAGACGTATGCCCTTCGGGCTGTGTAATGCACCTGCCACTTTTCAGCGTTGCATGATGAGCATTTTTTCAGACATGATAGATAGTTTTCTCGAGATCTTTATGGATGATTTCTCTGTGTTTGGTTCCTCTTTTGATGAATGTTTGGACCATCTGGTCCTTGTGTTGTCTAGATGTAAGCAAAAAATCTGATTTTAAACTGGGAAAAATGCCACTTCATGGTAAACTCCGGCATAGTTCTAGGACACATCGTTTCGGAAAAAGGAATTGAAGTAGATAAAGCTAAAGTCGACCTCATTCAACATTTACCACAACCCCACTCTGTGAAGGGGATTCGATCATTTTTAGGTCACGCTGGGTTCTACCGGCGATTCATCAAAAACTTTAGCCAAATCTCAAGACCTTTGTGTAATCTACTTGTCAAAGATGTTGTCTTTAACTTCGATGCTGCTTGTGTGAAGGCATGGGAAGAACTCAAGACTCTCCTCACCTCAGCTCCTATTGTCCAACCACCCAACTGGGAACTACCGTTCGAACTCATGTGTGATGCCTCTGATTATGCCGTTGGCGCTGTTTTAGGACAGCGTGTTGATAGACTACCATATGTGATATACTATGCTAGTAAAACTCTTAATGATGCTCAACTCAACTATTCGACTACCGAGAAGGAGTTACTTGCCGTGGTATTTGCATTAGACAAGTTTAGATCTTATTTGATAGGATCTAAGATCATCATATACACTGACCATGCGGCTTTGAAGTATCTTCTTTCTAAGAAGGATGCTAAAGCTCGCCTTATTCGATGGATACTCTTATTACAGGAATTCGACATCGAAATCCGTGATAAGAAAGGTTGTGAGAATGTGGTTGCTGATCACTTGTCCCGATTAACTAGTGAGTCTATTGATGAATCTGAGCTGATTAGAGAATCATTCCCTGATGAACAATTGATGTCTGTGTCAAACCTTCCTTGGTTTGCCGACATTGTTAACTACCTTGCTACAGGTAGAATGCCCTCACATTGGTCGAGACAAGACCGCTCCAAGTTCTTGGCTGAAGTTAAACATTTCCTTTGGGACGACCCATATTTGTTTAAGTACTGCCGAGACCAAATCATTAGGAGATGTGTACCCGACATGGAACAGAAAGATGTGATATCTTTCTGTCATGACCAAGCATGTGGAGGGCATTTCAGTGCCAAGAAGACCGCTGCAAAGATCCTGCAGTGTGGGTTTTACTGGCCATCGCTGTTTAGAGACTGCCATGAGTATTGTATTGCTTGTGAGCGCTGTCAGAAACTAGGAAGTATCTCGAGGAGAAACATGATGCCGTTGAATCCGATTTTGATCGTTGAGCTATTTGATGTGTGGGGGATTGACTTTATGGGTCCATTTCCTATTTCTGAAGGCAAATTATACATCCTAGTTGTTGTTGATTACGTTTCGAAGTGGGTTGAAGCTGTTGCAACCAAGACGAATGACCACAAGGTGGTACTCTCATTTCTGAAGGAGAACATATTTTCACGTTTTGGTACCCCTAGAGCTATAATCAGTGACGGTGGTTCACATTTCTGTAACAAGTACTTTGAGTATTTAGTACGCAAGTATGGCATAACCCACAAGGTTGCAACTCCGTACCACCCTCAGACAAGCGGACAAGTAGAAGTTTCTAATAGGGAAATTAAGCACATTCTGGAGAAGACGGTCAACCCGTCAAGGAAAGATTGGTCATTGAGATTGAATGATGCTTTGTGGGCCTATAGAACAGCTTATAAGACACCAATTGGCATGTCCCCTTATCGTCTGGTGTATGGAAAGCCATGTCATCTTCCTGTGGAATTAGAACATCGAGCTTACTGGGCTATCAAGAAACTTAACTTTTCTCTCGACAAGGCGGGTGCACAACGGAAACTTCAACTCAATGAGTTAGAAGAATTGAGGAATGAGGCTTATGACAGTGCCAAGCTGTATAAGCAAAAGATGAAGTTGTTTCATGATAAGCGTATTCTGCGCAAGTCATTCACATCGGGTCAGAAAGTTCTGTTATACGACTCTCGACTGCATCTTTTTCCAGGAAAATTGCGGTCCCGATGGACCGGCCCGTTCCTAGTACGCACGGTATTCCCTCATGGAGCTGTGGAACTTGAAGATGTCTCCAACAAGAACATTTTCAAAGTGAATGGGCAGAGATTGAAACAGTTCCTTGAACCACTTCCGCCTGACATTGAGGCAACCGATCTGGAGGATCCTGTCTATGCGGCCTGATTGGTCCACCCTTGTACATAAACCAGGTTGAACATTCCATTTTATTTTTTCCCTTTTCTGTACAGTTCTTTCTTTTGCACTTTTTAAACATTGAGGACATTGTTTAATTTAGGTTTAGGGGTGATAATCAGTATATACCCTTATAACATGCTATAATTGAAAACAAAACTCCTCCCTCTTTTTGAAAAAATGAAAAATCAAAATAAAAAATTAAAAATTGAAAAAAACATAAAAATGGAGCTCATTTACCTTGAAATGTTGACTCTTGTGCAAATATGTAATTATTAGGATTCTTAGTCTAGATATTTAGGCACCCTGATTCTAGCACAATTCACATAGTGATAAGAAACTTGCACGTGCACGATCTACCAATACATGTATAGCCTCATCCTTGAGGTGTTCTATCGGAAGTTTTAGTTGCCAATCACTTTAGAATACTGAACGAAACTTGACTAGCTTGTTCTTTGGTTGGTTGGGATAGAAGGTGGAGGTTACATTAAGAAAGACAACCATCGAATTTAACTGGGTGCATCAAAAAGGGCTACCTCTTGCAAAGTGGCATGTAATTTTTTGTTTCCTTTTGTATATGTATCAAAAGTGTTTCCTTATCAAAAAAAAAACGATGTATATATTCAGAAAAATTTCCTCATCAAAAAAAATAAAAATCAATCAAGTATTAATCAATTCCATCCTCTCTTGTTCCAAAAATAAAAGAGAGTAGTCAATGTAAATAAGAGTCATGTAAAGAGTCATCTTTTGTGTTTTTGTGTTATAAGCAAGGAAGGGTGTATTCCATTGATGTACAACGCGAGTAATTGTGAAATACCTCCAACTCATTCACAATTCTCGTAAAGTCCGGACAGCTAGCTAGATTTCGACCTTGGTTCTTAGCCTGAGAAACTATCTCTTGGTGATTAGTAGTCATAACATCCGATCTTTCTTTACAAATGTGTAGATACACTTTACACTCTTATCACATGTCTTTATTTTTTATCAGTGCTAGGATTGTGCCTTAGATAGCTAGATTGACATCTCCATTTTGTTGTGAGCTTAAACTGTGTTGCACATGTCACATTTGATGGAATCTGAGCTTATATTTTGTCCTAGAACTTTGTAGGTACGTTCTAAGCAAACCTTCACGAGACTTCACTCGTCGACTAGGGTCACTTAGTGGTTTAAAAGGCTTATTGCATACGCTAAATGCATTCGAGAGACCAGCGACAGTGGTATAGGTAGGATTTCCTTAGTTTTGTTTTACTTGAGGACAAGTAAAATTCAGGTTTGGGGGTATTTGATGAGTGCTAAAAAGTGCATATTTCTATATATTTTTCTTGGCATTTAACTCATCTTTTGTGCATTAATTCTACATTTTATCCCATATTCTGTGTTTTCGTTGTTTTCAAGAATAAATACTTTTCTTAATTAATTTTGCATTTTTAGGTACTAAATAAAGCCTGGTTATCTCACGGAGCGAAAAGAGCAAAGGAACGGCAAAGACTCCCGCTAGGAGGAAGCGAAGAATGATGTTTGCAAGAGCCGGATCAACTAGAAGTGGGATTGAAGAGGAAGAATTGTTCTTAAAGAAGATACGGGCTTGGCATACCCAAGACCCAAAACCCTTACCCAAATCCATTTCCATTATCCATACCCATTTCCATGAGAGACGTCAGATTGGATCCATCTCATCATCCAACGGTCGCCTCATCATTGTGCATCAAACTCCGAAGCTCCTGTCAAACACTATAGTACCTAACTCCATCTGAAGCCGTCAGTTTTGTTGTATCTCATCATCCAACGGTCGCTCCTATCGCGCCGTTGGATCATTCCATCACCTTTTCATCCTACGCTTTCGCTTCGCTGAGCATCAACCTTTGATACACCCGCCTCACACCCTAGCATCAGAAACCTACACCCTCAACCAAACGAACCCTAATCCCATTTCCATCATTCTTTTCTGTTCTCTCCTCCCTCACCTCTGCAAAACTCTCTTCTCGTCTGCAACACCACCTCCTCCACTGTCTCCTCTGCCGCAACCATTTCTATCACTGCCACCACCTCCATCAGCTCAGTCCTTCCCCCAAAACCCATCCCTCTACTAGCCTATACATTTTACAAAACTCGCACATCTTTCTCTGAACCCTAGGGTGTGGGATTTGTAAAACATCTCGAGCTAGTATTTCAGAGACGACAAGAGCAGCAGCATTAGCAGAGGAGGAGAAGTACGAGCATGGGTCGAAGCAGAAATCACAGTGGGTGAGTTGAATTGAAAATTCCCAAAATCAAAATTAGGGTTTCAAAATTTAGGGTTTCTAAATTTTGGGGGAAAACATTGTACTATAAATTGAGAACATTGGGTGTATGTAAAACTTATGCCTGGGCTAGCCAGAGCTTCACTCAAGAGGACTGGACTAGCCAGTTCCTCAACTGTGTTATCTTCAGTTCATGTTTTGTTTGAATGCAATGTTGTTTCAAGTGTAATTTCCATGTTCTAAGCTCATAGATAGGGTGATGAGGAAACCCTTTGAGCCATTGCTAAGTTTCATTCAGTTATAAACATAATTATTGTTGTGCTTGAAATGTTTAGGATAGTCTTAATCAAAGCACTTTACATTTTTCTCTCACAGTGTATATCATGTATGCATTGTAGTTAGAACACCACTATGTGATTGTGCTACAGCTCATGCTTAATTGTCTGTTATGAATCCTCTGACTAGTTGTAATCTAAATCATACAATTAGTACTTAGGATGAATACTTTAGTTGTGATTAGAACATCCTTTAGGTTGTTAAAACACCTAAGTGGCTTCTCTGTGGGTAGTTGCAGTGTGAGAGCCCCAACTACTACTAGGATTAGAATTATCTTAGTGCCTTTATCTTCCTTTCTAACCCAACCCTTTGATGAGCAGCAGGCATAGAACCTCCACTGCTATCTAGTTAGTCAGTTGAGCCAAGAATCTCACTGATAACTATACAAGGGACAAGATTTATGTGGAACTAGGATAACTTATTCTAGGTGAAATGGTGGAATCTAATCCCTAGTCTTCACCCAAAATCCCTCTTTCCTTTACTGTTTCTTGTTTTTATTTGATTCCCTTTACTTCTTTGTTGTCACTTCACTGCCTTAGGCTCATTGCCTTTGTTTCATTAGCTCACTGCCACTGCTACACTTAGAGATCTAGCTTATCTAGGAAACCTTCAATCACACACACCTAGTATCTGTGGTTCGACCCTGACTTGCGCACATCTACTACAACAGACCCTGTGCACTTGCAGGTATAACAAGTAGGCTTCTTTCTTGCTCTTATTTTACACTCTTAAAAGCCTACCAGGCACTTGCCATACTTCCGGTTCTCTTGATCAACAAAGTTCGAAAAACTTCGGTTCGAGGAATCCATTGGTTATGTAATCTAAACTCTCATTCCAATCATTGAAACATTCTTGGAGGACGTTATATAGTTGTTACACTATTTCTCGTCAAAGCAATTTTCAAATTGATTGAAACGTTCATGACTTTGGTCACTAGGTAAAGATAAACTTGGTCGAAGCGAAAAGCTTACCAACACATATTTCGAGATATAGATAGGCGAGGTATACTCGACTCGAAATACCAAATGTGTATGATCTACTCTATATGTATAGCATACTACTTTTGTCTCAAAGAGTAGGAGATAAAATATATAGACTTTTGAGTGACAGATAAGTTCAAGTCTCCACATACCTTTTTGTGGAGAAGTTCCACCGATTCCTTGATTAGATCTTCTACTTTTATGATGAATCGCCATGAAGTCCTTGAGATCAAATACACTTACTATCCTAGTCTGAGACTTAGCTATAAGAGACTAGAAATCAAGACTTATAGTTTTGATCACTAACATTGACAAACATGCTTGAGATAGCAACGCATGCGAGTTTGACCGAGCAGTGCTCTAATAATATCCCCCTTTTTCAATTTTAGTGACAAAACTATCAATACATATGGAATACAAAAAAGATAATGAAACTTTAGTAGCTCCTATTCCACATGTCTAATCTTCAACATTCCTCGAAATCTTCGTCACTTCCAAGTACTCCAATGATCCCAAAGGTTGTAAGTTTAGCATCACCGTTGTTGAAGATCCGTAGCTATAACAATGAGAAAGCATCGGTCTCGATCATTGTTATACAGTGTCATAGTATTATTATATAGTGTCAAAGTCCAATTGCATCATAACTTCAACAATAATACTATGGTGATATGTATCACTCCCCCTTAGTCAATACTCCATCTCACATGAAAACCACTGCCCCTTACACAATAATCCGAAAACCATATGTATTTGTAGTGTGAACTACATATTAATTCTCCCCCTTTTTGTCAATAAAATTGGCAACGGTACAAGAACGGGATCATAATGAAATTTCCGTAAGAGACATTTCATGACTGAGAGAAAGAAACACACATCATCTTATTTAGATGCAATCATATAGCTGAAGCTAACAACATTCATCAAGGAGTTTAAAGATACAAGATAACCCCTCTAAAATTCTACAGCCGCACACCCCTCAAGATATGACCATTAAGCACAAGTTCAAAAGAAATCTCCCCCATTTGATGTTATTCCCAAGGGAACAACAACGAGCGACTTCAATTTCAAGAGAAAAGAAGGATTTTATTGGACACCAAAACCATGAGAATGATTTTTATATCCAACACTCAATCAAATTATTCATAAGTAAACCCATGAATAATCTAATCGGAATACATAATCAAATTAACCACAAAAGTGATCAATTTAATTCATTGTGCTCAACATAAGTAAACTTTCGGAGCAACGACTAAGTTAATCATACAAGAGAGTGATTGGCTTAATCATTCATGTACTCAACACAACAGAACTTGTGGAGTAATAACTAAATAACCAAGGAGATGATTAATTTAGTTATAAATGCTCAACATAACGTACCTCACGGAACAACCAACCAAGCTAATCAAAAATAACCAACTTAGTTGTATCGTTCCCAACATAAGACACATCACGGAGCCTTACGGTAATACAAAAAGATGGATCAATGAAGATTTATACCGCGGAATACACAAGGATTCATTCTTTTGCACAAGCATATACAATAGCAATAATCCTTGGATACAAAAGATTTTAACCTATCTTCCGTCAAGGGATGACAATATAGTCTTAACTTTTGTATATGTCAAAAGTCTATTCATTCTTAAACCAATACATGAATATCGATCGTGAACGACTTTACTTTTGACAAAAATATGGGACAACAAAGTTCTCGGACGTAAACACAAATATCCCATAACTAGTTGCAATATAAAAAAATCAAAAATATTGCAAGACGTCATCCTCCAAATAGTTTTAGAATTTTAAACCAAAAAACCAAAAAACAAGAAGATGAAAATAATAGTTATGTGTAGCCACAATCATCGCTATTCAAAGCACTAGTTATTCTTCCAACTAAGCCAAAAAGAATACATACTAGGAAATAATCAAGAACACATGTTACGCATCTTCTTCCTCATCGGAGACATTCCAAGATGCTTTAATTGTGTTCAATTCTTCCTTAAGCTCGGGAAACTTCGTTGCAACCAAAGACAATTGTTATTGAACACACTTCACTCTTGAATCAACCTTACACACACCTTTATGAATCTTTAGAAGAAGGCTCATGGTAGTAGGATCACTAAAATCAAGAGAAGCAATTCTTTGTCGCTTGCACGCATTTTCCCTTATGCACCTAAAAGTACACGGACGAACCGGTTTGGAGACCCCAAGAGAGTTGCCAATTGAATCACACCCACGATCACGGCAAATTTGACTAATCAAGCAAGGGTAACCCAACATCTTGACGGGTGAAGTCATAGAAATCATTTGAGAGATAATGAAACCACAAATATCGAGACTTGAAATACCCGAATCTAGGAAATAGACCAATTCCGCAAACTCGTGACTCCACCAAGAATTTTCAATTGTGGAGGGACAAAGATTGGGGATACCAAGTTTTCCAAACACCATCAAATCAATACTAAGATCATTAGTAGGGAACTTTCCTTGACCCCAAACGACCTTCTTGCCACAAATCCCAACCGAGATATCATCACAAGATGGACGTTTATCACTTGGTTTAGGAAGCCGTACGTTCCCCAACGGGATTTTGGTAATCCTTGAAATTAATTCTCTATCAACAAGAAAACTTTCTCTACCAATCATGGATTTGAATTCCATCTTGTTGTAATCAACATCATGAATATTGGCATAGAAAATCCTTGTAAGAGAATCAAATCCTTGACCAAGACCATCAAAGATATTTCCAAGCTTGAATTTTTTTAAAGCATACAAATCCTCTTCATGCCCACTAGAAAATCCAATTTATTTTCTAGGATGAAACCTTTTGAAGAAATCTTATCAAACACTCTAACACAAGAATCATCCACAAACCTAATTCTAAGAGAGTTTTGGTCACAGGAAGAATTCAAGCTAGATATTTTTGGGTTTTTTGAATTCCTTTTAGTGCTTCTGGAATTCATCATGGGATTTGAAATATGAAAGTATCAAGAGAAATTTACTTACTTGGATTGAATATTGAACACCCTTTCTTTCAATTTTTCCAATGAAGCTTGAATGGAGGAAACACACAAAACCCTAGAAGTTCACGTACGCGGACGGGTGATGAAGAAGACTAGGGTGCGCGAACTTCTTCTTTATAAGGCCACAGATGGGCTTTTACCTATTCACGAACCGAGATCCCCATAAGAAATATGGGATTTCTTTAGACATTTGCACATTAAAGGTTATGCATTCCGTAACAACACACATGTGAATGACAACGGATGCAATAGAAAGCTAAAATTGATGTTTACACACAATTAAAAAAACTGTACACAAATCAAACCATTTTCTTGCCCCATTCCAAGATATATACAAATGGGGAATTGCCATCATTGTTACCAAGAGGCATGATGCGCAGAGGAATTCTCATGCGACATTTCTGGTTGATAGGTGTGAACAGTCCCTGTAGTATAATCAAAGTAATGATGATAGTCAGGGAAGTTAGAGCTTTCAATACTTCGTTTGTTCTGGCTAAAAGAAGGATACTTCCGATTTCTGAGTTGAACAGTATTAACAGATTTAACACATGCATAACCCTTTTCGGAATAATTCTTAGACTTAACAGATTTAAGTTTTTCTAAGAATTTAAAAACGCCTTCGAACACTTTAAATAGATCTTTATCAATTGATCCGTTACGATAGTATTCCTCAAAGATATTAAGAGTTAATCTAGTGAGGTTCCATATCCTTGAGCGTGTTGAGCATTTTCTCAATCTTTCCTTCTTTTTATTTTTTCCTTCTGATTGATTCTTAACATCTAAATCTTTCTTTTTAGATGAAGTAAGATCATTATGAGAACCCATAGGTTTTAACCATAATAATCTTTGAACAATCTTTAAGGAAATCTGGTGTGCGCTACAGATGCCAAGAGCTAGTTTTCCAAAGAAATTTCCCATGGGACAATTTTTAAGGAACGATCAAACACAAACTTATTAGGTTTAAGGTGTTTGCCTGCTCTAATACCAATTGAAAAAGCGGGGGTCTAACAACACCACCCAATATTTCGCTTAGCAATCTGTATGGACTAACTCCGAAACACTTTCTAAAGAATCAACTAGACAGTCAGACTCAATCTAGGTAAAAGTATCTCAAGGAGTTAATATCTCTCTCTTGTTTTGATTCACTCAAGCTAATAGAAATCAGCCAGTCTATAATCAAACACAAGGAACAACTTGGACGGTACCAAAGACAAATGTCCAAGGATCAATCAATATCAATCAACAACCAAAGGTCGGATTCCAATTTATTGATTCAAACGCACAACCTGTATTATTTCAATTATATAAACAAATATAATGCGGAAATAGAAATAACACAGACACCAGAATTTGTTAACGAGGAAACCGCAAATGCAGAAAAACCCCGGGACCTAGTCCAGATTGAATACACACTGTATTAAGCCTCTACAGACACTAGCCTACTCCAAGCTAACTTCGGACTGGACTATAGTTGAACCCCAATCAGTCTCCCACTGATCCAAGGTACAGTTGTACTCCCTATGCCTCTGATCCCAGCAGGATACTGCGTATTTGATTCCCTTAGCTGATCTCACCCACAACTAAGAGTTGCTACGACCCAAAATCGCAGGCTTTAACAATAAACAAATTTGTCTCACACAGACATATCTATCAAAGGGTCAATCTGCCTCCCACAGAAAAACCCTAAAAGTTTTTGTTCCGTCTTTTGATAATAATCAAGGTGAACAGGAACCAATTGATAATCCAGTCTTATATTCTCGAAGAACAACCTAGATTAATCAATCACCTCACAACAATCTTAATCGTATGGTAGCGAAACAAGATGTCGTGGAATCACAAACGATGAGACGAAGGTGTTTGTGATTACTTTTTATATCTTGCCTATTAGAGAACTCTCACGATCTCAAGCCAATCAATATGATTGTACTGTTACGATAGAAGATGCAAGATCAGATCGCACAACTACGATAAAAGTAGTATCGGTCTGGCTTCACAATCCCAATGAAGTCTTTAAGTCGTTAACCTGGTTTTAGAAGAAGAAAACCAAAGGTTAAAGGAGAATCGACTCTAGCACGCAAACTAGTATCACACGTAAGGTGTGGGGATTAGTTTTGCACAATACTAGATGTCTCCTTTATATAGCCTTTCAAATCAGGGTTTTTCCTTAGTTACAAAGCAATCAATATTCACCGGTAGATGAAAACCTGATTTAGATTCAAGCTAATATTTCTCAACCGTTAGATCGAAAACTTAGCTTGTCATACACAAATGACTGTATACTCCTAGGTTTGTTAACCACACCCAAACATGTACATTGTTGGTTCAACAATAGTCTACCCAAAGAGGTTAACCATATAGCGTTTCATACCAACCATGTTCTTCTTCACCATAACTAGTTCAATTGACTCAAATAAACTAGTTAAAAGAGTTGTTCGATTGCAAAGAAATCTTATGTAACTACACAAGACACAATTGAAGCAAAGATGATTTGATTCACTCGAATCGGTTCATGAACTTTAATAGCCACGGTTTGCAAATGCATTCCTTAGTCTTTTAAGATTAAGTTCAGAAATCATCTTTAGATATATAACATTATCAAGTTCGCAGACTAGGTTCGCAGACTTAAGACACCGGATAGAGTTTACAAACTCCAGTAGAAATTCTCGGGTTCGAGAACTACGCCGGTTTGCGGACTGGGTTCACGGACTTGGCTCACGCAAGTAGTCTGTCAACTCAAGCAAAATTTCTCGGGTTTGAGAACTTCGGCAGTTCGCGGACTTGGCACTTGCCATACTTCCGGTTCTCTTGATCAACAAAGTTCGAAAAACTTCGGTTCGAGGAATCCATTGGTTATGTAATCTAAACTATCATTCCAATCATTGAAACATTCTTGGAGGACGTTATATAGTTGTTTCACTATTTCTCGTCAAAGCAATTTTCAAAGTGATTGAAACATTCATGACTTTCGTCACTAGGTAAAGATAAACTTGGTCGAAGCGAAAAGCTTACCAACACATATTTCGAGATATAGATAGGTGAGGTATACTCGGCTCGAAATACCAAATGTGTATGATCTACTCTATATGTATAGCATATGACTTTTGTCTCAAAGATTAGGAGATAAAATAGATAGACTTTTGAGTGACAGATAAGTTCAAGTCTCCACATACCTTTTTGTGGAAAAGTTCCACCGATTCCTTGATTAGATCTTCTACTTTTATGATGAATCGCCATGAAGTCCTTGAGCTCAACTACACTTGCTATCCTAGTCCGAGACTTAGCTATACGAGACTAGAAATCAAAACTTATAGTTTTGATCACTAACATTGACAAACATGCTTGAGATAGCAGCGCATGCGAGTTTGACCGAGCAGTGCTCTAACAGTGAAGCCAGACCGATACTACTTTTCTTGTAGTTGTGTGATCTGATCTTGTTGTTTCTATCGTACTAAGTACAATCGTAAAATTGGCTTGAGATTTATTTCTCCGATAGGAAAGATAAAAAAGTAATCACAAAGACCTTCGTCTCATCGTTTGTGATTCCACAATATCTTCTTTCGCTTGTCAATTAAGATTATTGTGAGGTGATTGATAATTCTAGGATGTTCTTCGGGAATATAAGTCCGGGTTATCAATTGGTTCATGTTCACCTTGGTTTATCAAAAGACGGAACAAAAACTCGTAGGTATTTCTGTGGGAGACAGATTTATCTATTACCGTAGACTTTTCTGTGGGATACAGATTTTTCATTAAAGTCTTCGACTTTGGGTTGTAGCAACTCTTAGTTGTGGGTGAGTTCAGCTAAGGGAATCAAGTGTGTAGTATCCTTCTGGGATCAGAGACGTAAGGAGCGCAACTGTGCCTTAGATCAGTGTGATATTTATTGGGGTTCAACTACAGTCCAGACCGAAGTTAGTTTGTAGTAGGCTAGTGTCTGTAGCGGATTAATACAATGTGTGTTCAATCTGGACTAGGTCCCGGGGGTTTTCTGCATCTGCGGCTTCCTCGTTAACAAAGCTTCTGGTGTCTGTGTTATTTCTTTTCCGCATTATATTTTGTTATATAATTAAAATATCAAAGTTTGTGCATTGAATCGATCAATTAGGAAATCCAACTTTTGGTTGTTGATTTAAATTGATTGATCCTTGAACATTGGTCTTTGGTACCATTCACGTAATTTCTCTTTTATTCAATTAGACTCGCAGATTTCTATTTGCTTGAGTAAGTATTGAATCGAGAAAGAGAGATATAACTCTTTGATATACGTTTATTAAGATTGAGTCTGACTGTCTAGTTGATTCTCTTAAAAGTATATTGGAGTTAGTCCATACGGATTGCTAATCGAAATATTGGGTGTGGTTGTTAGACCCCCGCTTTTTCAATTGGTATCAGAGCAGGCAAACCCATTTAAATACCTTATCAGTCTGTGTTTGTAGCGATCTGACTTTATGAATAAGAATATCTCAGATAACGCAACATCAGCTCGAAGTCATCCTTGTGAACTTCAAAGTCCTGAAGTTTCTAAGAAAAACTCTGTTTCTGGTCCTTTGACTGAATCTGCATTTAACTAGAAAAAATCTCTTGATGAACAGTTGGATGACCTTTCAGATGACAGTGATTCAGAAGGAGGACAAACTATTGATGACGAAGTCTCTCAATATATCAAGGTTTTTGACCATGCTTTGAATGAAAAGAAGTCAACTACTTGCTTGAGTAAATACATGGCACCTCTCTGTCAAGAAAACAGAAAACTGAGAAAACTCTTTAATGGGTATGATTGTGGATATAAACTTCTGCAATCTATCATTAAAGATCGAGAAGAAGAAGTACGCTCAAAAAGGTCCGAGTGTGACAAACTTTTTCAAAATCTCTTTGTGTTGAAAGAAAGACTTGCAGAATCTGAAGCAAGATATGACTCTCAATAAAAATGTTTCAATGACAGAGAACTCAATCTTCTTGCCAAATAAAAATCCTTGGAGACTAATCTCGCTGCGTCTCTTGATAAAGTGAAGTCACTGGAAAAGAGTCTGAGTAGATTCAATTCTATCTCTACAAAATTATCTTCTATGCTTGGAGCATGTAAAGAACATCGTGATACACGTGGTCTAGGCTATAAAGGAATAGACACTCCATAAACTAGTAAAATCAATTTTATTAAATCTAATGACTCTAGTGAAGAAACTCCTGCAACCAGTAAAGTTCCTATAAACAAGGATTTTGCCCCTTCAAAATCTACTCACATGAGAACGGAAAAGAACAGGTCCTTTAACTGCTATTATTGCGGAAATAAAGGACATCCTGAACGAAGATGTCGTTTTCGGTTAAGGAATTAAAAAATTCACAACATCCTTACATGGATGTCTAAAGAAGTTATTAAACCTGTTTCTCATCTTGTTGGAGTAAAAGGCATTGTCGGCAATCAAGAGAAGTATTGTGATAAGACATTTCTTGATTGTGATTTTGAGACCAAAAACGCCTACAATAGCAGAAGGAAGAATGGCAGAAGGACAACTGACTTCTTAAATAACTCAGAGAAGAGAAAAAGACATAGGAGAAAGGAAAAAAAAGCCAAATTCCTTTTCTCCTCCTAAAGAAGGCAGTAAACCCGAGGTGTCTGCTCCAGATTTCATTCATGTCAATAATCGAGTCTTGGAGCTCAAAATCAGCATAAATAGACTCAAGTGGAGCATCAAAAGGACAAGGAAATCAGCAAGTTCAGGTATTCCTTGTTCCCTTCTAGTTAAATCTTTTTCTTCTAATCCTAATGATGTTTCTGAAAATCTTCAAGAAGGAAAGAAAGAAGAAGTCAATATCTTGATGAGCAAAATGCTCATCAAAATACAACATGCCTACTCAATATATAACATCCTTCTTGTAATATGAAAGGATTCTTATAATTCTCAAGGAACATGTGTGTCTGTAGAAAGTAGTTGTTGTTATATCTTCTTTTACAAAACAATGATATTTAAACTTTTAAGCTTTGCTCCAGTACTTTACATGATGTAAGTTGATCATTCACTCTTGAGAGTAAGTTCTTGTTGATTGTCTTGTTTGTCAAACGATTCTCTTATGTTCCCTTGAACTAAGAAAGTCATCCCTTGTTTAGAATGATTTTGGATGTCAAGATCCTTTCTAAATTTTACTCCATCATACCTTTGGTCTTGTACCAAGGTTGTAACCATAAGTGCACGATCACCGGACCCACATGGAACGTATACGAGTATCCCTAGGGTTTCCTAAGAAACACTCATATATATATATGTGTGTATGTGTGTGTGTGTGTGTGTGTGTATGTATCATGCTTAGCTTTGGTACATATACGTTCCGTAACTTCAAAAGGTTCATCTGATATCTGTGTACGCAATGGATGGATGTAACAAGGAAGACAATGATAAGAAGGGCAAGCCTATCGAGTTTCACGAGAACCCTGTTTTCATCACCTGCTATCATGTTGTTGATTATGAGAACAAACTACCAGTTCAGATGTCATCACAGCTGGTCGGAAATCTTCTTCGAGATTTTGAGGTCGTACGTGAACAACTCGGAATTGCAACGAGGAGTCTTGATTTTCTGAAAAAAGAACTGAAGAAAGCAACTGAAGAACTCGTTCTTGTCCGATATTTAGTTGTTGGCTATGTTTAATGTGTTTTCCAAATCAAGTTCTCTAAGAGTTGATTTTATTTTGTCTAGTAAATCTTCTTATGAGAATTTTATTTCTTGTGTTTTAGGAAGAATAACTAGTTTTTGGAATAGCCATTATTGTGATTACACATAGCTATGTCCAATGTTTTCATCTTCATTGTTTTAGTTTATTTGATTAAATTCTAAAAAGTTGTTTGGAAGATGATTTTTGCAGTATTAATCTTTATGGTTTTATATATTGCAAATTTGTTATTGGGTATGTGTGTTTGCGTCCGTGAACTATGATTGTCCCATACCTTGTCAAAAGTTAAGTCTTTCGTATGTCGACTAGAAATAACACGTGCTCTAACGGCACGACATGACACGGAATAATTTTTGGTCAGAATGATTTAAATAAATACTACAAACTATGATAAGATTTATCTTGACCCATGAGAATTCGTAGCTATGAAAATCTTAGATGTTTGTCATCAAAATAATTATAAATTCAGTTACACATGCAATTGATCAAAATAATAATTTCTGATAAAAATTCTAGGTAAATTATTTTATGTTGCCCTGAAATAATAAATTTTTAGTCGATCCCCAAAGAATGGTGGTCATTGATACTGATTTGTGTTGTATTTAGATCTTTATGCTGAATCTTTATTGGATGAGAAATACATGTAATTACATCCTCTCAGAAATTCTTCCTCGACTACTGGCACTATCGTCATGTGTTCATTATCCATATGTTCTGGTGATTCTGTTCATGTATTATCCCAGTTCATCTCCATTGCATGGTTTCGGGAAAGCCAAAAATCCATTTTATCGTTTTCTTCACGGATCATCAATATGTTCGTGTACATATGATGCATGAAGTATGGTTTTCCTTCATTTTCCTCCTCAAAGGAACATCGATATTCACTCGACGATATCATTGTCTCGATTCCTCACGATATTTTTCAGCAGTCTCGATAAGTTTCGTTATCTTTTTGTCAGTTTTAGATTTAGACGTCTCCAAAGGGTGTCCTGGTCTAAATTTTGGCAGGAGAACCGTTCGTTTCGTCTCATCTTGGTTCACAGATTCCAAGTATTTGTATGCCTCATTGTTCATTGCAAATTCTTGGCCGTATAGTTATCGTAGCCGCGATTTCTTATTTTATCTGTCCTGACTTCTTTCCCTCATCCTGGACATTTGATTTGTCTGAGTTTCAACTTCCATTACGCTCCTTTGGTTTTTCTAATAATATGTTAATCATAAAAGCAATTGTTTCTTATGCATGCATACTTTATACTACGGACGTTATTTTCTTAATTGGTAAGTATTTCACTGAAATGAATTGTGATGGTAAATTAGTGATTATAGGTGGATAATACGTGTATGTAGTGAGGATGATTAGGGGGATGAGGAGTATAATCATGCGAAGAAAACCGGTAGTGGAGAGGAAGATCAGAGGAGTTAGATCGTTGATAGACACATTTTTGTGTCTAAATTGTACTCAATGTCTCTATTGTTAGTGCTCGATTTTTGTACTAATTTTGATGCTTTGTGTGTTTGTAGGTGTTTTTGGAGATACACTTGTGTGGAAAAAGTTTCTCAAAACGTGCTATTTGGACTCCCGGAGAAAAGTACTAAAGGCACCCTCAATTTGGATAAGGGGCACCTCAGTTGGGCACCTACTATTCGCACCCCCAGTTTGGTTAGGGGGACACCATCTTCAACATTTCAAAAGTTCGTTTTGGCGGGAAAATTTTATACTCAACTGTGTAACTTTCGATCGATTCTTGAAGGAGTTCTGGGTAGACTAAAGGGCTGAAACTTAATGGGTAGACGTGATATGTCCTGAAAAAGCTGGTATGAGTGTTTGTTTCGATCAAATTTGGCTGAAAAATCCGTGAGAAGAAAACAGGGCAGCACGTACACGGAAGAAGATATCCACGGGATTACAGCGAGTTAGACGTGTGATGCTCGTGTTTGGAAGAACCTAACCACTATTTGGAGTGTGAAGAAGTTAAATATGGAAATATGGAAGCTTCAGAACGCGTGAAAATCAATATCAGTGATAAAAATGAAAAGAAAATATCCGAAGAATATTTTTTCTTCAAGCCGAGTTATGGAGAATTTGATGAAGTTATGACGAGATATTTTGGTGTTGAAAGGCTATATAAGTGGCTGAGGATTAGTACGAAGGGAGGACGGATAGTTTGGGAGAGAGAGAACACAACAGAGACGAAAAATCAGAGTTTCAGAAACCTCCATTGCTGCTGCTGCACCAAGAACACGAAGAACATAAGACCCACTCTGAGCAGTCTTATTTTGCTACAGTTTTTGCGACACAACCGCAACAGTCTTATTTTGCTACAGTTTGTGCGACACAGCGGCAGCAGTCTTATTTTGCTACAGTGACAGCCGAGGGTCGTAGTTCTTTGGTTTGTAACAAATATAATTGTTACAAACCCGGTTTTGAATTATTTCTCCCTTTTCATTATTTGTAAACCCATCTTTGAGCACAAATGAAATCAACTTTTGAGCGTGTTTCCAACATGATGAGAGGCTAATTTCTCCCACAACCAAGGCAGTGAGGAAGCTATTTACGCATGAATAATTGGTAATCATTTATTTCCTCTAATTTATAATTTATAATTTATAATTCACTCAATCACTGCTTTTGCAGAGTTTTTAATTGTTTGCAAAAAATTTCTTCATTAGTTGTGATTCAATTAGATAGGTTATGCTTTGTTTAGATAATCTATGCTTAGGGATACAATTAATTTTTGAGAATTTTCCAGATTATTTGTGAATTAAGAAATAAGAGTCTTAAAAGATAATTAGAGTTTTGGATTGTTTACCATAATTTATTCATGTGTAATAGTGAAATCAGTGTCTTGGTTGTTTTATAATATCTTGAAGTCAATTTTGTAATAAGTTTTCTTTGTTTTTAAATTTTTATTAAGTCAAAAATTCATTGCCTTCACAAGTCTTAAAACAACCCTTTTATCACTATCTACAACAACTTTGAAAACACATCAAATTTTTGGCGCCGCCGACGCGGACTTGTCTTTAGGCTAGAGTTTTTAGATTTTTTTAGGTTTTTATTTGTTTTTATTTTTTATTTGTTCTTCTTTACGTTTTTGGGTTTTTGTCTTTTCTTTACAGATTTTGGAATTGGGAGAGAAAGAAAATTTTGCCAAAGCGAAAGGAGCGAAAGAATTTTTTTTTTGTTTTTATTAAAAAAAGTGAGAAAAAAAAAGAGAGACATTTTATTTTGTTTTTATCTTTTTTAGACTTTCCTTTTCTTTTGGACTTTGGACTTGGACATTTGGACATTCTTTTATTTTTAAACCCTACGGAAGGGTAGCATTAAATATTAACCTGTTTGCAGAGAAGGACGGTGATTACGATATCACCTCGGCCCCTCGGGTTCGTACACGACATTGGAGTTGTGGCCCGAGTCGACTTCAGCGGTTCATCCCCCGTCTGGAACGGGAGGTAAGTTTGTCGAAACACTCGCGAATCCCCTGTCAGCGAGTTACTATTTTCCTTCGTTTGCATATATGCTGAGGACTTGAAAACGGCTGCTTTAATTTCCTAGTAAAGGGCAAGGACTGGCCATACAAGATAAGGGTTCGGATTTCATCACCGTTCTCTTCTTGCCCGCCTTAGGAAAACAAAACCAAACGCGAACCTAAACCTAAAATTTTGAATAGAACGAGACCCATAGGGTAACGAGCTTAATAGGAAAGTCGTTCGAAAAATATTGGTTACTCTTTTGAGCATACTTCGAAGTTCATGATGGTTTCTGTGAGTTGAATGCGTGACTGCGCCGCCTTGGAATGCGGTGAGGCCTTGGGTATCAAAGCTCTACGCAGCTTCCCTCGCCTCTATTCAACTTACTTTGACTCGGATTGATTCCAAAGGGGTTTTCTAAAATTGTAACGAATTCCCATTCGAAGGATTAGAAGCTGGTCTAGAAACAATCTAAGTGGAGCCATCATGCTTTTTGTTTGCTAGAAATCAGTAAGTTTGCTGTGGTGGAGTTAGCCTTGTTTGTGTTTGTATAGAACTTCCCTTCCTTTTAGGATTTTTTCTTTTTCTTTTGTTTTTTTTAGTGTATGCTCGAAAGGGATTGGAAAAGAAACACTCTAGGTCGTTTGATTAGTGATAAACCTAGTAGTTCTTCTTGTGAAGGCGGGGAGCTCGAAGACTCTTCTTTTGAGAGCCCCGTTTTTGGAAACTTCAGTTTTGAAAATCTGTCTCTTCGTGAGGAAGGTACCCCTAGTACTTCAGCTGTGCCAGCGATGGCAACTTTGAAAGATTACATGTTCCCAACTAGGACCAACCGAGATTCGTGCATTAAATTGCCAGCCAGTACGGCTAATTTCGAGATAAAACCTAGTATTTTTCAGATGATCCCTATGTTCTTAGGAAAAGATGATGAGAACCCTTATTTTCATATTAGGGACTTTGAGGAAATATGTGGGACAGTTAGAATAAAAGACCTCACTGATGAAGTTTTGAAACTTAAGATGTTTCTATTTTCCCTGAGAGATAAAGCCAAGACCTGGTTGAACAACCTACCATCTGAATCCATTGAAACATGGCAGGAACTTATTGCTGCTTTCTATATGAAATTCTACCCTAAGCATAAAACAACAGCTGTTAGGCAGAAAATTGGTGCTAGTGTGCAACAAGAGGGAGAGTCTCTTTATAGGTTTTTGGAGAGATTCAATGATATCCTATCCCAGTGTCCTCACCATGGATTTGATAAGATGAAACTTGTTAAGATTATTTATAATGGTTTAGACTATTCGACCAAATCCATGGTCGAGTCTATGTGCGTCGGTGAGTTCACCAGTAAAAATGTTGATGATGTTTTTACCTTCTTAGGAGCTATTGCTGAAAAATCCCAACAATGGGAGTCTTGTGTTGAACCCCCTAAAAGACTCTTGGTCAATAAAAATAGCACCAATGTGGTAGATACAAGCTTCGAGTCAGATGCTAGTTTGCTGCTTTGTCTAGAAGGTTAGAAGCTTTGGAATTGAATCAGCCTAAATATAGGTCTCTTGTTGAACCTTATGATAGGATTAGAGCCGCTCAAGTCTCTAGTTGTGGAGTAGAGCCCAATAACTCGTTTTTGGAAGGTCATGTTAGTGAAGAACAAGCCCATGCTGTCTATAACAACGCTAGGTTTGAGAACCGTCAGAAGTTTGACCCATACTCAGAAACCTACAACCATGGTTGGAGAAACCATCCTAATTTTTCTTGGTCTAAGGAACAGAATCAAGGTCAGTCTAGTAATTCTCAGCCTCCCCCCAGGTTTTGGTTATGCTAAGAACTCTTCAGGTCAACCCCAGTTTCAGAACCCTTCGGATAAAAAGATCACAAGTTTAGAAGACACTCTAGCCTCGTTTATTAAAAACTCTGATAAGATCAACCTAATGGTTTTTCAAGGGATAGAAGAAAGTAAAAATATAGGTTATGCTAACTCCCAAGCTATTTCTGAGTTAAAAAACCAGGTTAGTCAGATAAATGAATCTTTGAGGGGAAAAGGTAAGTTTCCTAGTCAAACTCAACCCAATCCTAAAGCAGAGAAATCGTACAATCATGTGAACTCTATTACAACCCTTAGAAGTGGAAAGAAAGTTGACAACAAGGTTGCCATGCCTGATAGTGAACATGTTTTAGTTCACCCTTCTGAACCAGAAAATGAAGAGACTGGTAGAGTCTCTAAAGAGACCAATGAGGGTCCTGCTGAGCCCGACTTTGTTCCCAGAGCCCTGTTCCCCCAACTGCTAGTTCCAACTAAGAGGGAGTCCAACTTTAATGATATATTGGAGGTTTTTAAGCAGGTTACTATCAACCTACCATTGTTGGATGCGATTAAGCAGATTCCCGCTTATGCTAAGTTTCTGAAGGATTTGTATACGCGAAAGCGTAAGCTTAGTGTCCAAAAGAAAGCCTTCCTAGCTAGTCACGTGAGTTCCATTATTCAGAATACCGCTACTCCTAAGTATAAAGACCCAGGTTCCCCTACCATTTCTTGCATAATAGGTAAATACCGTGTTGAGAAAGCTTTGCTTGACTTAGGAGCCAGTGTGAATTTACTTTCATACCATGTGTACCTTAAGCTATGACTTGGTGATATGAAACCTACCCAGATGACACTTCAGTTAGATGATAGGTCCGTTAAAATTCCTCGTGGTGTGATCGAGGATGTTCTTATTGAGGTCGACAAGTTTATTTATCCAGTGGATTTTGTTATCCTAGATACCCAACCTGTCCCTGACCTAGAGAACCAGATACCAGTGATTTTAGGTCGCCCATTTTTAGCAACATCCAATGCGATCATTAATTGTCGAACTGGTATTATGAACTTGTCTTTTGGTAATATGACTATTGAGCTGAACGTCTTTCATATTAGTAAGTTACCCTCTGAACTAGATGACTCGAGCATAGAAGAGGTAAACATGATAGGAACATTAGTTGAGGAGTCATTACCAAACAGTTTGTTAGAAGATCCGTTAGAAAAATGCCTAGCTCACTTTGGGATTGATTTCGATGATGATAATGTGATTAATGAGGTGAATGCTTTGTTAGATTCAACCCCTTTGTTAGACATTAGTAACGGATGGAAACCTAAGTTCGAACCACTACTAGTTTCTAAGTCTATCCTCGTTCCTTCATTAGAAGAGCCTCCTAAGTTGGACCTAAAACCATTGCCAGATACCCTGAAGTATGTGTTTTTAGGCCCGTCTGAGACTTTACCTGTGATTGTTTCTTCAGAATTGGATAGTGATCAGGAAAGTAGGCTAGTGACCGTCCTTCAAAACAACAAGGAAGCTTTAGGGTGGACCATAGCAGACATTAAGGGTATAAGTCCTACTGTTTGTATGCATCAGATCTATTTAGAGGAAGATACCAAACCTTCTAGGGAGATGCAACGAAGATTAAACCCTAATATGAAAGAAGTAGTTCGAACCGAGGTTCTTAAGCTGTTAGATGCAGGCATTATCTACCCCATTTCAGACAGTAAGTGGGTCATCCCCGTTCAGGTTGTTCCCAAGAAATCCGGTATTACTGTAGTCCAGAATGATAACAATGAGTTAATCCCGACCCGAGTGACCACGGGTTGGCGTGTTTGTATTGACTATAGGAAATTGAACAAGGTCACTAGGAACGACCACTTTCCCCTTACCTTTATCGACCAAATGCTAGAGAGATTAGCTGGACATAGTCATTACTGTTTTCTAGATGGCTACTCAGGCTACAATCAGATCGTTATTGCCCCAGAAGACCAAGAAAAAACTACTTTTACATGTCCCTTTGGTACCTTTGTGTATAGACGCATGCCTTTCGGGCTATGTAACGCCCCTGCGACTTTTCAGCGTTGCATGAGAGCTTATTTTCCGATATGGTAGAAAAGTTTTTAGAGGTCTTTATGGATGATTTTTCAGTGTTTGGTTCGTCTTTCGATGAGTGCTTGCATCATTTGTCATTAGTGTTGACTAGGTGTAAGGAAAAGAATCTAGTGCTTAATTGGGAGAAATGTCATTTCATGGTTCGATCAGGAATTGTCTTAGGGCATATCGTATCTTCTAAGGGTATAGAGGTAGATAAAGCCAAAGTTGACCTTAACAAGACTTTACAGGTCCCAAAAACCGTAAGAGATATTAGGTCATTCTTAGGGCATGCAGGTTTTTATCGTCGATTCATTAAGGATTTTAGCTTGATTTCTAGACCTCTTTGCAACTTGCTTGCAAAAGATGTTAAGTTTTTCTTTAATGATTCTTGTTTAGAGGCTTTTGAGAAGCTTAAGACTTTACTCACTACCGCCCCCATAGTCCAGGCACCCAACTGGAACTTATCCTTTGAGATCATGTGTGATGCTTCGGATTATGCTATTGGTGTTGTGTTAGGTCAGCGAGAAAACAAATTACTTCATGTGATTTACTATGCTATCAAAACTCTAAATGATTCCCAGTTGAACTATACCACTACCGAGAAGGAACTGTTAGCCATTGTGTTTGCCTTAGACAAGTTTAGACCCTATCTCTTAGGTTCTAAGATCGTCATATATACTGATCATGCTGCTTTGAAATATCTTTTGTCTAAGAAGGATACGAAACCTAGATTGATTATGTGGATACTTTTGTTGCAAGATTTTTCTCCAGACATTAGAGACAAAAAGGGTGCCGAAAATGTAGTAGCAGACCACTTGTCTAGGCTAGTTGTTGATTCCCATGATGAATCCCTTCCTATAAGGGATAGCTTTCCTGATGAACAACTGTTCTTTGTTACCCAAGCACCTTGGTATGCAAATATAGTGAATTATCTTGTTATTGGTCGAATGCCCCAACATTTGGGTAAACAAGATCGTTCTAGGTTTTTAGCCGAGGTTAAGCACTTCTTTTGGGATGATCCTTATTTATTTAAGTATTGTCCAGACCAGATTATTAGGAGATGTATACCTGAGAGTGACCAGTCCAGTATTATTTCCTTTTGTCATGATCATGCTTGTGGGGGTCACTTTAGTGCTAAGAAGACTGCTGCTAAGATATTGCAGTGTGGATTCTATTGGCTTTCGTTGTTTAAAGACTCCCATAGTTATTATGTTACTTGTGAGCGTTGCAAGAAATTAGGAACCATTTCCCGTAGGAACATGATGCCCTTGAACCCTATTTTAGTTGTTGAGGTCTTTGATGTGTGGGGAATTGACTTTATGGGTCTGTTTCCTAATTCTTTTGGTAACCTATACATCCTTGTCGCCGTAGACTATGTCTCTAAGTGGATTGAGGAGGTTGCGTGTAAAACCAATGACCATAGGGTTGTGATTGAGTTCTTGAAAAATAATATACTTACACGTTTTGGTACACCGCGAGATATAATTAGTGATGGAGGGTCGCACTTTTGTAATGGACCTTTTAGGCTTCTGATGAAAAAATATGGTATTATACATAAGGTAGCTACCCCGTATCATCCGCAGACTAGTGGTCAGGTAAAGGTTTTAAATAGGGAAATAAAATGTATATTAGAGAAAACAGTTAATCCTAATCGGAAAGACTGGTCGCCTAGGATTACTGATGCCTTATGGTCTTACCATACTGCGTTTAAGACCCCCATTGGAATGTCGCCTTATCGTCTTGTGTATGGAAAGGCATGTCATTTACCTGTTGAGTTAGAACATAGAGCTTATTGGGCTGTTAATCAACTAAATTTTTCACTTGACAAGGCAGGAGCCCATAGGAAACTCCAGCTCAATGAGTTGGATGAGATTCGTATAGATTCTTACGATAATGCTAAGGAGTATAAGAACACAATGAAACTTGTGCATGATAGAAATATTTTATGGAAGTCATTTTCTCCAGGTCAAAAATTTCTTCTGTATGATACCCGTTTACATCTTTTCCCTGGGAAGTTACGTTCTCGGTGGACGGGTCCTTTTATTGTTCGCACTGTCTTTCCTCATGGAGCTGTTGAAATTGAGACACCGGATGGTAGTAGTTCTTCGAAGGTTAACGGTCAGAGATTGAAACCCTTTTTAGAGCCCTTTCCTACAGGTGATGTTGAGGAGGTCCCTCTGGAGGACCCTGTTTACCCTTGATTGACCACCGAGGAAGTTGTATGTTGTATATTAGTTTTTGATTTTCTTCACCCAGGTACTATCTTTCCAACTTCTCCTCGTGTTATTTTACTTTTGGTATTGCTCTTTCATTAGAAACATTGAGGACAATGTTAGATTTAAGTTTGGGGGTGGGGAAGAACTTTTTAGCTGCACTTTTGAAACTTCTAGCGTCACATGGTATCCGGTTAGCTAAGTTTACATACTGTTTCTCACCGAAAAGATAGAAATTGGAATGCTAGGGATAACAACCTTTTGAGACATTAGAGAAAAATACATTGAGATTCTTGAAATTCAGGAGAGAACTTGTTCCTTTTAGAGGGTAACCTGATGGACCTAACCATACATGATGGAAAGGCAAGTAGGTCAGGAAATGCTAGAAAGACAAAGCAACCTCACAATGTAGTCTTAGTTACTGGATTGCGACTCTCTCTCAGTAGAAACTTATCATCATCAACAAGCGGAGCGACATCAAAATCTATGAAGAAAGTTGAAGATGTTTTAGGTTTAGAAACAACAATGGAAAAAGATAATTCAAACATGATAAGAGGCTAATTTCTCCCACAACCAAGGCAGTGAGGAAGCTATTTACGCATGAATAATTGGTAATCATTTATTTCCTCTAATTTATAATTTATAATTCACTCAATCACTACTTTTGCAGAGTTTTTAATTGTTTGCAAAAAATTTCTTCATTAGTTGTGATTCAATTAGATAGGTTATGCTTTGTTTAGATAATCTATGCTTAGGGATACAATTAATTTTTGAGAATTTTCCAGATTATTTGTGAATTAAGAAATAAGAGTCTTAAAAGATAATTAGAGTTTTGGATTGTTTACCATAATTTATTCATGTGTAATAGTGAAATCAGTGTCTTGGTTGTTTTCTAATATCTTGAAGTCAATTTTGTAATAAGTTTTCTTTGTTTTTAAATTTTTATTAAGTCAAAAATTCATTTCCTTCACAAGTCTTAAAACAACCCATTTATCACTATCTACAACAACTTTGAAAACACATCAATCGTGTTCAAGGCATTTCTTTTAGCATTAAGTCTACTCTGCCCTTATTTCGTCCATAAATATTTGTCTCCGATTTACTTAAAATAGGAAAAAAGTGAGTTATATGAACCCTAATTATGTAATACACGTTCTAAATTTTAGCCTCAATTATGATGCCCCTGTTTGTAGCATTTATTTGTGGAGTAAGTTCTGAAAAGGCTAGCAGCAAAAGCGACCGAGATACCAAATGACTGATTTAAAGAAATTAAAACATTTAAATGTAGAGAATCGGGTTTCGTTTCGTTCAATAATACCTAGAATGATGAAGGTATGCTTGTAGCGTTAAATCTACTGAATCTCTTAATTTTCTCCATAACAATAACATCAAGAGTTGAAAAGCTGAAGGTGAATCATGAGAATAAAAAAAAAGATTTGGTGATAGTGATGGGTCAGTAATTGAAGATTTAGATGAAAACGCTCAATCGTGTTGTTATGGAGGAAAAGACAATCATGATCAAGAAGATAAAAAAATATAATTTAGTAGCTTCGGAGGAAAAAAGGAAACCACCCAAAAAGTCAAGAAGGTTTATGAAAAGATTGAGGTTTAGTGTAAGTGTATCTTTGAAAAGGAATGCGACTCCAAGCTAGATTGTTATCTCATTTGCAAGGCTGCAAAAAATGCAAGCTTGCGCGTCTTCATGGATTTAAAATAGTATTTCTTTTTTCACTAAAATTAGAATAATTAATTGGGGGATAAAAAAAGGAATTGGGGGATATTTGATTACTTCCCCAAACCCATGGTGTGTGCTAAGGGGTGATTTTTGGGTATGAAAATACTAAAATACCCTTTGATTAATTAAAAAATATTATGAAAAGACCATTATACCCTTTCTCCTAAAACATAAAAATCAAATAACCAAAACATATCCCCCATTCTCTGAATTCACTACCGACACTGACCTAGGTTTAGGTTTTTGAAAAAAAAAATTCATCGTTCTTCATCCGTTCTTCGTCGATTAATCGTCGATTCAAAAATTTCTTCGTCGATTAACCTACCCAAATCATAAACAATGCCTCCACGAAAGAAAACGAATGCCAAATCGAACTCAAAATCGATTGCTCAACAAAAACAGGAACAAAGAATTGCTAAGATTGCTCAAGAGCAAGAAGAAGAACAATAAGCGGATTCGGACAATCAACCTCTCGCAACCATGGCTTCTGTGAGAAGGTAAATGATTTTAAACTACTTTATGAGTGTGTTAATCGATTTATAGCAATGGGTTTAGGTTAGAACCGCAAACCCTAACTGAAACAGTTGAGTTTCAGTGATTACCGGCACTGAAATATGTATGAATACAGTGCCGGTTTTACCTTCTGGTATTCAATCTAGGATGAATGCAATGCTGGTTTCACTCCGCAGATTCACCAGAAACTGAATTTTAGATACCAGCATAGAATTTGGGTCGAATTCCCTGCCGTTTCTTGGTACCGGCAGTCATTTATAACTATTCGTGTATGCCGGTAGTGGTCTAAAAACATACAGGAGAGTTTATGAATTTGTCACCAGTACCGGCATAGACATTTGGTTCCATTGTATGTCGGTTTATAGTACCGGCATTTTTTTGTGAAAATTCGAGCATGCCGGTAGTGTACTTAAACCATACAGGAGAGTTTATGAATTTATCACCAGTACTGGCATACATTTTTAGGTTGATTTGAATGCCGACACCAGGTTATGGCATGAAACTGATTTATTTCGAGAATGCCGGTAGTGGACTAAAAACATACAAGAGAATTACATATGATTACCGACATTGTCGACAGTCATTGTTTAATGCCGGAACAGACAACCGGCGTGCTTTGTTTCAGTAAGTCAATGCCGGTGGAAAAACTGAAAGTGAGTTGTCTCACCTTCATTTCCTGTGATTTTATGATATCGGTCAAAAGCCAAGGAGGCTAACAAAAGAAAAACTAAAGATGTTGTCACTAAGAGAAGAAGGAAGGACGGTCTTGATACTCCTCAATCTCTCCCTCCTCGAGGGAAAGATGAAGGTCGTAAAAAGCGTTTGGGGGCTGAGACAAGAGGGATAATTTGGGAGATGGTGGTGACCGTAGTCAAGCTGTAATCCGTGATCACGATGATCAAGATGAGCAAGATGAAGAGGAAAGTGAGGATGAAGATAATGTGGTTACTCCAAGTCAATTAGCAAGCCAAAGCGAATTTGGTGGGCCAAGTCAACAACCAACACAAGGAAATGGCAAGAAGGCCAATGGCAAAGTGAAAGTTAAAGGTTCCCACCTTCCTCATATTAATGACATGATACATGACCTCGAACGTGGTATAATTTGGGGTGAAGCTCCGGAACCGAAAACACTATTTGGATACAAGCACTCGTGGGCTCGTACTATCTATCAAACCTATGTAAGTATTTTTTATCTTGTGCATATATATTGTTGTGTATTTATGTAAAATATCTTAATTGTATTGTCTCCTAATTGTAGGATCATACGAAGGTTGTGCGTGTTTGCCGAAACCAAGCCGCGGATTGTTGGAAATTGTCCGATGAATGTGAAAAGGTCCAAAAAATAATAATGGAATCTGGTCTATATGCTTTGGTTGAAAATTATGTGAAGCCTGATTCTGTGACTGTCAATTGCTTCGTCGAAAGGTATCATGGTGAAACCGATACCATGCACTTCCCTTTTGGGGAGATGACCTTCATCCCTGATGATGCTCAGAACAATCTAGGCTTGAATGTTACCGGCAAATCAATTGCAGAAGGAGTTGAGTCTCTGGACCTAGAATGGTCGAAGTTGCACGCTCTGACTAAGAAGCTGTTGGGTTGGGACTACAAAACTTCTGTGGAGAGCTTTTATGAATTCAAGTCTGGTAGGAAAAAGACAATCAAGTTGACGCTGCTTAAGAAAAAGTTTGAAAACACAAAGCAAAGAAGTTTGGAAGATGGATGGGACCCTGAAGAAATTCGTTATACTGCCGCTGCATACCTGTTATACATCTTGGGCACTAGAGTATTCCCTGACACTAATGGCAACAGGGTTAGTGCGAACTACCTTCAGTACTTGGATCCATTGGAAGATGTCTATGGTTATTCTTGGGGCACCGCGGTAATGACACATTTGATGATGGAGATGATAAGTGCCTCTAAGGCTAAAACCAACCAATTTGTCGGGAATTTCACTCTACTGCAGGTAATTTTGTTTTTAAACTTATGTTATTATGTATATTGTTCACATGTACCCTTATCATGAACTTAGAAACAAAACTTATTGCTTCACCTTGGAATAGGTGTGGGCTTATGTACACTTCCCCACCTTGTTCAAGGACTGGACCTCCTTGAAGATCAAAGACCTTCCCGAACCCGATACGCCTATAGCTAGGAAATACGAGTTCAACAACACTCCTAAGCCCGATAACATATGTCGACTGATCGATATGAGGTTGGATTTGGACGCGATGAGTACCCAAGATGTTGTATTCGACCCTTACAAGGAGGTTAGAGGAAACCGCCAAGTTTTGAGGTATGCTAACGTTGCATTCTACCATGGGCCGTTGTTCCACCCAAAAGGATATGTTATGGCCAATCCTACACGTGTGATGAGCCAACTTGGATTCAAGCAATTATCACATATCAAGACGGACTCTTTTCAATGTTTTGTTCTTGACCTTTCTCGGTGCTATTCAACTCCTAATCGGTTGCATGTAGAGTATGATCCAAAACAGGATCCAACAGATTGGAGGGATAGGGAACCACGTCGTTTGGTAGATATTAGCCAGTGGGATAAGTGGGAGCTTGTGGAAAACGGTGATGAGGTTGATCCCAACTACATGGAAGATTACCTGCAATGGTCACATCCTTTTGTCGTCCGTTCCAACTCTCGCACCGCCAACTCCCGCACCGCCACCACCTACGATCGCTCAACTGAATAGGACCGTTGGATTGCTAGTAAGTATTGTTAATTACTTAGTCGTTTAATGTACACATAATCTTATATTACCATATATATACTAATTATGTGTTGTATGTATGAAACTAGCGGCGTCGGCTTGGCAAGTTGAGGAAGCAGTTATGTTGCAAGTACTATGAAGGAGCGGGGCTATCCAATGAAGAAGTGAAGGAAGTCGTGGAGAAGCTTGATAAAATTGAAGAAACCGACCCTATTGAAAGGGATTTGTTCGGTAAAATTAGGAAGAAACCGGCACAAAAGAAGCAAAAGACCAATTGATTAACTATTTAGTTGTGTTTCTTTTTCTGGATGGTGGTTGTTACGTCTTGAACAATTACGAACTTGTTTTCGTTTGTACCTCATGGTTAACTTTTTAGTTGTTTGGTTTTCTTTTAGTTTATGTTACCTGGATTAAGAACATTTAAGCAGAATCCAGTTGTTTGGTTTGTGTTGAACATGTTTAGGTTTCGAGTGATTGCTTTATGTTGAACATGTTTAGATTTCTAGTGAAATGTTATTTTTGCAAGATTTAGTTACTACAGCTTCTGGCATGGAAAATCTTTGGTTCAACAATGTCGGTACAGGTTCCGGCATGCGAGAAAATTACAGTTCATTGCCGGTTTCTGGTACCGGCAAAGAAATGTTTCATAAAACCATACCGGAACTAGAAGATTAAAAATTTCATGTTCCTGTACAGAAATTGGAAGGTACCGGCATAGTCATTTTTCTACAAGCTATGCCGGTTTTATGATTTTTTCCCAAATTTTATAGTCGACAGAAAACCGACACTGTAATATTGGTTGCTTCTATGCTGGCAGTCTGCTAGTTTTGAGTATAAATCCATTTCGAATGTTCTTTTATTTCATTCCTAAGAAGTCTATTACATTGGATTTGATACTTTAAATTAAAACATGCTAAAAAACATAGAATGAATTACATTTGGGTAAAGACTAACTATTTACATCCCTTTTCAACAATTGCGGAACCTTTGAGCGTTTCCCGAATCTGTTCGAAGACATCGTCTGGGATGGGGGTGTCAAGGATCATCTTCATTGGTTCTTCTTCTCTTTCAACATATTCCTTTCCCTTCATATAACACCCATCACACCCATCGATAGGCTTGCATTGGCCCTTGTGGTTTTCTCTTGACTCTGCTAGTTCAACAGCTTTGTCAAACCGTTGAAACTCATCGCACTTTGGGTGATTCAAACACCTTAGAAACATTCTTCCATTTTCAGCATCATCAGTTTTTGCAATCCAAAACCGGCGTGTTCCATCACAGCTTCAACACTTTGAATAAATAAAAGGACAATCCATGGCTAGATGAGAAGGTGACTTGCAAATTTTACACTTGCAATGATGACTCTGTAAGAGAAGATTATATTAGTTATGCGTCATAGTAGTGAAGATTATATTGTTAGTAATGTTTATTCTACTTATTTTGCAAATAGAGCTAGATGATGAATCTCCCATCCCTTGTGAAGCTTTAACCATGCATGCTTTCTTGAGAAAAAGGATTTTTGTTATTTGGTGGGTGGTTTGTGTAGATTTTTCCCAGGAATGGGGGGTATTATATACAAATGAATCACCAACGGTCTTATTTTTCAAAAAGCTAGCCGTTTTTTTTTTTAATTTCACAAATACCGGCATAGTCGCTATTATAGATCCAATGCCGGTTCTTTGTAACGACATTGAATGTTGTTGTACAAACATGCTGGTAATGGTTGCATATTTGTCCCAAAATCCACGATAACGAAGAAATTGATTCATCCTTTCCATTGAGCTTTTCTCAAAAGACACCTTGATCCTATTGATATCAGCCTTAAAGTATTGCTCCATTGCCTCGGTGACCGTAACCACATTGCCTTGACCGGACTGGATGAGATCTTTAAATCTCCCATGAGCGGACTCCGCTGCACTAGTTGCTTCAGTCTTGAAGTGTTTATACCGGTTTGTCCATGCACGCACAAATTTTTCCTTGAACTTATCCAACCATTGAGTCCGACAATACCAGACGGCAGTCGGATAAACTTCGTTCCAATCGGCAATAAACTTCTTCAATTTCTTTTCGTACATAACCTCGGTAAGAGACCAATAAACTTTATCCAAATCTCTTAGAAATTACAACCACTTTTTATGATTTTCCGCATGTTCTTTGTCCACTCGCTCCTTTATCTTGCCTCTCTCATCTTCTTCTTCTTCGGGGGATAGTTTGTTTTTTCGAACATCTTCCTCTAGTTGAACAATCATTCTCTTCTTAATATCCGCCTTAGTGGGTTCAAACAAGGCATGGAAAGTTTTTATGATATTTTGACGTATATGATATGTACATAGGAAATTTTGTGCGTCCGGGAAGACGTCGGATATTACTTTCATTAATGCATCATTTTGATCGGTTACGATCACCCACGGAAGTTGATTTTACCGAAAGAATAATTTCAACTGTCGTAATACCCAATGATAATTATAGTCCCTCTCGTTTTCCATTAAACACCAAGCCAATGTGAATATTACCTTGTCCGAGGTTTTCCCCACGATGTTGAACAACGGCATATTGCATTTGTTTGTCTTGTAGGTAAAATCCATCATAAGAACACCACAACATGTATTTGCCAATTGTGAAAGCAAAGGATGCGAAATGAATATTTGAAGGGGCTTCTCGTCCGACCCTCTTTTAATGATACGCGTGTAGTTGTAATCCCAAGCCATCTTCTCAAATTCTTGCATAACGGACCTCCCTTCCCATTCCACCCTTCTAATAGTTGTTTGTCCGCTATAAATTGTACGTAGAGAAGACATGTTGGACTCATCCTTTTCCTTGAAGCCTCTGAGAATTTGTATCGGTTTGATAAGTTCTTTGGTCAATCTCTTTACATCCTCGAACTCATGAGGTTTCAGTCTCGCAACTAGGGAGTGACCAACAAAATCTTTCAGATCCCGATGGTTATGACAGCCACACAAAACCTCACAATCCCAATTGTTCATGTCATTTAAACGGAAAACAAGCTTAAACGGGAAATCATTCTTCCTCGTACGAGTCTTGTATACCCTATTAGTCTTCTTTGGATATACATAATCCTTTCTCTTGTGGCTATTCTTCTCCTTATATTTCCCACTTCTGTCGCAAGCCATCTCAAAACGCCTCTTTGAACGTTCGGTATTCCTCACCAACACACACATGTTCTTAAGAGCCGTCTCTTTGGCCCAAGAGATTGCTTCATTTCGATCTATTATTCCCTACATAAGATCAATTTCACATTCATTAGAAGGTTCATTACTAGCAGTCCATTAGTAAAGTATTCTTTGGTCACATACCGGAGGTATTTTATAGTATTTCGACGTATCCCGATAAAGCAGCTTTGCATTTTTTGGATCAATATATGTCACCACCTAAATATCGAACGAAAATTGGTTCCAAACGAAATTAAAACACTATACCGGAAATAAGTACCGGCATGCTCGACCAATGTTCCGGCATTGTCGAACTTAGCCAAAACTGAAGACCAAATTTGAAACATATTCCGGCATACATTATTCATTAGACAGCAATGCCGGAAAACAAGGTGCCGACACTGTCGTAATTTATTGTCTCAAGCCGGTACACGCTACCGGCATTCCAATTAATTGATATGTAATGCCGGTATTTAGCTCTGGAAAACATTTATTCCTGTATGTTTTTTTGTAGGTGCCGGCATTCTAAATTTGAAACTCAACAACGCCGGTTCCACTGCCGGCATTCTCGAAATTGATGGTACCACGCCGGTAACTGGTTCCGGCATTGATGGTTATTAATTATTCATGCCGGTTTTTGGGTTTACATGGAAATGTTTCCTATATGTTTTTCATGCAGTTCCGGCATGGTAACCTATCAATGAACCCATGTCGGTTTAATATTTCGTAGTATATTCCTTGGTAGGTAAAAAAGTTAGCTGCGTACCGGCATAGTTTTTTGGTAGAATACTATGGCGGATCAATATTCAAATTGGGGGATATCGCTTTACCGGCATGGTCGTAATATGAATACCATGCCGGTAACGCGTCTGCCGGCATGTTATTCATACTACGACCATGCCGGCACCGAGATTTTACAGTTGAAAAAATGGCGGGTTTAAAGAAAAAAATCGATTTTTCAACCTCCTAGTAGCTTTACCTGTGTATTGGGGATGCTTGCATATTGTGCAAGTTTACTTTCTTGTGTAGCTTCTTCGAAAAACTCTCCATACTCGTCAAAATCATCATTCAAGGGTGTTGGATTAACAAAGAGTTGCAATTGAGAGTTGTTGTCGTTAGCTCCTTGTTGTAGTAGAGCTAAAGATTCAGCAGCTGCAATTCTCTCCTCACAATCTTCTTCCATTTTCACAAAAAAAATTCCACTCAAAAATATTTTTCCCTCCTTCTACTCTCATCTCACTCACCCAAATTCAAATAAAACACACACTAATCATTTATCAAAAATCTTAAGATTTTACTAATTATTATTAATCACTAATCCTGATTAGTGAGGGTAGATTAGGTAATACGTAAAATACTTAGATAAGGGGTGATCCCGAATTGATATCTGGAACCAGTTTTTGTCCTTTTCTTATATCCCCCAATTCCTTTTTTTTATCCCCCAATTAATGGTTCTAAAATTAAATTAGGCCTACGATTGAAGTGAAAAGTTTTGACGATTCATTATTTGGATAGTTCTCAATTATATGTATTTTTTTTTCGATTATTCCCAACAACAAAAAAAAATGAATCAAATGAAAATGAATATTATGTATTCTTAACATAATGTTCTTTGTTCATTACAGGTTGATGAAGGGAAGCTAGTTTATTTCAAGGCAGAAATAAGGGGTTTACACGTTGTAACCGCAAATGTCCAAATATTATTTGTTGTAGGTTGATGAAGGTAGGCTAATTCGATTTAAAAAAGATATGAGTTAATTTTTTTTTATTTAAAAAAAAAGGAGTTTTACATAGTTGTAGCATTTAAATGGTAAGGATTTTTTTGTTGGAATATAATTTTTTTAACTGGTGAGGAACTAATTATGGGGGTTATCAATGTATATATCAATAATTGAAGGAGGTTACGAATCTTACATCTGTCGGATGTCTTTGGCCGGGGTGAGACTGGGATGGTCGGATGAAACGTTTGTCTCTCAAAATATTATCCAACCGTCAAAGCCTCAAAAACCCTTTCTTTTTTCTTTTTTTTTTTGACTCGTATCTTTTTGCATTCAACTGTATTTGAATCAACATACTTGCATATTATTATTCAAAATCATATTTAAATGTATATGAAATAAATAAATAAATAATTTTATTTTTTATGTTGGCAAAAGTTCTAACGATGTTCTTTATTTCCGGGTTGATAAAAGATGGATAATTTGTTAAGATATCTTTTAACAAATAATTTTTTGTATATAGGATAATTTTTTCTATTTTTTTTTATCAATTAAAGGTAAGGATTTTTCGTTGGCATCTTAATTCTTTTAATTGGTTAGGAGCTAATTATGAGGGTTATCAATGTATATATCCATAATTGAAGGAAGTTACAAATCTTACATCCATCGGATGTCTTTGAATGGGATGAATTCTTTCCCTCTGCTACCGGGAACCATTATTCTGAAACCCAAGATTAAGCTGAATTAGGTCTTTTGTCTAAATAATGTCCATACCTACACTGTAAAATTATCCATATAAATCATCCAAAAGTAAACAATTAATCATTTAAGTAATAGTATGTACGTATATTTATAAATATATATATATATCTCACTTATGCTTTAGAAAAAGAAGAAAAAAAAGACTCACTTCCCATCAGGTACGCATTGCCACCACCAAATCACAATCAATGCATAAGTGATATTATGATTTCATTTAATGTTACTTTAAATATCTTGAGTTAAGTGGTTATCCACTAATTAAAGGTTAATAAATTTGAATTCATAATGAAATAGGTTACAAAAACGACAACCATCAGCTGTCTTTAGCTGAGATGAGATTGTGATGGCCGGATGCAACGTTTGTCTCTCAAAATGTTATCCGACCGTCCAAGGCTAAAAAACCCATTCTATTTTGTATTATAGATATGCATGTATTGATAAAAGAATGAATGAACTTTTGACATGAAAAAAGTTTTAAGTCTATTATATGTCATTATGCAAATATTGATGGAAGATAGGATGAACTTTTGTTTACGAGGATTATGTCTATTGTATGTCATTGTGCAAATAGTGATGGAAAATAGAATGAATCCTTGTCTATTCCGCAGTATTGATCTTCCCTGATCCATATTCTTTATGTATATACTGTGCGACTCCGTAAGTTCTCTTATGTTGAGCATTTACGATTAAATTAATCATGGGTTTTCTTGTGGTTAATTTAGTTGAGTATTTTTGGATTCAAATTCATATTCGTATGTAATTTGTTATGTCCAAAGAAATGATTCTTTTCGTGTGAAAGTAAGGTCTCTCGTGTTGTTCTTTCGGGAATGACATTTTATGGGGGAGAGTTCTTAATTGAACTTGCAAAATCTTTGTGGGGAGTGCGGTTGTGGAATTTTATAGGAGTTATCTTGTATCTTTATAAACTCCTTGATGAAAGCATTTAGCTTCGGCTATATGATTGCATCTAAAAATTTTATATGTGCCTTCTTATTGTCATGAAATGTCTCTATGGAAATTTCATTAGGATCCCACTAGTTTTCGTACCTTTGCCAATTTTATTGACAAAAAGGGGGAGAATTAATGTGTAGTTCACACTACAAATACATATGGTTTACGAATCATTATGTAAAGGGGAGTGGTTTCCATGTGAGATGGAGTATTGACTAAGGGGGAGTGATACATATCACAATAGTATTGTTGTCGAAGTTGTGGTACAATTGAACTTTGATGCTGTGTAATAATACTATGACACTGGTAACAATGATCGAGAATTCTTGTTTTCTCATTGTTATAGCTACGGATTTTCAACAACGATGATACTAAACTTACGACCTTTGGAATCATTGGAGTACTTGGAAGTGACGAAGATTTCGAGTAATGTTAAAGAATCAAGAAGATCAGGCATGTGGAAGAGAAACTACAAAGTTTATTTATTTATTTTGTATTCCATATGTATTGATAGTTTTGTCACTAAAATTGACCAAGGGGAAGATTGTTAGAGCACTGCTCGGTCGAACTCGCATGCGTTGCTATCTCAAGCATGTTTTTCAATGTTAGTGATCAAAAATATAAGTCTTAATTTCTAGTCTACTTATAGCTAAGTCTCGGACTAGGATAAAAAGTGTAGTTGAGCTCAAGAACTCCATGGAGATCATTATATAAGACGTAGAACTATTCAAGGAACTGGTGAAACTTCATCGACTAAAATTTATGTGGAGACTTGGACTTATCTATCACTCAAAAGCCTATCTACTCTATCTCCTATCTTGAGACAAAAGTCGTTTTGCTATATAGACTATGATTATACACATTTGCTATTGGAGCCGAGTTTATCTCGCTTATCTATTTATCGAAATATGTGTTGGTAAGCTTTCTCTCTGGCCAAGTTCATCTTTACTAGTGACGAAAGTCATGTTATATTTCAATTACTTGAAAATGACTTTGACGAAAAATGGTTTGTGAATACCAATCATATAACATCCTCTAAGAATGTTTCAATGATTTAAATGAGAGTTTAGATTATACAACCATGGTTGGATATAAAAATTGTGAGGTAACTCATACATGTATAAGTCCTTATTCCTTGAACCAAAGTATACGTACTTTGTTGCTCAGGAAAACCGGAACTAGAGTCCGCGTACCCAGTCCGCGTACTGTCGTAGGTTCTCATCCCGAGAATTTCTGTTGGAGTTTGTGAATTGAAAACAAACTTATTCCGGGTACTTAAGTTCGTGTACCATTCCGCGTACTTAATTTGGTTATTTTTTAAAAACGATTATTCGTGAACTTAAACTTATATAAACTAAGGAATGCAAGTTTGCAAACCGTGGCTATAAAGTTCATGAATTGATCAAATCGTTTTTGTTTCAATTGTGTCTATTATAAAGATCTAAGCAATTGAACAACTCTCTTACTAGTTCATTTGAGTCATTTGAACTAGTTATGGTAAAGAAGAATATGGTTGATATGAAAGTGCTCATAAGGCTAACCATTTGGTTAACGACTGTTGAACCAACTAGATGTACATGTTTGGGTACGGTTACACGAACCTAGATAAACGTGCATTTCATTTGTGTGTAACAAGCTAAGTTTCGATCTAACGATTGAAAGATATTAGCTTGAATCTAATCAGGTTTTCATCTAACGGTGAATATTGAATGCTTTGTTACTAACCTAACATTGATTGCAAACTCTGATTTGAAAGACTATATAGGGAGAACTCTAGCAACTGGGAAACCTAATACCCACACCTCCTATGTGATACTAGTTGTATTATCTAGAGTCGATTCTCCTTTAACCTTAGGTTGCTATTGAGACCCTGCAGGTTAACGATTTGAAGACTTCATTGGGATTGTGAAGTCAGACCGATACTACTTTTCTTGTAGTTGTGTGATATGATCTTGCTGTTTCTATCGTACTAAGTACAATCTTAAGATTGGATTGAGATTGATTTCCCGATAGGAAAGATATAAAAGTAATCACAAAGACCTTCGTCTCATCGTTTGTGATTCCACAATATCTTCTTTCGCTAGTCGATTAAGATTATTGTGAGGTGATTGATAATTCTAGGTTGTTCTTCGGGAATATAAGTCCGGGTTATCAATCGGTTCCTGTTCACCTTGATTTATCAAAAGACGGAACAAAAACTCGTAGGTATTTTTGTGGGAGATAGATTTATCTATTACCGTAGACTTTTCTGTGTGATACAGATTTGTTTATTGAAGTCTTCGACTTTGGGTCGTAGCAACTCTTAGATGTGGGTGAGATAAACTAAGGGAATCAAGTGCGTAGTATCCTGCTGGGATCAGATACGTAAGGAGCGCAACTGTACCTTGGATCAGTGAGATATTGATTGGGGTTCAACTACAGTCCAGACTGAAGTTAGTTTGTAGTAGGCTAGTGTTAGAGCATCGCTCGGTCGAACTCCCATGCGTTGCTATCTCAAGCATGTTTGTCAATATTAATGATCAAAACTATATGTCTTGATTTCTAGTATACTTATGAATAAGTAGCGGTCTAGGATAGTTAGGAATAGTTGAGCTCCAGACTCCATGGAGATTATCTTTCAAAGACGAAGAACTACTCAAGGAACCAATGGAACTTCATCCGACCAAAAGGTATGTGGAGACTTGAACTCATCTTGTCACTCAAAAATCTATCTACTCTATCTCCTACTCTTGAGAAAAAAGTCGTATAAGTATGATAGTTTTCATACATACACATTTGCTATTTCGAGCCGAATTTACTCTCCTATCGTTTTCTCGAAATACGTGTTGATAAGCTTTTGCTTTAACCATCTTCATCTTTACCCGTGACGAAAGTCATGATGACGTTTCAATCGTGAAAATAGCTTTGATGACGATAGTCGATTCTTTATGTCTAACGACTGTTATAACATTATAGAAGAATGTTTTAACGATTGAAATGTAGAGTTGAGAATATGTAACCACCTATGGATGTAAGAACATAGTGTGTTCGCACATTAGTGTATAAATCCATGTGCCGGAAACCAAGTGCGTGCATATATGTGCATGCGGTATTGGTGAAGGAGACAGGCTGGGTACGCGTACTGGCGGAAATTCACGTCCGTGAAATTCTGCCGAGTTTGAAGTCTACGAACTCAAAAACCAGTCACCTTAGGTACGCGTACCCGTAAGCGTACTGGCTGAACTTTTTCACCCGAAAAAGTCTGTTGAGTTTGGAAACTAAAACCAACTCAAAATCCGGTAGCTAAGGTACGCATACCCGTACGCGTACCCAAGCTAGTTATTTCTCAAATCGGTAGTTCATGGACTTAAAACAATAAATTATAAGGAATGCAATCTTTGCAAACCATGGGTATATTATTCATGAATTGATTCAAATGAATCAAACCGATTTTGTTTCAATTGTGTCTATGTATAAAGACCTAAGCAATTGAACAACCCTTGAACTAGTTCTTATGAGTCATTTGAACTAGTTATGAGAAAGATTAATATGGTTAATATGAAAGTACTCATATGGCTAATCATTGGTCAACCATTTGTGAACCAACCAATGTACACGTTTAGGTACCGTTACTCAAACCTAAATGAATACATTTCATTTGTGTGTGACAAGATAAGTTTCGATCTAACGGTTGAAAGATATTAGCTTGGATAAATCAGGTTTTTCATCTAACGGTGATTATTGAATGCTTTGTTGCCAAGGTAACTTAGATTGCAAACCCTGATTTGAAAACTATACAAGGAGACGTCTAGCAACTGTGCAAAACTAATCCCCAGACCTCCTGTGTGATACTAGTTGGTTTGCTAGAGTCGATTCTCCTTTAATCGTAGCTTTTTCTCGAGACCCTGTCGATTAAAGACTTAAGGACTTCATTGGGATTGTTAAGCCAGACGAAACTACTTCTCTTATAGTTGAGCGATCTGATCTTGCCATTTTCTATCGTACGATTTCAGTTGAATAATTGACTTGAGATTATATCTCCGATAGGACAAGATAAAAAGAAATCACAAACATCTTTGTCTCATCGTTTGTGATTCCACAATATCTACCATACGATTTAGATTATTGTGAGGTGATTGATAATACTAGGCTGTTCTTCGGGAATATAAGTCCGGTTTATCAATTGGTTCTTGTTCACCTTGATTTTTATCAAAAGACAGAAGAAAACTTTTAGGTTTATCTGTGAGAGACAGATTCATCTATCCTTGTAGACTTTTCTGTGTGATACATATTTGTTTAATAAAGTCTTCGATTTTGGGTCGTAGAAACTCTTGGTTGTGGGTGAGATCATCTAAGGGAATCAAGTGTGTAGTATCCTGCTGGGATCAAAGACGTAACGAGCGCCACTGTACCTTGAATCAGTGTGAGATTGATTAGGGTTCAACTACAGTCCAGACCGAAGTTAGTTTGTAGTCGGCTTGTGTCTGTAACGGCTTAATACACTGTGGTGTTCAATCTGGACTAGGCCCCGGGGTTTTTCTGCATTTGCGGTTTCCTCGTTAACAAAATTTCTGGTGTCTGTGTTATTTCTATTCCGCATTATATTTTGTTATATAATTGAAATATCACAGGTTGTGCGTTAAGATCAATCAATTAGAATATCCGACCTTTGGTTGTTCATTTAAATTGATTGACACTTGGATATTGGTCTTTGGTACCATCCAAGTTTATCTCTCTAGTATTTGATAAAGACTCGCTGATTTCCATTTGCTTGAGTAAAGATCAAATTGAGAGATTGAGATATTAACTCTTCAATATACTTTTATCTAGATTGAGTCTGTCTGTCTAGAAAGTATATTGGAGTTAGTCCATACAGATTGTTAATCGAAATATTGGGTGAGTTTGTTAGACCCCCGCTTTTTCAATTGGTATCAGAGCAGGCAAACACGTTAAAGACCTTATAAGTCTGTGTTTGTAGCGATCTGATTATTGACGAGTATATCTCTAATAACGTACCAGTTCAGAAATTACCACATGATTCTAAAAGCTTGGATTCACCTGAGAGAACTGTCACATCTAAGTCAATATCTAAACATTCTCTTGATGTAAAAACTTTTGATTGGGAAACTCTCCTAGAATAACAGTTGGATGAACTTTCTGATGAAGGTGATTCAGATATTGATAGAGATGTTGATGAGGAAATCTCACAGTATGTTAAGTTTTTGGATTCGTGGAATATGAAGAATATTACAACTTCTCATGTCTCACCTCTTCTGACTCCTCTCTGTCGAGAAAACAAGAAATTGAGAAGATGTTATGCAGGTGTTTTTTTCCGAATCGTTCTAACGAATCGATCCTCAAGGATTCTGAGGAAAACCTACGTATGAAGTCACTTGAATGTGATAATCTTTATCAAAAGTACTTTTTGTTGGAAGAGAAACTTGCAGAAACTGAATCAAGGTTTAACTATCAACAAATTAGTTTTGATGACAGAGAAAGTGCTTGTCTCACTCGAGAAAAACGCCTTGAGGCTGATTTAGCTGCTGCTCTTGATAAAATAAAGATGTTGGAAGATGACTTGAAAAATTTCAATACTAGTTCAAGTAAATTAACCACTATGCTAGGAGCAAGTAAAAATCATCGTGATACACGAGGATTGGGCTATAAGGGAATAGATGCTCCAAGTATTAGCAAAGAGGTAAAATTTGTCGAGGCTAGTGATTCTTCTCAACAAAAGGTTTCCACTGATGGCAAAAGTGAAATACCTTCACCGGCAATTAATATTCGAAAGAGCAAAGTATATCAACCTCCAAAGTCAGCACATACGGATCAAGGTAAGAACATTCCTTATGTTTGCCACTATTGCGGAAATAAAGGTCACCTAGAAAGGATATGGTGTTTCCGTATAAGGAATGAGAAACTTCATGATGTTCTTGTTTGGGAATCACAAGAAGTTGTGAAACCAAGATCATATGTTAAGGCTAATCCCCTTAATGCTACAGGTTGTAACTGTCCAACCTTTAGGAAAATGAATCAGTGTTGTGATAAACCTATTTTTGCTAAACGTCATACGAATTCTTTTCACAATCGTAATGGTTATCAAAAGGATAACTTTGTAAAGACTAAGACAAGATCCGATGTTCCCAGTTGGAGAAAGACTAACTTGCAAAAGAATAGTAAATCCAATCCTCTTTCGAGAAATCTTGAAGAGAGTAACGGGAAGAAGGTTCCGATTGTTTCTAAACGCACTCATAAGTGGGTTCCAAAGAAAGTCAATGACACTTTGAGTGTGAAAAGGAATGATCTCCCAGAAAATTCCATGACTATGGAGAAGGATGTATCCATGATGTTGGAACTTAAAGAGTTCTTTGGAAAAATGGATTTGGATGTGAAAGGTTCTAAAAGTGATCTCTTTCATGATAATCCAAAAGTCACTTGTGGTGAGGAAGACATTGTTCACCTCAACACAACTTGAGTGTGTTTTAAGTGCATCCTCACCAAGGAATGCCCTGTTATGTATACAGTGAGGGAAGCACGAAAATTGGGGCGCATAGATTATGATTGGTAAGGCTGTAGAATTCAATTGGATTCATCTAAATAGGTATGTCTATAAACTTGAGCAAGATTTGTGCTTTTATTTGCTTAGAGAACTTATAATGATTCACATACCTTTATTATCATTCTTTTCTACCTAACTTGATTTGTGTTTAAGGTTCTTAAATGTTTAGGTTTGAAAATAACAGTTCGGGATGTTTGGACTGCATGGTACACATACCAGTTATGCATAACATCATTTTAATTCAAAATCTAGGGGTTTATGTACGCATACCCGTTTGCATACTGCTCCAGGATACGAAAATTCGTTTGCAAATCCGTATGCATACTTGACGTCGATATTCGGTAAATTTGTTTTGGCCGTAACTTCTTCGCCCAAACACAAAATGACCTCATTCTTTTTGCATTCTCTTCCTTTTTGAATTCTCTTCAAAATGGTGATGAGAAATCCTAAATCTGAATGAGTTGAGGTTGGTCTTTGTCCCGTATCTTGTTTTTGAGTAATTTGCTCTTTCGTTGTACTTGTTCTACTTCTGTTGGACTTGGGCACTTGGATTCTTGGAGTAATTATCTTATAATCTCATTTGCAGTTTTTACAAGAATGATGTTGGTGAATCACAAAGAAGGAAGTTCAAGAATAGGCAGTAGTACGCATTGCTATGGGGTTCTTGAATGTTCACAATCATCTTATGTGAACTATGATGCATGGTCTTTAATGAATTTGTATGTTCTTCTTTGTTAAGAAAATATTTTTATAGCCTTTGGTAACCACTCTTGGTATAAATCCGTGCGAAAAATATTGATTCTACCGGGCAAAGCTTGTTTTTGCAATTTTAATATTTGCAATTTTATATATTGCAAATTGTTATGGGATATGTTTTTTACGTCCGTGAACCTGTGAATGTCCCATATTTGTTCAAAAGTTATCTCGGTTATATGTCGATATGCATGTATTGATACAAGATCGATGAACTTTTGACAAACAAAAGTTAAGCCTATTATGTCAATTCTTTGATGGAAGATAGATTAAAATCTTTTGTTAACAAAGATTATGTCTATTATATGTCGTTATGAAAATAGTGATGAAAATAGAATGAATCTTTGTATATTTCGCAGTATTGATCTTTCCCTGATCCATATCTTATGTGTATACTGCAATGCTCCATATGGTTTTCTTGTGTTGAGCATAAAACAATTGAGTTAATCATTCTTTTAAGGTTAACATAGTCGTAGCTCCGTAAGTTCTCTTATGTTGAGTATGTTCAATTAAATTGATCACTTTTGTGTTTAATTTGATTGTGTATTCCGATTAAATTGATCATGGGTTTACTTGTGGTTAGCTTAATTGAGAATTTTGGATATAGAAAATCATTTCATTATGGTTTTTGGTGTCCAATAAAATCCTTCTTTTCTAGTAAAAGTAAGGTCGCTCTTGTTGTTCTCTCAGGAATGACATCAAATGGGGGAGAGTTCTTTTGAACTTGCGCTTAATTTCCATATCTTTGTGGGGAGTGCGGCTGTGGAATTATTTAGGGGTTATCTTGTATCTTTATAAACTCCTTGATGAATGCATTTAGCCTCGGATTTATGATTGCATCTAAACAAGTTGATGTGTACTTTGATTTGGTCTTGAAGCGTCTTCGTGGAAATTTCATTAAGATCCCGTTTTCGTATCTTTGCCAATTTTATTGAAAAAAATGGGAAGAATTAATGTGTAGTTCACACAACAAATACATATGATTTACATGCTTTACGGGTCATTATGTAAGGAGGAGTGGTTTTCATGTTGAGACGAAAGTATTGACTAAGGGGGAGTGATACATATCACTGTAGTATTGTTGTCGAAGTTGTGATATGAGAACTTTGATGTTTTGTAATAATACTATGACACTGTATAACAATGATTGAGATCTTTTGTTTTCTCATTGTTATGGATACGGAACTTCAACAACTATGATACTGAATTGAACATCTATGGAATCATGGGAGTACTTGGAAAAGACGAAGTTTTCAAGTAACGTTGAGGAACCAAGGAGATCAAGCATGTGGACGAGAAGCTACAAAGTTTTACTTATTTTGTAATCCATATGTATTGATAGTTTTGTCACTAAAATTGACAAAGGGGGAGATTGTTAGAGCATTGCTCGGTCGAACTCGTAAGCGTTGCTATCTCAAGCATGTTTGTCAATATTAGTGATCAAAACTATATGTCTTGATTTCTAGTATACTTATGACTAAGTCTCGGTCTAGGATAGTTAGGAATAGTTGAGCTCCAGACTCCATGGCGATTATCTTGCAAAGACGAAGAACTACTCAAGGAACCAGTGGAACTTCATCCGACCAAAAGGTATGTGGAGACTTGAACTCATCTTGTCACTCAAAAGTCTATCTACTCTATCTCCTACTCTTGAGACAAAAGTCATATAAGTATGATAATTTTCATACATACACATTTGTTATTTAGAGCCGAGTTTACTCGCCTATATTTTTCTCCAAATCCGTGTTCGTAAGATTTTGCTTTAACCATCTTCATCTTTACCCGTGACGAAAGTCATGATAACGTTTCAATCTTGAAAATAGCTTTGATGACGATAGTCGATTCTTTATGTCTAACGACTGTTATTACATTATAGAAGAATGTTTCAACGATTGAAATGTAGAGTTGAGAATATGTAACCACCTATGGATCTAAGCATATAGTGTGTTCGCATATTAGTGTATAAATCCATGTGCCGGAAATCAAGTGCGTGCATATGTGTGCATACGGTATTGGTGAAGGAGACAGGTTGGGTACACGTACCGGTACGCGTACTGGCGGAAATTCACGTCCATGAAATTATGCTGAGTTTGAAGTCTACGAACTCAAAAACCAGTCACCTTGGGTACGCGTACCCGTACGCGCACTGGCAGAACTTTTTCACCCGAAAAAGTCTGCTGAGTTTGGAAACTAAAACCAACTCAAAATCTGGTAGCTAAGATACGCATACCCGTACGCGTACCCAAGCTAGTTATTTCTCAAATCGGTAGTTCATGGACTTAAAACAATAAATTATAAGGAATGCAATCTTTGCAAACCGTGGGTATATTGTTCATGAATTGATTCAAATGAGTCAACCGATTTTGTTTCAATTGTGTCTATGTATAAAGACCTAAGCAGTTGAACAACTCTTGAACTAGTTCTTATGAGTCATTTGAACTAGTTATGAGAAAGATGAATACGGTTAATACGAAAGCACTCATATGGCTAACCATTGGTCAACCATTTGTGAACCAACCAATGTACACGTTTAGGTACAGTTACTCAAACCTAAATGAATACATTTCATTTGTGTGTGACAAGCTAAGTTTCGATCTAACGGTTGAAAGATATTAGCTTGTATAAATTAGGTTTTTCATCTAACGGTGATTATTGAATGCTTTGTTACCAAGGTAACTTAGATTGCAAACCCTGATTTGAAAACTATATAAGGAGACGTTTAGCAACTGTGCAAAACTAATCCCCACACCTCCTATGTGATACTAGTTGGTTTGTTAGAGTCGATTCTCCTTTAATCGTAGGTTTCTTCTCGAGACCCTATCGATTAACGACTTAAAGACTTCATTGGGATTGTGAAGCCAGACGAAACTACTTCTCTTGTAGTTGAGCGATCTGATCTTGCCATTTTTTATCGTCCGAGTTTAATTGAATAATTGACTTGAGATTATATCTCCGATAGGGCAAGATAAAAAGAAATCACAAACATCTTTATCTCATCGTTTGTGTTTCCACAATATCTAGTTTCGCTACCATACGATTTAGATTATTGTGAGTTGATTGATAATACTAGGCTGTTCTTCGGGAATATAAGTCCGGTTTATCAATTGGTTCTTGTTCACCTTGATTTTTATCAAAAGACAGAACAAAACTTTTAGGTTTATCTGTGGGAGACAGATTTATCTATCCTTGTAGACTTTTCTGTGTGATACAGATTTGTTTACTAAAGTCTTCGACTTTAGGTCGTAGAAACTATTGGTTGTGGGTGAGATCAGCTAAGGGAATCAAGTGTGTAGTATCCTGCTGGGATCAGAGACGTAAGGAGCGCAACTGTACCTTGAATCAGTGTGATATTTATTAGGGTTCAACAACAGTCCAGACCGAAGTTAGTTTGTAGTAGGCTAGTGTCTGTAAAGGCTTAATACAATGTGGTGTTCAATATGGACTAGGTCCCGAGGTTTTTCTGCATTTGTGGTTTCCTCGTTAACAAAATTTCTGGTGTCTGTGTTATTTCTATTCCGCATTATATTTTGTTATATAATTGAAATATCATAGGTTGTGCGTTAAGATCAATCAATTAGAATATCCGACCTTTGGTTGTTCATTTAAATTGATTGACACTTGGATATTGGTCTTTGGTACCATCCAAGTTTATCTCTCTAGTATTTGATAAAGACTCGCTGATTTACATTTGCTTGAGTAAAGATCAAATCGAGAGATTGATATATTAACTTTTTGATATACTTTTATCTAGATTGAGACTGTCTAGTAGATTCTCTAGAAAGTATATTGGAGTTAGTCCATACAGATTGCTAATCGAAATATTGGGTGAAGTTGTTAGACCCCCGCTTTTTCAGCTAGTGTCTGTAGCGGCTTAATACAGTGTGTGTTCAATCTGGACTAGGTCCCGGGGTTTTTCTGCATTTGCGGTTTCCTCGTTAAAAAAACTTCTGGTGTATGTGTTATTTCTTTTCCGCATTATATTTTGTTATATAATTGAAATATCACAGGTTGTGCGTTGAATCGATCAATTAGGAAATCCAACCTTTGGTTGTTGATTGAAATTGATTGATCCTTGAACATTGGTCTTTGGTACCGTTCAAGTGATTTTTCTTGTATTCAATTAGACTCGCGGATTTCTATTTACTTGAGTAAGTATTGAATTGAGAAAGAGAGATACAACTCTTTGATATACTTTTATTAATATTGAGTCTGACTGTCTAGTTGATTCTCTTAAAAGTATATTGGAGTTAGTCCATACGGATTGCTAATCGAAATATTGGATGTGGTTGTTAGAACCCCGCTTTTTCGATCTTATTTATCTTTGATAGGTTTAATTAACTAGTCTATATATCAAAAACTATCATTTGGTGGTACTCTTTAGTATCTGAATATGATAGCTTATGAATCTAGATCTATGCTTATTTCGGTAATCTAGATCTTGATTGGTCTAAACCCGAAAAAAATCAACATATCTTTTATTCAAAGATAGATAGAGTGGTTACCAAACAACTTTGTTCTTTTACTGTTTGGAAGACGATCAAAAGGAGTTGAGTGATGAAGACTTTACATCGGTAAAACAACTCGAGATATTAATTTTTTTCTTGGGTTTCACGTGGGTTGGACAGAAGATTATAGGCGCAGGAATACTGAGGGAACTAAGTAACTAGGGGTAAATTACTTGGTATCAACTATACGAAGTTAGCTTTGTTATTTATATAGCCACTTAATTATGAGAGCATTCAAACTGGACTAGGTCCTAGGGTTTTTCTGCATTTGCGGTTTCCTCGTTAACAAAATCTTGTTGTGTGATTTATTTTACTTCCGCATTATAATTTTTTAGTTATAATAAAGTAAATTACATTGTACGTTAATACAAGGCACTTGGTGTTGATCATATATTATATCGGTCTTGTACCATAACTATTACAAGTGATTACCTTGTTGTTGTATTATCTCGACTTTGTCTATAGACGATCACACAAGGTATCGGACTTATATATTGATATCGAGAAAATTGTGGTGTACTTGGGTACCCTCGTCATTTGAATCCTCACTAGAGCTTCGATCCATTTTTTCAGAAGCCGCAGGTTTCTTCGCAGTAGCCTTGCCCGAAGATGTATCCTTACTACCAGGTGGAACCTTAGCCGCAGATGTAGCCTTGCACGCAGGGGGTATTTTGGCCGAAGGATTAATTGGGGCAATGGTCTTAGTTGGAACGAAGGTTTGGATGGGACGATCCATCAACAGATCAGATTGCTGAGAAGAAGGCTTATTAAATGGTCGAGGCGAAGCATATCTTATGCCTTTAGTACTTCCATCCACCTTTGTAGTGGGTTTCTGCGACGGATTCATCGGTGGAGATCTTTGCGGTGAAGAGTCGGGTGGGCTATGCTGCGGAGGAGACCTATTGAAACTTTTCGAAGACTTTCTTCGGATATCACCTTTACCAGCCATAATGATCTAAAATACCCCCCAAATCAAAAGTTGACAATCAATCAATCGGCATTGGGTTTTATGATGAAGAACATGGGAAAGTATATGTACTTTTAAGTATATCATGTTCTCCATCATAAAACCCAGAAACAGAAACAAACTCATGGAAATAAATTCAAAAGAATATTGAACAAATAATAAAAACAAAGTTAACAGCAGCAGAAGCTCTAGTTACCTTCAACTATAGTGGTAGATAAAATCCCAGCCAACAATAAAGTGGAGAATCGAAAGCCCAAGGCTAGAAAATTAATACATATATGTGATAAAAGCAGTAAAGACAAATGGAGATCCAGGTGATTAGATGATTAAGTTAAAGAAGTAAAAGAAAATAAAAGAAAAGATGTAGACAAAAAATTTATTTCTGAAGACAAGAAAAAGAATACTCAGAGAATGAAATTAAAAACTATCCAACCCTTTCCAACTTTTATACTTAGAACGAATTGAAACTGCCGCCGAAAATTAAGAGAAGTAATTACAAGTACTGGTAATTGTGTAATTGTGTGATAGTTTTCCTCCTATCCTGCCCTTGGAAGAGAAAGAAAGAAAAGGGGCAAACTTTAGGTACCAGATCATCATTGTACACATACCAAATCAAGATAGATGCGGTGAAGCCAACAGCCAAAGCACATCAGATGCAGATGTGTATGCGTTACACATTAATATCCCCAAAACTTCTTTAACACATTTCGTAAAGAATTCAAAATAAACGGACCAGATGCAGTCCAACTAACATCGAAAAGAAAAGACAACATTAACCGTTGTCTACGTGAGGGACGAGCCAACCACCATCATTAAATGCAACCGGCAGGTAACACGTGCAAGCCATTATGTAGTTAATAGAAGGGTGGATCATCGGAGAAGTAAGATATCGATGTTGCATCCTTGTGTAACGAAGATTCAAGGAAGCGTGGCAAGATACAACACCCCAGAAAATGCGGAATAGCTGTATCGATAGGGCCCACTCGAAGATTCTATAAATATCCAACTCCACCAATGGACAAGGGATTAGCAATTTCGGAAAGAGAAGAAGTAGTTTAGGATATAGAAAGTATGCTACATTGATCGAGCAGAAAAAAAAGATTTAGAAAGTAAGTAATAGATGAGAGCCTCCATTGTATAAACTTACTTTTCCCTTTACTCAAAGTCAATCGACTAAGCTTTGGAATTATCTAAACCACATAGTGACAACCTCTCAACAACCCCGTGGACGTTGATCTTTGTGTTCAACTACGTAAATCAATGCGTAGTTTACATTGTCGAATTTATATTATTGCACTTACTTTATCAAACTTAAGGTTATAATTGTTGCAACGTCGCATCATTTCATTTTTACATACGTTGGTGACATATAAATGATCGTATGCCACTACGTTGATATGTTCAACAGTCATATTTATGTATTCATATTCATTCTATTAATTTAGTATTACAGTGAATATTGACCGTGACACGAAAATACCCAACGTGATCTGAGTGTTCACACTAATAAACTTTTATCGTGTATGATTATTATATTTTTATCTTTAATTTCCTAGAGAAAACTTCTAAGCAAATCGAAGCAGGTCTTATGCGTTCTATAACAATGCGACACTATCATGAAAATCTAGATTAGATTTTCTAGTGACCTATCAGATTTAGGTTTTCCAGTGACCTATCAGGTTAAGGCATCCTCCGCATATATTCAAAGCTTCCTAAAAACGTATTCGTATGCAAAAATATTTGGCGTCTATCCAGTGATTGAAGTAATTCCAAGTGGACTAAAACAATAAATTGAGCATAAAATCAAAAAAAATAAAATTAGAAGAGCTATGGTTTTCTTGTAAAAGGAAAGTAACTCTAAATGGACTAAAACAATACACTAAGCATAAGACCAAAATTTTCTAAAAGAGCTATGATCTTCTTGCAAATAATTTTTTGTGCTAATAAGTTTTGAATTCGTTCAATCATTGGTATCATCAGCCAAAAGATTTACCACTGTATTGCAGTGACATCCGCTTGTTATAAAGAGTTTGGGAACTTGTGTTTTGATTCTTTTTCTCCTCGAGGTGCATAATAGTTGCTACCGGACTCTAAGCGTACAAATGCTAGGTTGTTTATCTTTCAATTCCCCCGACCTTCCTCTTAAATTCAACTTCTGGCTCCACCTTAGATTATGTCTCAAGATCGACTTGTTGGCATTTGCACATACATGCAACATGGCTCCCCAGTTGTTAAATTTAAACACTAGCGGGTCCGCCAAAACACCTTTATAGTAAGTATTTCAACTCTATGTCTTTGAAAGCGAAAGTGCCAAACTTATCACATCATTTATAAGGTTTTCAAGTGGTGAAGTTTAAATCTCTTAAAACCAACAAACAACCAGCACTAACTAATCAATGCAGTGGATGCCACCGTGAAATACTAGCATTTGGTGATCAAAAGAACACGTACACGGCGAGATCACATTAATTTTGCCCACTGATGTATATAGATCTAAGCTGTCCTTAGGATCACGAAATCACTATAATATATCATAAACATGATTATGAGATGCACTAGTGGTAAACTAAAAGAAGAATTAAAAAAAACAAAGCAAATCGGTACAAGTTGAAAACATTATAACAGTAATAATTAAAAGAATTAAACAAGATTAGATCAAGGGATCAACCTGTAAGAAGTAACTTAAAAAGTATTTGTTATGTTCCCAAAATTGGAATCTCTCTTTGCTGATCGGTTTTACATCAACCTTGACCATAAAAACACTTCATTTCTTCTTTTGCAAGTTGGATGAAGACACCACCACCATCTTTCCAATAACTGATGTTTTCCTTTCTATAAATTAGGAAGTGCATTGCAATAAGTTTCATACAAATTAAGAAAAATGGCTATTTTTGTTCCGTGCTTCTTTTTCTTTTACCTTCTTCTTACAGTTTCATGCGCCGCAGCTGCGACTGATTGTGATGCTTGTTTGCGTCAAAGCAAGGCTGCTTATTTCCATTCTTCCTCTCCTATCTCATGTAAGCTTCTAAATTCTAGTCTTTACTATAAATGCGTGTGAGTATCCATCACTAATCACGCTCTTCTTTTCTCCATGCATTAATTAGTTAGTAATTGGTTCGTACATATGTGGATTTCATGCAAATTAACATACGCTTTAAAATTCTCCGTAATTAAACAAGTTTTCCACGATCCTTTAGCTTATATCTTGCAAGCAATCCTTTACTTATAAACTTCTCAAACAGTATACTTGAACGATTGAAAGGAAAGAAACTGGATAAAAAATAAACTTTTCTTGTCTTGTAAGAATTTCTGATAAACTACATTTGAAGTTTCAATAACGGAATTAGAATATCTGCGAGACTGAGATTTTGATTTCATTTCGAAAGGGGAAACAGTCTGTAATGGAACACTTCTCTAAGCAAGCATGCATATGGACCATTCGTTCTAGGAAGATGCTGGCTGGATCCACCAAGAATCTTTCTTAGGATCAGAACCTTAATTATATAAGCTGGCTGCACTAGTTTAAGTGTTTAACTATGTATTATGTCTAGTGGACTGGCATTGCCATGAGCTCTAACGCCAGGCTCTCTTTTTAGCTAAAACTTATCCAAAAGATGATGCATGCACGCATATGCATGTGGTGAGACTTACTGGCTGAGCAAATCAGCATGTGATCTGCTGATAATTAATAACTGAGCTATGTGTCATTTCACTTAATTATGATAGCTTTATTAGGGATAATTTTGTTTAGCATTTCCTCAAATCTACAATTTCACATTTATTTATTGTGGGCGCGTGCAGCAGGGGCATGTGGGTATGGTTACTTAGCAAAGGACTTATATGAAGGATATACAGCAGCTGGTGTTCCTTCCCTATTTAAAGATGGTGTTGGCTGTGGAACCTGCTTTCTTGTATGCGACTGATATAGCTCTTAATTAGTACACAGTACATTTAATGAAAGATTCTGATGATAATCTGATATTTGTTGAATATGAAGGTTAAGTGCAAGGACAAGAAACTCTGCAGAGGAAGAGGGACCAAAGTGGTGTTAACTAATAATTATAAAAGTGATTCTGGTATTGATTTGGTTCTCAGTGACAGAGCTTTTATATCTATGGCTTACAAGGACAAGGCAAGAGAAATGCTAGACCGTCGAATCATCGACATCGAGTACAAGAGGTATGAACATCGATGGATGGATGGATGGATGAGATTTATGCTATAAAAATTAAATAGAGTAGTACATGGTTTTGCTTTGCAGCGTTTTCTCTTAGTCTTATGCTTGTTCATGGACTGGTGGTAATTATGCAGAATACCATGTGAATACACAAACCAAAACTTGTCCGTAAGAGTTGAAGCAAGCAGTAAGAAGCCAGATTCTTTAGCAGTTGCTTTCCTGTATCAAGGTGGCCAAACTGAAATTGTGGCTGTTAGTGTCATTGATCAGGTAATAAATATTTTTCAGCAAGGAATCTACCCAATTTACTTGAAGTAAAAATTGTGTTTATTTTGACCTGTGTGTGGCTTTGCTGAATGTAATGCAGTTTGGTAGGTCGAGGCCAATGGTCAGAATATATGGGACGGTGTGGGATATGAGTCCAGTCCCTGAAGGGCCTCTTTCGTTTAGCTTGCTGGTGGCACAAGGATTTGACGGGAGTATGGCAGCATCAGAGAAAGATTTGCCAGCCGACTGGAAAGTCGGAGAAATATACGATCTTGGTGTTCAGATGAATGGCATAATCGATTATAGAGACGGCTGCTCTGGTTGCTAGTCAGATATGATGTGTTCATTCTTGCGACTAAGCAGCCATTGATTTTTGCATAAGAAAAATTAAAATGAGACTGAATTGGAAATACGTAACAGCAAACGTCATTGTTGTTGGACAATTAACTAGTTAGGGTTTAAGGAAGACATTATTTTTGTAATTTTGTTCTTTAAAGGAAGACACTTGACCAATTTGTCAAAACGCCTGAATCCAAGATCTCATTGTTTGTATTAATTAACTCTGAACGCGTCAATCCCCGAGCAACCAATTATCTAGTAAACTTTTGCATCGATCAAAACATCAAACATATGCTTACATGGCCCCGTCAAATGAAAGTGTAGAACTAGTACAAAATTTTAATCCACAGATTTACAATTGGTTCAATAATATTTCAACCATACCAGCTCAAACATTTTCAGCAGGAATCACTCGCATGAACATGATAAACCATCTAGAATATCTTTTCCTACAGAAACTACCAGGGATCATTTTTAACTTTCAAAGAGGCCCGACATGTCAAAAGAAGAAATGTACTATGACACTCTTAAATGCATCCAATGTCCGGCACCACATCTTCCCGCCTTACATTTAACCCGAGGACACCAAGAATTATTGAATATGGAGGTATCCCACAAATCAAGGCACTGAAATTGGCAATTTTCATCTTACATGTTTCCCATTCAAGAAATGTACTAGGCCCTCGGTATCATTCAGCTGGATGCAGTTGAGCATCCAATGCCATGTTTGCTGAAGCTTATAAATTAGTAGAACATTTTGGCATCGGAAAAAGGATCATTCAAGATTCGCACGTGAAGATGTTGTAAACTACCCTACATGGTACATATTAGTCTTTTGGCGAAGCATACATGCCTACATGGTATACAATGCTGATTTAGGATATAACCAATTTTGACTTCCAACGGGATTTCAAGAAAGATTTTTTTTTTCTATTTCTTTTCTATAATCATGAGAGCAAATTCATTAACGAAAGAAATCACGTAGTAGAATTGGCTTTCTCCATAGCAGAAAAGATGAAATTCGGAGGGTTAACCACCCAGAGCTGATTAACACAATTGTTTTTAGAATGCTTTGCAAGAGCATCTGTAGGCTTTAGGCTAAGTATTATAATTGGGCGTTTTGCTTGGCTATAGCTTAAGTGTAGCCAAACAAAATGAGAGTGAAAGTGCATCTCATTATGGAAGGGGGCACCCACCACTTAGCTTATTTAGGTAGAAACTCAGTTTCGGCGTACATAATGCAAAATGGAAACTGAGTTTCCGTTATTTATTTATTTTTTTAAATTTTATGCATTAGATTTTATAATATTTGGTATAGGTCAAAAGAAAATTTAAGAGAAAAAAAATGGAGATATACTAGGGAAAAAAGAATTTTAGTAAATAAAAGAGGTAAAAGAGAAATAGTAGGAGCAAAAGAGTGAAAACTGGAAACGGATTATCAGTACCCATTGAAAATGTTACAAAAGCTTAGTTTCCGTAAAATAGTTTTCAAACGGAAACTGAGTTTCTGTGTCTCATTGCTTAGCTTAAAGAGGATTATATGTGATCCACTCTTTAGCTAACAAAGGGATTTCTCCACATTAAAACCAAGCGAATCCCCACAGTACTTGGGTTTCGCTATAATTAAGCTATGGCCAAGCGAAATAGCATACCATAGTGCTTGGCCATATTACGTGACTTAAAATCCTACTACGAGTATCTGAGGAGAGATTACAATCCTGCCATTTAGACATTACAAAATTAGAAGTTACAACTTCTATGACGTACTTACAGTCACCTTTTGTTATGATATTTGTTCCAATTTTTTTCTTAATCCACATCGCAACTTCTGAGAAGGCATGCCCCTAGCATGCTCAAAGTTTACACAACCCTACTAATATCTGACTATTATTCTTATGCCAACAATTGTAGATTTAAAATTAAAAGTTACATCAAAATCAAGTTTCCTCCAGTTCAGAAGGAGTATCCAATTTTGGAATCAATGAGTTCTTGTAGGAGACCTGCAACATTATTTATCAGTATCCATGGAAATGATGTTACATTTGATACATAATCTTATTATACTATAATAATAGTCCTACGATGAGTTACTTTATCCTCAAAAACTTTCAGACATCTGTATTTTCATATTTGCCACATTATAATTGTGGCTAAAAGGATGCAATTGTTGTTTTTTTAAGGATATAATGCTTTAATCATGAGTCGAAGATTTGATCAATTATCGGAGAGTTAGGACTTGTTGGCGAGAGTAGAGAGGTTCTAGAAGGAGATGAAACCAAAATGAATTATCAAGGTCACATTACAGTAGAATGTGAGCATCAGTTTCCACATGGTGTTGTTAGTAAGGACATTTGTAGTCTTCAGGTTGTACAAATCTTCCAAAATTGCTTTTAGTTTAGAGAAGTTTATTTAGACACCTTCGCAGATATGTGAGCTTCAACTGCCATACTTTTATCTAAAACCTATGATCTTGTTTACCTATATTGTTACTACTGGAAGCTTGAACAAAACCTCCGTAAGTTGACTGGATAGAAAACATTCGATAACTAGTTAAGTTCCGATTCTTAGAGGTTTCAGCTTCAAACGGAATTTTATGCCTTGCATTTCAAAAATTTCAGTTGGAGAGAATAACACTTGTAACTCCTGTTGATCCCATGGAGTATTATTTTTCTTCATCATACATTGAGCTGTAGAGTTATCTTGACAATGGTTGCTAGCGTTTGTTAAATGAGTTGTTGAGATATTACCAATCCAGTTATGTTTCCAAACCTTGATTTTATACCCATCTCTCAAATTCTAGATATGGTATTTCTTCACATATTGTAGACCCTTCATTATGCTTTTCCAAACCCCAAAAGCCTTGAGAGTTAAGCTTGTCACATAAAGGATCTTTTTTATGGAACTATTTAACATAATATTCTAGACCAAAGATGGTTAATTAAAATCTTTAATCATCCACCAGTTTAGTTATAAATGCATTATTGAGTTTTACAATGCCTCATCCATTTTTTTTTAAAGTTTATATAACAAACTCCAATTTTAAAGGTACAACCTTCTCTATCTTCAGTTTTGTTCTACTAGAATCTCCTTTAAACTCTATCAATAGATTATGTATTTTTTGGGGGGCATTATGAAACAACTCATTTGATAATATGTCATGGTACTAGTGATTGTTAGAATTTGAGTCGCTCTACCATCTTGTTTTGCAGTTTTCCCTACCATGTCCTAATTCGGGTTTGAATCTTCTCCGGAACAGGATTGAAACTAGCTTGCTTGTTCTTTCACAAGAAGAGATGAAGACCGAAATATTTTTCACTAAGACCCATGCTATTAATTTAGAGAATACCTGACAACTGATCACATTTTTTTTCCTTCTTGTTATGTGTTTATTGAATGACTTGTTTAGTTTGATAACTTGGTCATATGCACAACTAAAACTTTGAATGATGTTCATCAGGTACTCGGCTTCTTGTTATTTTTCTTTACAAAACAACATGCAACCATTAGCAAATAAGAGGCGATTTATGCTTGGACTGAATTTACTTAGTTTTAATACCTCGAATCTTATTTAAGCTTTCAGTCTTGCAAAACATCCTAAAGATCCATCTATACAAAGAATACAAATATATAGAGATATTGGACCTCCTTGTGTTAGTCCCCTAGCTAGTAACTAGGATTGAAAGGTTTATCAGGAGAACTATTAAGGATGATAAATACAGAAGTAGTACTCACACAAGCTTAATCAACGCTACTAGAGCATTGCTAGGTCGAAATCACAAGTGTTTATATCTCAAACTATTGTCAACTTTAGTTTTCAAAACTATATCTTGATTTCTAGTCTACATTTAGTCAGTCTCGGATTAGGATAGAAGTGGGTAGTTGAGATTCGGAGATCACTGCGTTCTACCGTTTGAAGGCGAAGATCAACATGAGCTTTGGAGAACTTCAACATCAAAAAGTAAGTGAAGACTGGACCACCTATATCTCAAGTTTTCACCTTTCTATCTTTGAGACATTGTCTCATGACTAAATTAGACAATATATGCATAACAGAAATCTCGAGTCAAGTTTATCTTATATATCTTCTCGGAATATGACTTAAGATTCAAAACATTTGTTCATACTTGATGAATTTGGTGAAAAGCAATTTATTGCTTATGACCTTATTACGACTCAAGATTTAATCATTTGAAAATAGCCTGGAACAATGATATGTGTCATTGATGTTATTCGGGAATGTTTCGAAATGATTATTAGAGAGATATAAAACTACTGTAAATCTGGATGCAAGACAATATACATACCAGTTCACATACTGGGAGAACTGTTATAGGTCTAGGGCCGTAGTACATGTACCCAGTACACGTACCGGTGTAGCTATAGTTCGACAACGACTTTTTGGTACGCATGTACCCGGTATCCATACCATAAAAAATCTGTGAACTCTTGAACCAGGAAAGATAAGCATACCTAGTATGCAAACCAGAAAAGATTTGTTGGTTTTAAAACCAAATAAGGTACGCATACCATAAAATATCTGTGAGTTCCTGAACTCGTTTTTCTCTTAAGGGTACACATATCCGGTATACATACCATGACAAAAATGTTCACGAACAGGTATGGTACACGTACCCGGTACACGTACTTATCATGTCGAATATTTTCAGATGCATCAAAATTACTTCTATGAGATAATCGACATTTGAATAACTATCTAAAAACACTATCTAGACATTTTTGATCATATGTGTGATTCAAGAAAAGTCTTAAAATGTTATATGAAAATGATTAAGCTCATTGTTCAAGTGGCTAGTAACGGCTAACCTTACATGCATGAATAAGTCATTGTACACGATTCGGTTATGGTTCATCATAACTAGAGTGTATATTCTGCTATGTTAATCTCAAGTCAATTTTTTCATCTGATGGTGATTATTGATTGCTTGGTTTTAAAGCTATCTTAGCTTAAACCTAAAATAACCTTGGTCTTGAAAATCTATATAAGAAGAACCTCAAACAACTGGGATTTTTGAATCCCTAACACTATTCTTGTGTGTCCTAGTTGTAAACTAGAGTTGTCATTTCCATAAAAGCCTTTTAGGGTTTAGCGACTAAAAAGACTTCACCTAGGGATTCGTGAAGCTAGGTCCAACTATCTTTATCTTGATAGTCCGAGTATCCTGATCTTTTTTTTATTGTTGAGCTGCTCACTCGAACAAGATAAATAGAAAACAAACTATTTTCGTCTCAAACTTTGTAATTACACAAGTTTCAACTTTTGAAGTGAATAATAATCTAAGCTGCTCTTCGGGAGTCAACGAGCATCACTGCGGTAATCCATCAACAACTTCCCTGGAGGCTCACCCATACCTGGATTACCCCCGCCCGAGCATGCTTAACTGCAGAGTTTTCTTCCAACTTTGGAGCCAGTTGTGCTGAAAAAGCCTCGGTATAATGTAGACGTACTCATGTGTAATCAGTATCTGGTATAACCGCCTAGCATACTCACCCACCCGAGAACAAGCGAATTGTCCCTAGTTGTATCCCAACTAACATCGATGTTGTTCCCGTTTACCCACTGCGGTTATCCATCAGTGTGAGGTTTTTTATAGCACTACTGCGATCATCCAGCAACAACTTCCCAAGAGGTCACCCATCCAGTGACTACTCCTGTCCGAGCACACTTAACTGAGAATTTTTTTCCCGACAACTCAGTCAAGTGAACTCATCAGTCCTCGGTGTTAGGAAAGGACAAACCATTACTTGTATTTTGTTCAGCCAGTTATTGCCAAATATCGGGATATTACAATATCACCACCTTAAAAAATAGGAGCCATCCTCGGCTCCGAAATATTTGAGTAAAGTTGTTTTTCCCATGCAAAGGTACACATTCTTCGAATCTTCATGACACCCGTAACCTATAATCCTAAGGGATGAAGTAACCTTTTGTTCAGGACTATGACCACTAATATTCAGTGCATTAAATTAATTTTTAAATTGAGGTTCTACCTGATAAATCTCATTAATAACCATTAACACCAAGTACCGCGGAAATGCGAAATCGACCTTGGAAATTTTGATCAGAGAACACATGATTAGGAAGAAAATAATCATGCACCAGCTTCTGGTGAAACCATTCCCTCCCTCGATAGTATATCTTTTTGTGAATACTTCCTTTGGCTCTGGAATTCTAGGTATTTGACCCGAATGTACAAGCATCATAGTGTTATTTAGTTTTTTTTTTCAGTTTCCTCATAATCAAGTTATTGCAACATCTGAATACACATTCTTGTTATGATTGAAACCGATTCATATGAATATGTCTCTCTTCATCATAATTCGTCATTGATCATGAAATTTAAAGTAAGTAAACTGATTTCAAAAATAAAAGAAGATAAATTGCGTAAAATATATATAAGTATACAAGTGTGAGTAATTTGACGAGGTAGCGGGTATATATATAGGAACAAAATAAGGAGAAATAACCGCTACAAGATACATGTTAATAATCGAATGTCCATCGAATGATAGTGTTTACAACGCCCGCAATATAATGACTACCGGTGGCGCTTCCCATAATGTCGCTCATAGTTCGATGGAATTTTTTGGACGACTAAAGGGAGTCCTTCTATGTGTTCACTATGGGAGCCAAAAATGCAATTGCTCGCAACGCTTTTTTTTTTTTTTTTCAATTTTTCATCGCAAAAATTGAACGTCGATTGATGTTTTCTCTACGAAATTGGATCGATAATCGGAAAGTCATCAACCCCGGCTTTGGTCGAGCGCAATCAAAGCGATCGAAAATCAAGCCGATTGACGGTAAATGCGGCGTGAAAATGGCAAAAAAACCGTCGCGTATACTCTTAATTTTAATCCTGGCCATTGATTACCAGAAAAATTCAGCCACACGATCTAAAACTACCGTTGTTATTACAAAATTGTTACAAACAATTGCTACAAAATTGTTACAAAATAAGTATCATACAAATGTTACACTTATAAATGTTACTAAGCTGCTGTTACCAAAATTGTTGCAAGCATTGTTACAAAATAGTCATAAAATCCCATCCCATAGAATTCCATCGCAACACTCCCAAGCTTCGGTCGGCCCCCCACCGCATTGCGGTAATCTAGTGTAGCTTATACTTTTCCCACGGTGGGGATAGATTTGCTAGGCCACCTGGCATGTCAAATGATTTTCTTTTTGTTTACGCGGTGTATAGGAACTGGCATGACCGAGTGGAAAACTAAAAAAAGTTACCTGACCCTATTTGTAAGTGGATCTAGACTGACCTCGTATGCAAGGACCTTAGAAAAAAGAAGTTAACACATAACAAAGACACTAGAAAATGAATATATCCCCCACCACTCAATAACGATACTCGATTTAGGCTTTAGATTTTTGAACCAAAGATCTCCATAAACGGATAAACCCCTCTGTTTTAACATTATCCATCCTTCATCAGCTTTGCGTGTACTACTACACAGTCATAGCTGTTGTTTCAGCAGCTTTGCGCGTGCCTACTGCCTAGTCCTAGTCGGTGGATGTAGAAAGAAAGCGAGAAGTGTTTCTTCCTCAGTTCACCACGTGGTGTCGTATGCCCAAAACAGGGGGTCTCAGACTCTGAGTCAGATTCTATCTCCTCTCTCTCACATTAATCATCCCATGTTTCCAGTAATTAATTCTATTTAATTAATTAATACCCCCACCAGCTCCTTCCACTGTTTTACACTTCTTTTCTTACTCTACTCTCTATAAAGTAACACTCTTTTTTCCTCATCACAGTATCCAAGAGAGTGACCAAAATCATCACCAATGGCTATCTCTGTTGTGTCTTTTTTCTTCTGTTTCTTCTTTCTTTGTATTTCTTCTTCTTCATCTGCTGCTACTGCTCCTCCTCCTCCTTGCAAGCCCACTTGCAGAGTGCATCAAAGCAAAGCTACTTATTTTCGCTCTGAAGCTCCTCTCTCCGGTAAGATAATTCCCCATCTCTAGAAAAAACTCATTTTTATGGTCACATTTTTTGTTTCTTTCTTTTATGGTTAGTGTATGTTGTTTATATACTGTGAAAAAAAAATAGATTTTTAACTAATGATTTGATTTCATGGATGATATTTGAAGCTGGGGCATGTGGGTATGGTTCATTGGCTCTAAGCTTCAATGGAGGATACCTTGCAGCTGGTGTTGCTTCTCTCTTTAGAGATGGTGTTGGTTGTGGAGCCTGTTATCATGTATGTGTATACTCTACTTGGGACAATGTTTGATATTTTTAAGAAGGGTTTTTTAATTTCTGAATCTAATTAATTTGGGGGTAACTGTGTAGGTACAATGCAAGAACCCAAAACTGTGTAGAGGAAGTGGAACTACTGTGATCTTGACTGATATCCATAAAAGCAATGAAACAGACTTTGTTTTGAGCAGCAGAGCTTTGGTTTCCATGGCTAGTAAGGGTATGGCTAGAGAACTCTTAGGTCAAGGGATTATAGATGTGGAATACAGGAGGTAATGTTTTCCATTTCTAAGTTTGATTATTTGTTTTGATTTAAGTTTTACCAGTGGTGAAGGTAATTTAAGATTTAGAATCAAATTCTTCTTTATGTTAGCTTTTAGGACAGTGGGTGGTTATTTGCATAAACTCCTGCATTTTATAGGCCTAAACAAGGCTAACGTTGTAAACACAGGTGTCTTGAGGCAATAAAGCCACCTGCTGCAACTGAATTTGTCAATGAATTTGTTGCCATAGTTTCTAGTGGTCTTCCAAGCTTTATCCAATTTTGTTAGTCTTTGGCAAAAGGTTGTAATGAATGGATCCTGCAGAACTACTCGCAATGTCACATTAAAGCTTCCGATTAGAATTTCAGAGTATTTGTTTGATTGCATTTTTCCAGGCCGATGAGCTTTATATGAGCCATTGTCCTCCTAGGCCGGAGAGATTGCATAGGTTTAGACCACCATTAAGCACAGACCTCTCCTTTGTATGTCAGAAATGGGAATCATTTGAATTCCACGTATACAAAAGCTTTATGCAGGATGTAGCCATGCTCACCTACTACTGCGCTCTTTGCTTAATTATTTGAATGTGGGCGGTGTAAAAGGTTTTTTTGTAGCTATGTTTAGGCACGCAGGGGAGAGTTTACTCAGTTCAGTGTCCATGTTAGTGAGGTTGCCGTGTTTCACTTGACAATTATGAAAGTAGATGATTCCTAGTGATTTAAACATGTATTTCCTGGATCTAGATTTCCAAAGCTCATTGCTGCATAAATTTTTACTTGGGTACAATCCTAGACATCTGTGATTGGTCTATTTGTGTCAGTACTCAGTTGGCCTTGGACCTCTAAGGTTCAGAACTGGTCCAATTAAGGACTCACATAGCAGGTTTTATGTTCTGCAGTAGAGATTTAATGATTGAGCAAACGTTTAATTTATCTTAAATATATAGGAAGGATTCTGCTTCTGATTGAGATTAGTTATATACTTATATTTGTGTAAGAAATAAGGTAACTTTTCTTCAATAGAATGATAGAGAAGATAATATTGTTGAGGTCATTTTTTTTCTTTTTTTTTTTTTGTTTGTTTGTGAAGGTTGTTTAGAAGTAATTTGTGTTTGAAAGTATTAGTTGGATGCATGTGCATTATACGTGTTGTTTACAGAAAAACTTGTGTTGTATGAAGATTTATCGGATAAGCGAAAGTCTCGAGTCACTGGATTATTTGGTCTTTGACATAATTTATTTCTTGAAATCATACACCGGTAGACACAACTCAAATGTGCCATATTGGTGTTAAGTGGAAGCTGTATTACAACAGTCGATAGTCCAATGACTCGATATTTCATCAGTGTTAGGTCTTTCATTATTTTGCATAAATCCTTGTTCAACATAGGTTTCTCTTTAACGAGTACGTGCAACGCACGTGCATTCAACTAGTGAAGGCAATGAAGATATTAAATCTGAGACCCTTGAGAACACATTTTAGTTTTATTATCACTTTTCAACAATTTCTCAAAACTTAAGAGTGACAATTATCAGTCTGTTAGGGAATTAGATTTTCTTTTCTTCTAAGTTCTATCTCTCCAATAACAAGACAGCATTATTTCACTTAGGAAAGAATGGAACTTGATAAAATTTGCCAACCATCATGTAAAATAGTAGATAAGGCTATACCTGGCTGCTATTTGCTGTTTACTCGATATGTTGCATTGGTACGAGTTCCAAAACACTCCTTTGAAGGTGTAGGACCCCTTGTGGAGGGTGTTTAGGGTCTCAGCGATGTGTAACTTGGCTTGTTTTATGACTAAACAGCAAATTTGGTGGTCTTAGCATTGTCTTCTAAGCTGAGAGTTGCGGTTCGGCCTAAGAGTTATCTGTGATGTTGGTTAAACCCTTGAAAGGGTCCTAGCAAACATGGAATTTACAGAAATAGTATTGAGAAAGCTAATTATTCTCATGTTTTCTCCTATTTTGATTGCAGGGTACCATGTATATATCAGAGCCAGAACTTGTCTGTAAGAGTGGAGAAAAACAGCAAGAAGCCACATTACTTGGCTGTTACATTCCTGTACCAAGGCGGTCAAACAGATATCAAGATTGTTGAATTGTTAAAGGTAATTTATGCGGATGACACCTAATTTGAGCTTGCTTATTACTTGATCATCTCATCTGTTGAAATAGTGACTAAACTGTAGCTTTAGTTAGACTAGGAACAAAGAAGAAAGCATATTGAATATTTGTTTTGATCCATGTATTTCAGCTGCATGAAACACGCCCATATGCCATGAAGAGGAACTATGGTGCAGTGTGGGATATGAGTAGTCCTATTCCAGATGCACCTTTGTATTTTAGGCTGTGGGTAACTGGAGGGTTTGATCGAAGAATTGTGTATTCGAAGAAGCCTTTGCCTGCTGACTGGAAGGCTGGGGAGATTTATGATCTTGGCGAGCAGTTCAATGACGCCATTGATGCTACTAGTGATCCTTGTACTCCTTGTACAAGTCCTTAGAAATGACCAGGGTCTAAATCAGAGTTGATAACCAGAGGCGTTAGCTTTTAATATCAATCTCTGTTTGGTTAGTTAGATGATTAGATGCAGTGACAATGGTAATAAGAAAGCATTGCGCTTGTAGTTTTATTGATATCATGGGAATATTGCAAGACAGTGGACTGTAAAACTTCTGTAAGATGTTTATTTAAATTTGTGTTCCCAACATCAATGGAAGCAAGGCATGCTTCATAAATTACTTAAGCTTATCATTTCCCATGGGAAAAGTCTATAGCTTCACATTTTAGCTACTTATTCTTCAGTTGTCCTCACGAGAGTCTAGGAAATCACACCAAACTGGGACTCCCAATTTAGACAAAATTTTTAACAAGGTTGAATTCAGATGGACAATCGTATAAGAACTCCAGAAAGACCGTATATCGACACGTGTTGAGTACATTACTTGGCCCACTTTAGTGTACTATATGTTGGACATCCGGTAGACACACTGTAGTCACACCATGTATCTTTAGTCTTTTTCCTTCTTGTCTTGAACATAATAATTTGATCAAAACTAAGATATTACTTTCTTTGGTTTTTACCGTTTTCTTTTAAATATGTTAATTCTTAATAACTAACAACATTGCTGGTAGAACAACTTAGGCTTTGTGTTTCCGGACCAACTTCACTGAATCTCTGCCGGCTCTCCCTTCAGTTCTGATCATCGGCATCAGTAGTGGGACCAAATCATGAACAGTTAGTCAGTTACCGCATTTTATAAATGAAGCAGCAGCACAAGATTTTTTATTTTTTTTTTCATTTCTATTTAAACTTGCAGAGTGGGGTAAGAGAGGCCCATTATTAGGAACAATCCTGTTATAGGGGCCGCGGTTTCCATTAGAGGGGCGCGGTTTCCATTAGAGGGGCGGCGGTTAATAGGACAAAAAGGGTCATTACATGGTAATTTGAAGTGTTCCTTATCCAAAAAAGACCGAAAAATGATTAATTAACTCTTACATAGTTTAGTGTTGATAATCTAATTTAGTATTAAAGATTAATTTTCACTTATATTAACTCTAAATCAAAATAAAATCAATTTTAGAGTTTAAAAAAAAAATTCATTTTTTTACATTTTCAGAGCTAATTACGATTGGAATTTTGCCCGTAACCAACCGTAAATCTTAGTTACGGTTCGTAAAATATGAACTACCAACCGTAATTGGTTAAATTTGGAGAAAACCCAATCGTAAAATCAGTTACGGTTGGTAACCAAATGCTCGAGACGAAGTTACGGTTCGTAAATTAAAATGGTTACCAAGCGTAACAGTGTTTACGGTTCATCTCGAATTTTAGTTATGAACCGTAATTGATGACCTTTCTGAACTCTGGGTTTCAGGGTTATTTACGACTCGTAATTCTGGTATCGACATCAACCGTAAGTTCACTTATGGTTGAAAAAAAACGTAACCGAAGAAAATTCTCAGATATAAGAACATACGGTTGGTAATAGTTCAATTATCAACCGTAACAACATCAAAATCTCCAGTTACGGTTCGTAATTGAGTTAAAATCAACCGTAACTCACATAAATCCAGAAATTTCAATTTAAACTTTCAATTAAATCCCTAATTTTTGATAGAAATTAAACTTAAATTGAACAAAGTAAACCAAATCGTAACTGAGTTTTTCAAAACATACCTCATATAAGTCATTACACTACACTTGATTAATTTTCGAATCGTCGATCAATCGAAGACGATGAAATTTTGGGTTTTAATGGAGGTTACGGTTGATGGGAGGAGGAGAAGAGAAGAAGAAAAAGAACAAATTTTCAATTTAGTTTTGATTTAGATTAAAAAATAGGGAGGGTAATCCAGTCAATTTACACCCCCTATAGGACATCCCCTAACCAACTAGAGGGACATTACTATCACACTGCCGCCCCTCTAATGGAATCCGCCGCCCCTTTTAACATGATTGATTAGGAAGGCGACTGCTAGGATCACGTAGCTCGTCAAAAAATTGCTGCATCAAACTCAAGGCCTCCCAACTGCAGCAAAATGAAATTTCTAGAAGGTTAACCATGGAGAAATATACCAAATGGCTGAGACAACAGTTAGAGGGGGAGAAAGGAAAATTAGGATAATACTAAGAATGTTAAAGTAATAGGTGCCCAATCCCATGTTACCAAAATTCTCATTTCAAAGTTCAAAGAGAGTTCAAAGTGAACTTGATCAGCGGCGAAGCCATGTTAGTGTTGTAAATGGAGTAGATAGTAACATACGACTAGTGTTCCTTTTGTTTCATGGTACGATGTTAGTTCATTTTGATGCAATTTACTCAATCACTAGTACTAAAACCACCTAAATTATGATCATTCGTCAATGTCAAACAACAAACCGAAACTATGACCACTTCACTGTGACAAATATACACCACCTAAACCATGATCTTCCGTCAATAACAAATATAAATATGCATGCAGTGGCTCTTACTTTTGTTATTCAGAGAGTCATAAATTTAAGTTTCAAAGATCAAAAGCTTGGGTTATAGCAATGGAATTCAATGGATCAATTGTTCAGTCTCTTGAGAACAAGATCATCCTTGTCACTGGTGCTACTGGGTATCTAGCAAAATGTATGTAATAAACACAAATCAACGCAACAATATTAACATGCATGCAGTACCTTTTATGTTTTCTATTAGTCATTTTTTATCTTCTTAATCATAAACTTATTCTTCAGCTCTATTCGAATCATGTTTGCAGTGTTTGTGGAGAAATTACTTAGGGTTCAGCCCAATGTGAAGCATCTTTTTCTTCTTTTAAGAGCTGCTGATGCATCGTCCCCTACTCAGCGTCTCAATAACGATGTGCGTACAAAATTCATTAATAAACATCGTCTGAATATACAAGTGAAGTGTCAATATAACGTTAATTTTGGTTTTGTAGGTGACAGGGAAGGAATTATTTAGAGTGTTAAGAGAAAAGCGTGGTCTTGGGTTCGATTATTTTATATCCGAAAAGGTGACACCTATTTTTGGAGATGTCAGCTTAGAAAACTTGGGAATAGAAGACTCTGATTTGGAAAAGAAGATGCATAAAGAAATCCACCTTGTTGCCAATTTTGCTGCAACTACAAATTTCCATGAAAGGTATTCGATAACGAATTCTTCTAGAGTAGGAAGGCACAAACTCTTTTTGTCATTAGATATCCTGCTGACTCTTATTGTTATTGTTGTTTTTTTCTCCAATATTGGTTATTAGATACGATGTGGCGCTGGCTGTGAACACAATGGGAGCTAAGCATGTCTTAGATTTCGCAGAAAAGTGTGAGAACCTGGAGATGATTCTCCATGTATCGACGGGTAAGCTTTATATGACAATCCCCACCGCTTGCAAAACTAGTCTGTTTAAAAACCACATGCACTATCGCACGTCTCCAACTAAACTATATGGCTATTTATATGGATGGTCGAACAGCTTTTGTTTGTAACGCTGAGATGCCTGAGGTTATATTAGAGAAACCTCTGAGTCAAATATTGAAAGAATCCTCAAAATTCCTATACGTAATTGAGGAAGAGAAAAAATTGATGCAACACAGATTGGATGGACTTAAAGCTGAACAAGTCTCAAAGAAACAAGAAACTGCTGCAATGAAAGAGCTTGGACTTGAAAGGTTCGCTAAGAGTGTTTGACATTTTAAACAAGTTTGAGATTACTCCGTGCACAAAACCTTAGTTTGTACTAATTATGACTTCTTTCATTTTGTTTCTTTCCTGGTGTTGTGAACAGAGCTAAATTCTATGGATGGCCAAACACATATGCGTTTACAAAGGCATTGGGAGAAATGATAATTGGTCCACACTTGAAAACAAATTTTCCGGTTGTTATCGTAAGGCCTACAGGTGTAACTGGTACTTACAGAGAGCCATTTCCTGGATGGATAGAAGGCTTCAAGTATGTCAAGTTAACACTACACACTTTGCTTTAACCTTATGGACATATAGCATGTTGATAGTAATGAACTCCCATCAGGCATCAATGAACTTTTTATTAGGGTCCAAGTCGGAGAATAAAACACAAACAGATGAGCTCAAGGCTCTTTAAAAGATTTTTTTTAAACAATCATTCCGAACTGAATTTGCGAGTACTAGTGGTTTATAGCTCTCCAAAAGCAACCTGAATTAGGCTGCTAACAATTACATACAGTTTGGAACTGACAACATGATAACTACAAGTTTCCTTAACGTTTTCTAAAAGCAAAACGATAATTTATTTTCTAAACCACTCGAAAATGTCCTGCACTTTATTTTCAGAATTAACTCAACTAATGATGAACCATACGCATTGTTTTATTGGCTTAAATCTGCAGGGCACTTGACCCCATGGTGGTTGGTGTTGGAAGAGGAAAGTTACCTTGTTTTCTTGGGGACTATGAGTCACTCTTTGACATCGTAAGTTAAGACTAATTAGATCCAATGAATGCAAAATTGCATATCATATTGCACTCTACAATTTTGTTTTATTTCAAAAGACCCAAGGGTCAAGTTAGTGATGAAAACTCTTCCTATGATTTAATGAAACAGATCCCAGGAGATATGGTGGTGAATGCTATAATAGTGGCAATGGTGAATGCAAAAGCTAACAGTCATATTTACTCTGATGGTGACGACAATCTTATATACCATATAAGTAGTTCCGCACACAGAGAGCCGACGAGGCTCATTAAGCTGTTAGAATACGCTTACGATTATTTCTGCAAGAATCCGTTGATGGGTAGAGATATTGGTGAAATTGTTAAGCCTGTTTTCTTCCCCACCATGTCTAGCTTCCAAGAGCACGTTCACAACAACTATGTGGTAACTATGAAGGTAGGTCAATTTAAATTATTAATCTGCAGAGAAGGTTATAATGATACTTCTAGAAACGATTTTGCTCACCATGGAAACAATTATTAGGCTAACGCCTTTGTCTTGTTTTTACTCATGAAGGAGGACATACTTCTATTGGCAAAGCGGTTGGCTGAAATTTATGAACCTTATATACTTTTTAAAGGAGTGCAAGTAATTTTCCAAAATGCATAATATTGCATATTAATTGGTGTGGAAGTGATCTTTGAATTTGAATTTTATGGCTTACAGTTTTAGTACTTCGGCCACTGATCAATTGCGTTTGTGGACAACATCGTACTACGGACCTGGAGAGGCAGATATATTTGATTTCGATACCAAACAAATTGATTGGGAAGATTACATGATGAATATTCATATTCATGGTCTGGTGAATTATGTTGTTCAACCACATGTAGGATATATTAGCAAATTATAAGTTCATTCATATGTCCTTAAGTGTCAAAATACGGAGAATTACAAATTATTTGAGGGTTTATTTTAGGGAATTTTAAGAAAATGTCACACTTCCATTATCCGATTTAATAAAATGTCCCCGTTTATTTCAAAATATATAAAATGCCATGAACATTAACTTTTCTTTCAGGCCCACTAAATTAGTCAATTGCTATTGGAAAAGTCTAAAAAATACGGTGTCATTACTTAATTACCCTTCTCAATTTATTAACAACTCATATCTTAATTGAAAAGAAATTCCGATCATTTTTAACCCTTCTATATTTCAGTTCTTCTGTATACAGTATACACAAACGCTCTTCTCATATATTTAGGATTATAGTTTATAGATCACGCAGATGATTTACTTGAAGGATTGACTGAAAAGGAAGAGACTTAGGAGGAGGAGGAGGAAGAGTAATGGTTCATTATAATACCGACAAATATGATCAACGATGACATCGGAATTTTAAAACTATTGTTCGGAATTGAGGACATGGGTTCGTGCTAAATCTTACTGACGTTTGTTTGAAATTCAATTGATCATTTAGTTAACTTGTTGCGGTGAAAATAGTCGACAAGAGGATCTATTGCGCCGTTAATCTTCTGACATGAATGGCTTACATTGGTGATACTACAGAGTTTGTGTGTGTCTAGATTGTTAGGTCCCTATGATATTCGTATTTTCAGGGAAGATTTATTAAAAAGGACTCTTAATTCATGAATTAATATCTATCTCTCGATCACCATCAACATGCACATTTTCTGTTCGATAAATGTCCCCTTTGAGTACATATACATTTTTCATCGGAACTACCGAAATACACAACAGGTCTGTAATAATTAAGTTCATAACTATTTGTGTTATAAGTTCCTTATTATATATGTAATTGTAACTGTTGAGTTATGATTGGATAAGAAGATGAACAACAATTGAGTTTTGATTTGGCTCGGCACAAACTCACAACAAAACTCGGTAATGACTCACACTACTGAACCGATTTGATCCAGTTCTAGTTAGATGGTTTGGGGGCTTAAGTGTCTTTTACCATGACTGATTTATTGCCAAGGCACTAACGACAGTTAACCGTTTTCTCAAAAAAACGGGATGGAAGAAGTCAACATTGTGGCACTTAATAAATATTGAAAAAACGGTGGTACTTTCTTAAACATGAAATTGAAAGTGTGGTACTTTATTAAAATCCCCTTTATTTTACTATGAGAGAATATCTTATAATAATTGTACTAGGGCTTAACCCGTGCCGTAACGACACGGGCATAATTTTTATTTAGTTATGTATTTTCGGACATATGAATATTAAATATAATATTTATTAATATCAAGTTTACCCTTCTTATCATTACAAGTAAAGAAAAACCCGATAAATATTTTTATTCTTCACTCCATAAATCCTTTTCATCGTTTTCCACCTTGACATTCTCGCTACCATGTCTATTCTTTCTTAAGTTGCATCCTCAAGCCAGCCATGAAATTATATCGGAATTAATTTTTAATTACATATTTTGTCCTCCCAAAAATTATTATTTTATATGTTTTTTAGTTTACAAAGATATGATGTCGATCCTTTGAAATGGTATTACCTTTCTGCATCTTCCTTATTTTAGTGAAGGATGTTAGGATCTTCATAGAACATATGAACCTACTATATCTGGGCCAACCACATATCACTGATGCTATCCCTACTTCACCACTTTGGGATAAGAGGTGTGCGGTTTTAATCTAAAAGGCCGCGGTGCTACGTAAGCAGATGCCCAAGCTTATTAAGCTCCACGTGTACTCCTCTTTCTTCTATGTGGGACTATCCCTAGTTATACATATGTGGTTTATCGCGCCACATACTCCAACAATCTCCACCTTGGCGAGATTTAACCACTTCACCAGTCCAATCAGACTCCATCATATGATTACCATATGTATATGCTACCCATCGATCATGATTATTGTCACTATGCACCCTGGAATCCTACTCCTCCTTGAGTTAATGAGAAGGCAAGTACTAACTCCACCTTGAGCATTTTCTTTCCGACCTAAAACCTTGCTCCACTTGAGAGCTAATGTGTGAGAAATTAACTCCACCTTAAGCATCAATTCAACCTTGAGCATCTCCTTGTCGATCTAGCATCCTGCTCCATCTGAGCTAATGGGTGAGACACTAACTCCACCTTGAGCGCCAGTTCAACTTTGGTCCTTGTCTGCTTCACCCTGAGTCTGACTCCACTTGCGCCCTAAACCGGGTGACATCCACAACCACTTCTACGTTCGGACAGTAGACCAACCATGGGCTCTGACCTGATACCAATTGCTAGGATCTTCACGGACTATCGGACATTCTCAGGGCCCGACCGCATAACCCCGAACCCACCTGACCACCTTGCGATAAGAGGTGTGGGGTTTTTAACTAAAATGCCTTGGTGTTATGTATGGAGATGACCAAGCTTATTAAGCTCCACATATATCCCTCTTTATTCCATGAGGGACTATCCCTAGCTATACATATGTGGTTTACCGTGCCACATACTCCAACAACCGAGCGGAACCAAAACATTAAACTATGTACGTTGTAACAAAATTGCACCACCTGAACTCATTCTTCTCAAGAATAATTGTGTATATATTAACAGTGTTTGGATCCTTGTTGTTTTTCCCCCTTTAAGAATAATCTAAAAAGAGTAGAACTCGGAATTGAATCAACAATACATAACGTATTTTATGTTCTTACTATTTCAATGACATAATCAAAAGCTAATTCATTGACTTAAGCTATTATATTTTAGAATGTTAAGTAATTTCCGATGGCAACCATTTTAATCATATACGATGTAGTTTTAGTTTTTCAAATTTATCAGATATATTATGTACATAATTCAATTCGTCAGGAAGAGTTCACCGAATGGAATATAGGTAATGACTTGTCCTTTCGTAACACTGTGGAATTTTCAACATAGTTGGATCCAGATTTGGTAAAAAACACTGTATTTTGCGTTCTCGGGTGAGAGTAATCTAGGTATGGATACCTCCCAGAAAACTGTTGATGGATGACCGCATCAGTGTCAGTTGAAAATCCCACACTGTCGGATAACCTCAGTGACTAAGTGGGTACAATATTCGCGGAGGATCAAGTCCTTACAAATGGTATTATAGTCGACCACGGGTTAAATCATGATTAGTTAGTAAGTCAAATCGTTAAGTACTTAACCTAATAACAATACGCTCTACTAACAATAAACTATGTTATCCATCATCATTGAATAAAAATAACGTGAAACCATTTATCAAGAAATACATGAGACGATGTGAAATTACTCACTGGGAACCAATACTTGCCACCGTCATTATGGTCCACTTATATAATTGTTAGCCAATCTAACTAAGTTTGGTACTGCTTTTTTCTTTCAAAAAAAAAAGTACTTTGAAAACGTATTTATAACAATATTTTTTCATCGTAGTGTTTAGAAAAGATTTCATAAATTGTTTTTTATGCAAAACACTTCCAAAATCTATAATTTTAAAAGTGGGAGAGAAGGATATTTTAAAAGCTTCAAAAGCAAATGCTATGGTTCACCCTAATTTCATATTTTATTTTCCAATTCTATCCCATCTTTTTTTTTTATAACTGACAACAATTATCCTTGAGTCTATATATCACTAATTTTTATTTGTTATATTTTATTCTTTAAAAATAATTATTTTTTATTTTCAAACTACATTTTATGTTATACTGTATCACTGAAATATACTTTAATTTATCAACAATAAATGTTAAGCAATAATTGTTGTTTAAAAAGTGGGTAAGAAAAATAATACTTTTTAGTAATAATACTAATTAGTAAATTTAATATTACATATATGTCTGTTTTTGTCATTTTCTCACTAACTATAGATAAACTTGATATTTTCCCATTAGAATAAATTTTATCTTTAGTTTATAATTTCCGACCATTCAATTGTTTTTTTTCTACAGAGCTCGGCATAGTAACGTACATCGGCAACCATTCAATTTTTTTTTTACATAGGTCGACCCAGTAAAGTACATCGGAAAAGCACTTTTGTAAAGCTCGCAGCAATACCAAACTAATCCTGAGTATAAAAAACATATTTATTATCATAATTAGTAGAATAATTATATATTATCATTTTTAATTCGACATTTAATAAAATGTTGTCATGGCAAATTATTAGAGTATTTATTATGAAGAATTATGGAACCTTAATGACATGATAAATTTTATCCATTAGATGCACTTTAAATCCAAATCACAACCATCACTTATGACAAATGATTGCATCCCTAGATTTATCTTGTGAGGACAAATTTGAACCACCACTTATGCCAACACGGGATAAGAAGGTTCTCTTGCAACCATATGTTTTGGACACAAATCTACCCTCGAGGAATTCGTAAAAAGATATCTGGTTAGCAGGCTTGAAAAGCATTGTTCAGTACTCTCAATCCGCTGCACACCCATCAAATTAGAAACTTCCGTTCTTTTATCTCTCTGATCTCCTATGCTGAAAAAACACTGCTGATTTATGTATATTGGCAGTCTGACCATACCAAGTAGCATAAGTAAATAGAATCCGATGAAGAGTTTCAATATAGTCTTGTTGTCCAAGGTGTTGAATAAGAGCATGTCATCTGCAAACATAAGGTGGGAGACAATGGGAGCATTCTTTCACTTTGTACCTATTACACAATGCGTTGCACTCCATAGTTCTCATCAACCATGATAGACCTTGGAGCATAATATGAATAAATATGGTGATAATGGACACCGTTGACGCAAACCACTTTCACTTACAAAGAAACCCTCAGCTTCACCGTTAACTACTATAGAAAAGCTAGTTGTGGCTATACATTTCAGGATTAATTCATAAGTGTGCCTACAATGCCAACATCCTGGGACATTGACTTAAGAACCTCCAGCTAATCTTGTCGTATGCCTTAGTAATGTCTAGTTTTAAAGCAAAAGAACCTGGAACAGAGCTAGAGTTTGACATAAAATGTATAATCTCTTTGGCAGTCACTGTGTTATCCACTAACTTATCAAGATAATCTTTAATCCTTTGGGATAAATTTTTTGTTATGACTTTATACATAATATTAGTTAAAGAAAGAGATTTGAAATCAAATGAAAGAGTATGGTTTTTCACTTAGGGAATTAGCACTATAGTTGTATGGTTCAATCCCAAAGGGACAGTAGCTGAAGAGAAGCAGTTTTGAATAGTCTTTGTTTCTTCGTCTCCTACAAGCTCACATCATCTTTTATAGAATAGAGCATGCATTCCATCGGAGTCTAGAGATTTCAGACTTTACATTCTTTTAAGAGTGTTCCAAACTTCCTCCACCGAAGAAACCATTAAGATGTTGTCATTACTTATACTATCAATCATTAATGCTGACTGAAATTGAATTGGGTACTTGTCTTCATCTGGATATCTTTTAAATAGACAAAATAAATGATTTACCAGATATTGAATTATTTCATTCGCATCAGTCACCCAAGTAATATTAGGATGCTTAAGGGTGAAAAAGCGGGGGTCTAACATCCTCACCCAATATTTCGATTAGCAATCTGTATGGACTAACTCGAATATACTTTTAAGAGAATCAACTAGACAGTCAAACTCAATCTTAATAAAAAGTATATCAAGGAGTTAATATCTCGATCTCTTGATTTAATTTATACTCAAGCAAATATAAATCTGCGAGTCTTTATTAAATACAAGAGATATAAACTTGGATGGTACCAAAGACCAATATCCAAGGATCTATCAATTTCCAATCAACAACCAAAGGTTGGATTTCACAATTGATCGATACTACGCACAACCTGTGATATTTCAATTATATAACAAAATATAATGCGGAATAGAAATAACACAGACACCATAAGTTTTGTTAACGAGGAAACCACAAATGCAGAAAAACCCCGGGACCTTGTCCAGATTGAATACCACACTGTATTAAGCCGCTACAGACACTAGCCTACTACAAACTAACTTTGGTCTGGACTGTAGTTGAACCCTAATCAATATCATACTGATTCAAGGTACAGTTGCGCTCCTTACGTCTCTGATCCCAGCAGGATACTACGCACTTGATTCCCTTAGCTGATCTCACCCACAACCAAGAGTTGCTACGACCCAATGTCGAAGACTTTAATAAACAAATATGTATCACACAGAAAAGTCTACGATAATAGATAAATCTATCTCCCACAGATAAACCTGCGAGTTTGTTCCGTCTTTTGATAAAATCAAGGTGAACATGAACCAATCGATAACCCAGAATTATATTCCCGAATAACAGTATAGAATTATCAATCACCTCACAATAATCAGATATTGCGGAATCACAAACGATGAGACAAAGATGTTTGTGATTTCTTTTTATCTTGCCCTATCGGAGATATAATCTCAAGCCAATATTTCAATTGAACTCGTACGATAGAAATTGGCAAGATCAGATTGCTCAACTACAAGAGAAGTAGTTTCATCTGGCTTCACAATCCCAATGAAGTCTTTAAGTCGTCAACCTACAGGGTCTCGAGAAGAAACCTAAGGTTAACGGACAATCAACTCTATCAAAACCAACTAGTATCACACAAGAGGTGTGGGGATTAGTTTTTCCAGTTGCTAAAGTTCCTCTTTATATAGTTTCCAAATTAGGGTTTGCAATCTATGTTAGCTTAGTAACAAAGCATTCAATACTCACCATTAGATGAAAAACCTGATTTAACCAAGCTAATATCTTTCAACCGTTATATCGAAACTTAGCTTGTCACACACAAATGAAATGTATTTCATTTAGGTTTGAGTAACCATACCTAAACGTGTACACTTAGTTGGTTCACAAATAGTTAACTAATGGTTAGCCATATGAGTACTTTCATATTAACCGTATTCATCTTTCTCATAACTAGTTCCAATGACTTCAAAAGAACTAGTTGAAGAGTTTTTCAATTGCTTAGGTCTTTATACATAGACACAATTGAAACAAAATCGTCTTGATTCATTTGAATCAATTCATGAACAATATAGCCACAGTTTGCAAAGATTGCATTCCTTATAATTTATTGTTTTACCGATTTGAGAAATAACCAGCTTGGGTACGCGTACGGGTATGCGTACCTTAGCTACCGGATTTTGAGTTGGTTTTGGTTTCCAAACTCAGCAGAATTTTTCGGGTGAAAAACTTCCGCCAGTAAGCGTACAGGTACGCGTACCTAAGGTGACTGGTTTATGAGTTCGTAAACTCCAAACTCAGCAGAATTTTCCGGGAGGAAAAGTTCCTCCAGTACGCGTACCCAACCTGTCTCCTTCACCAGTACCACATGCACACATATGCACACACTTGGTTTCCGGTACATGGATGTATAAACTAATGTGCGAACACACTACATATGCTTATATCCATAGGTGGTAATCTCAACTCTACATTTCAATCATTGAAACATTCTTCTATAATGTTATAATAGTCGTTATTCACAACTATCGTCATCAAAGCTATTTTCAAGATTGAAACGTCATCATGACTTTCTTCACGGGTAAAGATGAATAATGGTTAAAGAGAAATCTTACCAACACATATTTCGAGAAAAAGATAGGCGAGTAAACTCGGCTCGAAATAACAAATGTGTATGTATGAACACTATCATACTTATACGACTTTTGTCTCAAGAGTAGGAGATAGAGTAGATAGACTTTTCAGTGATAGATAAGTTCAAGTCTCCACATACCTTTTAGTCGGATGAAGTTCCACTGGTTCCTTGAGTAGTTCTTCGTCTTTGTAAGTTGATCGCCATGGAGTCTGGAGCTCAACTACACTTAACTATCCTAGCCCGAGACTTAGCCATAAGTAAACTAGAAACCAAGACATATAGTTTTGACAAATAAATTTGACAAATAAGCTTGAGATAGCAACGCTTGCGAGTTCGACCGAGCAATGCTCTAACAATCTCCCCATTTGTCAATTTTAGTGACAAAACTATCAATACATATGAATTACAAAATAGATTAAACTTTGTAGATTCTCGTCCACGTAGTTGATCTCCTTGGTGCTTCAATATTACTCGAAAACTTCATTTTTTTCGAGTACTCCCATGATTCCATAGTTGTTTAGTTCAACATCATAGTTGTTGAAGATCCTTAACCATAACAATGAGAAAACAAAAGCTCTCGATCATTATTATACAGTGTCATAGTATTATTACATAGTATCAAAGTTCAATTATATCACAACTTTGACAATAATACTATGGTGATATGTATCACTCCCCCTTAGTCAATACTTTCGTCTCAACATGAAAACCACTCCCCCTTACATAATGATCCAAAAACTATATGTATTTGTAGTGTGAACTACATATTAATTCTCCCCCTTTTTGTCAATAAAATTGGCAAAGGTACTAAAACGGGATCCTAATGAAATTTCCACGGAGACGCTTCAAGACCAAAGTAAAGTACATATCAAATTTTTTTAGATGCAATCATAAAGCCGAAGCTAAATGCATTCATCAAGGAGTTTATAAAGATACAAGATAACCCCTAAAATATTCCACAACCGCACTCCCCATAAATATATGGAAATTAAGCGCAAGTTCAAAAGAACTCTCCCCCATTTGATGTCATTCCCGAAGGAACAACAAGAGCGACCTTACTTTTACGAGAAAATAAGGATTTCTTTGGATACAAAAACCACAAAAATGATTTTTTATCCAAAATTCTCAATTAAACTAATCACAAGAGAACCCATGATTAATTTAATCGGAATACACGACGAAAATAATCACAAACGAATTTATGATTAGTTTAGCTGGAAATGCTCAACACAAGAAGACTTATGGAGCCGCACAGTATATACATAAGATATGGATTAGGGAAGATCAATACTGCGGAATATACAAAGATTCATTCTATTTTCATCACTGTTAAGTGCATATTTTGCATACATTTAGTGTCGAATCCATGCTAGTAATTGCTATATATTCTTGCGAATTATTGTATATTACTCTTTTTTCTCTTATTTATGTTTTGCTAGGTGAATCGTCCAAAAGAAGTGAATTTGCACGTAATTGTGCAATTAAAAAAAATTAGCTATAAATGGCGTTCGAATCCAAGAGTTCTTGATGTCATCTCGAAGAGGACGAAGAGACGAATCCACTGGCGAAAGAATGAAGTCAATCCGATGTCATATGAAGAAGTTATGGGAGAAACGAAAAGCTAAGCCTGTCGGTTCCTCAAAACTGACAGTACAACGAGAATGATGTAGGAAACTGCACTGTCAGTCTTACAAGACTGACAGTTGAATGGGATTACTACGGGCGCCTGGTTTAATTACTCGGGGCACTTCATCCTTATTATTTCTTTCCCCAGCAAACCGTAGATGGTGCTGATTATCGAGATGAAGAATGAGAAGAAATTGTTGTTGGTGACGACTGACTCAATGAGTTACAGCGTATAGAGTTGGTTGGTTGGAATTGATCGTGATGATTATAACAGGGAAGAATGGAGGCTGGTGATGGAAGAGGCTGGCGATGTTTACTAACGGAAAAGTGGCAGTGACAATGCAGACGAAGTTGGAGTTCGACAAGAAGATGTTGCTGCCGGTTTAACTGTCGAGCAGAAAAGAATGGTGTTGGTTTGAGTTTACAGGGTATGGAGATGATCATCGAGAGCAGTGACCGTGATAAGGGAAATGAGGAAGCTGTTGATGGTTCATGGCAGTGATAATGATGGAAGCTTGAGTTCGGTATTGCTGTTGCCATGGAGCGATGTTGCTGCCATTGTTGATGGTGAAGTCTGCTCGTGATTAATGGAATGATGCGGTGATCGATGGAGAAGGTCTGGCAGAGATGACTATTTGAATGGTGACCGGGAATGTCGACGCAACATGGGGAATAGTTGTCAGTGACGAGAAGCTCGAGTTGTAAGAGAGAAAGATAGGACAGTGGTAATGCTCGGTGATTGAGCAGTTGAGAAGAGCCTGAGCAAGATGTTGTTGCCATTGATTGACCTCGGACCTCGGTGACAGAGCTTGGTAGTGGTAGAAGCTAGAGAGTTAGAGCTCGAGAGACAGTGATGACGCTGATTGGTTTTCAAGACAAGAAGTGGTGGTGGATGCTGGCCGGACTTGTTGATGGCTGGTTCCATTATCGACGGAGGAAGGAGCTCGACAGAAAGATGGTAATGCCATTCGGTGTTTGATAGTGAATAATGGTTGAGATGGTTTTGTTGCCATTGGTTGTTACGGAGCTGGAGATGGCAGCAATGATGCTTGAAGTATTATAAAGGTGTTATAAACAATGGGTTATGATCAGTTTAGCTTCAGACCGAGAATATGGAGGAGGTAAAGCTCAACCAAACAGGGGAGTAGTGTTGAATAGCCATTCATGGAAGTGACAAGACTGAAATATGAAGTTAGAAGGAGAACAAATGATCAAGTCTTGGTGGATTTCGTATGGGAAGTTTTGCCGTGAAGAAAGTACAGCGAAAAGAGGTTGGAGTTACATGGAAACTTACGGCTAGAAAGTCTTAGCCGTGAAAGTACGAGAGAAAAAGAAGAAAAGATCCAGGAGAATTTACGGTGGAGTTTCCCTAGCCGCAGAAGAAAAGAAGAGGGAAATAGGTTGTCAGTTCCACGGAACTGACAAGACAAATTCAATGAAATGGGCTGGACTTTGGCATTTGACTTGAGTCTGTTAGCTGTTTTGAGATTCTCTCTGCACGGACAGGTTTTGGGCGTGGGATTTATGGAAACACCGCTAGGTTTTGGCAACCAAATTCGACCAGAAATTAAGCACGGGCACTTCTACAACTTGGAGACTATTTAAGATACACTTCTTAACCTAAGAAAATGTAGGTACACATTTCATCTTCCGCCACGTGTCCACAAAGACACACGTGGAGGACATGCGGCTAAGAGCATCAAGATATGATATCACACGTGGACTGCCAAGAGTCACTTTATCCTATCCCCGGAAAGATCTAAGATCTACGGCTGGGGATAGTCCGACTGACGCAGACAAGACAGGGGCAGAGGACAGCTGTCTACCGCGGACAGACATCTCAACTACCCGCATTAAATATCCTAAAACAGCATACGTGTCAGTCAGCCTGTGTAGGAAGCGCAGATAGCACTGCGTATTCAAACAGATAACGCAGATAAAGCCGAGAACACGAAGACTTCTGCGTAAGCGACACAAGACACAAGAGGATAAGGTTATAATGGGCTTCAGAAGTGGACCTCACGTAACCTCCCTATAAATACCCCTCTCTCCCAAGTGAAGAGGGGGATCCGAAAACATTGAGAGGAGAATAGGAGAGAGACAGAGAGATAGAGAAAGTGTAAGTGAAGTTCCTCCTGCTACGCAGGCTTATGTTGATCTCAAAGTCATTCGACTATTTCTGTAACCATCACACATATAAAACCCGAACCCGCAGACAGAGATCTGAGTGATGAATCATATAAGTTAATCGTTTCATCTATATTCATGCATTTATACTTTACGTGTTCGATTCGATATTTATGGTACATCATGTTCGTACGTTTTATACTTCATCCATTATTTATCTTATTATGCGAGCTAAGAACAATGATTGTAGTTGATGAGACGAGGAATAGTATTAGGACTCTGAGTCAAGGATTCGACATAACCAATTCATCCCCCTCAGGCGCAGCTTATTTACTATATTGTCATGAGTCTGCGCGCATTATTTGTGAACACTCAGATGACAATGATCTTTGTGTTCACAGAAAAAATATATCTCTACATCTCATAATACACTTTTGTTCTTCATCAATATTTTAGGGTTTACCTCTTTAGGGGGGAAACCGGGAAATGGTGTAAACATGAGAGGCTAAACTTTATTGATTAGGATGAATTCTATGTTCTGGGTGTGAAGCTTCAATATTATATGAGTTAATTCGAAGTTTTTATCATATTATCGATTGTACTTTCTATACCTAGGGTTTATGATTGATTACTAGATTGTTCAAGTGTACAATTGGATTAATCTTTTGATCAGTCTAATGCTAGTAGAAGTTGGGTGATAAGTGTAATAGTCAAAAAACTTTATATACAAGTAGAAATCGTGAGACCTTGCAGAGGGATTCTGTGGAGCAATTGCGAGTGAAGACAACATCAACAAGTGAACCTTGAGCTAAGAGTTTAACTATTGGGATCAACCTAATTCACAAAGCCTAAAGCGTTCGATTGGATTACACCTTAAGTGAGCTACTACTTGGTGGTTCGTTGAACAGAATCTGATATTGGAGAGCTTTTGTATCCGTGGTATAAGGAGTTTTGGGGGTAGCACTGAGCTAGCTGCTATTCTAAGACTGGTGATAATTGATTCTTACAAAAGGTAAACGAGTATACTATGCAAGTCAACGTTCGGTAACGACGAATGACTCCTAATCATCTTTTCATCTTATTTTTTATTATTATTTTAATTATTCAACAATCCCCCTTGTCTTTTATTATTTTGCTGAATCAAATAACATATCAATTACACAGCTCTCTGTGGGAACGATCCTTACTACTGCTATATTATTTATTTAATTAGTGGGAAATATATCAAATAATTTGTTGCGGTTAAGACACGCATCGATCACTATTTGCATAACGACATATAATAGACATAATCTTTGTAAACAAAAGATTTTAACCTATCTTCCATCAAAAAATGACATAATAGGCTTAACTTTTGTTTGTCAAAAGTTCATCTTGTATCAATACATGCATATCCACATATGAAAGAGATAAGTTTTGACATTGTATGGGACAATAATAGTTCACGGACGCAAACACACATATCCCATAACATATTGCAATATATAAAATTATAAAGATTAATACTGCAATCATCATCTTCCAAATCAACTTTAGAATTTAAATAAATAAATCTAAAAACATTGCAAGATGAAAACGTTGGACATAGTTATGTGTACTCACAATAATGGCTATTCCAAACCCTAGTTATCCTTCTTAAACAAAAACAAGAATAAAAATTCTCTTAAGAAGTTTCCTAGACATCATAGAGCTTTCTCAGAGCATCTACTGAGAATTCCTTCTCATTATTGAAGAAACCATTGATTATGGGATCATTCAATTTCTCCAGGTCTTCAGAAATGTCAGTTAACTCACTGAGTTATCTTTTTAGCTCACACAAGGTGTTCTTGGTTAGAGACAACATTTGTTCATAGTGAGTTATGTTTTCCAAAGAGGAAACGATTGGGGATTTTAAATCATTTCTCTTGTTGATGAAATCTTTCACCATGTCCCTAAAATTATTATCATAATGACAAACAGATAAGAGACAGTTAGAGGAAGAACCTTCTTCATTATCTGTCGACTACTCTTCCTTCATCCTTGAGGAAGTGATTCCTTTGAAAAGATACACATTGACTGCTTCAACTGCATCTCTTTTTGTAGTACCTCTAGTTACAGGAGACATGAGGCAGTATCTTTTTAGATGACAAGAGGAAAAGACAAAAGATTAAAAGGATTCGTGAACACCAAACCTTAGGAATACTTTGAAGGAGTCTTTCAAGATTTATTATTCGTCATCCATCTTCTTAGGAGAATATTTTCTTAACAAATATAGGCAAGAAGATTTTACAGATACAAAGACTTGAGCCACTTTTAGTGCAAACCTCATTTTTCCCAAGTTAAAGATGAGGATGTAGATGTCACTAGCATTAACTAGTGACAGAGTGAGTCAAGTGCTCACGTCTTTTGCCTTTTAGTGGCTTGTCAACGTTTGTTGTATGAACAGGTTTCTTACCTCATCTAGATCTGGATTTTGCCAAATTCATCTTCTGCATATCCTCTTGTAGTTTGGTGATTCTTTTGTTGCTCCATCTGAATCTCCAACATGTACTTTGGTCATGCTTTGTATTCCCACAAAACGAACACAACAGAGATGATTTTTCTTGATGAGACTTTTCCTGTTTATCACAACAATCAATAATCGTTGTTCCCTGATTAGTTGTAACAACATTGTTGTTTGAGCTTACAGTTTTGCTTTTAAACCCTAAACCATTAGTGTTTCCAAAGGATCTATGACCAAATAACATTGATGCAATTTTGTCAGAGCTTCCAGATAACCTTTGCAGGTCATACTTGAGAGTATTAATCTCTTCTTCCTTTAGAGACACGGTTCTGACGAAATTATCATTAAGACGCTCTATCTCAATGTTTTTCTCCTGGAGTGATGATTCAACTCTTTTCAAGGAGGCCTTTAGGTAAAGGTTCTCTTGAAGAATCTCTTTATTCAAGAGATCAAGAAGCTCTGTGTCATACTCAAGTTCTGAATCAGGCGTTGAGGAGGAGAGAGAATCAGGAGTAAGGGCAGTAAGTCCATTACACCTGTTAGACTCATCTGAGATGTTGACACCCAGAGAAGATTTGTCTTTTGTTGAATCATCTGGAGCATTAACTGGAGATGGATATTCATCACATCTATTTTTTCTCTTTATCAATTCCTTGGCCTCTCTGATTATCAGTGATTTATCAAAATCAACATGATTGGAACAACATTCATCAGCCCAAGACAAGTGAGAGGATACACCTGTTTTGGTCACGCATTGAGCGCGAACGTTCTGCCGGTGTCAAGATCAAGAATTTTTAAATTTCCTATCAGAGTGTTTCTGGAAAGTGTATCAAGGTTATTTCCCTCAACGATGGCATGCTTCTTAGAATCGCATCTAGATGGCAGCGATCTGAGAATTTTCATCACAATGTCCTTTTCAGGAATAGTCTTACCCAATGCAAAAGATGCATTAACAATTTCAGACACTTTGTGATTAAACTCATCAAATGAATCTTCATCTGCCATACGAAGGTTTTACCAATCGGAATTTAGGTTTTGAAACCTGGCTTCCTTTTCACTAGTATTTCATTCGAACACGGTTTCTAAGATATCCCATGCATCTTTAGACCTAGTGAAATTTGACACATGGTGCTGAAGATTTGGGGTAATGGCATGTATGATGGCATTCAAATCGTCAGAGTTTTGCTTTGCAGCAAGTATCTCAACAACATCGTATTCGCCAATATTCTTTAGAACAGTAACGTTACCTATTGCCACAACGGGAGCATCATAGTCATTAACAACATATACCCATGATTGAAAATCACGCGATTGAAGTGTAGGATCATAATCTCGCAAGGATAATATCTCAGCAAAATTATCAGCAACACAACACAACAGCGTCGCAGAACAATTTCAGAAATGATATAATAAATGACGTCAGCTAGAATCATGAGAAAGGCGTGAGAGTCCTGTGAAAATTAGAGAGTTCGCGAGATTAATATTTGTGAGGTTGCGAGAATGTCGCAAACCATATCCAAAAATAAAGGATAGATTAACTGTCATCCACTATGTATTTTCCTATAAATAGTCATTCAGTTGTAAAGGAAAGAGGGAGATCTTTTTCTAATTGAGAAATAAGTAAATAGGAGAGAGAAAATCTAGAGTAGTGGTGGTTCTTGATTCCTTTATCTTTTCTTGTAAGATTGTTCAAAGATTCATCAATAAAATTAAGATTGTTCATTTAAAATGAGTTGAATGTTAATGAAATCTTATGAGGGGTGTAGTGTAGGATTTCCTGCAACTACATAATGGCGCTAGAAACAGGGACGAAGATCGAAAGTTGAAGATTGTTGTTGAAATTGTTCAAATCAAGAAAGTGATTACATAAATCAGTGAACAAGTTAAAAGAAAAATGATTAGAATCAATGAAGATGACAAAATATTGGAGTGTAATATGATAACAGAAACAATGATTAATGAATTCCATGAATACATCAAAGGAAGAATACATAAACGAAATTTTGAAGGAAGGAAGGTTATGGCAGTAGAAAAGACATCACCCTTGAAAGATTGGGAAAAGCAAAAAATCACATTCATAGCGGCAGAAATACCAAAAGAAAATTTGAACCACACATCTCCATTGGTTATTACAGTGCCTATTACGCGAAAAGAGAAGGGGACAACAATAAAATCCACGGAAGAATGGATATTGAATAAAACTTTAGTCGATACAGGAAGTTCGGTGGATATAATATTCTATCATGCGTTCAGGGGAATGGGATTTAAAGGTGAAGAAATGTCCAATTCAACATATCTTTTTCTTGGCTTTGCAAAATCCACAATAAAACCTAAAGGAGAAATAGTAGTACGAATTCCACTAGGAGAGATCGAAATACACGTGACACGCGTGATGGATATGGAATCGCCATATAATATGTTGTTAGGAAGACCATGGATACATGCGATAAAAGTTGTAGTATCAACGTTGCGTCAATTTATTAAATTCCCCACACCAAATGGAATAGGTGAAATCAGAGGAGATGTTGACAATGCGAAATTATGTCATCAAATTGAAGTAAAGCATTATGAAGGACAAGCAAAAAGGAAACAATTTCACAGAAAGTTGTCAAAGGAGGCAAAGAAAGAAGAAGAATTTAGATTATACATGATAAGGGAAAAAGAAGGCAAGGGAATACCCAGCGAAATTTCGGAAGATAGAGAAGGACCTGTGAAAACAATAAAAGAACCATCACCAATGGGAGAATCCAAGTCCAGTTACACTGCCGCAGAACCAACAAAAGAAGTAAACGTTGGGACTATAAAAGAACCTCTAATATTGAGAATTGGAACCAAGATGGATGTAGAAGAAGAAGAAAGAACTGTTAATCTTTTGCGAGAATATAAAGACGTTTTCGCAGGGAGCATGGATGAGATACCGTGAATAGATCCATCAATTGCATGTCACAAGTTGGAGATTAACAATAATGTGAGACCATTTAAACAAAGAATAAGAAAAATCACAACAACTTACCATTCCCAAATAGAAGAAGAACTACAGAAAATGCTTGATGCAGGAATCATAAGATAAGCTAAATACCCATAATGGATAGCGAATATGGTCATTGTCCCAAAGAAAAACAAAGGAATAAGGATTTGCATAGATTTCACTGATTTAAACAAAGCTTGTCCTAAAGATAGTTTTCCATTACCAGATATTCCTCAAATGGTGGAATCCGCAGCGGGAAATGATAGAGTATTGTCTTTAGATGGGTACAAAGGATATAACCAAATTCCTCTCGCTGAAGAAGATCAAGAACATACTGCTTTCTTCTCCCCTAGAGGTTTATATTGTTACACGAAAATGAAATTTGGTTTTCGAAATGCAGGAGCGACATATCAAAGAATGGTAGAGAAGGTGTTCACGAAATGGATACACAAAACATTAGAAGTATACGTGGATGACATGTTAGTAAAGAGTAAAGAAGCCAAAGACCATGTACAGGACCTGAGGGAGATTTTTGAACAAATGCGGCATTATAACATTAAAATGAATCCTGAGAAGTGTATTATTGGAGTTGCATCGGGAAATTTTTTAGGCTACATTGTATTAAAGGAAGGAATACAAGTTGATCCAGAAAAAGTGCAAGCAGTTCGTGACATGCCAACACCCGCAACAATAAAAGATGTACAGAAGTTGAATGGACTTTTAGCTTCGCTGGAGAGATTCATTTCGCGATCATCAGACAAATGCAAATATTTTTTCGATATACTCAAGAAGGGGGTGAAATTCAAATGGACTGATGAATGCGAAAAAACTTTTCAAGGGATCAAAGAACATCATATGAATACAATTATTTTACAAAAGGCAGAATCAGGAGAAGAATTATTAATCTATCTTGCGACGACGTCGCATGCATTAAGTGTTGTATTATTGCGAATAGACGCGGGAGTGGATAAACCCATATATTACATTAGCAAAACTTTTAATGCTGCCGAGAGAAATTACTCAAATATTGAGAAGTTAATCTTAGCATTAGTTTATGCATCATTTAAGCTCCGCATATATTTTCAAGCGCACAAGATAAAGGTATTAACAAAAGTACCAATTGAATCAGTGATGAAGAATTCTAAAAGATCAGGAAGAGTGGAGATATGGAATGCACAAGTAGGCCACTTTGACATTAAATATGAAATTTTGTCTTCACCAAAATCACAAGTTGTTGCAGATTTCTTGGCAGAATTTCCTTTAGAAGAAGATGAAGCGGTAGAAGAAATGATGGATATAGAAGAAGAACACGGAGATCCAAAAGATTTATTAACAGAACCAAATAGATGGGAGATATTGGTAGATGGATCATCAAATGGAGAAGGCAATGGAGTTGGAATTGTTTTAATTTCGCCAGAAGGAGTGAAGATGGCTTTTTCATTCAGATTGGAATTCGCATCCACTAATAACGAAACGGAATATGAAGCTGTGATACATGCCTTAAAATTCGCAATAGAAATGAAACTAGAAAATGCCAGGATCACTAGTGATTCGCAGCTAGTTATTCGCCAAATAAAGGGAGAGTATACTACAAATGAACCATCCTTGAAGAAATACAAGAAGCTCGTTGAAGAATTGTCAGCGAAAATCCCAAAAATAAAATGGAGGCACATTTCAAGGAAGGATAACAGACTCGCAGACGCTTTTGCTTTCATCTCAAGCATGATGACAGATCCAACTGCGAGATGCATAAAAATACAAACACTTCTGTCACCATCAATCAATAAAGAAGAAGAAGAAGTGGACGTGATGATAATAGACGGTGAAGAAGAAGAACAAACGAACAATATCGCAGATTGGAGAACAGAACTTCATGCATATTTGGCGAAAGGAGAAACACCAAGAAATAGATTGGAAACACACAAGTTAAAAAGCCGCGCAACGAATTATGAATTAAGAGATGGGCTGCTATACCGAAAATCCTTTAATGGACCATCACTCAGATGTTTGACACGAGAGGAAGGAGAAAAAGTGCTAAAAATGTTACATAGTGGGGATGCTGGCAATCATAGCGGGGAAGATCTTTGGCAATAAAAAATGCAAGGCTATTACTGGCCATACATGCACGAAGATGCAAAACAAATATCAAGACGTTGCGAAGATTGTCAGCATGGAAAGAAAATACATGCACCTGGAGCACCATTGTCATCTTCAACCAGTGTGTGGCCTTTTGGAAAATGGGGTTTAGATATTGTGGGGCCATTTTTACCAGGTTCTGGACAAAGAAGATACTTAATAGTCGCAACAGATTATTTCACAAAATGGACAGAAGTGAAGGCAGTACAACATATTCGCAACAAAGATATCTTTACATTCATATTCGAAAATATCATTTGCAGATTCGGAATTCCTGCGCAGTTGGTATCTGATAATGGGAAACAGTTTGAAGGACAGAACATAGAAATGTTACTTAATACATTTAAGATAAAATGTGGAAAGTCTACTCCTTTTTATCCACAAGCTAATGGGCAGGTAGAAGCAACAAACAAAACAATTGCAGATATATTAAAGAAGAAATTGGAAGGACATCATAGAGCATGATGCGAACAAGTACATAATGCAGTATGGGTTTATAATACAACTAGAAGAGAAGCTACTGGAATGTCACCTTTTTGTTTAACATATGGAGTTGAAGCGGTGTTACCAACAGAAGTTGTTATTCCGACAACAAAGAGAGAAGCTTGGGAGAAAAATATTAGTGCGGGTTTGATCTTAAAAAAACTTGATGAATTAGAAGAAAAAAGAGAAAGAGCTTTACAACATATGGAGAACTATCAGCGAAGATTAGACCGAGAATATAATAAATGTGTCAAAGTACGTGAATTCCAACCAGAAGATTTAGTTTTGCGAGAGACACCAATATATCAGCGAGAAAATGGTGGAAAATTAGCGAAAAAATGGGACGGACCTTACATCATTAAGGAGATAGTTGGGACATGAGCTTATAAATTAATGGATCCAGAAGGTAGAGATGTTGGCCATAGACTTGATAGACCATGGAACAGGTTGTACTTCAAAAGATATTATCCGTAAGAAGCTTTGAGAAGTTATGAACTATGAAAGAACAATTGCAAGATTATTTATATCAAAACAAAATCATGGTGTGCGAAACTTTCGCAGAGATAATTATAGAACAATGACATAAAAGAAAGGGGCGAACCTTTATGGCGTACACCCTAGTTCGCGAATAAAATTTCGCAAAAGGCAAATGTAAGACCTAATGTACGTCATATAAGGAGGTACCTGTTACGTGGCTCAGGAAAAGGATACACCGCCACCGGAACCTGAGTCATGGAGATTTGGGGTCGATAAAGCCCATCCGGGAGAGGCACCTTGGATTCTCATCTTAAGCATATGACTTAGGTTGGGCGACTAAGGTAATAAGGAATCTCCCAAGGAGTGCAGAATCTGATCAAGGAGCCGAGGTACACGGTTGAGTCAAGAGTTCCAGGGGCGTTTGAAGTGTACCTTGCCATTCTTGACAAGTCTTGGCTTATACTGCACTCGACCCGAAGAAAACCCCACTTAGGGTGCAGTCTCGTAACCATAATCCCTATAAGTAAAAGGGATAAGAGGCTGCGAAAACAACTGTTTGTTGTTAAGACTGGATGGGAGGAGCTAACCTTGTATGGTAGAAGTACGCCTCCTTGAAGGGGAAACCAGGGGGAAGATAAGGGAGGCACCCTCCATTAGGGAGCTGATAAGTGTCTTAAGACGCAAATGTCATGAGGCTTTTTACTCGCAAGGGTATTAAGGCTTGTCATATTTGTGCAACAATCCTGAAGAGGCAATAATACAAAAGAAAAAGATAAAACGAGATCAATGGGTTTTCGCATGAAAGTGCGAAGACGTCCTGCGATTTCGTCGCAAGACGACAATGTCATGGGGCTTTATTTTCACAAGAATATTTAGGCCTGTCATATTGTCGCAACATTCCTGAAGAGTCCATAATACAAAAGAAAAATTTAAGGCAAGATCAATTGGTTCTTGCATGAAAGTGCAAGAACATTCTGCGATTTTGTCGCAATGAAAAGAGGTGGCATAATAAGACCTTTAATTAGGAAGGCAAAATAAGACCACATATTTATAAGTATTCATAACAGATTATTTTTCGCAAGAAAGATAATGAGAGGCAAGTATGAGAATCAATAAACAAGAGGCATTATCTTTCTCACCAGCAAAATACTAAAAGGGAAAATTAATTCCAAAGTTGTTTGAAGAATATTATTGGCAAAAAATAATAAAGATGAGACAATTCAAGAAGATAGAACTATACAAGAAGCTCATGCTTCAGTATGAATTCCAATAGAAGGAGATAGTAGACGTTCTTCACCAATATTCTCATTATTGCCAGCCTCTTGATTAGCACCATTTTCTCCTTCACTTCGATTCTGATCTTCGCCTTGATTAGCACCTTGATTATCGCCAACGATTACTTCTTCAGAAGAGATTTCTTTTTCATTAACACGAGCAGTTGGCTCCTTAGAAGGAATTTCTTCTCCATCCTCCAAAAAGCTATCCTCTGCACCACTTTCATAATCATAATCACTATCAGCAGGACGAGGAACTTCATCATCATCTACTTCCAAGGGTTCGATTGATGTAGGAGGAAGAGATTTAGACAATAAAATATCATTTACAAGGACTTCAGCCTGGAGATGAACTTGGCGAAGAAGTGCTCTCTGATGATTCCTATCTTGAATATCTTTAAAATAAGCAAGATAATCAAGTCTTCTTTCTGCTCGGTCGCGAGAACCAGTAAGGACAGAGACAAGTAATGCATGTTCTTTGCGAATTTTGGCATATTTAGCCTCAAGATCAGAAATGGAAGAATGAAGATTTTTCTCAGACTCTACGAAAGGTAGAATACAAAATTTCAATAAGATGAAGAACTCAAAAAGATATGACAAAGAAAAAATAGTAAAGGCAATCAAGTTATTATGACTACCTTCCTTTTGCGAAATAAGGTGTTGAATCAAGGACATACAACTATTCTCCCAACGATCCATTGCGTCATCAAATTTATCTCCAGCTAAACCTTTAAGTCGAGACTGAATATTTTTCTCTTTAGAAATAAGAAAGGCATTTTTCTTCGCAAGAGAAGAATGAGATTCTTCTAGTTTGGAATATTGTTCTTTATGTTGATTCACCTTCATACTTAAAGCTATTCCACCTTGAATGAGTGTATCTCTTTCAACGATAGATGACTCTGTTACTTCTTTAAGTTCTCTCAAAGAGAGAAGAGATTGTTCTTGGTCATCACATACTTTCTGAAGAATGCTAAGTTGTTGCGAAGATATTGCCATCTTGTTTAAACAAGTTCGCTTCTCTTGGGATAAGGTTTTATTCTCATCTGATAAAGTTTCCATCCCTAAATTAGCTTTATCTAAAGAGTAAGAAAGGCGAGATATTTCATTACTTAATAAGTCTTGCCTCTGAACTAATTGTGTATTTTCATTGGTAAGATTATTTATATGATCAACAGAATATGAATAGAGGTTATCTAATTGGTTATATTGATCCATCAAAATTTCTTTATCAACACGGGCTTCTTCAATAGCAGATTCAAATTGATATCAATCCATTATTCGTTTCTGGTTTAAGGCTTAACATGCGAAAGAGGGATTTCAAGGATAATTAAATATGGGAAGGATAAAATCATTAGAAAGGCAAGTTGAAGATACAGATAAGGAAATCATACCTCTCAATTCATCATTCTTCTTGCGAAGATTGTCACGATCCAGCAAAACATTTTGAAGCTTTTGATTTTCGAGACGAAGAGCATTATACTCTTTTTCCAAAGCTGTTTACGAAGCAGCTCTATCAGAACCGAAATACTTACTCAGAATTTCACAAATGCGATACTTGACAGGATCAGTTGGAGACTTCTTTCCATCATCTAGAACTTCAGACAAGATTTTAAAAGCGATATCTATTCCTTCCACAGTTTCTTTCGAAAAGGGAAGAGGCTCAGGTGGAGAACTGGTAATGATAGAAGGTTGAGAAATATTATCAATAGGGAAAGAAGAAGTTTCATTTGCAGAAGGATCAATAATGGGGGTTTCAATCATTGAAAGATCAGTTGAAGAAATGAAGTCTGAGGCAGCTTTTTCGCGAATTTGGAGATGATGGTTTAACTTGCGAAGATGTCGCAGAAAATTTAGAAGGAATAAGTGAGTGAAATGAAACAGAGGTTTCAACAGTTTTAAGGTGGAGAGATTTCTTGAGAGGTCTGTTGACATCCTTATCACCCTGCGAATTACAATCCAGATAAGAAATAGATCCAACAATATTGTTATTAGAGAAGAATGATGTTTCTTACTACCTTCTGATTCGCAGACTTTCTTTTATGTACAACAATCTTATGCTGCGGTTCGGGAATATTAGGGTTCTGAACCGTGAATTTAATGTTAGAGGCGCTTTTGCTGAAATAACAACAGTATGGGAATCACATAAATAACATCAAATAAGGCAGTAATCAAGATTAATTTCGGCAAATCCTATCAGGAAGAAAAAAGAAAACTAACCTTGATGAATCCATGGAAAACAGTAGCAGGAAGATTCTTTCGAAGAAAATTACAAATGATGAAGATCTATAGAGGGAACAATATGAAGATGAAGAAGAACTTAAAAAGATTTAAAGAAGAAAGAAAGAAGAAGAAGAAAGAAGAAAAATTGCAATAATGGAATTTGCAGAAGAACGGTGAAGTTGCAGAGAAAATAAAAAGAGATAAAAAGAGAATGAGAAAGAATATATATAGAAGAAATTTTTTATCGAGAAGATAAACACGATTAATGCGGAAAGATATAAACGGTTAAAGGAAGCAATTATAAGATAGTGTCAAGATACGGATGAGAAAAAGGATACGTGTGATAAATGCAGAATATGAAATGATGGATAACTGCAGCATTTCTCACATCATTCTCTACTTCGCAGTGAATGATATGAGAAGAGGCAAGATGTAGGATCATAATCTCGCAAGGATAATATCTCAGCGAAATTATCAGCAACTCAACACAACAACGTCGCAGAACAATTTCAGAAATGATATAATAAATGACGTCAACTAGAATCATGAGAAAGATGTGAGAGTCCTGCGAAAATTAGAGAGTTTGTGAGATTAATATTTGTGAGGTTGCGAGAATGTCGCAAACCATATCCGAAAATAAAGGATAGATTAGCTGTCATCCACTATGTATTTTCCTATAAATAGTCATTCAGTTGTAAAAGAAAGAGGGAGATCTTTTTTTAATTGAGAAATAAGTAAATAGGAGAGAGAAAATCTAGAGTAGTGGTGGTTCTTGATTCCTTTATCTTTTATTGTAAGATTGTTCAAAGATTCATCAATAAAATTAAGATTGTTCATTTAAAATGAGTTGAATGTTAATGAAATCTTATGAGGGGTGTAGTGTAGGATTTCCTGCAACTACATGAAGAAAAGCTCGCATAGAAATTTTCCACCATAAGTAGTTTGAGCCATCGAAGACTGGTGGTACGTTAATAGAGATAGCACCTTTGTCCATAGAGTCAGATCGCTACAAACACGTACTTTTGAGGTCTTGAACGTGTTTGCCTGCTATGATACCAATTGAAAAAGCGGAGGTCTAACAACCTCACCCAATATTTTGATTAGCAATCTGTAGGGACTAACTCGAATATACTTTTAAGAGAATCAACTAGACAGTCAAACTCAATCTTAATAAAAAGTATATCAAGGGGTTAATATCTCGATCTCTTGATTTAATCTATACTCAAGCAAATAGAAATATGTGAGTCTTTATTAAATACAAGAGATATAAACTTGGATGGTACCAAACACCAATATCCAAGGATCAATCAATTTCCAATCAACAACCAAAGGTTGGATTTCACAATTGATCGATACAACGCACAACCTGTGATATTTCAATTGTATAACAAAATATAATGCGGAATAGAAATAACACAGACACCAGAAGTTTTGTTAACGAGGAAACCGCAAATGCAGAAAAACCCCGGGACCCAGTCCAGATTGAACTCCACACTGTATTAAGCCGCTACAGACACTTTCCTACTACAAACTAACTTCGGTCTGGACTGTAGTTGAACCCTAATCAATATCACACTGATTCAAGGTACAGTTGTGCTCCTTACGTCTCTGATCCCAGCAGGATACTACGCACTTGATTTCATTAGTTGATCTCACCCACAACCAAGAGTGCTACAACCCAAAGTCGAAGACTTTAATCCCATTTATATAGTTTTCAAATCAGGATTTGCAATCTATGTTAGCTTAGTAACAAAGCATTCAGTATTCACCGTTAGATGAAAAACCTGGTTTAACCAAGTTAATATCTTTCAACCGTTAGATCGAAACTTAGCTTGTCACACACAAATGAAATGTATTTCATTTAGGTTTGAGTAACTGTACCTAAACGTATACACTTAGTTGGTTCACAAATAGTTAACCAATGGTTAGCCATATGAGCACTTTCATATTAACCGTATTCATCTTTTTTCATAACTAGTTCCAATGACTTCAAAAGAACTAGTTAAAGAGTTGTTCAATTGCTTAGGTCTTTATACATAGACATAATTGAAATAAAATCGGTTTGATTCATTTGAATCAATTCATGAACAATATAAACACGGTTTGTAAAGATTGCATTCCTTATAATTTATCTTTTTAAGTTCATGAACTACCGATTTGAGAAATAACCAGCTTGGGTACGCGTACGGCTATGCGTACCTTAGCTACCGGATTTTGAGTTCGTTTTGGTTTCCAAACTCAACATAATTTTTCGGGTGAAAAACTTTCGCCAGTACGCGTACGGGTACGCGTACCTAAGGTGACTGGTTTATAAGTTCGTAATCTCCAAACTCAGCTGAATTTTCCGGGAGGAAAAGTTCTGCCAGTACGCGTACCCAACCTGTCTCCTTCACCAATACCGAATGCACACATATGCACGCACTTGGTTTCCGGTACATGGATTTATACACTAATGTGCGAACACACTATATATGCTTATATCCATAGGTGGTAATCTCAACTCTACATTTCAATCATTGAAACATTCTTCTATAATGTTATAATAGTCGTTATTCACAACTATCGTCATCAAATCTATTTTCAATATTGAAACGTCATCATGACTTTCATCACGGGTAAAGATGAAAAATGGTTAAAGCGAAAGCTTACCAGCACATATTTCGATAAAAAGATAGGCGAGCAAACTCGGCTCGAAATAGAAAATTTGTATGGATGAAAACTATCATACTTATACGACTTTTGTCTCAAGAGTAGGAGATAGATTAGATAGACTTTTGAGTGATAGATAAGTTCAAGTCTCCACATACCTTTTAGTCGGATGAAGTTCCACTGGTTCATTGAATAATTCTTCGTCTTTGTAAGATGATCGCCATGGAGACTGGAGCTCAACTACACTTAACTATCTTAGACCGAGACTTAGCCATAAGTAAACTAGAAATCAAGACATATATTTTTGACAACTAAATTTGATAAACAAGCTTGAGATAACAACGTTTGCGAGTTCGACCGAGCAATGCTCTAACAAAGGGCGATATCTTTTTTTTTTCCTTTGTAGAACCGACATGTGAAAAACTCTAGTGTTCTTGTCCACATTAGGCATCCATTAACTTTACTCATCTTCTCATAGTATTTTTGTTGTATTACATTAAGTCTCTCAATCTCCATACACAACTCCTTCTCTCCTGCTCTTGTATCCCTAATATGCGAGTCCATCTGAACTTTCGAAAGTCTTTCTTTGGTTTCTTCTACTGCTCTGAAAATATTCCAAAAGGTCTTCCTGCTCCACTTATTTAAATCCTCTCCCACATCCATGATTTCTAGTAGTCTCATTCTAATTTGATTCCTGAGAACTGTAAACCACATTATTAAAGGTTGGATGCTCAAATTTTTCTGCATGCAATCTTCTCCTATTGTTAGTTTTCTGAGTATTAATGAGAATAAGAACATGATCACTGCTTATTCTAGGAAGATGAAGAACCCCATTCTCATGAAATATAAAGAACCAATCCGGCATGCACAAAGCCCTATCCAATCTTTCAAAAATAGGTTTATCAACCAAATTTCCGTTCGACCAAGTAAACGCAGGACCAATGAACCCCATATCAGTAAGACCCTTATCCTGAATGAAGTTTTTAATTTCAGTTTTAACATGATTCAGACTCTGAATCCCACCCTGCTTCTCACTGATATAACTAATAGCATTTAGGTCTCCAATTAAACACCAAGGAAATTGAGCAGTAAACTAAGAAAGGCCATACCAAAACTTGTTTCTTAGATGATTCTGTGGAAGGCCATAACATGTTAAAGATCCCAATCCTTGTCAATTATATGATGAATACGACAATGTATGACATTTTATCAGTACTCATCACTTCTAAATCAACAATACTCTTCCATAACACCACATTACCTCAACTTCTACCAATTGTGGGAACAAACTCATAATTATCAAAATTAAGCGAATTAAAAAGACTATCGTAATTTGGACTCACCCATTAATGTCTCCGTCAAGAATGCAATTTGAGAGTTGCAAGCCCTGAGAAACGCCTTCAGGTTTCGAATTGTTGAGGTTTCTCAATCCTCAACAGTGAGAAAATTAACATCGGCCTTGTGGTTGATTTTGGGCGGCCGCCACACCCATTTGAGAAGGAGATGTTTGGTTAAATTTATTTGCTGGTGAATCAATTTCCATTGGACTAGCTGTTCACTTCGACCCACTCAATAATTCTTCATTGTTACTACTCCGCTGCAAATTACTCGAATTCCTTGCTGATCTCTTTAAAATTATCTCTGCTGATGTTGAAGAAGAACAAGAAGCATCATCCTTCGTACCAGCAGACGAGAAATTATGGTTAGGTTGAGAAAAGGGAATCGTTGAGTGTACTGTTTTTTTTCCCGTAGGCTGGATATATCGAGAAGTTTACCTATGGGTTTTTCAATAACCAACCCATTTGTATTATCCATCTTGTGATTCGTACTTGCAGACGTGGCATCCACATCAGAGTTACGTGGCAATTACTCACTTCCTACCACTTCCATAAAAAATAAGATCACACTTCTATCCGTTATAACCCTCGACAATACCTGCTCTTTCTTCTGCTTTCCTGCCACTGATTTATTGACATTTCCGACTTTGCTACTCATCTACCGGTTCCGCACACCACAAAAATACACCCCTATGTGTCATAGATCACAGCCGTAGACGAGAAATGGTGGGTCTGGGAGAGCTTTCGGGGGACCAATAGGGGGAGGGCACATAGGGGGGGTATTTTTTTGGTGTATAGATCCGGTAGATTTTTAGCATTTTCGTTTTCATTTCCAATTGGTTTTCTTAGATTTGCCAACGTCCTGTCAAAAGTACTGTTGTTTTCAACAACCTCATCCGCTCTTTTGCTGACAATTGCAGAATTTGAATGCTCCTTACTACACCTTTCTCTTTTTCCCGAGCCACACAAGTCACTGGAAGTACTGAACCGTTAAACCTATACCTATCAGCTTCCATACCGCTTGAGCCGTCCATCTTCAACTCCTCAAAATCCAGATGGAGATGATGTGTGTCATCCAATACACCGTCCAAATTATTTTCCTTAATCAACGGTCCTTGAGAAATTATGTTCAACCTTTTCACGGATGTTATGCATTGATTCATACTGCTTGTAACAAGATAATTTTCCTTGTACAAAGCATGAATCTCTTCATTATATATAGAATCAGATCTATCATTCATCCTTACTGTTATATCCTCAGTACCACGAGTTTTATCTTCTTCCAGTTTTTTGGATAAGTACGGACATTGCTTCATAAGGTGACCGAAATAACCACAATAAAAACATAATCTGGGTATATTTTCATACCTAAAGGTAATTTTTATCTTATTCACTCTAACATTTGCGTACTTCCCCCACTTTGCTGCCATTATTAGATCAATAGGGTCAGGGACACCAAAAGTTTCTGCAATATCAAATACTTTATTAGCATTCAACATACTTAATGACAAACCATAGATGTGGATTAAAAAAAATATATTTGAATTCATAGTCTTCAAACAAAAATTCATCATTACCCCTTGCTAATAACATCAGATCATTCTTTTACTGACCATGGAGTGCCCTGCAACGTTTCTACCAAATCACACAGTAGAGAAAATATGACATTATAATGACCACTCCCAATGTCAGTGATCGTATATGTCCCACAAGGTGATCACCAAGATTTAGATAATACCTCACGCATCGTATTGATATTAAACACTCATCCTGAAACAAACTTGAATATAATATTTTTATTATGCTTTGTCCAGTTTTCATACAATTCTTCAATATCTACATAAACGTAGGTATAGGTTCTTTAATAGAGTTGTTCATTATATGAGCAGATTTTATACCTTCTCCATCGTTTTTTTTGATGTAGAAGCCATCCCCAAAAGATAACGAGAAAGAACTGAAAAGAACAGGGAGGAGGGAAAAAAAACCCGAGAGATCTAACTGAGGCTGGCTCTAATGGGGAGGTAAGATTCAACTTTCTCCCCAAGAAGTGTCATTTTTTGTCTCAAATTCGTTGAATTCAACAAGCCCTCTTCAGTTTCGTAGAACGTGAGATGAAATCAACACCTAGACGCCATTAGGGATGGCGTCCCAAAAAAGCACCAGACGCCAAAAGAAATAGCGTCTAGGAAATACTTTATGGAAATTCAAACATCAGGATTATATAGATCGCTGGATTCATAGTCATATTGGTGATCTAATGGTTGACACATCAAACACCATTTCAAATGGCATCTGATGAAATGACGTCTGATGCTATTTCAAATGGCGTCTTTGTTTTGAATCTTGAATTCCCATACGCTTGGAGGTTGAATTTTGATGACGTGTGTGATCCAAGAACGTTGAATCTTGGATCACTATTAGAGCCAGCCTGAGAAGAAAAAATGAAAGAGAAAGAAACAGGACAATCACAAGGCTGTGACCGGAAAAACACCTAATGGTGAGATACAACCATCATGTAGATGAACAAATAACCTTGAAAAAGTCAAAGGAGGGACGGCCAAACTTGACCGTAAAGAGATTTTTTTTTTCTTTTTTTTTTTTACTTTAGCGCCGAATGGTTGGTCGCTTTAAAGAGTATCACGAAAAATATATGCCAATAAACGCCATATGGTTGGCTGCTTTAAAGAATACTCCGAAAAATATCCCAATAAGTGTCAAATGGTTTGGCGCTTCTCTTATGAATCTTGAGCCGTTATAGGGGTAAGACACTGAATAAGACTGACGTGACAGTGTCTTGAATCCACCGAATAATCATTTATAACAATTGTAAAAATACATACATATATATATATATATATATATATATATATATATATTGTGCCCCTAACCAAAAATACTTGTCCCCACTAATGAGTTTAGGGCATTAAATGCTTAAACAAAAAAGATTATTTTTTCTGACCGGTAAAAAATAAGAAGATTACACGCCTCAATACACCATATTAAATTCGTTTCAGAATTACATATGTTTCATCTCTATATTTTTTACCTGCTTGTCTTCACTTTGAGTAATGAAGTATTACAACAGTTTAATAAATCCTTTATTACACAATTAAAACAAATATTACATAGAAGAAGTCCATTATTAAAAAACCTATAATTGGGGCTTTAAACGGCTGAGTTTTTTTGGGGCTTCATAGGGTCATGAAATAGTAATTCATAGAATCCCTTATCTTTTTTTTTTGTAATGCCTAATCTACCCTCAATTGATTAGTGCTAATTAAAATGATAAAGCTAACTAATCATTATTAGTGAATGGATTAAACTAATCAAATCATTAATCTTTTGCAAATCAAAACTTGATTTTCTTGGATTTTGAAAAAGGAATAAGTGTGATTTAGGTGAATTTTTTTTGAAAACTTTTGAAGAAAAATGATGAAACCCTTCGTCACAATACTCAGGGAAACCTTATAATCAACTTACAATAGCAATTTTATCGATTCAAATCCGTTAAAAATCAGAGCAAAATATGAGTTTTTTAGCCTTGATACGGCTAGGAAAATGTGACGAACTACCCGTAAATAGATAACCACGGTTGGAAACTGAGGAACTCCCAGCCGTAAATACAAATAATGGATGGGAAGTGAAGAACTTTTGGCCGTTATATTTCCCATAATCACATGAGTCTATGTTACGGCTGGGTTACAGACATGATACCTAGCAGTAACTAGGAGTACATTGTTTTTTGGTTATTAGAGTAATATACGGCTAGGTACTTCCCAACCGTAAAACTATACGTATGGTTTTCCTAACAGCTTTCCGACTACGATTAGAAAATTGATAGGTCCACCAAGCCGTAACACAAAAAACCTACATGTGGTGTGGTACATACGGCTAGAATATCCTAACCATAAACATACATTTACGATTAGGATTTCCTAGTTTCTCAACTGTGTACCTGATTTACGACTAAGAATTTAACATTTCTCAGCGCTTTAGTATCACTTTATACTCAGTCTTAAACTGAGTATGAACTTATACCCTCTCTGGAATCGAGTATAAAGTTATACTCGTTCTGAAATCGAGTACAAAGTTATTCTCATTTTGAAATCGCGTATAAAGTTATACTCATTTTGAAATCGAACTTATACTCTTTTTGAAATCGGATATTAAATTCTAAAATCGAGTATGATCTGATATTTTTTAGAAACCCATTATAAAGTATTACTCATTCTAAACTGAGTATAAATAAACTAGTAATCATTCCAAGATCGAGTATAAAATTAAAATGCAAATATTTTTATTCTGGAGTTTTTTGTCAACTTACGGTTAGGAAATTCTAACCCTAAACGACATCTACGACTGAGAATTTTAATTTTTCTAACCGTATTTCTGATTTACGGTTAAGAAATCGTAACCGAAACCCAACCTCTGTTTTTTTTCTTTTCGTGATTATCAGAATCGCCTACAATTATGATTTCCCAACCGTAAAAAACATTTTACGGCCGTGAGTTTTAATTGTCCAAACCGTAAACCAAATTACCGCTAGGAAATCCTATTTTCTAAGACGTAGAGTATGATTTACGGTTGGGAAATTAAGAACTCTCAACCGTAAACAATTTCAGAAATTTATTTATTTTTAACTCTAATTTAATCGAATCGAAGCTTTTTGGCAATCAAAAGCAACTTTTCTTAGTTTTTTTATTTTTATGACATCGTGATGCGATGGAGAAGAAGGAAAGAGGAAGAAGAATAATAGATTTAAGTTTTTTTATGATTATCATCTTCATCACGATGATATTATGATCATCATGATATATGATTAAGAAGAAGAGAAGATGATTGATTAAAAAAAAAATCAGATTTTGATTTATTTAAGGGTAAGGGTACTTTTGATATTTTAGATAGATTAGGTCTCCCCCTATCACGCTTTGGTTGCAATAAGTATTTTAAGCCCGCAAAGACCCAGCCCCTACAACCCCAATAATATGATTCTTAAAAATTTATGACGATAACAACAAAAGTAATGATATTTCTGCTCCTTGTATTAGTATCTTAGGGCAATTCCTATGACAATCAACAACTTATTGTTTTGTTGAGCCACGTGGATGAACAAACTGCATTCTTCACTATGGGAAACAAGGCAAAATGAACAAATCTGATATTTTAGGGACCCACTGGTGATTTTATTAATATAAACTAATAAGTGTAGGGTCCCACTAATGATTTTATTTATATAAAATAATAAGAGTTTGGTCCCACAGAATATTTAACTAATAAAACAAATAATAAAAAATGGTTTTACCTATTTCCAATTCCCATTTCTCTAAATCCTAAAAAAATGGTTTTACCTATTAATTTTTATTTAACTTTTTATAAAAGAGGTAAACAAAATTTACGCAATTCTACCGATAATTTTCACTTCGTCTTCCTCGCCCACCATCTTCCTTCTTCCTCTCTCCCAAAATCAGATCTCGTCCATCACAAAAAAAAAAAAAAAAATCTAATCTTAAGAATTTACACTGCTCACTTCTATAATCATGCCACCACCGAGCCACAGATATGTTACCATCACGATACAGAGAGATATCTAACAATGGTTTTGGACCCAAAAATTATAAGAACCAGCACTATACCGATTACCAAGAGAACAACTAATTTTTGATTGTTTTCGAATGTTAATTATTTTTAAGTTTCACAATTTCAATGAGGTTCTGACTGTATCCCGAGTTGAACAATTTCTTATTAATGGATTGTTTTACTTTTGTTATCCACACAATCATATTACATAGTCAATAAAATTATATTTTGCAATTTGATCTCAAACCTGATTAAGATGATTACAATGGAAATTGAGAATTAATTCCAAAGAATCCAAACCTGATCTAGCGTTGGTGGTGAGAGTTTACAGTTCAAGTTAATAATAAAAAAATAGTAGAGTGAGTTATGTTTACCCATCTTTAGAAGGGTTATACAAAATATGATTTTTGTGGTTGGGGTGGAATTTGGGGAAAATAAGGATTGGAAATAGGTAAAATCATAAAAAATAAATCCTAAATATAATAACCAGGTTTTGGAGAGAGAATATGTGAGGGGCGTTTTTGCTTTAAGCGCTGGAGTTTTTTCTTCCAACTCCAGCGTTTTTCCTTCAAGCGCCAGCGTTCTTCCCATCATCGCCCGGCCTATCATCAAACGCTAGCTACATCATCCAACTCAATGAACAAACCAACAAATTGTTGGTTTGAACATCCATTTTTCATGTTTGTTGAGTCCATAGTGGGAGCAAAATCAACAAACTATCAATTTTGTTGAGTCCATAGGAACTGCTCTTATGGTAACAAAGATTTCCAAGAATATCTCAATCGGAATTTCACAGCCACAGGCTCCTCATCTCAAGATTGAGATGCGCACATGGGGTGTGTACTAGGTACCCCATGGTCCTCTCCCTCTCCTAGGGCTGGCAACGGATAAATATCTGTTGGATATTGGCAATACCGATAAGGTTAAGGTTAAGGGTTATCGGATATCCGATACCCGATAGTATCCGACGGAATTCAAAAATTCCATAACGATAAGGTTAAGGATAAGCTATCGGATATCTAATATTATTCCGGTAATTTCCGTTATCTACTCATGATACAAAAAACTTCCAATAATTTCCGTTAATATTCAATAATTTCCGGTAATTTCCGTTATTTTTCGTTAATATTTGATAATTTCCAATATTTACTTAGGAGAGACGTAATCAAGTGGCTAAAGAGTAAACCTAAAGGGTATTAGGTATCGAAATTTCCGAAATTTTGTATGATATAGTTATACACTAACGGTATCTGATATTAACCTAATGGAAACTCCCTTAACCGCTACCGTTATGTTAATAGACGGATATTCGTTACGTTAAGGCTATCGGATATCGGATAACCGTTTTGTCGGATATTAACCTAACGGAACCCGGATATTCGGAAACGTCTACCGGATATCGAATATCCATTGACAGCCCTACCCTCCCATATAGCCCACCTCGTACAGTCTTTTTTAGAAGGCTATTATTGGGGCGTCACATTCCATTAGAGGGGCGTCACCTAATAGGACAAAAACGGGTCACCCAGAAGTAATATCAAAAACCCCTTATCTCAAATAATTTTGTAATGACCGAACAACCCTTTAGTTAATTTTAATTTAATTAATTTCTACGGTTGGAATCAATCCAAACCTGGACGTAAAACCAATTTCTACGGTTGGAATCAACCCAAACCTGGACGTAAAATCAATTTCTACGGTTGGAATTAAAAGGAAACTGGACGTAAAATTGAAATTTACGGCTAGGTTGACGAAAGGAAAATCAGTAAACTAAACCTAGACGTAAAATTGAAAATTACGGTTGGAATTCAACTAAACCTAGACGTAATACAACATGCAAATCAAAGTTTACGGTTGAATTGAACTAAACCTAGACGTAAGTTCTTCAAAAACTAAATTACGGTTGAAAAATCTAGTAACGTACCCAGACGTAACACTAGCAAAAAGTAACTAAAACCCTAATTTTACTTCGATTTCATTCAATCTAACCTATTTTAAGCACAAAAACAAGTAAACAAAGATGGGTATGTTCGATTATTACCTTACATACATCATGGGTTTGTTCGATGAAATGAATTCAAACGGATTTACGATGAAAAGGATGAAGAGAAAGAGGAGAGGAAGAAGAAGAGCAATTGAAATGTGAAGAACGAAGAATATAAATTAGGTTTTGTTTCTGGCTTTAAGTTTTAATTTTAATTGAAGGGTAGTTTGGACAGTTGCTATTGAATCAAAAGTACCCCATAACCAGATTTTTTGTCACTAAATATCCAAGTGAACCCCTCTATTGGATGGTGACGCCCCAATAATAGCCTTCATGTTTTAAATGCGCCATAACTGCAGACAACAGTACAACTCGTCGTTCTCATCCATAGCAACTCCCTAAACTTAAGAACTACAAAAACAGATATAGAAACAAAGCTTAAAAGTGAAAAAAAAAAAAAAAAAAAAAAAGAGAAAAAAAGGACGTCACAGAAGGTGGAATGAGTATGCATCGTCACAGGAAAAATGAAATGGGCTTATCTGTTGCAGGTAGGATTGTAGAAATAAAAGTATTTGGTGGTCCTGCCGCAACGAGGAACACCTGTCAATTAATGAATGGTTAATAGAGCAATATCCGACGATGACGACCTACGACTATTCTGGTGCACACAATCCTAACTACCACTAAAGTAGTAAAAGTAGAAGAGAAAAGTGTTGGAGGGAATAAGTTGAGGGATTTTTTCCCCTATGTAGCAAGGCTATGAAATGAGAGTTCACTGTCGACTCGAGTGAGAAATGGAGTGAAAGAGTGAGTTTTTGATCATGAGAATACCTAATTTATATTGCCTCCGTCCTTATTATATAGGTGGAGTTTAAAAAAAAATTTGTCCCATCAGATAAGCGGAAATCTAATTCCAAAAAGATTTTTTCCTCTTATTTCCTTAATTAATTAAATAGTACGATTATTATCACAATCAAGTTTAGCATTAGAAAGTGGATAAAGGGTAAAATAAGAAAGTGATTGGATATTTGTAAAATCAAAAGAGTTTCTTATTCTAAGAGAAATGCATTTCTCCGCCTATATAAGGGACGGAGGGAGTATATTAAAAGGCTGATGTTCAGACTTCAGCCGCTTGAAGAGAAAATCATGATCCAAACGGCTAAACATCAACCGTTTTTCTTCTTTTATTTTTATTTTAATGATAAAATCAAAACTGACTCCGCATTAAAGAGTACTAAATATATTTAAATATTAAAAATATGCTTGGGAGGCAGATGTTTAGATGCTGAAGGCGTATTTTCCTGAACGTTTAATCTTCAGCCTATTAGTATCCACTATTGCCCACTCCTCTGATTGTACGAATGATTATTGATACAATAAATGGGGAGTGTTCTCACTACATAGTAGCACTTAATGTGGCATTTTTTAGGGATGTCAATGGGTAACCACTATCCGAAACCGGACCCAGAAGATTTGGGTCCGGTTCTGGGTCCTAAAGTTAAACCCATTAACAACTTAGGACTCGACGTGTATCGGTTTCGTGGTTATTCATCCTTTTATTCATTCTTTAGCAAAATTATAAGTACTTTGCTAGTTTTGGTTTTGAATTTTTTTTTCATTTTTCATTATTTTATTTTAGATTTAATCTTTATTTAGCACTATATTAATAAAAAAAAATAATAAGTTTTTATAAAAATAATTTTTATTCAAGTTAAAAAGAGAAAGAAATTATGTTTTTAATGTTTTCTTTATAGGTTTTTAATACCCACCGGGTATCCGGGATTTTAAACGGGTCCGGTTCTGGTCCACAAATTTAGGAACCGAACCCGGAACTGTTAGGAACCGGGACCGACTTTCATATGCAGGTCCGGGTCTAGATCTAGTGATACCAATAGGACCCGGACCTATTGACAGCCCCGGACCTATTGACAGCCCTAATATTTTTTGATCAAACTCAATTTCGGGAAATAACAAATGCATAAATTATATTAAGAACAAAATTTGGAAATGACTTCTAGAAGCCAAAAGTTTGATTTATTTTTGTTTCTGGTATCCCAATAGGTTATCAGCTAAATTATAGCTATAGACATAAGAATTTATCGGTGTCACTATAGTATAATGGTAGAGTCATTAGGTGATGATACCAGTGACCTGAGTTAGAAATACTCTAGCACCAAGTTCTTTACTGATCAAAAAAGAAGAAAATAAATAGCAAAAAGAATCGAAGAATCATAATGCTTGGCCTAATGGTTACACAGCTTAGTCCTATTTTCATTGGAAAAATGAAATGTTCATCCCGCATACGAGAGTCTACTTTCTCTATTCTCCGACTCTGGCAATCAAACGTATATGATGTTTGAGTTGTCATATTTTCATTTTTGCATGAGTAAGACATACTAATAGAGTATGAAACAACACAGTCTGGATAGTCGGGGACCATGTATCAAAATAAAAGAAATGAAGGAAAATCAAAGTAAGTTAATATACAACGTACCATGAGGCTTAAAGGTGAAGGCGGCTGCTTGGATCACGTAGCTTAGCTTATGGCCACATATTAAAGAATGGGTGCATCAAGGCCTCTAACTGCAGCAACATAATGTTTCTGAAAATGTCATGGCAAAAGCCAGATCACCTGAAAATAGAGTGAGAAAAAGGAAAAAGGAATGTGACAAATTAATAAAGTGTCCTGTTTCAAACCATATAATTAATAAACCCGCCAAGCTTTTAAATTCTTTTAGAAACTGGTCTTTCCGTTAGAGTTGACACCTGGGTCCACCAGATCGGTCAGCTGCGTTGAATAAGTCAAACTCGGTACGAGAATTTACGAATGTGCCCTTGCCCATTTAAAGACGCGTGTGGTGTAATCTCTCACCACACTTTCTATTTCGTCCTCTCTTCTCCCTCGTTCTCTTCTCCCAGTTCTGAAACTAGGGATAGGTATTGAAGCTGTTTGAAAAGAAAAAGAAAACTGATGTTATTGAAGTTGTTTTTGTTGAAGACATAGATGTTAGTGAAAGACCAGAGTGTATTTGGAAGAAAAGTTCTACATATTTAGGGATTCAGAGATAGTGGTGATACAGTGAAGATGAGGTACAAACCGGGATTGAAACTGTCTGAATCAAGGTAAGATTAACGAAACTCGTGACTTAATATATGATGAAAATCATTGTATTGATAGTTAATTGATTTAATTGATCGATTGATTTTTAGGGTTTCTGTTTTTTTTCCTTTGTAATTAGGGTTTATTTGAAACCAAATTTTTATTGTTTAATTGGGGTTTAATTTTCGTGATTGGGTGTTTGATTTTAAGTAATATTGCTTAATTAGGTTTTCATTGGGTTTTCATAGGTTTATATCTGATTTTGTTTCATTTGTGTTATAGTCAGTTCAAATTTAGGAATATCAGTGTATATGCGGAGCCAAAGAATGAGACTTTGGTATTTCCTGATTGCCATAGAGATGAAACAGAGTTGATGACACTTAAGTATATGGTGTATAAGGGTTTGTCTATGGATGTTAAAGAGAAGTTTAATTTATATTGGTTTAAGGAAGAATGTCTGCCACTGCCATTGTTAAACAATGATGAGTTTGATAATTTTTGGGAGGATTCTTTTGTAAATGAGGATGGATGTATATGTTTGTGGATGGGGATGAAAGACACAGTGTTTGGGACTCCAAAGACTACACCAAAGAAGAAGACAGTTAGTAAGGGAACCACCCCTAGAAGAGCTGAAACAAAGGAAAATTGGATCATTTTTTTGAAGCATTTGAAGGATGCAATATTAGCACATCCAGTGAAAGTGGCTTTCATTTCAGATAGGCAAAAAGGTTTATTGGAAGCTGTTGGTATAGTGTTCCCTTGCCATCACCACAGATACTGTTGGAGGTAACTTTCTTGTCTAACTTTGTTTCTTGTTTTTTTTGTTTGTCAGATCAGATAAAGGCCTTATGTTAATTGCAATGTGTTAAAATGCAGACATTTATACAAAAATTTCAAGAAGGATTACAAGGGTCTTGAATTATACAGTTCTTTGTGGAATGCAGCAAAAGCATACAAAGAAAAGCATTTTCAGGTTTGACAGTTCACAACAGTTCTTTGTTATTGGTTTTATGCACTGTTTGACAGTCAAGTTAAGCTAGTTTTTGATTGGCTGTGCAGGAACATTTTGACAATATTGTGAAACAGAGTGCTGCAGCTGGTGCTTATCTCAGTAGAGAAGATCCTGCTACATGGTCCAGGGCCTTTTTTAACCCTATTCACTGTTGTGAACATATGAAAAACAATTTTTCAGAGTCTTTTAAAAATATGATCAACAAGATGAGAAATAAACCAATTATAATGATAGGAATAATGTATGCTAACTTAGTGATGGGTACATGGTACAATAGGAGGACTGAATCTGCATCATGGGTAGATGGTAATTTGGTTCCTACTGCTGTTACATTGATTAAGAAAATGTTAGAATTTGTGACTGACTATGGTGTTGACCCTTGTGTGGATGGAGAGTTATATATGGTGACTAGTCCAAAGAATTCTGTGTTCACAGTGAACATACTTGCCAAGACTTGCTCTTGTTTGCAGTGGCAGTTGAGGGGGTTCCCCTGTATGCATGCAGTGACTGCATTGCATAGCATAAGGCCACAACGGAGAAAGTAAGATTTCTCTTTTTTTAAATATGTACCTTGTCTCAGAACTTATTTATGCAATTTCTAGGCCTTAAATGTATCTAGCACTAACATTTACATACTCTGCTTGAGCAGGTACTGCAGTGATTACTATTCAGTGGAGAACTATAAGGCCACATATGCACCAACTTTTGCACCACTAGATGATAAAAGTGAATGGGTCCAGCTACTTTTTCTTCTTAAATTTGTAACTATATGCCCTATTTATATTCTCAACTACATTGATATAAGTGCATTTACAAGAAGAAGGGAACGACATCATTTGTTCTTGCAGCCAAACATGAACAAGAAGATCTTGAACCCTCCTCACAGTAGGAAACCAGGAAGACCCAAGAGCAAGAGGGTAAGAAGTTATGATGAACCTCGTGTTGAGAAGACAAAAAGGAGGTGTGGGAAATGTGGAAATGTTACTAACCACAACAAAAGAACATGTGTTGGTGGTGAAGTGGGATCTAATCCAACTGCAAAGAGGCAAAGGACTGAATATGATGCACAAAGCTTCACCTTCAGCAACATAGAGCCAAGTCAGACCACCGGAGTTAGGGGTGCAGCTAAGTCAAACAAGAAGAAGAGAACGACATCATTTGTTGGTGAATGTTTTACAGGGCCTGGCAACACCATCTTCTACTCCAGCTTCCACAACACCTATGAGTCTGCCATCTATAACACCATCTTCTACTCCACCCTCTACAATAAATAACCTTTATCAGAAACTTCTTTGGCATTGGATCTGTATCTCAGAATATAAAACAAGGAAAGGGAAGGGGAAATGGAAAGGCTAAGAAGAAATGATTTGAGATCCGTTTTCTGATTTTTTGTGTTTAAGAAGACAATATTTTTTTTCTTTTGTAGACTTGAATTAATGCTGAATCAAATACTATGGTTCATGTCTTATTTATTTTTATTTTTTTGATCTGTTGAGTATGACAAATTCCAACCGTTGCAATGAGTCACCGAGTTGACTCGATACTGGTTTGGTTACGAACTCAGACGAGGGTTAAGTCGTCTTTTACCTAGCAGGTTAACTGCCACATAGCCAGTTAACTACCTAAATCCGTTTTTTGAAAAAAACGGGATGAAAAATGTCAATATCGGCCAGTTTATATAAAGATTCAAAAAAACGGCCAGTTTCTTAAATATGGTTCAAAAAGGTGGTTACTTTATTAAAAAGCCCAAAATACTAGAACCCCTACTATATGGGTTTAATATATAGAAACCCCACTAAATGGATCTTATATTGTCAACTCCATTCTTTCACATTTTGATATTTCTAGGTCCAAAATTTTAATTTTTAGGGCTTGATACTAAAGTGACATTTTTCATAATGTCAAATTTACCCTTTTCAATATATACAAGAGAAAAATCATACCAACCATTCATTTATCAATTTTCTTTCTCTCTCATCTCTCTCGCTCGGTTGCAGGTTGCAGAGAAAACAATTTTAGGGTTTGCTCTCTTTTCAGACGAAGAAACAGGCCGAGAAAACGATTTCTAATCGAAAGTTCCAGTGATTAATGATTTCAGAACTTAGATCTGAACTTTACAAAAAAAGATCCTGATTATCTAAAGATAAATTCGAAATCAACATCAGTTGTTCTTTGGAGATTCAATGGATAATTATCATCAATAGGAACTGAATACGAAGATTCTCGTAGAAAATCAAATCGAACAGGTAATTCTCAATTCAATCGGTTGATTTCACTAATCTGATTTCGCTTTTTCTGCAGAGATTTCGTTCTAATTAAGTTTTCTGTTTGAAGATTCATATAAAGTTTCTAGGTTTATTTTTCTTTCATTAATTTCATTTGATTTTTTAGATCTGGAAAAAACGACAGTAAATCATTTGCGTGTTTGTTATTAGAAGAAAAAGATCTGTTAGAAACGATGATAAATCTAAATTTTATTCTCAATGTTTTGGAATTTTGATGCAATTCCTGGTTATGATGTGGTTATTTAGAGATTTGAATGGATTTGATTGAATAGATAAAATAGTTGAGCATCAAATAATCTATGAATTCAAATTAGTCAAAAATTATTTCGATTTTATTTTTAATCTGAAATTAAAGCTTGTAAATCTCAAATTAAGGTTTCATCAGCTCTTCTCAGTCTCCATTAAAGTCAGAAGTCTTCTATAATACTGGTTGAATTCAATTAGATGATCTCTCGTAATTCTAATGGAGCCAGTTGTTATCTCTTGTTGTGTTTTTATTTTGCTTATCTTTCCTATACTTGTTGAGTTTGATTAAAGAATCTATGGTGGTGTTGGTGGTGTAGATGCAGGTTCTGGAGGAGAATGAGGAGGCTGTGGTGGCAGAAGTGGTGGTATTGGAGCAGGTTTGAAGGAGGATTTTGAAGTCAATGGTGGTGTTTTTTCAGAATTGATGAATTGAAATAGATGATGAGAAGAAAGAGGATTAACTATTCTGAGTTTCTACCGCTGGTGCTAGTGGTCACAGGTAATTAGCTGAGTGTTGAGTCTATTTGTAGAATCTGTAACTTTGTAGTAATGTAGCACAAGGTTTTCCTATTTCTTAAATGTTCATTTTTTGTTTTGTGATTAGGGTTAACTTGTTCTGATAAATTCACTATGTTAGCATCACCTGTGTATGATTAGTTTTTACTGTTGAATTATGCATCAAGATAGTTTTTACTGTTGAAAATAGGTGTTTTGGTTGAGCGAAAGTTGTTGAACACAGTGAAGCATCAAATTTTCTAATGTTGCAGCAGTCGATGAGGCTAAAGAGTAACTGGAAAATATTGTTGTATGCCTAAGAACTTTCTTTATTGGTTGCGTAGACTGTTAAAACAAGTTACACTAGCAGGTGCCAATTATATACCTTTCAAATTCGAATTTTGCATTTTCAGTTGATTAAGTGCTAGTTGATCTTATTTATTGAGTAAATTTTACTGTTTAAGAATCGCAAGTATCTCTATCCGATGACCCTGTTTGCAGCGCTAATGAAGATAACATATATGCTTTGAGTACACAAGCCATATGGATGTGTAACTGCAGATTACACATGCCTTATGGATGTGTAAATTCTTACCACACATGCCATACGGATGTGTAACTTCAGGTTACACAAGCTATATGCAAGTGTAACTGCCGTTTACACAAGCTATTGTGTGTACTCTGTAAGCATTATTAGCTACTGATGCTGCTACTGGTCATTTATTTTCTTCATAGTCTTTGGTTTTCATGTAATGTAATTACACGTCTTATGCTATTTTGCTCTGCCTAGATGATATATAATAGTTGTGATGTTTTATAGAGTTACATAGTGCCTGAAGCTCGGTAATAACAAGATAGTGTTTACTGTTGAAAATATGTGTTTTTGGTGGAGCCAAAGTTGATGAACACAGTGAAGCATCAAATTTTCTAATGTTGCAGGAGTCGATGAGGCTAAAGAGTAACTGGAAAATATTGTGGTATGCCTAAGAACTTTCTTTATTGGTTGCGTAGACTGTTAAAACAAGTTACACTAGCAGCTGCCAATTATATACCTTTCAAATTAAAATTTTGCATTTTCAGTTGATTAAGTGCTAGTTGATCTTATTTATTGAGTAAATTTTACTGTTTAAGAATCACAAGTAGCTCTATCCGATGGCCTTGTTTGCAGCGCTAATGACTACAAGAAAATGACTCTGTTGCCCCACTACTTTACCACATTTCTATGGATAATGTTGCAATAGGTAGGTTTTAGCCTCACAACACAATAGGTGTGGCATTAGGCAGGACTTTTTGCCACATCTACAAATAATTGAGGCAGAAAACTAACTTTTTGCCTCATGCATTTCAATGATGCTGCAATAAGCTACGCTCTTGACACATAAATGTGGCAACAAGTTAAAATTATACTTAAAAAGATTTTTTTAATAAAAAATATGATTAATTGATAAGATATAAAGAAAAGAAAAGAAAATAAAACTTCAAATAAATGATGTCTTTAGCCTCACATGTGAGGCAAGAGGGGTTAAAAAAAGTACACCCGAGGGATCTGAAAGTTTTCACGAAAAAAAAATCTAATTAAAAAATCTTGCGCCAAATTTTCCCTCTAATGAAAACTAAATTCCCTCCTATAATTTTGGTGAAAATCAGATTTCCCACTAAAAACCCATAAAATTCGGCCACACCTCTTTATTTTCTAAACCAAAATAAAAACGATTCTTTTTTCTCTAAACCAGTTTATACAGAAAACAAAGAACACTTTCTCATAACCCTAAAAAACGACTCCCGTTTCTCAAAAAACTGGTCACTCTGAGACCGTATCTCAACTACACGAATCACCTTCTTCCACCTTAAACATAATCTCGTCACTCTGAAAGCCCTAATTTGGCGAACATCAAAAGGTGTAGCCCTAATTTACCGTTTCTCGCTGATTAATCGAGAGGTTTCTGTTTTCGTTACTCTCCAAAGGGTTATAGCAGGTCATATTCTCACCCTTCTCTCTCAAATTTCAATTCCAAAACAGGTTTTCTTTAATTTGGATTTTTCATGACCTTAATTATTATTTTTATTTTTGTAGGGTTTCTTTCAGATGATACAATTTGAACAGGAGTGAGTAAGTTTTAAATCCCTTTTTGTTTATTTTTGCTTATAGCCTTATACAATTTCTGTAGGATTTAATGTTATCTGTTTTCTGGTTTGGTGTTGTTTGTGTATTCAAAATTAGTGATCGACCACTAGGGGGAGTTTAATTTCCATAACCTCCATGATGAGCTCAAGAAATTCTTGTTAGATAATGGCAATATGCAGTATTCTGGTTTTGTGTCTGTAATTGCTTATATCTGCTTCATATGCAAAGCTTGGTTTTAATTCGAGGAATATATGAATATTGAGGTTAAACAATTTAGTTTGCTTAATATTTTGGTGATAACTTAAAAGTTTGAAATACAGTAGCATACGAATTCATCCATGATAGATGTTTGTCTTCTACACATATATTCATTGAATTTCATCTATCATATATGATACCTCTATGATAGATGTTATTAGTCTTCTACACTTTGATGTGATGGAACCTTGTGACAGTAATGGGTCACAGTGAAAAGAATATCCATCAGAGGTTTTTGATATACCAGTTATAGTGTTACTTGTGTACTTGTGTTGGTGTCAACACTCCAGTGGCATAGTGAGTTGGAAAAACACAAGACCATAAGGCTCCACTCTTACGCATACTCATTTTTAGGGTTAGGATAGTTTCATTTAATATATTATATACATAAGATGTATCATCTGGTTGATTAAGTAAATGCAATGCATATGTGACAGCAGATTAAGTAAATGAAAGGCATATGTGCCTATGGTTGAGTAACCTGATTATCCTGATCTTTTGTTATTGGAAGCTTCATGTATGCCTGTTTTTTTCCTTAGTATTTCATATCCCCGTTGGTTTGTCAGGACTTTGTACTTGCTAATGTGGCATATTTTTGTTATTCAACAACATTTATCTCACACTTGTATTTGACTTTTGGTTGGTGGAAAAGAGCGGATTATTTGAAAGTGCAATTTGCCGAAAGCGGGATTGAGATGCACCACCTACTTATCATGAAGGTGCCAACCATTTTTCATTCAACCCTCCAATCTTCTCTTTTAGTCACTTATTCCCTTTTAACTGATTTCATATTTGTTTATCCTCTTATTGTACTCTGAGCAGTTTTGACAACTTTATACGTTGTTACATCACTTATTGATTTGAATACATTAGCGACAGATTCTGGCCAGTGTATATATATACCATCATGAACATGAATCAGACTATTTTATTTGAATACATTAGTGACATTTTCTTGCACTTTTATATTTTGCGAACCAGCGTAAAGGGTCTTAATGCTTAACCTAGTCCCAAGGTCTGAAAAGTATCGAGTGTCCTAAACATTTTTTTTCTTTTGGCAGATCATTTTTCTGACTGTGTAGATGCATTCTTTTGAAACTTATGATAAGTTCATAAACCTTCACCGTGGTATGTATTCTGATTATACCTGATGGTCATAACGTTGTTCAGTTTTGGGAACTGAAAAATCATATATAATGGTTTATTGATAATCCAATTATTTTTTTATAAAAAATTGATTAATTGTAGAGCAATTCTGGTGCATTAGTCTAAATTACTAAACAAAAGGACGTCTTTTACCCCTTGCAGAGGTTGCAGTTATCAAAAGCAAGGATAATTACTAAACCTTCTAGGAGTTTAAAATAGACATCCATTTTCTTAATTTACTATATTTGATGTGAAAATTTAATAGGCCATTCGTGTTGACTAGTAATAGAAGCTGTTATCTTTATTTATGTTCCCCTCTTTGTTTCGTTATTACTACGATGTTGCAAACCACAGTTATCCAATATAATAACATGTTTCTTGGTTTTTGCTTCTTTCATTGGTACACATGAGTTGAGAAATTTATCGGCCCCTGAGGTTGTTGTTAAATACTACGCAGAAGGCAAGCTTAATGGAGACCAATCAAATACAATCTTCTGATGCCAGCAGGTGTTGTTAGAACAATCTCGGTGGTTCAACTAGACCAAGCATTAGAATATGCAAGCTAATGAGGATAAGGAATGGTTGTGAGTCGAAATTCAGGTGAACTTGCTTAGTAACACTTTATATTATGTTTGTTTATTTTGTGTTCCACATGATTTATTTGCTGAATGACAAGTAGTTCTGTTGTATCTATTGCTCGTGGAATATTTAGAAATAAAGTTAAATGGAAAAGGTTTCGTTATACACCCCACGATACAAAGGCAGATTGTTTTGCAGATAAACCCAATGCGTTAAACGAGGGTGAGTTGAAGGATCTTGTGAAATTTTGGGTTAGTGAAGAGCATCGGGTAAGTTCAGTCATCTGCTATGTATGGGTATGAGTTTAAGTTCTAGTAATGCATTCATGTCTAATTAATTCTGACTTGTGTTTTTGTAAGGTACTTTCCGATGGCAATGTCGAAGAGTAGAAACCGTTTTGTTTTTGTAAGGTATTTTCCGATGGCAATGTCAAAGAGTAGAAGCCTCACACAGTGTGCAGCAAAAATGTCAAAGAGTAGAAACCGTTTTGTTTTTGTAAGGTATTTTCCGATGGCAATGTCAAAGAGTAGAATCCTCACACAGTGTGCAGCAAAAACTATTCGACGCAAGCTGAAGTGGATACACAAGTTGGTGGTTACAGTCACCTTTCTCTTTGCAATTTTAAAGTATATTTCTCATATTTGGATTCGATTGTTCATGGTTGAGGTACATTTCTCATATGTGTCTGTGTACAAGTACAACTAGTAGAGAGGAGTTAGTTAGGTCTAAATTGAAGAATAAAGTTTCTCTACTTTTAAGGTCAACTTTAAAGTCGGAGATTCTGTAAGTTAATTTGTTTCTTTTCTTATGGTGAAGTAGGATTTTTTATAATTTGTAACATAAACTTCTTTTTTGTTAATGAAATCCGAATTGTTTGTTTTAATTCAATCTATGTATGAAATCGATTTTGTTGTGCATAAATTATTACATGATGATTACAGTGGTCCCTAAATTTGTGAACGTGTTTTTGCCGAAGTCAAGTTGTTGAAGCAGCAGTAAGTAGTGTAGCAAAACAGTTTTAAAGAAAATAAATAAATTAAAAAATAAAAATGATGCCTTTTTCTCTCATTTTATTGCCTCGCTGGTTGGTGTGGCAAGAGATTTTCCAAAAGAAAATAAAATAAACAAATTAAAAATAATAATAAAAAAAATTGTCTCATGTTATTGCCTCACTATTTGGTGAGGCAAAAAAACCAGCTATTGCCGCACCGTACTTAAGGTGTGGCAATAACTTTTTGTCACACAGGTTGTTTCCATACGGCGTGGCAAAAGTTTTTTATGTAGCAAAACGCTTTTGCAACATGAAACATGGGTTCTTGCCACACAAATGAGATGTTGTAATACATTAGTTTTCTTGTAGTATATGCTTTGAGTACACAAGCCATATGGATGTGTAATTACAGATTACACATGCCTTATGGATGTGTAAATTCTTACCACACATGCCATACGGATGTGTAACTTCAGGTTACACAATCTATATGCAAGTGTAACTGCCGTTTACACAAGCTATTGTGTGTACTCTGTAAGCATTATTAGCTACTGATGCTGCTACTGGTCATTTATTTTCTTCATAGTCTTTGGTTTTCATGTAATGTAATTACACGTCTTATGCTATTTTGCTCTGCCTAGATGATATATATTAGTCGTGATGTTTTATGGAGTTATAAAGTGTCTGAAGCTCGGTAATAACAAGTAAATTTATTCAGTATCTTGGTTGTTCTAGAAACACAAGAATTATGCATAAAATAACAAGTCTTATAGTTTGTGTGTTTTCATAGTGTTGTAATAGATGTAGCAGCAAAAACTTTCTTGTTTGAGTTTATGTTGGTTGGATAGGTAGTAGCTTTGAGTGTTTACAGATTACATGGGTTGTTTTCATAGTGTTGTAATGCTTAGTTATTTCGTTTTGTCTGTGGTCTTGCTGAGATTGGGTTGTGTGTGATTTTGATACTTTAAGAACTATGAAGGGTTTCGTATTAAGTTTATTCTGAGGATTGTTGAGCCTTATCCAGATAGTATAAAAGTTAGAACTCAGAATTTCACTTTCTTGTTGAATGTATTTCATAAGTTATATGGATGTAACTAGTAGTTACACAAGGTATATGGATGTGTAACTGCTAGTAACACATACTAATTGGATGTGTAACTGCTAGTTACACATGCTGGTAAAACCACATATATTACTCAAGAAAACTTGCAAGATGGAGTTTATGATTCTTACACTTGCTAGATGGTTTTATCCTTTATTCAGTCCCATAGCTTCGTGTAAGTACATTCTTTTGGAAGTTTGTTATGTCGGTTTCTGCGAAACTTGTGTGACATGAAATGAGAAAATATAACTATTACATATCATGTGGTTGCAGAGGATACTGCAGTTTAATGATTTTTATTATGTTTAATGTTTTAACAGTTTCTACTGCAGAAAAGCGACTCTGGAGCATAGTCAAGTCCAGATCATTAAACTTCAATGCTTAATGAGGAGGAGAAAGCTGAAGCTGAGTTACATCATATGATGTAAGTGTCATTTCATCTTATTTGTTGAGCAACTCTATGTGATACCCCTGTTTCTGGCGCTGATGAAGATAATTTATATGCTCTGAATACACAAGTATATGGATGTGTAACTGGAGATTACATAAGCCATATGCAAGTGTAACTGCCGTTTACACAAGCCATTATACGTGTACCTGCTAAGCACCATGAAACCCAATTGTTTCAGTTAGTGTGTTCATCTTGAGTAGCATTTTTTTTTAATCTTTGTGTTAGTAAAATTACATGCATCAAACAAGGTATAATGATGATGCATTGTCTCCATATTATAGAATGTTAGGTTTTGGATTATGTATATTGCTAAGAAGGATAGCCCAAGTAGTTTTGGCAAGCATCTGAACATTTTCACACTTTTTCTACCTTCTGTTCCTTTTAGTCTTCACCCGTAGACTAACCTTCAACATATTCTTGTTCCACAGGGTCGTGAAGATCACTCTCACGTGCATGAGCATGGAAATGGATAGGGTTGGAGACATCCTTAGTCTCGCTGGAATTGGAGTTGACGTTGAATACACAAGTCAGATGCATGTGTAAATCTGAATTACACTAGATAGATGCATATGTAACTCCAAGTTACACTAGACAGTTGCGTGTGTAACTTTTAGTTACACATGCTAAGAAATTATTGTAAATAAATCTTAAAGTAATACATGTATTTTTTTTTTCATGTTTTCTTGTTGATATCTATTTTAGATGCGTAACTTCTCATTACACATGCCATATGGATGTGTAACCTTTGGTTACACATGTGATATGCATGTGTAACTTCTCATTACACATGCCATATGGATGTCTAACCTCTGGATACACATGTCATATGCATCTCATACGCATGAATAACCCTTTCATGCCATACCCATGTGTAACTTCTGGATACACATGCTCGTTGCATGTGTAACTTCAGATTACACATCCATATATTATTGGTGGGAGGCGGTGGTCGGTGGTGGTGGTGGTCGAGGTGGTTTGACGGTGGTGGTGGTGGTTCTCGGAGGTGGTTAGTGGCGGTGGTCGGTGGTGGTGGCTGGCGGCGACGTTTGGTGGTGGTGGTCATCGGAGGTGGTTTTGACGGTGGTGGTGGTGGTTCTTGGAGGTGGCAGTGGTGGTCGGTGGTGGTGGCCACCGGCGGCGGTGGTTGGTGGTAGTAGTTATCAGAGGTGGTTGGTAGCGGTGGTGGTGGGAGGTGGTTGGTGGCGGTGGTGGTCGGAGGTGGTTTGACATTAGTGGTGGTGGTCGGAGGTGGTTGGTGGCGGTGGTGGTTGGAGGTGGTTGGTGGTGCCTGTGTTGGTCGGAGGTGATTGACCATATTTTAATAATGCTGGGCCTAAATTTAAATTTTATTTAATTATGGGTTTGACAGCATAAGGGTATCAAGGTCTTTTAATAACTAGGGGCCTAAATTTAAACTTCTTTTAATTAAGGGCCTCATATTATGAGTTATCCATGAGTTGGGCCTGTGGCTGATTTCCCTGCTCCAAATTAGGTCAATTCTCAGGCATTACTCCATGTGCTTTTAATTAGGAATAATACAACCTTGCCATCCATGATAAATATAAATATGCATGGAGTGGCTCTCTCATTCTTGTTATAACTAAGTAGTCGCACACTTTAAGTTTTAAAGGTAGAAATTTTGTGTTAACTACGAAATATAAATTATATAAAGCAAGCAATGGAATTGTCTGGTATTGTTGAATCTCTTGAGAATAAGATCATCCTTATCACTGGTTCTACCGGGTTTCTATCCAAATGTACGTATTTAACACAAATCAGTGCTGCAGTTTTTAGATAATCGATCATGTAGTATGTGTATCTTATATGTTTTTTACCTGATACTCTTTACGTACCTTCTTAATCATATCCTTATCCTTCAGCTTTGACCAAATCGTGTATGCAGTGTTTGTGGAGAAGGTACTTAGGGTTCAGCCTAATGTGAAGCATCTCTATCTTCTTTTAAGAGCTGCTGATGCATCATCCCCTACTCAGCGTCTGAATAAGGATGTGCGTACAGGATTTCAATTAATCATCATCGGCTTTCTTTAACTTAGTGAAGTCCAAAAGGAATTAAGTAACTGAATGTAATGTTAGCTTAATTTGGTTTTGTAGGTGACAGGGAAGGAATTATTTAGAGTGTTGAGAAAAAACATGGTCTTGCGTTCGATTCCTTTATATCCGAAAAGGTGACACCTATTTTTGGGGATGTCAGTTTAGAAACTTGGGAACAAAAGACTCTGATTTGGAAAAGAAAATGCATAAAGAAATCCACCTTGTTGCCAATTTTGCTGCGACTACAAATTTTAATGATAGGTATTCAATAACAAATTCTTTTGGAGTAGACACAAACCGTTTTCTATCGTCCTGACTATTTTTTTGTTGTTGTTTTCTTCTTTAATACTGTTTATTAGATACGATGTGTCCCTGGCTGTGAACACAATGGGAGCTAAGCATGTTTTAAATTTCGCGGAAAAGTGTGAGAACCTAGAGTTGTTTCTCCATGTATCTACAGGTAACTTACAAAAATATATTCATCCCACACCCTACATCCAATTGTGTGCATGCGGATTTTGTTCAAACCACATGCATTTTTCTTATGACACTATTCAAAATAATTATCATATTATGTACATATTCGCAGAAACTGCTAATACGTAAAACCTTCTATTCATGCACATATGGAACTATGACATGGTATTATGATGATCGAACAGCTTTTGTAAGTACTGGAGAGACGCCAGGAGTTATATTTGAGAAACCTCTAAGTCAAACATTGAAGGAATCTTCTTCAATTTTGGACACAATTGAAGAAGAGAAGAAGTTGATCCAACAGAGATTGGATGAACTCAAAACTGAAAAAGTCTCAGAGAAACAAGAAACTGCTGCAATGAAAGAGCTTGGACTTGAAAGGTCTTTAAAGAGTTTTTAACATTTCAAACAAGTTTGAGATTATTTCCTGCACAAAAGCCTTGTTTGCAATTATGACCTCATTCATCTTGTTGCTTTCCTGGTGTTGTCAACGGAGCTAAACTATATGGATGGCCCAATACATATGCACTTACAAAGGCATTAGGGGAAATTATAATTGGTCAACTCTTGGACAGAAATTTTCCCGTTGTTATCATAAGGCCTACGGCTATAACCAGTATTTACAGAGATCCATTTCCTGGATGGAGAGAAGGATTCAAGTAAGTCAACTAACCACAAAATACTTCAGTTTAAGCTTACAGTCAGAGCAGGTACATGTCACTTGTCCGAGCTACAGTGACGGAGCTGTGATTTCAAACAGTATTTCACTGTGAACAATGTTATTGCTAAAAAAACAAAAATTGTTACTAACAAACTAAATAATGATCCCTTGTGCCCAAGCAATTCTATCACTTAGCATGTCATGCAAGTAAACCTAGAAGACATCGTCAAAGCATAACCTACGATCATCACTATGTAGTCCATGGCTTTCATTTCTCACAAAAAAATGAAGAGAAGAAAAAAAAATTGTTAAAGGGAGACCGAAAAGCGACCTGAGGAGAGCGAAAATCGTAGTCAACTCACTAACCGGGCGGTGCGGCTACGATTTGGTCGGATTACATACTTCAAGTATGTGGCCCTTCTTTAAATGATGACATGTCGTATAAAGTAATATAAAATAAAAAAAACAGTTTCATTACCTTACATTTAGTTGAATAGGTGTCAAAAAATAAAGAGGGGTCACATAAAAAATGTATGTGGCTCAGCCACATCGTAGCCGGGACGCTAACCGGGACCTGTTTAACTTATTTTTCTAACTCGGACCAAATTACCCTACTAAATACATAACTCACACCCTCCATAAACCATTCTACCACCCACCACCGTCAAAATCATGGAGTTGTGAGTAGTCCCCAGACCCCCTTTTACCAAATCTCTTCAAAATTCTATTTGCACTTGAATGACAGAGATGTATGAATCTCTTGTGTACGTTTTTTTTTTCAATCCTGTTAAAGGACGGGTGGTTCCATTGGAGGGGCGCAAACCTAATAAGACAAAAAAGATCATTAGGTGGTAATTCAAGTGCCCCTTATCAAAAAAATATGGAAATGACCAATTAACCCTTATTGTTAATAATTGAGATTAGTGATGATAATCAAGCTTAGTGTTGCTAATTAATTTTCACTTATAATAACTCTAAAATCAGATTTTTAGAGTTATAAAAAAAAAGTTTAGAGGAAAAGAAAAAGAAAACTTATGTGATATTTGTGAAACACTACATTTTGATTCACTCAACCAAAATGAGTGATTCCAGTGGCAAATTTGAGATGGGTGAATCTCTATACGATAAAGAAAACAAATACTACATACCTCTTGATGGAGATCCTGATATGGAGTATTTGTTAGATGGTAGAGATGTTTTAACCCATAGTGAAGGTCAATCTCAACCAATTGAAGAAATTACCCAACAAAGTGAAGAACCCAGTACTGAAAATCACCAGGTATACTTCTAAACTAGTTCCCAATAACTTTTTGTTGCTTAAAATTCTCTAAAGAACGTAAAAAAAAAATCAAATTTTTAAAAATTTCAGAAGAACTTACAGTTGGTAATTAGCTAGTCACCAACCGTAACTGTATGTTACGTTTCGTTAAGTATCCAATACCAACCGTAACTGGTTCAATTTGGGGAAAAACCCAATCGTATTACCAGTTACGGTTGGTAGAAAATTTTCGAGACGAACCGTAAGTCCAGTACGGTTGGATATGTCCTTCAGTGGTTACCAACCGTAACTCATCATGTGCATGGCAGTATTTACTGCACTCTTTACGGTTGGTAATGTGTAAATCGAGACCAACCGTAACTTGATTACGGTTTGTTATCTGTGTTTTTACCAACCGTATATTTCTTTTTCTGTTTTCATTTTCATTTCACCCTATTTACGATTTGTTACTGGAGGACCATTATCAACCGGAGTTAAGTTACGGTTTCTAAATGATTGTAGTTACCAACCGTATCTCTGTTACGGTTGGTGTTTCCTGTGTCGTGTCCAACCGTAGCTTTATATATGTTTTCATTTTGTTTCCTTGTTTAGACTAATGTGGGTATATTGTTGTCCAGATCGTGGATGTACCTCCCCTAATGGATGAGCAACCTTTAGCAAATCAACTTCTCACCGAAGATTCTAGCTCTCACTATTTAACCAGGAGACATGGGAGGAAAAAGATGATGCAAAGCATTGGGCTAGAGAACGAGGCAAGTTGATTATGTGTATCATAGTTTGTAATGGTACCACTAGTGAAAGTGCTTTTCAAATGGTTTGCGAGTGTAGTGGACAACATAGAAGTCATGCAAAAAAGGGTACCATGCAAGTAGCAAAGGCAAAGAGGAAACAAACTACGTTCACTAAGAAGACCTGATGCCCTTTCAAGCTTCAATTTAAAATGAACGCGACAAAAAGGTGGTTTTTGGAGAAAGTTGTATGCGGTAGTCATAACCACCCTATACCGGAGGGTTTGCTATCACATTCGTATGTTGGACGCCTTACCGAAGAAGAAGAGAAGATCGTAGATTCACTGACACAAATTCGTATGAAGCCCGTTGATATCCTCGCTCACTTAAAGGAAACAAACCCACAAAATGCTTCTACTTTGGCTAACATCTACAACGCAAGAACAAAATTGAAGGCTAAGAAATGGGAACAAAGGAACGAAATGCAACAATTAAGGCATTTGGGGGAGGCGAATAATTACTCGGTTTTCGACGATGATGATGAGAAAGGAAAAATAAGACATCTTTTGTTGGATAATCCTGAGTTTGTGAAGTTGGCACGGTGCTCTCATCAAATCCTTCTAATGGATTGTACATACAAAACCAACAAGTTTGAGATGTCGTTGTTGAACTTTGTCGGACAAACTTCTACCAATGATCCTTTTAGTGTTGGTTTTTGCTTCTTGAAAGATGAGCTCGAAGAGAGCTATGTGTGGGCATTAAACCAAGTGAATCTATTCTACGTAGAGGGATATACTCCAAAGGTGATTATTACCGACAAGGAACAAACTTTGTTGAATGCAATAAGGAGGGTTTTCCCGGAAGCTCATAACCTTCTTTGCATGTTCCACTTGTGGAAAAGTATTGAAACTAAGTGCATGCGCCTTGTCCGTCCAACCAAAAAAAGAGAAATGGATAGAATAAAGAAACTACCGTTACATCAACAAAAGGATGGCAAAGAGAAATTTAAGAAGGATGACAAGTTGGCGGAACTAAAATGGGAAAGTTTCAAAACGGAGTGGAGAGCCTTGACCTATTCTATCACCGTGGATGAATATGAGGATAGAGCTCGTATGTTAGTGGCTCATTGGAAAATAGGTTATCCAAGTGTTGTGAAGTATTTGTTGGATAATTGGTTGGATCCGCACAAAGAGAAGTTCGTATCAGCGTTCACTAACCAATATAGGCACTATGACAACCAAGCTACAAGTACGGCTGAAGAAGAAACTTCATAGTTGTAATGGTGGGTTAGTTGCGCTATTCGAAGCCATGGATTCGTATTTCCGCCGGGATCACGATAGAGTTACAGAGTCTTTTGAAAAAAGCCGAAGTAAACAACACACCAAATGGTTAGACAATAAGTGGCTAAGGGGAATTACACATCAAGTTTCGCACCGCGCTATTGATAAGATAATGTATGAAGTACAACATTATGAATTGGGGGATTATGAAGAAGAGTGTGTTTGTCCAAACATGACAAGTTTGGGACTCCCATGTCGGCATGTTATAGCCACATACCAAGACAAAGTGATCCCGATTCAAGATGTTGATCCCTTTTGGAAACAACTATCATTCAGTGAAACAATTTTTGATCAACAATTTGGAGGAACGTTTGCCGATACCGAGATTGGTCAAGCTCTAGCCGAGAAATATGCTACACTAATCCAAGGCCAAAGGAAAATATGGTTGAGTAACTTGAGAGATTTCGTATATCCACAATTTAGGTATGATATCAAGGAACCACCAAAGGGGAAGAGTAAGGGGAAGCCTCCTACCAAAAAAAAGACGTACATAGGAAATAAAAAAGCAAGGGAATTGGCGGAAGAATCAAAGAAAAGAGATCCTTCGGGTTATGAATGGTTGAGAAAGGAATATGAAGCGGAGGATGAGATGGAAGAAGATGATGTTCAAGGTAGAAACAAATGAAAAAGAGGTCAAGCGGATAAAGAAGAACCAAGCCGTCGAAATGTACAACAAACATGTATCGAGATTCCTACTCAAGAAAGTGCAACAAGCAAAATTCATGTTAAAGGAAAAGGTCCGGTATTTCGCTCTAAACAACAACAAAGTGGGAAAACAAATGATGGAGTTAAAGGTAAAGGTTCCTATGTCGGTCCCGAGGTTTCAAAGGAAGTGGTTGTTAAAGGAAATAGTTGCAAAGAAAGTGGGAAAACAAATGATGGAGTTAAAGGTAAAGGTTCCTATGTCGGTCCCGAGGTTTCCTCCCAAGATAGTTCAATAAAAAGACTTGTTGGTAAAGTTGGTGTTAAACAATTAGCAAGGAACAATGGAAAGAGTCTGATGGTTGAAAAAAATCGGTCAAGTGGTGATAAGGAGAAGGAGACGATATATACAAAAGGAGTGCCTAAACCACCACCTAGAGATGAGAACGACCGATATAGACGGAACTATCACATTCGCTATGAATATTACCTTCGTTTTTTCCTCGACTTTATTCGTGATCATATCAAGGCCACGGAGGATGTTCATGGTGATGGGAATTGTGGTTACCACGTCTTCGTGGAGCAACTTGGACCCTTTGAAGACGCGATAGGGTGGGGTTGTGACCAAGTTACTTACGTAAGGCAAAAATGCTTAATGGAACTACGTGGTTACCGCGACTTCTATATGTCGATGATGAGAATTGAAAGAGACGAAACTGATGAGGTGTTAAATGAGAGCTTCGCAAAAATGGAAAGGCGGTTAACCGGCAATATATGTTTGACAAGCGAATATTGGATGCACATTCCTATATGTGGCCAAATACTCTCCAACGCATTCAATTGCGTCATTCATTTAATCTCCAAGACCATGAGCCATACATTTGCACCAACAAGAAACCCGTTTCCCGAAGATTTGTCAACAACAAAAACTGTTGTCATGGGGCATGTGGAAGGAAATCATTACATCGTCCTCTGATTGCATGAAGGAAGCCCATTACCTCCATTGTGGAGGGAATTTGGTTGTGACGGTGAACTCCCCAAGACTTGGTGCAATCGATTTGAGAAAAGGATTGAATTATGGAATGCCATAATGTTGTCAATGCCGAAGCAATTCATAGTTATGACCGATGATGAAGAGGATGCTTAAATATTTACAAGTCTTGGTGAAATACATTTTCTATTTTGTATTTTGGTATTTTGACTAAATGTGATATGATTGGCAAGGTTTCAGAGTAAGTTACGATTGGTAACTAGTGAGGTACGGTTGGTAACTAGATTCAATCACCAACCGTAAGTAGTTCCAGAAACAAATTTTATCTGCCATTTGCATTTACGGTTGGTCCCGATAATACAGTTACCAACCGTAACTAGCTTTAGAAACAAATTTTAACTGCCATTTTCACTTACGGTTGGTATTGATAATCTAGTTACTAACCGTAACTGACCCTGACACCAAATACAAAGTAATTATAAGTAATTTAAAACCATTAAACCATGTTTATTACTAAACCAACACTACAACCATCAAACCATTACAAATATAAATGACATTACAACTCATTCATTCATGCGAACTAAAAGGATACTAATATCCGGGTCTACGAGTGCGATAGAAGTCTTTAAGGATGTTGAAATGAGGTAAGTATTGAAAATTCGACCTTTTCCACCTTCTCCATTCTTGAATAACTTCAAATTCATAGTTATTATCCATATGCTAAATTTCATAATCTAAAATCCATAATTAACACACAACTATTAGTTTGTCATAATATCCATAAGTCGAAATTCATAACTAACCACACACAACTAACATAAATCCATGACTAAGCATGACGGCCACCACGACCCCTTTTATTGGTGCTACCACCACCACGAGTTTTAGGACAACTACCACGAGTTTTAGGACCATCATGACGACCACCGCGACTACCGCAACCACGACCACCTCTTTGGATAGTGCCCACACCGTGCACCACCTCTTCATCATTTGTCTCTTCGCTGCTAGATGAAGGTTGATGACGGCTACTACCTTCACCTACAAGAGAGTTTCTACTCCTCTTTAAGCCTCTTTCGTCCGTGACCAACCCCTCATACATTTCTTCCATGTTTAGATTTTGCATGTTCCTTATTTGGTCTTGCAAGATCCTTTGTTCACGAGCTTTAAGCACACCATTACGACGGATGCATGAAGTCATGCTATTTGCCAAAGCTTGTCCTCGCTCTTTCTATTCACATATCAAAAAGAGTGTTAAGAGATTATTTCATAATAATCATTAATCTTAAAATCCAAAGTCATGAGGATAACAAAATTACGTACCGACATGAAATATAACTTCTTCCAAGTCAAACCAAATAAACCTTTTTTCTCTTTAGTCTCGTCGACCGCCTTCCTTTGAGCCATAGCCTCTTGAATATATGGTTGGGCCTCCGGATCATTATTGATCACATATGGATGACCAAAATGAGAATACCAACCCATGTAATCAGCAGTGGCTTCTTTCGTGTTGTTACAAGGAATTGCCTCTCCCGCTGCGAGTTGGTATCTTTCTTCATGGCGGTTCTTCCAAGCATCAACCGTTGGAGTTGGCATGTAGTTGAGCAAAATGGTGGGGCCTTTTGTCTCGGATCCTTCCTTGGATAATTTGAAGTTTTCCTTTACAACCCTTTGTTGAATATGATCAATTTGGCGTAGAGTTCGACGAGGATTGGTCATAACGTAACCTGTGGGATGACACAATGGTCCATTGTAACCTGCGGTCTCTGTGAACCTACGAACATCAACTCCATTTTCAATCCTCAAATAAGGGTCAAAGATAACATCTTCAACAGTGAAAGCATCTATTTTCTCCCTCATTTGAATGAGCTTATCCTCTTTGTTCCTTAGTTGTCTGCCAGGAACTTCTTTCCCGTAGGGACATAATCATGTTCTTCCAACTCAGTAGGAGGTCTCAGGCTCGGAAAGTGGTCATAAACCCATGCCTAAAAAATAAATTAAGTATAAAAAATTGACACATGACTAAATATATAACAAATAAAGAAAAATGTAACCAAACTTACCATTAGAAGCGCAACATTCCCGACAATTTCAGTAGCTCCAACCCTAGAGGCCTTTGTTAGGCTGTCAAGTAAATATGCAAGGGTTGCAGTGGCCCACGAATAATTTTTGATGTTTTCCAAATTCTTCAACAGTTCTAGGTAATGAATATTGACCCTATTTCCCGAGTTATCGGGAAAGAATACGGTCCCAAGAGAATACAACAAATACGCTATGGCTGTACGCCTAACTGTTGTTTCATCCATCACCTTACCTTCCCTTTCCTTTGCTACTGTTCCTTCAAACTTGGTCCTAATATTCTTCAACAATAGCTTTTTGATGATTTTTGGTTTATGTGGTTCAGTAGGGTCATAACCACCAGCCAACTGAAACTCCATCTCAGTTTCATCTTTCTCCCACCCAAGTGTTTCTTGAACAAGGATATAAAGGTCAGTCCAAGACATGTTGTTGTCGAAACCTTCAAACACAGATTGTCCTTCAACTTCAAGGTCAGTAATTTGATTCACATCGTCCGATGTTATTGCCATCTCTTCAAATGGAAGATGAATCATATCGGTTTCAAGCTAATATCGTTCCCTGAAGGCAGAGACCACAACACTATCATACTCCGATTGAAGGTGAAGAATTCCAGGCCCTAGTCCTGTACTAGCCACTAGATTGCGAACCGAAGCATATTCTTGACTTAATGGCCAATGCTTACCCCTTTGACGCTTGAGCAATTTAATGCATCTTGCGTGGTCCTAAGAAAACAAATATATAAAAATATAAGCATATTATGGTGAACTGAAATAAACAAACAAAATGTATCAACATAATGAATGTTTTAAGAAAAGTAACAAAATACATACCCTTGTCTGACAGACTTTTGCGGACCAGGAACCGGTATAACCAAATAAGATTGAAGACTTATCTGGGGCCTCGCCCCAAGGTCTTTTATTCTTCTTCGGTGGAAACAACAAATCTTTGCCTTTAGGAATATGCATCCCTTTCGGTGCGGGCTCCTTTCTCGGCTTCTTTTCTTTCTTTTGCCTTGGAGGTGCAGCTACAACTACCTCTTTTCCCTTGGTATTTTCTACCTCTTCATCATTTTCTTCCTCTTCCTTTTCTTCATCATTTTCTTCATCTTCTTTTTCTTCATCATTTTCTTCGGCGACCTCTTCTTCATCATTTTCTTCATCTTCCTCCTCTTCATCATTTTCTTCCTCTTCCTCCCCTCCATCATCATCGGTTCCTTTAAATTCTTCTTCATCTTCATCATTATTAGTTTCTTCCTCCACAATTTCATTTTCGTTGCCTTCACGGTTAGTTTCGACTCCGACCTCTTCTTGATCATTATGTTCCACTCCTTTTAGCTCAACTTCATATTCATCCACAGGTTGTTCCCTCAACTTAATTTGAAACTTATTCTTCATCTTCTTCTCATTCTTGTGGATACCTCTATTATTAACCCCTAAGTGCTTGTCACCGCGAGGGGTGGGCGTATGATCAATCGGGGTTAAGTCATCTCCTCTATTTTTCTTCCTACACAAGCATTACAATTGATTGATTTACTAAGGGTAAAACAAATAATATATACAACAAAAAACAAAATGGTGAGCCTGCATAGTTACGGTTTGTAACCAATGAACAGAGACCAACCGTACCACTCACACGATTGGTAAATAGTGAATCGAGACCAACCGTATCAACGATATGGTTGGTAACTGATGTATCGAGATCAACCGTAACTAAACTACGGTTGGTATTTTATCTTAGTTTTCAACCGTAAGTTTTCTTTGGCCAAATACTAACATACAGGATGTTCTACGGTTGGTAATGGATGTTGAGTTACAAGTCGTAACTCAAATACGGTTGATAATATTGATGGAATTACAAACCGTAGAAATAAATACTAAATAATGTTGTTTTGGCAATAACTAAATACTGCGCTCGTCAAGCTAAATACAACCCTCTCTGTCAACCTAATTAATATAAGTGTACAAAACCCACCGTCATCTTCATCATCCTTATTCTTGTGTTTTCATATAATTTTGAACTTACGACCACAACTTGAATGTACAAGGACTCATGCGCCGACGGTTAAAGTCTTGAGTCGGTGATTAGAAAGAAATCTAAGGTTGATGCTATAACTTGTTCCATCGGATCTCTTTCACAGTCGCCATCGGCGACAAATTAAAATTATCTAATATGGTTCTCATAGGATCAAAGAAAAGACTTATTTAAATATGAAATAACATAATAAAAAAACTCCTAATTTTATAATAATTGCACCAAACACAGATATAAAATAAAATCTCCCAGGGTAATTTATTAGGATTTCAATTGGTTTTGATTATCATCCTTTGAATGACATTTGTTTTCATAGCTTGAAGAAGGTGAAAAAATAGGTGTAAATTATTCCAAACAAAGTCCAAGATCAATACTCAGATGATTAAAGAAAATGGAAGAGCGAGGAAAGGTTGAAGAAAGTCGGTCGTTAATAGCCTAATAGGCACAAGCATAACTGTGGGTTTTATCACCCACACAACCAAGGTTAACAAACATTTTGTTTTTCATTCAAGGGTTGTAAATATTCAAAACCAAGGTTGTATTTAGTCAGTGCTTTTTTTTTTATCTATTTCGAAAACAAAACAAGTCATAAAACCCAAGGTGACCAAATGTGGTACAAAAACCCCACTCAAATGTTGTGATCCATTAAAACTTCATCGTAAACAAAATTGATATAAAAACCCCCAATTTTTAAAAATTGATACAAAAACCCCAAATTTAAATATTGGTTTCATCAAATTTTATTTTGGTTTCATCATAAAAATTCAAATTTTATGATGAAACCAAAATAAAATTTGATGAAACCAACATTTAAATTTGAAGTTTTTGTATTAATTTTGTTTTGATGAGGTTTTTGTGTTACTTTTGTTTTGGTGGGTTTTTTGTGCAAGGATGGTGACACCTTTGAAGTTATAACTCGCGGACCGTTTCAAAAAATCCAAAACTTCTCCTCCAACTTAATTCAAACTGATAATGAACGATATGCATCGTTTTATTGGCTGTAATCTGCAGAGCACTTGACCCCATGGTGATCAGTGTTGGAAAAGGGAAGTTACCTTGTTTTCTTGGGGATTACGAGTCATTCTTTGACATTGTAAGTTAATCCTCGTTAGCTCTATTTGACGCGTAATCAAATTATACTCGGGCATTTTATGTACTTTGTGATCAGATCCAAGGATCGATTTGCTAATGGAAACTCTGAATATGACTTGATGAAACAGATCCCTGGAGATATGCTGGTAAATTCTATAATAATGGCGATTGTGAATCACGGAAAAGCAAACAATCTTATTTTCTGTCGAGGTGACAACAATATCATCTACCACATTTGTAGTTCTACACATACAAAGCCGACAAGGATCGTTAAGCTGTTAGAATATGCTTATGATTATTTTCTTGAGAATCCAGTATGGAAGGATGGAGATAACGATGAAACTGTTAAGCCCATTTTCTTCCCTACCATGTCTAGCTTCCAGCGGCACATATATAACAATTATGCGGGACCTATGAAGGTTAGTGAATAAAATAACTAATCTACGATGATGGTCTTAACATTTCTAGAATCAATTTTGTTCACTTTTTTTCGAAGCATCAATTTTGTTCACAATAAGCACAGTCAGACTAATGCATTTTAAACCGAGCAAAAAAAAAAGAAAGACTAATACATTTTTTTTTCTTATGAAGGAGCAAAAAGTTCAATTTGCAAAGCGGTTGGCTGAACTTTTTGAACCTTATGTACTCTTTAAAGGAACGTAAGTAACTTCATCATGAAATTAGTACTGGCATCTTTTTCTTATTTTGATTGTAATTTTCGCAATTTTCTGTTGGCCGAAGAAGGCCATAGAGTTAAAGTAGGAAATACATAATATTGCTTTTTGGTGTTGAAGTAATCTTTGAAATTTGTGGCTTGCAGTTTTGATACTTCGGCCTCTAATGAATTGAGAATGTGGAGCAAAGCATACTACGGACCTGGAGAGGCATATATGTTTGATTTCGACCCGAAGCACATTGATTGGAAAGATTATATGATGAATATTCATATTCCTGGTCTCATAAAATATTGTTAAACCGCATGCAGGAAATATTAGCAAATTATAAGTTCAGTCGGAATCAAGTTATGAGCTATCAGGTATCGAAATATGAAAAATAGTAAACACGAGAATTTCTGGTTTTCAAAATGTATTGAACGAGAATTTCTAGTTATCCAATTGTATTTGCAATTTCTTGAATTATTAGACACGGTAAGTGTGTCCATGACTCCATAGTCTGTGTGTCAAGTCAACATTGTTCAACAGTTAACTTGACTATTATAGTTTGTCTGTGTGATTCACACGAGTATTGTTTTGTTATTACATCTCAATGATTTTCCTTAAATAGTCTTGTAAGAAAACAATGTATGTAATCTTGAACACTATTCAGTTTTAACGAATTCTTTGTTTCTCATGAATATTTAATCTCTAGGGTTTAATATGTGTCGTTATTAGTTTGTATTTGAAGCCTAATGTAATTTGGAAAAAGTAAATGCAATGATTATTTTATTTGTGAGGGCGACTTCTTTGTTACGAACAACTCTTGGATTTAGCTTCTTTGTAGGTAATCTTTTCTTTCACGATGGATAAAATATTTCCACTCGATTTTTTTCTTTTGACAGGATAGTGTAGTGATATTCACTACAAATGCATTCAGTTAACAGTAATGGATGAGAAGAAGGTTAGAAGAAAAGGGTTTTGATAGGAATAAGATGAAGAAGAAAAAGTAAAGAAAAAGAAAAAGAGTTGGAGAAACACAGAGATGAGGATAAGATTATCACAATAAAATATAAGCATCCAGCTATCAGAGTAACAACTCATATAGCTAAGGTTCACGTACAACATGTGAAAAAAATACGAAAGGCACTAGATATATAAAAAATAAGGTCCACCGTACTAACAAACAAGAGGGTTCCCCTAAGATGATAACTAACTACTATTAATCCATGACAGATAAAATAGTAGTCCCTAGACTAGATCTAAACTCCTTCAGATAGGTGTTTGTTTGGAAATTATTTCAAGCAAAGATCAGGACGACGAGTGAGACCCCTACTTCCACAGTGGAAGGAGTATGAGATGTTAGAGAAAATGAGTTTATAAAATAGTTTGGTTTTTGGTCTTGGTGGGATTGGAACTTAGGATCTATTGGTCACTAAGGACACTAGCTCATTTTCACTATTTGTGAATGAACCTTTAGTCCCACATAGGGAAAACTAAAGATGATACCTCTCCATAAGTATTGAAAATTTTGATATTAGAGTGGCCCTTGGGTCATTAGCACTTTTGTGTGAGGGAGAGGACTTAGGCAATGGGCTAGTTGGTGCAATCACACATTTTGATATTATCTTATTTGGCAAAACTTCTTTTGAATTTTTGAATTAATACTTAAAAGATTTCAAACAAAATAAATCTTTGGGCGACTTTATGTCTATGCATGAACGTTATATCAACATAAATTTGCATGAACGTTTTATATCAAACTTAAATTTGCATGAACGTTTTTATTTCAAATTTAAATTTGCATGAACGTTTTATATCAAACATAATGACGCATGAACGTTTCAAACCGTTGGAAAAAATCTGAATTAATTGAAATTGTTTTAATGCGCGTTTATGAGACCTCTCTCTATTCTCCCCTATATAAAGCGATCACTTTCTCTCATTTCGTTTTGTGTCCAGAAGAGCTACTATCCTCTTCTTTTCGTCTTCTCCACCTGTGTGGTCCTTTATTTTTCATTCCGTGCGCAATTGTTGTTGAGGTCGTAAGAGTGGGCAAGTACTGTAGTGCTAACAGTGTTTGCAACGGGCAGTTTTATCCTGGATACGAACTTGACCACAGGGTATAGGCATCACTCATTCTTGAGGCGTACCGGTCAAATATCGTGTTAAGGACAGCGTGTTGAACACGTGACTCTGTCCTCTGTTTGCATTCCAATTGAGTGTCTATTTACTTTCCAGAAATTAATCCTTTTATTCTTACATCTTTTTAACATCTTTCTTGAGTGTTTTATTGTTACAGACGCAACAATCTTAACACGATATTTCTGTTTTCTGTCTGTAACAATGGGTAAGAACGATGTTGAAAGGCCTGCAAAGTTTTCTGGAAAAGACTTTAAGAGGTGACAGTCAAAAATGTTATTCTTTCTAAGTTACCATGAGTTGGATTCATATGTTCTGAAACCTTTTGATGAATCACTGAATGATGCTGGTCGTGAGTCTTCTTTAGAAGAATGGAAGAGGAACAATTACATGTCTAAAAATCATATTCTGAATTGCTTGGAGGATGTTTTGTATGATTTTTACAATGCTAAAGAAAACTTCTCTGCTTTTGATTTATGGGCCGCTTTGGAGGCGAAATACCAAGATGAAACTGCCGGAAGTAAGAAATTCTTGGTAGCTAGGCTTTATGAGTATAAAATGGTGAATGAAAAATATGTGGTTGATCAATTCCTTGAACTCCAGCAAATTATGAATGAAATTCTTGTCGAAGGTATGGTGATTGATGAAACTTTTCAAGTGTCTACTGCTATCGAGAAATTGCCTACTTCCTGGTCCGAGTACAAGAAGAAACTGAGACATGAAACTGCTGAAGTTACTATGGTTGAACTGGGTAAGAAAATTCAAGTTGAAGAATTGTTGTGCTCCAAGGACAAAAATGTATCTTCTTCAAGGGACATGTCTTACAAAGCTCATGTGACTGAACACAAAGGTTCCAATGCTGATAAGAACCGAAACAACTCCAAGAATCCTCCAGGCAAGAAAGGTATGTTTCAGAAACCTAAATCTAGCATTAATAAAATTAAGGGTGATTGCTATGCTTGCGGAAATCCTGGCCATATGGCGGTTCACTGTAGAAACCGTAAGGACCTTAAAAAGAAAAATAATGCTAATTTGGTTGAAAACAACAAAGATGAATTTTCTGGCACGGTGTCTGAAGTAAATTTGGTAACAAATGTGAGAGACTGGTGGGTAGACTCTGGGGCTACCAAACATGTCTGTGGGAACAAAGAAATGTTCACCTCCTAAAGTAAGGTAGGGGAAGGAGAGAAACTCTATATCGGTAACTCATCTGCATCTGCGGTTGTAGGAAAAGGCAAAGTTGGGCTCAAGCTCACTTCTGGCAAGACTCTCACTTTGAATGAAGTTCTTCATGTTCCGGACATCTGCAAAAATCTTGTTTCTTGTGTTGTTTTAGATGATAAGGGTTTTAAAATTGTAATAGAATCTGGGAAATGTGTTGTAACTAAGGGTAAGGATTATGTGGGGAAGGGTTATAAGACTGAGGGTCTGTATAAGCTTAATGTAAACTATGCTGTAATGATTCTTCTGCTTATGTTTGTGAGTCTTTGAACGTTTGGCATGGTAGACTTGGACATGTAAATTATAAATCAATGCTTAAACTAGCCAATGTAGGCTGCATACCCAAATTTAGTTTGGAAAAGGAACACAAATGTGAAATATGCGTAGAATCAAAGTATGCTAGAAAACCTTTTAGCAAAAATGTTCATAGAAATTCTAAACCCTTAGAATTAATTCACTCAGACCTAGTTGACATGAAATCAGTTCAAACTAGAGGCGGTAAGAAATGGTTTGTTACTTTTATAGACGATTGTACTAGGTACTGTCATATTTATTTGCTTAGAGGTAAGGATGATGCCTTAGAAGCATTTAAGAGGTTTAAACTAGAAGTTGAAAACCAATTGAATACTACCATTAAAACCATTAGGTTTGACCGTGGTGGTGAGTACATAACTCCTATAGGAGATTTCTGTGTAGAACATGGCATAATACACGAGGTTACCCCTCCTTATTCACCTCAGTCGAATGGAGTATCTGAACGTAAGAACCGCACCCTTAAGGATATGATGAATGACATGTTAATTAGTTCAGGATTACCTTCGAACTTGTGGGGGGAAGATGTCCTCTCAGCCTGCTATATCCTGAACAGAGTACCTTTTAAAGGATCAGATAAAACTCCATATGAATTGTGGAAAGGTAGACAACCTTCTTTAGCATACTTTAAAGTGTGGGGGTGTTTGGCTAAGGTTCAGATCCCTAAAACTAAAGCAACCAAGATAGGATCCAAAACTGTTGACTGTGTCTTCATAGGGTATCCTGAGCATACACCTGCATATAGATTTATGGTTGTGAATTCTGATGTTTCTGAAATTGGTGTAAATACTATTATGGAGTCTAGGGATGCTGTGTTTTTTGAAAATGTTTTTCCTTTAAAATCTGACTCTCGTAAGAGAGGTGTTGATCCCATAGATGTTCCTTCAACCAGTCAGACTTTACCTTTAGAGGAAGATGAAGTAGAATTTGATCTTAGGAGGAGTAAAAGGGCTAGAACCAAAACCTCTTTTGGACCTGACTTCATAACACTAGCAGAGTATGATCCTCAGACTTATAGAAAATCCATGACTTCTTCTGAAGCTCCGTGGTGGAAAGAGTCTTCTATTAGTGAAATGGAATCCATCAAAGAAAATGATACATGGGAGATAGTAGATTTACCTCCAGGGTGTAAGGCCATAGGATGTAAATGGATCTTCAGGAGGAAACGTAAAATAGAAGGAACTATTCAAAAATACAAGGCTAGGTTAGTAGTCAAAGGCTACAAACAAAAGGAAGGTGTAGATTTCTTTGATACTTACTCACCCGTTACGAGAATTACTTCCATTAGGATGTTAATTGCTATAGCCGCGGTTCATAACCTAGAAATACATCAAATGGATGTAAAGACATCTTTTCTACATGGTGAATTAGATGAAGAAATTTACATGGAACAACCTGAGGGCTTTGTAGTGAAAGGTTGTGAAAACAAAGTTTGTAAACTGAAAAAATCTTTGTATGGATTGAAACAAGAACCTAAACAATGGCATGAAAAATTTGATCATGTAATGTTTTCTAGTGGTTTTAGAATCAATGAATCTGACAAGTGTGTATATACTAAGCTTGTAAATGATGCCTGTGTGATTGTATGCTTGTATGTTGATGATATGCTTATACTTGGTACAAACATGGATGTAATTAATTCCACTAAGAACATGCTGAATGAGAACTTTGACATGAAAGACTTAGGCCCTGCAGATGTAATCTTAGGGATGAAAATTAGGAAAAATTCTAACGGTTATAGTCTTAGTCAATCTCATTATGTTGAATCTGTGCTTAGAAAATTCAATCATTTTGATTGTAAACCTGCTTATACTCCGTATGATCCTTGTTGTAAACTCAAAAAGAACAGAGGTAATGGAGTATCACAACTTGAATACTCACGAGTTATAGGAAGTATGATGTATTTGATGAACTGTACTAGGCCAGACATTGCTTATGATGTGAGTAGGTTAAGTAGGTATACTTGTAATCCAGGGCAGGAACACTGGGATGCACTTTTTAGAGTGTTGAGGTATTTGAAATACACGTTGACCTTTTGTTTAAATTATGAAAGGTATCCTGCCGTCCTTGAGGGATTTTGTGATGCAAACTGGATATCAGACTCAGAGGAGTCTAAGTCTACGAGTGGATATGTTTTCACTCTAGCATGTGGGGCTGTTTCTTGGAAGAGTTCCAAACAGACCTGCATAGCTCGATCCACTATGGAATCTGAGTTTATTGCGCTAGATAAAGCAGGAGAGGAAGCCGATTGGCCAAGATGCTTTTTAAAAGACATTCCTCTCTGGCATAGGCCTGTGCCGGCTATATCTATACATTGTGATAATCAAGCTGCCATAGCTAAAGCTAAAAACAACTACTATAATGGGAAGTCTATACATATAAAAAGAAGACACGATACCCTAAAACAACTAATCTCAAAAGGCGTTATTTCCATTGATTTGGTTAAGTCCAAGGAGAATATCGCGGACCCTTTGACGAAAGGTTTGTCCAAGGAGATAGTTAGTAATGCAGCTAAGGGGATGGGGCTTAGGCTCATTAAATAAACTTGCCATGAAGGATACTCAACCTTGCTGACTGGAGATCCCAAGATCAATGTTTCGAATGAGAAACTAATTTGTGGCGGGTCAAGGTAAACACTATCAGAGAATTCATTCTCTGCCCCTTCCCTATGGTGAAGACGTGATAGTGTGACTGCATGTGAGGATGACTTTCTATTAAGTCTCAATGAGTTCTATTGTTTCAATTTTAGATTGAAGTGGGGTGTAGCAGTAAACACTCTTGATAGAACTCACCTATCTGAATGTGGAAGTGGGTCGCTTCCTATGAGAAGAGAGCTGATTCTCTAGAGCATTCGGAGAAACGGGATTTGTCCAGGGCCAAAAAGGACACAACGGCACGAACTCGACAGCACCTAGAGAGATATCACGCGTGGTTATTATCGCGGATTACACCAAACGATGGTAGTTCAAGACATCGCGTTCACTGTCCATCAAGTAGTTCCGGCAATTTCTCACTAAGCAAAGGTTCAAGACCTCATGGACACCTCTTTCCTAAGTGGTATTTCTCGCTTTCCGTTTTCTGATTTTTTATCGGTATTTCATTCATGTGGGGGATTGTTAGAGAAAATGAGTTTATAAAATAGTTTGGTTTTTGGTCTTGGTGGGATTGGAACTTAGGATATATTGGTCACTAAGGACACTAGCTCATTTTCACTATTTGTGAATGAACCTTTAGTCCCACATAGGGAAAACTAAAGATGATTCCTCTCCATAAGTATTGAAAATTTTGATATTAGAGTGGCCCTTGGGTCATTAGCACTTTTGTGCGAGGGAGAGGACTTTGGAAATGGGCTAGTTGGTGCAATCACACATTTTCACACACGCGCGGTGCTTCGCACCGAAGCACGCACGCCGCCGCTGCCGTCCGTGCGGGCCGGGCCGGGCTCGGGTTCGGGTGTGGGTGTGGGTGTGGGTCAAGACTTATCTTTTTTGGCAAAACTTCTTTTGAATTTTTGAATTAATACTTAAAAGACTTCAAACAAAATAAATCTTTGGGCGAATTTATGTCTATGCATGAACGTTATATCAACATAAATTTGCATGAACGTTTTATATCAAACTTAAATTTGCATGAACGTTTTTATTTCAAATTTAAATTTGCATGAACGTTTTATATCAAACATAATGACGCATGAACGTTTCAAACCGTTGGAAAAAATCTGAATTAATTGAAATTGTTTTAATGCGCGTTTATGAGACCTCTCTCTATTATCCCCTATATAAAGCGATCACTTTCTCTCATTTCGTTTTGTGTCCAGAAGAGCTACTATCCTCTTCTTTTCGTCTTCTCCCCCTGTGTGGTCCTTTATTTTTCATTCCGTGCGCAATTGCTGTTGAGGTCGTAAGAGTGGGCAAGTACTGTAGTGCTAACAGTGCTTGCAACGAGCAGTTTTATCCTGGATACGAACTTTACCACGGGGTATAGGCATCACTCATTCTTGAGGCGTACTGGTCAAATATCGTGTTAAGGACGGCGTGTTGAACACGTGACTCTGCCCTCTGTTTGCAGTCCAATTGAGTGTCTATTTACTTTCCAGAAATTAATCCTTTTATTCTTACATCTTTCTAACATCTTTCTTAAGTGTTTTATTGTTACAGACGCAACATGAGAACCATCATAGCACTTGATGGTTCTTTTCCGCTCGAATTAAAAGTTAGATAATTTGAATGACCGTACGAATGTAAAACTACCGCTATAACTCATGACCTAATTTTAATTAGAAGACTGATATATCCTACCAAGAAAACGCAATCTTGGGCTATCCCAGTGCCTGATGGGTATTCATTAGGCTTTTATCAATATATGTCGGAAATAATAGGTCAGTGATATAATTAAAATGGTTAAGGCCTTCTTTGGTTCATGTTTCCTCCTTAGGCAAATTAGTCACAGCTTTGTGTCTCTTATACCTAATACAAGTACCCCTAGGATGGCGAAATACTACGGACCCATTAATTTGAGTAATGTGAGCCATAAGATAATTTCCAAGCTCCTTGCTAGTAGGCTCAAAACTGTCATGGACAAGTTTATAATCCCATACCAAGTTGTTTTTCTCCCTTATAGGAAGATTACGGATATTATCGTAGTAGCTCACGAATTGGCAGATACAAGAAGAAAAATAGATCAAACTCTGGGATTATGGCAATGAATACACATATGTCGAAATCTTTTTAAAGATGACAAAATATAGCATCTACCCGAGAACTGACAGTTGAAGAGTAATACAGTTAAAACGCGAAATAAGACTCAAGGTTAGATGTCGAAAGACCTGAAGTAAAATTCCAAAGATTAAACCACAGGTGGCAAACACAACAGAGACACGGAGACAGACGCATAAGACCTTAGTCCAAAAACAAAGCTAAGAAAAACCTCGATGTTGTCAGCTAAATGAAGACCTGGAAAGCTAGATTTTTTGTGACAAACGAGTGCAATGAAAGAAAGTAACTTGGATCAGTTGTCATGTGCTTAGCTATCTACATGTAATCTCTACGTTCATACAATCTAAAAATCTCCAGAAAGGCTGATAATGAAACTAAGATCATTTCACTAATAGAAATCATACTTCTAATGTGTATATGTATCCTCTATGATTCTCTTCTAGACCGACTTAGAAGATAATCAGAAACTCTAACTTTACATTACCGAAAATTTATTCAGAGATCATATATTAGAGTGATAACGACGATTAATTTTTCAAAATAAGGACTACAATCACCAACATTCGAAAGTATGCTTCTCGGTAGAATTTTGTATAGACGACACGAAATGGTACCCTTTCCTGGTAACCTTTGAACAAAGACCCGCCAATGAACCACTGAAGGCGATGAAGCTAACATCCCAGTGCTATCCCAGTGCCGTAACGAAAATAAAGAGTTAAGAGGGGGAAAAACAAAAAAGGTAACAATGTTAAAATGCACCCAAAAAGCAAAGACTAAAAGTCAAAGGCTTATGCACAACTAGAACAATTGTCTGCCTGGAAAAAAAAAAGGACATGTTTCATATTAAAAATCATGTCAAATAGGTAGGAAAAATCAAAACACTGGAGCAAATGTGGTAATATATTTGTTGATGGGTCTGATGCTAAGATAACTAACGACCATACAGACGACCAATTACGAATAGGCCAAAGCCCAAAAGGGTCAGAAATATCCAAAAATGGAACAGACTCATATGGGACAGATGAGAAAAATACGAAATCGTATAAGACTAAGTCTAAAAACAGAAGAGTGAGAAAACCTGAAACCATGTCATAAATACTATGATCAAGTCAAAATACTGATCATGGTTCGCTATCAAATTTTTACGTATAGTAAAAACACCAAATGATCGTAATTATTAATGTACAATACCTAACAGTTGAACCCAAAAATTATTAATGAACAATAAAATGGAGAAGGAATTAAAAAAGTGCAGATGTAACAAGATAAAGCATTCAAACTATATAACAATAAAGTTATTTCATTGGTGATGATACTAAAAATGTGCATCACAAAACTACGATTGAAGACAGAGAAGGAAGAAGGATCAATCTATAAATTATATCTCGTACATCCTCACTATCCTCCTCAGCTATATATTTATCAACCTCGGTTGAGACAACAAGATCAACTCTGACAACAGAAACATAACAAATTCAGCTCTGACCTCAAACATGGAGAATATAAGGGTTGACAAAATGTCAGATGTACACAAGAAAAAAATACTCTCTCCGTCCCATTATTAGATGACGTAGTTCAAGTTTGTACAATCGCAAGAAAGGGAAAAAATAAAAAAAAAATTTACAGTTATACCCTTATGGATAATAATCACTCACTCAGTTTTCAAAAAGACTGTCCTCTATTCCATTTTCGTCTGTTTCAAAATTATGCCCACCTTCTGTTTATAGTCACACATTTCCAATGAACTATCTAACATACCCTTAAATTTTTTATATTAATAAATTCATTTCTAACAGGATCCGATCTAAAATATTAAATAAATTGATATAATTAAGGAAACAAATATATTCTTCATTCCTTTTACAAGAATATATATTTAGATCCAAAAATTAAATTTCCTTATAAACTTTATACATCATAAATTCGATATCTTTAATTTATAATCCTCCTAACAAATTTAGGTAGTTTTTATTGTTAGCATTTTTATTAAAATAAAATATGTTAGTAATTAAGGGTAGTCAAGTAAAATACTATGATTTCCTTAATATTTTGACAAAGTCAAAGCGGACAGTCTTTTTGAAACTGAGGGAGTAGTAAAATTTAGAAATTATTTATCTCTCAAACTACACCACGGATGTTCCCGAACTTTATACCATTGAAAAGCATTTTAAACTCCTACGTAACGAATATAAACATTCCTATAAAATTATGCATATTTCTTATAATAATAATAATAATCAATTAAAAGGGTGATTTTTAGAATATCTCCATGTTTAGTGATATAGGTCATCTATCATGGGACAAAATCTAAAAATAAATAGGTCAATTAATAGTGGGACAGAGGGAGTATGAGAAAAGAATAGTGGTCATAAAACAACGAGAAGGAGTAAAACCCTACCTGAGTTCTCCAAAGAAAGAGGAGATGATCTCTGAAGGGAAGAAACTGGACGACCCTCAAGTTGTCTATGGGCTAAAAAATATCGTTTTCCAGCATCTCCAGCTTCCTCTGAAGAAGAATTTTCGCAGATTCTAGCTGAGACACTTGACTTTGTAGAGAGATGAGACACTTGACTTTGCTGAGAGTTGGTGCTAGTCACATTTTCCATGGCAAGAGATTATAATCTCTGAACCTCTTCTAGCACAAGTACCAAATCATACTAACTTTTCCAGTAACGTATTCGGTGAAAAAGTTAGCCATCTTAATTCCCGCCTAATAAAAAATTATTAGTAAAAGAGGTGACCGAATCATAGTGACTTACGATCTGCATCAGTTGGTTACCACAACAAAGTCGATTTTAGGATTAATAATATGCTCATAAGATGAAGATTTTTTGTTCGGATTCTCCGTTTGTCCCTCCAAGTTAATAATATGTTATTCTAGGTTTAATAATATGTTATTTCATAAATTGGTTGTTGATTAAACTGATTGACACTTGGATATTGGTTTTTAATACCGTCCAAGTTATTTTTTATATTAATCAGACTCACGGATTTCTATCTGTTTGATTTGCTGATTACATTAAGAAACATAGATATAACTCTTTGATATATTTCTTGATTGAGCTCGCTTTATTAGTTGGCGCTCTCAGAATTATATTGGAATTAGTCCATACAGATTTCTAAGCGAAATATTGGGTGTGGTTATTAGACCCCCGCTTTTCACTTTCGGAAAACTTGGTATATCTAATCTTTGTCCCTCCACAATTGAGAACTCTCGGTGGAGCCGTGAGTTTGCGGAGTTAGTCTATTTCCTTGAATTGGGTTCTCAAAGTCTTGATATTTGTGGATTTATCATTCTTCAAATGCTTTCAATGACGTCATCCAACAAGAAGGTAGGCTTTTCTTGCTTAATTGAGCAAATTTATCGATCATATTCTATTGCTCCTATTGGCAACTCCATTGGAACTCCTGAACTTGTTCGTCCTTGTACTTTTTTCAAACGTATGAAGGAGAATGCTTGCAAAAGACAAAGATGTGAATCCCTTGACGGTTCTTGTGATCCTACCACCTTGAGTCTTCTTCAACAAATTCACAAGGGTGTGTGTAAGATCAATTCCAAGGTAAAATATGTGCAAGAATAATTACGATTAATTGCCACTAAGTTTCCCGAAATCAAGGAAGATATGGATATTGTTCAAGCCTCTTGGATGGTTTCCGATGATGAAGATGATGATTTAACTCTATTTCTCTCATCGGTGTTTATTTTGTCTAGGAAACTTCTTATGAGAATTTATTCTTGTATTTTAAGAAGGATAACTAGGGTTTGGAATAGCTTATTTTATGATTACACATTGCTATTGCCAAAGATTTTCATCTTGCGATGTTTTTAGATTTATTTATTTAAATTCTAAAGTTTATTTGGAAGATGAGTTTGCAACATTAATCATTATTGGTTTTATATATTACAAAAATTGTTATGGGATATGTGTGTTTGCGTATGTCAAAAGTTAATCCTGTTATGTCATTATGCAAATATTGATGGAAGATAGGATGAACTTTTGATTTGCAAAGATTAAGTCGATGATATCATTATGCAAATATTGATGAAAAATAGAATGAATCTTTGAATATTCCGCAGTATTGATCTTTCCCTGATCTACTTCTATGTGAAAGTATTGTATGGCTCCGTAAATTCTCTTATATTGAGCATTTCCGATTGAATTAATCATAGGGTCTTTTGTGCTTAATTTAATTGAGTTTTCTGGATAGAAATTCATGTTTCATGTAATTTGTTAATGTCCAAAGAAATCCTTCTTTTCTTGTGAAAGTAAGGTCGTTCTTGTTTTTCCTTTCGGGAATGATATTTTATGGGGGAGAGTTCTTAATTGAACTTGTGCTTAATTGCCAATTCTGTGTGGGGAGTGCAGTTTTGGAATATTATAGGAGTTTTCTTGTATCTTTATAAACTCCTTGATGAATACACTAAGTTTCGACTATGTGAAATCATCAAAAAGAAGTTGATATATGTTTTCTTTTAGTCATGAAGTATCTCTATGATAATTTCACTATGATCCCACTAGTTTTCATGCCTTTGCCAATTTATATTGACAAAAAGGGGGAGAATTAATGTGTAGTTCACACTACAAATACATATGGTTTACGGATCATTATGTAAGGGGGAGTGGTTTTCATTGTGAGATGAAGTATTGACTAAGGGGGATTGATACATATCACCATAGTATTATTGTCAAAGTTGTGATACAATTGGACTTTGATGCTCTGTAATAATACTATGACACTGTATAACAATAATTTAGAACAAATGTTTTCTTATTGTTATGGTTACGGATCTTCAATAACTATGATGCTGAGTAGAACACATTCAGAATCACTGGAGTACTTGCAAGTGACGAAGGTTTCGAGTAATGTTGAACACCAAGGAAATCAAGCATTTGGATGAGAAGCTACAAAGTTTATTTATTTTGTAATCCATATGTATTGATAGTTTTGTCACTAAAATTGACAAAGGGGGAGATTGTTAGAGCACTGCTCGGTCGAACTCGCAAGCGTTGCTATCTCAAGTTGTCAAGTTTAGTTGCCAAAACTATAAGTCTTGATTTATAGTCTACATAAAGATATGTCTCGGACTAGGATAGAATGTGTAATTGAGTATTAGACTTCACGACGTTCATCGATTGAAGACAAAGAACTACTAAGGGGAGATTGTGGAACTTCATCAACAAAAGGTATATGGAGACTTGAACTCATCTATCACTCACAAGTCTATTTATGTTCTATCTCCTACTGAGACAAAAGTTGTATAGCTATATAGACTTTATAGTATACATATTTGATATTTCGAGCTGAGTTTAACTCGCTTACATATTTCTCGAAATTTGTGTTGGTAAGCAGGGTTCATCTTTATTCTTGGCGAAAGTCAAAAGATGATCATGTGAAAATCGCCTGGTAACATCTTACATGATTTGTGTGAGACAGTCATCTGATGTAGACTCCGAATGTTTCGTACTGATCTATTGATCACTTGATAATTGCTTTGAAGCTAATAGTTTGTGTGAGACAGCTATTCCCGTCTTCCAAGAATGTTTCAATGATTAAGATGGAGTTTAGAATGATTAACCATTGATTGAATGTAGTACAATATGCTTACTTGTATGATAACTATTGCAAGTTATTCAAAGTCCGGGAACCATAGTATGCATACTCGTATGCGTACTGGTTGGTTAGTTGAAAGTATGGGAACTTAGTATGCATACCCGTATGCGCACCGACATAAATTTCAAGTCCTGGTATTCAACTGAGTTTGGAGGTATACGTACCCGTTCACATACTAGCGAACCCAAATTATGTCCGACCACTTAGGTATGCGTACTCGTTTGCATACTTGAGTCGGTTAAGTTCTAAAATCGGTTTGTTCATGAACTAATACATTTATATATTAAGGAATGCAATCTTTTGCAAACCGTGGCTACAATGTTCATGAATTGATTCAAGTTAATCAAGATCGATTTTGCTTCAATCGTGTCTTGTATACTTCTATGAGAATATAAACAATTGAACAACTCCATAACTAGTTTCATTTGAGTCATTTGAACTAGTTGTGATTAAGATAAACAAGGTTGATATTAAAGTGTTCATATGACTAACTTCGGTTAACTATTGTTGAGCCAACTATGTGCACACGTTTGGGTACGGTTACTCATACCTAAATGAAGTCACATTTCATTTGTGTATAACAAGCTAAGTTCGATCTAACGGTTAAAAGATATTAGATTGACTCTAATCAGGTTTTCATCTAACGGTGAATATTGAATACTTTGTTACCAAGGTAACATTGATTGCAAACCCTGATTTGAAGACTATATAAAGGAGAACTCTAGCAACTGGGAAACCTAATCCCCACACCTCTTGTGTGATACTAGTTGCGACTAGATTCGATTTTCCTTTAACCTAGGTTTTTCTTAAAACCATTATAGGTTAACGACTTGAAGACTTCATTGAGATTCTGAAGCTAGGACCAACTATTTTCTCTGTAGTTGTGTGTTCTGATCTTACTTTGTTATATCGTATTGAGTACTATGTTCTCTAAGATTTGCTCCATATTTAATCTCTGATAGGTAAGATAAAAAGTAGTCACAAACATCTTCGTCTCATTGTTTGTGATTCCACAATATCTTATTTCGCTTCCATATGATTAAGATTATTGTGAGATGATTGATATTACTAGGCTGTTCTTCGGGAATATAAGTCTGGTGTATCAATTGGTTAATGTTCACCTTGATTTATCAAAAGATGAAACAAAAACTCGTAGGTATTTTTGTGGGAGACAGATTTATCTATTCAATATACTTTTCCGTGTGAGACATATTTGTTTATCAAGTCTTCGACTTTGGGTCGTAGCAACTCTTAGTTGTGGGTGAACCAGCTAAGGGAATCAAGTGCGCAGAATCCGACGTAGTTTAAGAGGCGTAAGGAACGCAACTGTACCTTAATCAGTGTGAGATTGGTTAGGGCTCAACTACATTCCAACCGAAGTTAATTGGTAGTGGTCTAGAGTCTGTAGCGGCTTAATATGGTGTGGTGTTCAAATTTGGACTAGGTCCCGGGGTTTTTCTGCATTTTCGTTAACAAAATTTCTGGTGTCCATGTTATTTATTTTCCGCATTATATTTTTATATAATTGAAATATCACAGGTTGTGCGTAGTTCAATCAATTAGATAATCCAACCTTTGGTCGTTGATATAAATTGATTGACAATTGGATATTGGTCTTTGGTACCATCCAAGTTATTTCTCATATTAATCTGGTTCACAGATTTCTATCTGTTCTATCGCAGATGGATTTGGGAAATTGTGATATAACTCTTGGATATATTTTCCTTAATTGAGTCTGACTGTATAGTTGATTCTCTTGGAAATATATTGAAGTTAGTCCATAGACATTGCCTAAAAGAAATACTGGGTGTGGTTGTTAGACCCCCGGGTTTTAAGTGTGTGTTTCCTAGGTGGCAAAACAAACAAGGCATCCTCATTCCAATTTTTCCTTAAGTTTAAGGAGGAAAAATAGTTCATCTCCAATGGAGTTGTTTTGATTTTTTATGGATTTAATATAAATTTTATTTTAGCAATATTTATATTTTATTAGAGCTAAAAATGGTTATTTAATACTCCATTCGTTTCAAAAAAACTTTCCTCTATTCCATTTTCGTCTATTTCAAAATTGTGTCCAGCTTCTGTTTATAGTCATATTTTTCCAATGAACTCTCTAATATAACCTTAAATTTTAAATTTATTTTTAATGGGACACAATCTAAAATATTTAAAAATTTATATAATTAACAAAACAAATATATCCATCATTCGTTTTAAGAGAATATATTCTTGGCTCCAAAAATTGAATTCCTTATACGGTTTATATTCCATAAAATTGATATCTTTTAATTTTCCCTTTATATTTCGTATTTATAACCTTCTTACCAATTTTAGGTAGTTTTTATTGCTAGACTTTTCATTAAATTAAAATAACTAAGTAACTAAGGGTAGTCAAGTAAAATATTGTAATCTCCTTAATATTCTGACAAAGTCAAAGCGGACAGTCTTTGTGAAACGAAGGGAGTATATTGAAATTAATTTAGGTAAGCAAAAGCTTACCAGGATAGCTTGACATTGTCAAGGTGAATGTCTGAAACTAGACATTCACCTTGAAGAACAAGTTAAACCTTTCTCTGCTAAGATCTGGTCCATTTTGGACTGGATCTGAGCAGATTTCTTCTCTAATTCTAGGTTAGTTAGTAGTTTTAGTTTAATTTTTGTTATGTTTTCTACTTATCTACACCATTATGGTAGTTTTATCTACTCTTTTGAGGTTTATCTTCGCTTTAATGGCGGTTCTTGGTTATTGGGTTGGGTTCTAAGATCAATAGTGATACTCCCCAACGACGAAATCTTCATCTTCTTCGGTGATTTCTTTGACGACAGAAGCTTCATCAGTAGTTACAAGAGATTTGAGCAAATCACTCGTATTTTGGGAGCATATCCTTTTAAAGAAGAAAACAATAAATGGTTGGGATTTACTTCCGAGAAAAAACCATTCTTCCTCCGATCTAATCGGATCTTATTCATACTTGTATTTGTCTTACTCCGGTAATCCTTCTCTGCCTCTCGTCGGATATCTCGGAATTATACTTTTACGATGTGTTCTTGTTACTTTGTATTCTCTAATTTTCGATCTTAAACTAATTATAACCTCGAATTTCCATTAATGAAAATGTTCCTTTTTTATCAAAAAAAAAAAAAAAAAAAAAAACGTTCACCTTGACAATGTCTAACAAAAATTAAGCCATGTCATCTTCACATTGATTTAAGATGGGGTTGGAGAAGAATTTTAGGGTAAATAAATGTCTATCCTATATGGATTTAGACATTTATCTTCACATACATTCCATTGGAGAAGTTCTTAGAGCAAGTCTTATGGTGGAATCCAAACTATTCCAAGTGTGGAAAAACCATGGAATGTCAAGTCTAGTGGCTTCCAAGTTGGGGTCTTTCACAGAAAATCCAAGCAAGGTTCCACGATTTCTTGGAAGGGTTCGTGGAATCCATCTCAACGCCAATAAGAATAGCGTTAAACGCTAATAAGAATAGCGCTAAAAAACGTCATTAAGAATTGCATTTTTTTTATCTGTAGATTTAAAATGAGTTGTTGAAATCTAACTGCTGAGAAAAAAGCTCAATTCTTAATAGCGTTTTTTTAGCTCCATTCTTAATTATGTTTTTTTAGCTTCATTAAGAATAACGTTTCTACTATTCCACCACTACACTTGCGCTTCCATCCACAGTTCCAAGTGTTGAGGTGGCGTGAAAGATGAAAGATGGATGGATTCCACCGTAAGACTTGTGTACTGTGCTAGTACGATTTGTAATTAAGAGAACCGAAAGTTGATCGAAAGCAAGTAACTTTGCCGTAGCAGCCTCTAATTACTTCAATAAAATCATCTAGTTTCTAAAAAGGAAGTTCATTACAGTTTTAAAGCAAAACAGAGAGAGAAGGGAATCCTAAGCTAGAACGAACGAGGACTCAACACCTGTCCCACTCACAACTAACGCCCATAGTTAGCAACGACCAATCAGGGGTTAGGATAAAGCAGACAAGGAATTATCGGTACCCACAGAACAAGGCATCCAACAGTACTAGGCACATGAAAAAAACTCCCCCCATAAGAAAAACCTTGTCCTCAAGGTTTGAACTTTGGAAAATGATGAGCTATGTGCTTGGAGTCTTCCCAAGTAGCATCTGCCTCAGTAGCATTTGTCCATTTGATGAGCAGTTGTGGAACAGAAACACCTCCTGATGATAGTCCTTGTGTCTAAAACACTGCAGGTATTACCAGAATTTGGCCATCTGTGTCAAGAGTAGGCAGTGTAGGGAGAGGAGTTGTTGAGTTACCTAGTTGCTTCTTAAGTTGTGACACATGAAAGACATGATGGATTCTTGCTTCAGGTGGAAGAGCTAGCTTGTATGCCACAGTGCCAATCTGTAGGATGGTGAAGGGACCATAAAACCTAGCTGCTAGCTTCAAGTTCCTTCTGAGGGACAAAGCTTTCCTATATGGTTGCAGCTTGAGGTAAACCTTGTCTCCTACCTCAAACACTCTTTCAGTCCTCTTCAAGTCAGCAAAGAACTTCATTCTTTCTTGAGCATTGTGGAGGTTGTCCTTGAGAAGAGAAAGAATAGCAGCTCTTTGCTTCATGTAATCTGCTACACAGTGATTGTAGAAGTGGCAGAAGAAGGAAAATCCAAGTGTGGAGGTACATATCCATACAGAGCCTGGAAGGGACTCATTTTCAAGCTTGTGTGGAATGTGGAGTTGTACCACCATTCTGCCAAGGGAAGCCAGCTGTGCCATTTTTTGGGTTGGTGACTGCACATGCACCTTAAGTATGTTTCTAGACAAGAGTTGACCCTCTCAGTCTGCCCATCAGTTTGGGGGTGATAAGCAGTACTCAAATTCAGCTGAGTCCCTAGAGCTTTGAAGAGGTCCTGCCAAGAGTGACTTGTGAAGATCTTGTCTCTGTCAGATGTAATGGAGGCTGGTAAGCCACGGAGCTTGAACACAGCGGAGATGAACTCTCTAGCTACAGAAGAAGCTGTGTAGGGGTGATGCAGACCAATGAAATGGCTGTACTTGGTCAATATGTCAACAACCACCAATATGACAGACTTCCTTTCACTCATTGGTAGAGCCTCAATGAAATCCATTGATATATGCTGCCAGGCATGATCTGGAATTGGTAAGGGTTGGAGTAGTCCAGCATTGAAATTGTGATCCACCTTGTGTCTTTTACATATATCATAGGAGGAGACAAAGGACAAAATCTCCCTCTTCATAACAGGCCAGAAGAAATGAGCTTTAGCTCTATTGTAAGTGGCTTGCATACCTGAGTGACCTTCCACAGCTGATGCATGCAGAGACTCCAAAATGTGAGACCGTGTTTTGCTGAGCTGCCAACATATAATCTTGCTTTGTATCTCAAGATGCCATCCTTGTAAGAGTAGTTAGTATGTGCCTCAGGGGTGAGAAGGAGCTGAGTTATAATATTTTGTACCTTGTTGTCAGATACATAGCTTGCAAGAATGTCCTGAGTCCATGTTGGAGTGGATGTGTAAGTGATTGGCATTGTAAAGTGTCATGCTGTCTCCTTGAAAGGGCATCACCACCCTGTTTTCAGAACCCTTTTGTAGTGGATCACATAGTCAAAGCCTAGTAACTTAATGAGCCATTTTTGTTGTAGCATGGTGAAAATTTTCTGCTCCAAAAAATATTGTATACTCTGGTGATCTGTTTTGATGATAAATTGGGAGCCCTGAAGATATTGTTTCCATCTTGTAACAGCCTGCACAATTGCCAAGAGCTCTTTTTCATAAGTAGATAAAGTTGCAGCTCTTGGGCCAAGGGGTTTGCTGTAAAAGGAAATGGCTCTCTGATCTTGCATTAGTACAACTCCAATCCCTGAGTCACAAGCATCAGTTTCCAAGGTAAACTGTTTGTTGAAATCAGGTAATGCAAGTACAGGTTTAGTGGTCATTGCCAATTTGAGAGCATTAAAAGCAGTCTTGGTAGCAGGAGACCAATGAAATGAGTTCTTCCTCAATAAAGCAGTTAAGGGTCTGCTGATGATACCATAATTCTTCACAAACTTCCTATAGTATCCAGTAAGACCTAAAAACCCTCTCAGTCCTGTAATGTTGGTGGGAATAGGCCAGTCCACCATGGCTGAGATTTTGTCTGGGTCAGCCATAAATCCATTGCCTGTAATGATGTGGCCTAAGTATTCAATCTCAGGATGCCCAAATGAGCATTTAGAAATGTTGGCAGTTAACTGGTTGGCCCTGAGAATGTCCAATGTGGTTTGGAGGTGAATTAAGTGGGACTCCATGGTTGGACTGTAAACCAATATATCATCAAAAAACACAAATATAAATGATCTGAGGTGATCTTGAAAAATGTGATTCATGAGAGCTTGAAATGTAGCAGGAGCATTAGTGAGGCCAAATGGCATAACCTTGAATTCAAAATGCCCATGGTGAGTCCTGAAGGCAGTCTTGTGTATATCAGCAGGGGAGACTCTAATTTGATGGTATCCTGACTTAAGATCAATCTTGGTAAAAAATTTGGATCCATGCAGTTCATCTAGGAGCTCATCAATGACAAGAATGGGAAATTTATCCTTGATGGTGAGACTGTTGAGTTTCCTATAGTCTACACAGAACCTCCAAGAGTTGTCTTTCTTCTTGACAAGGAGAATAGGAGAGGCAAAAAGGCTGTTACTTGGTTGAATTATACCAGTCTGCAACATTTCCTTGACTAAGCTTTCTACCACTGCCTTCTGCAAATAGGGGGACCTGTAAGGCCTGAGGTTAACTGGTTCTGAGTTAGGTTTCAATGGTATTTTATGGTATAGGGCCCTTGTAGAAGGAAGTTTTGTTGGCACATCAATGACATCCTTGTATTGAGTTAACAAGGAAGAAATTTGGGGTGGTGGTGAGGGAGGAGGTTGAGAAGAGATGAAAAATAATTGGCCTACCAACCCATGTGAGTGTTTTTGAAGGAATTTCTTCACTGCTGAACCACTCATCATGCTAAGTGAAGTTTTTTGTGGATCTCCAGTAAGAGTGATCTTCTTACACTGTATTTGAAGGTAATGCAAAGCTTGGAAAGATTGAATAATACGTCACCTAAATTTTTGAGCCAGTCAACCCCCAAAACAATGTCACAACCTCCTAATGGAATTAGTCTTAAGTCCCCACAGAATTTATGTCCCTGCATTGACCAATTAAGTTGAGAACAGATACCTGAGCTTATTGTTTTCTCCCCATTGGCCACAGTCACTAGTAAGCTAGCAGTGTGGGTAACTAGACATTGGATTTCCTTTGCCAAAGAACTGTCAATGAAACTGTTAGTGCTACCTGTATCAATGAGGATAGAGATGAGCTTCTTGTGCAGTATACCAGGAATTCTAATGGTATCAGCAGATACAGTCCCTGTCAAGGCATGCAAAGAAATCTCCATATCACTTTCTACAGCAGGTGCTTCCTCTGTGTCCATAATTAACTCATCCTCTTGCTCTGAACTGCCTGAAGGTTATTTACCAATCAAAACACAAATATATTGTTTCTTGCAAATGTGACCTCTTCTATAATAATCATCACAATTGAAACATAGGCCTTGGGCCTTCCTGGCTTGCACTTGTTCAGGTGTAAGTTTTTTAAGTGGAATGGTGGTATTAGACTTTGGAACTGGTGGAGTAGGAGCTGGGTGAGGAGGGGGTGTTGAGGTGAAGGAGGTTGAATTGAAGGGCCTGCTAGAGTTAGAGGGTGTATGAATTTGTTTTTGTGGGTACTTGGTCACCCTATGCTGTAAGCTCAGTGTTTGTTCTTGCATTCTAGCAAGGGAAAAAGCATTTAACAATGTCTGTGGGTTAAACATGAGTATTGAACCCCTTAGTTCTTCCTTTAGGCCACCAATGAAACTAGCTATAAAGTAAGTTTCAGGGAATTGTGGGTGAACACTCAATAACAATGCCTTTAAATATTCAAATTCTTCAAAATAAGCCTCAACTGTAGTCAACTGAACCAACTTATTGAATAAACCCACAATATTATCATGAGCTGGGTTCTCAAAACGAGCACAAAGATTTTCACAAAAGCATTTCCAAGAAATATGAGGTTGAGTAATACAGAGATTGTCATACCACTTAGTTGCTTTGCCATCCAGATGAATAGCAGCCATTCTTGTTCGATTGACGTCTGGAACGCCTTGCATCTGAAAATAATACTCACATTTCTGTATCCAACTTTTTGGGTTCTCGCCGTCGAATCTAGGGAAATCGAGCTTAGGAATACGATGAAAGGAATGAGGGTCACGAATGTTGGTGTGAGCAAACAAATTGTTACCTTCAGTATGAGAAAAACCACCCGTAGAACCTTCTGCTTCCCCCGAATCTCGATTGTTAGAAAAAAATTTTGCTAGCTGAGATTTCAAAGTCTTCTCGAATTCAGATCGAAGAGACTGCATACTCTTTTCAATCTCTATCTTCACTGTTTGTACATCCTCCTTAGTCGATGTTGTAGTGATCTGTAAGGCTAGCTGATTAACCTTTAGATGTAAGGAATCGATTTCTCCCTGCTGTGTATTGTTAGTATCCTGTAAATCTTTGCACGTCGGAGCGACCATTGTAATTGATAGGATAGAACGGCTCTGATACCAATTGTACTGTGCCAGTACGATTTGTAATTAAGAGAACCGGAAGTTGATCGAAAGCAAGTAACTCTGCCGTAGCAGACTCTAATTACTTCAATAAAATCATCTAGTTTCTAAAAAGGAAGTTCATTACAGTTTTAAAGCAAAACAGAGAGAGAAGGAAATCCTAAGCCAGAACGAACGAGGACTCCACCTGTCCCACTCACAACTAACACCCACAGTTAGCAACGGTCAATCAGGACTTAGGATAAAGGCAGACAAGGAATTATTGGGGCACCCACAGAACAAGGCATCCAACGGTACTAGGCACATCACATGACAACTTGCTCTTAGTGTCTTGTCGTAACAAAAATTTCCAGGAATATCTTAATTGGAATTTCACAGCCACACGCTCCACGTCTTAAGATTGAGATGCGCACATGGGGGTGTGTCCTAGGTACCCCATGGTCCTCTCCCTCTCCTATAGCCCACCTCGTACAGTAAATGCGCGATAACTGCAGACAACAGTACAATTCGTCCTTTTCATTCATAGCAACTCCCTACTCCTACTTCACAACTACGAAAACAGAAATATTAGAAACAAAGCTTAAAAGGACGTCACGGGAGGTGGAATGAGATGGCAGTATGTATCGTCACCATACATATACTAGGACAGGAAAAACGAAACGGACCTAACTGCAGGTAGGAATAAAAGTATTTGGTGGTCCTTGAAGCAATCTTACACATAGTATATCTTACCACCTCAATTAATTCATTCACTACTCTTTATAAAAAATCCTATTATTAGGGCTTAAAAAGGGTGGGTTTTTGGGGCTTAATGGAATCATGAAATAACAACCCATAAGTTCCATTTCTATCCTTTTTTCTAATGTCTAATCTACGCTTAGTTTGATTAGTATTTGGTGGTCCTCCCGCAACGAAATAAACATCTTACACATTTTTTTGTGAAGCAATCTGCACATATATCTTACCACCTCAATTAATTCATTCACTACTCTTTATAAAAACCGTAAATTCTTACTGGTGCTGTGGCTAGACAGACATCGCCGAGACAAGAAGGTAAAGTTAATAATTTTTTGTTCTACAAAACATAATGTTACAATCTGTCTTATCTACCGTCTTCTTGATCATGCAGAAACAATAATCTCCATACATTGAGATTCGTTTAGGTAAGAAGAATGGTCAGAATTCCAAAATAGAAGTTGAGACGTAAATAGTTTTAAAGAGTTTTAAAGACATAACTGGCCTAAAGGTTATTAGCTAAATTATAGCCATAGCCAAAAGAATCGAAGGATCATAATGCTTGGCCTAAAGGTTACACAGGTTAGTCTTATTTTCACTGGTAAATGAAATGTTCATCCCGCGTACGAGACTGCTTTCTCTATTCTCCTTATTTCTCCTACTCTAGCAATCAAACGTATATGATCTTTGAGTTAACATATTTTTCATTTTTGCATGAGTAAGACAGACTAATAGAGTATGAAACAACACATGCATATTATGGAAAGTGCCTTCCGCTCAGTCTGGATAGTCTGGACTGTTGGACTAATTCCATGTATCAAAATAAAAGAAATTAAGAAAATACTTTCAGTGATTATTTCTATATAGCATCACAAGATGGACAACTCCTAGACACCTTGCTCTGCTAGTATAGAGGTGAAGGCGACTGCTTGGATCACGTAGCTCAGCTTATAGCCTCATATGGTTCATCAAGGCCTCTAACTGCAGCAAAATAATGTTTCTGAAAATGTCATGGCAAAAGCCAGATCATATGAAAATAGAGTGAGAAAAAGGAAAAGGGAAAACTAAATAAGATGTAGTAAAGATCTAATAGACGCCCAGTCCCATGTTACCACATTCCTAATCCTAGCTTCTTAATTAAATTGGAAGGGGACCATAAAATTCAATCAAACGCGCGAGAGATACTCTGGAGTTAATTACAACCAGATTTTTTTTTCTCAATGATGCGAATGGTACGAATACTCCAAATTAGGTCAATTCTCTGGCATTACTCCATGTGTTTTTAATTAGGAATAATACAACCTTGCCATCCATGATAAATATAAATATGCATGGAGTGGCTCTCTCATTCTTGTTATACACCAAGTAGTCACAAAACTTTAAGTTTTAAAGGTAGAAATATTGTGTTAACTACGAAATATAAATTATATAAAGCAAGCAATGGAATTGTCTGGTATTGTTCAATCTCTTGAGAACAAGATCATCCTTATCACTGGTTCTACCGGGTTCCTATCCAAATGTACGTATTTAACACAAATCAGTGCTGCAGTTTTTAGATGATCGATCATGTAGTATGTGTATCTTATATGTTTTTTACCTGCTACTCTTTACGTACCTTGTTCATCATATCCTTATCCTTCAGCTTTGACCAAATCGTGTATTCAGTGTTTGTGGAGAAGGTACTTAGGGTTCAGCCTAATGTGAAGCATTTCTATCTTCTTTTAAGAGCTGCTGATGCATCATCCCCTACTCAGCGTCTGAATAAGGATGTACGTACTGGATTTCAATTAATCATCATCGGCTTTCTTTAACTTACTGAAGTCCAAAAGGAATTAAGTAACTGAATAAATATAATGTCAGCTTAATTTGGTTTTGTAGGTGACAGGGAAGGAATTATTTAGAGTATTAAGGAAAAAACATGGTCTTGCGTTCGGTTCCTTTATATCCGAAAAGGTGACACCTATTTTTGGGGATGTCAGTTTAGAAAACTTGGGAATAAAAGATTCCGACTTGGAAAAGAAAATGCATAAAGAAATCCACCTTGTTGCCAATTTTGCTGCGACTACAAATTTTAATGATAGGTATTCAATAACAAATTCTTTTGGAGTAGACACAAACCGTTTTCTATCGTCCTGACTATTTTTTTGTTGTTGTTTTCTTCTTTAATACTGTTTATTAGATACGATGTGTCCCTGGCTGTGAACACAATGGGAGCTAAGCACGTTTTAAATTTCGCGGAAAAGTGTGAGAACCTAGAGTTGTTTCTCCATGTATCTACAGGTAACACACAAAAATTTATCAATCCCACCCTAGATCCAATTTTGTGCATACAGATTTTGTTCAAACCGCATGCATTTTTCTTACGATACTATTCAAAATAATTACTACCTTCTATTCATGCACATATGGAGCTAACTATGACATGGTATCATGATGATCGAACAGCTTTTGTATGTACTGGAGAGACGTCAGGAGTTATATTAGAGAAACCTCTAAGTCAAACATTGAAAGAATCTTCAAAAAATTTGGACATAATTGAAGAAGAGAAGAAGTTAATCCAACACAGATTGGATGAACTCAAAGCTGCACAAGCCTCAGAGAAACAAGAAACTGCTGCGATGAAAGATCTTGGACTTGAAAGGTCTTTAATTAAAGAGTTTTTAACATTTTAAACATGTTTGAGAGTACTTCGTGCACAAATGCCTTGTTTGCAATTATTACCTCATTCATCTTGTTTGCTATCCTGGCGTTGTGAACAGAGCTAAATTCTATGGATGGGCAAACACATATGCATTTACAAAGGCATTGGGGGAAATTACAATTGGTCGACACTTGAACAGAAACTTTCCCGTTGTCATCATAAGGCCTACGGCTGTAACCAGTACTTGCAGAGATCCGTTTCCTGGATGGGTAGAAGGATTCAAGTAAGTCAAGTCGCAACAAAATACTTTGTTTTGTTGGTAATCCAACACTTTCCCCCAACTTAATTCAAACTGATATGCATTGTTCTGTTGGCTGTAATCTGCAGAGCACTTGACCCCATGGTGATCAGTGTTGGAAAAGGGAAGTTACCTTGTTTTCTTGGGGACTACGAGTCATTCTTTGACATTGTAAGTTAAGCCTCATTAGCTCTATTCGATGCATAATCAAATTATACTCGGGCATTTTATATACTATTTTGAGATCAGATCCAAGGACCGATTTGCTAATGTAAACTCTGAATATGATTTGATGAAACAGATTCCAGGAGATATGGTGGTAAATTCTATAATAATGGCAATGGTTAATCACGGGAAAACAAATAATCTTACTTTCTCTCGAGGTGACAACAATATTATCTACCACATCGGTAGTTCTACACACACAGAGCCAACGAGGATCGTTAAGCTGTTAGAATATGCTTATGATTATTTTCTTGAGAATCCAGTATGGACGGGTAGAGATACTGATCAAACTGTTAGGCCAGTTTTCTTCCCTACCATGTCTAGCTTCCAACTGCACATCGACAACAATTATACGGTACCTGTGAAGGTTAGTGAATAAAATAATTAATTTATGAGGATGGCCTTAATATTTCTAGAATCAATTTTGTTGACAATTAGTGCAACCAGACTAATGTGTTTTTTCTTTTTTTCCTCTTATGAAGGAGCAAAAAGTTCAATTTGCAAAGCGGTTGGCCGAACTTTATGAACCTTATGTACTCTTTAAAGGAACGTAAGTAATTTCATAATGAAATTAGTACTCGCAATTTTTTTATTCTGATTGAGTGTAATTTTCTGTTGGCCGGAGAAGGCCATATAGTTAAAGTAGGAAATGCATATATTGCATACTGGTGTTGAAGTAATCTTTGAAATTGGTGGCTTTGTAGTTTTGATACTTCGGCCTCAAATGAATTGAGAATGTGGAGCAAAGCATACTACGGACCTGGAGAGGCAAATATATTTGATTTCGACCCGAAACACATTGATTGGAAAGATTATATGATGAATGTTCATATTCCTGGTCTCATAAAATATGTTGTTAAACCACATTTAGGAAATATTAGCAAATTATAAGTTCACTCGGAATCAAATTATGATGTTATCCTCAGGTACTTAAATATGAAGAATAACTAATAATTTGTAGGTTGATTTTACTATACGAGGATTTCTAGTTATAAAAATGTATCTGCTAGAGAATTTCTGGTTATCCAATTGTATTTGTAATTCCTTTAATATTTAATCACTAGGGTTTAACGCGGGTCGTTTATGAGCTTGTATCCCAAACTATGTAATGGGTATTGTTATTTTGTACATCCATGCATAGAATAAACCCAATAATTGCATCGGAAAAGTCCAAAAACAATTAGAAAGATAGAATATATAGTGTTATCTTGCTTTGAAAAATGCAAATTAACATAGACTAACCAAACATTTATTAATGAAGGTGTAGTTTTGCAATCTTCAATGTAAGATAACAAAACCTATTAAAAATTTGAAGAATAATTAAAAATTTGCGGGCTGATTTTACTACGAGGATTTCTGGTTAAAATGTATTTGCAAGAGAATTTGTAGTTATCAATTGAATTCGCAATTCCTTTTTAATGCGTGTCATTATGAGTTTGTATCAGAAGCTTAATGTAATTTGAAAAGCAAGACCATAGTAAATGTCATGATTATTATATTTATATTTGAGTGACTTCTCTGTTATTGACAATTCTTTGGATTTAGTTTCTTTGTAGGTAAATTTTTCTTTTACAATGGGTAAAAGAGTTTTTACTTGATTTTTTTAATAGGTAGAACAGTGGTCCCAAACCTACATCCAAACTTTTTTAAATGAATTTTTTTTCTTCTTTTTTTGATAATTATGGGGTTCGAATCCCTACCTTTAATATGGGAGGGAGCATCAGAATCATCAGATCACTTGATTACCTTCAATATGGGAGGGAGCATCAGAATCATCAGATCACTTGATGGTTCTGTACCACACAAATTAAAAGTTAGATAATTTGAATGGCAATACGGTCGTGAAACTACCATTATGACATGTGACCTAATTTTTTATCAGAAGACTGACATGTTACACCTGGAAAATGCTTTCAAGTGATGAATTAGAAAGGAGAAGAACAAACCTGAACTACAGATGTGGAAGCAAGAAACGGTCCACCAAGTTTGAACAGAGAGATAAGCCGATTATATATAGGAATCCAACACCATCTCACAATAGTTTCCATGATGGATTCTTTTGAAGAATGCGTTCCAATAAGAACAAAATGCAGCTCAGTGTAAGTTCCCTCCTTTATTTGTTGAGCAGCTCGTGTATTTCCTTGTTCCATTTATGTCAATGAGATAAGCCTATTAGACAAATTCATAGCGCACTCCTCTTGCTTAGTCATCCAGCAAAATGGATTAGTAAATCCGCCGGTGCTGATTGAGGTTGGCTGGTAGTAAGCTGATAACTTATACTCAACCACTTTTGAGTATTTGTAGTTGCAGGAAATCCTACACTACACCCCTCATATAATTTTATTATTAATCAACTCATTTTTAGGTTTACATTCTTAATTTTATGATCAATTTTTGAATGTTCTTACAAGAAAATATAAAGAAATCAAAAATGACCTCTGCTCTAGACTTTCTCTCTCCTATTTACTTGTTTCTTACTCAAAATAGATCTCTCCCTCTCTTTACAACTTGAACCACTATGTATAAGGAAATACATAGTGGATGACAGCTAATCTGTCCTTTATTTTCGGGTATGGTCTGCGACATTCTCGCAACCTTACAAATGTTAATTTCGCAAGCTCTCTAATTTTCGCAGGACTATCACATCTTTCTCATGATCCTAGCTGACGTCGTTTATCGTATCATTTCTGAAATTGTTCTGCGATGCTGTTGTGTTGTGTTGTTGATAATTTCGCTGAGATATTCCCTTTGCGAGATTCTGATCCTACATCTTGCCTCTTCTCATATCTTCTCTGCAAAGTAGAGAATGGTGTGATAAATGCGCGCTGTTCATCTTTCATATTCTGCATTTATCACACGTATTCTTTCTTCCATTTGTTTCTTGACACGTCTTCTGTAACCGCTTCTTTTCAACCGCTCACGTCTTTTCGTCTTAATGGTTTTTATTTCTTCGAGTAAAAAAAATCTCCTTTATATACTCTTCTTACTCTTCTTTCCACTTTTCTTTTTACTTTCTCTTCTATTTTTATTCTCTCATCTCTGCAACTCTGTTATTCTTCTGCAAGTTCTGCTGCTGTAATTTTTCCCCCCCTTCAATCCTCTTACTTTTTATTCATTCCCATACTCTATATTCAAATATGGCTCCAAATGGTCATAGACATGAGAAGAGTTTAAAAGATGTCCAAAAAGATCTTGCTAATGGCGGTTCTTGGTTATTGGGTTGGGTTCTAAGATCAATAGTGATACTCCCCAACGACGAAATCTTCATCTTCTTCGGTGATTTCTTTGACGACAGAAGCTTCATCAGTAGTTACAAGAGATTTGAGCAAATCACTCGTATTTTGGGAGCATATCCTTTTAAAGAAGAAAACAATAAATGGTTGGGATTTACTTCCGAGAAAAAACCATTCTTCCTCCGATCTAATCGGATCTTATTCATACTTGTATTTGTCTTACTCCGGTAATCCTTCTCTGCCTCTCGTCGGATATCTCGGAATTATACTTTTACGATGTGTTCTTGTTACTTTGTATTCTCTAATTTTCGATCTTAAACTAATTATAACCTCGAATTTCCATTAATGAAAATGTTCCTTTTTTATCAAAAAAAAAAAAAAAAAAAAAACGTTCACCTTGACAATGTCTAACAAAAATTAAGCCATGTCATCTTCACATTGATTTAAGATGGGGTTGGAGAAGAATTTTAGGGTAAATAAATGTCTATCCTATATGGATTTAGACATTTATCTTCACATACATTCCATTGGAGAAGTTCTTAGAGCAAGTCTTATGGTGGAATCCAAACTATTCCAAGTGTGGAAAAACCATGGAATGTCAAGTCTAGTGGCTTCCAAGTTGGGGTCTTTCACAGAAAATCCAAGCAAGGTTCCACGATTTCTTGGAAGGGTTCGTGGAATCCATCTCAACGCCAATAAGAATAGCGTTAAACGCTAATAAGAATAGCGCTAAAAAACGTCATTAAGAATTGCATTTTTTTTATCTGTAGATTTAAAATGAGTTGTTGAAATCTAACTGCTGAGAAAAAAGCTCAATTCTTAATAGCGTTTTTTTAGCTCCATTCTTAATTATGTTTTTTTAGCTTCATTAAGAATAACGTTTCTACTATTCCACCACTACACTTGCGCTTCCATCCACAGTTCCAAGTGTTGAGGTGGCGTGAAAGATGAAAGATGGATGGATTCCACCGTAAGACTTGTGTACTGTGCTAGTACGATTTGTAATTAAGAGAACCGAAAGTTGATCGAAAGCAAGTAACTTTGCCGTAGCAGCCTCTAATTACTTCAATAAAATCATCTAGTTTCTAAAAAGGAAGTTCATTACAGTTTTAAAGCAAAACAGAGAGAGAAGGGAATCCTAAGCTAGAACGAACGAGGACTCAACACCTGTCCCACTCACAACTAACGCCCATAGTTAGCAACGACCAATCAGGGGTTAGGATAAAGGCAGACAAGGAATTATCGGTACACCCACAGAACAAGGCATCCAACAGTACTAGGCACATGAAAAAAACTCCCCCCATAAGAAAAACCTTGTCCTCAAGGTTTGAACTTTGGAAAATGATGAGCTATGTGCTTGGAGTCTTCCCAAGTAGCATCTGCCTCAGTAGCATTTGTTCATTTGATGAGCAGTTGTGGAACAGAAACACCTCCTATGATGATAGTCCTTGTGTCTAAAACAACTGCAGGTATTACCAGAATTTGGCCATCTGTGTCAAGAGTAGGCGGTGTAGGGAGAGGAGTTGTTGAGTTACCTAGTTGCTTCTTAAGTTGTGACACATGAAAGACATGATGGATTCTTGCTTCAGGTGGAAGAGCTAGCTTGTATGCCACAGTGCCAATGATCTGTAGGATGGTGAAGAGACCATAAAACCTAGCTGCTATCTTCAAGTTCCTTCTGAGGGAAACAAAATCTTTCCTATATGGTTGCAGCTTGAGGTAAACCTTGTCTCATACCTCAAACACTCTTTCAGTCCTCTTCAAGTCAGCAAAGAACTTCATTCTTTCTTGAGCATTGTGGAGGTTGTCCTTGAGAAGAGAAAGAATAGCAGCTCTTTGCTTCATGTAATCTGCTACACCAGTGATTGTAGAAGTGGCAGAAGAAGGAAAATCCAAGTGTGGAGGTACATATCCATACAGAGCCTGGAAGGGACTCATTTTCAAGCTTGTGTGGAATGTGGAGTTGTACCACCATTCTGCCAAGGTAAGCCAGCTGTGCCATTTTTTGGGTTGGTGACTGCACATGCACCTTAAGTAAGTTTCTAGACAAGAGTTGACCCTCTCAGTCTGCCCATCAGTTTGGGGGTGATAAGCAGTACTCAAATTCATCTGAGTCCCTAGAGCTTTGAAGAGGTCCTGCCAAGAGTGACTTGTGAAGATCTTGTCTCTGTCAGATGTAATGGAGGCTGGTAAGCCACGGAGCTTGAACACAGCGGAGATGAACTCTCTAGCTACAGAAGAAGCTGTGTAGGGGTGATGCAGACCAATGAAATGGCTGTACTTGGTCAATATGTCAACAACCACCAATATGACAGACTTCCTTTCACTCATTGGTAGAGCCTCAATGAAATCCATTGATATATGCTGCCAGGCATGATCTGGAATTGGTAAGGGTTGGAGTAGTCCAGCATTGAAATTGTGATCCACCTTGTGTCTTTTACATATATCATAGGAGGAGACAAAGGACAAAATCTCCCTCTTCATAACAGGCCAGAAGAAATGAGCTTTAGCTCTATTGTAAGTGGCTTGCATACCTGAGTGACCTTCCACAGCTGATGCATGCAGAGACTCCAAAATGTGAGACCGTGTGTTTGCTGAGCTTCCAACATATAATCTTGCTTTGTATCTCAAGATGCCATCCTTGTAAGAGTAGTTAATATGTGCCTCAGGGGTGAGAAGGAGCTGAGTTATAATATTTTGTACCTTGTTGTCAGATACATAGCTTGCAAGAATGTCCTGAGTCCATGTTGGAGTGGATGATGTAAGTGATTGGCATTGTAAAGTTTCATGCTGTCTTCTAGAAAGGGCATCAACCACCCTGTTTTCAGAACCCTTTATGTAGTGGATCACATAGTAAAAGCCTAGTAACTTAATGAGCCATTTTTGTTGTAGCATGGTGAAAATTTTCTGCTCCAAAAAATATTGTATACTCTGGTGATCTGTTTTGATGATAAATTGGGAGCCCTGAAGATATTGTTTCCATCTTGTAACAGCCTGCACAATTGCCAAGAGCTCTTTTTCATAAGTAGATAAAGTTGCAGCTCTTGGGCCAAGGGGTTTGCTGTAAAAGGAAATGGCTCTCTGATCTTGCATTAGTACAACTCCAATCCCTGAGTCACAAGCATCAGTTTCCAAGGTAAACTGTTTGTTGAAATCAGGTAATGCAAGTACAGGTTTAGTGGTCATTGCCAATTTGAGAGCATTAAAAGCAGTCTTGGTAGCAGGAGACCAATGAAATGAGTTCTTCCTCAATAAAGCAGTTAAGGGTCTGCTGATGATACCATAATTCTTCACAAACTTCCTATAGTATCCAGTAAGACCTAAAAACCCTCTCAGTCCTGTAATGTTGGTGGGAATAGGCCAGTCCACCATGGCTGAGATTTTGTCTGGGTCAGCCATAAATCCATTGCCTGTAATGATGTGGCCTAAGTATTCAATCTCAGGATGCCCAAATGAGCATTTAGAAATGTTGGCAGTTAACTGGTTGGCCCTGAGAATGTCCAATGTGGTTTGGAGGTGAATTAAGTGGGACTCCATGGTTGGACTGTAAACCAATATATCATCAAAAAACACAAATATAAATGATCTGAGGTGATCTTGAAAAATGTGATTCATGAGAGCTTGAAATGTAGCAGGAGCATTAGTGAGGCCAAATGGCATAACCTTGAATTCAAAATGCCCATGGTGAGTCCTGAAGGCAGTCTTGTGTATATCAGCAGGGGAGACTCTAATTTGATGGTATCCTGACTTAAGATCAATCTTGGTAAAAAATTTGGATCCATGCAGTTCATCTAGGAGCTCATCAATGACAAGAATGGGAAATTTATCCTTGATGGTGAGACTGTTGAGTTTCCTATAGTCTACACAGAACCTCCAAGAGTTGTCTTTCTTCTTGACAAGGAGAATAGGAGAGGCAAAAGGCTGTTACTTGGTTGAATTATACCAGTCTGCAACATTTCCTTGACTAAGCTTTCTACCACTGCCTTCTGCAAATAGGGGGACCTGTAAGGCCTGAGGTTAACTGGTTCTGAGTTTGGTTTCAATGGTATTTTATGGTATAGGGCCCTTGTAGAGGAAGTTTTGTTGGCACATCAAAGACATCCTTGTATTGAGTTAACAAGGAAGAAATTTGGGGTGGTGGTGAGGGAGGAGGTTGAGAAGAGATGAAAATAATTGGCCTACCAACCCATGTGAGTGTTTTTGAAGGAATTTCTTCACTGCTGAACCACTCATCATGCTAAGTGAAGTTTTTTGTGGATCTCCAGTAAGAGTGATCTTCTTACCTGTATTTGAAGTAATGCAAAGCTTGGAAAGATTGAATAATACATCACCCAAATTTTGAGCCAGTCAACCCCCAAAACAATGTCACAACCTCCTAATGGAATTAGTCTTAAGTCCCCACAGAATTTATGTCCCTGCATTGACCAATTAAGTTGAGAACAGATACCTGAGCTTATTGTTTTCTCCCATTGGCCACAGTCACTAGTAAGCTAGCATTGTGGGTAACTAGACATTGGATTTCCTTTGCCAAAGAACTGTCAATGAAACTGTTAGTGCTACCTGTATCAATGAGGATAGAGATGAGCTTCTTGTGCAGTATACAGGAATTCTAATGGTATCAGCAGATACAGTCCTGTCAAGGCATGCAAAGAAATCTCCATATCACTTTCTACAGCAGGTGCTTCCTCTGTGTCCATAATTAACTCCATCCTCTTGCTCTGAACTGCCTGAAGGTTATTTACCAATCAAAACACAAATATATTGTTTCTTGCAAATGTGACCTCTTCATAATAATCATCACAATTGAAACATAGGCCTTGGGCCTTCCTGGCTTGCACTTGTTCAGGTGTAAGTTTTTTAAGTGGAATGGTGGTATTAGACTTTGGAACTGGTGGAGTAGGAGCTGGGTGAGGAGGGGGTGTTGAGGTGAAGGAGGTTGAATTGAAGGGCCTGCTAGAGTTAGAGGGTGTATGAATTTGTTTTTGTGGGTACTTGGTCACCCTATGCTGTAAGCTCAGTGTTTGTTCTTGCATTCTAGCAAGGGAAAAAAGCATTTAACAATGTCTGTGGGTTAAACATGAGTATTGAACCCCTTAGTTCTTCCTTTAGGCCACCAATGAAACTAGCTATAAAGTAAGTTTCAGGGAATTGTGGGTGAACACTCAATAACAATGCCTTTAAATATTCAAATTCTTCAAAATAAGCCTCAACTGTAGTCAACTGAACCAACTTATTGAATAAACCCACAATATTATCATGAGCTGGGTTCTCAAAACGAGCACAAAGATTTTCACAAAAGCATTTCCAAGAAATATGAGGTTGAGTAATACAGAGATTGTCATACCACTTAGTTGCTTTGCCATCCAGATGAATAGGCATCTTGTTCGATTGACGTCTGGAACGCCTTGCATCTGAAAATAATACTCACATTTCTGTATCCAACTTTTTGGGTTCTCGCCGTCGAATCTAGGGAAATCGAGCTTAGGAATACGATGAAAGGAATGAGGGTCACGAATGTTGGTGTGAGCAAACAAATTGTTACCTTCAGTATGAGAAAAACCACCCGTAGAACCTTCTGCTTCCCCCGAATCTCGATTGTTAGAAAAAAATTTTGCTAGCTGAGATTTCAAAGTCTTCTCGAATTCAGATCGAAGAGACTGCATACTCTTTTCAATCTCTATCTTCACTGTTTGTACATCCTCCTTAGTCGATGTTGTAGTGATCTGTAAGGCTAGCTGATTAACCTTTAGATGTAAGGAATCGATTTCTCCCTGCTGTGTATTGTTAGTATCCTGTAAATCTTTGCACGTCGGAGCGACCATTGTAATTGATAGGATAGAACGGCTCTGATACCAATTGTACTGTGCCAGTACGATTTGTAATTAAGAGAACCGGAAGTTGATCGAAAGCAAGTAACTCTGCCGTAGCAGACTCTAATTACTTCAATAAAATCATCTAGTTTCTAAAAAGGAAGTTCATTACAGTTTTAAAGCAAAACAGAGAGAGAAGGAAATCCTAAGCCAGAACGAACGAGGACTCAACACCTGTCCCACTCACAACTAACACCCACAGTTAGCAACGGTCAATCAGGACTTAGGATAAAGGCAGACAAGGAATTATTGGGGCACCCACAGAACAAGGCATCCAACGGTACTAGGCACATCACATGACAACTTGCTCTTAGTGTCTTGTCGTAACAAAAATTTCCAGGAATATCTTAATTGGAATTTCACAGCCACACGCTCCACGTCTTAAGATTGAGATGCGCACATGGGGGTGTGTCCTAGGTACCCCATGGTCCTCTCCCTCTCCTATAGCCCACCTCGTACAGTAAATGCGCGATAACTGCAGACAACAGTACAATTCGTCCTTTTCATTCATAGCAACTCCCTACTCCTACTTCACAACTACGAAAACAGAAATATTAGAAACAAAGCTTAAAAGGACGTCACGGGAGGTGGAATGAGATGGCAGTATGTATCGTCACCATACATATACTAGGACAGGAAAAACGAAACGGACCTAACTGCAGGTAGGAATAAAAGTATTTGGTGGTCCTTGAAGCAATCTTACACATAGTATATCTTACCACCTCAATTAATTCATTCACTACTCTTTATAAAAAATCCTATTATTAGGGCTTAAAAAGGGTGGGTTTTTGGGGCTTAATGGAATCATGAAATAACAACCCATAAGTTCCATTTCTATCCTTTTTTCTAATGTCTAATCTACGCTTAGTTTGATTAGTATTTGGTGGTCCTCCCGCAACGAAATAAACATCTTACACATTTTTTTGTGAAGCAATCTGCACATATATCTTACCACCTCAATTAATTCATTCACTACTCTTTATAAAAACCGTAAATTCTTACTGGTGCTGTGGCTAGACAGACATCGCCGAGACAAGAAGGTAAAGTTAATAATTTTTTGTTCTACAAAACATAATGTTACAATCTGTCTTATCTACCGTCTTCTTGATCATGCAGAAACAATAATCTCCATACATTGAGATTCGTTTAGGTAAGAAGAATGGTCAGAATTCCAAAATAGAAGTTGAGACGTAAATAGTTTTAAAGAGTTTTAAAGACATAACTGGCCTAAAGGTTATTAGCTAAATTATAGCCATAGCCAAAAGAATCGAAGGATCATAATGCTTGGCCTAAAGGTTACACAGGTTAGTCTTATTTTCACTGGTAAATGAAATGTTCATCCCGCGTACGAGACTGCTTTCTCTATTCTCCTTATTTCTCCTACTCTAGCAATCAAACGTATATGATCTTTGAGTTAACATATTTTTCATTTTTGCATGAGTAAGACAGACTAATAGAGTATGAAACAACACATGCATATTATGGAAAGTGCCTTCCGCTCAGTCTGGATAGTCTGGACTGTTGGACTAATTCCATGTATCAAAATAAAAGAAATTAAGAAAATACTTTCAGTGATTATTTCTATATAGCATCACAAGATGGACAACTCCTAGACACCTTGCTCTGCTAGTATAGAGGTGAAGGCGACTGCTTGGATCACGTAGCTCAGCTTATAGCCTCATATGGTTCATCAAGGCCTCTAACTGCAGCAAAATAATGTTTCTGAAAATGTCATGGCAAAAGCCAGATCATATGAAAATAGTGAGAAAAAGGAAAAGGGAAAACTAAATAAGATGTAGTAAAGATCTAATAGACGCCCAGTCCCATGTTACCACATTCCTAATCCTAGCTTCTTAATTAAATTGGAAGGGGACCATAAAATTCAATCAAACGCGCGAGAGATACTCTGGAGTTAATTACAACCAGATTTTTTTTTCTCAATGATGCGAATGGTACGAATACTCCAAATTAGGTCAATTCTCTGGCATTACTCCATGTGTTTTTAATTAGGAATAATACAACCTTGCCATCCATGATAAATATAAATATGCATGGAGTGGCTCTCTCATTCTTGTTATACACCAAGTAGTCACAAAACTTTAAGTTTTAAAGGTAGAAATATTGTGTTAACTACGAAATATAAATTATATAAAGCAAGCAATGGAATTGTCTGGTATTGTTCAATCTCTTGAGAACAAGATCATCCTTATCACTGGTTCTACCGGGTTCCTATCCAAATGTACGTATTTAACACAAATCAGTGCTGCAGTTTTTAGATGATCGATCATGTAGTATGTGTATCTTATATGTTTTTTACCTGCTACTCTTTACGTACCTTGTTCATCATATCCTTATCCTTCAGCTTTGACCAAATCGTGTATTCAGTGTTTGTGGAGAAGGTACTTAGGGTTCAGCCTAATGTGAAGCATTTCTATCTTCTTTTAAGAGCTGCTGATGCATCATCCCCTACTCAGCGTCTGAATAAGGATGTACGTACTGGATTTCAATTAATCATCATCGGCTTTCTTTAACTTACTGAAGTCCAAAAGGAATTAAGTAACTGAATAAATATAATGTCAGCTTAATTTGGTTTTGTAGGTGACAGGGAAGGAATTATTTAGAGTATTAAGGAAAAAACATGGTCTTGCGTTCGGTTCCTTTATATCCGAAAAGGTGACACCTATTTTTGGGGATGTCAGTTTAGAAAACTTGGGAATAAAAGATTCCGACTTGGAAAAGAAAATGCATAAAGAAATCCACCTTGTTGCCAATTTTGCTGCGACTACAAATTTTAATGATAGGTATTCAATAACAAATTCTTTTGGAGTAGACACAAACCGTTTTCTATCGTCCTGACTATTTTTTTGTTGTTGTTTTCTTCTTTAATACTGTTTATTAGATACGATGTGTCCCTGGCTGTGAACACAATGGGAGCTAAGCACGTTTTAAATTTCGCGGAAAAGTGTGAGAACCTAGAGTTGTTTCTCCATGTATCTACAGGTAACACACAAAAATTTATCAATCCCACCCTAGATCCAATTTTGTGCATACAGATTTTGTTCAAACCGCATGCATTTTTCTTACGATACTATTCAAAATAATTACTACCTTCTATTCATGCACATATGGAGCTAACTATGACATGGTATCATGATGATCGAACAGCTTTTGTATGTACTGGAGAGACGTCAGGAGTTATATTAGAGAAACCTCTAAGTCAAACATTGAAAGAATCTTCAAAAAATTTGGACATAATTGAAGAAGAGAAGAAGTTAATCCAACACAGATTGGATGAACTCAAAGCTGCACAAGCCTCAGAGAAACAAGAAACTGCTGCGATGAAAGATCTTGGACTTGAAAGGTCTTTAATTAAAGAGTTTTTAACATTTTAAACATGTTTGAGAGTACTTCGTGCACAAATGCCTTGTTTGCAATTATTACCTCATTCATCTTGTTTGCTATCCTGGCGTTGTGAACAGAGCTAAATTCTATGGATGGGCAAACACATATGCATTTACAAAGGCATTGGGGGAAATTACAATTGGTCGACACTTGAACAGAAACTTTCCCGTTGTCATCATAAGGCCTACGGCTGTAACCAGTACTTGCAGAGATCCGTTTCCTGGATGGGTAGAAGGATTCAAGTAAGTCAAGTCGCAACAAAATACTTTGTTTTGTTGGTAATCCAACACTTTCCCCCAACTTAATTCAAACTGATATGCATTGTTCTGTTGGCTGTAATCTGCAGAGCACTTGACCCCATGGTGATCAGTGTTGGAAAAGGGAAGTTACCTTGTTTTCTTGGGGACTACGAGTCATTCTTTGACATTGTAAGTTAAGCCTCATTAGCTCTATTCGATGCATAATCAAATTATACTCGGGCATTTTATATACTATTTTGAGATCAGATCCAAGGACCGATTTGCTAATGTAAACTCTGAATATGATTTGATGAAACAGATTCCAGGAGATATGGTGGTAAATTCTATAATAATGGCAATGGTTAATCACGGGAAAACAAATAATCTTACTTTCTCTCGAGGTGACAACAATATTATCTACCACATCGGTAGTTCTCACACACAGAGCCAACGAGGATCGTTAAGCTGTTAGAATATGCTTATGATTATTTTCTTGAGAATCCAGTATGGACGGGTAGAGATACTGATCAAACTGTTAGGCCAGTTTTCTTCCCTACCATGTCTAGCTTCCAACTGCACATCGACAACAATTATACGGTACCTGTGAAGGTTAGTGAATAAAATAATTAATTTATGAGGATGGCCTTAATATTTCTAGAATCAATTTTGTTGACAATTAGTGCAACCAGACTAATGTGTTTTTTCTTTTTTCCTCTTATGAAGGAGCAAAAAGTTCAATTTGCAAAGCGGTTGGCCGAACTTTATGAACCTTATGTACTCTTTAAAGGAACGTAAGTAATTTCATAATGAAATTAGTACTCGCAATTTTTTTATTCTGATTGAGTGTAATTTTCTGTTGGCCGGAGAAGGCCATATAGTTAAAGTAGGAAATGCATATATTGCATACTGGTGTTGAAGTAATCTTTGAAATTGGTGGCTTTGTAGTTTTGATACTTCGGCCTCAAATGAATTGAGAATGTGGAGCAAAGCATACTACGGACCTGGAGAGGCAAATATATTTGATTTCGACCCGAAACACATTGATTGGAAAGATTATATGATGAATGTTCATATTCCTGGTCTCATAAATATGTTGTTAAACCACATTTAGGAAATATTAGCAAATTATAAGTTCACTCGGAATCAAATTATGATGTTATCCTCAGGTACTTAAATATGAAGAATAACTAATAATTTGTAGGTTGATTTTACTATACGAGGATTTCTAGTTATAAAAATGTATCTGCTAGAGAATTTCTGGTTATCCAATTGTATTTGTAATTCCTTTAATATTTAATCACTAGGGTTTAACGCGGGTCGTTTATGAGCTTGTATCCCAAACTATGTAATGGGTATTGTTATTTTGTACATCCATGCATAGAATAAACCCAATAATTGCATCGGAAAAGTCCAAAAACAATTAGAAAGATAGAATATATAGTGTTATCTTGCTTTGAAAAATGCAAATTAACATAGACTAACCAAACATTTATTAATGAAGGTGTAGTTTTGCAATCTTCAATGTAAGATAACAAAACCTATTAAAAATTTGAAGAATAATTAAAAATTTGCGGGCTGATTTTACTACGAGGATTTCTGGTTAAAATGTATTTGCAAGAGAATTTGTAGTTATCAATTGAATTCGCAATTCCTTTTTAATGCGTGTCATTATGAGTTTGTATCAGAAGCTTAATGTAATTTGAAAAGCAAGACCATAGTAAATGTCATGATTATTATATTTATATTTGAGTGACTTCTCTGTTATTGACAATTCTTTGGATTTAGTTTCTTTGTAGGTAAATTTTTCTTTTACAATGGGTAAAAGAGTTTTTACTTGATTTTTTTAATAGGTAGAACAGTGGTCCCAAACCTACATCCAAACTTTTTTAAATGAATTTTTTTTCTTCTTTTTTTGATAATTATGGGGTTCGAATCCCTACCTTTAATATGGGAGGGAGCATCAGAATCATCAGATCACTTGATTACCTTCAATATGGGAGGGAGCATCAGAATCATCAGATCACTTGATGGTTCTGTACCACACAAATTAAAAGTTAGATAATTTGAATGGCAATACGGTCGTGAAACTACCATTATGACATGTGACCTAATTTTTTATCAGAAGACTGACATGTTACACCTGGAAAATGCTTTCAAGTGATGAATTAGAAAGGAGAAGAACAAACCTGAACTACAGATGTGGAAGCAAGAAACGGTCCACCAAGTTTGAACAGAGAGATAAGCCGATTATATATAGGAATCCAACACCATCTCACAATAGTTTCCATGATGGATTCTTTTGAAGAATGCGTGCCAATAAGAACAAAATGCAGCTCAGTGTAAGTTCCCTCCTTTATTTGTTGAGCAGCTCGTGTATTTCCTTGTTCCATTTATGTCAATGAGATAAGCCTATTAGACAAATTCATAGCGCACTCCTCTTGCTTAGTCATCCAGCAAAATGGATTAGTAAATCCGCCGGTGCTGATTGAGGTTGGCTGGTAGTAAGCTGATAACTTATACTCAACCACTTTTGAGTATTTGTAGTTGCAGGAAATCCTACACTACACCCCTCATATAATTTTATTATTAATCAACTCATTTTTAGGTTTACATTCTTAATTTTATTGATCAATTTTTGAATGTTCTTACAAGAAAATATAAAGAAATCAAAAATGACCTCTGCTCTAGACTTTCTCTCTCCTATTTACTTGTTTCTTACTCAAAATAGATCTCTCCCTCTCTTTACAACTTGAACCACTATGTATAAGGAAATACATAGTGGATGACAGCTAATCTGTCCTTTATTTTCGGGTATGGTCTGCGACATTCTCGCAACCTTACAAATGTTAATTTCGCAAGCTCTCTAATTTTCGCAGGACTATCACATCTTTCTCATGATCCTAGCTGACGTCGTTTATCGTATCATTTCTGAAATTGTTCTGCGATGCTGTTGTGTTGTGTTGTTGATAATTTCGCTGAGATATTCCCTTTGCGAGATTCTGATCCTACATCTTGCCTCTTCTCATATCTTCTCTGCAAAGTAGAGAATGGTGTGATAAATGCCGCAGCTGTTCATCTTTTCATATTCTGCATTTATCACACGTATTCTTTCTTCCATTTGTTTCTTGACACGTCTTCTGTAACCGCTTCTTTTCAACCGCTCACGTCTTTTCGTCTTAATGGTTTTTATTTCTTCGAGTAAAAAAAATCTCCTTTATATACTCTTCTTACTCTTCTTTCCACTTTTCTTTTTACTTTCTCTTCTATTTTTATTCTCTCATCTCTGCAACTCTGTTATTCTTCTGCAAGTTCTGCTGCTGTAATTTTTCCCCCCCTTCAATCCTCTTACTTTTTATTCATTCCCATACTCTATATTCAAATATGGCTCCAAATGGTCATAGACATGAGAAGAGTTTAAAAGATGTCCAAAAAGATCTTGCTAATAAAGGTTTCACACTCTCCACCATTCCTGGTGAAAATGCCAAATCAATTCTTTCTGTCAAACTTTTCTCTGATCAGTACTGTGATGATCAATCAATCATAATTTCGCTAGGTCAGATTCTCGCAGGTCTCCTTATTCCTCTTTATGACCCAGATCCTCCTTTATTTTATGAAATTCTCGCTCACTCGGGATTTTCGCGAGCTATCTTCCAACTGAGTGGGGACTGCATCCGTCCGATGTTAGAGTTCGCTAACCGTGGTGCTGGTAGAGGATCTCTGTACTCCAAAGAGCTTAGGGATCCTAAATTCGCAAACCTAGAGATAATTGCTGAGAAATACACAGTAGCGAGTTTCTTTGAGAACTATGAACTTATCTCCATGAATAAAGAGAATACTCGCTGGGGTATTTGCTTAAAAAGGAAAGATAACATTGATGAAGCCAAAATTCTCATGCAAGATATTGACTGGCATTCTGGTAAAAAAACAACTCCTCGCCAATCCAAAGATGATAAATGGTTTGTTTTTCCTTTGATGCTAAAAGCACCCTACATTGTTGGGTCAAATATTCTTCCTGCGAATCTCGCTGCTTATCAACCTTGGGTTTTCTCTTGGCCCGAGAAGGAGAAGGAAGTATGTTTCTTCCCATTTAGCTCACTTTACATTTCTTTATTTATCTTTATTATTTTATTCGTTAACTCTTGCGACATTCTGCAGATCCATAAATTGAAAGATAGTTATAACAGGACTGGGAAAGCTAGTACTCTGTTAGCTCTTCGTTCATACACAGATGAGGTAAGAAATTTTTCCTTATGATTTTAAACTGTATACTGTTGCTTCCATTTCTTATTTTTATCTATGTGTGAAGATTATTGTTGAAATAGAAGAGCCTGCTGATGTTACGAAGATTGGGGATAGAGGCAAAGATGCTCTTCACAGAGAAAAATCAACTGCTCCTCCTTCAAAGAAAAGGAAAGTCTGTTCTTCTTCTCCTTCAAATATTCCTCCTCACGAAAATTCCGAAAGTGACAAGGATGACGAGGATAATGATGATCTTGTCGCAAGTGAAGATTCTCCACCTGAATCTTCTATGGCTAAGCTCTCTGGCCTCTTTTCTGATTCTCTACAAGGAATGAGAGATAGCCAATTCGCAAATACCTGCAAAGCTCTCGCTACCCTTTGCGACGTCCCTTTACTAGATGGCGATAGCTCTCTTCGTGGAGTTTATAGATCAGTGACTCCCGACTTCTTGCATTCTCTCAATAGTCTGGTATACTTTTATCCTTTTACTTCTTTATTGTCATAACTCAAAATTTATTTCTATATTAATATTTTTTATATTTTCTCGCAGGCTGGAAAAGCTTCTTTTGCTGTTGCCTCAGACCTAGAGAGAAGACACGAAAATCTTGAAAAGAAGAATCTTCAATTTCGCACAAAGAATGGAGAATTGGAAGATGAAGTTAAAGGTCTTCGCGAGAAAAATAGACAATTAGAAATTGATTATTCTTCGTATAAGAACAAAATCTCTAGTCTTCAGCAATCTAATAATCAGCTTTACGGTATGTTATTTTTCTCTTTTCCCTTCATTCATTCATCCTGTTGTTTTATCTTATTTAAATGATCCTTTTTGCAGACATTTATGGTCTTTCTGATGAAGCTACCCTTCTTCGTTCATTTCCTAATGCCTTGGATAATGATACCCTTCTTGAGCGTCTTAATAATTCCTTAAATAGCTTCTCAAATGATAGAATTTCATCTCTTTCTCTAAATGAGCTTAGATCTAAATTTCGCCTCTTAGAAATTGACCATAGATCTAGTTTAGGCTTAGCCAACCGATTTAAGCGTCTTCTTCTTGATTCTAAAGAGAAAACTAATGAGTTAAGAACCAAAATTAGCGGTCTCATAGATGATAAGGATCGCATATTTGATCAAGGTGCCAAGGATTTGGAGAAATTCCAAGAGGCTCTTCTTGAAGTTCAACTTGAACGAGATGAAGCTAACCGCAAGAACATCGAACTCTGCGAAAGGGAAAATCAAATTCGTTCTCGTCTTCTTATAAGTAGTGAGGATGAATTTGTTTGGGATGCGAAAATCTTAGATGATGCTAGAAAAGATTTAGGTGTAAATGTTAGTCTCCAAGTTGAGCATACATCCTTGATTAGAGATATGATTTCTGACAGAGAAGGTTACTAACTGCTCTTCTTTACTAATCTTTTGCTTCTTATGAATTTTCATCAAGTTAATAATTGATTGTCTTTTTTTCGCAGATTCTGAAAATAGATATCGTGAAAAGATTGAAGAACTCGAAGTTGAAAAGGAGGAACTCGCAAAGAATCTTTCTTCTCGCAACGACAAGTATTCTAGATTAAATAATCAAATCAAGATCATTGTTGCGAATTTTAAGAATGATGCCATGCATTTTCGCAATCAAACTATCCAAATGGTTTGTGACGATCATAATATTTCTCATTCTGATTATCCTTGTCTCTTGGAAGATATCCCACAGAATACTCCCAATCTGATTATTTCTGATAGCGAAGCTGATGATGAAGAATCTGATGGTGATAGAAGTTCTAATGGTGATGAAGATTCTGACGCAGATGAATAAGAGAACAAGTATGATGAAGATAATGAAGGATCAACTAAGAAGTAGTCTTTGTTTCTTTCTTTGATTCTCTGTAATACTTATACATTTATTCCTTCTTTCTGTATATTTGTGAAAACGGCTATTGTCATCCTCTAAGAAAGTTTCAATAATTGAAATAAAAAGTTTATAATCAAGTAACAATGTTTGGATATAAACACAGTTTGTTCTCACATTTGTGTATAAGTCCAAAACCGGGAACCTGAAGTATGCGTACCTGTACGCGTACTGGCGGTTGTTGGATGTCTGGGCAATTATGCTTACTCGTAGGCATACTGGCAGAAGTCTCACATCCGTGAATTTCTGCTGGATTTTGGAAGTGTGAATTGCTATGCGCACCCGTATGCGTACTGGCGTAACCAAACTCGGTACGGCTACTTAAGTATCTGTACCCGTTTGCACACTTGAGTTGGTTGCTTTCTAAAATCGGTTGTACATGAACTTAAACATTTATAAAATAAGGATGCAATATTTGCAAAACGTGGATATAATGTTCATGAACTGATTCGAGTGAATCAAACCGATTTTGCTTCAATTGTGTTCTTGTATACTTCTATGAGAATATAACAATTGAACGGCTCTTTAACTAGTTTCATTTGAGTCATTTGAACTAGTTATGGTTAAGATAAATAAGGTTGATATGAGAGTAATCATATGGCTAACTTCGGCTAACTATTGTTGAGACAACATGGTGTACACGTTTGGGTATGGTTACATAAACCTAAATGAGGGGTACATTTCATTTGTTTGTAACAAGCTAAGTTCGATCTAACGGTTGAAAGATATTAGCTTGGTTGATTCAGGTTTTTCATCTAACGGTGAATATTGAATGCTTTGTTACCAAGGTAACTTGTATTGCAAACCCTGATTTGAAAACTATATAAAGGAGAACTCTAGCAACTGGGAAACCTAATCCCCACACCTCCTGTGTGTTACTAGTTGCATCAACTAGAGTCAATTATCCTTTAACCTTAGGTTTCTATGGAGACCATGTAGGTTAACGACTTCAAAGACTTCATTGGGAATGTGAAGCCATACCCAACTATTTTCTTTGTAGTTGCGTGTTCTGATCTTGCCCGATTTTATCGTTTGAGTACTATCTTCTCTAATATTTGCTCGAGATTTAATCTCCGATAGGCAAGATAAAAAGTAATCACAAACACCTTCGTCTCATCATTTGTGATTCCACAATATCTAGTTTCGCCATCATACGATTTAGATTATTGTGAGGTGATTGATAATACTAGGCTATTCTTCGGGAATATAAGTCTGTATTATCAATTAGTTCTTGTTCACCTTGATTTATCAAAATACGGAACAAAAACTCTTGGGTGTTTCTGTGAGAGACATATTTATTCATTTTATAGACTTTTCTGTGTGAGACATATTTGTTTATCAAGTCTTCGACTTTGGTCGTAGAAACTCTTGGTTGTGGGTGAGATCAGCTAAGGGAATCAGGTGCGTAGTATCCTGCTGGGATCAGAGACATAAGGAACGCAACTGTACCTTGAATCAATGTGATATTGATTAGGGTTCAACTACAGTCCAGTCCGAAGTTCATTGGTAGTAGGCTAGTGTCTATAACGTCTTAATACAGTGTGGTGTTCAAACTGGACTAGGTCCCGGGGTTTTCTGTATTTACGGTTTTCCTTGTTAACAAAATTCTGGTGTCTATGTTATTTCTTTTCCGCATTATGTTTTGTTATATAATTGAAATATCACAGGTTGTGCGTTAAGATTAATCAATTAGATAATCCAACCTTTGGTTGTTGATTTAAATTGATAGACACTTGAACATTGGTCTTTGGTACCGTTCAAGTTACTCCTCTTATATTCAATCGGGCTCGCAGATTTATATTTGCTGATTGCAGATTGAATTAAGAACTAAAGATATAAACTCTTTAATATACTTTTCTCTAGATTGAGTCTGACTAACTAGTTGATTCTCTAGAAAGTATATTGGAGTAAGTCCTCTCAGATTTCCAAACGAATTGTTGGGTGTGGTTGTTAGACCCCCGCATTTTCAATTAGTATCAGAGGAGGAAAACACATTAAAGACCTTATAAGTCTGTGTTTGTAGCGATATGATATGAACGGAAGTGCTATCTCTATAAACGTACCACCAGTCTCCGATGGCTCAAATTACTTGTGGTAGAAAATTGATATGCATGCGTTTCTTCAAGCGTGTGATTTTCAATCATGGGTATGTAGCTAATGGATATGATGCTCCCGTTGTGGTAGTAGGAGATGCGGCTGTTCCGAAGGATATTGGTGCATATGACGCTGTTGAGATACTTGCTGCAAAGCAAAATTCCGACGGTTTGAATGCCATCATACATGCCGTTACCCCAGATATTCATCACCATGTGACTACGTGAACTCGTTCTAAAGATGTTTGGGATATCTTAGAAACCGTATATGAAGGGAATACCGGTGTAAATTCCGATTGGGAAAACCTTCGTATGGCAGATGAAGATTCATTTGATGATTTTAATCACAAAGTGTCTGAAATTGTTAATGCATCCTTTGCATTGGGTAAGAATATTCCTGAAAAGGACATTGTGATGAAAATGGCAGATCGTTGCCATCCAGATACGATTCTAAGAAGCATGCCATCGTTAGGGAAATAACCTTGATGCTCTCTCCATAAATATGTTTGTTGGAAAGCTAAATATCTTTGATCATGAGCATACATCCAAAACCAAAAAGGATGTTGCCTTTAAAGCACAAAAGAACACTAAATTACTTGACAAAAATAAAATTGTTTGTGTCTCTGAGAATGATTTTTCTGAGGCTGATTCATCAGATGAAGATCTTGACAAGTCAGACTCTTTGATCACAAGACAATTTAGAGATCTTCTATTGAAGAGAAGTAAACGGTTCTCCAGAGACAAACCCAGATCATCAGTTAAACCTCACAATCGCATTCCTCCTAAAAATAGGGATGTTGAAGAGGTTGATGACGAGGATATGCCACAGTGCTTTAAGTGTAAAGGTTTTAGTTATTTTGCAAATGAGTGTCCGAACCATAGAAAATACACTAGAAACAAAGGTCTTGCTGCAACTCATGATGAAATGTGTGATCACTATGATTCCAATGAAGACGAAAAATCAAGTGTTGCACTTCTTTGTGAATATATTGATTTTGATAATTGTAGCAATACATACATCAATCTTGATATTCTTTCAGAAGAAGACTCAACCAATCTGGAAGAAAAAATTGGCATTTTCGTTGGAAACTCTCTGTCTGATTTTTCAGGTTCCACTCTGTGTCTAGCAGCTTGCACATCTCGGGCGTCTGAATCATCTTATCCATTGACATGCTCTTATTGTTAACTCAAAGGTCATGAACTTTCAAAGTGTTTCAAGTACAAACACAAGATTATATATGTCAATAAACTTCAACGAAGAGCGAATCGACTAGCAAACAAGCTCAAACTTGTTCAAAAAACCGCTGAGGTATGTAAGATTTTATCGTCTTCGAAGAAGTTAGTTTCAGAAGATAAGACAAGACCACTAGAAATAAGAGTATGGTCTAAACATTTTGATAGACAGGGTTCCATGAATTGCTTTCAAAAGGGTTATGGTGGGAAGATTGTTATTCACCGCAGCACAACTTGATTGTGTTATGTGCCTGGTCAAAAGAGACAAGATTGTGCACACCTCAGGATTTAAGAAAAAAATAATATAAAATTGGCTTTGTTGTGTTTTGCAATTTGGAATTCTTTCATATCTAATGGATATTGGAAGGGACTTCCCTGTTTAATCAATAAAAGAGAGTTATTCTCGACAATTCTACTCTCTTTAGGGTTGTGAATTGTGCGTGCGTGAACCTGTGTGGTTAAAGGTTCTGTAACCTTACATTCCTTTTCCTTCTCTGAAACTCTTTTTGTTAGAGAATATCTCGGTTGAACCAACCAAGCGTTGGTATGTCAAGTTTGGTTGTCATACTTTAGTGAATCAAAACTCATGTTAAGAGTCGTTTGATTATGTAATAGAGTCAACTTCGTATAGTTAGGTTAGATTGAAAGTATTAGGATTTGAGACTTTACAAGAATTGTGAAGACTTGAAGAAGTGAAGAAGTAAGAAGCTACAACGAAAACATCATCCTTACACTTGAGGTTAGTGATATTTGACTTGAATTGTTTCATTCCCTAACGTATATTTCAAGTCGTGCATATTGAAAACAAAATTGCGAAGCATATTTGAACTCTAGATAGACATAGTATTAAGGAATACAATACGAGGTTTATTGCTTAACCATTAAACTTTGTAGATAAGACATCACCATAATCATTATAATGCTATTGTGATTATGTATGGGTATGAGGTGATGATATCATCCTAGGGAACAATGTTTTACATGTGTTCTAAGGAAGTAAGTTCATAAACTTGTTTGTGAATCGAAAAGGAAATCGCCAGGCGTTATTGGTTTTGTTATTCATTGCATATTTTATGAACAACCAATATGTGTGATTGAGTATAACCATTCACGATTTATCGTGTTCTTGGTAGAACTATTCACGAAGGCCTGACTTATGTATTGATATGACTTTTATTAGTGAAACCGATCTTAAGTAATCACCCGAGATGGTATGATCGGGTTTGTGATTTTTTGTCTGACCAAATATGGGAAAGGGGAACCGATCCTTTAAGAGGTGCAGTACATCACAAAGGAAAACCGATCCTTGTATGAGGTGCAACAAGGTTTATAGCAGAAAGGGGAACCGATCCTATGAACATGTGCAACACGTTTTTAGGCAAAGGGGAACCGATCCTATGGACATGTGCAACACATATAAGTGAGATACCATATATATGTAGGGAACCGATCCTAGTACCTAGTCAACCGAATTTCGGAAAGCTAGTGTGACTATGCACAGTACTCACATGGAAGGTAGAACCGAAACTTGTTTTGGTAGAACCGTTAAACCCATGATTGCGATTGAATGTTATTTGATCAATCACATAGTTCTTGAAAGTCAGATGAACCAATTCTATACTTGTTTGGAAGTGTGGAAAATCGGTTTCAAGGTTGTAAGTGTGAAATAGAACTTACAAAGTTAAGATGTTGACATACTTTGAACACGTGCTATGAGTGTTTATTTCTTTAATTGTTCAAAATTATTCCTTAATAGCTAAGGAAAGAGAATCCCAGAATCGATACATAAATAAGTTAAGAATCTTTTAATTAAGGTAATTAACATCATTTTGTAGGGAAATAAGAATTAGTAATGTGCATTTACTAATTAGAGATTTTCCGAGAGATTTCGATCATTATTTTTGGACAGATCATTTCCAGGAATTATGGAAACCGAATTTGTGCTTTAATGAATATCTTGAGAATATTTTCGGTTTTGGAAATTCCTTGGTGTCCAAACTTCCTTGTCTATGAATACTTGAAGTTTGCCTTTCTTGCAAACTAATCCTTCGTAACAACAGACTTCCTCTTTGTTGTGTCGTTACTGGTGTAGCCGCCTATTCGGAGAGGAGAGTAACCTAATTAGGTGAAATCTCTTAAGGCTGCTCAGTTTAAAGTCTTCTTTGGGATTTAGAATCTCTAGCGTGTACCGTTGGTGGGAAACTAGATAATTGCGGTTTATCTTTTGTTTTCTTTGATTTGATTGACTAACGGTGGTTGAACTTTGATTGCACCTAGTTTGTTTACGCTTGAGAATCTTCTCTTCTGATATAAGGTTCACTCAAACTAGTTCAGAGTTTCAACAGGGATCTTTAGACTGTTGTTAGTTCTAAAGACGATCTTGTGATAATGCATTGTTAACAGACTCCGTTCTATGCGTGATTGATCACAAGAGATTCAAATGATTGTTTGGAGGTGTTTATTGAAGATCTAAGAAGATTTGAAGACGAAGAAGATATTGAAGATTTCTGATTTGTGGGTTCATAATCTTTGGTGTGCACAATACTTGTTTCGGTAAAAGAGGATCCAATTAATAATCGGTTTATCTTTGTGATAGATTGGATTGATTGATTGAGTAGATCGGCATCAACACAATTCTTTGGATTAATAGTGTTGTTGGCTTAATCTTAAACGATTACTTCGGTAATTGAACATAAGATAGATCTAAGAACCTGACGAAGGAGTTTATGTTAAGATAAACGGGAGAGCCTTTGTCCGACTCATATCACTTGGTTGAATAGAGTTGATACCAAACAGATTTGTTGTTCCTTTACTGTTTGGAATACGAACCAAAGGAATTGTTCCAAGTACGTGACTAAGGTCGGAGGCGTGGGAATACAGACAGAACTAGGTGAACTATAGGTTTAGTTACTTGGTCTCAACTATACGAAGTTAGGTGTAATTTTGTGTAGCGGCTTAATCCTGAGAGTATTCAATTCTAGACAAGGTCCCGGGGTTTTTCTGCATTTGTGGTTTCCTCGTTAACAAAATCTTGTTGTGTCATTTACTTTATATTTCCGCATTATAATTGTTTTATTATAATTAAAGTAAATTACACAAACGTTAATTCCTATTTACTTGATAAGTGAATCCTATTGTGTTTGGTTTAGTCCGAACCTTTTTATCAAGTAACATACTTCGTTGTTATATTGTCTCGATCTCGTATCCATAGACGATCACACAAAGTGTGAACCGATTAGTTGTATTGTCTTGACTCAGTCCATAGACAATCACTTTCGCAAAAAGGACTTATAGGTAGGAAATTTTTTAGCTTGAGGTATATTTGGGTACCCTCGCCTTTTCACTTTTTATCTTAAGACTGCTCGTTGAGCTTAAATTGTGATTTCCTCTCACAAACCCATACACATATGGAGACTCCAAGCATCATGTCTTCTGATGGAAAATATGTTAATATGATTTTTAAGCCATCAATCATCAAGGAAAAAGAGAAATCTTCATTACCTCCAACTTTGAAAAGAAAAAAAAAGGAATGTGAGGAAGCCAAAAGCTGTTCCTTCAAATTCTCAGAAGTTTTCTGGTGTTCTTGAAGAGTTGAAGGAAACAAGGAAGGAGATTCAGCAAATAAAGGCTACTGTTTTGAGAACTCTTGAAATTCAGAAGGCCCTGGTTCGACATTATCAACCTAGAAGGTTTGTGGGAATTGACTCCTTTCTTCACGAACCCTATGTACCTATGGCTGTTGATGACAAAGAGTTCGGGGACGATAAAGAATTCTTCATAGGTATCAATGTCTAGGAAACTTTTTATGAGAATTTATTTCTTGTGTTTTTAGAAGGATTAGGGTTTGGAATAGCCATTATTGTTAGTACACATAGTTATTTCCAACGTTTTCGTCTTCAATGTTTTTAGATTTATTTATTTAAATTCTAAGTTATTTGGAAGATGATTTTTGCAATTTTAATCTTTATGGTTTTATATATTGCAAATTGTTATGGGATACGTTATTTACGTCCGTAAACCTGTGACTGTCCCACACTTGTTCAAAAGTTACCTCTATTATGTCGGTATCAAAGTATTGATAAAAGATAGAATTAACTTTTGACAAACAAAAGTTAAAGCCTTTTATGTCATTATGCAAATTTTGATGGAAGAAAGAATAAACTTTTGTTTACAAGGATTAAGTCTATTATATGTCATTGTGCAAATAGTGATGAAAAATAGAATGAATCCTTGTTTATTCCGCAGTATTGGTCTATCTCCAATCCACATTTTTGTGTATATATTGTGTTGCTCCGTAAGTTCTCTGATGTCGAGCATGGTCAATTGAATTGATCATTTTTGTGGTCGATTCAATTGAGATTTTTGGATTCCAATCTATGTTTTTCATGTGATTTGGTTATGTCCAAAGAAATCCTTATTTTCTTGTAAAAGCAAGGTCTCCTTTGTTGTTCTTTCGGGAATGACATTTTATGGGGGAGAGTTTTTTTTTTTTTTTGAACTTGTGCTTTATTGCCGCATCTTTCTGGGGAGTGCGACTGTGGAATATTATAGGGGTTATCTTGTATCTTTATAAACTCCTTGATGAATGCATTTAGCTTCGGCTTTATGATTGCATCTAAATAAGTTGGTATTTTATTCTCTTTTGGTCATGATCATGAGGATCCCACTAGTTTTCGTACCTTTGCTAATTTTTATTGACAAAAAGGGGGAGAATTAATGTGTAGTTTCATACTACACATACATATGCTTTACGAATCATTATGTAAGGGGGAGTGGTTTTTATGTCGAGATGAAGTATTGACTAAGGGGGAGTGATACATATCACCATAGTATTGTTGTCAAAGTTGTGATACAATTGAACTTTGATATTGTGTAATAATACTATGACACTGTATCACAATGATCGAGAGCATTTGTTTTCTCATTGTTATCTCTACGGATCTTCAACAACTATGATGTTGAGTTGAACACTTTTAGGATCATGGAGTACTTGGAAGTGACGAAGATTTCGAGTCGTGTTGAAGATGCCAAGGAGATCAAGCACTTGGATGAGAATCTACAAAGTTTTATTTATTTTGTAATCCATATGTATTGATAGTTTTGTCACTAAAATTGACAAAGCGGGAGATTGTTAGAGCACTGCTCGGTCGAACTCACATGCGTTTCTATCTCAAGCATGTTTGTGAATGTTAGTGATGAAAACTATAAGTCTTGATTTCTAGCTTATTTATAGATGTCTCGGACTATGACATAAATTATGTAGTTGTGCTTAGACTTCACGGCGTTTATTACTTGAAGACGAAGAACTATTAAGGAGAGCTTGTGGAACTTCATCGACAAAAGGTATGTGGAGACTTAAACTCATCTATCACTTGGAAAGTATATTTCTACTCTATCTCCTATATTGAGACATAAGTCGTATTACGATATAGTTTTCTACTATACACATTTGAGATTTCGAGATGAGTTTACCTCGCTTACATATTTCTCGAAATATGTATTGGCAAGCTTTCGCTTCGACCAAGTTCATCTTATATTCTTCACGAATGTCAGAATATGATCATGTGAAAATTGTCGAGTAACATCTTACATGGTTTGTGTGATACAATCATTTGGTGTAAACTTGGAATGTTTCGTTATGATTATTTCAATATCTTGAAAATTGCTTTGATGCTAATAGTGAGTTAAAATGGTTATTATCATCTTCTAAGAAAGTTTCAATGATTGAAATAAAGAGTTTAGAATCAAGTTACCATGTTTGGATATAAACATAGTGTGGTTTCTTCTTCAAAAGCAAATAAGGTTTTCTCTCGATGGAGGTTCCAGTTATAGATCTGGTTACCCCTGTTGAAGAATATCCATCAATTGATCTTATAGATAATAACTCCGAAGCTATATATGATGTATAAAAATTTTCTTTAATTAGTAGATTAGATTTTTTGAGGCTTAAATTTGCTGATGCTGTTACGAGTTTGAAAATTCAATGGAAATTATCTGGTTCTTATAAACTGATTCCTCCGGGGAAGGATTTTTTCACAATCAAAATTAGAGAATATGATGGATAAAAATACAATCAACTTTGGTACATGGGAAGTTGCGGGTCAAGTTTTGAGGGTTAGAAATTGGATGCCTAATTTCAAACCAGAAAACCAAAGAACATCATCAGCAATGGTATGGGTTCATTATCCAGGTATGAGTCTAGAATACTGGGATGAAAAAATTTCTCCATCAGCAGTGCACTAGGAACTCATGTAAAGGTTGATGAAGTCACACTAAATTATGAAAATGGTCTTTATGCAAGAGTTTTGGTGCAGATTGATTTAGCAAAGAAAAATCCTCACAAGCTATGGATTAAAACCAAGTATGGAGGTTTTATGAAAAATGTTCTTCTTACACAGCTACCCAAATTTTGTCCTAATTGCAAGATTATTGGTCATACTCAGCCAGAATGCAGAGCAAAGTCTAATTCAACTCAAGATACAACAAAAGAGCAACAGACAGGTAGTCAGAATGTGAATAAGAAGTCATCTCAAAATATGGAAAAATTTTATATAGCTCCACCCCAAATTAAAGAAGCGGTTAATGGCTCAAAAAATGTGAACAAAAATCCAATTCAGAACAAGAAAAATGTTGAAATAGTTTCACCTCAAAATAAAGAAACAGTTGAAGGCTCAATAAGTATTCTTCAAAGAAGTTCAGGCAGATTTGAAGTGTTACAAGATATGGATACTGAGAAACAAAGTACCGGTGAAGAATTGTTAAGTCCAGCAAAAATCTTACAAGTTATGGAAGATAATTCTTTGGAGACAAGTGTGGTGAAATATGTAAATGGAAAAAATGGAGAGGTATCTGAAGAAATGGTTCCATCCACTTCTTGGTCCAGAGTTATTCAAAAACCAAGTATAGATACAAAAAATGATGCACAAAAAAATACAGAACCAAAGGTAATCACTCATCCTGCACCAGTGAAGCATAATCTCAGAAGAAATCAAGGAAAAGGAGGCACAGGCCTCCATCCTAAACAATGAAAGTACTCTACTGGAATTTAAGGGGCCTTAATAGACCTAGGGCTCAAGAAAAACTTTAGTCTTTAGTAAATCAATTCAAGCCTTCTTTAGTTTGGGTTGTAGAACCAAAAATTTATTGTACCTCATCATTTTTCAAGAAGTTAAATCTGCCAGGTATGCAAAGTATGGCAATCCATAATTCAATTTCAAATAAAAAGGGAAACATCAGGCTTTTTTTGGAATAAGACACTTACAACTCCAACTGTAATGTCTATGTTTAGTCAAATGATCACTGTGAGTGTAGGGGATTCTTTAATATCAGGAGTTCATGCTCATGTGGGCATAATACAAAGAAGGTTTTTATGGTCAGAAATGGAAATAATAAGTCATTTGAAGAAGTCTTGGTTAATTCTGGGGGACTTCAATGCCATAACTTGTGTGGAAGAAAAAGTTGGAGGTAAAGTTCCAAATAGAAGATCAATGTTAGACTTTAATAACTGTATTGATGCGTGTGAACTACTGCAAGCTCCAAAATCAGGGCAGCAACACTCATGGTCTAACTGTCAACATGGTAATAAAAGAATTCTCTGCAGCTTGGATAGAGCAATGTTTAATCATCTTTGGTTGCAAAATTATGAAGATTGGGGAGTTAAAGTGGGAGTAAGAATTGCTTCAGATCATGCACCATTAGTTGGAGGTAACATGAGTATTCCTAAACCAAAAAATGCTCCATTTAAATTCCAAAAGATGTGGATATCTCATCCTAACTTTATGGAAACAGTGCAAAAAAGTTGGTCAGAAGAAGTAGTAGGTGATCCTGCTTTTGTATTTCAAACAAAATTGAAGCAATTGAAAATTATTCTCAAGGAATGAAACTGACAAGTTTTTGGGAATGTTAATGTTCAAATGAAAGAAGCTGAAACTAAAGTTCAAGAAACTATGGAGATATCAGATGCATATCCTTTTAATGAGGAAAAATTAACTAAATTGGTGGAAGCTCAAAATGTTCTTAACACTAAGGAAGTTCAATTTAATACAATGATGAAACAGAAAGCAAGGGTTAATTGGATAAAAGATGGAGCTGCTAATACAAGCTTTTTACATACTTCTGTCAAGATAAGGCAAGCTCAAAATTATATAAGTGAATTAGAAGATGAAAATGGGAATGTATGTACTGATCAGAAGAGGATAACAGAACTTTTTGTGCATCATTATGAAGAAAAATTCAAATGTAAAGAAGTGGAAGCAGCAGATTCATTATTGGATGTTATTCTAAAACAAATTACCGAAGATGACCAAAATATGTTGGATTCTATTCCTAGTGCTGAAGAAATTAAAAATATTGTATTTAGCATGGATCCTGAGAGCTCTCCAAGACCAGATGGATTCTCAGGTTGCTTTTATAGAGCATGCTGGCAAATTATACATGAAGATGTGGTTCAAGCAATACAGTATTGTTGGAGGAGAAGGTTTATCCCCAAGGGGCTAAATTCAAGTTTCTTGGTTTTGTTACCAAAGGTGCAGGGTGCTAAAACCCCAAATCAATTTAGGCCAATAAGCCTAAGCAATTTGAGTTTCAAAATCATTACCAAAATTATGACTGTGAGGATGAGTAATTTGATGGAAAAGCTAGTAGCCCCTCAACAAGCAGCTTACATAAAAGGAAGATGTATCCAAGAACAAGTACTTCTAGCCTCTGAAGTGGTCAATGAAATGAAGAAAAAAAGAAGAGGTGGTAATGTTGGACTCAAACTTGATATTTCTCAAGCATATGACTCAGTGAGTTGGGAATTTCTTTTTCAAGTACTTCAAAAATTTGGTTTCTCCACAGGCTGGTGTGATTGGTTACATACTATTTTTAAATCAGCAAGAATATCACTTTTAATCAATGGAGGTCCATGTGGTTTTTTTCCAGTTAGTAGGGGTCTTAGGCAAGGAGATCCCCTATCTCCAATTATGTTTGTGCTAATGGAGGAGGTCCTAAGTAAGAAGATAACTCAACTTGTGAATGAAGGCAAAATCACTCCAATGGTTATAAGAAAAGGAATTGGTCCAACACATCTGTTTTTTTGCAGATGATGTTTTTATGTTTTGTAATGGAGGAAAAAAATGTCTTCAAAATGTCCAGCAATTACTAGAAGCATATCAACAATGCTCTGGGAAAATCATTAGTAAGAGAAAGAGTAAACTGTTCATTGATGGTACAACTTGCTTAAGGAAGAAAATGATACAAGATATAATGCAGATGGAGATAAGTGAATTTCCTGATAAGTACTTGGGTGTCATTTTAGCAGCAGGCAGAGTTAAAACCTCAACAGTGTGGCCAATGGTGGAGATGTTACAGGGTAAACTTGCTGCTTGGAAAGGTAAAATGTTGTCTTTTCAAGAAAGGTTGGTGCTAATTAAGTCAGTCTTTTGCAGCATTCCCATGTACAATATGTCAGTGTACAAATGGCCTTCTACAGTTATCAAAATCTGTGAAAAGATTATAAGGAATTTCCTTTGGTCAGGTGATGGTGAGGTTAGAAAGCCTAAAACTTTAGCATGGAAAAAAGTTTGTACTCCTTTGGAAGAAGGTGGACTTGCAATCCCAAGACTTGAAGTCATAAACAGAGCATTGCTGATGAAGATGATGTGGAAAATCATGCACTCAAATGAAGAATGGGAAACTTTCTTTAAAGCTAAGTATCTGGATAAGGATGGCCAATGGAGTAATAAATGGAAATTATCTACTATGTGGCCAGGAATATTATATATGAAGGTGCATGGGCTATACCAAGTGAAATACAAGCAGTGATAATGAACCAATCATTACCAGAAATCAATGGAGATGAGGATGAATTGATATGGAATGGTGATATTAAAGGAGCATTTATAATGTCAGCAGCAACAAACAAGCTCAGACACAAAGAATCCAGAAAGCATTGGTTAAGGTATGTGTGGAATAACTTTTTACATCCTAGTATTGCAAGCAATATTTGGAAACTAGTGCAAGAAATTTATATTGATGATGCAGTTATGGTGAGTAGTGGGTATGAATTAGCATCTAGATGTTGTGTATGTGAAAAGGAACAAGACAACATGAATCACTTGCTCTGGAATTGTGATGTCAGTGTTGAAATATGGGAATGGATTTCATCCATCTTTCAAGTTAAGTCCCCAAAATCATTTGATGATATTTGGAAATGTACAAAGAATAAAGTCCCCTGATACAAGAAATCTGGATCACAGCTTCTTGTGTTGCTCTAAAAGAAATATGGTTTCAAAGAAACAAGAAATATTTTGAAGAAGTAAATCCAAATGTGGAGAATATACAAAGAAGAGTAATGAATTTAGTGAAAGAGGGTGGTCTGAGAATGAAAGGGCATAAATGGAACCAAATTTATGATGAACAGTTAATAAAGTTCTTCAGTCTGGGGCACAAAAGCACAAAATATCAGTGTATCCGAACTTGTTTTTGGACTCCTCCAACAAATGGCTATATTCTGTTTTGTTGTGATGGATCATCATTTGGTAATCCAGGTGCAACAGGCTTTGGAGTGGTAGTCAGAGATGAATATTGCCAAGTAATAGGTACTCTAAGTGGTGGTTTGGGTATGGCAACAAATTATATAGCTGAAAACGATGTTGTATTATGTGCAACAGAATTAGCTTTGGAATGGGGTTTAACAAAGATTATCATCAGGTCAGATTCCAAAACTGTGTTGCAGGAGTTTGAAGCAGATAAGGTACCATGGTTTCTCAGAGCAATATGGAGGAAAGCAAGATCAAAAATTGCTTCTATAAAATTTGAACATTGCTACAGGGAAGTTAATTTGTCTGCAGATACAGTGGCTAAGAGAGGGGCTAATTTGAAGGCAGGTGAAAGACAATTCCATACAAGCAGGCCTAATTTCTTACCTAGAATTAAAATGCCTAATTGTGAGTACTACAGGTTTTTGCTAGGACAGTTTGAGTATTTCCTTTGTAATTCAATTTTGTGGTTTTTTTTCTTTAGCTCTTAATTTGGTTTGTATTTTGGATCTTTAATTGATATTAATAAAATAATTGAGTTAGCAAAAAAAAAAATATAAACATAGTGTGTTCTCACATTTGTGTATAAGTCCAAAACCGGGAACCTGAAGTATGCATACCCGTACGCGTACTGGTGGTTGTTGGATGTATGGGCAAGTATGCGTACCCGTACGCATACTATCGTAAGTCTCATGTCCGTGAATTTCTGCTGGAGTTTGGAAGTGTGAATTGGTATGTGCACCCGTACGCGTACTGGCATAACCAAACTCGGTCCGGCTACTTAAGTATGCGTACCTGTTTGCATACTTGAGTTGGTTGTGTTCTAAAATCAATTTTACATGAACTTAAACATTTATAAAAATAAGGAATGCAATCTTTACAAACCGTGGCTATAATGTTCATGAACTGATTCGAGTGAATCAAACCGATTTTGTTTCAATTGTGTTCTTGTATACTTCTATGAGAATACAGTAATTGAACGACTCTTTACCTAGTTTCATTTGAGTCATTTGAACTAGTTATGGTTAAGATGAATAAGGTTTATGTGAGAGTAATCATATGGCTAACTTCGGTTAACTATTGTTGAGCCAACATGGTCTACACGTTTGGGTACGGTTACATAAACTTAAATGAGGGTACATTTCATTTGTGTGTAATAAGTTAAGTTCGATCTAACGGTTGAAAGATATTAGCTTGGTTGAATTAGGTTTTTAATCTAACGGTGAATATTGAATGCTTTGTTACCAAGGTAACTTGGGGTTGCAAACCCTAATTTGAAAACTATATCAAGGAGAACTCTAGCAACTGGGAAACCTAATCCCCACACCTCCTGTGTGTTACTAGTTGCATCAACTAGAGTAGATTCTCCTTTAACCTTAGGTTTCTATCGAGACCTTGTAGGTTAATGACTTCAAAGACTACATTGGGATTGTGAAGTTAGACCCAACTATTTTCTTTGTAGTTGTGTGTTCTGATCTTGCCTGATTATGTCGTTTGAGTACTATATTCTCTAAGATTTGGTCGAGATTTAATCTCCGATAGGCAAGATAAAAAGTAATCACAGACACCTTCGTATCATCGTTTGTGATTCCATAATATCTAGTTTCGCCATCATACGATTTAGATTATTATGAGATGATTGATAATACTTGGATGTTCTTCGGGAATATAAGTCCGGGTTATAAATTGGTTCTTGTTCACCTTGATTTATCAAAACACGGAACAAAAACTCTTGGGTATTTCTGTGGGAGACAGATTTATTCATTCTATAGACTTTTCTGTGTGAGACAGATTTGTTTATCAAGTTTTTCGACTTTGGGTCGTAGCAACTCTTGGTTGTGGGTGAAATCAGCTAAGGGAATCAAGTGCGTAGTATCCTGCTGATATCAGAGACGTAGGGAATGCAACTGTACCTTGAATCAGTGTGAGTTTGATTAGGGTTAAACTACAGTCCAGTCCGAAGTTCATTGGTACTAGGCTAGTGTCTGTAGCGGCTTAATACAGTGTGGTGTTTAAACTGGACTAGGTCCCGGGGTTTTTCTGCATTTGCGGTTTTCCTCGTTAACAAAATTCTGGTGTCTGTGTTATTTCTTTTTTGCATTATATTTTGTTATATAATTAAAATATTACAGGTTGTGCATTAAGATCAATCAATTAGATAATCCAACCTTTAGTTGTTGATTTAAATTGACTGACACTTGAACATTGGTCTTTGGTACCGTTCAAGTTACTCATCTTATATTCAATCAGGCTCGCAGGTTTCTATTTGAGAATTGCAGATTGAATTAAGAGTTACAGATATAAACTGTTTAATATACTTTTCCCTAGATTGAGTCTGAATGACTAGTTTATTCTCTAGAAAGTATATTGGAGTAAGTCCTCTCAGATTGCCAAACAAATTGTTGGTGTGGTGGTTAGATCCCAGCATTTTCAAGACCGACTTAGAAGATAATCAAAAATATAACTTTACATCACCCGAAATTTATTCAGAGATCATATATTAGAGCGATAATGACGATTGAGTTCTCAAATCAAGGAATGTGATCACCAAACTATGAAGGTATGCTTCTCGGTAGAGTTTTTTCTGGACGACACATAATGGTATCCTGTCTAGGTAACCTCTAAACTAAGACCCGTCATAGAATCACTGAAGCGATGAAACTAACATCCCAGTGCAGTAACGAAAATAAAGCGATAAGAGAGAAAATGACAAAAAGAGAATAATGCTAAAATGCACACAAAAAAGAAAAGACTTAAGCAAAACTAGAACAATTGCCATCCTGCAAAAAAAAAAATTTCATATTAAAAATTATCTGAAATAGGTAGGAAAAATCAAAGCGCCTAAGCCCATGTGGTAACATATATATATATATGTTACGGGTCTAATGCTAAGATAAATAACGATCATACATACCGCCAATTAGGAATGGGACAAATCCCAATAGCTCTGAAATATCCAACAATGGATAACACTCATCTGGGATAGATGAGAAAAATACGAAATCTTATAAGACTAAGTCCAAAGACAAAAAAGGGAGAAAACCTGAAATGAGGTAAGAAATTCTCAAATATGGTCAGTCAAAATCTTGATCAGGATTCAATATCAAATTTTTACGTAAAGTAAAAACACCAAATGATAATCATAATTGATCTAAAATTCCTAACAGTTGAACCCAGAAATTATTTACGAATCAAAAAAGGGAGAAGGAATTAAAAAAAGTGTAAATGTAACAAGATAAATCATTCAAACTAAATAAAAAAAAGTAAGTTTATTGATGATGATACTAAAAGTGAACATCGCAAAATTATAATTGAAGGCAGAGAAGGAAGAAGGGTCAATCAATAAATTCTATCTCATACATCGTCACTATCTTCCGCAGCTATATCTATTAGAGCATAACTTGGTTTAACCCACCAAGCGTTGGTATGTCAAGTTTGGTTATCATATTTTATTATCAAAACTCATCTGGAGTCGCTTGATTAATTACTAGAGTCAACTTCGTTTATGTTAGACTGGACAGTCTAGCATTGTTGAGACTTACAAGTATTACTCTGAAGATCTGAAGAATGTGAAGAAGTAACGACTGCAACGAAGACATCATCCATTCACTTGAGTTTAGTAATATTTTCTTGATCTTGTTTCCATTCCCAACGTATCTTTCAAGTCGCTTTATATTGAAAACATAATATGCGAAGATATATTTATGACACTCTAGTGATTAGACTTGGTCATAACATAAATGATTAAAGATATATTATGATCAAAGTATCAAGGAATTATATTGAATTACGAAGTATAATGCTTATCTTTTAAACTTCAAAAATACAACATCAACATAATCTATGTATTTAGTTACTTTATTATGTGTGGGATATATGTGTGATTTCATCCTAGGAAACTATGTACTATTACATTGGTTTAAGGAAGTAGATGTTTTTATGAACTTGTTTTATAATCGAAAGGGAAATCATAAGTGTGCCGGTCCGGTTCTTCATCGAATAATATTTGGATGACCAATGCAAGATAACAAGGTATAACCGATCTTAACTTATGTTGAGAATTAAAACCGGTCATAGCTTTTATTGTGTGACAAGGTGTAACCGATCCTAACTAGATTTTGGAAGCAAGGTGTAACCAATCACAACCTACGTTGGGAAGCATGGTGTAACGGTCACAACCTACACTGATAAGCATGGTATAATCGGTCACGACCTATATTGTGAGTCATGGTATAACCGGTCCCAAAAGCAAAACCGAGTTTCCAATATTCACATATTTCTTTATGTTTTCTGTGATTTTGGAATTAGGGTTTGCAAAGACAGGAAACTTCTAGATGTCGACATTATTTGAACATGTGCATAACTCTTATCATTAATTGTTCAAAGATATTCCGTGATGCTCAAGGTGATCCCAAACCGAAATTTTGAAATGTATTTAATTATGATTTTCAAATATGTATGTTTTAATTACCAGCAATTAAAGCACATCTTGATCGGTTGGAATCCAACTACATCTTATTTATCTTTGATAGACTTGTGATTATCTAGTTGTGTAATATTGACATCACTTTATAGTTACTCTTTGAGTTGTATATTGATTGATTGCAAATCCGGAAATTTATTATTTCGGTAATTAAGTTTTGGATTGATCTAACCAGACAAAGGAGTTTATTAGATTAAACACAAAATCCCTTGTCAACAACTCAAGACATCTTTTACCAAAGATTGAATAGAGTGGTTACCAAACAGTTTCATTCATTTGCTGTTTGGAATACGATCAAAAGGAGTAACGCAACTTGAGATAGATATTTCTGTCTTGAGATTCATGTGCATGACCAAAAGGTCGAAGACACAGGGATACCGAGGGAACTAAGTAACTTGGGGTAGTTTACTTGGTCTCAACTATACGAAGTTCGATTTTTTTTCTTTGTATAGCGAATTAATTCTGAGAGTATTCAAAACTGGACTAGGTCCCAGGGTTTTTCTGCATTTGCGGTTTCCTCTTTATCAAAATCTTGTGTGTGTTATTTACTTTACTTCCGCATTATAATTCTTATTATAATTAAGTAAATAGTACTATTGTGCGTTAATCCTAATCACCTGACTTTGATCCTATAGTTAACCGGTTTTATTACCGTACCTATTGTCAAGTGAATATCAAATTGTCGTATTGTCTCGACTATACGTGCATAGACGATTACACTTGGTATCAGACTTATATGTTGATATTAAAATATTATGGTGTATTCGGGTACCCTTGTATTTTCAATATATTTATCAACCACGGTTGAGACGACATGATGAACTCTGACAACAGTTTCCCCAACAAATTCAACTCTCACCTCAATGTGAGGAACAGTAACAGAAGCTGAAAATAAGGGTTGAAAAACGTCAGATGAACACAAGGGAAAAAAAAGAGAGAAAAGAATAGTGATCATAAAAATACCAAAGAGATGTGTAAAAATATACATGATTTATCCGAAGAAAGAAGATCTAAGCTTTCAAGGCAGGAACTGGATGACCCTCAACAATGGTCAATCGTCTATTAGCTGAAAAATATTGTTTTCCAGCATCTCCAGCTTCATCTGAAGAAGACTCTTCTCATATTTTAGCTGAGACACTAGACTTCTCAGAGAGTTGGCGCTAGTCAAGTTTCCCATCGAAAGATATTATAATCTCTTAACCTCATTTCGCTCAAGGTCCAAACTGGACTCTAACTATCAACTTTGGTATTGAGCTTGTTAAAATTAGCCTCTAGAGGGCTGAAATTTTTGATGACCCAATCACACTGAATTTTATATTAAGGTATTCGATGAAAAAAGGTGGCCATATTAATCTCCACCTAACAAAAAATTATTATTAAAAGAGGTGACCGAATCATACTGACTTCCGATCTGCATCAGTTATTTTAGAGCAACGTTTGGTTGAACCCACAAGTTTTGTTATCTCAAGCTTGTTATCTATGTTAGATGATAAAAATTATCTCTTGATTTTTTGTCTACGAATTCAAATCTGAGACTAGGATAGAATTTGGTAGTTGAGTATCAGACTTCACCCTCGAAGACTGAAGATCGACGAAGACATTTTGAGAAATTATGTATAAGGTATGTGAAGACTAAACTATTCGATTTTACTAACTATTTTACAATTCTCTCTGTTGAGACTATGTCATATGACTTCTAGTAGATTTGCAAAGAAAAAATTTCGAGTCAAGCTTGTCTTGTTAAAAATCCCGAAATATGATTCTAGCTTATCCAAAGTTCCTTAACAATATTAGTTCGAAACAATTTGTTGTTTGAGAGTTAATTTGTGGATCAATTTAAAATAGCCTATACAATTGATTTTATCATTTGGGAATGTTTTAAACATCATAAAAAATAAATTCATGAACTTATGATATTTCTGCTCAGGGTAGGTTGGCAAACAACTTTGCAAGCCATATATATCTGAGTTTCGGAAATACATGGAAGGTTGGTGAACCAGTTCGTAAACCATAAGTTCAGTAGGGAAGAGTTCAAGAACCGTGGTGAACTTAATTGTTGGTGTTGATATAAAAGTCTTATGGTTGGCGAACCCGGTTAGCGAATTGTGTCCTTTTGAGTTCACAAATCGAGTATTGTTGGCGAACCCAGTTCGCGGACAGTTTACATCTGTGTTTTTGATCCTAGTAAAGTTTGGAGAACCCGGTTCACGAACCGTAATACCCTGACTCATGAACTTTAGCCTCACGGTTCACGAACCGTTTCACCAACGGTCCCAGTAGAATCTAGCAAATGCTCAAAAACTTATTTTCAAATATGTTTAGCGTTTCAATGACTCTCTTGAACACTTCTAATAATTCATTGATCACTTAAACACTTATATGTATGTATGATGATTAAACTCTTAGGTGTTTTAATGAACATCAATTTGTTTATTGTTCACATGGCATATTTTCCAAAACCGAACAGTCATTATACACTGTTCTGTAACCAAACCACTGTGTATATTCTTCTATTGTATTTTCAATACCAAAAGTGTTTGATTGATTCTCAAGTTATCTTAGCTTGAATTATAAGCGACCCTTAGTCTTGAAAATATATAAATAAATATGCTCTTTGAACTGGGAAGTTCAATCACTGATATTTTGTGTCCTAGTTGATATCTAGAGTCGTCCTCTATGAACCTAGGTTTCCTCTGAGAAACATAATTAGGTTTATGACTAAAAGACTTTGGTTTGGGGATTCGTGAAGCCAGGTCCGACTATCTTTACCTTGATAATTCGTGTATCCTGATCTTGCTTTTCTGTTATCAAGGTTTTCGTAATCTCTTTCAGGAAAGATAAATAGAAATCACAAAGTTCTCTTCGTCCCAGACTTTGTAATTCCCCAAAATAGATATCTGAAAAATTGACCTTAAGTGATCTTTTGAATATTTTTCTTGAGAGGTGGTAAAAGATCCAAGCTTATCATCTAAGTGAGTGTAAGTGTTCCGGATTGTGAGATTTGCTATATTTCTATGTTGCAAATAGAGTTCCAAGTCTTGATATTTGATCTAAAAGAAATTAAATAGGCTTATCTACTACAGGTAGATTGGTATAAAAAGTCTTCACTGAGGTTGAAACAACTTTTAGGCTGTAAAGGACGCCAGATATGGGAATCAATTGCGTAGAAGCTTGTGAGGTTCAATAGGCGTAAGGAGCGCGAATGTAACTGAACTCGGAGAGTGGATTCGGTTTCAACTACATTCCAATGTGAAGTTTGATAGCAGGCTAGTGTCTGTAGCTGCTTAATACCGTTTGATGTTCAAATATGAACGAGGTCCCGGGGTTTTTCAGCAGTTGCGGTTTCCTCGTTAACAAAACTTCTAGTGTTTTGTGATTTTCCTTTTCCGCATTATATTGTTTATCCTAAATGGATTTACACAAGTTGTACGTGTTCAATCTTATTAGGTACATCCATCTAATTGTGATCAGTTATGAGACTTGTTTCTTGTAGAATTCGTATCTTGAAAGATAGATGACAAGTTTAATTACTTGGCAGAATTACGATTGCATTATTTGGGTACGACTATATTGATCTTGGGTATTAATTTTTGAGAGCGTCCAAGTACTCTTCTTAACGATCAGGTTCACGGACTCTTTGTATTATACATACTAATTGAGAAGAGGTATAGATATAAACTCTATATACATATTTTCAAGGATTATTAAGTTAATTTGCTCGCAATTGTATTAAGTTTTGTCTATACAGGTTGCCGAACGAAAAATTTGGTGGTGTACTTGGTACCCCCGCGTTTTCAAGTTAGTTACGAGAGCAAAGTCAATTCTAAGGTTAATAATATGCTTCTAAGATGAAGAGTTTGGGTTAATTAGTTGCCGTTAATATCAATGTTAGAGCATAGTTCGGTTGAACCCACCAAGTGTTGGTATGTCAAGGCTGGTTGTCATATTTTAATATCAAAACTCATATAGAGTCGCTTGATTAATTACTATAGTCAACTTCGTTTAGGTTAGACTAGAAAGTATATGAATGTTGATACTTACAAGTATTACTTTGAAGACTTGAAGAATGTGAAGAAGTAACGACTACAATGAAGACATCATCCTTCCACTTGAGGTTAGTAATATTGACTTGAACTTGTTTCCATTCCTAACGTATCTTTCAAGTTGCTTTTGATCGAAACCATAACATGCGAAGTTATATATTATGAAACTCTAGTATTAGACTTGGTCATATTATTGTGATCAAAGTTTCAAGGACGTATATTGAATTACGCAGTATAACGCTTATATTTTGAACTTCATAAGTGTGACATCAACATAATCTATGTAACATGTTACTTGATTGTGTGTATGGGATATAGGTGTGATTTCATCTTATGAAACAATGTTTATAACTTTTATTTAAAGGAAGTACATTTACTAACTTTTTTCGTAAACAAAAGGAAATCAATAGGTATGTTGGTCTGGTTTCTCATGAATATATTTTATGACCGAATCATACCTATGGTAGGATATGTGGTATAACCGATTCTTAATCTATGTTTGAGAGTCAATGTATAACCGATCCTTACCTATCTTGATAACCTGGTATAACCGATTCTTAAACTTATATTGACAGTATAGGTAGAACCGGTCCTTACCTATATTGGGAACTTGGTATCACTAATTCTTAACCTATGCTGGGAATCATGGTGTAACTGATCCCTACTAATTTCGGGAACTTGGTCTGACCGGTTTCTTATGTTAGGAGTCAGGGTGGAACCGATCCCTACCTATGTTGGAGACTTGGTACAACCAAAACTTAAGGTGATTTTGAATTAGTGTTTGCTAAGATAGGAATGGAAACAAGTTCAAGTCAACCGGTCCCAAAGGCAAAACCGAATCTCAAGTTCACATATTGAAAAGGCGAGGGTACCCAAATATACCTCAAGCTAAAACTTTTCCTACCTATAATTACTTTCTCCGAAAGTGATTGTCTATGGAATGAGTTGAGACAATACAACTAATCGGTTCACAGTTCGTGTGATCGTCTATGGATACGATATCGAGACAATACAACAACAAAGTATGTTTACTTGATAAAAAGGTTCGGACTTAAACAAACACAATAAGATTGCTTATCAAGTAAATAAGAATTAACTTTGTGTAATTTACTTTAATTATAATATAACAATTATAATGCGGAAATATAAAGTATATGACACAACAAGATTTTGTTAACGAGGAAACCTCAAATGCAGAAAAACCATGGGACCTTGTCCAGAATTGAATACTCTCAGGATTAAACCGCTACACAAAATTAAACCTAACTTCGTATAGTTGAGACCAAGCAACTAAACCTATAGTTCACCTAGTTCCGTCTGTATTCTCACGCCTCCAACTTATGAATAAGTCACGTACTTGGAACAATTCCTTTGGTTCGTACTCCAAACAGTAAAGGAACAACAAATCTGTTTGGTATCAACTCTTTTCAACCAAGTGATGTGAGTTCGACAAAGGCTCTTCTGTTTATCTCAAATAAACTCCTTCGTCAGGTTCTTAGGTCTATCTTATTCTCAACTACCGAAGTAATTGTTAATATTTTGCAATCAATACTTTTAATCACAAAGAATTGTATTGATGCCGATATACAGAACTAATTAATCCAATCTACCACAAGGATAAACTAATTATATTTGGATCCTCTTATACCAAAACAAGTATTGTGCACACCAAAGATTATGAACCCCAAATCAGAAATCTTCAATATCTTCTTTGTCTTCAAATCTTCTTAGATCTTCAATAAACACCTGCACACAACAACTTGAATCTGTTGTGATCAATCACACACAGAACGGAGTCTGTTAACGATGGATTATCACAAAATCATCTTTAGAACTAACCGCAGTCTAAAGATCCCTGTCGAAATTTCGATCTAGTTTGAGTGAATCTTATATCAGAAGAGAAGATTCTCAAGCATAAACAAACTAGGTGAAATCAAAGTTCAAGCACCGTTAGTCAATCAAATCAATCGAAAACACAAGATAAACCGCAATTATCTAGTTTCCCACCAATGGTACTCGTAGAGCTTCTCAATCCAAAGAAGACTTTAAACTGAGCGGCCGTAAGAGATTTCGTCTAATTAGGTTACTCTCCTCTCCGAATAGGTGGCTACACTAGTAACAACACAACCGAGGAAGTTTGTTGTCACGAAGGATTAGTTTACTAGAAATGCAAACTTCAAGTATTTATAGACAAGGAAGTTTGGACACCAAGGAATTTCCAAAACCGAAAATATTCTCAAAGATATTCAATATATTCCAAATTCGGTTTCCATAATTCCTGGAAATGCTCTGTCCAAAATAATGACCGAAAATCTCTTTGGAAAATCTCAACTAGTAAATGCACATTACTAATTCTCGTTTTCCTAAAATAAAATTAAAAACATTAAATAAAAGATTCTTATCTTATTTATGTTTCGATCCTGGCATTTTCTTCCTGTAGCTATTAAGGTATAACTTTGAACAATAAAATTAAACATTACTGCACGTGTTCAAAGTATGCCGACATCCTTACTTTGTAAGTCCTCTTTCATACTTACAACCTTGAACCGATTTTCCACACTTCCAAACAAGTTTAGAATTGGTTCATCTGACTTTCAAGAACTATGCGATTGATCAAGAAACACTCAATCACAAATCATGGGTTTAACGGTTCTACCAAAACAAGTTTCGGTTGTACCTCCATGTGAGTAATGTGCATAGTAACACTATCTTTCCAAAATTCGATTGACTAGGTAATAGGATCGGTTCCCCACATATATATGGTATCTAACTTATATGTGTAACACATGTCCATAGGATCGGTTCCCCTTTTCCTAAAAACTTGTTGCACATGTCCATATGATCGGTTTCCATTTATGCTACAAAATTGCTGCACCTCATACAAGGATCGATTCCCCTTTGTGATGTGTTGCACCCAGATTCGGTCAAACAAATCACAAACTCAATCATACCATCTCAAGTGATTACTTAAGATCGGTTTCCCTAATAAAAGTCATACCAATACATAAGTCAGGCCTTTGTGAATAGTTTTACCAAGAACACAAACAAGTCGTGAGCGGTTATACTAAATCATACATATTGGATGTTCACAAGATATGCAATGAATAACAATTCCAATAACGCCTGGCGATTTCCTTTTCGATTCATAAACAAGTTTATGAACTTACTTCCTTAAAACACATGTTGAGCATTGTTTCCTAGGATGAAATCTTCACCTCATACCCATACATAATCACAATATCATTTAAACGATTATGTCAATGTCTTATCTACAAAGTTTAATGGTTAAGCAATAAACTTCATATTGTATTCCTTAATACTATGTCTATCAAGAGTGTTCATGCTTCGCAGTTTCGTTTTCAATATGCACGACTTGAAAGGTACGTTAGGGAATGAAACAGTTCAAGTCAAACATCACTAACCTCAAGTGGAAGGATGATGTTGTCGTTGTAGCTTCTTACTTCTTCACTTCTTCAAGTCTTCGCAATACTTGTAATGTATAATATCCTAATACGTTCAAGCTAACATATACGAAGTTGACTCTAGTACATAATCAAGCGACTCTTAAAATGAGTTTTGATTCACTAAGATATGACAACCAAACTTGACATACCAAAGGTTGGTGGGTTCAACCGAGCTATGCTCTAAAAATCTGCCCCTTTGTCAATTTTAGTGAGAAAACTCTTACAATCATATGGATAAACAAATTACAAGAATTCATTACACATACGCTTCCCGAATTCAACAACACAATAACCTGCATTCATTCAATCCTTAAATTCCATTGTTGAAATTATAATAACAAAGTTAATACTCCCCCTAAAGGTGAGATAGGTAGATTTCATCAATCCACACGTCTTTGTTATACCAATTAATATGATATGCTACTCCCCCTTAGTCTATGCTTTCACTCTTTCATTAGATAAAAGTTTAAGCACAATTGTTCTTTTCCTTAGTGATACCAATCAATATAAAATCAATACCAATATCACTTGTTTACTCCATATATTTCTCCCCCTTTTGTCACAAAATGACAAAGAAACGAAAAAATAAAGGACAACACGAAAAGAATGTTACAAATCTCAAAATAGGCTTGCATACCTATAGAATTAAGCACGAGGGTTACACACACCATTTTTGATAACCAATATCAAAACCGAAACTACAAAGTAATTTGTTTCGATATGTTATCAAGGAAACAATTGCCCGAAGCAATTTTCCCAATTTTGTTTAGCAAACCAAAAATCAACTAAGCACCTTAGTCCCTTTGCTAAACCGATTGTACAAATACAATCGCTTCATTCGATAAGACCAAAATAAAGATAACTCTTTTATTCTCATCAGGTTCTAATTATCCATATAACTTAAACCTTTCAATTTTAAATAAGACAAGTACTAGGTTAGTTAACTAGCATCTCTTGTTAAGGCATTCGATTAGACTTGAATAACCGAAACCTCCACTTTGATAAGTCTAACTAAGATAAACTTAGTTTCTCTTATCCGGAATCGAATTGGACTAAACAACTCATCCCGTAAACTTTTTCTTTCGTTAAGCCATAAATAATTCATACAAACCAAAATAAATCAACTTTCATAATTATTCACCTCAACCGGAAGCAATTGAATCAATATAAGCATTAAAACACAGCAATTGCACCGAAATTTTGTAATCCTAAACAATTGATACCACACAATAAAGAAAGATAACAACAGTGTTTCTTAACCGGAACCAATTGAATCACACACACATACATACACACATCATGGAATAAAACATCAATTGTACCGAAATTTTGTTAAGCAAAATAAAAATATATATAAAATAAAATCAGGCTTTTCTTAAACAGGAAAACAATTAACTAACAACATTGTTACCTCAAATTTCGCATCCACTTCTCCAATATGTTTGCATCTTCTTCCAGGGATATTTGATATTGAAATATCATTATGTTGTCATCCTTATGCAAAACAAAAGAATAACAACAACCAACCTTTACTAGAGAAAGGTTGAAAACCGGTTTTAACAATTGCAAGCAAAAGTTGAAAACCGTCGAAACACATATGCTTTTAAGCTAAACCAAAACCGATTCAACATATTGTGACTTTTCACATATTGTTTCTATCAGAACCCCTCATGATCCTTTGATAAATCCTACCAACATAGGCTGAAACTTAATCTTGTTAAATCAAAAAGTCACCCTGTGGATGGGGCAAAACAATTTCCTGGTTTTCACGGGATTGAGAAGACGACCGTAAGGAGGAGACTCCTTGAACCAATCGAAATGTTCAACCTCACACATATGCGCTGTAATAAGGGAGTGCTTTGAATTCGAGAGATCAATCTGTAGTACTCCGGCCTAAACCAAGACAATGGTCCTTCCAGAGTAAATTCAGTCACAAAGGGATGGGTTGATCTGTAGGAGGGAAGCTGAGAAATGTGTGGAATCGATGGTAATTAAAGATTGTGGGTGTGTTGTGAATTCTGAATAAGATAAATTCTGAATGATTGAAGTTGCTCAGTTGAGAGTAATTTCTCAATTAATGAGGTATTGGTCTCGTATTGTCTGTGAGACGTGAGATTCTTGTTCTTTTCTCAATCATGATTCAGAGACTTATTTATATTGCTGGAATTGTTGACACCATGATCCCATGAAGTGTGACAGTTGATGGAATCAAAGAGTGGGGAGGTGGAAATCGTGTTTGAAACCAGTTGCTCATCGTGCGAAGACTTGGTCGATTTTCCATCCACTACTTTGTTAACTCCTTCAACTGATTGCACGACTTGTTCACATTCATCGTGTATATTCACGTGACGTAGACCGCCAGACCAAACCCTAGTTAATATCCCCCATGTGACACGATTGACGTCTCGTGGTTAATTAGTCAGTTGTTGACTTCATGACTTTATGGGACGATGAGTCCATGTATTTGCTGAGTTGAACATACTTCTGTAAAATGTTCTGAGACTCATGAATTGAAAGTGCCTGTTCAGACAGAGGTATAATTCTCACCTTCAGGTGAGGAAGTATTGCTCATCTTATGAATTGTTGAATATTGATAGTTGAACCAATATTCCTTGGTTTGAGCAAATATTGCTCATCTGAGCAAGTTTTGCTCGACTGATGAATTATTGGTAGCTTGACCAAAATAGAACATTAATTAGTATACTAGTAGTTGAATCGAGCATAATAAATAAGAATATTGATCATGAGATCGTCGTAAAGTTATTAGTGTTCGAGTCGAGAATTATGATCCTTGGACTCAGAAACCCTAATTTGATAAATTGATGACCAATTGATGGTTTATTTGAGAATTAACCATGGAATGAAGGAGGACGGGCTACATGAGACTGTGGGTCGATTATGTAGATTCCATATGCTCGCGTGAGCAAAATACCAAGATATCTTGAAGAGTTGGTGATTTGCTGATGAAACAATGATCAAATGCTGGTTTAATCATTTATTCGAAAAATGCTCGTCCGAGCCTTAGGTGATAAAACCTAATTAATTATGGAGAGGTGAGAGAACCGACCAAGGGGTCATGAAACCGGCCCTGGATGGTCGTGGGCTTGAATGATGATCACTTCATGAAATTCCAAAATTATTTGGAAGAGTTTTGGACCTAATATGTGCAATTGCGCAAATTAGGTCAAATCATGATAATATGCGGGACCGACTCATTGCGAGCCAAAGAGCCAACCTTGGATGGTCAAGGTAACATGCTCACATCGCCAACACGTCCGCGTCTCAGTCCTGAGAATTTTGATATTTTCTGCGTGCGTTTGAGCAACCATTTGAGAAAATACAATAAAATCAGGGTTTTGCTAAAACTGAGGAAACTTCATGAGATGAAGGAAAATAATTATAAGATGAAGGAATGATGAAGTGTGGGACCGCTGAATCCAAGGAATGGCCCGCCGGCCAGTGACCACGATCCCATGGTGCCTTTTCATAATTTTATATTATTTTTCATGAATTTATGAAAATATCATGAAATCAAGGAATTTTGTTGAAATTAAGGAGTTTCCTTAAAGTGAAAGAGTTTTCATGGGATCAAGGAAGCAAATAATATTAAAATAATAAAATAAGGGCATGCGGGGCCGGCTAGGGCCCGATTCCACAAGTTTCCCTAATTTTATGTAATTTTTGTGTATTATTTTCCATGATTTGAAGGAATTTTCATAATTTGAAAGAAATACCATGAAATCAAGGAATTTCATGGGATCAAGGAAACCTTAAAATAACAATAATAAAATAAGGGACGTGTGGGACCGGCTGAGGCATGGACGGCCGGCTGGGGCTCGGTCCCACGAGTTTCCTTAATTTTATATTATATTTTCATGGTTTTGTGAAAATACCATGAGATTAAGGAGTTTTCATGAGATTAGGGAGTTTTCATGAGGAACCATGAGGTGTGGGGCCGGCCGGGATCAAGGCATGGCCCGTTGGCCAATAATGACGGCCCCACAATGTTCCCAATTTTATATTATTTCCTTGGTGCGAAGGGAACACCATGAAACCGAGGAGTTTCCTCAAAACGAAGGATATTTGTTCAAATGAAAAGATTTTCATAAGATCAAGGAAAATAACAAAAAATATGATAAGATATAAAACTGGAGTGAGATTGGCCACGACACGGCCGACCGATCGGTGATCCCAATCCCCTGGCTTGGTCAATATTTAAATTTTTTATTATTTTCTTTCCTATTTTGCATAGGTTCATCGTTTCGTCGTATTTTGAAATACTCGTTCGTGCGGTGATTGTTAGTGTATCATCGTTGAGTACACTTGCACCTTTTGAGCCGGGTCTTACTCGGAGGTAGCTCAGATGCCCGCGCGTTGAATATTTATTACTAACCCATGGAATTCTGCTGGGAATAACCATAGATTGAAGTAACGAAATACTGCGAAAATATTTGAATATTTTCGGAAATTCAGTGGATGAATCCAAGAATTTAGGAATAATTAACTTATGGATCTATACTAGCAGAGCAAGCTGTCTAGGAGCATTAATTATTCTGACATGAGCTTGCTGGAGCTTCATATCCTTTATATAGTCAGGGAAACTCGTTGTTTGTATCCTGAAGATGTTATCGCTCTATACTAGCAGACCAAGCTGTCTAGGAGCCGTCAATCTCGTGATTCTATATAGAAATAATTATTGAAGTGTTCAGTATTCATGAGATATGTTGTTGTCCAGCCGAGAGACTACATATCTGCATGTACTCTGAGAGAAAGTATTCTCAGTCAGAGGATTCGATGAGAGACCCGTGTCTTAATACCCACATCTGATTGCTGGATCAGGAATACGTATAATTATGGGTTTACGATTTTATCCTTTGTCGAAAATCCACCATCTACATTAAGTCCCTTGCTTAGTGAGGAAAGTCGTGTTCCTCAGTCAGCATTGAATGGTGATTTTCCGGTCATAAACAATATTAGCAATTGAACTTAGTCGTAAGTTAAGACGTTACCGGATTTTGATAGTGCGAGCATACCATGACTTGAATGAAGATCTTAGTGGCATGATAGAGCATCGTTTGATGAGCATAAAAGTGGTACCACCGCTGATTTGGTGATGGAACCTTGGTCGTTTAAGATTCGCGGGCAGGGCCCAAGAAAGGAATCCGTTTTAGCACGGACGCTCGTTCGTTCGTTAGTTTAAGAAACAACAAAATAGACCTGAGTCTAATGATAAAAATTTTGTCTATGAGATTTCACGAAAAACAAAATTTTATTTTTCAAATATGTGAGATTTCACAAAGTGGAATAAACTCTCATTTCAAAGGTGGATGCTCGTACGAGAGAAGAGTTTTTTTTTTTTTTTAAATAGACGTGCGTCTGTTAGTAATAAAAAAAAATTTATGAGCTTTCATGAAAAACTTTTATCTCGAGCTTTCAGAAATCTTTGTGAATGTACTCTCGCTTCAGAGACAGATGCTCGTGCGAGGGAGCAAAAATATATAGATATATTTTCCAAATTTACGTGAGTTTCACGTTAAATATTTGTATAGTTTGTAAAATCATGTTTTGATTTTGAACAACTGTTGAATGTAGACCATTATACATGGTAAAATAATGTCTATATGTGAGTTTTCACAATAGTAGAATGGACGTCTGTCCAGATTTTGAGAAACCAGTGAATGTTCGCATTGTAAAATTTACGTGGGTTGTTCACGATTTTATGAAAATCATGTCAGAATTTTGCTCGTCTTAGCAGGTTTGGAGGAACGAGCAAGATTTGAAGTATTAACTCATGTACTATTAGTGGAATCTTAAACAGGTAAGAGTTGAAAGTTACCATTTTGCAGACGTTGATGTGAGCATCTTTATTCCATGATTCGTTGTTTTGTTGAATCATGCGCTTTGAATGATGCGCTGAATGTTATGCATATGTCACAGCCACTTTGCAAGAATGACTGACTCCCATGATGACACTTTCAAAGATGATGTTTCCAGGGATGATATCTCCGCGGGTGCAACTTCAAGAAATGGTACTTCTGGGACCTCCGAGTGATGGTGAGAGATCCTTCATACTGAGTTGTAACCCTGGTTATTTCATCAACTATACCATAGGATGATCGTGTAGTGAGGTTTCAGATCAATGTAGACTCCTCGGAAATGGAAGAAAGTCTTCGGGGCGGAGCACCCAGAAGTAAGGACTACAGGATGTTAGCAAATGACGTGCAGTCCCCAGCCGTTTCTTTGGTGAGTTGTTAGCGCTCCTTGTGTCATGACTTTTTCCTGCCCGTGCAATTAGGATCACGAGACCAAGGTTTTGTTATTTCTTTTCAGGCCTTTTCTCCATCGATTGACGGTCTTCAACTTGTTCCCAGGCGAACAATTCAGGAATCCAGTACTGATGAAGAAGTCGATGTAAATATCTCATTCGTGCAGGTGATCGCGACATCTCCTTGAATGAAATAATAATAATTTTTGTTGATGAATCCAGGAAGAAACCATTGTAGATGAGAATCATGTTGATAAAGCGCACTCTTCTTTGGGACATAGGAATATGGAGAATTCCTGAAATCCCGAACCGAATGGAGATAGCGGTGTTGTCAACGGAGATTCTGGTATTGTCCAGGCTTCAAATGATTTAGAGACTCCCTTAGTAAGTATATCTCCTGTAATTTCTTCAAAGAAGTATGATATCGCTGATTCGTGAATGAATGAATGAAAATCCATGTGAATTTATGGATAACTTTGCCGAAATACGTCCCCAGAAAATTTCAAACTTCAGATTTTACTAGAAACGTTGTAGAATCCTCGCCTGAAGTCAGATTTTCTCGGTTTGCATATGTATCTTCAAGCCCAAGAAATTTCCAAGCTTTAGCAAAGAATCTCTTTGAAGTTTGAGCATGTTTAGGGCCTGAAAAAGGAGAAATAGTGAACTTCCAGGAGACCTTCAGAACTTTCCAAATTGCATGTTGTCCGATGGTTTGGCCACATCTGTTAGATCGTTCATCCAATTTCTATGAAATTTTAATATGTTGTAGTTAACATCCATACGAAGAGAATGATATATGACCCAAACTTAAATTCCTTATCAATTGATCCCAGTTTCCGTTGAATACAGGGCAGTGTAAAATCTCTTCAGCTGAGCTTGTTTGAAAACGTGTTTCATGACTTCTACACTATTTGCGCATGTCTCGGGTGCATAATAAGGAACTTAGATGATGTTAGTTCACTTAAATTCTGAATTTTATGGTTGTGTTGGGTTTCCACGCTTGAATCATTCTAATCCCATGTAATCTTCACATTAGGTGCCAAATGCTGAAGTTGGGAATAATGGATCCAACAATGATGACTTGAGAAACTATGGAGCCGTTGATAATGATACCTCCATCCATGTACCTCAAGGTCATGGAAATCTTGTTGTTGATGCCGTGGGGGTGACTGAAACTCCAATTTTGCGTGAGATGGTGGAACCCGAATCGAGAATGGAAGAAGCTGCTTCAACCGAAGTTGTTCCTATGATTGCTGACGCTGCTCCAGCGACTGAGAACCGGATAATAGTGCATGAGTATCCCAATGCAGGGACTGCTTGTAGTCCTCCATTTGGTGAGATACTCCCATATCGCAGGTTTGTTGGTGGATTTAGCGTTCCCATTAGATATGCTGCTATGTACAAGAAACCGTGGAAGGCGTATGGGCACATCGTCGTAACCAAGGATCCGGAGAATAGTTATTTCTTGACGAGGTAAGTAGAAGCCATCTTGTGTGTTATAAATGACATCCGCATCACAGCTGGAAATACTGTCACCCAGGATGTACTCTTTGATTGGGAGTATAACTTGAAGAAAGCTGAAGAACTTGGATTCAATCTGAAATGGCTTCGTCAAAAGATTGATGCTATCAGGAAAGCAGTGGAAGGTGACACTCCTTTCACCACCAGTTATGCCGTGTTGAAGAAGATGGATGAAGTTGCTGAGCTGACCAAGAAGCTGGAGGCGGAGAAAGCTGCTTTGGAAGTCTTGGAGGATGCAGAAAAGCAGAAATCTTATTTTGCTGACTTTCTTTAGTTTTCTTTCCATGATATATTGAACTTGGACTTCTGAGAGATGTGATGTTTTATTCTGGTCTTGATTTCTTGGTTGGTTTTGGATTGTGAAATCGATCGTCTTGACCAGTGGACCGTCAATCCCCAGTATTTTGTGGAATCTCTCTCTTTCATTTTCCCTTCTTCTGGCAGGACCTAAATAGAGGATCCGGGTAGAAAAATTGATGTAAAGACCCAGGTAGTCGAAATTGGAGGTACCTTGATGAAGGACTTAGCGAAAAGACCTGGTGGACACCGATCGACTGTGGAAGTCATGAATCACGTCTAAGAATTATTGCTTGCATGTTGTATGCTCAGGAAGCTGTAGGAACCTTATACGACGTCGGAATCTGATGCTTGACCCTAACTTTTGAATCTAAGAGACTGAGTTTTCACATGAGAAAAGAATCACTCAATTCGGAGTTGTAGAGGTCATCCAACGAAGCGTGCACATTTGTGATTTGTAATCCCGTACACATTTTTCATATTTCATAAACCTGACTGTAAAGGCCATATCTTTCAGCTCGTATGTCCGATCAATGCGCCCTTTTGGTATGTTGTAGAAGAGACATAGAAAAACATCTTTCGTTGAGGAAGCATTGTCCCATTCCTCATTCATTGGTACGTTTTTTGCAAACCCATGGCCTGAAATGTGTTGTATCTCATTTGTAGAGGTGATGAGAACATCTTGTAGAAGACTTTGGATTATGCCCACCAGTCGTGCCAGCTTTGGGAAGACTTTCATGTGAGCATGTTATCAGGTCTACACATCTTGATATGAATCATTGGTTCTTAGAGGAGTCCGCTTCATGTGTAACACTTCAGAGAATGATTAGGTGATGAAGCCCTGAGGATGTTGCTCCTGAGACCGTTGTTGGTGCTGAGACCATGATTACGCTCCAGAGATCCTTGTCGATGCTGAGATCATGGATGATGTTCCTCTAGAGATTATTGTTGATGTTGATACCATGGTTGAAGTTTCTCCAAAGACCGAAAAGGCTAGAACCATGATTATAGATATAATATTTGCTACTTCATCCAGTGAGCCCTTTACATTCACGAACTAGTTGATGAGTTGAGCGTCCGTAAGATGAAGGTGTACTGAGAGTTCAACCTAAATGCTCCTGAAAGCATAACTTTACCATGAACTGGCTTTGTCAGTGAGTCGATATTGTTGCGGTAGATGGCATCAAGAGATTTCATACTAGATGTGATTGGTGAAGAGAGAAAGTTCCTCAATCATGCAGGGGCTTGTGATGTAGAGAAAACCCGTTGATGAAGTTTCGCGGAATCACCTCAGGTTTCCCAGTGTATATTGAGGAGTTAGCGCCATCCATGATGTTTCATATGCTTCAGAAGTCTTATCATGGGATAATGAAGAATTATCGTTTTGTTACACTTTGATCGTGCTGGTGTTGAATCAATGTGTCATCGTCGAGATATTTATGCTGAAGATGTACTCTTTGATTGGGAGTACAATTTGATGGATTTTTTAGATGCTTGAGAGTTGAAGCGTATATTCCTTAAGCATCGAATGTCTTAGGGGTTTGATCGTCTTGGCCCTGGAGTATCTTCTGTTGATTCAGCATCCCTTTCGTTGCAGTAGTGGGATTCGAAACTTGTGAAGACATCAGAGCTTTCTGATTTTGTGGAACACATGGACTTGCAAGAGAAACGCCCAAAGTGTTCTTTTCCATGTTTGGATGTCAGTAATGAATATTTCAGTGCTTGATTCGTGAAGCTACCATTCATAACGTCTTATAGAGTTGCTAGCATAATTAAGTCCCCATGCTAGGATAGCATGTGGGGAAATAAATGACATAGACATGGAATGAGACTTTCCTGAGCGTGGAACCTCTTGATGAATGTCTTTGCATATTTTGCAGGTTCTTGCTTCAACCTCGTCGAAATTACTCAAAGTACTCTGATGATGGAATGTCCGTCAAATCTTCTGGATTAGAACTTTCTTCGTTAGAGAGATGTGTAACCAAAGGCGCTTTGTAAGTACTCATCTTTTCAGCATGGATCCACGTTCGTCTGAAGGACATGTCATATCCTGGATCTTCTTGATTGATTATGTGAAACTTGGTTTCTGTCCAGGTTGAACTTATGTTCACTTTGAGAATGATGTAGCCATAAGTATTTCCGAGCGCTCCTTCAAGGTCTCTGATTGAGATGGAGAATGAGTATATTATTGTCGAGTGATGCATTTCGATTCGATGGTTTTCAGTGGAATGTTGTTGATGGAGGTGTCAGCATCGATTAACGTTCTTCCAAATATGTTTCTTCTGAGATTGAATGTGGTAAGCAGTCCCTAGTCGTACATATCTTGGTCTGTGGCTGGAGGCTCAAGAAGTATTTTCGGAATGGATTTCTTGACACGATGTGTTTCAGTACTGTGAACATGTTTCTCCTTTGTGCCTTCGACAGATAACGCAATTCATGTTCGACCAAGGATTGAACTGCCTCTTTGATAGGCTGTTCAGAGAGTGTAAGGTTTTGACTGGGAGAGGATTCTTGTGTACTCCTTCAGTCCCTAGTTGAAGCTATTGTGGATCAACCTTCTCTTTGAAAATGTGCTTAAAAAATCCGCAGTCGCTTGTGGGATGATTGACGAACCTGTGGAAGCGGCAGTAACGAGGACATTCCATGTCTTCTTCAGTTGGTTCTTTCTTGACATATGACAACTTGATTGCACCATCTTGGACCCAGACATCCAGGAGTTCGATCACTTCCTTAATGGAAAAAGGAAAGTCAGGTGCTTCTTGATCAGGAACTCTTGTGCGTTGGTCAGAGGCTTGTGCATCTTGCTTATCCTTCCTTTGTGCTTTTGAAGGAGCTGAGGTATGCTTGCACGGCGGTTTGGATTTCCCTTTTCTCCCTTATGCAACAGTGTTTGTGGAAGGCTGGAGGTTTTACAACTTCTTGATTAGACGTCTGCTACTTCGAGTGTCTCATGGTTCTTCAGCCTTTGTAGCTTTTGTTCTTTCCAGTAAAGCGGGTGCAGTAGTTGCCGATCTCTTCGCCGCTTCATGAAGCTCTGAGAAGGTCTGGAAACAGATATTTTCCAATAAAGATCTGTAGACCGGGATCATGTCGTTGATACACAAGTCTACCATTTGCTACTCCGTGACATTCGGATCATGGCAATCCAACGCTTGAACCCTGAACCTTTTCACATAATCGTTAGGATGTTCGTTGTTCCTTTGAAACATCCTTCCGAGATCAGAGAGGGTAATTTTCTCTGAAACGAAGAAATACTTCCTATAGAAAGCATTAACCATTTCTCTCCAACCGTTGATAGTTCCTGGTGCGATGTTGTTGTACCAGGTGTATGCTCTGCCTTTCAAGGATTTTGAAAATTCTTTGAGGCGAATAACATGGTTATGCTCATGTTCACCAAAAGCTTCCAGGAATCGAGAAACATGTTCCCGAGCATTCACAGTTCCGTCGTACAAAGTAAAGGTTGGAGAGATATAACCTTTTGGAAGAGGAATCCTCTGTGTATCATCAGGGTATGGAGGCTGGTGACGATGGGCATGTGGGGTCTTGTCCTTTCCACGGTTCTCCAGAAGGCGTTCTAAATCCTCCCGAGTGATGAATTTTGATGACTCCTTCGCCGATGGATTGTCTGCAGCTTTTCGGACTTCATCGTCATCTACTTTATGAATCGGAATTACCTCAGGATCAGCGTCTGAGGATTTTTTTCTTCTCTTTGCTTTTTCCTTGGGTCTTCCCTTACATTGTATCAGTGAGAGACTTCAGTTGATTAAATAGCTCCTTCTGTGTTGTAGCCATATCGGTTTGATTCTTTGCAAGAGTCTCTTGCACTTTGATGAGATAGCAACGGTAGGTGGTAGATTCCCTTTGACTTCCTCAGGGTGTCGTCTGAACAAAGGATGACCATCCGCATTGATGTAAGGAGGAGTGATATCACCACCGTCAGTGTTAGACGCCGGAATCGTTTCCGGGATATCCTCGTTGTTGTTGTTGTTTTTGCTAGTGCTAGCGCCGTTTGCGTTGGAACCTGTGACTAACCCATACCTAAGACCGTCCTTTTTGTGAAATTGTGAGATTGCAACCGAGAGAATGATCTCCCACTGTGGTCGCCAATCTGTGGATGGGGAAAAATGATTTGCTTCTTTTCACGGGATTGAGGAGACGACCGTACGGAGGAGACTCCTTGAACCGAGCGAAATGTTCAACCTCACATAGATGCACTGCAAGAAATGAGTGCTTTGAATTCGAGAGATCAATCTGTAGTACTCCGGCCTAAACCAAGATAATGGTCGTTCCAGAGTAAGTTCGGTCACAAGAGAGGATGAGTTGATCTGTAGGAGGGAAGCTGAGAAATGTGTGGAATCAATGGTAATCAAAGATTGTGGGTGTGTTGTGAATTCTAAATAAGATAAGTTCTGAATGATTGAAGTTGCTCAGTTGAGAGTAATTACTCAATTGATGAGGTGTTGATCTCGTGTTGTCTGTGAGACGTGAGATTCTTGTTCTTTTCTCAATCATGATTCAAAGACTTATTTATATTGCTAGAATTGTTGACACCATGATCCCATGAAGTGTGACAGTTGATGAAATCAAAGAGTGGGGAGGTGGAAATCGTGTTTGAAACCAGTTGCTCATCGTGCGGAGACTTGGTCGATTTTCCATCCACTACTTTGTTAACTCCTTCAACTGATTGCATGACTTTCTCACATTCCATCGTGTGTATGAACACACGTGCCGTAGACCGCCAGACCAAAACCCTAGTTAATATCCCCCATGTGACACGATTGACGTCTCGTGGTTAATTAGTCAGTTGTTGACTTCATGACTTTATGGGACGATGAGTCTATGTATTTGCTGAGTTGAACATGATTCTGTAAAATATTCTAAGACTCATGAATTGAACGTGCCTGTTGAGACAAAGGTATAATTCTCACGTTGAGGTGAGCAAGTGTTGCTCATCTGATGAATTCTTGAATATTGATAGTTGAACCAATATTCCTTGGTTTGAGCAAATATTGCTCATCTGAGCAAGTATTGCTCGTCTGATGAATTATTGGTAGCGTGACCAAAATAAAACATTAATTAGTATACTGGTAGTTGAACCAAGCATAATAAATAAGAATACTGATCTTGAGATCGTCGTAAAGTTATTAGTGTTCGAGTCGAGAATTATGATCCGTGGACTCAGAAACCCTAATTTGATCAATTGATGACCAATTGATGGTTTATTTGATAATTAACCATGGAATGAAGGAGGACCGGATACATGAGACCGTGGGTCGATTATGTAGCGTCCATATGCTCGCGTGAGAAAAATACCAAGATCTCTTGAAGAGTTGGTGATTTGCTGATGAAAGAATGATTATATGCTGATTTAATCATTTATTCGAAAAATGCTCGTCCGATCCTTAGGTGATAAAACCTAATTAATTAGGAGAGGTGAGAGACCGACTAAGGGGTCATGAAACCGTCCCTGGATGGTCTTGGGATCGAATGATGATCACTTCATGAAATTCCAAAATTATTTGGAAGAGTTTTGGACCTAATATTTGCAATTGCGCAAATTAGGTCAAATCATGAAAATATGCGGGACTGACTCATTGCGAGCCAAAAAGCCAACCTTGGTCGGTCAAGGTAACATGCTCACGTCGTCAACATGTCCGCGTCTCAGTCCTGAGAATTTTGATATTTTCTGCGTGCGGTTGAGCAACCATTTGAGAAAATACAATAAAATTAGGGTTTTGCTGAAACTGAGGAAACTTCATGAGATGAAGGAAAATAATTATAAGATGAAGGAATGATGAAGCGTGGGACTGCTGAATCCAAGGCATGGCCAGCCGGCCGGCCAATGACCTTGGTCCCATGGTGCCTTTTTCTAATTTTATATTATTTTTCATGAATTTATGAAAATATCATGAAATCAAGGAATTTTGTTGAAATTAAGGAGTTTTCTTAAAGTGAAAGAGTTTCCATGGGATCAAGGAAGCAAATAATATTGAAATAATAAAATAAAGGCGTGTGGGGACGGCTAGGGCATGGCCGGCCGGCTTGGGCCCGGTCCCACAAGTTTCCCTAATTTTATGTAATTTTTGTGTATTATTTTCCATGTTTGAAGGAATTTTCATAATTTGAAAGAAATACCATGAAATCAAGGAATTTCATGGGATCAAGGAAACCTTAGAATAATAATAATAAAATAAGGGTCGTATGGGACCGGCTGAGGCATGGTCGACCGGCTGGGGCCCGGTCCCACGAGTTTCCCTAATTTTATATTATATTTTCATGGTTTTGTGAAAATACCATGAGATTAAGGATTTTTCATGAGATTAGGGAAATAATAATAAAATAATGAGGAACCATGAGGTGTGGGGACGGCTGGGATCAAGGCATGGCCGGTTGGCCAATAATCACGACCCCACAGTGTTTTTCCCAATTTTATATTATTTTCTTGGTGCGAAGGAAACACCATGAAACTGAGGAGTTTCCTCAAAACGAAGGATATTTGTTCAAATGAAAGGATTTTCATAAGATCAAGGAAAATAACAAAAAATATGATAAAATATAAAATTGGCGTGGGATTGGCCACGGCACGGCCGGCCGGTCAGTGAGCCCAATCCCCTGGCGCCTTGGTCAATATTTTAATTATTTATTATTTTCTTTCCTATTTTGCATAGGTTCATCGTTTCGTCGTATTTTGAAATACTCGTTCGTGCGGTGATTGTTAGTGTATCATCGTTGAGTACACTTGCACCTTTTGAGCCGGAGCTTACTCGGAGGTAGCTCAAATGCCCGTGCGTTGAATATTTATTACTAACCCATGGAATTCTGCTGGGAAGAACCATAGATTGAAGCAACGAAATACTGCAAAATTTTTTGAATATTTTCGGAAATTCAGTGGATGAATCCAAGAATTTAGGAATAATTAACTTATGGCTCTATACTAGCAAAGCAAGCTGTCTAGGAGCATTAATTATTCTGACATGAGCTTGTTGGAGCTTCATATTTTTTTATATAGTCAGGGAAACTCGTTGTTTGTATCCTAAAGACGTTATCGCTCTATACTAGCAGAGCAAGCTGTCTAGGAGCCGTTAATCTCGTGATTCTATATAGAAATAATTACTGAAATTTACAGTATTCATGAGATATGCCATTTTCCAGCCGAGAGGCTACATATCTGCATGTACTCTGAGAGAAAGTATTCTCAGTCAGAGGATTCGATGAGAGACACGTGTCTCAATACTCACATATGATTGCTGGATCAGGAGTTCGTATAATTATGGGTTTACGATTTTAGCCTTTGTCGAAAATCCACCATCTACACACCCAAACCATAAGGGTTCACAACATTATGAGATCGAATATCAAGGTAATAAAACCGAAATCAAACATCCCATAAATGTCCATATCAATAATAAAGCATTCAAGCACAGGCTATGTAAATCAAAAACCATCACAAGAAAAATTATAAATCAAATAATTTTATTCATAATAGACTTAATACAATCATTGAAAGAAATCAAAAATTGACGTCTATTTTCCTTGATTAAGTATTACAACATATAACTTAATCTCTAGTGGTGCTCTTGTTTTTAACTGAAGTCCCATCAGTATTTATACTATTAAAGTATGTCTCAAGGATTTTGTTGGCAACCACTTTCTGTTGTCCAAGATTTTCAATTTGAATCTTCAAATCGTCTAACTCACTTTTTGCTTCATCCATTCTATCTTTCAGACTGTCTCGATCTTGTATCAAATAAAATAAATTTCCTATGAGTTTTTCAAACCCATGTATAGCATCATGCATACCATCTGTGGGAAACCACTTGGTAGAATCTGAATCATCAATCGCAACGAGACTCGCTTCATCTTGAGATCTATCAGAGTTGTGATCAGAAACGATTCTTGAGACAACTTTCCTGGTTCTTCGTTTTGAGAGAAAACCTGGACAGTTTCTAACAATTCGAGCTTCCCTTTTATTACTCCTGGTAACACTTCGAGTTATAGGAGACATGATTTAGTTCAAGACCTTTTAGGGAAGATCTAATTCTTAAGAGAATATTTTTCTTATAAGATAAGAATATATTTGGTTTTCGAAAACAGGGTTTCCGACAATAGGCTATTTTACCGAACTTCTCTCTTTATTCAAGGACAATATCCCTTATGACCGATCAAACAAATCAGTACCCACTTGTTCTCTTGACTTTTATGTGTTTTTCTCATCCAGGATTACGAGCACAGAACAGATGAGTTAGCACACTCTCCTTTCAACTATGTTGAAAAGGAGTAAGCCTTTTCTGGCTTATATTGAATACGAGAAACATGGGTTAATTTTCGTTACCTTCCCTGACAAGATTGGTAAATTGAGTTACCTCCCCTACAGAAATAAAATTAGTAAAAACCTCTTCTCGTTAGGAATTCCATTCAAATGACAGCTAGCTGAGTCACCAGCTGTGTACAAGTGGACAAAACCAAACACGTGGCACTTATCTACCCAAAATACCCACATCTTCAACACTTGATATGTTCTTAATTTCACTCGCAGCAGCAGCAACTAAAAGGAAAAAAGGAAAGAAAAATGACCTCATTTGAGTACGATTTTGTCCTACTTCGTTACCAACAAAATCAAATCGAAACTCTTGAAAAATCTATAGCAGAAATTTTTATTTTTCCTTGAAACTGAGAAGAGAAAATAAACAGTGGCTGCTGTGATTGTTCCGAGAAATTAACATTGAAATTTCAGATCGAGATGAAGAAACAGAAAAAACAGAGAGAGATACCAGGTGTTGATGAAGATGAATCAAGACGAAATAGGGGTTGAAGTTGTCTCTAGCAGAGAACCACGAAGGAGATTTGGTTTGAGATCTCAAGAGAGAAGAACATGGATGAAGAGTTGAGGGTTTGTTGAGGGAGATAGAGATGATGTGATTATAGAGAATTGAGAGAAGAAATTGATTGATTAATTTTAATCTAGGGTTTGATGGGGTTTTGGTCTCTGCTATTGAATTGAACAAGAAATCAGAGACGATAGAGGAAGAATTGATGTTGCTATAAAAATGGGTTAAGTTGAATTCAATCTCAAAAGGGTTTCGAATGGAGCGGAGCTAGAAGAAGAGATGGAGAATCTGAAATCTCAAAGAATCAGATTAATCAAACAACCTTTAAGTGAACACTAAAAAATACTCCCACTTTCGGTGTCTGAGAAATCTCAAATCTCAAATTAGCTACTCACAGTAAGTACTCGCTTCACTAATACTTAAATTTGAGTGTTTATTTTAGCAATCAAATGAACCCATTTCTGTTAACATTTTGATGTAAATGCTATCAATTGAATGAACCCATTTCTATTCAGGATTCAACTAACCATTATTTCTGAATTGATACACAAATGGTCGAACGTGATGGTAGATCTTCACCATTGTTTATTTAACTTTAGCCACTGCCATTAGATTAAATTGATATGTGAGGGTATTTTTGGTACCTCTCTTAACACGTGTGTAATTGTTCCACGTGTATATTCTTGCTGAGTCAGCTAACATGGAAATAACGGAATATATAATGAGAGGAGGTTCCCCTAATTTTAAATCTGTAGGGGAGGTAACTCAGTTACTGATCTTGTCAGGGGAGGTAACGCAAATTACCCCGAGAAACATAGTTCATGTTTCTCTTTGAGAATTTCTGCCCGAAATATTTTCTCTCAAGACGATGATCTTTTATAACTCTAGAGATATGATCATGTGACGGACCGGAAAATTACGCCTTTGGCGCGTTGCCCGGCATGCCGTAACTTCCCCGACGCGCCATGATGAAGCTACGATCCGGGCCTTAAAGCTAGGCAAATGCACGCTCATTTGCCTTCGCAGGCATGCTCGGAGAGCATGATGCGGCAAACTTAGCTTCCACACTGTTGCAACTTACCCTTATTCCGCAGAGGGTTTATCAAGAAAATAAAAACTTTCTTAATACGGCAAAATTGTCTTTTTGAGGCCCTAAACGATGGAATTTGGCTAAACTCTGGTGACCATGTGGATCCACATGTCTTGATCTTTTGGCCGTTTCCCATCAAAATGGACTCCTCTTGAGCTAAAATACGACACTCGGGTTTTTTGCCTATGTCGAACACCTTGATAGGAAGTATGAGCATCCAGGGAATAGATTGCAACTTGCCTCACCATGTCTGGCCACAATCATTTCTTGCATCGATCTACCGAGCAAGATGATATGTGAGGCCAGTATGTCGCAATCATCCCTCAATTAGATGATATCACTACACCATTCTATCTGATTCGAAACAGTTTTTGAGAATTACGAATCGGAGTTGTAACGGTTCCCAGCCGTTACGAAAAGGGGTGCTACAAACTTTTTGTAACGACCCGTAGCCGTTCCGAATTTCTTTTGCAACGATGGTTGTAATGCTGCTAACCGTTACTACGTGGCTATTCCGTAACATGCTTGACCCATTACGAAATTATTTAGTAACATGACGTTGTAACAGCTTTAAGCCGTTACGAAGTTTTTTTTAACAACAAACAATTACTGCTGGTCAATTTTGACCAGATCAATTTTGACCGGCAGCTCATTGTTGGCTGGAAATTCACCGGAATTCCAAATAACCATCTGCATCCTCCACAATCAACAATAATTTCTTCAATCAAATTCATCTCACATTCAATCAATTCTTATCACATTCAAAGGATTAATACAAGGATTGGTACAAAAAAGAACTTAAATTCTTTTAAGTACGAAATTTTATTTGCAACTATTCTATCACATTCAAATGGATTCATACATGGTATTCGTACAAAAAAGAACTTAAATTCTTCCAAGTACCAAATTTTATTTGCGACTATTCTTATCACATTCAAATGGATTCATACAAGGATTCATACACAAAAGATCTTAAATTCTTCTAAGTACCAAATTTTATTTGCAACTATAACCGAAAGTGCGAGTATGACCTATGTTGCTGACCTTCTCATTCTCAGGAACCTTCTGCAGCATTTGAGACACATTTGCTGTAGCACTACTTACTTTTCCAACCTTTACTTGCACTGGATCAGTAAGGTACTCCTGTCACACAAGCTCATTAGCACAAATGATTGTGTTTTGAAGAAAAATCATTTTATACATGGTCATATGAGCACAAGTGTAGTTTCCAAATCTTTACATGTGCAAGAGCTTCAATTTCTACAGGCATAGTTGCACTAAACAGCAATGTTTGGTGCTCTATCGGAAGATTCTGCATCACCTGAAATCAAAAAAGTAACCAATAAATGGTATGTATTATTATACACAAGCAAAGACTCCCCAAGTTTCAAACCGAGCTCTTTGTTATCAAACCTTAGTGCCATAATGGAGTCGCCGTTGTTAACCTGCAAGCTTCAGTTTAATAGTATTTTATGTGTAATAAGTGCATCCTCCAAGCTCTTTGCTCACCTTCAGTCAGAGCCTGCAAAATGAGAACATGTTGAAACCCTTAAATTAGTCCTCTACACCAAATGACTTGAACAATCAAGCAAGTCAAGCATAAAAAGAGAACAACCTTCGGTAAGTCCTACACATTGCAAGAGCCAGAGCGGTATTCCCACCAGCGCAAAAGCTGTAAATATTCATGATCCCTTTGCTAAATTTAAAACTAAATACATCACAGAGCATTGAGCCAGTGTACCTGTGTTCAATGCCACGCCACTTGACAATGTTCTTGGCATGCAAGAGAAGACAGCTAGCCCTGCAATACTTTTGACACATATTCCAGTATTAGTAGACCAACAAGTATATCTTTATCTAACCACAACTCTAATCCAATGATGTTCAATTAGCTTGCCTGTGACAGATTCTTGCGGTACCAGCTGAAGTTGCAGTATAACCTTCGAAAAGAACGGTGTAAAAAATATAATGGAAATCTGCAACCACAAACACCAAATGATCACAAACCTACAAAGGAACAGATCACACAACAACAATTTGACAATGAGGTGCCTTTTCCAGTGCTGACATTCCCATACTGTTCCGTACAACAAAAAATTGTAGCACATTAGTAATATCAAAACAGAAATGCTAAACCATGGAGAGCCATCATAAGTTAAAGCAGACTACCTGTGCTTTCTGCAATATGTCATCTTTGAATCTCCGAAGCTCGGCCTTCTCTCCCCAAAACTTTCTATACCTGAGAGCCTATTTTCACAAAATAAAAATCTTAGAGATGGAAGTCTAAACCAACAACAGTCTTGTCTCCGAAGCTCGGCCTCCTCCGCCAACAGTCTTGTCACTAGGCATTTGGCCATCAGGCTGCAACAAAAAAAAAACGAAGAGTTTATTGAGTAATGTGCTTAACCGCCTAAAGCACCGCACAATGTAAAATCAAAGCGTACAAACTATATTAATTAACCCAACATGTGTAGATCAAAATCGTCTTGTTTCAAAGGAGAGAAAAGTCTCTGTCATACAAATGATATTTAACTTGAAACAAAAAATGATGATATCTCCAAGAAAAAAATGATAAAGATCGAAACGATTGATTTGAGTATGGGAAGAAATGTTACCAGCAGCAACGAAACATTCCCCTGTGAGCTCTACCCCTAGGATTCTTAATTCTTGCATTGTTTAGTTACCTTTGAAGTTTGTCCTATGACTTCTCCAGCACGAGCTAAAGATCCACGCACCTTACCTGCAACAAAATCACAACAACCAGTTAATAGATTAACAACATACATTATTTTTCGACAACTTTCAAGGTAATGGAAACATCATACATTCATATTCCCACCCCATACTACACTAAACAAACCAAAATCATCAGTAAGAATGCCAGCCTGAACCTCCATAATCCCCAAATTTGGAATCAGAAATATCTCACAACGAAAAACCATTAGAATAAACATTAACAACACAACAAATTTGTATCATCTAACCTGCACTACAGCTCACCAATTCCCATTGCAACTCAGCTCAGATAACTCATCCACCACACTGCCTGCAACACCAATTTCAGTTATCTAGAACATCACCACCAGTTCTTACTGTCACTAGCAGCAACACCTTTTCCATCTCCTCTTTAATCCTTGCAAATTCAATTCATAATCCAACTGATCCTTCTTTGCTTGAGATCTCCGTATCTCAAAATTTTCAGAACCCAATGCCCTAACACACAGTTTCCCTAAACAGCAACAGCGACAACAAAACCATTAGCAGCTCATTTCTTCATCCATGTTCGGCACTGCAACTTCAATCTCAAAACCCAATCAGCCACTGACTTGTTCCAACTCAAATCAGCTATTAAATCCGAACCAAACCCATGAAATCAACTCCAATTACAGCAGTAACCCCTTTCTTCTTCTTCGTGAAGCCACGGTTAGCAGATGGAAACATTTCCATTTCTTCCTATACTGATTCTTGTAACCACAGATTAAATGTTCATCATCTTCTTCTCCAACATCACCAGATCCATCAAGATAAAACCCTAACTCAATTAACAACAGCAGTCTTGAGCTTTTCCCCAAATGTGGTGAAAAAACAGACGATTTAACCTAAATCGAAAAAACTTACATAGATCGAAACTTTTGTAAGATTCTAATCTCTTGAAAGATCGAAACTAAGCTTGAATGTCGATTAACAGATCGATTAACAGATGAAACCCTAATCTCTTCAGTGGAGGCGATGAGAAGAGCTGAAGGGGAAATAAAGAAAGAGAAAAGGAAAAGAAAAATGAGTTATCCTCGATGGGATGTGTAGAAAATATCTCTCAGGGGAGGAAATATCCTCTAGTATAACCAATGTTGGGTGGAAAAAAATGGCACACGGTTGAATGACACGCGCAAAATACACCCGTTACTGCTCTAGTGTGACCAAGCGTGTGAGTAGCACCCCTAAAATATCCTCGCGTTTTTAGGGATCACTCGAAAGGATTTAGGGGCCAACAATAAAACAAAAAAGATCACCCAAAGGGAAAATGTAGTCAGCCCTTATCTCGCGTAATTCGTAATGGCGAAATTACCCTTATATATTCGGAGGATATGATAACATTGTTATCCTCCGATTGCAATCGGAAGCCAAAATATTTCCCAGACTTCCGATTGTAGTCGGTGCAGTATTAGAATGATTTGTGTTCATTAATCGGGAGTGTACACAGCCAGCCATAACCACTTGGTTCGTGTTTTGGATGCAGCGTTAATCGGGAGTTAAATATATTACAAAACCTACCGATTAAAAGTTGCCCAAAATTCAAATTTTGAAAGCTACCATAATCGGTAGATATGCTAAATACAATACCTATCGATTATTGGTTTCTCCACATTCAACTTTCGTCAAATTAGCCGTTGGAGTTTTTGGGAAAAACAAAAAGAGTCGTTGGACCCTAAACCTATATGAAGAAACTCATATCTATCACCCCAATTGCACCAAACTATTTCCTCTCTTCAGTTTTAATTTTCATAACAAAAAACATGGATATTGCTTTTGCCGAAGAAGAAGATTGTGCTATTTATAGAGCGTGGGTTGTGGTAACTGCTCATGATCGTGTTCACAAGCTCCACAAATCGGAATCTGAAGAGCAGATATGGAACCGTACCTTAATGGTATTTGAGGCCTTAGATGGTAATCGAATTCGAAGATCATCCAATGACATTAAGATGAGAAAGAATGCGCTCGATAAGGAGATTGACAAACTTGAAGATGGTAAGGCTACGCATCTATAAATGAGGCCTAAGCATCATTCATATTCTTTCGACTAAGCTATGAAGCTTATTTGGTACATGGTCTGCATATGTACCTTCAACAAACTACCCCTCCCTATATATGTTAACTTTACATTTTTACAACTTAGATTAGGGGAGAAAAAATCATTCATCAACTCCCCAGACCGTAATGGCTGCACCTCACCACCCTGGCCAACAGAGATGTACGGCCGTGACGGCTGTACATTCAATTCTGGCTCACAGGTCAGTTCTAATGTCCGGCCATGAATGGCTGAACATTTCCTGAGCCGGGTCCCGTGAAGGGTCGTGATGGTCGTACTTCCGTCTTTGTCCCATAGGCCACTCCAATGTCCAACTGTGATGGTTGTACATCTCTAAAGCTATCTCACTTGGTGCATGGTCTGTATATGCACCTTCAACCAAGTACCCTTCCCTATATATGTTAACTTAACATTTTCACAACTTTGATTAGGGGGGGATCATTCAACAACGCCCACTTTTACTATTCATGGTTGTTGCCATATACCCGGCCATGATGGTTGTTGGTTGTCTGCTGCCAACCCGATGTTCAGCCATGTTGGTTGTCCGCTACCAACCCGATGTCCAACCGTGATGGTTGTCCGCTTCCAACCCGATGTCCAGCCGTGTTGGCTGTCCGCTGCCAACCCGATGTCCAGCCGTGTTGGCTGAACATTTTCAACGCATTGGCCAAGGGTCAATGTTCCTTTTCCTACGAACCAGAAGCTTTGAATGAAGCTTAATCCCGGGCCATGGCGCATCTTTTAGCATGCGACGTGCTAAAAACACGGGGTGTTACATTATTCACCCCTTCAAATAATTTGGTCCACGAAATTCAAAACAAAACTACTGTGGACAAACGCTTAGGTTTGGATTTCATGAGCAAAAGTCTCATACCATATGTTCAAAAATCACGGGTTTCTTCAAGTTGTCATAAACAACAATTTAGAACTTCTGAGCAAACGTCCCATACCGCCTGCCCAGGAATCCAAAAGATTCCACAACGTCACCAAGTATCTCAATTGGCCAGTTGCCAAAAGGATATCTCAACACGGTATCCTAAATGTGCATCCCATACTACACACTCAGGAATCCCTAAGGTTCACAAGGTTGGAGATGTCATCTAAATGACAGGACTTTAGCGCAGTACTGTGTGGAACAGGATCCAGTTGCCCACCGTCCCAGACGGTCATCCAGGTTGCCACTCGTAAGTGGGATGCTAGCCGGGCCTGACAACACACACCCTTGGCCAGTTGCCAATGTGTGGGGATGATCAGTCCCATTGTCTACCCACCATCCCAGATGGTCTTCCGGATATCCACTCGTAAGTGGGGTGCCACTTAGGCCAGGCAAACTCATAGCACCTGTACAATCTCAACTCGATTCGCATAGTAACTGGCATAGCAGTTACAAACTCTTTCCGCGCAAAAATTAGCCTACTCTCCAACTTTATTTCCCTTTGAAGGAAAAATACTCGTTTGACGAGTCCACTCCGCACTAAGGCTGCACATGGTCCGGTACACTCTGGTTCTCCTATGGAACCGGTCCCTGTACCTGGTGTTGACCGATACTGAAACTTGAGAACCGGTACCTGTACTTGTACCTGGTGTTGTACCGGTACTCCGGTACCGGGTTTTACCCTATATTATCATCTCCATATAAACTTACAGTACTCAAATGATGTCCAAAACCAATTACATTTATATTGAATCGTGCTCAAAAAAAAAAAAAATACACTGAATTAACCAATTCACTAGATGAGTTTGATCAAAACCTTTATTTTGCAGGGGATTTCAAAATCTGGGTCTCGTTTTTCATCTTATTTTTCATTCAAGTTGCTCAAGAAAAGCACCATCTTATATCTTTCTGCTACTTCAACTAACCAATCCACTAAATCCTTCTCATGGTCACTTTTACATCTTCTTTTACTTTCTGATGTGATCTGCTTGTGGCCTTCTTTTATTCTCAATCTACAATAAATCAAAAACCCATACCGGAAATCATATAAATAATTAAAATTTATGTCCATTATAACCAAGATCCCAAAATTACAAATCAAAACCCCTAATTTTTAAAACTTCCAGATCATTGAAAAATTAGTAAATCAGGATCCCAAAATCTTGTAATCGGTAAAATCAATAACTCCTATCTAAAATTAAGAAATGAAATCAACAGAAACCACAAATAAATCAAGATCCCCAATCATTATTATTACCTCAATTCTGAAAATACTTCATCTACTAAATCTCCATTAGAAAGCAGCAACAGGAGCAACACTATGTTTAAATAAAAAAGTAGAAGAAGAATAAGAGAAACAACATCTCAAAAGAAAAAAACGAAGTTGAAGGAATCACTCCCTTTCACAGCAACAACAGCATCCGTTTTCACGGCAGTCTCAGAAGAAAAAGATGAGAAGTAGAAAGGGAGATTTAGTATCCATAGATGAAGAATTGAAGAGGTTGCTCTTCATTGAGAAAAAACCGAAGAAGAAAGAAAGATACAGAGTGAAAGAGTTTCTCACAGACTAGAAAATATTAGGGTTCCTAAACAAAATGGACGGATAAGATTAAAAATGATAAAGATCTAAGGGCCCTAATTAACCGGTTCTTTAAGTCCGGTTCCTGCCGGTACTAACCCCATAACCAGTTTCTGTACCGGTCTATTCCGGTTCCTAATTTTCATTCTCGGTCCCTGTACCGGTTACTCCGGTACCGGTCCGGTATTTTTGGTTCCAGGACGGTACAAGTCTTGTTGACCGGTTCTTGTGCAGCCTTACTTCGTACAGTCCCTAGTGTTTTCTCGGAATTTGCTCTGATACCAACTGTGACGGACCGAAAAATTACGCCTTTGGCGCGTTGCCCCGCAGGCCGTAACTTCTCTGATGCGCCATGATGAAGCTACGATCAAGGCCTTAAAGCTAGGAAAATGCACGCTCATTTGCCCCCGCAGGCATGCTCGGAGAGCATGATTTGGCAAACTTAGCTTCCACACCATCGCAACTTACCCTTATTCCGCAGAGGGTTTATCAAGAAAAAACAAACTTTCAAAACTTTCTTAATACGACAAAAACGGTCTTTTGAATCCCTAAACGATGGAATTTGGCTAAATTCTGGTGACCATGTGGATCCACATGTCTTGATCTTTGGGTCGTTTCCCATCAAAATAGACTCATGTTGAGCTAAATTACGACACTCGGGTTTTTAGCCTATGTCGAACGCCTTGATAGGAAGTATGAGCATCCAGTGAATAGGTTGCAACTTTCTTCACCAAGTATGGTCACAATCATCTCTTGCGTCGATAAACCGAGAAAGATGATATGAGAGGCCAGTATGTCGAAATCATCCCTCAATTAGATGATATGAGCGACAACGTGCTGGACCGGCAATGTTGCAACTCATTGCGGCTGCTTACGTACCCTTCCCTACTCTAAAGGGATCAAGCATAGACCGTAGTTCATCCATAAGGGACAAGAAACTTAAACGAACTCATTTGCAAAGCCGTAGCCAAGCAATAAGGGTAATGGCCTAGTCTGTATAGGTCGTTACGTCAAATGCACCCAAGTGTTGAATACTTGGTCTGCGGCGTGGCATAATGATGCTCATGATTAACACTCTCCAGTGATAAGGCTACACATCTATAAATGAGGCCTAAGCATCATTTATACTCTTTCGACTAAGCTATGAATCTTATTTGGTACATGGTCCGCATATGTACCTTCAATAAACTACCGCTCCATATATATGTTAACTTTACATTTTTACAACTTAGATTAGAGGAGAAAAAATCATTATCAACTCCCCAGGCCGTGATGGCTGCACCTTACCATCATGACCAACAGCGATGTACGACCGCGATGGATGTACATTCAATTCTGTCTCACAGGTCAGTTCTAATGTCCGGTCATGACGGATGAACATTTCCTGAGACAGGTCCCGTGAAGGGCCGTGATGGTTGTATTCCCGTCTTTGGCCTATAGGCCACTCCAATGTCCAGCCGTGATGGCTGTACATCTCTAAAGCTATCTAACTTGGTGCATGGTCTGTATATGCACCTTCAACCAAGTACCCCTCCCTATATATTTTAACCTAACATTTTTACGACTTTGATAAGGGGAGAAAAATCATTCATCAACTCCCACTTCTACTATTCATGGTCGTTTCCATATACCCGGCCATGATGGTTGTTGGTTGTCCGTTGCCAACCCGATGTCCAGCCATCCAGCCGTGTTGGCTGTCCGCTGCCAACCCGATGTCCAGCCGTGATGGCTGTCCGCTGCCAACCCGATGTCCAGCCGTGTTGGCTGTCCGCTGCCAACCCAATGTCCACCCATGTTCGCTGTCCGCTGCCAACCCGATGTCCATCCAAGTTGGCTAAACATTGTCAATGCATTGGCCAAGGGCCAATGTTCCTTTTCCTGCGCAACGGAAGCTTTGAATGAAGCTTAATCCCGGGCCATGGCGCATCTTTTAGCATGGGTCGTGCTAAAAACACGGGGTGTTACAGATCATATGGAGAAACTGTACTGACGTGAGAATTTTCGGAGGTAGATAAATCTCTTTTAATTCTTTCAATGAGATTTTCATAAGATTTTCTCATTCTAAGGACTTCCTTATGATTCATATCAGTGTGATTATCTGAAACAATAATCGGAAACTCCTGATTGTTTCTTTTGGCAGAGATTCTCTCTTTCCCTTTCTTCTGGAGTCGTTCTTCATCAAAACAAGGATTGTTTCGATAAGGATGAGGAGGAATCTTTTTCCAGAAGCGATTATCAACTCTTTCCTCTAATTCTTTTGAGTTGAACTTATCGGGTAGTAGTATAATCTGTCTTTCTACTGAGGAATTGTCTTTCAGTTTATTAAGACAAGAAACTTCCTTCAATATTTTTACCACCGTATGTTGAAGAAGTATAAGTTTCCTATCAAGTAACTAAAAATTGTATTCCTTAAGATCATTTTCACGGAATCGGTTCAAAGTTTCCTTTGTACAAGATTTCGTTTGATCATTAGTAGATCTGGAAGCTGGTTTTTCATTCTCTTCTGACTTGATGTAGTTAGGCACACTACCATCATCTTGATCTATTTCAGATGTGACTAAATCGGTTTTATCATAGTCTGTAAAAGTCGAGCAAGGACTTCTAGTTTCCTCAGCATCAGAAGAAATCACAACAACATCATTAGTCAGAGTCATAGGATGTGTCTCTTTAACAGTAATAGATTTACCAAGAGCTTCTAGTTTGACAGTGAGATCCATATTCTCTTTGGCCAGACAATTCAGTTGAATGTCTTTATCTCTAATCTCATGTTTAAGAAGATTTTTCGCTGTCTTTAATAACACCACTTTAGAAGACAAAGATTTTATAGCCTTTAGGAGTTTTACCAACTCTTTATGAGCATCTTCTTTTCCATCAGAGATGGACACAGATGTTTTCGCAACTCTTGGATCATGAGTGAACGAAGTAGTAACATCTTCAACTTTTGAGTATTAAAACTCTTGCATAACGTTAACTGAATCATACATAGATTCAATTTCTTATAGGTTGGATCGCACCAAACACAGATTGTTAGATCTTTTCGTGTTTTCCTGCTCTGATACCAATTGAAAAGGCAAGGGTACCCAAATATACCTCAAGCTAAAACTTTTCCTACCTATAAGTCCTTTCTCCGAAAGTGATTGTCTATGGACTGAGTCAAGACAATACAACTAATCGGTTCACACTTCGTGTGATCGTCTATGGATACGAGATCGAGATAATACAACAACAAAGTATGTTTACTTGATAAAAAGGTTCGGACTTAACCAAACACAATAGGATTTCTTATCAAGTAAATAGGAACTAACGTTTGTGTAATTTACTTTAATTATAATAAAATAATTATAATGCGGAAATATAAAGTAAATGACACATCAAGATTTTGTTAACGAGGAAACCACAAATGCAGAAAAACCCCGGGACCTTTTCCAGAATTGAATACTCTCAGGATTAAGCCGCTACACAAAATTAAACCTAACTTCGTATAGTTGAGACAAAACAACTAAACCTATAGTTCACCTAGTTCCGTCTGTATTCCCAGCCCTACAACTTATGAATAAGCCATGTACTTGGAACAATTCCTTTGGTTCGTATTCCAAACAGTAAAGGAACAACAAATCTATTTGGTATCAACTCTCTTCAACCAAGTGATGTGAGTTCGACAAAGGCTCTTCTGTTTATCTCAAATAAACTCCTTCGCCAGGTTCTTAGGTCTATTTTATTCTCAACTACCGAAGTAATTGTTAAGATTTTGAAATCAATACTTTTAATCACAAAGAATTGTATTGATGCTGATCTACACAACTAATCAATCCAATCTACCACAAGGATAAACTGATTATAGTTGGATCCTCTTATACCGAAACAAGTATTGTGCACACCAAAGATTATGAACCCCATATCAGAAATCTTCAATATCTTCTTTGTCTTCAAATCTTCTTAGATCTTCAATCAACACCTGCACACAACAACTTGAATCTGTTGTGATCAATCACACACAGAACGGAGTCTGTTAACAATGGATTATCACAAGATCATTTTTAGAACTAACAACAGTCTAAAGATCCCTGTCGAAACTTCGATCTAGTTTGAGTGAATCTTATATCAGAAGAGAAGATTCTCAAGCATAAACAAACTAGGTGCAATCAAAGTTAAACCACCGTTAGTCAATCAAATCAATCGAAAACACAAGATAAACCGCAATTATCTAGTTTCCCACTAATGGTACTCATAGAGCTTCTCCATACAAAGAAGACTTTAAACTGAGCGGTCGTAAGAGATTTCGCCTAATTAGGTTACTCTCCTCTCCGAATAGGCGGCTACACCAGTAACAACACAACCTAGGAAGTTTGTTGTCACGAAGGATTAGTTTGCTAGAAATGCAAACTTCAAGTATTTATATACAAGGAAGTTTGGTCACCAAGGAATTTCCAAAACCGAAAATATTCTCAAAGATATTCAATATATTCCAATTTCGGTTTCCATAATTCCTGGAAATGCTCTGTCCAAAATAATGACCGAAAATCTTTTTGGAAAATCTCAACTAGTAAATGCACATTACTAATTCTCGTTTTCCTAAAATAAAATTAAAAACCTTAAATAAAAGACTCTTAACTTATTTATGTTTTGATCTTGGGATTTTCTTCCTGTAGCTATTAAGGAATAACTTTGAACAATAAAAGATAAACATTACTGCACGTGTTCAAAGTATGCCGACATCCTTACTTTGTAAGTCCTCTTTCATACTTCCAACCTTGAAACCGATTTGCCACACTACCAAACAAGTTTAGAATTAGTTCATTTGACTTTCAAGAACTGTGCGATTGATCAAGAAACACTCAATCACAAATCATGGGTTTAACGGTTCTACCAAAACAAGTTTCGGTTCAACCTCCATGTGAGTACTGTGCATAGTCACACTAACTTTCCAAAATTCGACTAACTAGGTACTAGGATCGGTTCCCCACATATATATGGTATCTAACTTATATGTGTAGCACATGTCCATAGGATCGGTTTCCCTTTGCCTAAAAACGAGTTGCACATCTACATAGGGTCGGTTCCCCTTTCTGCTACAAACTTGCTGCACCTCATACAAGGATCGATTCCCCTTTGTGATGTGTTGCACCACTTCATAGGATCGGTTCCTCTTTACCCAGATTCGGTCAAACAAATCACAAACTCGATCATACCATCTTAGGTGATTACTTAAGATTGGTTTCACTAATAAAAGTCATACCAATACATAAGTCAGGCCTTTGTGAATAGTTTTACCAAGAACACAAACAAGTCGTGAGCGGTTATACTAAATCACACATATTGGATGTTGTTTATGGGTAAAAACTGTTTCTGCTGGTTTTGGTAAATTTGGGTGTGTGGATGAGAAACGAGTCTAAACCTAAAACAAATGCACTGCACGGGAGTACTTATAGATTCGAGAGATCAATCTATACAATCCTGGCCTAAACCAAGAAATCGCCTATCCAGTCTTGCTTCGGTCACAAAGTGAAGGAGAAGGTTTGGTCTTAGGGAGGGAAGCGAAGAAGGTGTTGAGACCAGAATGGTTAATTCTGAAGGTGTGACTATTTTATGACTTGTATCAGAATTTGGAACTGGCTTGCGGAATGAAAGCTATCAGTTCTTTGGTATTTTCTGGATACTGTGTTGTGGTTCTCACTAAAACTCATTGTTAATTTGATGAAAATAGGTAAAACCTATTTATACAAGTCATAAGTGAATACACCCTGGTCTCGTAGGAAGTGGGAGTGATTGAGTGATGGAAGAGTGGAGTAACGTGTAACTGCCAGAAACCACACCTCCACTATGAAGGAAGCGGGTTTGTTTACACCCACTACTTCTTTCCTCTACTAACTTCCATATTTTCCTGACACTTTTTTATGATAGACGTGTTGCACGCTGCACGTTGTAAACCGCCAGACCAATACCCTGATGAGCATCCCCCAGTTTGTGACATGTTTGATGTCTCGAATGCTTTCGTGAAAAACGTGTAACAGATTGCTACGTGTGGCAACTCAAAGTCAAGAGACTTGCCATAGGAAAATAGCATGTGATGCTATTAGGCTTGCCTTGGCTGGCCGCCTAAAACTTGCCACAGGCCTGTCAATTCCATGGCGAATTTGGACGGCTGAGATTGTAGCTTATGGGAAAGGATGACCATTGATTATGACCATATATTGTTGTATAGCAAAGTGGCGCCATTGGCATAGCGGCGCCTGGGGTAGCCATGGCATAACGGCATGCCAGTGGCATAGCCGTGGCAGCTGTTTTGGCATATTGGTGTTAGACCCAAATATGGCTCCGACAACATTGGCCCTGTTGCCACATCAAGCCCAATGCTCTGCGAAACGTTACTTAGCTTGGTTGGCATAGAAACTTTGCATAAATTAGGGTTTGGCCTTAATTAGAACGTGCGCTGCGGCACGGTGGCGTGGCTGACATAGTTAGCGCATGTCAGTGGCACGATGGTGCAAGTAGCGCCTAGCGTAGCCATGGCTGCTAGTTTTTGGCACATTGGTGTTAGACCCAAATGTGGCTCCGGGAACATTGGCCCTGTTGCCACATCAATCCCAATGCTCTGGGAAACGTTACTTGGATTGGTTGGCGTAGCAATTTTGGCTAAATTAGGGTTTGGCGTGCCAAAACCCTAATTAGTGCATACATCATGTGGCATGTGGCCGTGGCGCATCGATGTTTTTTGCAAATGGTGTCATAACCACGCCAAAGGAACCATAGCCATGCCATCATATGAAAACTACCACACGAGCAAGGATTGCCACAGGTGGCTATAATATGCCGTCTTTATTAGGGCTTCCTGGGTCCCGCACGGCTCGTGGCATGTTGTGGGTCCCGAAGTGGCATAATTGGTACCACGACTCGAAATTAGGGTTTCGACCATGCAAGGTCGTGTTTCTGGTTAGGATAACCACATTGAAGTCTGTTATGGCGTTGGCCACGAACAAAAGATGGGTTGGCACGTAAGTGCATTATTTATGGTATTTTGCCACGTTCGGCATGCTTATGTGGCAAAGTGGCACGTCCGGCACGTTGCGCATGCACGTTTGTCATGCCAGTTAGCGCGTTGGCGCAACTTTGGAAAGCCAATTTGGTATTGGCGCAATTTTGCCTCTCTTTTTTTAATACTGTGGCAGGTTTAGAGCAACCAGATTGGTCGAAAAGAGAGGGCCGGCCAAACGCGGGCGTGGCTACACTTCTGGTGTGGGTGAGACAAGTTTAAAGAGACCTGATTGGTTGATGGGAAATAGGGCCGGCAATTATGGGCCCAGCCACAACTTATGTGCGTATGGTGGGTTTAAGGCAACCTGATTGGTCGAGGGAAATAGGGCCGGTTTAGGCAACATGGGGCGTGGCCAATGGCAAATGGCGCCGGCTGGCCTAAGGCATGTCCACGCCTCCCTTTGCTGGTGCTCCTATTCTGCGACTCCTTTATTTTTTGTTTTCTGATTCTGGGTAAGATTTTGCACCTGCTAATCCATGGCGGATTAATTACCTAGTTTGCCTAGGCTTAATTTTGACAGGCAAGGTCTGATATACTGCGCAAGGCGCAAAACCCTAATTTTTGCAAATTAATCAGGATAATATCTGAATCTTGCGAATTATCACAAAATTGAATGAATTCACAGAGTTCTTTAAGTTCATTCCCAGAGAGCTATATGCTTTCTGATTGAATACTTTATGCAAAGACCTTATCCTTGATACTTGGAAATTCGTGCTACTCTGCTGCGAATGAACACAAATTGTCATGCCATATCAACATTAAGGATTCAGCCGGGGAACATAGCACATAAGGCATTCAAAGAAACTTATATTTACTGAATAATACATGCAAGGTGCCAAAATTTACAGAATATCAGGGGTTGTTGCTACATGCACCATTCTGGACAAATTTTAATGAGAAAATATTGAGTTGCTCAATAAATGCGCCAGTGAAGAGGTTGAACACTCATCACTTTTACATGGCTATGTTTCCTTGCAGAGTGACAACACATTAAATGCAGGATTTTACAAATTTAGCCCTGAACTAAAAGCCACCATCAACATTCAGTCCTCTGCTTAACTCGTAACAGTGGCAGTGTTGCGGGGTAAGCATGAGATGGTGACAGACAGGGATGAAACCAAAAGGCACAACATGTGGAAACTTCCATGGAGAGTTCAACTGATCTTGGTAAGTGATAGACGCATTTATGTGTCTAATTTGTCCTCAATGTGTCGTATTGTTAGTACTCGATTTTGTACTTATTATGGTGTTTTATGTGTTTGTACGTATTTTTGGGAAATAATCATCTTTGAAAAATTCGGCTCAAAAAATCACTCGGAGCGCCCCCGGAGGACATTTGTTAAGCGGACTCCAAGTTTGGATAAGGGGAACCATGGTTATGTATAACCCAAATTCATTCTCAGCACCCATGGCTATGTGTAGCCCAAATTTGTCTTTAGCACCCATCTTCATCGTTTGAAAATGAATTTTGGCGGGAAAATATGACAGACACAGGCAGATGTTGAAATCGATATTTAGGGGTGTTATAGAGAGATTCAATGGCTGAGATTCATTGAGATATCTTGATTTGACGTAACAGGCGTGGTATGATTGTATGTTTCGATTAAAATTGGCTAGATAATCCAAGAGTTATTTCACGGATTGCAGTAAGGGAGAGTTATTTCACGGGATTGCATGAGTCTGAACGATTTCTGAGCATGTTTGTTGACTCGAGCAACAGTTTGGAGCGTGTCAGAGATAAATAAGGAGAGTATGCAGCTGTAAGGCGCGTGAAGAGGTGAAAAAAGAAAAAAATATCTCGTATCTTGCATGGAGAATAATCATAAATATTTTGCAATTACTCGAGAGTTTTGGAGTTCCTGCGGGTATAAATATGTTTCTGGGGACTCAGAGAAGGGACAGAGAGTTTGGGAGAGGAATAGAGCACCACAGAGTTGAAAAGTCAAGCTGCAGAAACTCCATTTCTGCTGCTGCAAAGCTGAAGAACACGAATAACAGACTTACCAGGACAGTCATTTTCCAACAGTGACAACGACACTTAGCCGTGGGTCGTATAGCTACAGTGACAGCGACACAAGGATGACAGACTTATTTGCTACAACGTTTGCGACACAGAGCCATGGGTCTTAGAGCAACAGTAACAGTCACATCCTCTGTATCGTTTTTTTTTTTTGGTTTGTAACAAATATAATTGTTACAAACCCGATTTTTATTATAATTCTCCCATTTTCATCATTTGTAAACACCCTTTGAGCAATAATAATGATTTTTGAGCGTGTTTCCAACATGATGAGCGGCTAATTCTCCCACAACCAAGGCACTGAGGAAGCTATTTATGCACGAATAATTGGTAACTATTTTATTTTCTCTAATATTTAATTATAATTCACTCAATCACTGTATTTGCAGAGTTTTAAATTGTTTGCGTAATTTTCCTAATCAGTTGTGATTCAATTAGATAGGTTATGCTTTGTTTAGATAATTTATGTTTAAGGGATACAATTGATGTTTGAGAATTTGCTTGATTATTAGTGAGTTAAGATATAAAGGACTTAAAAGATAATTAGAGTTTTGGGTTATTTACCATCATTAATTCATGTGTAATAGTGGAATCAGTGTCTTGGTTATTTTCTCATATCTTGAAGTTAATTTTGTAATAAGTTTTCTTTATTTTTAAGTTTTATAAGTCTAAAAATTCATTGCTTTCACAAGCCTCAACGAACCTTATTACTACAACTCAATTGAAAAACACATCAATTTTTGGCGCCGCCGACGCGGGCTTGTCTTTAGGCTAGAGTTTTTAGGTTTTTATTTGTTTTTATTTTATTTGTTCTTCTTTACGTTTTTGGGTTTTTGTCTTTTCCTATAGATTTTGGAATTTGGAGCGAAAGAAAATTTTTCCAAAGCTTTGGTGAATACTTAAAAACTTGGAGCAAAAGACAAAGCAAAGGAGCGAAAGAAGAAATTTTTTTTGTTTTTATTAAATAAGAGAGAAAAAAAAAGAGAGACATTTTTTTTTTAGACTTTCCTTTTCTTTTGGACTTGGATATTTGGACATTCTTTTATTTTTAAACCCTACGGAAGGGTAGTATTAAATATTAAACTGTTTGCAGAGAAGGACGGTGATTACGATATCACCTCGGCCCCTCGGGTTCGTACACGACATTGGAGTTGTGGCCCAAGTCGACTTCAGCGGTTCATCCCCCGTCTGGAACGGGAAGTAAGTTTGTCAAAACACTCGCGAATCCCATGTCAGCGAGTTACTGTATTCCTTCGTTTGTATATATGTTGAGGACTTGAAAACGACTGCTTTAATTTCCTAGTAAAGGGCAAGAACTATCCATACAAGATAAGGGTTCGGATTTCATCACCGTTCTCTTCTTGCCCGCCTTAGGAAAACAAAACCAAACACGAACCTAAACTTAAAATTTGGAATAGAACGAGACCTATAGGGTAACGATCTTAATAGGAAAGTCGTTCGAAAAATATTAGTTACTCTTTTGAGCATACTTCGAAGTTCATGATGGTTTCTGTGAGTTGAATGCGTGACTGCGCCGCCTTGTAATGCGGTGAGGCCTAGGGTATCAAAGCTCCACACAGCTTCCCTCGCCTTTATTCAACTTAATTTAACTCGGATTGATTCCAGAGGGGTTTGCTTAAATTGTATAGAATTCTCTTTTGAAGGATTAGAAGCTGGTCTAGAAACAATCTAAGTGGAGCCATCATGCTTTTTGTTTGCTAGAAATCAGTAGGTTTGTTGTGGTGAAGTCAGCCTTGTTTGTGTTTGCATAAAACTTCCCTTCCTTTCAGGGCTTTTCTTTTTCTTTTGTTTTTCTAGTGTATGCCCGAGGTTATCAGAGAGCGGGCTTGGAAAAGAAACACTCTAGGTCGTTTGATTAGTGATAAACCTAGTAGTTATTCTTGTGAAGGCGGGGAGCTCGAAGACTCTTCTTTTGAGAGCCCCGTTTTTGGAAACTTCAGTTTTGAAAATCTGTCTCTTCGTGAGGAAGGTACCCCTAGTACTTCAGTTGTGCCAGCGATGGCAACTTTGAAAGATTACATGTTCCCAACTAGGACCAACCGAGCTTCGTGCATTAAATTGCCAGCCATACGGCTAATTTCGAGATAAAACCTAGTATTCTTCAGATGATCCCTATGTTCTTAGGAAAAGATGATGAGAACCCTTATTTTCATATTAGGGACTTTGAGGAAATCTGTGGGACAGTTAGAATAAAAGACCTCACTGATGAAGTTTTGAAACTTAAGATGTTTCCCTTTTCCTTGAGAGATAAAGCCAAGACCTGGCTGAACAACCTACCCTGATCCATTGAAACATGGCAGGAACTTGTTGCTGCTTTCTATATGAAATTCTACCCTAAGCATAAAACTGCAGCTGTTAGGCAGAAAATTAGTGCTAGTGTGCAACAAGAGGGAGAGTCTCTTTATAGGTTTTTAGAGAGATTCAATGATCTCCTATCCCAGTGTCCTCACCATGGATTTGATAAGATGAAACTTGTTGAGATTATTTATAATGGTTTAGACTATTCGACCAAAGCCATGGTCGAGTCTATGTGCGCGGTGAGTTCACCAGTAAAAATGTTGATGATGCTTTTACCTTCTTAGGAGCTATTGCTGAAAAATCCCAACAGTGGGAGTCTTGTGTTGAACCCCCTAAAAGACTCTTGGTCAATAGAAGTAGCACCAATGTGGTAGATACAAGCTTCGAGTCAGATGCTAAGTTTGCTGCTTTGTCTAGAAGGTTAGAAGCTTTGGAATTGAATCAGCCTAAATATAGGTCTCTTGTTGAACCTGATGATAGGATTAGAGCCGCTCAAGTCTCTAGTTGTGGAGTAGAGCCCAATAACTCGTTTTGGGAAGGTCATGTTAGTGAAGAACAAGCCCATGCTGTCTATAACAACGCTAGGTTTGAGAACCGTCAGAAGTTTGACCCATACTCAGAAACCTACAACCCTGGTTGGAGAAACCATCCTAATTTTTCTTGGTCTAAGGGCCAGAATCAAGGTCAGTCTAGTAATTCTCAGCCTCCCCCAGGTTTTGGTTATGCTAAGAACTCTTCAGGTCAACCCCAGTTTCAGAACCCTTCGGATAAAAAGATCACAAGTTTAGAAGACACTCTAGCCTCGTTTATTAAAAACTCTGATAAGATCAACCTAATGGTTGCTCAAGGGATAGAAGAAAGTAAAAATATAGGTTATGCTAACTCCCAAGCTATTTCTGAGTTAAAAAACCAGGTTAGTCAGATAAATGAATCTTTGAGGGAAAAAGGTAAGTTTCCTAGTCAAACTCAACCCAATCCTAAAGCAGAGAAATCGTACAATCATGTGAACTCTATTACAACCCTTAGGAGTGGAAAGAAAGTTGACAATAAGGTTGCCATGCCTGATAGTGAACATGTTGTAGTTCACCCTTCTGAGCCAGAAAATGAGGAGACTGATAGAGTCTCTAAAGAGACCAATGAGGGTCCTGCTGAGCCCGCTTTGTTCCCAGAGCCCCGTTTCCCCAGCTGCTAGTTCCAACTAAGAGCGAGTCGAACTTTAATGATATATTGGAGGTTTTTAAGCAGGTTACTATCAACCTACCATTGTTGGATGCGATTAAGCAGATTCCCGCTTATGCTAAGTTTCTTAAGGACTTGTGTACGAAAGCGTAAGCTTAGTGTCCAAAAGAAAGCCTTCCTAGCTAGTCACGTGAGTTCCATTATTCAGAATACCACTACTCCTAAGTATAAAGACCCAGGGTCCCCTACCATTTCTTGCACAATAGGTAAATACCGTGTTGAGAAAGCTTTGCTTGACTTAGGAGCCAGTGTGAATTTACTTCCATACCATGTGTACCTCAAGCTAGGACTTGGTGATATGAAACCTACCCAGATGACACTTCAGTTAGCTGATAGGTCCGTTAAAATTCCTCGTGGTGTGATCGAGGATGTTCTTATTGAGGTCGACAAGTTTATTTATCCAGTGGATTTTGTTATCCTAGATACCCAACCTGTCCCTGACCCAGAGAACCAGATACCAGTGATTTTAGGTCGCCCATTTCAGCAACATCCAATGCGATCATTAGTTGTCGAACTGGTATTATGAATTTGTCTTTTGGTAATATGACTATTGAGCTGAACGTCTTTCATATTAGTAAGCTACCCTCTGAACTAGATGACTCGAGCATAGAAGAGGTAAACATGATAGGAACATTAGTCGAGGAGTCATTACCAAACACTTTGTTAGAAGATCCGTTAGAGAAATGCCTAGCTCACTTTGGGATTGATTTCGATGATGATAATGTGATTAATGAGGTGAATGCTTTGTTAGATTCAACCCTTTTGTTAGACACTAGTAACGGATGAAAACCTAAGTTCGAACCACTACCAGTTTCTAAGTCTACCCTAGTTCCTTCGTTAAAAGAGCTCCTAAGTTGGACCTAAAACCATTTCCAGATACCCTGAAGTATGTGTTTTTAGGCCCGTCTGAGACTTTACCTGTGATTGTTGCTTCCGACTTGGATAGTGATCAGGAAAGTAGGCTAGTGACCGTCCTTCAAAACAACAAGAAAGCTTTAGGGTGGACCATAACAGACATTAAGGGTATAAGTCCTACTGTTTGTATGCATCAGATTTATTTAGAGGAAGATACCAAACCATCTAGGGAGATGCAACGAAGACTAAACCCTAATATGAAAGAAGTAGTTCGAACCGAGGTTCTTAAGCTGTTAGATGCAGACATTATCTACCCCATTTCAGACAGTAAGTGGGTCAGCCCCGTTCAGGTTGTTCCGAAGAAATTCGGTATTACTGTAGTCCAGAATGATAACAATGAGTTAATCCCGACCCGAGTGACCACGGGTTGGCGTGTTTGTATTGACTATAGGAAATTGAACAAGGTTACTAGGAAGGACCACTTTCCCCTTCCCTTTATCGACCAAATGCTAGAGAGATTAGCTGTACATAGTCATTATTGTTTTCTAGATGGCTACTCAGGCTACAATCAGATCGTTATTGCCCCAGAAGACCAAGAAAAAACTACTTTTACCTGTCCCTTTGGTACCTTTGCGTATAGACGCATGCCTTTCGGGCTATGTAACGCCCCTGCGACTTTTCAGCGTTGCATGATGAGCATATTTTCCGATATGGTAGAAAAGTTTTTAGAGGTCTTTATGGATGATTTTTCAGTGTTTGGTTCGTCTTTCGATGAGTGCTTGCATCATTTGTCACTGTGTTGACTAGGTGTAAGGAAAAGAATTTAGTGTTTAATTGGGAGAAATGTCACTTCATGGTTCGTTCAGGAATTGTTTTAGGGAATATCGTATCTTCTAAGGGTATAGAGGTAGATAAACCCAAAGTTGACCTTATTAAGACTTTACAGGTCCCAAAAACCGTAAGAGATATTAGGTCATTCTTAGGGCATGCAGGTTTTTATTGTCGATTCATTAAGGATTTTAGCCTAATTTTTAGACCTCTTTGCAATTTGCTTGCAAAAGATGTTAAGTTGGTCTTTGATGATGCTTGTTTAGAGGCTCTTGAGAATCTTAAGAATTAACTCACTACCGCCGCCATAGTCTAGGCACCCAACTGGAACCTACCCTTTGAGATCATGTGTGATGCTTCAGATTATGCTATTGGTGTTGTGCTAGGTCAGCGTGAAAACAAATTACTTCATGTGATTTACTATGCTAGCAAAACTCTGAATGATGCCCAGTTAAACTATACCACTACCGAGAAGGAACTGTTAGCCATTGTGTTTGCCTTAGACAAGTTTAGATCCTATCTCTTAGGTTCTAAGATCGTCATATATACTGATCATGCCGCTTTGAAATATCTTCTGTCTAAGAAGGATACAAAACCTAGATTGATTAGGTGGATCCTTTTGTTGCAAGGGTTTTCTCCAGACATTAGAGACAAAAAGGGTGCCGAAAATGTTGTAGCAGACCACTTGTCTAGGCTAGTTGTTAGTTCTCCCGATGATTCCCTTCCTATAAGGGATAGCTTTCCTGATGAACAATTGTTCTTTGTTACCCAACTACCTTGGTATGCGAATATAGTGAACTATCTTGTTACTGGTCGAATGCCCCAACATTGGGGTAAACAAGATCGTTCTAGGTTTTTAGCCGAGGTCAAGCACTTCTTTTGGGATGATCCTTATTTGTTTAAGTATTTTCCATACCAGATTATTAGGAGATGTATACCTGAGAGTGACCAGTCCAGTATTATTTCCTTTTGTCATGATCATGCTTGTGGGGGTCACTTAAGTGCTAAGAAGACTGCTGCTAAGATATTGCAGTGTGGATTCTATTGGCCTTCGTTGTTTAAAGACTCCCATAGTTATTGTGTTACTTGTGAACGTTGCCAGAAATTAGGAACCATTTCCCATAGGAACATGATGCCCTTGAACCCGATTCTAATTGTTGAGGTCTTTGATGTGTGGGGTATTGACTTTATGGGTCCGTTTCCTAATTCTTTTGGTAACCTATACATCCTTGTTGCTATAGACTATGTCTCTAAGTGGATTGAGGCGGTTGCGTGTAAAACCAACGACCATAGGGTTGTGATTGAGTTCTTGAAAAATAACATACTTACACGTTTTGGTACACCGCGAGCTATAATTAGTGATGGAGGGTCGCACTTTTGTAATGGGCCTTTTAGGCTTATGATGAAGAAATATGGTATTACACATAAGGTAGCTACCCCATATCATCCTCAGACTAGTGGTCAGGTTGAGGTTTCCAATAGGGAGATAAAACGTATATTAGAGAAAACAGTTAATCCTAATTGGAAAGACTGGTCGTCTATGCTTATTGATGCCTTATGGGCTTACCGTACTGCGTTTAAGACCCCCATTGGAATGTCGCCTTATCAGCTTGTGTATGGCAAGGCATGTCATTTACCTGTTGAGTTAGAACGTAGAGCTTATTGGGCTGTTAAGCAGCTAAATTTTTCACTTGACAAGGAAGGAGCCCATAGGAAACTCCGGCTCAATGAGTTGGACGAGATTCGTATAGACGCTTACGATAGTGCGAAGGAGTATAAGAACAAAATGAAACTTGTGCATGATAGAAATATTTTACGGAAGTCATTTTCTCCAGGTCAAAAAGTTCTTCTATATGATACTCGCTTGCATCTTTTCCCTGGGAAATTACGTTCTCGGTGGACGGGTCCTTTTATTGTTCGCACTGTCTTTCCTCATGGAGCTGTTGAAATTGAGACACCGGATGGTATTAGTTCTTCGAAGGTTAACGGTCAGAGATTGAAACCATTTTTAGAGCCCTTTCCTACATGTGATGTTGAGGAGGTCCCTCTGGAGGACCCTGTTTACCCTTGATTGACCATCGAGGCGATTGTATGTTGTATATTAGATTTTGATTTTTCTCTTCACCCAGGTACTATCTTTCCGACTTCTCTCTTTACTGATTCCTCGTGTTACTTTACTTTTTGGTATTGCTCTTTCATTAGAAACATTGAGGACAATGTTAGATTTAAGTTTGGGGGTGGGGAAGAAACTTTTTAGCTTTTAGTTGCAATAAATAAACTCCAGAGCCTAGAAATTTATGCTTATTAAGGTTGGCACTAACCAATCTAAGTGGATGGGAACATCTTGGTTGTAGGAGTTGAGGAACAAATCTGATGAGATGGAAACATCTAAAGAGTCTATTCATAAAAGCACAGAGCTCGGGTATTAGAATTAAAAAAAAACATGGTAGTTTCGCCATATCTGGTTGAATCCTAATCCTTTTGTTTTTATTTTTTAAGTGATTTGGTGGGGCACACTATTCAAGTTGTTACCTTTGCTAGGGTGAAATAGGGTGATTGAGATACCAAAAAAAAAAGAGAGAATTAACAGGCGTGGTATGATTGTCTGTTTCGATTAAAATTGGCTAGATAATCCAAGAGATGAAAACATGGAAGTACGTGCATGGGAGAGTTATTTCACGGGATTGCATGAGTCTGAACGATTTCTGAGCATGTTTGTTGACTCGAGCAACAATTTGGAGCGTGTCAGAGATAAATAAGGAGAGTGTGCAGCTGTAAGGCGCGTGAAGAGGTGAAAAAAGAAAAAAATATCCTGTATCTTGCATGGAGAATAATCATAAATATTTTGCAATTACTCGAGATATTTGGAGTTCCTGCGGGTATAAATATGTTTCTAGGGACTCAGAGAAGGTACGGAGAGTTTGGGAGAGGAATAGAGCACCACAGAGTTGAAAAATCAAGCTGCAGAAACTCCATTTCTGCTGCTGCAAAGCTGAAGAACACGAAGAACAGACTTACCAGGACAGTCGTTTTACAACAGTGACAACGACACTTAGCCGTGGGTCGTATAGCTACAGTGACATCGACACAAGGACGACAGACTTATTTGCTACAGCGTTTGCGACACAGAGCCATGGGTCTTAGAGCAACAGTAACAGTCACATCCTCTGTATCGTTTTTTTTTTGGTTTGTAACAAATATAATTGTTACAAACCCGATTTTTATTATAATTCTCCCATTTTCATCATTTGTAAACACCCTTTGAGCAATAATAATGATTTTTGAGCGTGTTTCCAACATGATGAGCGGCTAATTCTCTCACAACAAAGGCAATGAGGAAGCTATTTATGCATGAATAATTGGTAACTATTTTATTTTCTCTAATATTTAATTATAATTCACTCAATCACTGCTTTTGTAGAGTTATAAATTGTTTGCGTAATTTTCCTAATCAGTTGTGATTCAATTAGATAGGTTATGATTTGTTTAGATAATCTATGCTTAAGGGATACAATTGATGTTTGAGAATTTGCTTGATTATTAGTGAGTTAAGATATAAAGGACTTAAAAGATAATTAGAGTTTTGGATTATTTACCATCATTAATTCATGTGTAATAGTGGAATCAGTGTCTTGGTTATTTTCTCATATCTTGAAGTCAATTTTGTAATAAGTTTTCTTTATTTTTAAGTTTTATAAGTTTAAAAATTCATTGCTTTCACAAGCCTCAACGAACCTTATTACTACAACTCAATTGAAAAACACATTAGTAAGAGGCACGAGTGGTCCATGGTCCTTGCGTTGACGGATTGGAACATTAGCGCGCTCCTGGCTTGGCTATGGTGCTTATGGTATGGAGCACAGTGTTGGCTTGGTCGTGAGGATTGGCGTGGAGCGCTTGGCATGGCGACTTTGGCCACGGAACGATGCAGGTTGAGTGCCTGATGTGCTGGCGCGCTGCTGGTTCGGCTACAGAACGTTGGCGCTGATTTGGGCGTGTTTGAATCCAAAACGGATTCCTTTTTTCACCCAAAATCTTAAGGCGCCGTACATATAAAAGGCATCACACATCCTCTTATTCTTGCTTCGTTAGCTTTGTTCTTGCGGTGATGAACTTCTTTTCCGTCAGCATCCAAGGTGAGTCAACTATCCCAGATAGATAAGTGTCTAATCAGCTGATATCCCGTATCTAGAGCCTTCATGTACGGCAGGCAAAGAGTTTTCCTTTTCTGGGTTTTATTAGTTTGCGTAATATAAGAGAGCACCTCGAGCTTATCGTTTCACATCGATCACCACAGGATTGCGTTATCTCCTTTTAGGTATTGTTTCATATCCTTTTTGCACTTTTCTTTTTGTCCTGTTTACTGCGTAGGTTGTTGATGTAGACATAATGATTCTCTGCAGTTCATGATGGGAACTTCTGGTGATGATCATTCTTCCAATTCCTCGGGGAAAAGATTTGAAGTTGACAAACCCAGGGTCTTTGCGTCTGAGGAGATATTAAACAAAATTGATTCTTTGTTTCGTGAGGCTGGTCGGGCCATACAGGGTATGTATCTCACTCATCTACGTATTGTTCGAGGGCGTAATCAAGCTTTCATGGCTTCGGTTGACATGGAGGAGAAGTGGAGACATGACGAAGCGTCTCAGCGCATTGATTCTCGGTGTGGTAAAGCATCTCAGCATCCCAGTGCTAGGGATGAAAGGTTCGCTGCTCGACTGAAGCGGCGAAGGATCGAGCCTAATGAACCTTCAGGCGAGAGTAAGTTTAATTATCCTGTTCATAACGGTATCGTAATCCTAGACTCTGATGTTGATGAACCGAAGTATCCTCAAGAGGCTGTTGGAACAGTTGCTAAGAAGGATGTCGGCGCGGCTCAGGATGTCGAAACTATTGTTGGAGAGGCTGAAACGACCGTCGAGGGTGCTATTGAAGCGGCTATTGGAGAGGGCGCTGAGGAAAGCTTCGGGGATGGCGCTGAAATAGGATCTGGCTTTGGAGATGGCGCTGGAACATGCTTTGGAGATGGTGTCAAGGCTGCTACTGAAACTGCTTCTAGAGAGGATGCTAAAGCCTATGTTGAAACGACTTCTGGAGGGGATGCCTGCTGTTGAATAGGGTGTTGGAGAAGGTGCTTGGGAAAACTCTAGTGGAGGCGCCGCTGACATTGGCGTTGATAGTGACAACTAGCTTTCCATTTCATTATTCCCTTCTTTAGAAGAACAATCTTTTCGTAGCTTGTAGATGTTTTGATACTTCAGTTTTTTTTTTTTTTGTCCATGTGATTGAAGCCATGCTTCACCGAGTAATATTCTTTCATTTATGCTGCTTTGATAACTTCATATATTTGATCGAATGAATAAAATCTCCCCAAAGAATCCTAAAACTCCTTTCTGCGAAAAAACAAGTTCTTCCATTCTCCCAGAGCGATTCAGCGGATGGAAAGTCAAAACGCATAAATAGCACAGAAATGATGCTAGCCGGTGCGTCACGGCTACTTCCACAATAAAACCTCTGTATGTCGTTGGCAACCGTAACTCAAAACAGGAGAAACAGCAGCAATAGTTAAGGGTTTGACAACCTTTAATCAGAATTTCCTTTCCAAACTACACAGGATGTTTGTAGCATGCCGCCTGAATATATAGAAGTGTGAGCCGCCACAAGCCGAGAAACACGTCGCGAGAAGTAGAGAAACCTCGTCGGGCGAAAGTTGAAGACGGATATTCTTATACCGCCACTTGTTGATCTTCTTCCTTGCATATTCTCCTCTTAAGTACTTTTGAATGAGATATTTCTTGTAGGGTTTGATTTTTTCTGGTTTAGAATTGATGGGTAATGGCTTTGTGAGGGTTTGAACTTACTTGGTGCTTTTCCCTTTGAGATTCAGGAAAACTTATTTTCTGAAAAACAGATACCTTTAATTAAAATCGAAAACCTAATTATGAATGCAAGTAGTGCAATCATTTTGGAGGAATTACAAATATTGCATGAAAGGAAAAATTGCTGACGGAAATACTAAGAAGAATTTTGAGGCAAGAGGTGGCGTCACTTTTTATACTTTGAAGGGTTTGAGCCACCGGGCATGTATTACTACGCCTTCTAACTTGTCCGTGTTAATGAGCTTGCAGTAGCCTCCCAAAATAACTTCTGCTACTAGGTATGATTCATCTGTGGAGTCGGATGAAGGAGGCTGAGCGACAACTTTCACTACCATGTCTCCAACTTGGAATGGGTTTTGATGTTGCGCCGCTATTTGATTCTTGGATCCATTATTATTGACTAAGACAACTTCCAAACTTTTTATGAAACACTTGAAGGGGTCGGCATCCCATTCACATCTTCCAATGATGCCCGGGTTGATAATTGGATTTAGTTCCCAGGCCTGGGTAGGAGGAGAAGTGACTGGTTGTAGAAAGGGTTGTTCGATGAGACTTACTTGTGTCTGAAATCTGCGTATGTACGTCGATGGGCTCTCTCCAGGCAGCTGGGTTACATTGGAAAGTTCTAGATACGGCAGCATGTAGTCCTCAGGGTCGGACGGCTTGTTGGAAATTCTTTCAGGTACAGACACCGGCAGAGGACATACTCCTAATTTTGCTTTGTTATTATGCACCCACGAGCGCCCCAGAATCATGTCATAATTTTGGCATTCTTTGAAAGTGTGGAATTTGTCGTGTGTTAAAGCATCTCCCACCTTGATTTCGAGATTGATGTAGCCGTAAGCACTCATTGCTTCTCCTTCTGGGTTTTTGACCACAATTGGCGAGTGAGTAGCGTCTTGCTTTGAAACCCCCGCAGATCTCAAAGTCTTGACAGTAACAATGTTGAATTCAGAGGCCGTGTCGATTAGTGCACTACCGAACTCGACATCCTTCAGGTGAGCAGTGGTCAACAGTCCCTAGTTGCACTTTCCAACGGTATTTCCTGAGAGAGGTTGGGATTTGGGAGCAGCTTCTTCAACAGAAAAGAGTCGTATGCCAGACACGACGCGGTTGAGGGCTGTAAATATATCTTGACGATGCGCTTTGGAGAAATAGAGGATTTCACATGCACGCTGCATCATGGACTGCACTGTCTTGTGGACAAAGTCCCCAGAAAGCATACAGCTCCTGACTGGAAGGGGATCTCTGTGAACTCCCTCATTACCTAGCTGAAGTTCTCCCACCTCCACCTTCTCCTTGAATATATGTTTCAATCAATTGCATTCATTGGTCGGGTGATGGACGAACCTGTGGTAGCGGTAATACTTGGGATTTTCCATTTCTTCTTCAGTTGGCGGACGCCTGATAGGTGGTATCTTGATGGCATCATCTTGAATCCATGCTTCCAGAAGTTCATTACCTCCTCGATTGGGAAAGGGAAATCCAGGGCAGCTTTTCCGGCTTCTTGGTGTTGCACAGGAGCTTTAGTCGCGGCTTTTCGTGGTGGAGTCGCCTGATGTGTTGGTGTTGCACGCTTGGGTGGTTGTTCTGCTGCAGGAGCTTTCCTTTTTCCTCCTTCACCCACCACGCTTACATAAGGGCCAATGTTAAATTGCTTGTTGACGAGGCGTCTGTTTCCTCGAGTTTCACGTGCGTCTTCACTCTTGGTCGTCCTGGTTCTTTGTAACAATGCTGGTGTTGTTGTGGCCGACCGCTTAGCGGCTTCATGAAGTTCAGAGAATGTCTGGAAGCGTAGATTCTCCAATAGGGCGCGGTAAATGGGAACCATGCCATTGATGCAGGACTCCACCAATTGTTGCTCAGTCACGTTTGGGTCGTGACAATTCAGTGCCTGAATTCTGAATCTTTTGACGTAATCATTTGGATGTTCATTGTTTCGCTAGAACAACCTTCCTAAGTCTGAAAAGGTGATTTGCTCAGACACAAAGAAATACTTCTTGTAGAAAGCTGCAACCATCTCACACCAGTTGGATATGCTGTTTGGTGTAATGTTGTTGTACAGGTGTACGCTCTTCCAGTAAGTGACTTTGAAAATTCTTTCAGGCGGAGGACATGATTGTATTCGTGCTCACCCAAGGATTCTAAAAATCGAGAGATATGTTCACGTGCATTATCAGTGCCGTCGTAAAGGGAGAACTGAGGAGAAGAATATCCCCTCTGAAGAGGAACTCTTTTCACATCAGTAGGATACGGAGGTTGATGCTGGTGCATGTCCACCGGGTTTTCTCTGTCTCGATTTCGGAGAAGTCGTTCCAAATCTTCACGTGTGACGAAATTGGATGGCTGATTCCTCTCCAATGGACAGGCCTCTTCATCTACAAGGGTATGCCCTACTGAGGTACTGGTGCCAGGGGTATTAAAAATTCTCCTCATTGGCTCTGGTCGGCGTGGTTCCCGCGGTAACCACTCCGTTAATGTCTTGAGGAAAGTAAGAACCTCCTTCTGAGTCGAAACCATGTCCGTCTGAGCCTTAGAAAGAACTTCCTGTCTTTTCATCAAATCAGCAATGGTGAGAGAGGGTTGGCCTCCTCTGGTTCCTCTAGTCTCTCGTCCCGATGGTAAAGTGACGGCGGCTCTGGTGACAACTGGGGGAGTCACGCTTGAAGAAATATTGGGGGTGGAGGCAGTGGCTCTGTCCCTGGTGATCGGAGGTGTAACGCCTGAGGGAATGCTTCCTGTGTCGCTGGTGCTGATCATGCTGACAGGTGGTACATTGATGCCACTGGAAGGGACGTTGATACCAAGGATGTTTTCAGTGCTGGTGGCATCAGGGCTTGTTGCTGATCCGGATCTGATCTCTACCATCTTGAAATTGGGATTGAAAAAATGAAATTGAAAATTGGAAATTTTGCAACCGAGAGATTAATCTCCCACTGTGGTCGCCAGTTGTTTCTGAGTAAAAACTGTTTCTGCTGGTTTTGGTAAATTTGGGTGTGTGGATGAGAAACGAGTTTAAACCTAAAACAAATGCACTGCACGGGAGTACTTATAGATTCGAGAGATCAATCTGTACAATCCTGGCCTAAAGCAAGAAATGGCCGTTCCAGTCTTGCTTCGGTCACAAAGTGAAGGAGAAGGATTGGTCTTACGGAGGGAAGCGAAGAAGGTGTTGAGACCAGAATGGTTAATTCTGAAGGTTTGATTATTTTATGACTTGTATCAAAATTTAGAACTGGCTTGCGGAATGAAAGCCATCAGTTCTTTGGTATTTTTCTGGATACTGTGTTGTTGTTCTCACCAAAACTCGTTGCTTGATAGAAATAGGTAAAACCTATTTATACAAGTCATAATTGAATACACCCTGGTCTAGGAGGAAGTGAGAGTGATTGAGTGATGGAAGAGTGGTGTAACGTGTAACTTCCAGAAACCACACCTCCACTATGAAGGAAGCGGGTTTGTTTACACCCACTACTTCTTGCCTCCACTAACTGCCATGTTTTCCTGACACTTTCTTATGATGGACGTGTTGCACGCTGCACGCTATAAACCGCCAGACCAATACCCTGATGAGCATCCCCCAGTTTGTGACATGCTTATGTCTCGAATGTTTTCGTGAAAAACGTGTAGTAGATTGCTACGTGTGGCAAGTCAAAGTCAAGAGACTTGCCATAGGAAAATAGCATGTGATGCTATTAGGCTTGCCGTGGCTGGCCGCCTAAAACTTGCCACAGGCCTGTTGTTGATGGTGGTTTTTAGTTCAGAAAATGTAAAATACTGTATTTAATGCGCTATCACACTGCAAGGGATAAAGCCATTTGAAAAATGATGAGTGCAAACACCCTCCTCACTCATTATTCAATTCAATATATATGAAATTCACTCAGAATGGTGCACGTAGCAGCAATCCCAAAATATTCTATGAATTCTTTCTTCTACTAGCATTTCCCATTAATGCATGACTCTCCTGGTATTTCCCGTGCTATGTTCCCAGCCGATCTCTCATTATTGACATGACATGACGATTAAGTGTTCACTCTCAGCAGAGTAGCATGAATCTCCTGAAGTGCCAATATTGAGATCTGCATGAAAAATACTCACCCAGGATACGTCACTCTCTGACAAAGAGATTTTCGTATCGATGCACTTTTAATTAAAAGTAGCTCGATCGAACATGTTTAATTTTCTTAAGGGAAATCTAGACTGTCCATATCAGTCTCAAAATAATCACGACCACACAATTTAGACGCGCAATTCAACAAACCTAGACCACTCCTGGCAGAACTAGGTAATTACCGCATTGACGACCTGTGGGCCCAACAGCGTCCCAACCAACCGGACTTTGCCTAAACGCATCTCAGCGTTGTCAAACGCCAACCCTAAACAGGGTAATCGTGTTATTGAAAGAAGGTCGAATGAGCTAGACTGACTAAAACAGTCTCAAAAGTGTTACAACCGTCCAACTTTGCCATCCTGGTTGGACGACTTGGATTTTTCTACGAGTGGTTAAGGAAGTGCCAACATGCACACCTGCAGCCCAGCCTTTCCCCCACTCGATCGTTCTGTCCACGGCAAGTCTGTAGAAAAATGAATCGTTTTCCCAAACTATGGCAGACGTGATGCTTTAAACCCGATTTTGCATCGCGGAAGTGTATTAGTGTCTTAAATCGATCACGACCACCCAACTTAGCCATCCTGTTTGGATGGCTTAGATCGCGCTTTGGACAATCAAGGAGGTGCGCACAAGTTCACCACCGGCCCAATATTATTCATTTTCGATCGACTTACCCATGGGAAGTCAATGATGCATCGAATTGCTCGATCAAACTAGAGAAGTTACGGTTGTTTCAAACCCCTAATTGGGTTTACGGAAACATATTTCTGTCGTAAATTAATTACACCCATCCATCTTCTCCAGCCTAAACGGACAGTGTAGATCTAGATTCAAGTGGTCCCAAAGGTGTTAACGTGATCACCATTAACCCACCTTTACACATGACCGGCCGGCTTATGCAAACCAGGGCTCGATGCTTCGAAACGCACGCCCAAAGGGTGGTAGGTCACACAGATTTCAAACCCTAAAATATATCAACGGCGGCAAACATCTGTCGCAAACCATCTCGTATGTCCAACTTCGCCAGCTCGGTCGGACAATTTGGATTAGATGTTAGGCGATCAATGAGGTACCTCAATGATCACCGGCCGCCACTCTGTCATAGGGAGCAATCAGACAAGTGGTGGCTCATTCAGGCAGCCTCCAAACGATCACCCAAAGGTGATCGGACATGCTGCCATTTTAAGATGCTCAATCCGTGACTGATTCGATCGAGCTCAAAAACAGCGATGCTTCTAACGCATCGATTACTTTCAGCTGCTTATTCGAAAGTGATACTTTACGTACATCGATTATAAGCGATGCTTTATAACAATCAGTTTCACAAATAATTTATTATTATTTAACCTAAAAGCACTATGTGCTGATTTTAGCGACAAGTCATTCACTCGAGACATCAGACATGTCACAAACTGGGGGATGCTCACTGGGGTATTGGTCTGGAGGTTTACAGCGTGCGGCGTGCAATGCGCCCATTACGAGAATGTGACAGGAAAGACGAACGGTTAACAGAAATGAGAGTAGTTGGTGAACGTGTGACAAGTCTTATCTCATTACGGAAACACGATGATAACTACCTTCCGCACAAACCCACTTCTCCACTACTTCACTTCCTCCACTTCCTAAGAGATCAGGGTGTGCGTTCAATGACTTGTATAAATAAGTTTTCAATCTATTTCGAACAACAGGTGTGTTATCAAAACAAGTAGCCAGAAATTACTTTCTGAAACAAGTCATCAAACAACCATACCTTCATAATCTCAAGCACCTTCTTCGCTTCCCTCCCTAAGATCAACCCTTCTCCTCCACCTTGTGACCGAACTGAATCTGGAACGACCATTTCTTGGTTTAGGCCAGAGTCTTACAGATTGATCTCTCAAATATAAAAGTACTCCCGTGCAGTGCATTTGTTTAGGGTTTGAATTCGTTTCTCATCAACACACCCAAATTTACCAAAAATAGTAGAATCAGTTTTTTCCCTCAAACAACTGGCGACTGCAGTGGGATATTAATCTCTCGGTTGCAAGATCAATTTTCACTTTCATCTCAATTTTCTCAAAGAATTCAAGATGGTGGATCTTAGGTCTGGATCAGCGACAAATTCCGATGTGACTGGTGCTCATAACACCCCTGGTGTCCATATTCCTGCCGGCGACACCAATGTACCGCCTACCAGCACGATCAACGCATCTCGTGGCACTAAATACTCAACCACCAATACCAGCGGCACAAGAAACGTTCCCTTAGGCATGACACCTCCAGTCACCAGAGCCAGGGCTGCTGCCGCTACCCCCAATGTTTATTCGAGCGTAACACCCCTGGTTGTTACTAGAGATACTGTCACTCCCCCATCAGGACGAGAGACTTGAAGAACCATAGGAGGCAAACCCCCTATCACCATTGCCGATTTGATGGAAAGACAAGAAGTTCTTGCTAAGGCCCAGACAGACATGGCTTCAACTCAGAAAGAAGTACTCAGTTTCCTCAAGACGCTAACAGAATGATTACCGCAAGAACCGCGTCATCCCATGGAACCAATAAGGAGTACCTTCAACGCTCTTGGCGCAAGCACTTTAATAGGGCGTGCATTCATAGATGAGGAAGTTTGTGTCGCTCCTGAGCACTCCAGAGAAAGGAATCAGTCATCCAATTTTGTCACACGCGAAGATCGAGAACGACTTCTCCAAAATCGAGGCAAGGAAAACCCAGTGGACCTGCACCAGCATCAACCTCTGTATCCTCCTGATGTGCAAAGAGTTCCTCTTCCGAGAGGATACTCCTCTCCTCAATTTTACCTTTATGATGGTACTGGTAACGCTCGTGAACACATTTCTTGTTTTCTGGAATCTTTGGAAGAGCAACAATCACGTCCTTCGCCTGAAAGGGTTCTCAAAGTCGCTTACTGGAAGAGCGTACACCTGGTACAACAACATCGCACCAAATAACATATCAAACAGGTGTGAGATGGTCACTGCTTTCTACAAAAAGTATTTTTTCGTGTCTGAGCAGATCACCTTCTCAGACTTGGGAAGAATGTTTCAACAAAACAATGAACATCCAAATGATTACGTCAAAAGATTCAGGATTCAAGCACTGGATTGTCACGATCCAAACGTCACTGAACAATAGTTGGTGGTGTCATGCATTAACAGTATGGTTCCTATATATCGTTCTTTACTGGAAAAATTATGTTTCCAGACATTCTCTGAACTCCATGAGGCTGCTAAGCGGTCGGCTACGACGGCACCAACATTGTTGGAGAGAACTAGACTGTCCAGGGGTGAAGGCGCACGCGAAACCCGAGGAAACATGCACCTTATCAACAAGAAATACAACACTGGTCCCTCTGTAATCGTGGTAGGTGAAGGAGTGAAAAGAAAAGCTCCAGAAACGGAGCAACAACCGACACAGACGACTCCATCCCGGAAAGCCGCGGCTAAGACTCCTGAAGCTGGAGATGCTTATCCAGACTTCCCATTTCCAATAGATAAGGTCATTGAACTCCTGGAAGCATGGATTCAAGACGACACGATCAAGCTACCTCCTCTTAGACGTCCGCCGACTGAAGAAGAGATGGCCAATCCCAAATATTGTCGTTATCATAGATTTGTCAATCACCCAACCAGTGACTGCAAAAAGTTGAAGCGCATTTTCAAAGCGAAGGTGGATGATGGAGAACTTCAATTAGGAAATGAAGGAGTCCACAGAGACCGTCTTCCTGTCAGGAGCTGCATGATTTATGGGGACTCTGTCCACAAGACTGTGCAGTCTATGATGAAACATTTATGTGAAATTCTGTATTTCTCTAAGGCGCAGCGTCAAGACATGTTTGGGTCTCTCAACCGTGTCGTATCAAGCAAGCGTCTGTTTCCAGTTAAGAAAGCCGCTCCCGAACCCCAATCCTTCCTGGGAAACGCGAGCTGTAACTGGGGACTCCTTACCATCGCTCGTTTGAAGGATGTCAAGTTTGAAAACGCGCTGATTGATGTAGCATCCGATTTCAATATTTTCACTATCAAGGCCCTGAAAGCTACAAAGATTTCGAAGTAGGAAGTTGTTCATTGCCCAACCATAATTAAAAGTTCTGAAGGAGAGTCTAGAGACGCTTATGGATACATCGACCTCGAAATCAAGATAGGAGACGCTATAACACGCGGTAAGTTTCATATTGTGAAAGATTAACCGAACTATGATATGATTCTGGGGCGCTCATGGGTGCATAACAACAAAGAAAATCTAGGTTGTGTCCTTTGCCAGTGTCTATACCTGAAAGGATTACCAACAAGCCGTCAAACCCCGAAGATTATTTGTTGCCGTATCGAAAACTTGGCAGTATGACACAATTACCCGGAGAGAGCCCATCAGCATACGTTAGAAGGTTCCGAACCCAAATAAGTTTTATTGAACAACCTTTTTTGCAACCAGTCACTCCTATTTCCGCTGGGTCTTGGGGACTCACTCCAATCAACAACCCAGCCGTCACTAGGAGATGTGAATAGGAGGCTGATCCATTCAAACGCTTTGTTAAAAGTTTAGAAGCTTTCTCGGTCAAAGACGGCGAGCCCAAGGATCAAGTGGTTGTACAATACCCAAACCCGTTTCAAATTGGAGATTTGGTAATTAAGGCAACCGCGTTTCAAGTTGGAGATGTGACAATGGAGGTAACTGATCAGTCTGATTCGCCTACAGAAAGGGAAGATAAACCATACATGGTAGCAGATGTTATCTTAGGCGGGTACTGCAAACTCATCAATGCCGACAAACTGGAGGGCGTAACAATCCACTCACGATGGCTTAAACCTTTCAATACCTAAAACGCTGTGCTACCTTTTCCTCCAGCGTTCTCTTTAGTATTTCCTCCAACAATTTCCTCTTTCATGCAATATTTGTAATTCTTCCAAAATGATTGCAGTGCTTGCATTCATAATTAGGGTTTCAATTTATCAGTTAATCAAAGTATTATTTCCTTTTAATCTCTTTACTCCTGAATCATGATACAAAGTCTTGAACAAACCTAAAACCCTCACTAGTACCCATCAGTTCAAACCATAAAAAAACATCTCATATCTTTCGAGAAACATTAAAGGAGTACACGCAGAAAGAAAAGAGGCAAAGGATTTGGGCAAGTGTACTATGAAGAGCGGTTCACTCCAACAAAAAAGCGCTTCTCCATCATCACGTGATTAGGGAGGTTGCAACACGGGGCAGACAGGTTCGTGGTTAACCTATGATTTCCATTATTGCATCCACTTCGTTGTTCTTAGGTTTACATGCAATCATCATGAAGACAGTTCACAGTCACATAACGTATCATCACTTATGAATGTCGCATTCTCTCTGGATGGAAAACGGAATGGAGAGATTCTAACCCTACTGGAGAGTGTCACAGTTGGGGTCTCAAGATAACGTGAATAAAAGAACCATTGTTCAAATAAACCTAAACTCAGTCGTCGCTGAGTATAAAAAGAAATGCATACAAACTATGAAGGAGCATTCATCTACAAAAAAAAAAGGAGATAGAGGATAACATAAGGAAAGTCTAATTATCAGTGAGATCAGCAGTGTCTTCACCGGAGCCATCATTGGAAACTTCTTCAACACCTTCATCACAAGCCACTACATCCTCTCTGGAGTCCGCCTCGACTTCCCTTTATGATGTCGTTTCAACGTCTCCCTCGATATCTGCTTCAATATTCCCTCCAAGAGACGCGCAGACATCATCCTTGGAAGCTGTTTCAACATCTTCTCCAGATGCCGCTACCATGATCTCCTCAGCAGCCACTTCAGTGTTCCCTCCGACGGTTGCTTCAATACCCGCCACGGAAGCTACTTCGACCTCTCTCTCTCAGGAACTGCCCCAACAGCCTTCTGAGGATGCTCCTGTTCGTCCATGTCAGAATCGAGGATGATGATTCCATTACGGACATGGTAATCATATTTGTTTTCACTAGAAGGTCGCTCATGCTCGATTCTTCTCCGCTTTAGCCGAGCTGCAAACCTTTCGTCTCTCGCGCTCGGCGGCTGACACGCTTCCTCACGCCTACATTCTTCCTCCATGCCGACTGAAGCTAAGAAAGCCTGAATACGCTCCCGAACGAGACGTAGGTGTAAAATAGACATACCCTGTATGGCATGGCCAGCTTCACGAAACGGGGGATCTATTTTAGCCATCACCTCCTCGAACGCATTAGCCTTGAGTTTGTCGACTTCAATGCTTTTTTCTGGAGAAGTAAAGGAGTAATCATCACCAGCCGATCCCATCATATACTGAAAAAAGGCATTATGATTATATTTCAACAACATATATATATATATATATATATCAACAAATCATCATCAATTAAAAATCAAATTACATGATGAACGTGAAACAATACCTGAAACAAAGAAGAAAAGCGATTCTGCGATGGGAGAAAGGCTCTGGCGTCTTTTTTATATTCCACAAATCAACAAGATCCCAAGAAGAAAAGGAGTCTCTACTCGCCACGTATAAAGGCTCCATATGCGGGATAACAATCAAATAGATGCTCATCTATCTGAAGACAACTGACGTGCGCCGAAGGGAAACGTATTTCGCTCAAGAGACGAGCCGAGCTCTATCTATCCTGGTAATGTACGCCAAAACTCTTCTTGTGAATTTTTTACTGTCACCATCTAGTGCATACCCCGCAATAGTGTCACTATTACGCGCTAAGCAGGGGACTTAATGTTGATGGTGGTTTTTAGTTCAGGGTCAAAACTGTAAAATCTTGTATTTAATGCGCTATCACACTGCAAGGGATAAAGCCATTTGAAAAATGACGAGTGCAAACACCCTCCTCGCTCATTAATCAATTCAATATATATGAAATTCACTCAGAATGGTGCGCGTAGGAGCAATCCCAAAATATTATGTGAATTCTTTCTTCTACTAGCATTGCTCATTAATGCATGACTCGCCTGGAATTTTCCCCTGCTATGTTTCCAGCCGAACTCTCATTATTGACATGACATGACAATTAATTGTTCACTCTCAGCAGAGTAGCATGAATCTCCCGAAGTGCCAATATTGAGATCTGCATGAAAATACTCACACATGCTACGTCAGTCTCTGACAAAGAGATTTTCGTATCGACGCACTTTTAATTAAAAGTAGCTCGATCGAACATGTTTAATATCCTTAAGGGAAATCTAGACTGTCCATATCAGTCTCAAAATAATCACGACCACATAATTTGGACGCGCAATTCAACAAACCTAGACCACTCCTGGCAGAACTAGGTAATTACCGCATTGACAGCCGATGGGCCCACCAGCGTCCCAACCAATTGGACTTTGCCTAAACGCATCTCAGCTTTGTCAAACGCCAACTCTAAACAGGGTAATCGCGTTATTGAAAGAATCTCAAATGAGCTAGACTGACTAAAACAGTCTCAAAAGTGTTACAACCGTCCAAATTTGCCAGCCCGGTTGGATGGATTGGATTTTCTATGAGTGGTTAAGGAAGTGCCAGCATGCACACCCGCATCCCATCCTTTCTCCCACTCGATCGGTCTGTCCACTGAAAGTCCGTAGAACAATGAATCGTTTGCCCAAACTATGGCAGACGCGATGCTTTAAACCCTAATTTGGGTCGCGGAAGTGTATTAGTGTCTTAAATCGATCACGACTACCCAACTTAGCCAACCTGTTTGGATGGCTTAGATCGCGTTTTGGACAATCAGGGAGGTGCGCACAAGTACACCACCGGCCCAATACTATTCATGTTCGATCGACTTACCCATGGGAAGTCAATGATGCATCGAATTGCTCGATCGAACTAGAGAAGTCGCGGCTGTTTCAAAACCCTAATTGGGTTTATTACGGCAACACATTTCCGTCGTAAATTAATTACACCCATCCATCTTCGCCAGCCTTAACGGACGGTGTAGATCTAGATTCAAGTGGTCCCAAATGTGTTAACGTGATCACCATTGACCCACCTTTACACGTGACCGGCCGGCCTATGCAAACCAGGTCTCGATGCCTCGAAATGCATGCCCAAAGAGTGGTAGGTCACACGGTTTTCAAACCCTAAATTATATCAACGACGGCAAACATCTGCCGCAAACCATCTCGTCTGTCCAACTTCGCCAGCTCGGTCGGACAGTTTGGATTAGATGTTATGGACCAATGAGGTACCTCAATGATCACCGGCCGCCACTCTGTCATAGGGAGCAATCAGACAAGTGGTGGCTCATTCATGCAGCCTCCAAACGATCACCCAAAGGTGATCGGAGATTCTGCCATTTTAAAACGCTCAATCCGTGACTGATTCGATCGAGCTCAAAAATAGCGATGCTTCTAACGCATCGATTACTTTCAGTTGCTTATTCGAAAGCGATACTTTATGTACATCGATTATAAACGATGCTTTATAACAATCGGTTTCACAAATAACTTATTATTATTTAACCTAAAAGCACTATGTGCTGATTTTAGCGGCAAGTCATATGACTTGATCCATTCACTCGAGACATCAGGCATGTCACAAACTGGGGGATACTCACTGGGGTATTGGTCTTGTAGTTTACAGCGTGCGGCGTGCAATGCGCCCATTACGAGAATGTGACAGGAAAGACGGACGGTTAATAGAAATGAGAGTAGTTGGTGAACGTGTGACCAGTCTTCTCTCATAACAGAAACACGATGATCACTACCTTCCGCACAAACCCACTTCTCCACTACTTCACTTCCTCCACTTCTTAAGACATCAGGGTGTGCATTCAATGACTTGTATAAATATGTTTTCAATCTATTTCGAACAACAAGTGTGTTATCAACACAAGTAGCCAGAAATTATTTTCTGAAACAAGTCATCAAACAGCCATACCTTCATAATCTCAAACACCTTATTCGCTTCCCTTTCTAAGATCAACCATTGTCCTTCACCTTGTGACCGAACTGAATCTGGAACAACCATTTCTTGGTTTAGGCCAGAATCTTACAGATTGATCTCTCGAATCTAAAAGTACTCACGTGCAGTGCATTTGTTTAGGGTTTGAATTCGTCTCTCATCAACACACCCAAATTTACCAAAAACAGTAGAATCAGTTTTTGCCCTCAAACTTCTGTCAATTCCATGGCGAATTTGGACGGCTGAGATTGTAGCCTATGAGAAAGGATGACCATTGGTTATGTCCACATCTTGTTGTATAGCAAAGTGGCGCCTGGCGTAGCCATGACATAGCGACATGTCGGTGGCGTAGCCGTGGCAGCTGTTTTGGCATATTGGTGTTAGACCCAAATTAGCACGTGCGTTGCCACATCAATCCCAATGCTCTGGGAAACGTTACTTGGCTTGGTTGGCATAGCAACTTTTACTAAATTAGGGTTTGGCATATCGAAACCCTAATTAGCACGTGCGTTGCGGCACGGTGGCGTGGCTGACATAGTTAGCGCATGCCAGTGGCACGATGGTGCAAGTAACGCCAGGAGTAGGCATGGCCGCTAGATTTTGGCACATTGGTGTTAGACCAAAATGTGGCTCCGAAAACATTGTCCCTGTTGCCACATCAATCCCAATGCTCTAGGAAACGTTACTTGGCTTGGTTGGCTTAGCAATTTTGCCTAAATAAGGATTTGGCGTGCCAAAACCCTATATAGTGCATACGGCATGCGACATGTGGCATGTGGCCGTAGCACATAGACGTTCTATGCAAATGGTGTCATCGCCACGCCAAAGGAACTATAGCCAGGCCATCATGTGGAAACGGCTACAGGAGCAAGGATTGCCACGGGTGGCTATGATATGGCGTCTTTATTAGGGCTTCCTGGGTCCCGCACGACTTGTGGCATGTTGTAGGGCCCGGAGTGGCATAATTTGTACCACGACTTGAAATTAGGGTTTCAACCATGCAAGTTCGTGTTTCTGGTTAGGATGACCACATTGAAGTCTGTTATGGCGTTGGACACGAACAAAAGATGGGTTGGCACATAAGTGCATTATTTATGGTATGTTGCCACGTTCGGCATGCTTTTGTAGAAAAGTGGCACGTCCGGCACGTTGTGCATGCACGTTAGCGCATTGGTGCAACTTTGGAAAGTCAATTTGGTATTGGCGCAATTCTTCCTCTTTTTTTTTTTAATACTACGGCAGGTTTAGAGAAACCTGATTGGTCGAAAAGAGAGGGTCGGCCAAACGCGAGCGTGGCTACACTTCTGGTGTGGGTGTGGCAAGTTTAAAGAGACATGATTGGTCGATGGGAAATAGGGCCGGCAAGTATGGGCCCAACCACAACTTATGTGCGTATGGCGGATTTAAGGAGACCTGATTGGTCGGGGGAATAGGGACGGTTTAGGCAACATGGGGCGTGGCCAATGGCAAATGGCGCCGGCTGGCCTAAGGCATGGCCACGCCTCCCTTTGCTGCTGCTCCTATTCTGCGGCTCCTTTATTTATTTTTTTCTGATTCTGGGCAAGATTTTGCACCTGCTAATCCATGGAGGATTAATTACCTAGTTTGCCTAGGCTTAGTTTCGACAGGCAAGGTCTGATATATGGCGCAAGGCGCAAAACCCTAATTTTTGCAAATTAGTCAGGGTAATATCTGAATCTTGTGAATTATCACAAAATTGATTGAATTCACAGAGTTCTTTAAGTTCATTTCCAGAGAGAAGTATGCTCTCTGATTGAATACTTTATGCAAAGGTCTTATCCTTGATACTTGGAAATTCGTGCTACTCTGCTGCGGGAGAACACAAATTGTCATGCCATATCAACATTAAGGGTTCAGCCGGGGAACATAGCACAGAAGGCATTCAAACAAACTTATATTAACTGAATAATATAGGCAAGGTGTCAAAATTTATAGAATATCAGGGATTGTTGCTACATGCACCATTCTGGACAAATTTCATGAGAAAATATTGAGTTGCTCAATAAATATGCCAGTGAAGAGGTTGAACACTCATCACTTTTACATGGATCTGTTTCCTTGCAGAGTGACGACACATTAAATGCAGGGTTTTACAAATTTAGCCCTAAACTAAAAACCACCATCAACAGATGTTCACAAGATATGTAATGAATAACAATCCTAATAATGCCTGGAGATTTCCTTTTCGATTCATAAATAAGCTTATGAACTTACTTCCTTAAAACACACGTAGAACATTGTTTCCTAGGATGAAATCCTCACCTCATACCCATACATAATCACAATAGCATTTAAACGATTATGTCGATGTCTTTTCTACAAAGTTTAATGGTTAAGAAATAAACTTCATATTGTATTCCTTAATACTATGTCTATCTAGAGTGTTCATGCTTCGCAGTTTTGTTTTCAATATGCACGACTTGAAAGATACGTTAGGGAATGAAACAGTTCAAGTCAAATATTACTAAACTCAAGTGGAAGGATGATGTTGTCGTTGTAGCTTCTTACTTCTTCACTTCTTCAAGTCTTCGCAATACTTGTAATGTCTCATATCCTAATACTTTCAAGCTAACCTATACGAAGTTGACTCTAGTACATAATCAAGCGACTCTTAAAATGAGTTTTGATACACTAAAATATGACAACCAAACTTGACATACCAACGCTTGGTGGGTTCAAACGATCTATGCTCTAACACATATTACTTCACGGTTTTGTGTGATTTTGAAATTAGTGTTTGCTAAGACAGGAAAGTTATGGATATCGACATAATTTGAATATGCACACAATTCTTATTCATAATTCTTCAAATATATTCCTTGATACTCAAGGTGATCCCAAACCAAAATATTGAGAATCTTTTAATTAAGATTTTCGATTTCATATGTTTTGATTTTTCTGCAATTAAAACATAGCTTTAGAACAAGGAATATTTGTAACGTGCTAAACTAATATTGGAAGTTTTTCTATGAGAGATTTCGAAAATATTGTTTGACATTAATTGGAAATAGAAAAACTGAAATTAGGGACTTATTGCATATCTTGAGAATATTTTCGGTTTTGGAATTTTCTTGTTGTCCAAACAACTTGGTTTATAAATAGTTGAGTTTGCATTTCTTATAAATTATCCTAAGATCCATGGAAACTTCATTCGTGTTGTTTCTGGTGGAGATGTCTATCCAGAAAGGAAAGTACCCTAATTAGAGGAAATCTCTTACGATTGGTTGTTTAAAGACTTTTGTCGGATCAAGAAGCTCTATGAGTACCGTTGGTGGGAAACTAGATAATTTCATTTTTATTTTAGTTTGCGATTATTGATTTGATTGACTTACGGTTGTTGAAACTTTGATTACACCTAGTTTGATTATTCTTGAGAGTCTTCTCTTCTGACACGGAAGTGTTTTTAGATCTGAAGACATTTTGTGATAATCCATTGTTAACAGACTCCGTTCTGTGCATGATTGATCACAAGAGGATTCAAGTTTTTGTGTGTAGTTACTTTAAAAGATAATTGAAGATTTGAAGATGAAGAAAATTTATCTGATTAGTTTTTGTATCTTGTGAATTTTTTACACACATCTTGATCGGCTGGAATCCAACTAGATCTTGTTTATCTTTGATAGACTTGTGAGTATCTAGTTGATTAGATCGACATCTATTTATAGTTCTCTTTGACGTCTATTTAGATTGATTGTGAATCTAGATGTAATTACTTCGGTAATAAGGATCTTGATTGATCTAAACCAGACAAAGGAGTTTACTAGATTAAACATAAGAGCCTTTGTCAACGACTCAACATATCTTTATACTAAAGATTAAATAGAGTGGTTACCAAACATATTTTTTATTTATTGTTTGGGTACGACCAAAAGGAGTTCACTACATAAGACTTTACTTTGTAAAGCAACTCAAGATAGTAATTTCTGTCTTGAGATTCACATCCGTGACCAAACGGTCGAAGATGCGGGGAAACCGAGGGAACTAAGTAACTAGGGGTAGTTTACTTGGTCTCAATTATACGAAGTTGGATTTTGTTCTTTTTATAGCGTCTTAATACCGAGAGTATTCAAAACTGGACTAAGTCCCAGGATTTTTCTGCATTTGTGGTTTCCTCGTTAACAAAATCTTGTTTGTGTTATTTACTTTACTTCCGCATTATAATTTTTTCGTTATAATAAATTGAATACACTTGTACGTTAATCCATATTACTTGACATTGATCCTATAGTCAATCGGTTTAAGTACCGTAACTATCGTCAAGAAAATATCTTATTATGGTATTGTCTCGACTTTGTCCATAAACGATGACACAAAATATCTGACTTATAGGTTGAAACGAAACGATTATGGTGTATTTGGGTACCCACATCATTTCATCATACTTGACGCCCAACTTTAATCCAGACTTGCTCTGATGTGGTGAGGTGGAAGACTGCTCTTAGAGAAAGAGATGGATATTAAAAAACTTAGTAGAACCAAATGTTTATTAAGGGATTTTCTATTTGTAACTTTCCCATGTTTATGGAGAATGAAATTTAGGTACAGACTATATGATTCTTTATGAATGAAACAAATAAATGATAAGATTTTCGAATCAAATTTATCACATAAAATAAAAGGTTTAGCTAAGATGCATAGCATGAAAATATGCCAGGTTTAGCTAAAATAAAAGGTTTAGCTAAAATAAAAGGTTCAAAAAAAAAGAACATATGCCTTATTTTAGGTATATCTATGAGAAAGGATTATATGGAATAAAACACCAGTCAATCTCAAATAGTATAGTAAACTTGACCCCTTCTAAACTCAATCAGACAATTGACCGAATTAAATAGTGTGCGATTGTGCTTTTTTAGCGGCAAAAAAACTGATGCTTAGGGTGGAACGACACTTTTTTTTTTGTCATTTTGATGCTCAACCAAAAATCATTTAAAACCAAAAAATTAATTAAAAGAAAAAAAAAAGATTTTTTTGGGGCCGCTTAAGTGAAATTTGTGAAATGGTGGGAAAAATTTATATCACGTCCTCCATAAACAAAAGTATTTTGTTTTTGTTGTTGGGTCAGTCTATCACACATTCTTATTGGTTTGTGATGTGATTTTAGATAACCAAAATTAAAATTAAACGAAACCTGATTATATATATCCGCAAGCGCACAGGTTAATTGTAATATAGATATTCGTTTTCACAGGAAGTGTAATACTCTACCAACTAATACCAAGAATAATTAATCAACAAGATAATGCTTTAACAAATTTCAGAAATTGGAAACAAGCTGAAATAATAATAATTCTAATAATAAAGGCCCCCTGTGGCATCCATTCATTAAAAAAAACAAAAACAAAATGGAAATGAGTTATTAGCGTTTTCGATTTCCACCAATTAATTATGCGAACTCTACTAATCTTTAAAAATATATTCCATGCATTTTCAAATACTATTTCTCCGCTATAGTTTTCTTCGTTTCATGGGTAGTCATTCTAAATCATTACCTATCAATCCTAAAGTATATCACGTCAAGGGATTTAACTAAAACACGAAATATCAATTGAAAAGCATAAATAATCAAGAAAATCACATGAACAATTAAATACCAAGTTATAAGAAGAAAAACTATTAATCAATCAAATCATTATTAAACATATAAATTGGTTTCCATCTAAACCTTAAAATGGTTCTAGCTAGACATGGCTTTATCAAAAGCTATAAACATATTAAAATCAACTCTAATTAGTGAAAAACGAAGAATCCGGATACCAAACTTCAAAACCCTTCTTCTTTTCTGTTCTGGCTCAGTGGCTGAGGCCTCCTGCGTATATCCATGAAGAAATGTTACTGCCGGATCAAAACCTACTCTCCATGTCTCGGTCGTTGGTATCTCTGTGATGTCTTCATCCATCCCATACAACCACCATCTGAATTGATAGCTTGCTAAAGTAACTACAACACCAGAAAACCCATCTGTTCGCTCCACTCATCAACTGACTCCGACTCTCGGTCTTGCACCAGGAATTCAATTTCCATTCCAACCAAGACACGATATGTAGTTGGAGAGTAACCACGTCTACTGTATCTTGGCCCACCATTGGATTGCCGTGTTTGGAAGTTGATGGAAATTAATGTCTTCATTTCTCGTGCTATGCCGTGAAATGGTGCCCACTACATCTTGTAAACTTTGGTGCATGCACGTTCCACTTTTTAAATGGTGCCCACTAGTGACATCATACGAGCTTGGATTTACAAAGAGAATTCTTTGTGCAACTGATTGCATTTTTATCGCAAACGTCAATTTAGGTTCCTCATTTAGCCATTTGTTTCCGGATGACTGGATTTGCGTGTACTTTTTACAAAAACATTAAAATAGTGTCATTAGTTAAAATATCGAGTTCTAGATAATATAAATATGGGTATAAAATTTAGCACTTACGTGCTTATCAGTTTGTCTTTGTTCTCTCGCTTATTTAAACTTGCGGGACCGGAACTAATCCTCTCCACATAAATATGTTTGTATTTTGTTCATCCGAGTCTCAGTTAAAACTCAATTTCTTCCTTCTATCATGGTATAAGAAGTGAAACTTCAAGTTCCCTTTCGATCGTTTTTTAATTCCGCTCGAAGCTCTGATGGTTTATATATTTTGAACTCATCTTCACCTCAGTCTCAAGTTTTTTTTAATCTTTTTTAGGTCTAAATTTCCGTTCATTCTTTGTGATCTATTTTTCTTCATATCTCTAGATTTGTCCAATTCTTTGATTTTTCTTTCCTTCTACGAGTTTCTTCAAATCTTCAATCAGATCCTTTCATTTCTTAGCCGCCTGAATCAACTGAATGCTCTCGATCAAGCAAAATAACTCGCAGTATGGCTGCTTCGCGGCTAACTTTTTTTCACCAACAATTTAGCCACTACTTTTCAAATTCAAAGGCAAATATGCATAGTCTCACTTCTATTGTTAACATTTCTCTTCAAAGTCTCTCAGATATCATCCTATAGAGCTTCAAATCAATAACTATATATAAGGAAAGCTTTGAAGAAATTTCAGAGTATATGAATTAGTCACTAGTGAATCTGTATGTCCTTCGAAGTTCTTTGAACCAAATATGCTGAGTCTATACTTTATAAAATGGCATGATGATAGTCAAACTCTAATCCTTCTAATTTTATGCTTTAGTGATTCCTCATGCCGCAGGATGCAAAACCTCACAAGAATTATGAGCAAATCTTAAAGATTAGTTTGGATCTTTTTACACTGCAAATATAATTCAACTTTGAACTAAACTGCGAAGCGTAAATAAAGGTTCCAGAGTTTTTCTGTTTTGCAGTTTTCCTCATTAACAGAAACCTTTTGTGTGCTTTTCGAAAATGCGGGGGTCTAACAACCACAGCCAACAATTCGTTTGGCAATCTGAGAGGACTTACTCCAATACACTTTCTAGAGAATCAACTCGACATTCAGACTCAATCTAGAATAAAGTGTATCAAAGAGTTTAATATCTCTAACTCTTAATTCAATCCGCAATCAGCAAATAGAAATCTGCGAGCCCGATTGAATATAAGAAGAATTACTTGAACGGTACCAAAGACCAATGTTCCAGTGTCAATCAATGTAAATCAACAACCAAAGGTTGGATATTCTAATTGATTGATTTTAACGCACGTGATATTTCAATTATATAACAAAATATAATGCGTAAAAGAAATAACACAGACACCAGAATTTTGTTAACGAGGAAACCGCAAATGCAGATGTATTAAGCCGCTACAGACACTAGCCTACTACCAATTAACTTCGGACCGGACTGTAGTTGAACCCTAATCAATATCACACTGATTCAAGGTACAGTTGTGCTCCTTACGTCTCTGATCCCAGCAGGATACTACGCACTGTATTCCCTTAGCTGATATCAACAACAACTAAGAGTTGCTACGACCCAAAGTCGAAGACTTGGTAAACAAATCTGTCTCACACAGAAAATCCTGTAGGATTGAATAAATCTGCCTCCCAGAGAAGTACCCAAGAGTTTTTGTTCCATCTTTTGATAAATCAAGGTGAACAGGAACCAATTGATACAGGTGTATCCGTACTCCTTTAGGGAACTTAGTTAACCTCAAGATAAGTTGAGGGAAGTATCCTATTCTAGGCAAGAATCTTTGTTTAGGCATAAATGCTAGTTAGGGAAGAGTTTTGTTTTAGGCAATACTCTTAGTTTAGGAAATAGATTCCTAATAGAAGTCCTTGGTCGAATGAGTACGATGAAGGCTATATATAGAGGGATTTGGCTAATAGCTAAAGACACACAGAATTCTAGGCACAGAAAACCTAGAGAAAGCCTGGAACAAACTTGTGCAAGCTTAGCAAACAGTTTAAGGTTAATCCACTGTTAGAGAAGATTGTGAGCGTAACAAAGAGAGAATTGTAACCGTTTTCTTGTTCATAATCTAGAGAAGATATTTTCTTCGAATTACTACTTGTGTTTTGTTTTCTAAGTTTCTCGTCTATTATTATTCTGAATTCTGCCTTTATAGTAATAGATACCAAGGTACAGAGATCAATACATATCAAGGTTAGTTTTTAGGGTAAATCCGTGTGGTTTATGGATTTCACTAGATCTCTCTACATAAATCTTGGTGACGTACTCGAGAAGCTAGAAGACGTTAAAAAAACAAGGGGGTCAAGGATGACAAAGTCAGATGATGATCCTAAAGAAGGCGAACCACAAACTATGGAAGAAAAGGTGGCTACGCTGCAAACAGACATGAAGTCAATTCAATTTACCCTTCAGGAGCTGAGTGAATGTATTCGTTCTCATACACCCAAGCCGAAGACGAAGAAAAAGATTACACCTTCACATGAAGCTTCGGAAAAATATGAATCATAAGAGGACGATTCAGAAGAAGAAGAAGATGAGGAAGAAGATGAGGATGGCGAAAAGAAGAAAAGTGAGTTTCTTAAAAGTCCTACATCAACTAAACCTCATGGTAAGAATCTGAAAATTGATTTTCGTGTTGATATCCCACCTTACGATGGGAGTGTCGATGTAGAAAAATTGGATGATTGGATTGAACGTCTAGAGATGTATTTTTCTTTCTTTGAATATGGTTCAAAGGAAAATATTGCTTTCGTGGCATTGAAGCTACAAAAGCATGCTCTAACCTGGTGGAAATCTTATCAAAGACAAAACCTAGGTAAGGGAGCATTGTCGTGGAAAAGATTCAAGGCAGTTGTAAGGAAACAATTTTATCCGGTTGGCTACCTTGGGGAGAGATGGTTCAAGTGGTATAACTTGAAGCATACATACAACCAAAATGTACAAGAATATACTTTGGAATTTCATAATCAAGCTATGATTTTGGATTTAGACTTGGGAGATTATGTTATCTATATGAAATATATTTTCGGGTTCCATGAGTATATACGGAAGGATTTGAAGATGTTTTCGGTGGATACTATCTCCGAAGCAAGTATAAAAGCTAATGCCATTGAGGTAAGGCTTAAGAAATCTGATTCAAAGGGAAATACTAAGGTGAAATCTGTAGGTACCACTGTGAAAGGAAGTGAAAGGAGCAAAGAAGAAGGGAAGTCTAGTGACAAGGAAGGTTTGTCTTGCACCCATTGCAAGCAAATAGGTCACATTGTCGACAAGTGTTGGGTTAAGAACCCTCATCTAAAACCTAAAGGGTTGCAGAGGAAAGAAGCCAAGAAGGCAGCACTAGTCACTCAAACTCCAAAAGAAGTCCACGGACTAAAGGAACCCATTTCAAAGCTTTCTCTTATGATAGGGGAAAAAGAAAGGCCTTCAAAAGATGATCTTAGGGAGCGAATCTTCACAGTGAAGATGCAAGTCAAAACATCACTAGTTGATGCTTTTATTGACTCGGGAAGTCAGAAGAATTTACTCTCAAATTTTTGGTACAGAAGTTAGGATTGAAGACTAACAAACATCCAAAGCCATATCCTTTAGGATGGCTTCAAAAGGAAGGAGGCTTACAAGTTTCACAGCAGTGCACGTTGAAGTTTGCTCTAGATGAGTCATATATTGACGAAGTTACATGCAACGTAGTTCCTTTGGATGTCTGCCAGGTAGTACTGGGTAGTCCTTACTATGGTATAGAGATGCAACTCTACACAGGAGGGAAAAAAAGTACACCTTTACCAAAGATGGGGAGAGTTTTGTGATTCATAGATTCTTCTTTTGAGGGAGAAATTTTGATCACAGCCACTCAGGCTAAGCGGTTGGTGAATGCTAGCACAAAGTTTATTCTCCTTGTGATCCGTTCTCTTGAAGAGGAGCCGAGTAGAGTATGTTTAGTAGCCTTGACTGCTCAACAAGAAGGCGACCTAGAAAGGTTGAAGTTGAAATACAAGGATTTATTTTCTGATGTCATAGGGTTACCACCAAAGAGGATTGTGGAGCATGAAATCATATTGACCGGGGAGAGTTCTCTGCCTAATGTAGGTTTTTATCGCACAACCGTCGAGGAATCTGATGAGATCAAGAAACAAGTCCAGGAACTCCTAGAATTAGGAATGATAGTGCCAAGTGCTTCACCTTGTGGATCAACGGTATTATTGGTACCAAAGAAATTTGAAGGCTGGCGTATGTGTATTGATTATAGAGCATTGAACAAGATTACTATCAAGAATCGTTACCCTCTACATAGGATAGACGACATGATGGATCAGTTAGAGAAAGCTCGAGTCTTTACAAAGTTATATTTCAAATTCGGATACCACCAGATGAGAGTTCGAGAAGATGATACATGGAAGACCGCTTTCAAAACCAAACAAGGCTTGTTCGAATGGTTGGTGATGCCTTTTGGTTTGTGTAATGCTTCAGCGACGTTTATGTGTTTGATGAATGATTTGTTACGACCTTTTATAGAAGATTTTGTGATTGTTTATTTGGATGATATCCTTATATACAACAAAACTTGGGAAGAGCATCTCATTCACGTTGAGAAGGTGTTTAAAGTGTTACATGAAGGCCAGCTGAAGTTGAACGTAAAGAAGTGTGAGTTTGGAAAGGAAGAGTTGGTGTACCTTGGATTCATTGTCGGTGGTGAACAACATAAGATTGATCCAAGGAAGGTTGAAGTGATCACTAAGTGGCCTAGACCTAGTACCGTAACTGAAATCAGGAGTTTCTTAGGGTCTTGCACCTACTTGCGTAAGTTTATCCGACATTTTTCGAATATTTCAGGACCGTTACATGGTTTGACGGGAGCTAAGCCAAAGTTTGAATTGCAGCAAACCCATGAAGACGCTTTTCAGTTACTAAAAAGGAAGATTTCAGAAGCAACAGTGTTGTCATTGCCTAACTTACAACGTACTTTTGAAGTTGAGACCGACGCTTCTAACTATGCATTTGGAGGAGTGTTGTTACAGGATGGTAAACCAGTGGAGTACCATTCAGAATTGTTCTCAGGTGCTATTAAGAACTATGCACCTTATGAAAAACAATTTTATGTTTTATATCAATGTATCAAGCATTAGCGAGTGTATCTCTTGAGTAAAGAAGTAGTGGTACAGTCAGATCACAAACCATTGGAGTATCTACACGCTCATACGAAACTACAACAATCCCGACACATGAAGTGGATGCCTTACTTGATGACTTTCAACATTATCATTAAGTACAAGAAGGGAGTAACAAACAAGTTAGAAGATATGTTGTCTCGTCCACCAGTCCGAGCATTAATAGTGGTCATGAGAATCAGCCGATTGTTCCTCAAGAGTATGCAGAGTCATACACATCTAGCAAAGACTTCAAGAAGGTGTTAGAAGGTGTAAAGAATGGTTTGAAAGGCGATTTTGAAATCCTTGATGGATTGTTATACAAGGGTCAGTTACTTTGTATTCCAGAAGATGGAGATCGTTTACAGTGGTTGAGAGAGGCACACACTTCCCAAGTTGCTGGAAACTTTGGGATGAATAAAACTCCACTTAACCTCCGGCGTTATGTCTTTTGGCCGAAGATGCAAGATGATATGGATAAGTTAGTTCGAGGGTGTAAGTTGTGTAGCACTTCTAAGCCTTCTAACAGAAAACGTGGATTATATCTACCTTTACCAGTACCATCAAGATATTGGGAGAGTATCTCTATGGATTTTCTTGGTGGGCTACCAAAGACCAAGTCTGGTTATGATTACTTGTTCGTTGTGATCGACCGATTCAGCAAGATGATCGCATTAATTCCATGTACAAAGACGGTAACGGGAGCCGGTGCAACAAAGATTTTCTTTGAGCATGTATGGAAGCATTTTGGTTTACCTACTTCGATTATTTCAGATAGGGATAATTGATTCCTTAGTCACTTTTGGGATTCTTTATGGAAGATGACGGACACTAGGTTGAAGAAGAGTACAGCTTTTCATCCACAAACAGACGGATAAACGGAAGTGGTCAACAGGACTATGGTTCACATGTTAAGGGGATATAATTCCAAGAATCCTAAAACTTGGGATGAGAGTTTACCATATCTACAGTTTGCTTTCAATAGAGCAGTTCAAAGTTCTTCTGAAAAATCTCCTTTCGAGACGTGTTATGGTTACTTACCACCTATCCCTTTTGATTTAGTATTTTCTAGTGACACCTCAATGGGGGGAAGGAAGGAAGTGAACGACAAAAGGCACAAAAATTCTTGGAGAAGATATCTCAGATTCATTCAACTGTTGAAGCGCAATTAAAGAAGTCACAAGCCAAATACAAAGCAAAACATGACAAGCATCTTGTACCTTGTAATTTCGATGTTGGTGACTTGGTATGGTTAAAATTAGGTAAATAACGTCTCAAGGGGGGAAGGTAAGAAGTTGAAACCATTGAGGTATAGACCATTTCGTATTATCGATCATATTGGTGACAATGCCTTTTGTCTGGATCTGCCACCTTATCTAGGAATGTATTCGATTGTAAATGTTGAATACTTAAAGTTGTTTGAACCACCATTACTTGATGATGACGACGGCGATGACACTATGATATTACCACAAGTAGAAGACTTATGGTTTGATAGAGAGGAACCACTCAAGAAAGACTGCATATTGGAGCGAAGAGTGACTAAACCGCGACAAGGAGAGAAAGAAGCTTTTTTAATCGGATGTAAAGGTCAAGTTCCTAGCAAGGCCAAGTGGTTTAACAAGGAAAAAGGGACTCTTGAGTTCCCTAACCTTCATTTTTAACTCTCACAGGAGTTCAAGTTCTTAAAAGGGGACCCATTATACAGGTGTATCCGTACTCCTTTAGGGAACTTAGTTAACCTCAAGCTAAGTTGAGGGAAGAATCCTATTCTAGGCAGGAATCCTTATTTTGGAAGAAATCCTAGTTAGGGAAGAGTTTTGTTTTAGGCAATACTCTTAGTTTAGGAAATAGATTCCTAATATAAGTCCTTGGTCGTCTGAGTACGATGAAGGCTATATATAGAGGGTTTGGTTAATAGCTAAAGACACACAGAATTCTAGGCACAGAAAACCTAGAGAAAGCTTGGAACAAACTTGTGCAAGCTTAGCAAATAATTTAAGGTTAATCTACTGTTAGAGAAGATTGTGAGCGTAGCAAAGAGAGAATTGTAATCGTTTTCTTGTTCATAATCTAGAGAAGATTTTTCTCCGAATTACTACTTGTGTTCTGTTTCCTAAGTTTCACGTCTATTATTATTCTGAATTCCGCCTTTATAGTAATAGCTACCAAGGTACAGAGATCAATACGTATCACTGTAGATGGTGGATTTTCGACAAAGACTAAAATCGTAAACCCATAATTATACGAACTTCTGATCCATCAATCAGACGCGAGTATCGAGACACGAGTCTTTCATCGAATCTCTGACTGAGAATGCTGTCTCTCAGAGTAGATGAAGATATGTAGTCTCTCGGATAGGCAACGGCATATCTCATGAATACTGAACACTTCAGTAATTACTTCTGTATAGAATCACGAGATTGGACGGCTCCTAGACAGCTTGCCTGCTAGTATAGAGCAATAACGTCTTCAGGATACAAACAACAGTTTTCCCTGACTATATAAAGGATATGACGCTTCAACTAGATCATGTCGCTCAGAACAATTAATGCTCCTAGAAGATCGTACTAGTATAGAGCCATCAATTAATTATTCCTAAATTCTTGGATTCATCCACTGAATTTCTGAAAATATTCAAATATTTTCGTAATATTTTGTTACTTTAATCTATGATTCTTCCCAACAGAATTCCATGGGTTAGTAATAAATATTCAACGTACGGGCGTCTGAGTTACCTTCGAGTAAGCCCCGACTCAAAAGGTGCAAGTGTATTCGACGATGATGTACTAACAATCACCTGAACGCACGAACGAGTATTTCAATATACGACGAAAAGATGAACCTATGCAAAATAGGAAAGAAAATAATAAATAATAAAACATTTACCAAGGCGCTGGGAGACTGAGCCCACTAGCCGGCCGGCCGTGCCGTGGCCAGTCCCATGCCTGTTTTATATTTTATCATATTTTTGTTATTTTCCTTGATCTTATGAAAATCCTTTCATTTGAATAAATATCCTTCGTTTTGAGGAAACTCCTCAGTTTCATGGTGTTTCCTTCGCACCGAGGAAATAATATAAAATTGGGAAAAATATCGTCGGGCCGTGTTTATCGGCCAACCGGCCATGCCTTGATCCCGGCCGGCCCAACACCTCATGGTTCCTTATTAATTTATTAATATTTCCCTAATCTCATGAAAACTCCTTAATCTCATAGTATTTTCATAAAACCATGAAAAATATAATATAAAATTAGGAAAACTCGTGGGACCGGGCCCATCCGGCCGGCCATGCCCTAGCCGGTACCACACGTCCCTTTATTTTATTATTATTATTTTAAGTTTCCTTGATCCCATGAAATTCCTTGATTTCATGGTATTTCTCTCAAATTATGAAAATTCATTCAAATCATGGAAATAATACACAAATATTACATAAAATTAGGGAAACGCACGGGACCGGGCCCCAGCCGGCCGACCATGCTCAAAGCCGGTCCCACACGCCCTTATTTTATTATTTTAATATTATTTGTTTCCTTGATCCTATGGAAACTCCTTCACTTCAAGGAAACTCCTTAATTTCAACAAACTCCTTGATTTCATGATATTTTCATAAAATCATGAAAAATAATATAAAATTAGGAAAGGCACCATGGGACCATGGTCACTGACCGGCAGGCCATGCTTTGGCCTAAGAGGTCTCACGCTTCATCATTCCTTCATTTTATAATTATTTTCCTTCATCTCATGAAGTTTCCTCAGTTTCAGCAAAACCCTGATTTTGTAATATTTTATCAAATGGTTGCTCAAACGCACGCCAAAAAATACCAAAATTCTCAGGACTGAGATACGGACATTTTGACGACGTGAGCATGTTACCTTGACCGACCAAGGTTGGATCTTTGGCTCGCACGGAGACGGTCCCACATATTTTCATGAATTGACCTAATTTGCGCAATTGCACGTATTAGGTCAAAAACTCTTCCAAATAATTTTGGAATTTTCATAGAGCGATCGTCATTCGATCCCGTGACCATACAGAGCCGGTTTCATGTCCCCTTAGTCGGTCCCTCATCTCTTCATAATTAATTAGGTTTTATCACCTAAGGCTCAGACGAGCATTTTTCTAATAAATGATTAAACCAGCATTTAATCATTCTTTCATCAACAAATCACCAACTCTTCAAGAGACCTTGGTATTTGCTCACTCGAGCATATGGGCGCTACATGGCCGATACATGATCCCATGTAGCCGGTCCCTCCTTCATTCCATGGTTAATTTTCAAATAAACCATCAATTGGTCATCAATTGATCGAATTAGGGTTTCTGAGTCCAAGAATCATAATTCCAGATTCAAACACCAATAACTTTACGACGATCTCATGATCAGTATTTTTATTAATTATGCTCGGTTCAATTACCAGTATTTTAAAATAATATTTTATCTTGGCCACGCTACCAATACTTCATCAAATTAGCAACATTTGCTCAGATGAGCAATATTTGCTCAAACCAAGGGATATTGGTTCAACTATCAATATTCAACAACTCATCGAATGAGCAATACTTGCTCACCTTAACTATCAACTTTTACTTAAGAATCATACCTCTGTCTCAACAGGCACGTTCAATTCATGAGTCTCAGGACATTTTTCCAGATCATGTTCAACTCAGCAAATACATGGACTCATCGTCCCATAAAGTCATGAAGTCAACAACTGACTAATTAACCACGAGACGTCAATCGTGTCACATGGGGGATATTAACTAGGGTTTTGGTCTGGCGGTTTACGGCACATGTGTTCATACACATGATGGAATGTGAGCAAGTCGTGCAATCAGTTGAAGGAGTTAACAAAGTAGTGGATGGAAAATCGACCAAGTCTCCGCACGATGAGCAACTGGTTTCAAACACGATTTCCATTTCCCTACTCTTTGATTCCATCAACTGTCACACTTCATGGGATCATGGTGTCTACAATTCCAGCAATATAAATAAGTCTATGAATCATGATTGAATATACAAGAATCTCACGTCAAACAGACAACACGAGATTAACAAATCAACATCCGAGTAATCACTCTCAACAGAGATTCAATCATTCATAACTTATCTTATTCAGAATACATAACACACCTACAATCTTTGAGTACCATTGATTCCACACATTTCTCAGCTTCCCTCCTACAGATCAACCCATCCTCTCTTATAACCGAATTTACTCTGGAACGGCTATTGTCTTGGTTTAGGCCGGAGTACTACCAATTGATCTCTCGAATTCAAAGCACTCCCTTCTTGTAGTGCATTTGTGTGAGGTTGAACATTTCGCTCGGTTCAAGGAGTCTCCTCCGTACGGTCGTCTCCTTAATTCCGTAAAAACCAGCAAATTGTTTTGCCCCATCTACAGATTGGCGACCACAATGGGAGATTAATCTCTCGGTTGCAATCTCAATTCTCACAAAGATGGTCGGTCTTAGAAACTCCATATCCTGACCAGAGTATTTCAAATGGCGAAACTGCTCATGATCGATCGAACGACTCTGGTAATATTCGTCACTCCTACTTTACTACTCCTTTTCCCTCTATTTATGCGTCTCTACGGAGAAATCCCATCATTAGCTGAATTGGCACGGAGGCAAGAAATTCTGACTAGGAGCATCAATCGATTGAAGGAGGCAATCGATGAACTATTCAACTGTATAGTAGAGTTGACAAGACTTTTGGGAGCAGAAGTGGTAGATCATCCTGGCTCTACTACAATCAATACCCCTCAAACCAACAGTTTCACTACTTACGAGAATCCGATGGACCAGGAAGTTACGCATCTGATCGAGAGTTTATGTGAGCTTCTACACTTCTCCAGAGATCAGCGTACGAGCACATTTGCTGCACTCAACCAAATATCATCCGACGTGCAAGTAACTCCACCGTCTCCAGTCGTTGAGGTATCCATGGTATCTGAATATTCAATCAACAACATCACGTTCGGGGAAGAGGACCGCATGGCATATGAAGGACATAACCGAGCTCTGTACGTAACCGATCTTATCAAAGACTCTGAATCCAAGAGAGCTCTAGTTGACACATGCACTTCTACAAATATCATCACTATGAAAACTCTCAAGGCGGCCAAGTTCCCACGGAATAAGATTGTTCACCATCCTATCTTGATGACAGGTTTTGAGGGAAGTCAGATTCATATATACGGGATGCATACATAGACTTGAAGGTGGGGCCCATTCAATCAAAGACCAAGTTTCACGTGATCGAACAGGAGCATGACTATCACATGATACTCGGACGACCATGGCTCCATGACAATAAAGTGGTCCCTTCAACATACCATCAATGCATGAAGGCTCTGCTCAATAACAAAATCGTTCATATTGCGGCTTCAACATCTCCTTACTCCCCATTCTATGACGCTGAATTCCTCGAGTCTCAGCAGGACATCCCTGAACCTCCAAACAAGATTCACAGCACTCCACTCCCAAGCTGGAAGTCCATTGAAGAAGAAATCACGGATAAACCATCATCCTCAGGCGTTAAGTCGATTAAGTCGTCTACTACGCCGATTAAGCGCCGCAAAGGTCAAGTCTCAACTCTTGGATCTAACTTCATAACCAATCATGATGCGGATGGGAGAACAATTTACCGCAGACGCAAATATTAGCAATTAACAGGGGATAACGATGAAAAGTCTCCCCACCCCGAAGAACCATGTCAAAGCGAATCATCACTCGAAGAAGAGGTTCAAGACGCTCCACGACAACTGCAAGACGGTACTGACTCCACTACTGACGACCTCGAAACAATCAACATCGAAACAGAGGATGATCCAAGGCCAATCCTAATTAGCTCAGCACTGTCACCAAAGGAGCGAGAAGAACTGATAAACTTATTGAAAGAATATCAAGACGTCTTCGCGTGGACGTACAAAGAAATGCCTGGTCTAGATGACAAATTGGTTACTCATCATCTGCACATCACTCCGGGCTCCAAAGCTGTCAAACAACCGCCTAGGAAATTTAGACACGAAGCGAGGAGCAAATCAAAGTCGAGATCCTGAACTACTAGCAGCGGGATTCATCAAGCCTATTCAACATCCAACGTGGCTAGCAAATGTTGTTCCTGTCAAGAAGAAAAATGGTCAAATCAGATGTTGTGTCGATTTCAGGAACCTGAATAAATGTTGTTCTAAGGATGATTTTCCTCTACCCAACATTGATATGCTCGTCGACGCAACCAGTGGCCACAGTATGTTCTCATGGATGGTTATAGTGGATACAACCATATCAAGATATATGAGAACGATGCCAACAAGACTGCATTCCGTACTCCCATTGGGAATTTCCACTACAGTGTGATGCCCTTTGGATTAAAGAATGCAGGTGCCACTTATCAACGAGCTATGACTTCCATATTCCACGACATGATGCACAAACAAGTGGAAGAGTATGTTTATGATGTGGTGGTGAAATCGAAGACTCGAGAATCTCACCTCGAGGTTTTAAGACAAGTATTCGAGAGATGCAGAGAATACCAATTAAAGATGATTCCTCTGAAGTGCGCTTTTGGTGTTTCCTCTGGAAAGTTTCTAGGATTCATGGTCACAGCTGAAGGAATCAAAGTCGATCCTGACAAGACGAAAGCTATCACCACCATGCCTCCTCCACGCAATATGAAGGAACTACGGATCTTTATGGGAAAGAATTATATTCGACGCTTCATTCCTGGATTGGCTCAACTCATTACTTCGTTCACCCCTCTACTGAAGAAAGGAGCAAGTTTTACCTGGACGACTTTTCAACAAGAAGCCTTCTAGAAAATACAGTAGATACCATTGTCTCATGCTGTCATGAAGTCTCCAGTACAGGGACGACCCCTGATACTTTACACAGCTTCCAGTGATGTTGTTATTGGAGCGCTCCTTGCTCAGGAAGACGATGAAGGCATCGAACGACCGATCTACTACTTCATCCCCACAATGAGAGATGCTCAACTCCGATACCCAAAGGCTGAAAGAGCATGTCTAGAATTAGTGCATGCGATCCAAAAGTTCATACAATATTTGCTATCTAACAGGTTCGTACTCGTCTCCAAAGCTGATCCTATAAAATTCCTAATATCCAAGCCAACCTTGATAGGAAGACCAGCGAAGTGGTTACTCCAGATGTCAGAATTTGACATAGCTTGCACGCCACCTAAAGCAATCAAAGGCCATGCAGTTGCAGACTTGATCGTTGCTTTTCCAGGAGAAGATACAACAACGTTACATGAAGATGTACCCGGTGAGTTCCCAGATATCTTAGTTATCAAATAAGAAACATGGATTCTATACTTTGATGGATCCGCCACCCCTATCAATGACACCGGAGGAGCAGGCATAATGCTGGTGTCTCCATCTGGTGAAGTTTTCTCACATTCGTTCAAGTTGGATTTCCACTGCACCAACAATTCAGCGGAATATGAGACTTTCTTATTAGGGTTGTCCCTGACCAAGCAAGCAGGAGCAACACACCTTGAAAAAAGAGGATATTCAAAATTACTGGTCAATTAAATGAATGGAACATACTCTCTCAAAGAAATCAAGCTCCCTCCATTCAGAACCGAAGCTCAGCGGCTATTAACCCATTTTGCCGATGCCACGGTCGTCCATACTGGACGAACTAACAACAGGCATGTCTACTGCCTGGAAACTCTCGCTTCTAAGCTGTAATTTTAAGGGGCAGAGAAAAAAATCATTGTACAGAGGCGTACCGTGTCGTCCACTTGGCTCAGTCAATTCGAAGATATTCCATCAGATGATTGGCGAGCGCCCATCATTCATGAATTGAGCAGCTCGATTTCAGAAGGCAAAGTCAGCCTCAAAGAATTAAAGAATTATTTTTTGCTTCACAGGGCGCTGTATTATCGAAACCCTGATAGATCCCTATCACAGTGCCTTGGAAACGACGAAGTAGAAGAACAACTTAAGCGCATACATGAAGAAATATGCGTGCAAACGCTAGTGGTAACACTTTAAAGAAAGCTTCAAAGGGTGGGATACTACTGGCCTTCGATGGAGACTCAGTCAAGAGCCTTACAAGGGTCTTGTCCCAATTTCCAGACACCTCCTCATCACTTGGAGGTTTTGGCAGTCCATCACACTGGGGACTGGAGGGAACCTTACACCAAATACCTCCGGGACAATGAACTACCGCTGGAAAAGAAGCAATCAGTCAAACTCATTCAGAGATCTAAGAGATTTGTCTTTCTTGACGGAATCTTATACCGGAAAAGCTTCGGTGGAAACTTACTGAGATGCTTGGCTGAGCATGAATTCCCAACAATTCTGAAAGAAATGCACGATGGAGAACATCAAGGAAAGAGAAAATTATTTCTTCAAGTTCATGAGAAATATCATTGGCCGACCATGGAAGAAGATGCAGCTGCACATGTTCAGAGGTGTCACCAATGCCAAATCCATGGTAATCTCATCCACACTCTTTGTCTCCCATTGAATTCTGTGAATAGTCCATGACCTTTCTATAGATGGGGACTAGATATCATCGGAAAGATCAATCCAGCGTCTTCGAAGCAGCATGAATACATCATCACCGCAACTGAGTATTTCACTAAATGGGTCGAAGCTATTCCTCTTCGAAGCACCACCGGAGTCACGATTGCAACCTTCATCAAAGAGCACATAATATGCAGATTCGGAGTTCCTAAGCACATTGTTACTGACAATGGAACTCCTTTCGCCAACAAGCACGTGACTGAACTCCTCGAGGAATACGACATCAAACAAGTCTTCTCCACACCGTATTATCCCCAGGGAAACGGACAAGCAGAAAGCACCAACAAAACTTTGATCCGAATTATCAGTCGGACAATTCATGACAATCCTCGAACGTGGCATGAACAGTTGCCTATGGATTTATGGGCTTATCGAACCGCGCCAAGGAGCTCAATCAGGACTTCACCATATTCCCTCGTATACGGAGCCGACGCCATACTTCCAGCAGAGATCAAAATCCCTTCAGCAAGGATTGCAACATCCAGCGGAGTACAATGGGATGAATCCGAAGTATCCAAATCAAGAATCGCTGAGTTAGATATGCTCGAGTCAAGGAGGGCTAATGTGGAAAAATACGTAGAAGCCTACAAACAAAGGATCTCCAGATCCTACAACAAAATGGTAAGACCTCGAACATTTCAAGTAGGAGACCTGGTATTAAAGACAACAAAGCACATTCAACAAGATATGTCCGCTCACAAGTTCTCTCCGAAATGGGAGGGACCATATGTAGTCATCAAGGCAGTATCCAGTGGATATTACAAGATCTTAGCTTTTGATGGAGGAGTGGAAGGAAATATAATCAACGACAAATGGCTCAAATCTTATTATGCCTGATCCATAAAAAACAATTACCCTTCATCATTTCAAGCATTTTCAAAAATGTAATTTTCATTCCTCCAAAGAGCGTGCAAAACGCTCCTTGGTTCATTAAACGTTTCATAAATGAGCAAAATTCCTTCATATCATGATCAATTATTCCACCTAACCAGAAGCTTAAACTTATTCAAAAAAACAAAAATTATAAATTCTCACTCAGAGCAAACCGTCCAGCAATGGGTAATCTCTGTAAGCAACCCTATCAAGTTTCTTATGAAAACTCTTGGTTTCCGTCTTCAACCCCTGTACCGCCTTCTCAACCCTGGACGACTCCAAAGCGAGCATCTTGTCCTCATCCAGTAAAGAAGTGGTCAGAGAAATCGCATCAGCATCCTCCGCCTCCTTATGAATCTTGATTACCTCGAGGAGACAACGAAGCCATCCTACATTGAACCGCAAAGTCTCGCAGTTCGAAATCATCTCATTCCACCTGTGCAATTCCTGATTATTGACATATCGCAGGCGCATCCGGTCCATATCCTCAATGATCGCTAGCAACCCAGCAACTGTAGTCAGGAGGGTTGGTAGAAAAACTTTCCACACTTCGGTCGTAGCAATATGCCTGTATTTTTTCCAGATTTTGGTGTAAAGGAGCGTATGACACTTGGGAATGACGAATCCACCGACTACTTCATTGTCCGGGAAAGTATTGATCAAAGGAGCTTCAAACAAGAGTCCAGCTGTTGGATATTCACGAGCATGAAATCTGTCTTCAACCTCCACGGATTCTGCAGAGTCTTCACCAACTCGGTTGCTGCTGTCTTCAACCTCAACCACGGTTACGGACTTTCCACTCCTTCTCCTTCTAGCATCGACACGACACGAACATTCGCCTGTGACGAAATGAGGAAGTGTTTAATTTTATCAAAATTGAACGTGATAAAGCCTCGAAAGCTATAAGATTACTTACAGATGATCCAGCCTCAGCATGAGCCGACCTGTACTGTGCAGGAGATCTAACGGTTCGCTTGGGCCTCGAATTATGAGAAGAATGATCCTTCTGGTTATTCTGCAACAAATACAACAAATCGTTTTCTTATGGTCAATAACCTCGATCAAACAGAGACGAAAAAGATGTGCAACTTAATAAGATGGACGCTTCTACTTCATGCTTCGACTGGAGTTCATTTCGAGAAGAAGTACTATCGCTGGACATAGTGATGGAAGGAATGACAATCAAAGTTTCTTATGCGATGAAACTAACTCCGTAATAGAAGAAATATTTGCGCAAGTATTAAACTTTAAATCTTGAAGATATGTACAAAATACAACGGGCTCTTATCTTCTGCAGATAGTCAATCCAGTTGCGAGTTTTACTGAAACCCTAAGTCTCAAACAAGGTCAATACCGGAGATGCAGAGTAAAATAATACACTGGGGACTGACCAAAGCTGAGCATGCTCAGAAATTCACGCGTACCCTGTGTGTTACATGTCATCTGTGATGTGCCTTAGAGCAAGCAAAGGGAAAATCACGATGGGATCGACGTATTTTCAATCAAGAAGATCCAACATTAATAAACAATATCTCGTTTGAAAGGAAAATTATTAATACGAAGTCCTCCAAATAAGATGTCTACTACGAAGGCTAAAGAACATTCAAATGTTTAAGAAAGAAAAGAGGATGGAAGTAAAGCTACTCGTCAGACTCATCCGAATTATCGGATTCGTTATCACTGTCATTCTCGTCATCCGAGTTATTATATTTGTCATCACTGTCTTCCTCTACGTCGGAATCAGCATCGTCGATAAAGTATGGATGGGTATCAGGATCGTCTGAGTCCGAGTCCTATTCTACTTCAGCTTCAATGTGCTTCATAGTCTTCTGGAACTCTCTTTCATATCGGTCAGGATTGATCTTACGCTCTGTAAACACCCACACGGTTTTTTCTTCAGAAGCATCGGCATCAGACTCAGAGGGTATCCCATCAAGGAATTGACGTCTCTCCTCAGCCGCTTGTATTCGACGCCGAATTCGATCCTTTCTGTGCTGATGATTCTCTGCTTCATTATCTTCATCCTTTCTCTTCATAAGTTCAGCATAAGTGACTCTCCGATCATTCAAGGGTATGTTAGGCTTTGCTCCCTCATCATGAGTTATCTTAGATTTCGATTTAGCTACAGAGGCTTTGTAATCCTCGTCAGAGGAGCTAGAGCAAGAAAAGGAATAACTATAATCGTAATCGCTGTTGTTGGGAGTTGACATATTCTGGAACCAGAAGCACAAAATTACCAACATGCAAGTAAATCCATTTACAAAATGGTAATTCTTAACTCTTACCTTTTTACGATTCCACTAACAGTAGTGATAATAATGCAAGAGTTAACACCTCAAAAATCGTTCGTCTCTGCGAAACCTACAAACGAACGAAACTCAGATTTTCATAAAATCAGGAACATTTCTACTGTGTGAACATTCACCATGTAATTATGAAAACTAAAACATTATTTCATCATAAATAATTGTTTACTTTGAATATTACTCAAAATCAAACCTGGGTTTTGAAAATATATGTTTACAAAAGCATGAAAGATAACTTGTGTTTTTATTTTTGCGAGTGGTAACTCACGCAAAAAAAAATTCCGTGAGCATGTCACGGTTTTATGTACAAAATATCTTTCGTGGACATCACGATTTTATATATAATTTTTTTTTCCTTCGTGTCGTCATTTGTCTTTAAAACGAAGGTTTATTTCAATTTTGTGAAAGCACACACCTTATAAGATAAAGTTTTGATTTCCATGAAAGATCATACACAAAATTTTATCACTGGACACAAGTCTATATATGTATATATACAAAAAAAACTTTTTTCCTTCGTGCTATCGTCATTCTTTAAAACGAGGGTTTATTTCGGTTTAGTGAAAGTTCACTCCTTTTATGATAAAACTTTGGTTCTCATGAAAGCTCATAAAAAAAGTTTTATCACTGGACCTAGGTCTATGTATAAAAAAAATCTCTCCTAAATCAGGGATTTTTATTAGCTTCTCAAACTAACGATCAAACGAACATACGTTTTCAAAGAAAAAGGGGTTTTTCAACGAAACTCACACTCAAATATATGCACATGTATATATAACCCAAACATGATAACTTCATGGAACTCTGATGAACTTCAAAAAAAAAAAATCCGTACCTGGTCGGCGCCGGTCGGCGGCGCTGGAAACTCCGGCGAAAATTTTCTTCCTCCCTGGCGTCAAGGTGATGAAGGCGTGATGAAGGTGGTGGTCGGTTTAGGTGAATTAAAAAAAAAGGATTAATTCCCTTTTATATCAAATTTTATTTCCAAAACCTAATTTCACAAGGATTTCCTTATTGGGCCCGACCCCGTGAATCCTAAACGACCAAGGTCTCGTTGTCCAAATCAGCGGTTCAACACCAATTTATGATCATTAGATGATGCTTTATCATGCCACTGGGTTCTTCATTCAAGTCGTGGTTTGCTCCTACTATCAGAAATCCGGTAACGTCTTAACTTACGATTAAGTTCAATTACTTATATTGTTATAACCGGAAAATCACCATTTAATGCTGACTGAGGAACACGACTGTTCTTCACTAAGCAGGGGACTTAATGTAGATGGTGGATTTTCGACAAAGGCTAAAATCGTAAACCCATAATTATACGAACTTCTGATCCAGCAATCAGACGCGAGTATCGAGACACGGGTCTTTCATCGAATCTCTGACTGAGAATGCTGACTCTCAGAGTACATGAAGATATGTAGTCTCTCGGCTAGGAAACGGCATATCTCATGAATACTGAACACTCCAGTAATTACTTCTGTATAGAATCACGATATTGGACGGCTCCTAGACAGCTTGCCTGCTAGTATAGAGCAATAACGTCTTCAGGATACAAACAACAGTTTTCCCTGACTATATAAAGGATATGACGCTTCAACTAGCTCATGTCGCTCAGAACAATTAATGCTCCTAGAAGATCGTACTAGTATAGAGCTATCAATTAATTATTCCTAAATTCTTGGATTCATCCACTGAATTTCTGAAAATATTCAAATATTTTCGTAATATTTCGTTACTTTAATCTATGATTCTTCCCAACAGAATTCCATGGGTTAGTAATAAATATTCAACGTACGGGCGTCTGAGTTACCTTCGAGTAAGCCCCGACTCAAAAGGTGCAAGTGTATTCGACGATGATGTACTAACAATCACCTAAACGCACGAACGAGTATTTCAATATACGACGAAACGATGAACCTATGCAAAATAGGAAAGAAAATAATAAATAATAAAATATTTACCAAGGCGCTGGGAGACTGGGCCCTCTAGCCGGCCGGCCGTGCCGTGGCCATTCCCACGCCTGTTTTATATTTTATCATATTTTTGTTATTTTCCTTGATCTTATGAAAATCCTTTCATTTGAACAAATATCCTTCGTTTTGAGGAAACTCCTCAGTTTCATGGTGTTTCCTTCGCACCGAGGAAAATTGGGAAAAATGTCGTGGGGACGTGTCTATTGGCCAACCGGCCATGCCTTGATCCCGGCCGGCCCCACACCTCATGGTTCCTTATTATTTTATTAATATTTTCCTAATCTCATGAAAACTCCTTAATCTCATGGTATTTTCATAAAACCATGAAAAATATAATATAAAATCATGGAAACTCGTGGGACCGGGCCCCAGCCGGCCGACCATGTCCTAGCCGGTCCCACACGACCCTTTATTTTATTATTATTATTTTAAGTTTCCTTGATCCCATGAAATTCCTTGATTTCATGGTATGTCTCTCAAATTATGAAAATTACTTCAAATCATGGAAACAATACACAAAAATTACATAAAATTAGGGAAACGCACGGGACCGGGCCCCAGCCGGGCGACCATGCTAAAAGCGGGTCCCACAAGCCCTTATTTTATTATTTTAATATTATTTGTTTCCTTGATCCCATGGAAACTCCTATACTTCAAGGAAACTCCTTAATTTCAACAAACTCCTTGATTTCATGATATTTTCATAAAATCATGAAAAATAATATAAAATTAGAAAAGGCACCATTGGACTGTGGTCACTGACCGGCCGGCCATGCCTTGGCCTCAGCGGTCCCACGCTTCATCATTCCTTCATTTTTATAATTATTTTCCTTCATCTCATGAAGTTTCCTCAGTTTCAGGAAAACACTGATTTTGTCATATTTTCTCAAATGGTTGCTCAAACGCATGCCAGAAAATACCAAAATTCTCAAGACTGAGATATGGACGTTTTAACGACGTGAGCATGTTACCTTGACCGACCAAGATTGGCTCTTTGGCTCGCACGGAGCCGGTCCCACATATTTTCATGAATTGACGTAATTTGCGCAATTGCACGCATTAGGTCCAAAACTCTTCCAACTAATTTTGGAATTTTCATAGAGCGATCGCCATTCGATCTCGTGACCATCCAGGGCCGGTTTCATGACCCCTCGGTCGGTCCCTCATCTCTTCATAATTAATTAGGTTTTATCACCTAAGGCTCAGACGAGCATTTTTCTAATAAATGATTAAACCAGCGTTTAATCATTCTTTCATCAACAAATCACCAACTCTTCAAGAGACCTTGGTATTTGCTCACTCGAGCATATGGGCGCTACATGCTCGATGCATGATCCCATGTAGCCGGTCTCTCTTTCATTCCATGGTTAATTTTCAAATAAACCATCAATTGATCATCAATTGATCGAATTAGGGTTTCTGAGTCCAAGAATCATAATTCCAGATTCAAACACCAATAACTTTACGATGATCTCATGATCAGTATTTTTATTAATTATGCTCGGTTCAATTATCAGTATTTTAAATTAATATTTTATCTTGGTCACGCTACCAATAATTCATCAAATGAGCAACATTTGCTCAGATGAACAATATTTGCTCAAACCAAGGAATATTAGTTCAAATATCAATATTCAAAAATTCATAGAATGAGCAATACTTGCTCACCTTTACTATCAAAGTTTACTTAAGAATCATACCTCTGTATCAACAAGCACGTTCAATTCATGAGTCTCGGGAGATTTTGCAAGATCATGTTCAACTCAGCAAATACATGGACTCATCGTCCCATAAAGTCATGAAGTCAACAACTGACTAATTAACCACGAGACATCAATCGTGTCACATGGGGGATATTAACTAGGGTTTTAGTCTGGCGGTCTACGGCACGTGTGTTCATACACACGATGGAATGTGAGCAAGTCGTGCAATCAGTTGAAGGAGTTAACAAAGTAGTGGATGGAAAATCGACCAAGTCTCCGCACGATAAGCAACTGGTTTCAAACACGATTTCCATTTCCCCACTCTTTGATTCCATCAACTGTCACACTTCATGGGATCATGGTGTCTACAATTCCAGAAATATAAATAAGTCTATGAATCATGATTGAATATACAAGAATCTCACGTCAAACAGACAACACGAGATTAACAACTCAACATCTGAGTAATCACTCTCAACAGAGATTCAATCATTCAGAACTTATCTTATTCAGAATACATAACACACCTACAATCTTTCATTGCTATTGATTCCACACGTTTCTCAGCTTCCCTCCTACAGATCGACCCATCCTCTCTTGTGATCGAATTTACTATGGAACGGTCATTGTCTTGGTTTAGGCCGGAGTACTACAGATTGATCTCTCGAATTCAAAGCACTCCCTTCTTGCAGTGCATCTGTGTGAGGTTGAACATTTCACTCGGTTCAAGAAGTCTCCTCCGTACGGTCGTCTCCTTAATTCCGTAAAAACCAGCAAATCGTTTTGCCCCATCTACAATCACCAATTGATAAACCAGACTTATATTACCGAAGAGCAACCTAGTATTATCAATCACCTCACAATAAACTTAATCGACTAGCGAAACAAGTTATTGTGGAATCACAAACGATGAGACGAAAGTGTTTGTGACTACTTTTCTATCTTTCCTATTGGAGATATAAATCTCAAGACAATTTTACAATTGTACTCAATCACGATAGAAACAACAAGGTCAGATGACGCAACTACAAAGAGAATAGTTGGGTCTGGCTTCAGAATCCCAATGAAGTCTTCAGGTCGTTAACCTACAGGGTCTCGAGAAGAAACCTAAGGTTAAAGGAGAATCGACTCTAGTTATGCAACTAGTAACACATAGGAGGTCTGGGGATTAGGTTTCCCAGTTTCTAGAGTTCTCCTTTATATAGTTTTCAAATCAGGGTTTGCAATCCAAGTTACCTTGGTAACAAAGCACTCAATAATCACTGTTAGATAAAAAACGAGATTCAATCAAGCTAATATCTTTCAACCGCTAGATCGAACTTAGATTGTTACACACAAATGAAATTTACCCTCATTTAAGTTTATGTAACCGTACCCAAATGTGTACACCATGTTGGTTCACAAATAGCTAACCGTGGTTAGCCATATGATTACTCTCATATCAACCTTATTCATCTTAACCATAACTAGTTCAAATGAATCAAATGAAACTAGTTAAAGAGTTGTTCCATTGCTATATTCTCATGGATTTATACAAGAACACAATTGAAGCAAAATCGGTTTGATTCACTCGAATCAGTACTTGAAAATTATAGCCACGGTTTGCAAAGATTGCATTCCTTATTGATAAATGTTTTAGGTTCATGTACAACCGATTTTAGAAAGTAACCCACTTAAGTACGATATGCGTACTTAAGTAACCGGATTTGAGTTTGTTTTACTTTTCAAACTCAGCAGAAGTTCACGGACGTGAACTTTCCGCCAGTATACGTATGGGTACGCGTACTTTAGGTAACCAGATGAGTTTGGTTTTGGTTTTCAAACTCAGCAGAAATTCGCCGACGTGAACTTCCGCCAGTATGCGTACCCGCCTCCTACAACCTTTTTGTATACACACAAGTATGCATACTTTAGGTTCCCGGTTTTGGACTTATACACTAATGTGCGAACACACTTTTCTTATATCCAAAGATGGTTACAAGATTTTAAACTCTTTATTTCAATCATTGAAACATTCTTCTATTATGACAATAGCCGTCTTGACACACTATTAGCATCAAAGCAATTTTCAATATATTGAAATAATCATTATCGAAACATTCCAAGTCTTACACCAAAAGATTGTATCACACAAACCATGTAAGATGTTACTCAATAATTTTCTCATGATATTAAATGAACTTGGTCGAAGCGAAGCTTAGCAACACATATTTCGAGAAATATGCAAGCGAGATATAGTCAGCTCGAAATCTCAAATCTGTATATAGAAAATTATATCGTAACACGACTTATGTCTCAATATAGGAGATATAGTAGAAATATACTTTCCAAGTGATAGATGAGTTTAAGTCTCCACATACCTTTTATCGATGAAGTTCCACAAGCTCTCCTTAGTAGTTCTTCGTCTTCAAGTGATAAACGTCGTGAAGTCTAAGCTCAACTACACAAACTATGTCCTAGTCCGAGAGATCTATAAATAGGATAGAAATCAAGACTTATAGTTTTTATCACTAACATTGACAAACATGCTTGAGATAGCAACACATGCGAGCTCGACCGAGCAGTGCTCTAACACTTTGATTTTTCTACATTAAAGTATATCTTTAGTTGTTAAAGACACAATATTAGTTCACATTTGTATTTAACTTTAAAAGTTTGGGGTATACTGGGTACCTTATCCAAATGTAATGACCCGTCCCTCCACTGATACTGTCCCCGCTTAGGCACCACGGTTATCCAGCAGTTTAATAGGCACCGCTGCAGTCATCCAGAAGTAGCTTCATGGGAGGTCACCCATTCCCTGATTATTGTCGCCCGAGCACGCTTAACTGTAGATCTTTTTCCCAACTCTGCAACCAAAAATGCTGAAAATGCCTCGGTGTTATGAAAGCACAAACCGTTCTTATGTTCCATTTGGAAACGGTACTTGCAGAAAGGAGGTATTACATCAAAGCTGTACAAAACGGTAGCAGACTATGAATTCTAAACTCTTTTGGCTGTGTGTGTTGTGGGTACCCCAAAAATGGATGAAGGGGTAGATATAAGTTTTTAGGATTTAACTTGAGTTGCAGAAGGCTAAATACAAGCAACCATTCTCATAAGTTCCAATTTAGCCTGGGCTTGAACACCATATTTATACATAACTATCTAAGACAGTTATCATAGTTTCTTTGGTTATCACTTATCAGTTATGAGTTATCACCAACTTATTTTAAAAGATACCAAGTGGGGAGGTACACACGGAAATATAAGATGCATTTCATTTGTTATCAACGTTCGTGTATTGGCATTTGTATGTATTCATATTCACGTCTGTAAAAAGATATTTGTAGTAATAAGCTTCCTCGCGAAGAGATTTTATTATTCATTAACAAAAGCAAAAGGAAAAGGAACTAAGCCAAAAACCTCAAGGAAAGAAGAAAAACAATCATCCAAATCTATAAGTAGATTGTCTCGATTCGTTGTTTCCCAAAGCTGAGCGAATAAAAGAAAGTGGCTCATTCCACCACTAAGACCCAGCATAGGCTCCAGATGGCCAACAAATCTTCCGAAAAGAGGAGTTTAAAAAAGGTGACAAGAAACTAGGAGTAAACTTTTATTTTATTTGTGTGCTGCTGCATCACGTAAAATGACATAAACTTATAGACTTTCAGTATCCATCATTTGCAGGGTAAAACCCATACACTGTAAACCCACCATCAACACATATAACTTGAACAGTTATATATGAAGCAGCAGGAAGGCAAAGGAATGCAACTAGAGGGGAAACGTCATTTGGCTCTCCAACACGACGCATAGGATTTCTTGCTTTAACACTTTCTTCATAATCTTTGTCTTCCAATTTCTTCTCGGAAAGATAAAGCGCAAAAAATAATTAAACATGGCGAGGAGAATAACATAACATAATGTTGATACAAATTTGATAAACTTACTGGTTCCATTAGAGGGGTTCTGATAACCTGATGTAGCACATCTTTCTATGTATCAACCATTACAGTTGATCCCTAGTACGTGTAACAACTGTTACAGTTGATCCCATCCATCTGTTTTAGTTAACTTGCCTGGCAAGTCCTTTTCTTTCCTAGTTTGTTTTGATTTCCTTTTTCTTTTCAGTTTAGTCGGTTCTTGTGAACCTATTTAAAGGCTATGCCTTCTATGTTTTGAGAACATCTTATTATCAATATTATTATCAAGTTTGTTTATCAATCTTTTACCTTGGAATCTAAATCCTAGAATCAAATTTTATCCAAGTTCCTGACGGAACTTCAACTATCTTCACAACCCTAGCAACTAGTTTGCTTCCATCCATATCTGTGCTACACTAGTTGGTATCAGATACAACGTTTTTAGTTTTTATCTAGAAACAAATCCTTAACAGCTTCCGCACACTTTCAAAACCCTACCTTTCGTTACAATGGGAGACAAGTTAACACAAACTGATATTGAGGCCATTGTCACAGCGCTTGAAGCCAAACTCGACAATAAGTTTGAAACCAATAAAAAAAACATCAAAGTTCTTACAGATAATTTTGATAAGCAACTGGGAAGATTGCAGATTATAGAAACGATGTTAAATACACATGGAGAGTGTATAGACAAAATATGGAAACATGTTGGTCTTGGTGACTTGGTGATGCATAAGTTAGACGATGCTACAGAAGATGGAGAGAAAAAAACTGGAGAAACAGAGGATGATATAAAGGAAGGAGAAAAGAAAACCGAAGAAAAGGCAGGTGATGAAACAAAGAAAGTTAAACAACATTCTTTTACTTAGAATACTTATATTCCTGACATTACTTCTCATATCATTCAACACAAAGAACATATAGAGGGTTTCCTTAACACTCCAAAAAAGCCAGTTAATGTGTCTATCAACCTTGATGAAGATGACAAATTCAAGGACACAGGAGAACAAAAGTGGAAGGATGAAAATATTAAACTATCCTATGAATTCTTATGGAAATCTACCAGAATAAAAATTAAAGGCTGATATACCTAGTTTTCGTGGTGGTTTACAGATTGAAGGATTACTGGACTGGTTTTATGAAGTCGAATCTTTTTTCAAATTCATGGAAGTTCCCGACTCTTCTAAGGTAAAATTGGTCGCTTATAAACTGAAAGGTGGAGCTGTAGCTTGGTAGGAAACATTATGTGAAGATCGAGATAAATATGACAAACCACCTATATGTACTTGGAAAAGAATGAGAGAATTATCACGAGCCAAGTTTTTACCAAAGGATTATAAGCATCAACTGTTTATCAAGCTTCAAAACTGTCGACAAAGAGCAAAATTGGTTGAAGAATATGTAGCAGAGTTCTATGGTTTAGTTGCTCGTAACCAATCAAAAGAAACTGAAGAAAAATTAGTTGCACGCTTTGTAGATGGGTTGAACAATTTAATTCAACAAGGGATGACACAATCAGCTTTTACAATGGTTGAAGCAATACAACAAGCTCTTAAGGTTGAAAGACGTGTACTCAGTACTTCTCTCCAACCAACTCCAAGACAGGCTCGTTATCAACATTTTTACAAAGCCTGTCAGACCATATAACTCTTATGGTTGCCAGGGTGAAAAGGTTCAACAATCGTTGTTGATCCATCTTCACAGGGATCAACTATCTTTGTTGATCCACACGACAGAAGTGCAAAACAACAATATCAGCAACAACAAACTACTTCTGTTCCTACAGAACCTGCTCCTACAATGCATATATCATCTGCTAAGCTACCTCCGGCTCCTCCACAACGGAATTTTGTTCGAAATACTCGAGGTAATCAATTTCCACAAGAATTTCCTCCTTTATCTAAACCCTCTAATCCTTATTCAAAGTTTCGAGGAGATAAGTGTAACAAGTGCAACCAGACTGGTCATACTTCTAGTGATTGTCGAAAGTTTCATGCCTACATTAATGAAATTCAAGAAGAAACACAAGTATAAGAAGACTTAGGGGATGATGAGTTTAATTATTTGCAAGAACATGAGACTTATTATGCAGATTTTCTTGGAGTAATTCGCCTAGTTTTAATCACTGAACCATGTCCTACTCAAAGACATAGTATTTTCATATCTCATTGTCTCATTGAAAATAAACTTTGCAACATGATCATTGACAGTGGAAGTACAGAAAATTACGTTTATGCACAATTGGTTGAAAAACTTGGTTTACCTGTTACTACTCATCCAAATCCATACTCGGTTGGTTGGACAAACACTTCTTCAACTCAACAGATCACTCATCAGTGCTTGGTCAAGTTTTCTTTTCCTGGATATGAGGATTATGCCTTGTGTGATGTTATTAATATGACTGCAGCAAGCTTATTGGTGGGAAGACCATGGAAATATGATATTTGTGTTGTTCATAATTGTTATGACAACACTTATACTTTTGTTCATGAAGGTTTTACTAAATTTTTATGGACCTTACAATCTTCCTCTTCAATCAAGGAACCGGCAGACAAGAAGACGACTGCACTAGTAGCTACAATTGTCCATTCCTTGAACACTCATTCTTTGAGCTCTCATGAAATTACTAAACCTATGGTGGAGATTCCAGACAAGGTACAAACTTTATTGTCTTCTTTTAGTGAATTATTTCCTGCTGAGTTACCAAATGTTTTGCCTCCATTAAGAGATCTACAACATCAGATAGACTTTATACCTGGAACTTCTATTCCTAATCAACCTCATTATAGGTTAAGTCCTAAAGAACATGAGATTTTACAAGGACAGGTTGATGATTTTTTACAAAAAGGTTTGATAAGACTTAGCAAAAGTCCTTGTGCTAGTCCAGCCTTTTTAGTAGACAAAAAAGATGGTGGTCATCGTATGTGTATAGATTGTAGAGTATTAAATAGAGTTATTATACCATATAGGTTTCCCATACCAAGAATTGATGACATGATTGATATGCTTGCTGGTACTAAAGTATTTACAAAGATTGATTTACGTAGTGGATATCATCAAATACGAATCCGTGAAGGTGATGAGTGGAAGACAGCTTTCAAGACAAAAGAAGGCTTATACGAATGGTTGGTAATGCCTTTTGGTTTATCTAATGCTCCTAACACTTTTATGCGTCTCATGAATCAAGTTTTGCAACCTTTTCTTGGGAAATTTTTCATTGTTTATTTTGATGACATATTAATCTTTAGCACCAGTGAAGAAGAACATCTTACACATTTATCTCAAGTTTTTAAGGCACTCCAAGATAATGTTTTGTATGTGAACTTAAAGAAGTGCACATTCTTTACAAACAAAGTGACCTTTTTAGGCTATATTGTGTCAAATACTGGTATTTCTGTGGATGATTCTAAAGTTAAGGCAATTGTGGATTGGCCTACTCCAACATGTATACGTGAAGTAAGAAGTTTTAATGGGTAAGCTTCTTTCTATAGAAGATTTGTGAGAAACTTTAGTACAATTGCAGCTGGTTTGACAGATTGTTTGAAGTTTGATACTTTTGAATGGACTAAAGAAGCAGATAAGAGCTTTAATCTTCTTAAAGAAAAATTATGCAGTGCACCTGTTTTTGCCATGCCAAATTTTGATAAGCCTTTTGAGATTCATTGTGATGCTTCTGTTGTTGGCATTGGTGCTGTGTTATCTCAAGAAGGACATCCAGTTGCATATTATAGTGAAAAGAATTCAAATACAAGGAATAAGTGGTCAACTTATGAGTTGGAATTAATTTCTCTTGTTCAAGCTCTTAAGAATTGGCATCCTTATCTTATTCACAGTGAGTTTGTTGTTAACACTGATAATCAAGCTCTCAAGTTCTTCAAAACTTCAGCAAAGGTCAATAGGATGCATGATAGGTGGTTATCAACTATCAATCAATATACATTTTCCATTAAACATCAAAGTGGAAAACTTAATCAAGTTGTTGATGCATTGAGTAGGAGAGCTTATCTTCTTGTTACTCTCAAACATGAGAGTTTAGCTTTTGACTTCTTAAAAGATCTCTATAGTGAAAACAAAGGATTTCAGAAACTTTGGGAAAAGTGTGGTTCTTCAACAGGCAGTGTTGATGATTATCTCATTAAAGATGGTTTCCTTTTTAAAGGAAATCGTTTATGTATACCTCAGTGTTCTTTACGTCTTCATTTGATCCAAGAATTACATGGAAGTGGTCTGGGAGGACATTTTGGACGTGACAAAACTATTGCTTTAGTTGAGGAACGTTATTTTTGGCCTTCAATTAAAAGAGACATTCAGAAGTACGTACAAAAATGCATGGTCTGTCAGCAGTCTAAAGGGAATGTTCAAAACACTGGATTATATACTCCACTTCCTATTCCTGATGCACCTTGGGTGGATATTAGCATGGACTTTGTGCTTGGTTTACCACGTACTGCCAGGAGGAATGATTCTATTATGGTAGTTGTTGATCGTTACTCAAAAATGGCTCACTTCATACCATGCAAGAAAACTACAGATGCCTCCAATGTTGCTTATTGTTCTTCAAAGAAGTAGTACGTCTGCAAGGAATTCTAAAGACAATTACTTATGATCGAGACAATAAGTTTTTAAGCTACTTTGGAAGTTTTTATGGATGCGTCTGGGAACTAAACTTCAGTATAGTACAACTGCTCATCCTCAAACAGATGAACAAACTGAAGTTGTCAATCGATCTCTAGGAAATCTGATTACAACAAAGGTTATTGGCGGAAAATAGAAGCAATGGGAAAATTTCCTCCCCAACATGGAATTTGCTTATAACACTTCAGTCAATCGATCCACAGGTAAGATACCTTTTGAGATTGTTTATTCTAAGGTTCCTAATCATATTTTGGATCTGGTGGTGCTTCCTAAGCTAAGGCAGAAAATTTTATTGAGAAAGCTTCACTCATACATCAAGAAGTAAAGTCAAAGCTTGCATATTCAAATAACAAGTATAAGGAAGATGCAAATCAACATAGAAGACTTAAGACTTTTGATGAAGGAGAATTGGTTCTGATTCATCTCAGAAAAGAAAGATTTTCTACTGGTACTTATAAAAAAATTAAGATGAAGAAATATGGACCATTCAATATTTTGAAGAAAATCAGTGATAATGCATATGTTATTGATCTTCCATCAACTTGGAACATCTCTAATATATTCAATGTGCAAGAAATTTTCACTTTTCATGGAGAGAATGAAGTTCTTTCTATTCATTAACTCGAGGACGAGTTTCTTTCAAGAAGGGGGGATTGATGTAATACATCTTTCTATGTATCAACCATTACAGTTGATCCCTAGTACGTGTATCAATTGTTACAGTTTGCTAGAGCATAGCTCGGTCAACCTCGCATGTGTTGCTATCTCAAGCATGTTTGTCAATGTTAGTGATCAAAACTATAATACTTGATTTGTATCCTACATAGCTAAGTCTCGGACTAGGATAGAAAAGTGTAGTTGAGCTCAAGGACTTCATGGAGATTCATCATACAACGACGAAGATCTATACAAGGAACCGTGGAACTTCATCTACAAAAAGGTATGTGGAGACTTGAACTTATCTATCACTCAAAAGTCTATCTCTTCTATCTCATACTTCTTATGAGACAAAAGTCGTATGCTATATAGACTAGATCATACACATTTGACATTTCGAGATGAGCATTCATTGCTTATCTTTTATCTCGAAATCGTGTGTTGGTAAAGCGTTTCGATTTGATCAAGTTTATCTTCACCTAGTGACGAAAGTCATGAAAAGTTTCAATCACTTTGAGAATTGCTCCGACGTGAATCGGTCTGTGAATCCGTTATTCACATAACCATGTATTCTTTGAACCGAAGTTTTCGAACTTTGTTGATCAAGAGAAATCCGGAGGATTGTGGAATTGGCTTGCCAAGTCCGCGAACCCATTCCGCAGACTCAGTCCGCGAACTGTTGGAAGTTCTCGACCGAGAATTTCTGCTGGATTTTCCAAAACTCGTTGTGTGCTAAGTCCGCGAACTGGCGGAAGTTCTCTTTCCGAGAATTTCTACTGAGTTTGGAAAACTCAACCGATTAACTTAAATCCGCAAACTTGTTTGTGAACTTAAGAGGTTATGATCTAAAGATGTGCTCTGAACATGAAACATTAAATTACTAAGGAATGCTTTATGCAAACCGTGGATATAATGTTCATGAGCCGATTCAATCGAATCGAATCATCTTTGTTTCAATTGTGTCTTCTGTAGTTACATAAGATCTCGTAGCAATTGAACAACTCTTTAACTAGTTCATTTGAGTCAATTGAACTAGTTATGGTGAAGAAGAACAAGGTTAATATGAAATGCTCATATGGTTAACCTTTTGGGTTATTATGTTGAACCAACATACACGTCACGTTTGGGCATGGTTTTCACGAACCCATTAAACGTCTACCCAAGTGTGTATGACAAGCTAAGTTTTCGATCTAACGGTTGAGAAATATTAGCCTGAATCTAAATCAGGTTTTCATCTAACGGTGAATAAGGATTGCTTTGTAACTAAGGAAAAACCCTGATTTGAAGGCTATATAAAGGAGACATCTAGCATTGTGCAAAACTAATCCCCACACGTCTGTGTGCTACTAGTGAGCCCGCTAGAGCCGATCTCCATTAACCTTTGATTTTCTTCTCTAAAATCAGGTTAACGACTTAAAGATTTCATTGGGATTGTGAAGCCAGACCGATACTATTTTATCGTAGTTGTGTGATCTGATCTTGCATCTTCTATCATATGAGTACAATCGATTGATTGGCTTGAGATCGTGAGAGTTCTCTGATGAGTGCTAAAAAGTGCATATTTCTATATATTTTTCTTGGCATTTAACTCATCTTTTGTGCATTAATTCTATATTTTATCCCATATTCTGTGTTTTCGTTGTTTTCAAGAATAAATACTTTTCTTAATTAATTTTGCACTTTTAGGTACTAAATAAAGCCTGGTTATCTCAAGGAGTGAAAAGAGCAAAGGAACGGCAAAGACTCCCACTAGGAGGAAGCGAAGAATGATGTTTGCAAGAGCCGGATCAACTAGAAGTGGGCTTGAAGAGGAAGAATTGTTCTTAAAGAAGATATGGTCTTGGCATACCCAAGACCCAGAACCCTTACCCAAATCCATTTCCATTATCCATACCCATTTCCATGAGAGCCGTCAGATTGGATCCATCTCATCATCCAACGGTCGCCTCATCATTGTGCATCAAACTCCGAAGCTCCTGTCAAACACTATAGTACCTAACTCCATCTGAAGCCATCATTTTTGTTGTATCTCATGATCCAACGGTCTCTCCTATCGCGCCGTTGGATCATTCCATCACCTTTTCATCCTACGCTTTCGCTTCGATGAGCATCAACCTTTGATAAACCCGCCTCACACCCTAGCATCAGAAACCTACACCCTCAACCAAACGAACCCTAATCCCATTTCCATCGTTCTTTTCTCTTCTCTCCTCCCTCACCTCTGCAAAACTCTCTTCTCGTCTGCAACACCACCACCTCCACTGTCTCCTCTGCCGCAACCATTTCTATCACTGCCACCACCTCCATCAGCTCAGTCCTTCCCACAAAACCCATCCCTCTACTAGCCTAGACATTTTACAAAACTCGCACCTCTTTCTCTGAACCCTAGGGTGTGGGATTTGTAAAACATCTCAAGCTAGTATTTCAGAGACGACAAGAGCAGCAGCATTAGCAGAGGAGGAGAAGTACGAGCATGGGTCGAAGCAGAAATCACAGTGGGTGAGTTGAATTGAAAATTCCCAAAATCAAAATTAGGGTTTCAAAATTTAGGGTTTCTAAATTTTGGGGGAAAACATTGTACTATAAATTGAGAACATTGGGTGTATGTAAAACTTATGCCTGGGCTAGCCAGAGCTTCACCCAAGAGGACTGGACTAGCCAGTTCCTCAACTGTGTTATCTTCAGTTCATGTTTTGTTTGAATGCAATGTTATTTCAAGTGTAATTTCCATGTTCTAAGCTAATAACTAGGGTGATGAGGAAACCCTTTGAGCCATTGCTAAGTTTCATTCAGTTATAAACATAATTCTTGTTGTGCTTGAAATGTTTAGGATAGTCTTAATCAAAGCACTTTACATTTTGCTCTCACAGTGCATATCATGTATGCATTGTAGTTAGAACACCACCATGTGATTGTGCTACAGCTCATGCTTAATTGTCTGTTATGAATCCTCTGACTAGTTGTACTCTAAATCAGACAATTAGTACTTAGGATGAGTATTTTAGTTGTGATTAGAGTATCCCTTAGGCTTGTTAAATCATCTAAGTGGCTTCTCTGTGGGTAGTTGCATTGTGAGAAGGCAGCTACTACTAGGATTAGAATTATCTTAGTGACATTAACCTTCCTCCTGAAACCACCCTTTGATGAGCAGCAGGTATAGAACCTCCACTGCCATCTAGTTAGTCAGTTGAGCCAATAAGCTCTGATAACTATACAAGGGACAAGATTTATGTGGAACTAGGATAACTTAGTCTAGGTGAAATGGTGGAATCTAATTCCTAGTCTTCACCCAAAATCCCTCTTTCCTTTACTGTTTCTTGTTTTTATTTGATTCCCTTTACTTCTTTGCTGTCACTTCACTGCCTTAGGCTCATTGCCTTTGTTTCATTAGCTCACTGCCACTGCTACACTTAGAGATCTAGCTTAGCTAGGAAACCTTCAATCACACACACCTAGTCTCTGTGGTTCGACCCTGACTTGCACACATCTACTACAACATACCCTGTGCACTTGCAGGTATAACAAGTAGGCTTCTTTCTTGCTATTATTTTACACTCTTAAAAGCCTACCAAGTTTTTGGCGCCGCTGCCGGGGACTTGGCATTGTGTGGTTGCTGTTTTTCCTTGCTTTCTTTTGCTTCTATTCACTTGCATATCTTGCATTTAGTATAATCATTTAGTGTAAGCATTTATCTCATCATAACTTGAATTCATTACTGCATATTCATCTTTGCATTGCATACTCATTGCATCTTGTTGTCCTGATTGCATATCATATTTGCATATTAGTCATCTTTACAGTCTTGCAGTCAATCTTGCGTTACAGTTCTTGTTCACTGCCTTTCTTTGCTGTCCTTGACATTTTTGTTGAGTGACCAGGTACTGTGACCTTGCTGTGAGGCTGAGAACAAACCTCTGGTGCTGTTGTGCTGCTGTGAAGCCCAAATAGAGCTGCTACTGCCAAGCCTGCAACATTGCCCCTGTTCAGCTACTGCTTGTGGTGCTGCTGAACTTGTGGTGCTGCTGTTGCTGCTGAGCTGCTTCTCCTGCTGCTGCTCCTGGTCCTGCTGTTGTGCCTCAGCTGTTGCTGCTGTGCAAAGGCAAGCTGCTGCTACCTCCTGCTGGAGCTGATGTTGCTGTGATCCAAATCCCAACTTGGCTGTGAAACTAAAAACAGAGCAGCTGGGCTGTGCTTAAGCAAGTAAGCCTAAACCCATTAAGAGAACCCAACCTGTGGGCTTCCATTTTTAATTTGTGAGCTTGTAAATTTTTTCCATTTTTTTGTTGGGCTTGTAATTTAAGTTAACTTTTGGGTTTGTATTTGAGCTTAACTGTGGGATTGTCCCTATCAAAATTTTGGGTTTCAAAACCCCAAAAAACAACCTAAACAAGTTTAACTGAACCTACCAACTCAGTAGGGCTTCGTTAGTTTCTGGGCTTGCTGAAGTCGTTAGTGGGTCGTGTACCCAAACTCTAGGCCGAGAGTTGGGCTCTGTTTCACAACAATTTTTCCAAAACCCAACAGTGGGCTTGGCCTTTTATCCCATAAAACCAAAGTTTTCAAAACCCAATAAACCAAAATGTTTTCTTTTCCCATTAAGTCCAAATTTTCTAAAACCCATTAAAAACCAAATTTATTTTTCAAACCCGACAAAACCAAATGTTACCCATAAAAACCAAATTTTTCCCGAAAATCCAAACCCATTAAAAACCAAATTTTGGGCTTTGTAACATAGTTACTTAGCTTTTGAGCCCAATCATGTCTATATCTTGGTCTACAGTTGGGGAATACAACAAATCCCTTAGAGAACTTGCGTATGGACATACTTCACGTTATGAACCTCCCATAGACCATGATGTCAATAGTTATAAGAATTATTGTGGACATTTTCAAAGTCCCGAGCCTCAATACATGAACCCTAATGACTATTCACACATGCATCATTCATCACAACGTGAAAATGAACGTTTTGCTAATGCCTCACTCACACAATCATCTCTTGTGGATCAATTAGAAGATCGAATCGCATCTTTAGAAATGCAATCACATGAGGAATCTGTCACATCTAATTTTCTTAGGAAACCTGAAATCTATGCATGTCCCGCATGTGGTAGTTTAGACCACCCTGTTGAGAATTGTCATATTTTGCATAATTTTAGGCAATCTAGAGAAAATCCAAGGTATGAAATGCCCATAAATTGTGAGGCTGATAGTCATTGGGACCATAATCAAACCTTTGAGGGTTGCGATCAATCTTTTATAAACCCTAATGACCATGCACACATGTACCAATCACCACAATTTGAATATGAAGAATTTTGTACTCCCATGAATTTAGACTCCACCACAGAAGCTTTCAGACTCAGTGAGCAAAACTTCGATAGATCTACATCACGAATTCAGGCATATTTAGATCAGATTTTGCTTCACCTACAAAAGGAGGAAATTCATGAGGAAATGTATGTTGTCCCTAATGAAGTGTCTAGTCCCATTCATGTAAATGATGTTGAATATGAACCTAATTTAGAGGAACATGAATCGACTAATGACACCACTGTTAATGAGGACCAATATGCTACCATGATGATGATTATGATGATTATGATGATATGTTAGAAGAACATGAAAATATTGTGGAACCTGTTGGTTCAATAACATATGGCTTCTCGCCCTCGACCTTCATGAATGTTGTTTCTTCTAATCTCATGAATCATATGATTTTGATATTGATATGGATCGTACAATTGTTCTTGAAGATGAGCATGACATAGGAATAGTTGAATCTTCTGTAGACACTAATGTTATATGCATGAAAATATTTGATGTGTCTGATTCTCTACCTAGGTCACATTGTGATATTTCTCCTGATTTGCCGATGCATGAGAATAAATCTGTTGATGATGTTGATTCTGATTGTGGACTTGCTAATTTATTTGATGAATGTGAGCATGTCGTGACACTTGTAGAAGACTTAGGAGATATTGATTTGATTAATAATGATGTGCCTATCGTCCTGCCTGAGTCACAATCTAATGGCCTTCCACCCAACCTAGATTTGGTTTGTACCCATATTGTCAAACCAATTTTTCTGAAAATACCTAATCTAGGTTGGAACTGTGTGCCTCTCAAGTCCTTTGGACTATTTTGCATCTAAGTATAATACTTTAGGAGCCACAGTTGGAATAGCATGTTTGCCCGTCCCTAGCAAAGTTCCATTTCGAGTTAGACCTTGTGCATGATGAACCCCCAAAACTGCGAGATTTTGTATCCAAAATTTTATCTGTTGAAAAATCCAGGTTTGGGGGTAGCTCATTTTGTTTCACAGCTCACTTGCATTTCTTTCCTATTATTTTGTGTGAAGCTGTTGAAATGTCTACACTCGTCTTTTGGGTTGATCCTCAACTCTTTAGATTGTTAGTGTATGGTGAATTTTTTGTATATAATCCAGTAGATAAATTTTAAAAATCTTTTGTTTCTTTTTTGTATATTGCTAATCCAATATGATCTCGGCTGAAAATGTTGGATTTTTGCCTTGAATAACGGAGTTCTAATCTTGCTTTCGCCGTCCGGGTATCTCTTTCCTTTTTCTCTACTCAGCATGATCCTCTTCGTATGTTGTATTATAATTTTTTCATCTTTTGAAACAGGCAAGTATGTTTAGTTTAGGTTTGGGGGTATAAGAGTAGATATCCCGATAACATGCTATATTGAAAAAATTGAACTCTTCCTTTTTGAAAAAAATCAAAAATCAAAACAAAAAAATAGAAAAATGATAAAAACATAAAAATGGAGCTCATTTACCTTGAAATGTTGACTCTTGTGCAAATATGTATTTTTATTAGGATTCTTAGTCTAGATATTTAGGCACCCTGATTCTAGCACAATTCACATAGTGATAAGAAACTTGCACGCGCACGATCTACCAATACATGTATAGCCTCATCCTTGAGGTGTTCTATCGGAAGTTTTAGTTGCCAATCACTTTAGAATACTGAACGAAACTTGACTAGCTTGTTCTTTGGTTGGTTGGGATAGAAGGTGGAGGTTACATTAAGAAAGACAACCATCGAATTTAACTGGGTGCATCAAAAAGGGCTACCTCTTGCAAAGTCATGTAATTTTTTGTTTCTTTTGTTATGTATCAAAAGTGTACCATGTTGAAAAAAATTCAAATCCAAATTAAAAAAAAAAAAAAAAAAAAAATCAAAAATCAAGTATTTGTCAATTCCATTCTCTCTTGTCCAAAAATAAAAGAGAGTAGTCAATGTAAATAAGAGTCATGTAAAGAGTCATCTTTTATTGTTTTATTGTAATAAGCAAGGAAGGGTGTATGCCATTGATGTACAACGCGAGTAATTGTGAAATACCTCCAACTCATTCACAATTCTCGTAAAGTCCGGACAGCTAGCTAGATTTCGACCTCGGTTCTTAGCCTGAGAAACTATCTCTTGGTGATTAGTAGTCATAACATCCGATCTTTCTTTACACATGTATAGATACACTTTACACTCTTATCACGTATCTTTATTTGTTATCAGCACTAGGATTGTGCCTTAGATAGCTAGATTGACATCTCCATTTTGCTGTGAGCTTAAACTGTCTTGCACATGTCACATTTGATGGAATATGAGCTTATATTTTGTCCTAGAACTTTGTAGGTACGTTCTAAGCAAACCTTCACGAGACTTCACTCGTCCACTAGGGACACTTAGTGGTTTAAAAGGCTTATTGTATACGCTAAATGCATTCGAGAGACCAGCGACAGTGGTATAGGTAGGATTTCCTTAGTTTTGTTTTACTTGAGGACAAGTAAAATTCAGGTTTGGGGGTATTTGATGAGTGCAAAAAAGTGCATATTTCTATATATTTTTCTTGGCATTTAACTCATCTTTTGTGCATTAATTCTACACTTTATCCCATATTCTGTGTTTTCGTTGTTTTCAAGAATAAATACTTTTCTTAATTAATTTTGCATTATTAGGTACTAAATAAATCCTGGTTATCCCACGGAGCGAAAAGAGCAAAGGAACGGCAAAGACTCCCGCTAGGAGGAAGCGAAGAATGATGTTTGCAAGAGCCGGATCAACTAGAAGTGGGCTTGAAGAGGAAGAATTGTTCTTAAAGAAGATATGGTCTTGGCATACCCAAGACCCAGAACCCTTACCCAAATCCATTTCCATTATCCATACCCATTTCCATGAGAGCCGTCAGATTGGATCCATCTCATCATCCAACGGTCGCCTCATCATTGTGCATCAAACTCCGAAACTCCTGTCAAACACTATAGTACCTAACTCCATCTGAAGCCGTCAGTTTTGTTGTATCTCATGATCCAACGGTCTCTCCTATCGCGCCGTTGGATCATTCCATCACCTTTTCATCCTACGCTTTCGCTTCGATGAGCATCAACCTTTGATACACCCGCCTAACACCCTAGCATCAGAAACCTACACCCTCAACCAAACGAACCCTAATCCCATTTCCATCTTTCTTTTCTCTTCTCTCCTCCCTCACATCTGCAAAACTCTCTTCTCGTCTGCAACACCACCACCTCCACTGTCTCCTCTGCCGCAACCATTTCTATCACTGCGACCACCTCCATCAGCTCAGTCCTTCCCCCAAAACCCATCCCTCTACTAGCCTAGACATTTTACAAAACTCGCACCTCTTTCTATGAACCCTAGGGTGTGGGATTTGTAAAACATCTCGAGCTAGTATTTCAGAGACAACAAGAGAAGCAGCATTAGCAGAGGAGCAGAAGTACGAGCATGGGTCGAAGCAGAAATCACAGTGGGTGAGTTGAATTGAAAATTCCCAAAATCAAAATTAGGGTTTCAAAATTTAGGGTTTCTAAATTTTAGGGGAAAACATTGTACTATAAATTGAAAACATTGGGTGTATGTAAAACTTATGCCTGGGCTAGCCAGAGCTTCACCCAAGAGGACTGGACTAGCCAGTTCCTAAACTGTGTTATCTTCAGTTCATGTTTTGTTTGAATGCAATGTTATTTCAAGTGTGATTTCCATGTTCTAAGCTCATAAATAGGGTGATGAGGAAACCCTTTGAGCCATTGCTAAGTTTCATTCAGTTATAAACATAATTCTTGTTGTGCTTGAAATGTTTAGGATAGTCTTAATCAAAGCACTTTACATTTTGCTCTCACGGTGCATATCATGTATGCATTGTAGTGAGAATACCACCATGTGACTGTGCTACAGCTCATGCTTAATTGTCTGTTATGAATCCTCTGACTAGTTGTACTCTAAATCAGACAATTAGTACTTAGGATGAATATTTTAGTTGTGATTAGAGTATCCCTTAGGCTTGTTAAATCATCTAAGTGGCTTCTCTGTGGGTAGTTGCATTGTGAGAAGGCAGCTACTACTAGGATTAGAATTATCTTAGTGACATTAACCTTCCTCCTGAAACCACCCTTTGATGAGCAGCAGGCATAGAACCTCCACTGCCATCTAGTTAGTCAGTTGAGCCAAGAAGCTCACTGATAACTATACAAGGGACAAGATTTATATGGAACTAGGATAACTTAGTCTAGGTGAAATGGTGGAATCTAATCCCTAGTCTTCACCCAAAATCCCTCTTTCCTTTACTGTTTCTTGTTTTTATTTGATTCCCGTTACTTCTTTGCTGTCACTTCACTGCCTTAGGCTCATTGCCTTTGTTTCATTAGCTCACTGCCACTGCTACACTTAGAGATCTAGCTTATCTAGGAAACCTTCAATCACACACACCTAGTCTCTGTGGTTCGACCCTGACTTGCACACATCTACTACAACAGACCCTGTGCACTTGCAGGTATAACATCTTCGTCTCACTATTTGTGATTCCTCCACAATCTTCTTGTGTAGTCAGGAAGGATTGTAGAGAGGTGATTGATTAATCTAGGATGTTCTTTGGGAATATAAGACCGGATTATCAATTGGTTCCTGTTCACCTTGATTTTATATCAAAATACGGAACAAAACTTAGGGTTATCTGTGGGAGACAGATTTATCCTTTGATAGACTTTTCTGTGTGAGACGGATTTGTTTATTATCAAGTCTGTGATTTTGGATTGCAGCAACTCTTGGTTGTGGGTGAGATCATCTAAGGGAATCAAGTGCGCAGTATCCTGCTGGGATTAGAGGCGTAGGAGTACAATTGTACCTTGGATCGGTGGGAGATTGATTGGGGTTCAACTATAGTCCAGTCCGAAGTTAGCTTGGAGTAGGCTAGTGTCTGTAGCGGCTTAATACAGTGTGTATTCAATCTGGACTAGGTCCCGGGGTTTTTCTGCATTTGCGGCTTCCTCGTTAACAAAATTTCTGGTGTCTGTGTTATTTCTTTTCCGCATTATATTTTATATAATTGAAATAATATAGGTTGTGCGTTCGTGATCATCAATTGGAAATCCAACCTTTGGTTGTTGATTGATATTGATTGATCCTTGGACATTGGTCTTTGGTACCATCCAAGTTATTCCTTGTATTTGATAAAGGCTCGCTATTGATTTTAGCTTGAGTAAAAATTAAATCAAGAGAGAGATATTAAATCCTTGAGATACTTTTATCTAGATTGAGTCTGACTGTCTAGTTGATTCTCTAGCAAAATATTTCGGAGTTAGTCCATACAGATTTCTAATCGAATTATTGGGTGGTGTTGTTAGACCCCCGCTTTTTCACAGTTGATCCCATCCATCTGTTTTAGTTAACTTACCTGGCAAGTCCTTTTCTTTCCTAGTTTGTTTTGATTTCCTTTTTCTTTTCAGTTTAGTCGGTTCTTGTGAACCTATTTAAAGGCTATGCCTTCTATGTTTTGAGAACATCTTATTATCAATATTATTATCAAGTTTGTTTATCAATCTTTTACCTTGGAATCTAGATCCTAGAATCAGACTTTATCCAATTTCCTGATGGAACTTCAACTATCTTCACAACCCTAGCAACTAGTTTGCTTCCATCCATATCTGTGCTACACTATAACCCATGGTGCGACACTGTTAACACGAATTTTATCCTTCGCCCATTCACAAGCTAAGTTGTTTGCAAGTTGATTAATCGATCCTAAGAATTTGATCATCATAAAAAAGAGCTAAGCTGATTCATGTTGTTACCACCTTAAATAATCATGAATTCAACTTCTAACGCGATATTTTACCTTTACATGCTGAGTAGTTGGACATCCATGGTGTACCTATGACCCCAGCGACAGAGGACATGAAGACGAAGTTTCCACAACTAGAATCTTTTAGGAGAGGATGTGCAATCTTTGAAAAATGGTATGCGGAGTCGAAGGTTGTGCTCATGACTTTCAAGTAATCTTCCTGAGTATAATCCACGGTACTGTCTCTGAATACTGTTGTTCCGACATTGTTAACTGTTGGAAATTTGAATAGAAATTAAGTTAGTTACAACCAATTTGTGAAGAGTCGTGTCTATTCATATAAACCCTTTCAACGGATATGTCTCTCCACTAAGGGATGTGACTTTTCATGAAAGGACTTCTCCAATAGTCACATATAAACCTATATAAACCCCACATATTGTCCATTTCATGGGTGTGTTTTAGAGTCAAAAACTAGTACTAGAAAATTGTTGTTTTCATAGTGTCTTCAAGAGTCAAAGAAGAGTTTGTGCTACATTCATTTGCGTTCTCTGTTCGGTGTTATCGAAGTGCTGCGAAAAACATCGAGGTATTGTTGAATGTTGGAGACATATGCCGCTAAATTTGTAACAGCATTTTATACAGGGCATCAAATGTCTTAAGCAAAAAGATTACTCGCCTCAATACACCCAAGTAAGTTTGTTTAAGTTTGTGATTGATCATCTTTTCTATCATTCTTTTCTTGTTTCGTTCTTGGTATTACGAAACGTGATACATGGATGAAAACCGTGTTATAAAGAATTGTAACGGATCGGTGGATAATACACGAGTCGTATTATTGGAGAACGGTAAAGAAGATACTTACCCAACAATGTTAAGACATTTGATATCTGTTTGTAATCTTTGTTACTGATTCTAGTGCTTTATAAAAGGCAATTGAAAAACACCGGACTGTGGTGCAAGTTTCACAATTGGTGTGTGCACTGACACAAATATCCACAAGGCACAAATGTATGAATTCACGGTAAAATTTGTATCTATAAGTGTCAGTGGAATTAGGCTTTGAATTTCAAAATGAAAGGTGAAATTTATGAAAGCCGCAACGGAAGAAACATCCTTGAGTTGTTGCAATTACTCGGATGTGGGGATTATGTACAATCTCCACTGTAATTGAAGTCCATTCAATTCTTAGTGGAGAAAATGGAATCAGTAATAAGTTGGTGCGCCAAAGAGATGAAGATGTTGGTGGCAAATTAATGGAATTTGTTTAGCTGAAACAATCTAGGCCAAGTATGGCTCAGCCGTAGATTGACAACCACACAACAAGACGCTTCCAAATTTCTAAAATCTACAAAGGGTAACCTAAAGGATCTGGTGAAATGCTTGTCTTTGGTTGTCATGAGTTCTTCTACGGATTAAAAGGATTCGAATATAATAGCACCCTTATAACTTGTGTTGGTGGTTACTAGTTTAGTAATTTAAATTTGAAATTCGCGTCCGTTGGAAGGCGTGAATGGTGTCTCTCTTAAAAGATATTGTCAGTAGCAACTCTTTGAGGAGACACGTATCGATTTATAAATTACTACTCATGGTGGGTGTTTGAAGACAAAAACCCATACTCGGTTTTGGCAACGTTATGGAGATTTGGGTGTATCATCTAACTGGAGAGGAATTTGGATAAATTCTTCTGGCCGTTAAGTAATGGAAGCATTTTCAGAAATTTCAGAAAATTGAGTTTTGTTTCTGCAAATTTTTTGAAGAGCAGGAGATCAATTCTAGCCCAGAATGATTTCCCAATATGTTTTTATTGTTGCTCTTTTAATTTTGTAGTAAAAATGAAAGTTGTAAATCAAGATTTTGTCTTGATTACCCATTTTTGAAAATCTCCATTTGGGGTCAAGATGAGAAAGATACAACAAATCCAAGTTGTTGCGCATGACTGTCAAAAGGTGCCTGTGTGCTTCATTAGACGGATTGGTAAGGGGGTAGTTTATCTTTGAATTTGAAATTTTGGATTCAAAGTTTAGCTTTCGAAAGACTAATACTGGAACCTCTTGGAGAGGAAGTTGGATGTATCTCCTGGATGTTAAGATCCCAGGTCATACAAGATCATTTTGGTATGTGAGTACACTGTCTCCTTATCACTGCCAAAATTATATCTCCAATTTGGCTCAGTTGAATCTTAGTATGCACTAAGTAAAGTAAATGGAAAATAAAGTTCTGATACTTTAATGATGAAAGTTTGTTAATCACTTGGTCTCCCACATCGCCGGTGTGATTAATGAAGGATTCATCTATAAATAGTGATCAGAGACGTTTTTTTGAGATCAAGTGATGACGTACTAATTTCTAGAATTAGTAGTGATTTCTATTTTACAATGATCAGGAACTGTGGGGGAGATGGCATCATCCTAAATTTCTTCATTATATGTTCCGACAGGGAATCATGGGCCGTCACTCCTGGTCATTAGTTTTAAAACAGAAATATTGCAGTACGTTGGAATTCGATGGAAGATGTACTAAAAGCCACTCAAAATTACTTGGTCCGAAGGTGACATCTTGCTCTGGCATCCGTTAGTAAATCCCATATCTTATCGTGATGAGATATGGTGAAAATCTCAAAGGGTTTCCCACTCTGCTTATATGGACAGGGAATGGCATTTAGTAACATTGTAATGGCTTGATATGTGACCAAAATGATGCATCTATTGTTGAATCATTTTGAAAGGGTGCATGACGGTTAGATGCGCATGGTTTAAACTGACGCTTAAATTCACCCTATATAAGTGGCAGTTAAATGTGGATTTGATTTTCAGATTGAAAGGTGAAAGTTTGAAGAGTCACGACCTTTCACAATCCTTGGTGATTGGGACATGCTCTCTTGTGAAAGCCTATATTTGATTGGCTTATGTGGTTTGGCACAGTGTAGATGTATGATTGTGAACCTGCGTGTGTTATTCAAGATTGATATTGAGTAACATCATTTTCTTAATGAAAATCAATCATACCGGTAAAGCTTTGATCAGGGATAGATATATAGAGATATATTTCCCAATGCAAAGGGTTTTGTCCTAATCCTTTTAACCGACTATAAAGGACATTTTGGTGATACCTGACACCAAGTTTCAGATTTTTCGGACTTGTGGAAGTATTTTTCTAAAGTTACTCAACGTTGAGTATCGCTGCCAGAAATTCAGACGGACTGGATAATCAGTTCCTTTTCTTCGGAAAGTGACTTGACTTCACTAATTTTTGACATTCTGGTAAAGATAGAACCTGTAGCAATGGTTCTTATCTTGGATCCCCATTCTGGAAATCCTTATTTGGTGTACAATATTGATCAGGTGTGGATGAAAATTTTTGATTGTACCCCACTGCAACTTCAGCCTTGTACATAAATTAACAAAAGTTGTTGTTAATTAAGGCAATAGTAGTATAACCTCGAATGTATGGGGGTTATTGGGTTTGAACGACACTTAATCTTCTGATTAAGATAGTTTTGATGGAAAGAACAAAAGTCTTCCATAAATTAGACACTCATCAGATTACTCCTCGGACAGATAATTAAAGACAACTATAAGTCTTTTCTTATTAAACCTATTCGTTTAGCGTAATGAGTATAACTGTGAGTTAATAATTTCACTTTTATTATGAGATTGATAAGCTCTGGTGTGTCTGGTCACTTGTGAGAACTTATACAAGTTCTGTATATGGTTCACTAATTGGAAGAAATTTTTCGTTAAGTTCGCCAAAATGTGGGGGTGCTCAGTAGATGTGATTAGTTCAAGAAATGAACTGAACTGGATGCATGGTTGAATGCGGTAATTAGTAAGCTAAGTACCGTAATACATCTCAGTGATAAGCCATGTAAAAGTCTAAGATGTCTGAAGAGAAATTATTATTGGATATAATTTACTCTATACAACATACCAAGAAATGATGGAAGGATATGTTAATTGTATCTTAGATAGTGATGAATCAAAGTCATCAAACAGGGAACTATGTGTTTGGTGTTAAAGGAAATGCAGTAGCAAGGAAATTCAAGTGAAGTTGACAACGAGATCAACGATGGATTCCGGAGCTTTGGACGCAAAGTCGGATTAAAAGTGAGAGTATCTTTGGAATTTCCTTGGATATATACTTACGGCCAAAGTATATACATGTTGGAAATAACACATAGTTTGAGATTATGGTATGTCTCGACAAATAAATCGATAACATGGCACCATAAAGCAATTGCTCTCAAATGCGCGCATCTAAAATAAATAGTGTATATGAATTGTATCAAGCCGGCAAATGATACGAATTCTAGAGAGCGCATAATTGCGTCATCGAGAGAAATGTGATAGCCTATATAGAGTAGTATTTATAGCGGACACCCAACCTAGCGATTGAAGATTCCATGGTTATCTAGGTTCAAAAGGGACAACCAAGTTATAAATTTATACTCAGCGGAAACACTGTGAGAGTAAATCTCATTCTCATTTCTATGATGAAACAGTGTTGCATGTCGAGTGAGAGGTTGAGATTTTCTCTTAATGATTCCTATGGCTTAGTTTGACTAAGAAAACTATGGCAGGATACTTTCAAATAGGAGATCACCTATATGAGTGTGAAGTGGTGCCGCTTCTATGATAACTATAAGACTAAGTTAATCTAGACCACTCATGAAAAACCAACATCGTTCAGGGCCGAAATGAACACAACCGAGAACCGGACATGTAAGGAAATAAACTGTGTGATATCTATTGCATCGGTTTACATCATAAAGTTGGACGGTTCAAGACATCGCGTTCACCGAACAACTAGTTTACCCGGTAGGAATTCACTACGGAAGATTCAAAGCCAAAAGCTATCTCTCCCCATGCAGTGATGTTCCGCGCACAAACTCTTTCTAGTGTCTGCATTAGATTTGTATGAATTTCAATTCAACGTGGGGGATTGTTGGAAATTTGAATAGAAATTAAGTTAGTTACAACTAATTTTTGAAGGGTTGTGTCTATTCATATAAACCCTTTCAAGGGATATGTCTCTCCAATAAGGGATGTGACTTTTCATGAAAGGACTTCTCCAAAAGTCACGTATAAACCTATATAAACCCCACATATTGTCCATTTCATGGGTGTGTTTTAGAGTCAAAAACTAGTACTAGAAAATTGTCGTTTGCATAGTGTCTTCAAGAGTCAAAGAAGAGTTTGTGCTACATTCATTTGCGTTCGTTGTTCGGTGTTATCGAAGTGCTGCGAAAAACATCGAGATATTGTTGAATGTTGGAGACATATGCCGCTAAATCTGTAACAACATTTTATACAGGGCATCAAATGTCTTAAGCAAAGAGAATACTCGCCTCAATACACCCAAGTAAAAAAAATTTAAGTTTGTGATTGATCATCTTTTCTATCATTCTTTTCTTGTTTCATTCTTGGTATTACGAAACGTGATACATAGATGAAAACCGTGTTACAAAGAGTTGTAACGGATCGGTGGATAATACACGAGTTGTATTATTGAAGAATCGGTAACAAAGATACTTACCCAACATTAACCAGGATGTTGAGCTTGCCACCAAAAACAGATGAAACATTTTTCATTAAGTTTTGTCGTTCTGCTGGAACCGAAGCATCACATACCGAACCCGTGACTACGTAACCTTTTTTTTCCCAGTCTTTTAAGCATCGCTTGACATTATCTTCGCTCCGAGAGCATACATGAATAGTCGCCACAAGTCCAGCTAGCTCCTCCACTATAGCATACCTGAAAGCAAAATTCAAAATAAAACACCTTAAACACCTTTTCGAATGAAAATGTAGCTCCGAATCTATGACGCAAAACAAAATAAGGGCAGTGTGAGGAAGGACCCGATCCCATTAGTTGCACCAGTGACAAGAGCAATCATTCCTTTAAGAGACCATCTTCGACTTAGATGATCACTCTTTTGAGTCAGTGTGCTCTCAGCCATTGTTTCTCAGTTTCTCTATCTCACTGACACTAGTAACTCTACTTAATTGAAGTATGTATTCCACTCTCAGTTGAGATTACAACTGATCGAGGGGAGGAACCTTTATATAGAGTTGTGCGTCTTCTAGATTTTGCAGTGTCGGCTTGCATAATCTTGGCAGGGAATTACTGAATAACCACTTATATCAAAATAAATTTTGTTTGAAAGTATCCTGGGGTCAATTCCTAGAGAAATTCTAGAAGTTTGTTTGGGAAGCTGGTGGCTGAATTCAACACAAGCGCCGCATAGCCTGACTTTCTATCATTAGCTAGATACCAAAATAACATTCACCTAGTTACCTTTCTGTTATTAGCTAGAAACCATAATAACATTCATAGTTAATTACCTTCTATTATCAGCTAAAAACCAGAATTTCATTCACATGATTACATCAGTTTCTGAGACGCTAGTAACAAACGTCTTGCTTAAGATGGAAGCCTCGTATGGGATACGAGAGAGGGCTTTTCATGTAAGAACATCCTTTACGAAAATCAAATATAATTTTTTATTAGGGAAAAAAATATCAATTGGTCCATTTATGTCGGGTCCACATTTTGTTTGGTCCTTTCAGAAAACAATTTTTCCATTTGGTCCATAATTGTTTAAAAATAGAAAACAGATAATAATACCCTCTCCGAACGGTTACAGCCATAAACACAATCACCTACTTAAAAACGTGTAATTCTCTCTCTTTTCAGTCTCTTCATTTTCACTTTTGCAGAAGCTGCTTCGTCTTCTTCTCTCTCTTCATTTCATCTGCAAAAACCCAGAAAAACGAAGTGAACAAAAAAGAATATAATCATCAATCGAAAAATCAATTCAATCTTCAAATCGAAATCAAGTCAATCATCAAAAAAATCCAAAAACAAAAACAAATCGAAAGAAATGACCACCAAAAAACCTAGAAATTACAAAAACAAAAACCCTAAAAAATGAAGAGATCGAAGAAGAAAACAACAGAAACATCAACAATCGAAGAAGGAAACAACAATTAGTTGTAGTTGATAAAGTTGAAGAAGAACCAGTTTCAAACAAATCAAAATCAAAGAAACCAGCGAAAGGTACGATTCGAAAAAAAACCTAATTCGAAGTACTAGAAGTTGATTTTTGATGTTGAATGTTCTTCGGAAGTTGAACTTTGATATTGAATGTTCCTCTGAATGCATATTCATTTTCTTTTCTGCCGTATGCATGTTGATTCAATTATATTCAGTTATAGGTAGGGTACATAAGTAGGGTATATCTTGTCGGAGTTCATGGAATAGAATGAAGTCCAATAAAGCATTTTGCATGATTTATAAAGGGGGATACCACCATTAGCGGAGGTGATACCAATCCAGCGATCCAAAGGTCAGGATCATGTTAATGTTTATTTGTCTTATATGGATTGGTATCACCCACAAGTAATACTGGTAACCCCCTTTATAAATTGTGCAATAAAGTTGTTGATGTTTGATTTATTCGAGTTCAATTTGTACCATGAACCTGTTTCTTCTTTGATGTTTTCATGAACTTCATTTACCAGAATGAAGTATGGAAAGAAGTTGTAGATCTGTTCGAGTTCATTTTGTACCCTGAACCTGTTTCTTCTTTGATGTTTTACTGGAGTTCATTTTGTACGTAGAATGGAGTCTGATAAAAGTTGTAGATCAGTTCGAGTTCATTTTGTACCATGAACCTGTTTCTTCTTTGATGTTTTGCTGGACTTCATTAAGCAGAATGAAGTATGGAAAAAAGTTGTAGATCAGTTTGAGTGCATTTTGTTCCATGAACCTATTTCTTCTTTGATGTTTTGCTGGACTTCATTTTGTATAATGAAGTCTGATTAAAGTTGTAGATATTTCGAGTTCAATTTGTACCATGAACCTGTTTCTTCTTTGATGTTTTGCTGGACTTCATTTAGCAGAATGAAGTCTGAAAGAAAAGTTGTAGATCTATTCGAGTTCATTTTGTACCATGAACCTGTTTCTTCTTTGATGTTTTGATGGATTTCATTTTGTAGAATGAAGTTTGATAAAATTGTAGATCTAGATGCTAATTTTATAGATTGAAGTTCACTCTATAGTTTGAACTTTTTATTCTTCTTTGAGAGTTCAATGAACTGAAAGTCCTCTAGTGTTGATCCTTCATTCGGTAGAATGAACTGAAAGTGTTGATCCTTCAGCTAATCTTTATGAAAGTAATCATTGATCTTTTTTTCTTTTCTTTTTTAATTAATTAATATAGACAAGAAGATAAAGTGTAGCTTTGCTAGAGTCATTTCACTTGTTGATAAGGTTAAAGCCTATGAAGCACGTACACTTCAAATCCGGTGACGTATCCGTGCCGGACGCCGTATCAGTGTCGGACACTTGGTAATACGTATCGGACACCCCATTTAAAGTGTCCCTTTTTCTTAATTACGAAAAGTCTAGGGGATACTTCTTATTGCTAGCTTGCCAGCTAAAAGCTTTCTATGAGAATTTTGCTATTTTTAATATATTGCCAAATATTTATATACAGAATATGTTAAATATTTTTAGGTATGTTATATATTCGTATTTATCAAAAATTATTCTATAGAAGCAATATATAAATCTTTCACTTGATGAGCCAGAACTAGAAGCGGCGCTCTTTGATGAAGATAATATTGATGAGTGATGGGTGAGCGAGAGTTTATATAGTTTTTATCTATTTATTTTTTTAATATTCCAGATAGTATTTAAGAATTTTCTTATTTTATGTGATTCTTTTCACTATTAATAAATTAAATATTTTTAATTAATACACGTATCCCAACGTATCTCGTATTCCCATTTTTGGAAAATTGACGAAACCCCGTATCAGTATCCCCGTATCAGTATCCATGCTTCATAGTTTAAAGCACTAAGGGACAAGAGGCTTTGAATGAATACCAAAGAAAGGATTTGTTAGAGCACTGCTCGGTCGAACTCGCAAGCGTTGTTATCTCAAGCTTGTTTGTCAAGTTTAGTTGATCAAAACCATATACTTGATTTCTAGTCTACCTATAGCTATGTCTCGGATTAGGATAGCAGTGTAGTTAAGCATTAGACTTCACGACGTTCACCAATTGAAGAAGAAGATACACTGAAGAGCTTGGAGGAACTTCATCAACAAAAGGTATGTGGAGACTAAAATTTCTCTATCACTTAGAAGTCTATTCTATTCTATTTTCTAAAGAGACTATGTCGTATAGCTATGTAGACTTTTACATTATACACATTTGAAATTTTGAGCCGAGATTATCTCGTTTATATATTCTCGAAATACGTGTTGGTAGCTTTTTAGCTTTAGCTAAACTTCATCATCTACTTGGTGAGTTTAGTTGCACACAATTTATTTGTTGGAAACTAAATACTAAGTTAGGATGATCATGTGAAAATTACCTTGAACATCTTACATGATTTGTGTGAGACAATCATTTGATGTTAACTTGGGAAGTTTTGTATTGATCGATTAATCATTTGAAAATTACTTGAAGCTAGTGGTATGTGTAAGATTACCATTGTTGTCTTCGAAGGATGTTTCAATGATTAAATGAGAGTTTTAGTACTATTACCAATGCCTGGATATAACACAGTATGCGAACTGTGAATGCTGGTTCAGGTTCGGAACTCTTGTTTGTGAACTGTGTTTGCGAACGGGTTTAACTATCAAAGGTCCGGAGCTATGTTTCGCATACTCTGTTTGCGAACGACTAAGACTAGGTAAGTCCGAAACTGTGGTTCGCGTACTCTGTTTGCGAACATAGTGGGTAGGTTCTAAAATCGGTAAGTATGAAATTCATACTCATGAACTCAGGTTCGTTTACGAACTCAGTTTGCGTACTAAAGTCCCTGGAACTTTAATGAAATAAGGTATGCGAACTTGTTTTGTAAACAGTGGCATTATGTTCATGAATTGGTTTTTTATAAGTACTTTGTACAATTACAAACTAAACCGAATATGTTTCAAATGGTTCATAAATATTTCTATGAGATGATGAACATTTGAACAACTCTCTTGAATCACAACTATATTCATTTGATTATCTGTCATGATTGATTGATCATCATATTTGATCTAAAGGTGTTAGATGAATATGGATGAATTGTAAGTGTTCATGTGCCTAACTTCGGTTAACTATTATTGAGTGAACGGTTATACATGTTTAGGTACGATTCATCCATATCTAAATATACATAAGTATATTTCATTTGTGTGTATCAAGCTAATACCATATAACAATGGAGATTGATTTCTTAATTTCTAAGTAGACTTAGCTTGAATCTTAAATCAGGAGTTCATCTAACGGTGAATATCAATTGTTTTGTTACTAAGCTAACTTAGTGTTGATGGTGGATTTTCGACAAAGGTCAAAATCGTAAAATCATGATACTGCATGTTTCTGACCCGGCTTCAGGAACGCATGTGACGATTCATATTTTACGATCCGTGAACCGTTTCACGATCTATGATCGAGTTCCTCTCAGAGACATGATGAATATGATTCTCAAAAGGCCTCACACTAGATGAGCGTTCGATGCTGCGCATTTCATCATGACCTCTATGTAGAATAACATGATTGGGCGGTCCTCTTACGTAATTGTTTGTTGAGAGGGCTTAACGCCTTCAGGACGTCGGCGACACTCGTTGTTCCCTGACTACATAGAGAGACCCACCTCGACATAGAAGAACGATTGGGCAGTCCTCCTACATAATTGTTTGTTGAAAGGGCTTAACGCCTTCAGGACGTCGGCGACATTCGTTGTTCCCTGACTATGTAGAAAGACCGAGTATATATTCAGGCGGCTCTCCTACATAATTGTTTGTTGAGGGGGATAAACGCCTTCAGGACGTTAACAACGCTGCACGATTGTTCCCTGACTATGCACCTTTCAGAACGAGTATGATGCTTCAACTATCTCAAATCTCGATTCTACAATAGATTAATTCTACCGTGACATTCGCTTCTGAATTCCTAGAAAATAATCTATTATATCTCATTACTCCATTCCATGAATCCCCGGCTCACTCCATGGATTAGTAATAGATAACCAATTCATATCATTGTTGCTCCGTTTCATGAATCATTCTCCGCTGCATTTCATGAATTAGTAATAATTACTCAACAATTGGGTATCTGGACTATCACCGAGTAAGCCCCAATGAAATGGTGCAACTATATACAACAATGATGCGCGAACGAGCACCCAAATTCACGAACGAGCATTCGAAAATATGGACAAATGAGGAATTATACACAAAACAGGAGAGAGATGGAAAAAAAGGCGCCTAGGGTCCGGGCCCACCGGCCGGTCCCCCATGCCTCTTCCTTTTATTTTTCTTTTTTTATTTATTTTAATGAACTCATGAAAACTCCTTCATTCAAGCAACTTTCCTTGTTTGATCAAAACTCACGGTTTCTCCATATTTTCACGGTTTCATGAAACATAAATAAAACAGGATAAGGTGTTGTGGGACCGGGCTACCTAGCCGTGGCCGGTCCCACACCTTGCAATCTATTGTTTTCATAATTATTATTTCCCTCATCTCATGAAACTCCTCCGTTTGAGCAAAAATCATGGTTTCTTCATATTTTCTTAAATATTGCTCAAACCATGAAAAGGCCAAAAACTCAAATGGTCACATGACCGACTGGGCTACTCACGCCAAATATTAAAATATTATTATTTTCATATATTCCAAATTTTGATCAAACGAGCAAATTCCTACTTGCTCATTCGAGCAAAATCAAGAATTTCGGTCAAAGATCGAACTCTTCTGAAAATCCGAGATATTGCTCAAACGCACACCAGAAAATACCGAAACTCTCTGTACTGAGACATAGACATTATGGTGACTCGGGAATGCTTCCTTGAACGACCAAGGCCGACCCTAAGGCTTGCAAGGAGCCGGTCCCACACATTCTTATAATTTTGACCTAATTTGCTCAATTGCTCATATTGGGTCCAAACTCTTTCCAACAACTTGGAATTTTCTCAAACGACCATCAGCTGGTCCCACGACCACCAAGGGCCGGTTTCATGCCCCCTTGGTCGGTCCCTCACTTCTCCATAATTAGGTTTTATCACCTAACGCTCACACGGGCACTATTTTAATAAATGATGAAACCGGCATTTTATCATCATTCTTTCACCAACCGGTCAACTAAGGACTCTGGTGCACGCTCACTCGAGCACTTGGGAACCACATGGTCGTCCATCATCCAATATGGTCGTTCCCTCCCTCACTCATGACCTATTTTCAACAATTCATCAATTGACGAACAATTGATCAAAAATTAGGGTTTTGAACAAACGCTCCACAAATCATCATTCTAAGCAAGTTCAAACACTAATAAATTTATGTTGATCCAGAAATCAACATCTGGATTAATTATATAATATTTGGTAGTCTACCAATATTTTAATTAATATTTTATTGGGTCACGTCACCAATATAATTCGTCGAATTGTGCAATACTTGCTCAGTTGCTAGAATATTGATCCAACTACCAATATTCAGTAATTTATCAGTAATTCGTCGAATTGAGCAATACTTGCTCAGTTGCTCGAATATTGATCCACCTATCAATATTCAGTAATTCGTCGAACTGAGAAATACTTGCTCAGTTGCTTGAATATTGATCCAACTATCAATATTCAGTAATTTATCGATGCTCAGTTGCTCGAATTTATAATATTTTCTCAGACGAGCAATATCTAAGAACGTCTAACATGTTCAATCCATTAATCATTGAGCATTCGGTTACTCATGCTCGATTCAACAAAACTTAGACTCACTGTCTAATAGTCAACGACTGACTAATCAAATACACGTCTTCCTTGCAGACGCCACGTTCGTGAGACATCAATCACGTCATATAGGGGGATATTACTTAGGGTTTTGGTATGGCGGCCTACGGCACGTGTGTTCATCCACGATGAGAAGTGTGAGTAAGTCGTGAAAACGGTTGAAGGATTTCGCAAAGTAGTGGGTGGACGGTTAACCAAGTCTCCGCACGACATGGAACTGGTTTTACCACGATCTCCCACTTTCCTACTCTTTCACTCATGAAACCGTCACACTTACTGGGATCAATGTGTTCGCTATTCTGACAATATAAATAAGTTCTGAATTGATAACTGAAACGATGAGCATTCGTCTACAAACAAGTTATCTCGATCAAACTTATTTACACATATTTGCAGAAACCTTCAGCACATCCACAATACTTGATCATCATTGATCCCACAATTCTCAGCTTCCCTCCTACAGATCAACCCATCTTCCTCTTTGTGACCGAATTGACTCTCGAACGACCATTGACTTGGTTTAGTCCAGAGTCCTACAAATTGATCTCTCGAACTCAAAGCACTCCCGTGCTGTGCATCTGTGTGAGGTTAAGAAGTTTGCTCGGTTGAGGAGTCTCGCTCGAACCGTTGTCTCTTCACTTCTCTAAAAAAACCAGCAAATCGTTTTTCCCCATCTACAGATTGGCGACCACAGTGGGAGATTAATCTCTCGGTTGCAAACTCACATTTTCACAAAATGGCTGGTCTTAGGTCTGGGTTGGTTACAAATGAAAACAACGATAGCATTAGCAACAATAACACTGATGGTAGTCCAGAAACCATCCCTGCTTCCAACAATGGTGGTGATAATAGTACTCCTCAAACCAACGTTGGAAATCATCCTCTTTTTGGCTGGCATCCCGAGGAATTCATAGAAAATCTGATATTTGATCTCATGAAGGTCCAAGAAGTTCTCGCCAAAAATAAAACTGATATGGCTACTACTCAGAAGGAGCTATGCAATTATCTCAAAACTCTCACAGATAAAATCTCAGAGAAAACTAAGGAAGGGTCGGAGAAAGGGAAAGCCAAAGAAGTTGACCCTGAAGTTTCACCAATCCATGTGGTGGATGATGATGAAGCCTGCAAAACTACAAAAAATCAACCTGAGAAGAAGTCTGCAGGTTTCATCACTCGTGAAGATCTGCAACGCTTCATGGAGGCTCGAGGAAAAGGCAATGCAGTTCATCGTCATCAACCTCCATATCCCGCTGCTACGCAAAGAATCCCTCTACCTAAAGGATACACCTCTCCAACATTCACGTTGTACAACGGAAAAGGGAACGCTCGAGAACACATCTATCGATTCCTGTAGGCACTAGGAGAGCACGAGCACAACCATGTTGTCCGTCTGAAAGAATTCTCAAAATATCTGACAGGACGAGCATACACATGGTACAACAACATTGCGCCAGGGAGCATCGCTAGTTGGGGAGAAATGGTTAATGCCTTCTACATGAAATACTTATTTGTATCTTAGCAGGTTACTCTCTCTGACTTAGGAATAATGGCTCAGAAGAATGCTGAACATCCGAATGAATATGTGAAAAGGTTCAGAATCCAAGCTTTGGATTGTCATGACCCTAATGTTACTGAACAACAGTTGGTGGACCTACGCATCAACGGCATGATCCCAGTTTACAGATCCTTGCTAGAAAATCTCTGGTTCCATACTTTTTCAGAGCTCCATGAAGCAGCCAAGCAATCACAACTACTGTTCCATCCTTGCTGGAAAGAACAAAAACCGTCAGAGTCGAGGAACCACGAAACACTCGAAACAGCACCAGGCGCCTGATCAAAAAACAGTACAATGTTCAACCTTCCATGAATGTTGCTGAAGGGAGCAAAAGGAAAGCTGATGTGCAACAACATAAGAATGCTCCTCAAACGTCTACGAAAGCACCAAGGAAAGATAACCAAACTCGAAACGCACAAGCGACGACTCAACGTCAGCAGAATGATCAGGAAGTACCATACTTTCCTTTCCCTATTGAAGAGGTGATCGAGTTATTGGAAGTCTAGATCCAAGATGGTGCGATCAACTTACCTCCTGTCAGGAGAGAGCCGACAAACGAGGAAGTGTAGAATCCGTGTTACTGTCGCTTTCATAGATATGTCAATCATCCGACCAGTGATTGCAGAACCTTGAAGCACATATTCATGGAAAAAGATGATTCATGAGAACTTGGGATTGAAGGAGTCCAAAAGAATCCTCTCCCAATCAGAACTTTTGCAATCTTTGAACAACCAGTCAAAGAAGCAGTTCAATCATTTATCAAGCATGCATACGAATTTCTTTATCTGTCAAAGGCTCAAAGGGAGGACTTGTTCACGACTATGAACCATGTAGTGTCTGGGAAACGTTTATCTATCCCGGAAGTACTCCCTGAACCTCCAACCACTGACAAAGACATGTATGACTAGGGACTGCTCACCACAGTACATCTCAAAGGAAATGAATACAGAAGAGTGCTAATCGATGTTGGCACAGCTATCAATATTATCCCTTTGAATACTCTCAGAGATGCAGGCATTACTCGACAAGAAGCCACGCATGCTTGTGTCCCAGTCAGAGATCACGAAGGAATATCCAAAGATTACATCATCCTCAGAATGAAGGTCGTGGAAACCTGGTCAGAAACCAAGTTTCACATAATCAAAGAAGATCCAGGATATTACATGATCCTTGGAATAACATGGATTCATGCTGAAAAGGTAACTACAACACCTTCAACTGCAAATTTCTCTGTTGAAGAAAGCTCCGACTCAGAAGAAATAGAGGACACTCTATCATTCGAGCATCTAGAGAAAGTTCAAGCCCTGATAGGACTTACACAAAAACCTGAAGAGAGGGCACATGAATTCTTCAAAAGATTCCGTACTCAGGCAAGTCTTATTCCCCCTCATGCATCCATATTATCAACTTTCAAATATGTTACCCTAGTCCGGATACTCAATTTTACTCATAACCAAGCTATCACCAAACGTTATGAGTGGTTAGTCTCTCCCCAGCAATATTTTACCAAGTGGTTGGACGCAGAGCCTCTCCGAATCCAACGTATTACTGACACGGTCATTGCTAGAATAATGACCGAGCACGATAGTCAATATCCTAGGTACTCTCCCTTGCGTGAGTGTCCACATGTGCCACAGGATTGGAAAGATTCACTAACATGGAATCCCACTGTAAGAGGAATTCCGAACCAGCAAATAATATTCAGGGCACGAGCAACCAAACCTAACAAGTTTCACGAAGGGGATTTAGCTCTCAAGGAAACTAAGCGCAATCTCTATTCCACTAGGAGCTCTAACTGGGAAGGGCCTTTTATGATTGCTAAGTCAGCAGTTGGAGGATATTACAAATTGGTTGATATGAAGGGAAAGACAAGTGTGCCAGTGATTCACGAAAATTGGCTAAAGGCTTTTGACGCATGAAACATTCAGCGTCCCAAGGCGTTTTGTGTTCAAGGTATGAACTCTCGAAGCACCTAACATTTTCATTTTAGGATTTTCTTTCACATGTATTTTCAATTTCTCCGGGAGTTTGCAATTCTTGCATTCAGTATTTGAATTCAGCAATTTATCAAAGTTCTTTATTTAAAGAAAAATCTCTATCAAATCCAAAAAGAAAATCCTCAATCACTCACTTATTCAAAACCAATCAAAAAATCAAAACCAAAATAAAACCTCACATCTCTCAGAAATTCAAGATTCAAGAGATTATGGAAAGAAAAACTAAAGGAAACCGGCAAAGTAAGATTTCTGCTTGTCTGCATTCTCCAAGACTTGCAAGGCCGTTTTCTCCAACTCCAGCTTTTCAGTCAATTCAGTAATCTTAGCAATTTTCTCCACCACAGCATCACTGGTAAAAGGTATATTATTCTCTACTACGTCTTTAATGGTGTTGATCCTTTGACGAAGCAACTTCAAGTTGAAGCCAAGTTCTTCAGATTTCTTCAAGTTGTACTCCCAATCAAAGAGTACATCTTGAGTGACAGTACTTTTATCCCTTGTCCGTATATCATCTATGACACGCAAAATATTTCCTACTTGCATTGTCAAGAAGTAACTGAGTTTGGGGTCTCTCTCAAAGACGATGTGACCATACATCTTCCATAGCTTCTCGTACATATCAGCATACCCTACGGGAACACCAAATCCACCAACTGATGTGTGATATGGGAGAGACTCACCGAACGGAGGATCATAAATAACCCCTGCATTAGGGTATTCATGCACTATTATGCGATTCTCAATTATTGGAGCAGCTTCAGCAATTGTGAGAGAAGTTTCTTGGGCAGTTTCTTCCATTCTGGGTCCAGTTGCTTATATCTCTGAAGTAATGATGATTTGAGCTTCATTCTCCTGGACAACTTCATTAGCAATATTCTTATGAAATTGAGGTGCAGAGATGGTAACATCATCAACTCGATTCACCATATGGTTTGAATCATCATTCGCTCCATTATTCTCAACTTCGGCATTTGGTACCTAATACGAAGATTACATAAGATTAGAGCAATTCAAGCATGGGAACCAAAGACAATCATAAAATCCAACATGTAAGTGTAGTAACACTATATAAGTTCTTTATTATACATCCAAGTCATGATAAAATAGTGTAGAAGTCATAAAACATGGTTTTCAACAAGCTCGTCTGAAGAGATTTTATATTGCTCTGTATAAGATGACAAACTGGGAGAAATTTGTAAGGAATCTAAGGTTGAGTCATATACCATTCTCTTCGTATGGATGTTTTCTACAACATATCAAAATTTCATAGTAATTGGAAACAAATAAAGAGTTTTGGCTAAAACATTGGACTACATGCCAGCTGAAAAATTCCTGAAGGTCTCCTGGAAGTTTACTGTTTCACTGATTTCGACCCCTAAATGTGCTCAAAATTCAAAAATCTTCATTTTGAAAGCTTGGAAATCTCTTGGGCATAAGAATATGGGTAGATCGCGAAAATCCGACATCGGATGAAGATTTCATGGCGTTTTTACTAAAAGGCTGAGTTCTGAAATTTTCTGATGACGTATTTCACTAGAAATTTTCATTCATTCGTATGGATTCTCATTCATTCATCCAAAAATCAGCAGTATTATACTTCTATGAAGATAATATGAGATGGATACTTACTTGAGGGGTTTCCAAGTCATTCGAAGGATTAATATGGTCGGTGTCAACACTGGGAGCACCATTACCGCCATTTGGTCCCGATTCTTGAAGGTTCTCTTTCTCACCACTATTTGAAGACGAATGAGCGGCATGACCATGTTGATCTTCCACAACAATGTTATCTAGATATACCCGCAACAGTCATTATTATTTTATTCAAGAAGTATCATGATTAATTATACGAAGGAATACTTACATCAACTTCATCTGCATCGCTGGATTCGTGAGTTGTGGACTGAGCAAAACGGAGACCGTCAATATTTGATGGAGAAAAATTATGAAACAACAACGAATGTTGGTTTCATGATCCTAATTATGCGGGCAAAGAAAAGGCCATGGTAGAAGAGGTATTGAAAACTTACCAAAGAAGAGGAACATTATTCGGTATCATCCTATAATTCGTCCTACTTATGTTTTCTCCACCCTGGGGACTTTCTTGCACTTTTGAGAAGTCTACATGAATCCGAGATCTCACAGCACGTCCATCATACAATAAAGTTAATGAAATAATTAAGGTGCGATCATCATGCCTTTACCAAAATCGTAAGAAAAATACTAACCTGTGAACACTCTGGAGGCGTTTTTCTTTTATCACCACTAGAAAGATGCTTCAACCTTGGTCGATCAGAAATCACATCAGCAGGAGGAAACTCTCGTATCAGAGACTTAACATCCATGGAAAACTTATGCAAGCGCTCAAGTTGCTGAAGCCAGAAGTCTACATAACCCGGAGTCACGTAAGTAGCTCGGCCAGAACAAGGAAACAAATAATCATTTCCTTCCACATGTGTGCAACCAAAATGAGCCTTCAGATATTCAACCAATGGCTTATTTATTCGATGACCCGGGGAACACTGATCAAGACCCATTTGTAAAATTGTTATGTCAATGTTATATTCTTCCACCTGGAATTTTCCGTGCATTACCGACATTAAATAGCCAGGAGTGCAACTTAGTATAAAAGATTTTTCTCCATCACTCAGAATGGTACCAGACTTCAATATGACATTTTCTTCAGCAGTATTGAAAGTGATCAATTGTGAAAAGAGCGGAGGAACCGACACCCAAGGGTGAAAATCAAACTCAGACTCGATTTCTAGAACACTGGTGAGGTGTATCTTATGTTGTGGTTGCTTCGTCGACCAACGCATGATCCTGGCATTATTTTTCTCAAGGAAAACATGACGAGTGTCGACATTTGGCCCTTGCAAGATGCTACGAGGAATCGGTGCATACTTCTCAAAGTGCTCCCACATCAAAGCTTGGAGGAACATAGTATTAGCATATGTTTTAATTTTCATGAAGCCGTTGGAGATACTGGAGTCTATGACTAAGGAGTCTAAATTGGAAAACAGTGAACCCAAAAACAGACTTCCTATAGGAAGTTTCTCATATTTAGCCATCTTTATGGCAAAAGGAATCACAAACGGCTTCAACAAATGTCTGATATCCTCAAAAATGTCTCTTGAGAGCCACAAGCATAAGAAAGCAACGATGGTCAAGGAACTATCGACAGGTCCTTCAGGAACCTCATCTCTCGGCCAACAGTGTTTCAACCATTGAGCATAGCAAGTTTTGGGCAACTTGTTGAATTCATGCATTACAGTTTCCAACACGTCAGATATCACATTCTCCTCTGTTGAGAGCTCTTCAGGGAAATTTCCAGTAATTGGGAGATGCAACAAAGCGACTACATCTTCTAAAGTAATGGTGAATTCCCCCCATATGCATATGAAAGTATAAGTAGGAACGCACCAGCGAGCAAGCAAATCCACCATACCTGGTGTGTCGTGATGAATGGATAAATCCCCAGCAGCTTGAATAGATCGTGTCACCTGTGCACGATCCAGCATGGTCCTTACACGACTATGACCCAACATATGCCTTGCCCATCCAGAGAAATGTGTCAGGGGATTTCGAGAAAGCTTAAGTTCCACATGTGAACCCAAATAGTGTTTCCCACTCAAACAGAACCTAATTATTGCTTGAGGAGATACTAACTTGTTATGAGTAGTACTCCTAGGATTTATGAGCAGCCTAAATGAGGAGCCTGAGTGACGCTTTTCTGGTCTATACAGAAACACGAAGAATTCATCATCAATATTCGGGATGTTCTTGGTTTTAGGAGTTTCCTCTTTCTCATTGGAAGTCCCAGAATCATCATTTCTGGAAGAATCATCATCTCTGGAAGACGCTTCTGTAGAAACATCCTCTCTGGAAGTTTCCTCTATAGAAACATCATCTTCAGAAGCGCTACCACGGGAATCAGTCATCTTTGGAAAGTTGTTGTGATATCCATACAACAAAATTTCGTCAACACAATGGAATTAAAGTACAACAGAATAATTATGGTGCTCACATCAGCGTCTACAAAAATGGTAATCCTTAACTCTTACCTGTTTACGGTTTCACGAACTTAGTGATAATAACGTAAAACTTCGAAAACTTGCTCGTTTTTTCAAATCTGCAAAGACGAGCAAAAGTCATTATTTAAAGTCAACACCTGGCTTTTCACGAAATTATGAATAATTCACATCAGCTCTTCGTGTGAATATTTACTAATTTTCTATCGTGTACACACACTATAAAATCACAAAACTCGCATAGACATTGTTTTATCACATACAATTGTTTGCTTCCAACAATTACCCAAAAATCAGAGTTTGATTTTTTAAACAAAATTAAAAAAAAAAAAAAAAAAAAAAAAACTCTCAAACTCACGTAAAAAACATTTACGTGAGTAAGCAACTCACGAATTTTCAAAAAAAAACAAAAAAAAAATACTTACGTGAGTTATTATTAAAATAAAAAAATTCTTTTGCTCAAATGAGCGTTTGTCTATGAAACGAGGGTTTTTTATATTTTTTGCAAAGGTCCACTTATTCCAAATAAAATTTTAAAAGTTCACAAACAAAATTTTATCATGAAGTGCAGGTCTATTTCAAAAAATATCTTAGGATTATTGTTTATTACTTTAACTACGAACGTACGTACGAACCTAAAGGTATTTGTGTAAAAAATTCATGCTTTGAAAGTAAAATTTTGATTTTTATGAAACCTCATAAACAAATTTTATCTACTGTAACTAAATCATGTCTATTCAAGGATTCATGTATCTCTTTCATATTAGGGATTATTGCTCATTTCTTAAACTAACGAACGAACGGGCGTATGTTTTCTAAAACAAATTTTCATAAAACCTACGCATACATACATACATGGAATTTATTTTTAAATAACTCATGAAAAACATACAGCAAAAAAAAAAATCATTTTGTCGGCGTCGGAGTTCGCCGCAAATCGGTCGGCGGCAGTCGGTGATGGGGAGCTCCGGCGTACACAAAAAAAAAAAAAAAACTTTGCCCGGACGTGAGGAAGAAGAGATGCTTGGTCGGTCAATCAAAAAATTAATTAAAAATAATTATTAGGGCTTCTTTCCTTTTATATCAATTTTATTTCCAAAACCTAATAAAACATGGATTTCCTTTTTGGTCTCAGACCCGCAAACGCTAATCCGACCAAAACCGGACGTTCGACAGACCAAAACAGCAGTGCCTCATCTCTCCGTGCTCACGGGATGACGCTCTATCATACTATCAGGATCGTTACCTGAGCATTTGTTCGTACATGACACCATTGGATAAATCGAGGATTCTGAAAATATCTTTGTACGACCAAGTTCAACTGCTTATCTCGTCGACTGGAAAATCACCATCTGATGCTTACTGTGGAACATGAATGTCCCTCACTATACATGGGACTTAATGTTGATGGTGGATTTTCGACAAAGGTCAAAATCGTAAAATCATGATACTGCATGTTTCTGACCCTGCTTCAGGAACGCATGTGACGATTCATATTTTACGATTCATGAACCGCTTCACGATCTCTGATCGAGTTCCTCTCAGAGCCATGATGAATATGATTCTCGAAAGGCCTCCCATTAGCTGAGTGTTCGATGTTGCGCATTTCATCATGACCTCTATGTAGAATAACATAATTGGGCGGTCCTCCTACATAATTGTTTGTTGAGATGGCTAAATTCCTTCAGGACGTCGGCGACACTCGTTGTTCCCTGACTACATAGAGAGACCCACCTCTACATAGAAGAACGATTGGGCGGTCCTCCTACATAGTTGTTTGTTGAGAGGGCTTAACGCCTTCAGGACGTCGGTGACTCTCGTTGTTCCTTGACTATGTAGAGAGACCATGTATAGATTCAGGCGGCTCTCCTACATAATTGTTTGTTGAGGGGGTTAAACACCTTCAGGACGTTAACAACGCTGCACAATTGTTCCCTAACTATGCACCTTTCAAAACGAGTATGATTCTTAAACTGTCTCATATCTCGATTCTATACTATATTAATTATGCCGTGACATTCGCCACTGAATTCCTAAAAAATAATTTATTATATCTCATTACTCCGTTCCATGAACCCCGGCTGACTCCATGGATTAGTAATAGATTATCAATTCATCTTATTGCTCTGTTCCCTGAATTCCCCGGCTTGATTGATGGATTGGTAATAGATGCACAATTCATGATTATTGCTTTGTTTCATGAATCATTCTCCGCTGAATTTCATGAATTAGCAATAATTACTCAACAATCGGGCATCTGGACTATCACCGAGTAAGCCCCAATGAAATGGTGCAAGTGTACTCAACAATGATGCGCAAACGAGCACCCAAATGCACGAATGAGCATTCGAAAATATGGACAAATGAGGAATCCTACACCAAAACAGGAGAGAGAAAATAATTAAAAAATAGAAAAGAGGTGCCTAGGGATCGGGCCCACCGGCCGGCCGACCATGCCGTCGTGGTCGGTCCCCCATGCCTCTTTCTTTTATTTTTCTTATTTTATTTATTTTCATGAACTCATGAAAACTCCTTCATTCAAGCAACTTTCCTTGTTTGAGAAAAACTCACGGTTTCTCCATATTTTCACGATTTCATGAAAAATAATATAACATGGAAAGGTGTCGAGGGACCAGGCTACCTAGACGGCCGGCCATGCCCTAGCCGTGGCCGGTCCGACACCTTGCAATCCGTTCTTTTCATAATTATTATTTTCCTCATCTCATGAAACTCCTCCGCTTGAGCAAAAATCATGGTTTCTTCATATTTTCTCAAATATTGCTTAAACCATGAAAAGGCCAAAAACTCAAATGGTCACATGACCGACTGGGCTACTCACGCCAAGTATTAAAGTATTATTATTTTAATATTTTCCAAATTTTGATCAAACGAGCAAATTCCTACTTGCTCATTCGAGCAAAATCAATAATTTCAGTCAAAGATCGAACTCTTCTGAAAATCCGACATATTGCTCAAACGCACACCAGAAAATACCGAAACTCACATGAATAAGACACGAACATTATGGTGACCCGCGCATGCTTCCTTGACCGACCAAGGCCGGCGCTAAGACTTGCAAGGAGCCGGTCCCATACGTTCTTATAATTTTTACCTAATTTTCTCAATTGCTCATATTGGGTCCAAACTCTTTCCAACAACTTGGAATTTTCTCAAACGACCATCAGCTGGTCCCACGACCACCAAAGGCCGGTTTCATGCCCCCTTGGTCGGTCCCTCACTTCTCTATGATTAGGTTTTATCATCTAACGCTCATACGGGCACTATTTTAATAAATGATGAAACCGGCATTTTATCATCATTCTTTCACCAACCGGTCAACTAAGGACTCTGGTGCATGCTCACTCGAGCACTTGGGCACCACATGGTCATCCATCACCCCATGTGGTCAGTCATTCCATCACTCATGACCTATTTTGAACAATTCATCAATTGACGAACAATTGATCAAAAATTAGGGTTTTGAACAAACACTCCACAAATCATCATTCTGAGCAAGTTCAAACACTAATAAATTTATGTTGATCCAGCAATCAACATCTGGATTAATTATATAATATTTGGTAGTCTACCAATATTTTAATTAATATTTCATTGGGTCATGTCACCAATAAATAATTCGTCGAATTGAGCAATACTTGCTCAGTTGCTCGAATATTGATCCAACTATCAATATTCAGTAATTTATCAGTAATTCATCGAATTGAGCAATACTTGCTCAGTTGTTCGAATATTGGTCCAACTATCAATATTCAGTAATTCGTCGAACTGAGCAATACTTGCTTAGTTGCTCTAATATTGATCCAACTATCAATATTCAGTAATTTATCGATGCTCAGTTGCTCGAATTTACAATATTTGCTCAGACGATCAATATCTAAGAACGTCTAACATGTTCAATCCATGAATAGTTGAGCATTCGATCACTCATGCTCGATTCAACAAAACTTAGACTCACTGTCTAATAGTCAACGACTGACTAATCAAATACACGTCTGTTTTGCAGACTCCACGTTCGTGAGACATCAATCACGTCATATGGGGGGATATTACTTAGGGTTTTGGTCTGGCGGCCTACGATACGTGTGTTCATCCACGATGAGAAATGTGAGTAAGTCGTGCAAACGGTTGAAGGAGTTAGCAAAGTAGTGGGTGGACGGTTAACCAAGTCTCCGCACGACATGGAACTGGTTTTACCATGATCTCCCACTTTCCCACTCTTTCACTCATGAAACCGTCATACTTACTGAATCAATGTGTTCGTTATTCTGACAATATAAATAAGTTCTGAACTGATGATTAAAACGATGAACATTCGTCTACACACAAGTTCTATCGATCAAACTTATTTACACATATTTGCAGAAACCTTCAACACATCCACAATCCTTGATCATCATTGATCCCACAATTCTCAGCTTCCCTCCTACAGATCAACCCATCTCCCTCTTTGTGACCGAAATGACTCTGGAACGGCCATTGACTTGGTTTAGGCCGGAGTCCTGCAGATTGATCTCTTGAACTCAAAGCACTCTCGTGTAGTGCATCTGTGTGAGGTTAAGCAGTTTGCTCGGTTGAGGAGTCTCGCTCGAACCGTCGTCTCTTCACTTCTCTAAAAAATCAGCAAATCGTTTTTCCCCATCTACACTTAGATTTGATCGTAAGCAACCCTGATTTGAAATACTATATAAGGGAGAACTCTAGAATCTTGGAAGCCTAATCCCGACACTCTCTTGTATCCTAGTTGCAAACTAGAGTCGATTCTCCATTAACCTAGGTTTTCCAAAACCATTATTAGGTTAACAACTTAAAGACTTCATTTGGGATTCGTGAAGCCAGATCCAACTATTTTCTTTGTAGTAGCATATTCTGATCTTACTTTTTTTTTATCATGTTGAGTTTAATCTCGAGATTTATCTCCGAAAGGTAATATATAAAAAGTAATCACAACAGTTTTTCGTCTCAGACTCTTGTAATTCTGCAATAACTTCTTCTGTTAATCACTTAGGTTATTGTGAGGTGACTAATATTTCTAGGCTGCTCTTCGGGACTATAAGACCAGATTATTAGTTGAGTTTCCTATACACCTTGATCTTTATCTTAAGATGGAAACAATAACCAGAATAGACTTATCTATGGAGACAGATTTGTTTATAAGTCTTCAACTTTGGGTCGTAGAATCTCTTAGTTGTGGGTGAGATCAGCTAAGGGATTCAAGTGCACAGAATCCTGCTGGATTCAAGAGGAGTAAGGAAGGCAATTTTACCTTAATCGGTGTGAGACTTGGTTAGGGGTCAACTACATTTTAGTCCGAAGTTAACTTGTAGTAGGATAGAGTCTGTAGCATCTTAATACAATGTGGTGTTCAAATCTGGACTAGGTCCCGAAGTTTTTATGCATTTGCGGTTTTCTCGTCAACAAAAATTTTGGTGTGTGTGTTATTTCTTTTTTGCATTATATTTGTTTATATAATTTAAATATTACAGGTTGTGCGTAGTTCAATCATAGTTGATAAATCCGACCTTGGTTATTGAATATGACTTGATTGACACTCGGCCATTGGTCTTTGGTACCATCCGATTATTCTCATAACAATCAGTCTCACGGATTTCTATCTAGTTGATTTACTGATTTTATTGAGAAAGAGATAAAACTTTTTGATATGTTTCTCTATTGAGTCTCACTTTTAAGTTGGTGTTCTCGGAATTATATTGGAGTTAGTCTATACAGATTGTAGAACGAAATATTGGGTGTGGTTGTTATAACCCCGCGTTTTCAATTGATATCAGAGAAGAAAAACACGCGAAGACCTCATAAGTCTGTGTTTGTAGCAATCTGACTCTATGGACATAAGGGCAACTCCTATGGAGAAAAAAATCATCCACATCTTTGTGATACTCCACATCTTATGGACCAAAAAACACCACTATGGGTGAAGTTATCATCCATATATTTGTGAAGTCCACATGATACCCCGCAAATTTGAGGATGTCCCTATGGAGTAGTCCATCCGGTCATTAGCTGACCGATACCCTATCCGGATGTATTTTTTTTCCTCTTATCCGGTCACTTAATGACCGGACTAGAGTTTCACTTTTCTTGAATGACTTAATTATATACACTGTTAGCTTATAGCAACAGTTTTCTCTGAATTATCAACAATCATAATTGTTTCTCATTTCCATTATTTGACATTACAATAAAATTCGTCTCATTTGGTCGGGAAGAGTTGGACGAATTTCTTGTGATTTTTTTTCTGTGTATCCGGACTCCAAGGGACCGGATGGATTAATTTTTTTCTTTCCCACAGTGGGTTTTGACCCCACTAATTACTGATGTTCCATATATACGTGGATACTCCTTAAGTTATGGATGTTTTTACCTCCATACCATAGGAGTTGCCCTAAGTACTATCTTGAATGACGCATTACCAGTCCAGAAACACTCAGACTTGTTTCAAATCTTGGATTCACTTGAGTAAACTCTCACATCTTTATCATTGTCTGAAACTGTGGATAACCAGGAAACACGTCTGAAGGTACAGTTGGATCAACTTTCAGATGAAAATGATTCAGATGTTGATAAAGATGTTGATGAGGAAGTCTCGCAATATGTCAAGATGTTTGGCCATGAAGAAGTCAACATCATGTCTAATTGATTTTCTGACTCCCCTCTGTCAAGAGAACAAGAAAATAAGAAAACTCTTTAAGGGTTATGATTGTGGATATAATCTTTTACAATGTCTTCTTAAATATCGTGAGAAGATGTGCGTTCAAAAAACTCTGAATGTGAAAATCTTCGTCGAAATCTCTTTGTGTTGAAAGAAAAACTTGCAGAATCTGATGCAAGGTATAACTCTCAACAAAGTTGTTTCAGTGACAGAGAAAACATTTTTATCTCTCGAGAAAAACAATTAGCGGCTGACCTAACTGCTGCTCGCAATAAGGTTAAAATGTTGGAAGAAGACTTGAAAAATTTTAGCTCTAGCTCAACCAAATTATCCACTATGCTAGGAGCATGTAAAAATCATCGTGATACACGAGGTTTGGGATATAAGGGAATGTACACTTCAAGTATAAGTAAAATTAGTTTTGTTAAAACTAATAGCAACTTCCAACAGAAGAATCTCATTGATGGCAAAAGTGATATTCTACTGCAAGCACCTAAAGTTCAAAAGAAAAAAGTTTGTCAACCTCCGAAACCAGCTTGAACGTGTTCAGGTAATAACATTATATTCCGTTGTCATTATTGCGTAAAAAAGGTCACCTTAAAAGAATACGCCTTTTTCTTTTACGGAATATGAAACTTCATAACATCCTTGTTTGGGTGTCTAAAGAAGTGGTCAAACCTATATCTGACATTACTGGTTGTGATCATCCGACTTTTAGACAAAGAAAGTGTTGTGATGAGCGAACTTTTGCTTTTGAAAGTAATACAAAACCTTTTGACAACTGTAACGATTGTCAAAGGGACAATGCTATAAGGACAGACAGTTGTTTTGATCCAAAAGGAAAAAACTCTAATCTGTGAAAAGGAAGTCATTCAAAACCTCCTTCTATGGCTGAAAAAATCATTGGATCGAAAGGGTCAATTTTTCTTGAATACATTCACATCAACAATCGAGTTTCAGAACTCAATGCGAGTATCAATAGACTCAAACACATTATTAGGAAGGCAAAGAAGGAGGCAACATCAGGTATCTCTTGTTCCCTACCCGTTAATTCACTTGAGACTAACTTTATAAATGACTTTGTTATTTCTCAAGAATATAAGGGAGGGAAAGTCAACACTATTGAAGAGCAAAATACTCGTCAACTTACAGCTTAAATACGTTTGTTTGTGCCTCCTCCATTGAGACCATGTAGGATGTACAATATTCTCAAGAAGGGATCTTCTTCTTGGAAAACTGGTCTTTTGTTGTAATTGTGTTATTTTTATAAAGAAAATGATCATCTTACTGTTGAGCCTTGCTCTAGTTAATTTTTACACTTGAACGTGTATGATCAGTTTTTTTTTTAAAAAAAAAATACTCTTTGTTGCAAGCAATGAGAAGCTGCAATAAATTTTTCTTCAACCAATTTTTAAAAGGCAGTTGGCTTGGTAGGTCTATCAATAAAAATCTTGTGCTCTAAATTTATTTATTGAGCTAAGATGTTCAGTCTAAGGTTAAGAACTTGTTTTTTTTTAGGCTCCATTGGTTTGTTGGTACTGAATACTTTTATCCACATCCACAAACGGTCCATGTGCAAGGTTCATGATCGGACGTATGGTTCCAATACTGACATGTTTGGAGAGAACTATATGTGTCCCTAGGGTTTTTATTCTAGGAAATCATACCCCCCCCCCCCCCCCCCCACCACACACACACACATATATATATATAAGATTGATTTACTAATCTCTTATATATATGCACGTTCTGTAACCTCAAGAAATCCTCTTGTGATCTCATGGACATTATTATGAATGGATGCGAAAAGGAAGATGATAAGATTATTGAGTTTCATGAGAATCCTCTCACCATAACCTACCACTATGCATGCGATCATGAAGACAATAGACCTGTTCAGATGTCATCTGATCTGGTTGGAAGTCTTCTCTGAGATTTTAAAGTTGTACGTGATCAACTTGCCAATGCAACAAAGAATCTTGATTTTCTGAAAACTGAACTGAAGAAAGCAACCGATGATCTTAGCCTTGTTCGATCTCTTATTGTTTACTATATTTAAGTCTCTTAGTATATACTTTTAGGTTTTTTTTATCTCTTAACGTCTAGGAAACTTCTTATGAGAATTTATTCTTATGATTAAGAAGGATAACTAGGGTTTGGTATAGCAATTATTGTGATTACGCATAGTTATTTCCAACGTTTTCATCTTGCAATATTTTTAGATTTATTTATTTAAATTCTATGTTATTTGGAAGATGATCTTGCAATATTTAATCTTATTGGTTTTATATATTGCAAATGTCTTATGAGATATATATGTGTTTACGTTCGTGAACTGTGTTATTATCTCATATATGCTCAAAAGTTAAGTCTATTATGTCTTTATGCAAATATTGATAAAAGATAGAATGAACTTTTTGAGAAAATTCTGCAGTATTGATTCTTCCAAAAATCTTGATGAAGCCCCAAATCCAAAAGGATTTAAATCCCCAATAATATGATTCTTCCAAAAATCTTGATGCAACACCTTTTTCCAATAAATTTGATGCTTTTATTTTTTGCCTCCTTATATAGACAAGTAGAGTGCACGTGCGTTGCACGTCAGCAAACAATATGCTCTTACATACACCAATTATCCTCTCCTCTTCTTACTGCACATGTTGTTTCATAACATGCTCAAACAGGTGTGTAGCATTGTTGCCAGTAGATATTGAAGGAAACTTCAGCTCTTCCCTGGCGTCTCTATACCGAATACGATCACGCTGGAGTCGTGTACAATAGATCTCTGCTCCTCCGTCATATTTAGCCTACGTATTCTTTGTCGATCACGGTTCATTTTTCGATGATTGGCTAGCTGTTCCGCATTCATGTTTTGTCTCCAACTACTGCTTGCCTGGGTGGAAAGAAAACAGTAAAATATGGAATAAAAATAAATGATTGTGCATTCTAACTCTGTACATTCGTTCGTAACAACAAAGTATCGAGACAAACATCAGACTGGACTCCAACAACAGCCCGTATGATCATTGTTAGCATTGAGAAATGATAGACTTTAAGGAATTAATATTACCATCTCGTCGAAAAATGGTGTTTTTTCGGTAAGCAAAGCATGATATAGCTAGTGAACTTCTCATCTGATTACCCGGCTCCAAATTCGCTCAAAACCTTTGACATTTGATTATTAGTTCTCACTACTAAACAGGAAGGAGAGCTTCTTCTTCTTCTTCTTCTTGCTGCTACTTCAAAATATCATCAGCTTCCCAAGCACCACAAACATGGTGGAACTACATAGCCATATAAGAAACAACCATGAGTTCAAATGCCTTATTTCTGCAGCTTTACACTTCCATGATAGGATAGCAATATAAATATATCAAAATGAACACAACGTCAGAGAAACAAAATCGAGAATACAATAAATTCTTCGCAGATTCTCCTTTCCGTCTCATAATACAAATACGCCAAACATGTGTTCCACAATTTCTATAACAAAACTCCAATTGATAATGTCTGACAGAAACCAAAGAGGAAATTGTAACAAAAGGTGATCATCCCATATGAACTCTATACCCAAATTCTACCCAAAATTAAAAACCCAAACTCTAAATTTCATTCTATTCGTATAATTATCATAGAACGGCCTAGACTTACCCTTTCTAAATAAATTAATCAACAATGTGAGAATCATCCATATTTTTGTTGATAATGTTACAACAGGATTCAATTTTCCAAGCATATTATTCAATTGAACTGTAATCAAAATCAATAATGAAAATAAATTGCCCTAATTGAGAAAAGCCCTGATTTAGGATTAACAAAAACCAACAGACTGTTTCGAGAGAGATTGCAATACTGTAAAGAAATGATTTAACCATAAATAAATGAAATTAGTAATTTAATTAGTTTGGCACAAACCTGAAGAAGAAAATTAAAACCCCAATTTGTTAATTCAAGATCAATCCGACCATAAAATCCCTCTTGTAGTTGTCCTTGCTAGTTGAAGCAGTTCATTTTAGCGGTTCAATGGAGAAGAAAATTTCTACAGAAAATTGGGACTTAATCTCAGAAGATATGATCTTCATCTTCATCTTCATCTGTAGCAGCGATAAGTTTTCACCTCTAAACCCAACTCGCAGAAACGAAGGAGCAGAAAACAAAGTTTTGGTAGATTTGGTATATATATTTTTCATATTTAGGTCCTTGTAAATTTAGTAATCTTAAAATAAACCCCCAAAATATTATACATATTACGAAGAACTGCTTATAGATGGGCAGTCTCCATCGCATTCCGAGAAAAGTCATACCATCCAACGAATGACATGATAAGCACACACGTGAATTATTTTCGGCGCGATTTCCGGAATCCTTGATATCAGACAGCTGTAAATCAAAATACGGAAATCAAACGGATATGATGAGTGTGTTTTGATATCCCTTGCGCTCATTAAAGGGGGGAGATGAAATCATGAGAAGGAAAACAAGTAATAAAAATGATAGGTAAAAAGTTTAGTTTTCTTTTGTTGTTTTAAAGAAGAACGAGAAAGAGAAAGGTGAAAATGATGGATAACTTTTATTTCTTTCTCTTTTGTTTGGTGACGAAGAAAAATTAGAAAAACTGAAAACTGAAATTGAGGCCTAGATTTTTTTTATCTTGTTTTCTTTTGTTTTAGTTTGTTTATTCCTCTCTTGTTGTTTTGTAAAGGGAAAGTAAAAAATAGAGAGAGAAAGAGTTGAAAGTGACTATTCGTTTTTGGAGTTGTGTAGAAAATAAAACACGAAAGAGTAAATTAACTTTTGTGAAACATTTTGTTTGATACATATTTGTTTTTGAAAACCTAATCTAGCTTTTAGTCACAAACTTTATATTCATAAGGAGATGAACTATTTTGATAAACACACTTCCGTATTAAGATTTATAATGAGACCAAATTTTATATAAATTAACTTTTAAATTACAGTTTGAACAAAATATTATGGACGGTTTTAGGCGCGAAAATCCTGGGTTTTACAACTTGATATTTTTATAAGCATGTTTTACAACTTGATTGTTTTGAATAAATAAATTGTTTATCATTGATAACGTAAAAATTGTGAAGATCGGCGAGTTGTTACTTTAAAAACTTAATTTGCATAATCAAAATTGGTTATTTCGATATTTATGATTTTGATTGATCTTGATGAAGAAATTTTGCATTTCATAAATCACTAGATTACAAATCTAAACAGAAGATGCATGACTATGAATTAATCATTTAATATCTTTGATATTATGATTTGATTTGAATTGTCAGGAAACAGTTGGATTTCTTGTTGTTTGTAAGATGTCATATAGAAATTAGGTTGCAGTAAACTCGGTATCCACGTTCCCGAAAGTGTAATATAACATCATCAGCAACACATGAGTGGTTGTACTTTAACATTAATATGATCTAATGGTTGTTGTTAGTCCCCAAAACCCTTCTATTTTCTCTCATCCACCTATAAAGTCTCAACGAAACCCCTATTCTCTCTCACTCTCATTAAATTCTCAGTTTCAAGAACCGCCGTCGAGAGACTTTCGTTGTAGATAATGGTAACCTTCATTTTTTTGCAAGTTTTTAAGTTAGTAATTCCTTATATTTCTAGGGTTTCTAACACTAATTAGTTTCTTTTTTTTATTTGTTTGAAAGATTCCTGAATATAAGTACAAACTTGTCACTATCGGCAATGGGGATATCGGTAAATATCTTCCCTTTTATTTTTTACATTGGATAAGTATAGTTTGTAAATAGAGATCTGATGGTGCAATCTCACAAGTCAAGACAAACTTTGTTAAGAGACATGTTAGTGAACGTAAGTAATTTTTGGATATGTTATTTCCTTTTTATTTGATGGTAGTATTGGATCACCTCATATTTTTTGGTCTAGGTTATGAATGTTTTTCTTAGTAACTATTCTTGTTCCGAATGTATTGGGATTTTTAACTTGTTGGAGTCATGTTTTTAGTCAAACTTTATGACAAGATAGGTTGAACGACTTAGGTATGATATCTAACGAGGGAGAATTTTTTGACATAATTGATCTTCAATAACTTATCGATGAATTTACCAACAACAATGAAAAGAAATTAAAGTAAAGATAACTATGCTACTGTTTCCTGTACAAATATTTTTTTCAAAGTATTTTTTATATTTTCTCTAATTTTTCTTAAGTGAGACTTTTATAAATTATTTTTTATGTCGTGATACAAACAGTTTTTATGAAGAAACAAGCTATGTAATAGACACAAACACAAACATAAACATTTTAATATTTTTGATTTATTTATAAAAATAATAACATTTTTGTAAATGAGAAATAATAAGTTAAACATATGTAGCATCGAAACTATATGTATTTTTTTAAATTAACAAAGATAAAAGATTCTTATAGAAGGTTTACAGATAGTAAGCAAAAAGAAACAGGAAAAAAAACAAATCAAGACCTAAAATGTTTCTTGAAACCAAAGTTATCTTAGCTTGAATTCTAAGAAACCCCCAGTCTTGAAAATCTATAAATAGAGATGCTCTTTTAACTGGGAAACTCAATCCCTGACACTTTGTGTCCTAGTTGATCTAGAGTCGTCCTCTATGAACCTATGTTTCCTCTGAGAAACATAATTAGGTTCACGACTAAACGACTACGCTTTGGGGATTTGTGAAGCCAGGTACGACTATCTTGATAGCTCGTGTATCTTGATCTTTGCTTTTCTGTTATTGAGGTTTTCATAATATCTTTGAAGCAAGATAGATATAAATCGCAAAGTACTCTTCGTCTCAGCCGTTGATAGATATCTGAAAATTAACCGTAAGTGATCTATTGAAGATTGTTCTTGAGAGGTGGTTAAAAATTTAGGATGCGTTCTTAATTTGTTAGGTTTGTTAGCTTGTCTATTGCAAACACGTTTTTATACCTTGATCTATCGATCTAAATGGAAATCAAATAGGCTTATCCGTTAGATGCAGATTGGTATCAAAAGTCTTCACTGAGGTTAAAGAAACTCTTATGATGTAAAGGACGTCATCTAAGGGAATCAAGTGCATAAAACCTTGCGGGGTTCAAAAGATATAAGGAGTGCGGTTGTAGCTGAATTTCTTGGAGGGTTGATTCGGTCTCATCTACATTCCAGTCTGAAGTCTGATAGTAAGCTAGTGTATGTAATTGGTTAATACAGCTTGGTGTTCAAATCTGCACGAGGTCCCAGAGTTTTTTTGCAGTTGCATTTTCCTCGTTAACAAAATTCTGGTGTCTTGTGTTTTTCCTTTTCGGAATCATATTGTTTATCTTTATAATTAGGATTTATGCAAGTTGTAGATATTCAATCTTAGTAGATACGTCCATCTAATTATAATCGATTGCGAGACTTGTTACTTGTATAACTTATATCTTGAAAGATAGATAACAAGTTTAATCACTTGGCAGAATCACGATTGGATTATTTTGATACAACTAGATTGATTTTTGAGATCATCCAAATACTTTTCTTAACAATCAGGTTCACGGACTCTGAAAAAGCGGGGGTCTAACAACCACACCCTATACTTCGCTTATCAATCTGTATGGACAAACTCCAATATACTTTCAAGAAAATCAACTAGACAGTCAGACTCAATCTCAAGAAAAGTATAGCAAAGAGTATATCTCATTTTCTCAATTCAATCTGCAATCAAACAAATAGAATTTGCGAGCCTTATTGAATATAAGAAATAACTAGGACTGTATCAAAAACCAATATCCAAGTGTCAATCAATTTAATCAACAATCAAAGGTTGGATTCACAATTGATTGAACTTACACACAACCTGTGATATTTCAATTATATAAAAAAATATAATGCGGAAAAGAAATAACACAGACACCAGAAGTTTTGCTAACGAGGAAACCGCAAATGCAGAAAAACCCCGGGTCCTAGTCCAGATTTGAACACCACACTGTATTAAGCCGCTACAGACACTAGCCTACTCCAAGTTAACTTCAGACTGAAATGTAGTTGATCCCTAACCAATCTCACACTGATCAAGGTACAATTGCGCTCCTTACATCTCAGAATCCCAGCAGGACTCTACACACTTGATTCTCTTAGCTGATCTCACCAACAGCTAAGTGTTTCTACGACCCAAAGTCGAGAACTTGATAAACCAATATGTCTCACACACAGAAAAGTCTATTGAGTAGATAAATCTATCTCCCACTGATAAATCTATGAGTTTTGTTCCGTGTTTTGATAAATCAAGGTAAACAGGAACCAATTGATATACCGGACTTATATTCCCGAAGAACAACCTAGAAATATCAATCACCTCATAATTATATTAATCGTATGTTAGCGAAACAAGGTATTGTGGAATCACAAACGATGAGACGAAGATGTTTGTGACTACTTTTTATCTTTCCCTATCGGATATTAAATCTCGATCAAATCTTAAAAAAGATAGTACTCAATACGATATAAAACAACAAGATCAAAACACGCAACTACAGAGAAAATAGTTGGATCTGGCTTCACAATCCCAGTGAAATCTTCAAGTCGTTAACCTACAAGGTTTTGGAAAAGCCTAAGGTTAAAGGATAATCGACTCTAGTCGCAACTAGTATCACACAATAGGTGTGGGGATTAGGTTTCCCAGTTGTTAGAGTTCTCCTTTATAAAGTCTTCAAATCAGAATTTGAAATCAATGTTACCTTGGTAACAATGCATTCAATATTCACCGTTAGATGAAAACCTGATTAGACTCAAGCTAATATCTTTCAACCGTTAGATCGAACTTAGCTTGTTACATACAAATGAAAAGTGACTTGATTTAGATATGAGTAATCGTACCTAAACATGTACACCTTTGTTGGCTCAACAATAGTTAACCGAAGTTATCCATATGAACACTTTCATATCAACCTTATTCACCTTAACCATAACTAGTTCAAATGACGCAAATGGAACTAGTTCTAGAGTTGTTAAATTGTTTATATAATCATAGAAGTATACAAGACACAATTGAAGCAAAATCGATTTTGATTCACTCGATTCAAGTCATGAACATTATAGCCATGGTTTTCAAAAGATTGCATTCCTTATTATATAAATGTATTAGTTCATGAAAAAATCGATTTTAGAACATAACCCACTCAAGTATGCAAACGAGTACACATACCTTAATGGCCGAACTAATTTTGGGTTCTCCAGTATGCGAACGGGTACGCATACCACCAAACTCAGTAAAGTCCCGGAACTTGGACCTCACGCCAGTACGCGTACCGGTATGCGTACTTAGTTCCCGGACCTCTACTAAACCAATCAATACGCATACGGGTATGCACCCCATGGTTCCCGGACTTGGATTACACATATGCAAGTACACATACTGTGCTTATATCCAATTGTTCTAAACTCTCGTTTCAACCATTGAAACATTCTCGGAAGACGACAATAGCTGTCTCACACAAACTATTAGCTACAAAGCAATTTTCTAGTTATCGAATGATCAATATGAAACATTCCGAGTCTACGTAAAATGATCGTGTCACACAAATCATGTAAGATGTTACCAGGCGATTTTCACATGATCATCTTTTGACTTTTGTCAAGAATATATGATGAACTTGGTTAAAGCGAAAGCTTACCAACACATATTTTGAGAAATATGTAAGCGAGTTGAACTCAGATCGAATATCAAATGTGCATAATTGAAGTCTATATAGCTATACGACTTTTGTCTCAAATAGGAGATAGAGTAGATAAACTTTTGAGTAATAGATAAGTTCAAGTCTCCACATACCTTTTGTTGGTGAAGTTCCACAAGCTCCCCTTAGTAGTTCTTCGTCTTCAATTGATGAACACCATGAAGTCTAATGCTCAACTACACTTTTTATCATAATGTGAGACTTAGCTATAAGTAGACTAGAAATCAAGATTTATAGTTTTGGCAACTAAACTTGACAAACAAGCTTGAGATAACAACTTTTGCAAGTTCGACCGAGCAATGCTCTAACAATCTCCCCCTTTGTCAATTTTAGTGACAAAACTATCAATACATATGAAATACAAAATAAATAAATGATGTATATCTCAATCCAAATGCTTGATTTCCTTGGTTCTTCAACATTACTCGATCTTTGTCACTTCCAAGTACTCCAGTGATTCTGAATGTGTTCAACTCAACATCATAGTTGTTGAAGATCTGTAACCATAACAATGAGAAAACAATATCTCTCAATCATTGTTATACAGTGTCATTGTATTATTACACAGCATCAAGGTCCAATTGTATCACAACTTTGACAACAATACTATGGTGATATGTATCATTCCCCCTTAGTCAATACTTCATCTCACATGAAAATCACTCCCCCTTACATAATGATACGTAAACCATATATATTTATAGTGTGATCTACACATTAATTCTCCCCCTTTTTGTCAATATAAATTGGCAAAGGTACGAAAACTAGTGGGATCCTAATGAAATTTCCACAGAGATACTTCATGACCAAAAGAGAACATATCAACTTTGTTTCGATGATTTCACATAGCCGAAACTAGTGTATTCATCAAGGAGTTTATGAAGATACAAGAAAACTCCTATAATATTCCACAACCGCACTCCCCACAAAGATTTGACAATTAAGCACAAGTTCAATTAATAACTCTCCCCCATAAAATGTCATTCCCGAAAGAACAACAAGAGCGACCTTACTTTCACAAGAAAAGAAGGATTTCTTTGGACATTAACAAATGACATGAAACATGAATTTGTATCCAAAATACTCAATTAAATTAATCATAAGAGAACCCGTGATTAATTTAATCGGAAATGCTCACATAAGAGAACTTACGGAGCCACACAGTACTTACACAAAGATGTGGATCAGGGAAAAACCAATACTACGGAATATTCAAAGATTCATTCTATTTTTCATCAATATTTGCATAGAGACATGTAATAGACTTAATATTTGTAGACAAAAGTTCATCCTATCTTCCATCAGTATTTGCATAATGACATAATAAGCTTAACTTTTGCCATATATAGGACACCCATAGTTCACGGACGTAAACACACATATCCCATAACATTATTTGCAATATATAAAATTAATAAAGATTAAATACTTCAAAATCATCTTCCAAAAACTACAAATGAGTTTAGAAGAGAAGTACTCTAAGAATCCAAGTACCCAAGTGCAAGAGAAGTGGAACAAGTGCGATGAAACGGAGCAGAACACTCAAAAACATGAGTCGGAACAAAGACCAATCTCAACTCATCCAAATTCAGGACTTCTTATCACCATTTTGAAAAGAATTCAAAGACTAAAAGAATGCAAAAATAATGAGGTCATTCCGAGTTCGGACGAAAAAGTTGCGGACAAAACAAGTTTAACGAAAATCGACATCTACAGGCCAGTATGCATACCGGTTTGCAAACGAATTTTAGTGACCTGGAGCAGTATGCAAACGGGTTTGCGTACTAAAATCCCTGGATTTTGATTTTAAATGATGATATGCATACCTGGTATGTGTACCATGAAGTCCAAACATCCCGAAATATTATTTTCAAACCTAAACATTTAAGAACCTTAAACACATATCAAGTTAGGTAGAAATGAACGGTAAGCAAGGTACATGGATCATTATAAGTACTCTAAGCAAATAAATAAAAACACAAATCTTGCTCAAGTTTATAGACATACCTTTTAAGAAGAATCCAATTGAATTCTACGACGTTACCAAAGATTCAAAATCATGCCTGACACAATATGTGTGCCCCAGTTCTCGTGCTTCCCTCACCGTATATATAGCAGGGAATTCCTTGGTGAGGATGCACTTAAAACACAATCAAGTTGTGTTGAGGTGAACAATGTCTTTCTCACCAAAAGTGACTGAAATAGACTTTTCCGCAACTATGGACTTTTCACCATCTATAGTTTTTGGATTATTCCGTTTCACTTTTGGATTATCATGAAATAGATCGCTTTTAGAACCTTTCTGTCGTAGTATAGAATGTAGGGGCTACCATGATGTGTTCTATTAGTAGTTGTTTAGGAGTGCCCATATAATATTAATGTCTGTCTTTAATAATATTCAGTTAGGGGTAATGGTTGGTTTAGATTAGCCCACGTGGATTGTGAGTGACCGTCAGATATTGAGAGAGAGAGGCCTATATTTATATACTCAAGTGTCTGTGTAATGAAAATATTATCCAGTTTATGAAATGAAACCATGGTTGGTTGCGCATATTTGCACAGATTTGGCCTGAATTAATTGATTTAGGAGGTGTTTATCACCAATTCTATCCTTGTGTTTGTTAATTTGTTGTAGTAATACAACAATTGGCATCAAAGACGTTCAATTTTTTTTTCCAATGAGTCTCAAAAACATTCAAGAGGGTGTTGCCCAAACATAGCTGAAATCACTCTACTCAGATCAGAAATCGCTGCGTTCTCAACATCTTTCTCATCTAAGTTGGATTCACTTGTGCTAGATCTTCGTAATCAGTTGAATGAACAATTTCTCGAGCTTAGTCAAATCATAGCTGATGTAGGAAATCACCGGGAAAGTTCAAGAGCAACTCAGGGATCGAGTGTGAATCAAGGGGTTTGCACTGAATTTGTTTCGACTGTTGGTGCTCAAGAAATTTCTACAAAATCAGGAGTAACCAAGTCAAGCTCTCTTGCTATTGATGAAGTAGTTGATTCTGATGTGGATGCAACTCTCGATTTGATTCCTTCATTTTTGGTTGTTGAAGAAGACGATTCGAAAATTGGCGAGGAAGATGATTTTAACAAAGGAAATTGCGTCAAATTTTTTTCAGAAAACCAGGGAAATGTCGAATGTTTGAACGAATTGTTCTTTCTTCACAGCAAAATCTTTGATATGGCTTATTTTCATTTCAAACTTCATGATTCTCGTTTGTTATTTGATCGTGGTAAATGTGCTGATAAATTAGCCCTTCGACTGCTTTCTAGCTTTGGGTATACGTCAAATTTTTTATCTATGCAATCAATTTATCTTTTATGTGTTAATGATGCTGAAGTTTGTGATGGGAGGCAACTGTTTGTTAAAATGCCAGCTAGAAATATCATTTTTACACTTGTTTTTAGATGGATATTTACACATGGGGATGCACAAGAATTGTTTGTTCATATGCCTGAGAGTGTATCTTGTACATGGAGCAGTGGTAAGTCACTTATAAAGGTATTTGATCGCGGAAAAGAAGTTCAGCTTATTCAAGGGTTATCATCTTTTATTGGTGCTTCTGGAGACTATTTTGTTCCAACTACTTCTTGTGTGAGTGTTTTTGTCGGGCATGTATTGCTGGAATCACTCGTGGTTATAATTGATAGACAAAGTGATGTGTTGCGAATACCTTTGGAGGAGTTTAAAAATCTCATACTGCTCATTGTGCTTCATGTTCAACGACTGTGGATACTGATTATCTTCTCGAGATGGGAATGCATGATTTTTTCTAGGAGTTCTTGGAGTGCGAGAGATGTCAACTGGATTATTGTGGGTTGTATTTCGTTTTTGTGTTGGGATACAAATTGTTATTATCAGCAACTTGCATAGACTCGCATAAGAAACCAAAGTTTGGTGTTTCTTAAGGATGGTATCACATGTGCAGGCAGTCAAGCTAGTGGTGGTGTAAATGAACATAAAGCTGAACCAAGACTTCTTTTAATGGAAGTTTCACAAGGTTCACCAACTGTTGAAAATCCTCAACCACCTACTTACTGTCGCAACCAGATGATTGTTTTAAACAGATTTTGCTCCGGTCAATATTTCCTTCCCTGCTACAGTTATGAGTGGGGTTTAGTATATCATGTAGGGGAAGATTCTACAGGTATCGCCAATTATGTAAGAAGGTTGAGAACTCAGGTCTTGCTCATGGTACTTCATATTGTAAATATATTAGTGTGGATAGAGTACTTGAAATGGAAATTCAAGCTATTTTAAACTGGTTTTTGGAGTGAGAAAAGTATTTATGCGGTTGTACATTTATCAGTTTTGCGCATTGGCAAAAACTGGACTTATAAGAGCACTTTTTCCTGCAAGGCTAAGATCCATCATGAACTTGAAGCCATTCTCACGAAATTAACAAGTTGGCACTTCTCTATTGAAACTGGACCTGATCGCCATGTGTTCTCCAAGGCTGCTAAGGAACTTGCTCTATATGTTAACATTCAATTTGGGCTTACAACCAAGTGTATTAATACTGGTCAGTTTCTGCCACAGAAACTGTTTGCTGACTTGGTTGGGCGTATAGTGTGGAGATGGAATTATGGTAATGGTGATACTCTCTTGCAGCTTCAACTGGGTTTACATAGTACTTCACAAGAGTTCTAAAACACTATTCAAGCTCTTATTCGACAACCAGGTACTAATGCAATTCTGTATCATCCTCATATTGTTTCTTTCCCTTTCATATATATTCTAGCATGCCGTCGTCAATTATTAGGGCTCAGTAATGAGTCAGGACACTGGGAAAGGATAATGAATTTTAGAAAGGATAATGAAGTTGGGTTGCTGATTAACTTGAAGGAGTTTACATATCTTCTGGTGCTTAATATCTCAGTTCCTATAGTTGTTCCAACTTAGTGGTATTTTTGGCGAATTATTCATTTTCAGCGTCCACAATTGTTTACATTTTGCGAATTCTGGAAGTTTCTGCTACAGGAAAGAGTTCTGATGATAGTTTGGCACTCAGGTTGGAGTTATATGTATAATCTTGTGGTGTTTGGAATTTTCCTTCAGGTTATAGCCAGGTGAATGCTTTTGTGTACTCACCATGGAAGATTCATGACTCGACAGAATCTCCTATAAAGATGATGGAAATCCCATTCTGGATCACTGTGATTTCACATGGGTCGAATATGGAACAAATACTTGGCATTCAGTCCTTTCTAATGGAAATTAAGGTTCTCCACGAGTTGGTAAGGGCAGTGTACTTACGATTTAAATTCAGATTCCATTACCAACTTATGATGCTTTTATCGTTCCTTAAGAGTTGTGTCAAGTTCTTCAACATGGGTTTCTTTCTGCACTATCTATTCCGTGCATCTGTTATCTATAAAGTTCTCAAAATCCTCACAACAGTTCACAGAGTATATCCAAACTATGTTGTGATTGTTTATCTCTTTTTGTGTCATGCTGAACACGAGTGTTTCTACTGCTACCAACTGTGGTATCTGTAGTTTCCACCAGTGAGGGATTATATCCAGTTGGAGTTTGATAAAGGGGTAATGGATAATCAAGTTAACACTACAATGTTTGAGCATCATAAGTTTGACTTCGGCGATAATGGCAAAGAATGAGAAGTTGCAACCAACTTTGTTGTCAGAGGGGTAATTGTGCATCACAACAAAGTGTGCAAGCATACTAATCTGGGGTCTACTGAAGAATTTTAGATATCAGTTGCTATATTTGCAACAATACTTGCATCACCCATTGAGCAACCAGCTTCCCAGCTCGAGGAGTTATTCGTGGATAGTCACATCCAAATTGCAATGTTCATTGGTTCGACACCAAGGCCCATGATTGCTGGAGTCGTTTTCCTATTGTTCCTCATCTATCCAGCCGGTAGTAATGATGATAAAGCATCTGTTAACCCTGGGGAACTGCATACAAGAAGGGAAGCTCAAACCTTGCTCAGGAGCTATTTTTGAAGTTAGTGTCAGGCCACATTTCTTAATATGTTCGAAGGATACTGCGCTGCTGCAATCCCAAATGAACCTGCTCCTGCCCAGCTACAAGACAACTTTCCTATTGCATTCTTCATCCTTGAGGACGAGGATGTTTTCAAAGGGGGTGGAATGTCGTAGTATAGAATGTAGGGGCTACCAAGATGTGTGCTATTAGTAGTTGTTTAGGAGTGCCCATATAATATTAGTGTCTGTCTTTAATAATATTCAGTTAGGGGTAATGGTTGGTTTAGATTATCCCATGTGGATTGTGAGTGACTGTCAGATATTGAGAGAGAGACCTAGCTTTATATACTCAAGTGTCCGTGTAATGAAAATCTTATCCAGTTTATGAAATGAAACCATGGTTGGTTGCGCATATTTGCACAGATTTGGCTTGAATCAATTTATTTATGAGGTGTTTATCACCAATAATATCCTTCTGTTTGTTAATTTGTTGTATTAATACAACACTTTCACATCCAAAGAACTCTTTAACTTACAACATCATGGATCCTTCCTTCTCCATAGTCATGGAATTTTCCGGGAGATCATTCCTTTTCACACTCAAAGCATCATTGACTTTCTTTGGAACCCACTTATGAGTGCGTTTAAAAACAACCAGAATCTTCTTTTCATTACTCTCTTCAAGATTTATCGATAGAGAATTGGATCGACTATTCTTATGCAAGTTAGTCTTTCTCCAATTGGGAGCATCGGATCTTGTCTTCGTCTTTACGAAGTTATCATTTTGATAACCATTACAATTTTGAAAAGGCTTCGTATGACGTTTACAGGCAAATCTAGGTTTATCACAACAATGATTCCTTTGCCTTAAGGTTGGAAAGTTACAACTTGTAATGTTAAGGGGATTAGCCTTAGCATATGATCTTGGTTTCACAACTTCTTGTGATACCCAAACAAGAACATCATGAAATTTCTCATTCCTTATACGAAAACGACATCTCCTTTCCAGGTGACCTTTATTTTCGCAATAGTGGTAAACATAAGGAATGTTTTTACCTCGATCTGTATGTGCTGACTTTGGAGGTTGATATACATTGCTCTTTCGAACTTTAACTTCAGGTGAAGGCATTTCACTTTTCCATCAGTGGAAACCTTTTGTTGAGCAAAATCACTAGCCTTGACAAATTTTACCTCTTTGCTAATACTTATAACATCTATTCCCTTATAGCCCAATCCTCGTGTATCACGATGATTTTTACTTGCTCCTAGCATAGTGGTTAATTTGCTTGAACTAGTATTGAACTTTTTCAAGTCATCTTCCAACATCTTGATTTTATCAAGAGCAGCAGCTAAATCAGACTCAAGGCGTTTTTCTCGAGCGAGATAAGCACTTTCTTTGTTATCAAAACTTTCTTGCTGGGAGTGAATCCTTTCTTCAGTTTCTGCAAGTTTCTCTTCCAACAAGAAGTATTTTTGATAAAAATAATCACATTCAAGTGACTTTATACTCAGGTTTTCCTTGGAATCTTTGAGGATCGATTCGCAAGAGCGGTTCCAACCATAAAGACCTTCGTAAATATTTTTCAATTTCTTGTTTTCTCGGCAGAGAGGAGTCAGAATAGGTGGGACATGAGAATTTGGAATCTTCTTTATTTTCAACGTCCAAAAACTTAACATACTATGAGACTTCCTCATCGACATCTCTATCAATATCTGAATCACCTTCATCAGAAAATTCATCCAACTGTTCTTCTAGGCGTGCTTCCCAATCAACAGTTTCTACATTCAGAGAATGTTTAGATCTTGACTTAGATGTGATAGTTCTCTCAGGTGAATTCAGGCTTTGAAAATCATCAGGTAATTTCTGACCTGATACTTTATTAGAGATAAACTGGTCCATAATAATCAGATTGCTACAAAAACATACTTATAAGGTCTTAAACGTGTTTGCCTGCTCTGATACCAATTAAAAAAGCGGGGGTCTAACAACCACACCCACTATTTCGTTTAGCAATCTGTATGGACAAACTCTAATATACTTTCAAGACAATCAACTAGACAGTCAGACTCAATCTTAAGAAAAGTATATCAAAGAGTTATATCTCATTTTCTCAATTCAATATGCAATCAAACAAATAGGAATTTGCAAGCCTGATTGAATATAAGAAATAACTTGGACGGTATCAAAAACCAATATTCAGGTGTCAATCAATTTAATCAACAACCAAAGGTTGGATTCACAATTGATTGAACTTACGCACAACCTGTGATATTTCAATTATATAAGCAAATATATTGCGGAAAAGAAATAACATAGACACCAGAAGTTTTGTTAAAGAGGAAACCGCAAATGCAGAAAAACTCCGGGACCTAGTCCAGATTTGAACACCATACTTTATTAAGCCGCTACAGACACTAGCCTACCCCAAGTTAACTTCGGACTGGAATGTAGTTGAGCCCTAACCAATCTCACACTGATCAAGGTACAGTTGTGCTCCTTACGTCTCTGAATCCCAGCATAACTCAGCGCACTTGATTCCCTTAGCTGATCTCATCCACAACTAAGAGTACTACAACCCAAAGTCGAAGACTTGATAAACCAATCTGTCTCACACAGAAAAGTCTATTGAATAAATAAATATGTCTCCCACAGATAAACCTATGAGTTTTGTTCTGTCTTTAGATAAATCAAGGTGAACATGAACCAATTGATATACCAGACTGATATTTCCGAAGAACAGCCTACAGTTATCAATCACCTCATAATAATCTTAATTGTATGGTAGCGAAAAAATATATTGTGGAATCACGAACGATGATATATGTTTGTGACTAATTTTTATCTTGCCTATCAGAGATTAAATCTCGATCAAATCTTAGAGAAGATAGTACTCAATACGATTGAAAATAGCAAGATCAGAACACGCAACTATAGAGAAAATAGTTGGGTCTGGCTTCACGATTCCAATGAAGTATTCAAGTCGTTAACCTACAGGGTTTCGGAAAAACCTAAGGTTAAAGGAGAATCGACTCTAGTCGCAACTAGTATCACACAGGAGTGTGGGGATTAGCTTTCCCAGTTGCTAGAGTTCTCCTTTATATAGTCTTCAAATCAGGGTTTGCAATCAATGTTACCTTGGTAACAAAGCATTCAATATTAACCGTTAGATGAAAACCTGACTAGACTTAAGCTAATGTCTTTCAATCGTTAGATCGAACTTAGCTTGTTACACACAAATGAAAAGTGACTTCATTTAAATATGAGTAATGTTACCTAAACGTGTACACCTTTGTTGGCTCAACAATATTTAACCGAAGTTAGCCGTATGAACACTTTCATATCAACCTTATTCATCTTAACCATAACTAGTTCAAATGACTCAAATGAAACTAGTTCTAGAGTTGTTCAATTGTTTATATTCTCATAGAAGTATACAAGACACAATTGAAGCAAAATCGATGTTGATTCACTCGAATCAAGTCATGAACATTATAACTATGGTTTGCAAAAGATTGCATTCCTTATTATATAAATGTATTAGTTCATGAACAAACCGATTTTAGAACATAACCCACTCAAGTATGCAAACGGGTGCGCATACCTTAGTGGTCGGACTAAGTTTGGGTTCTCCAGTATGCGAACCGATAAGCATACCACCAAACTCAGTAAAGTCCCGGAATTTGGACCTCACGCCAGTACGCGTATCGGTATGCGTACTTAGTTCCCGGACCTCTACTAAACCAATGAGTGCGCATACGAGTATGGATACCATAGTTCCTGGACTTGGATTACACATATGCAAGTACGCATACTGTGCATATATCCAATTGTTCTAAACTCTCATTTAACCATTGAAACATTCTCGGAAGACGACAATAGTTGTCTCACACAATCTATTAGATTCAAAGCAATTTTCAAGTTATCGAATGATCAATACGAAACATTCCGAGTCTATATCAAATGACTGTCTCACACAAATCATGTAAGATGTTACCAGGCGATTTTCACATGATCATCTTTTGACTTTCGTCAACAATATAAGATGAACTTGGTTAAAGCGAAAGCTTACCAACACATATTTCGAGAAATATGTAAGCGAGTTAAACTCAGGTCGAAATATCAAATGTGCATAATTGAAGTCTATATAGCTATACGACTTTTGTTTCAAATAGGATTAGGGATGGTCATGGGGCGGGTATGGGGCGGATATGCCAATCCCAGTCACTGTCCCGTTCGTTAAAAAGATACCAATCCCCGCCCCGTTATCCATATGAATTGGGGCGGGGCGGGGCGGGTATGGGGAATACCCATATGGGACAGGTTTCCCATGGGTTACCCTTAACACTGAGTCAATACATAAGTTTGTTTATAATTAAAACTTAAATATGATTCAAACAAAAATAATAACGTGAGAACAATGTATTCTGAAATCTTAATTTATCTTAAAGTGAACAAAAGAATCTATTAACAACTTATTAGTTTTTTTGTTTTTTCCTTTCTCATTCTATCTTCGTCCACGTTAAGCATTTCATTATCTGCTTCATTTTCTCTATTTTAACTTTTAAAGAATGTGTCTGATCACAACAAAAAAACGAAAATGATGAATGTACAAGAACGATCAAGAATATGATAAATGAAAGAAAGCTCGACTAAGTGGTGGAAGTATAAAAATTATACACATTGTTGCATAAAAGTCTAAACCCCTAAATTATAAAAAGTACGGGGCGGGGACCTTGAATCCCGTCCCCACTCCATCCCCGTAGCTTAGGTTTTGGGTATTACTCATACCCGACCCCATCCCTATTTGTGCGGGTAAAACCCTACCCAAACGGGGCGGGTACCCACGGGGATGGGTTTGGGTGGCGCAAATGACCATCTCTAAATAGGATATATAGTAGATAGACTTTTGAGTGATAGATGAGTTCAAGTCTCCATATACCTTTTGTTGATGAAGTTCCACAAGCTCCCTTAGTAGTTCTTCGTCTTCAATCGATGAACGTCGTGAAGTCTAATGCTCAACTACACTTATTATCCTAATCTTGAGTATAAAATCACTTAGCAGCTTTGCAATCCCCTTTGTAGAAGTGTTTGGCTAGTATAGTTTCGTTTCCATTACAAAATAAAATCTCAAAAAAAAAAAAAATTGTTATAGGGAGAGCTAAAATGTAAAGGGGAAAGCTGACTATGGTCAATTAGTGTTGATTTTTTTGGTAATATGGGTGGAAGTAAAATAATTGAATTAGTGTCGGGTTTTAATTGGAAGTGAGATAATATGAGCTTCATTTATATCTTCTCGAAGGCTATGGATACTACTGCCGGGTTTTAATTTAATTGAATTACCGAAGTTTTCATGGGAGACAAAGGTTTGATTCTTGCAACTTCAATCCTAGTTTTTACCCTCCATAAGTTCATAGAGAATGCACGGAACGTACTAAAGACTCAACTTTAGGTTTTGATTTTGATTATCATCCATAATTCCTGATTTGTTTTAATATTTCTAGCAAACGATGAACATATTGATTTTGAATCAATACAGAAAACTTGTATCCATTTATCTTCACAACGACATCTAAAACCTGAACGTAATGTAATTATTTTGGTTAGTCTTGATACCAAAAGTAAAAAGATTAATAAACCAGTCTCAATTCTAAGATAATCTTAGAAAAATAGAAGCACCTAATCATCAAAAGCTAATGAGAGTACATAAAGTGGTGGTGATTAAGCAGTTGTATATTAGTTAGCAAGGAGTTGGGAATTCAATCACTAGTTTGAAAATTTGTCATGATCATATACACGCATGGTGGGCCTAAGGCAGTAAGGGAGTGATGGTGCTTTAGTGTATTCTTGCAGGGAGAGAAGGACCAGAAGGTGGCTGTTTCTTTTGTAATGGACTTTGGATGCGTGTTTAGTTTAATTGATATATTTGATTAGTGTTTTTTCTCTGTTCTTGAACAACAGTGATCAATAATCATAGGTGAGGTTTTATCTGTAGCTGAACTTTATGCATGTTCCGTAAGAGAGAGAGAAAATCAATGTGTAGAAAGGGCTGAGATAGATTTCTATTTCCACCCTATTCGACTCAAAGTCAATTTATGTTGACTAGAAATCAGCTTTCTCCCTAAATATTTTAGCTTTCCCTATAACAATAATCAAAAAATCCTCAAAAACCATAACACATAATCCATGAGTTCAATCCAAATAATACCTAATTTTAGAATTTTAATTCAACTAATTAACTAAATAAATTAATTAACCTAAATATATTATTAATGTTAATTAAGTAGGGGCAATTTAGCCATTTAGAAAATACATGGTTAAGGGGTGTCCTGCTTTACTTCAAAATGACCCGGGTTTTGTCTTATTAGGTATACCCCAATTAATCTGGGTATTACCCTAATCATTCTCTCATTGTTCTTACAAATCACCCTATCATAAACCTTGATTTTTTACTTTATCTCCAAAAAAAAAAAAAAAAAACTAAACCCAAATTTTCACCTTTTCTATAAAACGATGTTATTTTTCTAAATCATGATATCAATTGAGGTTATTATATATTTTAACTATTCCTTCAAAACTTCTCCACAACAATATCCATCAAAAAACGAAATGAAATCAACTAGGACTGTGATTCTTTTTCTAAAATCAATTTTCTAAAACCTCGTAATCATTATTATTCTATAAAAAAAATTCTAAGATGATTTTTATTTTCTCAATCATGATTACATTAAACTGGGTATTCGAAGATCATCAATTATATATGCCACAAAAATTACATGATTAACTTTATTTTATTTTTTTAATTTAGGGATTTGATAATTTATTTTCGGCTATATATAAAAGTTATGTATAATTTTACAGGTTATGTTAATAATCATAAGAACCCCTTTGGTTCAATTAATGATTTATTTTATGTGAATTATAGTTAATAAAAGTATAGGCTATATTTAAGAGAAGCCTTTTGATGGCTTATGATACTACACAAATCCTTTAACATTGATGATTATGTGTAATCTTTTTTCTTGTTTGGGGTCCTGATATCCATTTCTCAGTAAATATTTTTCTCTCAATATGTATATCTATCGATTACAGATTATTTGTTTTTATAATGGATTTCTTTTTTCTTTTGCTTTCTCTTTTGAATAAAAAAAAACGAAATTTAATTATCGTAATATTATGTATCATTTTAATTTCAAAAAGAAAAATTATCGTTTGTGACCGACTGAATATAGATATTCTAAAATATAAGTTGATATATACAGACTATAGAGTTAAAATAATAAATATCCGTTTATCCAACCCCGTCACAGACAATTCGTACACTGAGCTGAACCACAAGCATCCCAGAAATTTGAACTCCCTGGCAAAATTAGCGTTGAACCACAAGCATGCCAAAAAGCATGAGCTCTCTGGAGTACGTGGGTATGTCGGTAAGGACACGTGTTCAGCATATACACACTCAGCCCACATGCGTAGACTGTACTATGTGTTGGACATTGGGTAGACACGGTTTAGTCGCACCATGCACCTAAGTTTTTTTTTTTTTTTTTCCCTTCTTCTTGAACATCATAATTTGATCATAACTAAGACATTCTCTATGATTACCACCATCATCTTTTAAATATCCAAGTAACACCGCTGGTGCCTAATTGGAGTTGCAACAAACATGTTTTCTCAATTTTGTTTACATCAACTAAAAGTACGACTTAGGTTTTGTGTTTCCTGATAAATTTCAAAAGAGATGGGAGCTTAATTAGTTTATTGCAATTTGTGAGATATCAATCGGGAAAGTACACACTGAAAATATATTTTTGCCGTCTTTTATTGGCATATCTCATACAGTCCGCGAGTTATAATCCCAAAGGTGTCACTATCCATATACAAAAACTCCAACAAAACTAATTGTTCACAAAAACCCCATTTAATATAAACTGTCTATATTACCCTTCTAGTTTAAATCACCCTAACAAAAACAAAAATCAACCACACTTTAATTCTTATTATATTGTCATCCCCAACAAGAAATAAACAACCACCAATAAGCACCGCCGCCACCGATAACCACCGCCACCACTTCCGACCACCCTCGCAACCGCCAACTCCACCTTCCGCCACCACCGTCGCCACCGACCACCGCCACTGACCACTGCCCCCACCCTCCGACCACCCACCTCCGCCGCCCCACTGCCCCTAACAAACCGCCGCCTCCTCTCCACCACCACCCCCCCTCTCCTCCCCTGCCCCCTCTCGCTCCGGGCTCCCCCACCTCCCCCGCCACCACCCCCCCCCCCCCGCCTCCTCACCCCCCCCCCGCCTCCCCTCCACCTACCACCACCTCCCCCACCCTCCCCTCCACCACTTACCCCTCCTACCACCACCCGCCGCCACCACCACCACCACCGCCCCGCCACCGACCACCACCGCTCCGCCACCGCCCCCGCGCGCCCACCGATACTCCGCGCAATTGCACCACCACCACTGCCAGCCACCCTACCATCCAGCACCACCATTGTCGACCACCACCACCACCACTCCGACCACCACCACCACCACCGATACTACGTAATTGCACCACCAATACCAGCCACCCTACCATCCAGCACCACCACTGTCGTCCACCGCCGACCAAAACCAGCACCACGACCGCCCACCACCACCACCTCCCAAAAATACGATGAAACCGATTTTGGTTTCATCATAAATACGATGAAACCGATTTTGGTTTCATCATAAATACGATGAAAACCGATTTTGGTTTCATCTTGGTTTCGTGAGAAATCACCTGCAAGAAATTTTTTAAGAGGTATTATACATCTTCATGGATAGAAATACATTGTTGAAATACGATGAAACCGATTTTGGTTTCATCATAAATAAGATGAAACCATAATTGGTTTCTGCGCTTCAACAGCAATACCACCGCCGCCGCCGCCCACCGCCACCGCCCACCGTCGCCGCCGTCACCACCACCGCGCTACCATCGTTAATGCTAACCACCACCGCCACCGACGACCACCATCGTCGCCGAGCAACACCACCAACCAGCCGCCGACACAAAAAATGAATTTCATTGATCAATATTCAAGAAAATAAGAAAAAAATGATGAAACCAAACAGAAAAATGATGAAACCAAAATTGGTTTCACCAAAGAATAGATGAAACCGAAATTGGTTTCATCATTTTTTCGCATATTGTCGTTTCACCTATACAAATTTCAGTGATGAAACCAAACACGCCGACTTCCAAGTCAGGCCGAATAAACTAGGAAAAAAATCAGGTGAAACCAAAATTTGGTTTCATCATAAAAAAAACACAAATAAGATGAAACCTGTCACCACCGTCAACTTTTATGGAGCAATCAAAATCTGGAGTTTCAGATTCTCCCGCAACAATGGTACCGGTGAGAACCTTCCTTCTCTTCTTCGTGACATCATCACTGTCAAAATTCTCATTTTCCAATGAGCCTTGGAAATATTGAACTCGTTTACGGATCCTCTAAGGTGAGGATGCAGCAGGAAAATATCTCCACCTTGGGGTTTTCCTATTCAGTAATTTTGTCCTAAAGACATGAGACGGATCTTCATAACCTGACTGTATTTCCAGCTCACCAGGTAAAGAAATATCTCTAGAATATGTCCTTCTAGTTCACTAACAAAAATTGGTTTCGTCAACATAAAATCTGAAGAAAAAAAACACATATAGATGAAACCAAAACTGGTTTCAATAAAAAAAATATTATTATATCACCAACAAATTGGTTTCGTCGACAAAAATTAGCAAAAATTAGATGAAACCAAAATTGGTTTCATCATAAATAAGATGAAACCATAATTGGTTTCGTGCAAAATTTCTATTCAACTACAAGAAAAATTACTGGAGGTATATACATGTCCATTGATAAAAAGACGTCACTGAAATGTCATGATTGACATGGCATGACATGTTGATGAGTGCTAAAAAGTGCATATTTCTATATATTTTTCTTGGCATTTAACTCATCTTTTGTGCATTAATTCTACATTTTATCCCATATTCTGTATTTTCATTGTTTTCAAGAATAAATATTTTTATTAATTAATTTTGCATTTTTAGGTACTAAATAAAGCCTGGTTAACTCACGGAGCAAAAAGAGCAAAGAAACGGCAAAGACTCCCGCAGAAAGGCAGCGAAGAATGATGTTTGCAAGAGCCGGATCAATTAGAAGTGGGCTTGAAGAGGAAGAATTGTTCTTAAAGAAGATATGGGCTTGGCATACCCAAGGCCCAAAACCCTTACCCAAATCCATTTCCATTATCCATACCCATTTCCATGAGAACCGTCAGATAGGATCCATCACATCATCCTACGGTCGCCTCATCATCGTGCATCAAACTCTGAAGTTCCTGTCAAACATCATAGTACCTAACTCCAATCTAAGCCGTCAGTTTTGATGTATCATACATCCAACGGTCGCTCCAAGCCTGCTTCCATCTTGCCGTTAGATCCATTTCAGAAGTGATAATCCAACGCTTATCCTCGCTGTTCATCAACATTTGCTACACCCGCCTAACACTACAACACCAAACCCACCTTCACCTAATCGAACCAAACACACCCTTCTCCCAAAACCATCGACTCCACCTTCTTCCCCTCTCCGTCTGCAGAACCCATGTCCGCCATCATCACCACCACCTTTCCCAACCACTTTCTCTAACAAATCCGAGAACCCATCATCACAATCATCCCTATCTCCACTTTTATCAACCTAATCCGTTGTTCTCTAGCGCTGTGAACGATTAGGTCGAAGACAGTGGAGTAGGAATTGAGTATGTATGATTTGACACTACATCTCACATCACAGGAGCATGGGAAGAGCAGGATAAGACGAATAAGAATCATGGGTCGAAGCTCTCAAGTTTTTCAGATATTAGGTATGCATTAATTTCAATTTTTATCAAACCCTATTTTTTCTGTTTTTTTGGGGATTTTGGAGAGATTGTGTATAAACTATAAATAGATGCTTTGGGGTGTTGTAATAGGTGTTCTTGGGTTAGCCGAGATACCCCCTAATTGGGTTAATTTTAATTTTAATTTCATGTTTAATTTCAATTTTAATTATACTGTCAGTACTTGTTCTTCACTGTTAAACTCTGTTCTGATGTTATGTTCATGTTCTTGTGTATGTTAATGTTCATGTAAATCACCATGTTTGTTATGTTCTAATTCACCACTAGGGTGAGAAGACAACTGAACTTTGTCGGTTAGCCATTTGGGTTAGACCCTGTTGAGCTCAAAACATTTAGGTTAGTAACATTCCAAAGGTTCACTGGCTTGTGATTAGTGGTGCTTTAAACAGACCATTAATGCTAGGAGTTAGTGATAATCTAAGGGATTCACAAAGCCATATTAGTTAGAGACCTAGACCCTAAATGACATGTGATTGCCTATGCTTTAATCAGATAGGCAATGCTAGGGGTTATCCAAGGACTTTAGGTAGTTAACTAGCCACATGACAGGGATGTAACCAAGGTGAACTAGCTAGGTGAAGGAGAATTCTCATCCATCTTCATACACTTCCATCTTCAACTGTTTTGCTTGTTTTCTGTTTTCTTTCATTTTTTTTACCTTCATGGCTCACTGTTTGTCTTCCCCTCATGCTCACAGTGGTGTCTTAGCACCACAATCTTTACTTGTTTCACTCACTGTTTACTGCCCCCATTCAGCTCTCATACATCAGTCCATTCAGCTCCATGTTAGCTTAGGAAGCAGCTAGAGAAGCTAGAAAACAACATTTGATCCCCCTTGTCCCTGTGGACTTTCCCTTTCTTCCCATTCTAGCTACAATTGACCCTGTATACTTGCAGGTCAATTTGTAGGTTGTTTATAAAACCCATCAAGTTTTTGGCGCCGCTGCCGGGGACTCGGTTGCGGCGCATATGTTGTTTTTCTTTCCTTGCTCATTTGCTTGCTGCTGCTCTTAACTTGCAGCTGCACTTGCATCATTTGCTGTTTACAGGGCATTCTTGCTGTTTACATCTTCATCTAGTTGTTGGCTTGTTGTTCTTGCACAACATCAGAGCATCTTCTTGCCTGTTGCATTAGTGCACTGCTGTGAACTGCTTAGCCCATTTGCACTGCCTCTGATGTTGCTGGTGAACTGGTGGAACTGAGGCTGTTACTCTCCCTGTTGCTGCCTGCTGCTGCCTTCTGCACCTGTTGCTGTTGATCTGCTCCTGCTGCAAAGCCCTGAGCTGGTGAGCCTGCTGAAGACCAAGCCCAACAGGACTGTGCTGCTGAGGAGAAAATCACAAGCCCAACTGGGCCTGCTGAAGTTGCTTCCAAGCTTAACAAGTTGAGCCAAGCCCAACTGGGCCTCAACAAAGACAAAAGCTTAGGATGATCCAAAGCCCAACTGGGCTTTTGCAACCAAACTGAGCAGCTGGGATGTGCTTAAGCAAGTAAGCCTAAACCCATTAAGAGAACCCAACATGTGGGCTTCCATTTTTAATTTGTGGGCTTGTAATAATTTTTTCCATTTTTCTGTTGGGTTTGTAATTAATTTCTTGTGGGCTTGTTTGTTTAATTGCTTGTGGGCTTTGTGTGGTGTTAGATTGATTTGGGCCTGTAGTTTTAAATTAGAAAAACTGAACTTTTAAAAGCCCAACTGGGCCGCAGACCAAACAAGCAACAATTGGGCTATCTCAAAAGCTACATTGGGCTTCAGTTTGCATACACATTGTGGGCTTGTTCACCTTCCCTTGGCAAAGCAATTTCTCCCACCAATGTGGGCTTGCTCCCAATACTAAAACCAAAATTTTTGCTCCCAAAAAAAAACCAAATTTTTCCCAAAAATCCAAACCCATTAAAAACCAAATTTTGGGCTTTGTAACATAGTTACTTAGCTTTTGAGCCAAATCATGTCTAGATCTTGGTCTACAGTTGGGGAATACAACAAATCCCTTAGAGAACTTGCGTATGGACATACTCCACGTTATGAACCTCCCATAGACCATGATGTCAATAGTTATAGGAATTATTATGGACATTTTCAAAGTCCCGAGCCTCAATCCATGAACCCTAATAACTATTCACACATGCATCATTCATCACAACGTGAAAATGAACATTTTGCTAGTGCCTCACTCACACATCATCACTGATCGATCAATTAGAAGCTCGAATCGCAGCTTTAGAAATGCAATCACATGAGGAATCTGTCACATCTAATTTTCTTAGGCAACCTGAAATCTATGCATGTCCCGCATGTGGTAGTTTAGACCACCCTGTTGAGAATTGTCATATTTTGCATAATTTTAGGCAATCTAGAGAAAATCCAAGGTATGAAATGCCCATAAATTGTGAGAATGGTAGTCATTGGGACCATAATCAATCCTTTGAGGGTTGCGATGAATATTTTGTAAACCCTAATGACCATGCACACATGTACCATTCACCACAATTTGAACATGAAGAATTTTGTACTCCCATGAATTTAGACTCCACCACAGAAGCTTTCAGACTCAGTGAGCAAAACTTTGATAGATCTACATCACGAATTCAGGCATGTTTAGATCAGATTTTGCTTCACCTACAACAGGAGGAAATTCATGAGGAAATGTATGTTGTCCCTAATGAAGTGTCTAGTCCCATTCTTGTAAATGATGTTGAATATGAACCTAATTTAGAGGAACATGAATCGACTAATGACACCACCACTGTTAATGAGGACCAATATGCCTGCTACCATGATGATGATTATGATGATTATGATGATATGTTAGAAGAACATGAAAATATTGTGGAACCTGTTGGTTCAAAAACATATGGCTTCTCGCCCTTGACCTTCATGAATGTTGTTCTTTCTAATACTCATTGTAATTCATATGATTTTGATATTGACATGGGATTCGTACAATTATTCTGTGAAGATGAGCATGACATAGGAATAGTTGAATCTTCTGTAGACACTAATGTTAATATGCATGAAAATATATTTGATGTGTCTGATTCTCTACCTAGGTCACATTGTGATATTTCTCCTGATTTGCCGATGCATGAGAATAAATCTGTTGATGATGTTGATGACTCTGATTGTGATCTTGCCAATTTGTTTGATGATTGTGAGCATGTTGTGACACGTGTAGAAGACTTAGGAGATGTTGATGTGATTAGTAATGATGTGCCTATCGTCCTACATAAGTCACAATCTGATGGCCTTCCACCCAACCTAGATTTGGTTTGTACCCATATTGTCAAACCGACTTTTCTGAGAGTCCCTAATCTAGGTTTGGAACTGTGTGCTTCCCAAGTCCTTTTGGAATATTTTGCATCTAAGTATAATATATTTGAGGAGCCACAGTTGGAATTAGCATGTTTGCCCGTCCCTAGCACAGTTCATTTCGAACTAGACCTTGTGCATGATGAACCCCCAAAACTGCGAGATTTTGTTTCCAAAATTTTGTCCGTTGAAAAATCCAGGTTTGGGGGTAGCTCATTTTGTTTCACAGTTTCACTTGCGTTTCTTTCCTGTTATATTTGTGTGAAGCTGTTGAAACCTCTACACTTCGTCTTTTGGGTTGATCCTCAACTCTTTAGATTATTGGTGTATGGTGAATTTTTTGTACATAATCCAGTAGATAAATTTTTTTTTAAAAAAAAAAAAAAAACCCTTTTGTTCCTTTTGTATATATTTTGCTAATCCAATATGATCTCGGCTGACATATGTTGGATTCTTTCCTTGAATAACGGAGTTCTAATCTTACTTTCGCCGATATCGGGTATTCTCTTTCCTTTTTCTCTACTCAACATGATCCTCTTCATATGTTGTATTATAATTTTGTTCATATTTTGAAACATTGAGGACAATGTTTAGTTTAGGTTTGGGGGTGAAAAGTAGATACTTTGATAATATGGCATAATTGAAAACAAGAACTCCTTCTTTTTGAAAAAATTAAAAATTCCAAAAAAAAAAAAAAAAAAATAAAAAATCACAAAAATGGAGCTCATTTACCTTGAAATGTTGACTCTTGTGCAAATATGTAATTTTTAGGAGTCTTAGTCTAGATATTTAGGCACCCTGATTCTAGCACAATTCACATAGTGATAAGAAATTTGCACGCGCACGATCTACCAATACATGTATAGCCTCATCCTTGAGGTGTTCTATCGGAAGTTTTAGTTGCCAATCACTTTAGAATACTGAACTAAACTTGACTAGCTTGTTCTTTGGTTGGTTAGGATAGAAGGTGGAGGTTACATTAAGAAAGACAACCATCGAATTTAACTGGGTGCATCAAAAAGGGCTACCTCTTGCAAAGTGTCATGTAATTTTTTGTTTCTTTTTGTTATGTATCAAAAGTGTTAGCAAGTGTTAAAAAAAAAAAAAAATAAAAGAAAAAAAAAAAAAAAAAAAAAAAAAAAAAAAAAAAAAAAAAAACGATGTATATATTCAGAAAAAATCAAAAAAAATCAAAAAAAAAATCAAGTATTTATCAATTCCATCCTCTCTTGTTCCAAAAATAAAAGAGAGTAGTCAATGTAAAGAGTCATGTAAAGAGTCATTTTGTTGTTTCATTGTAATAAGCAAGGAGGGTGTATGCCATTGATGTACAACGCGAGTAATTGTGAAATACCTCCAACTCATTCACAATTCTCGTAAAGTCCGGACAGCTAGCTAGATTTCGACCTTGGTTCTTAGCCTGAGAAACTATCTCTTGGTGATTAGTAGTCATAACATCCGATCTTTCTTTACACATGTGTAGATACACTTTACACTCTTATCACATGTCTTTATTTGTTATCAGTGCTAGGATTGTGCCTTTGATAGCTAGATTGACATCTCCATTTTGCTGTGAGCTTAAACTGACTTGCACATGTCACATTTGATGGAATCTGAGCTTATATTTTGACCTAGAACTTTGTAGGTACGTTCTAAGCAAACCTTCACGAGACTTCAACTCGTCCACTAGGGACACTTAGTGGTTTAAAAGGCTTATTGCATTCGCTAAATGCAATCGAGAAACCAGCGACAGTGGTATAGGTAGGATTTCCTTAGTTTTGTTTTACTTGAGGACAAGTAAAATTCAGGTTTGGGGGTATTTGATGAGTGCTAAAAAGTGCATATTTCTATATATTTTTCTTGGCATTTAACTCATCTTTTGTGCATTAATTCTACATTTTATCCCATATTCTGTATTTTCATTGTTTTCAAGAATAAATATTTTTATTAATTAATTTTGCATTTTTAGGTACTAAATAAAGCCTGTTTAACTCACGGAGTAAAAAGAGCAAAGAAACGGCAAAGACTCCCGCAGAAAGGCAGCGAAGAATGATGTTTGCAAGAGCCGGATCAATTAGAAGTGGGCTTGAAGAGGAAGAATTGTTCTTAAAGAAGATATGGGCTTGGCATACCCAAGGCCCAAAACCCTTACCCAAATCCATTTCCATTATCCATACCCATTTCCATGAGAACCGTCAGATAGGATCCATCACATCATCCTACGGTCGCCTCATCATCGTGCATCAAACTCTGAAGTTCCTGTCAAACATCATAGTACCTAACTCCAATCTAAGCCGTCAGTTTTGATGTATCATACATCCAACGGTCGCTCCAAGCCTGCTTCCATCTTGCTGTTAGATCCATTTCAGAAGTGACAATCCAACGCTTATCCTCGCTGTTCATCAACATTTGCTACACCCGCCTAACACTACAACACCAAACCCACCTTCACCTAATCGAACCAAACACACCCTTCTCCCAAAACCATCGACTCCACCTTCTTCCCCTCTCCGTCTGCAGAACCCATGTCCGCCATCATCACCACCACCTTTCCCAACCACTTTCTCTAACAAATCCGAGAACCCATCATCACAATCATCCCTATCTCCACTTTTATCAACCTAATCCGTTGTTCTCTAGCGCTGTGAACGATTAGGTCGAAGACAGTGGAGTAGGAATTGAGTATGGATGATTTGACACTACATCTCACATCACAGGAGCATGGGAAGAGCAGGAGAAGACGAATAAGAAGCATGGGTCGAAGCTCTCAAGTGTTTTCAGATATTAGGTATGCATTAATTTCAATTTTTATCAAACCCTAATTTTTCTGTTTTTTTGGGGATTTTGGAGAGATTGTGTATAAACTATAAATAGATGCTTTGGGGTGTTGTAATAGGTGTTCTTGGGTTAGCCGAGATACCCCCTAATTGGGTTAATTTTAATTTCAATTTCATGTTTAATTTCAATTTCAATTTCACGTTTAATTTCAATTTCAATTATACTGTCAGTACTTGTTCTTCACTGTTAAACTCTGTTCTGATGTTATGTTCATGTTCTTGTGTATGTTAATGTTCATGTAAATCACCATGTTTGTTATGTTCTAATTCACCACTAGGGTGAGAAGACAACTGAACTTTGTTGGTTAGCCATTTGGGTTAGACCCTGTTGAGCTCAAAACATTTAGGTTAGTAACATTCCAAAGGTTCAATGGCTTGTGATTAGTGGTGCTTTAAACAGACCATTAATGCTAGGAGTTAGTGATAATCTAAGGGATTCACAAAGCCATAGTAGTTAGAGACCTAGACCCTAAATGACCTGTGATTGCCTATGCTTTAATCAGATAGGCAATGCTAGGGGTTATCCAAGGACTTTAGGTAGTTAACTAGCCACATGACAGGGATGTAACCAAGGTGAACTAGCTAGGTGAAGGAGAATTCTCATCCATCTTCATACACTTCCATCTTCAACTGTTTTGCTTGTTTTCTGTTTTCTTTCATTTTTTTTACCTTCATGGCTCACTATTTGTCTTCCCCTCATGCTCATAGTGGTGTCTTAGCACCACAATCTTTACTTGTTTCACTCACTGTTTACTGCCCCCATTCAGCTCTCATACATCAGTCCATTCAGCTCCATGTTAGCTTAGGAAGCAGCTAGAGAAGCTAGAAAACAACATTTGCTCCCCCTTGTCCCTGTGGACTTTCCCTTTCTTCCCATTCTAGCTACAATTGACCCTGTACACTTGCAGGTCAATTTGTAGGTTGTTTATAAAACCCATCACATGTCCATTGAAAAACTAATCAAAAGATGATAAAGACATGCAAATAAAAATGAACACCTATGCGGTTATGGGAATTATACGACAGTGGCGCTACCCAAATACTAATATATGCTTAAGAAAGCAGTACGACAGATGTCGACAACCCGAGTACTACTGTTCGAATTAGGAAAATATGTTAGGGTAACTAATGTTGCTTTATCTTTCATGAGTCTGACTATAGCAGGCATCACCTTCATTAAAAAAATATATGAAATGTCAGGATTCATTGTGCCAGGGTTCGGTCAATAAACTTGCATAGCAAAGAAAAAAATAAGACCCCGGTCTGTGAAGCTCCATCAGGGAGTATTTATGACTGGTTTGGTGAGGATGAATAATTTACCAAGTTGTCGGTCAGAACATAGCATCATGTGAGACTATTAACCATTTCAGTTAAATCTACAATTGGGGTTTAGTGCCCAAAGTTGCAATCCTACTTTCAGTTCAGTTGCAGGGTAGGGCCAAAACAAGATATGTAAGGATGCCAGGGTAGGGCATCAGAGTACATGCTCACATGACCACTGCACATACTTCGCCAGCACAAGACATTTATTGTCCCACAGGTAGAATTAAACACTGATAACATCATCATTGTCAAGTAAATCCCAGTTTAACCACGCAGAAAACGATGAAAACCACCGCTATACAAACCACGAAGTCCAAAATCCCAACATAAACTTAATTGCATCCAAATTGAAATCTTAAAGCATGACACCTATTCTAAGGCATTTTACACCCACAAACATGATCCAGTTTCTCCTACCTTTGTTCATTCATGATATTTTTTTGTTTGATAGGCATAATATCTTCTTCGTAAGTATTATGGACCACAACTCTACAAAATTAATTACTCGTAAAAGCCTAATCATGCCGTAAAACATTCAATTAACCGTGGTTTCAACTGCGCTTCTAAAAAAAATCTGTTGCAGGGATTTTCAACACAATTCACAAATTATCCAAATTCACAAACATAAGCACACAACTATAGGATGAAAATTCCACAAATGCAATAAGAAGCATGGCGAAAACTAACCATACTCCCCCACCGATCACAAGCATCGATATTGGCTTTCCGACTCAACAACATCTTAACAACATCCACATGCCCGTCACAAGCAGCAATATGCAGCGCAGTCCTTCCATCCAAATCAACACTATTCACATCCGTCCCTTGATGGTTTATCAAATAGTGATTATAGTAGTAGTGGTAAAAAGGGGTCTTTTCAGACTTGTGAAGAAAACAATTTTTTTTAGATTTAAATTAAACACACAAATAAATAAAATAGTTCAAACCTTTAGAGAAAAACACCAAGACTTGGATTCCACCATTGACCCATTATTTGATAAATTCTAATAATTAATATTCATGCAATTTTTCTTTTAGAGTGATTCTAATATTATGCCTTTTGTAGATTTTTGAAGTAATAAATGTAAACACCAAGCATGAAACATCAAGAGTCTTAAACTAAGCATGCTCCATCAAAATGAATCACAATTATTCAATAAAAATCAATTTTTCAATTAAAATTCCATGCAAATAATCATGTAATAATATTGCAAATAAATAATAAAGTTAGAATTATACCATAAATAAGGACCAATGGCTTCCTCCGTCGCCTTGGCTAATGGGTTTAGCTCCTCATCCCAAAAACACACTCACAAGATAAATTCATGGCTAAAATAGGTGTTCTTATTGATGAATATAAGATGAAAAAGGAATTTGCAACGCTGTAGTGGTGTTACAGCGCCACTGTTACAAAAGAGTATGGTAATTTAAGACTGTTGTAAACGATAACTATCTACTGCTGTGAAACAACGACAGTGGTATGAAAATAAGTCTGCTGAAGAACGACTGACTCTGCGAGTCTGTTCTTCGTGTTCTTCAGAAGCTTTAATGGCAGCAGCAGCAGCGTTGTCTCCTCTATAATTGCTTCTCCTAGGCTCTCATCGACTCTAAACTCTCTCCTAAAGGTTTCTAACCTTTCTTTATGTAACAACACACTTATATAGCCTTCAGATTCCCTAGAAACTCGATCAAATTCGAGAATAAATCTCTTATTCTTCACGTGCAGTTTGAACAATAATTCCATCTGTCGATCTTTGTATGCGTCTGTGAGCTATTCTATTGCTCCCAAATTCTCTGACTTGAACTCAACTGTTTTGAAGTATATCCCACGCAAGAATCTCTCCCAAATCTTTCAAACCAATTCAAAACCCTAAACAGGGACCGTGTGCACTGTCTTGACTTTGTGTGGATTTTGTGACTTATCCAGCCCAATTAGATGGGTCTAATCGCTTCTAACAGGTCCCTTATGTCTTGTAGAGTCCGTGGGTATCAAATTTTCCCATTGAATCGCCTGCTAGGTCGCTCAAATCCTTGATCCAAAACTGTTGACGCTGCTGCCTTTTTTCCCGCCAAAATTTTCTTTTGAATTTGAGAAGTTGACCTCCCCTTATCTGTGGCTGGTCTCCCTTTAGCAGATGCCTGGAAATGGGTCACCCTTAGTAATTAGGTTACCCCTTATCCAAAATCAAGGGTCCGTATAGCAAGTGTCCTCTGGGGCATTTTCCGCATTTTTTTTCGGGGTTCCTCCGGGGTATTTCTGGGATACTTCCGGTACACTTCTGAGGCGCTTCCGGTACGTTATCAACGGAGGTCCAAATGCCACATTTTTAGCCAAATTCGCCGCAAGAGATTATTTTCCAAAAACACCTACAAATACATAAAATAACCAAATAAGTACAATATCGAGTACTAACAATATATACAAATGAGCTATATTAGACACATAAATGCGTCTATCAAATACCCCCAAACTTATTATTTGCTAGTCCCGAGCAAATCAAAACTACAAAATAAAATCCTAACTCACTGTCGCAGGCATCGTCGATTGCATTTAGCGTATGCAATAAGCCTTTAAACCCCTAGGTGGCCCTAGTGGCCGAGTTATAGTCTCGGGAGGGCTTACCAGAGATATACCCACAAAACCTGTACTCCAGACCTTAGCTATCTACGCAGAACCTTGGAAGGCACTAAAGAATCTCCTTGGTTGGCATACTTATTGACTACAGGAAGAAGTACCCTGATGCGAAATTCCAATTGCTGTACACGAGTTTGCACTCAAGCATACTAAAATTCATATAAAGTGACAGAGCTCTACTCAGATAGTTGCACTATGGACATCATATTCGGAGTCAAACTAATCACATGGAAAGATTAAGAGATGGATATAGAAAAACATAGATGGTTTTGATGTTTACTAAGTGAACGGCGTTTCCCATATCTGTCTGAAGGCCTCCGCCAAAATGAACCTATCCTAATGGATTGAGATACTAGTCTGACTAATATCAATACACTGGCATATACAAGGGTACCAGTGGTCGATAACCTAACTCTAGGTCAACACAACTGGCATATACAAGGGTACCAGTGGTCGACTTTATTGAATTTATTCCTTTTGGTCAAATGGTCTGGTCTCAATTTCTTTCTTTCTTTCTTTTTTTTTTTTTTTTTTTTTTTTTTTTTCTTTTTTCATCTCTTTTTTTTTCATCTTTTTTTTTTTTTTTTTTTTTTTTCTCTTTTTTTCTTTTTAACTTTTTTTTTTTTTTTTCATTTTTTTCATGGTATCTCAATCACTCTAATTCACCCTAGCATTGGTAACAACTTGAATCGTGGGCCCCACCTATCACTTAGAGAAACATAGTTTAAAAACAAAATAAAATAAAAATAGAAGTGAAAAGGACTCAACGAGATATGGTGAAACTATCATGTTATTTCTAACATCTGAGCTCTGTGCTTTTATGAATAGACTCTTTAGATGTTTCCATCTAATCAGATTGGTTCCTCAAACTCCTACAATCAAAATGCTTCCATCCACTTAGATTAGTTAGTGCAATCCTCAATAGGCATAAATTTCTAGGCTCTGGAGTTTATTTATTGCAACTAAAAGCTAACAAAAAGTGTTTCTTCCCCACCCCCAAACTTAAATCTTACATTGTCCTCAATGTTCTAAGGATGAAAATAAAAGCATGAACAAGGAGAAACTATTACCACTGGAGGGAAAAGAAATAAGGAAGGATATTACCGTATCACATGAACGCGGGAGCCTCCCAGTAAATGCTAAATTTATAGTCATTAGCTAGACATCAAATACCTCAAAAAGAATTTTCACCTTCCAAAGTCGTATACCAATAGTCGAAATAATTGTGGGTCCATAAGACCAAATAGAACTGCCACAAATAGGAGACAAATGCTCAAGATCAGAAAAATGAGCAGATAGAGCACAACCTGATCTAAAGTTTCTCGCAAGACAACTGGATTTATCTGAGGTGCCCACTTGGGCTTCATATGAGTGTCTCGGCAAACAGATTCATCCGAAAAACGGGTCTCTAACATTTGGATTTTCTCCTGGACATTATCAGGCGGATCAGGTTGTGGAGTCTGAATACACTCAAGCGATACCTCAGATGCACTAGGCTTGAGTCCCAAGTTAGGGACTTCTATTGGGGATAATTGACAATCTCTACCCCCAAACTTAGAATTTTGGGTGCCTCTACAATGACTAGTCACAATGTTCCTAATTTCTAGACCATCGGGTTCTTGAAAAAGGTCAATTGCTTTCTCTAAGTCATAATCAGGTGGTTCATCCTCAGCTTGCTTCATATCTTCTATGGTCCACTCTAAGGCTTCCTTATTTTCTTGAAGCACGGTCTCTGGACTACTTTCCTGATCACTATCCAAATCGGAGGCTATAATCACAGGGAAAGACTCGGGTGGGCCTAAAAATGTATAATTAGACTCCAACTCAGGAGGCTCTTTTAAATAAGGTATTAAGATAGACTCAGAAGCTAGTAATGGTTCGAACCTATCTTTCCATATATCAATATCTAACATAGGAACAGAATCCAACAGAGCATTTACTTGTTCAATGTTACTATCATCGTCGAAATCCAGGCTAAAATGGGATAAACAACTCTCCAATGTATTTTCCGGTACGATGTTTGGTAATGACTCCTGAACTAAGGTTCCTATCATGTTCACCTCTTCAATACATGTGCTATCTAGCTCAGAATGTAGCTTGTTTACATTAAAAATATTCAGCTCAATAGTCATATTACCAAAAGATAGATTCATAATACCATTTCGACAGTTTATGATCGCATTAGAGCTAAGAATGGGCGACCTAAAATCACAGGTATTTGGTTCTCTGGGTCGGGGACAGGTTGGGTATCTAGGACCACGAAATCCACTGGATAAATAAACTTGTCGACCTCAATAAGAACATCCTCGATCACACCACGAGGGATTTTAACGGACCTATCAGCTAACTGGAGTGTTATCTGGGTAGGTTTCATCTCACCAAGTCCTAGCTTAAGGTACACATGGTATGGCAGTAAGTTCACACTGGCTCCTAAGTCAAGCAACGCTTTCTCAACACGGTACTTACCTATTGTACAAGAAATGGTAGGGGACCCTGGGTCTTTATACTTAGGAGTAGTGGTATTCTGAATAATAGAACTCACATGACTAGCTATGAAGGCTTTCTTCTGGACACTGAGCTTACGCTTTCGCGTACACAAGTCCTTAAGGAACTTGGCATAAGAGGGAATCTGCCTAATTGCATCTAATAATGGAAGGTTGATATTAACCTGCTTAAAAACCTCCAATATATCATTAAAGTTGGACTCCCTCTTAGTCGGAACTAGCAGCTGGGGAAACGGGGCTCTGGGAACAAAGTGAGGCTCAACAGGACCCTCATTGGTCTCTTTGGAGACTCTATCAGTCTCCTCATTTTCTGGCTCAGCAGGGTGAACTACAGCATGTTCACTATCAGGCATGGCGACCTTGTTGTCAACTTTCTTTCCACTCTTAGGGTTGTGACAGCATTCACATGATTGTACGATTTCTCTCCTTTGGGTTAGGATCAGTATGACTAGGGAACCTTCCATCTTCTCTCTCACTTATGAACTTAGCTATTTGTCCTACTTGAAGTTCTAATTTGGCAAGACTCTGGGAATTATTCTTCAATTCTTGCCTAGTTTCTTGTTGAAAGCTCATGTGGTTCTTTGTTAGCATTTCATGGTTATTTGCTAACATAGTGAGAGTATCCTCTAAGGTAGAGATCTTTTTCTCGGAAGTGTTCTGAAACTGGGTTTGACCTGAAGAGTTCTTAAAACCAAAACCTGGGGGAGGCTGAGAATTGCTAGACTGGCCTTGACTCTGGCCCTTAGACCAAGAGAAATTAGGATGGTTTCTCCAACCAGGGTTGTAGGTTTCTGAGTATGGGTCAAACTTCTGACGGTTCTCAAACCTAGAGTTGTTATAGACAGCATGGGCTTGCTCTTCACTAACCTGACCTTCCCAAAATGAATTATCGGGCTCTATTCCACAACTAGAGACTTGAGAGGCTCTATTAGGTTCAACAAGGGCCTATTTTTAGACTGACCCATTTCTAAAGCTTCTAACCTTTCTAAAGCTTCTAACCTTCTGGACAAAGCACAAACTTAGCATCTGACGCAAAACTCGTATCTACCATATTGGTGCTACTTCTATTGACCAAGAGTCTTTTAGGGGTTCAACACAAGATTCCCACTGTTGGGATTTTTCAGCGATAGCTCCTAAGAAGGTAAAAGCATCATCAGCATTTTTACTAGTGAACTCACCAGCGCACATAGACTCAACCATGGCTTTGGTCGAATAGTCTAAACCATCATAAATAATCTGTACAAGTTTCATATTATCAAATCCATGGTGAGGACACTGAGATAGGAGATCATTGAATCGCTCTAAAAACCTATAAAGAGACTCTCCCTCTTGTTGCACACTAGCACTAATTTTCTGCCTAACAGCTGCAGTTTTATGCTTAGGGTAGAATTTCATATAGAAGGCAGCGATAAGTTCCTGCCATGTTTCTATGGATTCAGACGGTAGGTTGTTAAGCCAGGTCTTGGCTTTGTCTCTCAAGAAAAGGGAAACATCTTAAGTTTCAAGACTTCATCAGTAAGGTCCTTTATCCTAATTGTCCCACAGATTTCCTCAAAGTCCCTAATATGAAAATAAGGGTTCTCATCATCTTTTCCTAAGAATATAGGGATCATTTGAAGAATACTAGGTTTTATCTCGAAATTAGCCGTAGTGGCTGGCAATTTAATGCATGAAGCTCGGTTGGTCCTAGTTGGGAACATGTAATCTTTCAAAGTTGCCATCGCTGGCACAACAGGTACTAGGGGTACTTTCCTCAGAGACAATTCTCAAAACTGAAGTTTCCAAAAACAGGGCTCTCCAAAGAAGAGTCTTCGAGCTCCCTGCTTAAATCAGAAGAACTACTAGGTTTTTCGCTAATCAATCGACCTAGAGTATCTCTTTTCCAAGCCCTAACAAAATCGGGCATACACTAAAAAAATTCAAAAAGAAATAAAAATCCTAACAGGAAGGTTCTAGCAATCACACAGCAGGCTGACTCGACTTTACCACAGCAAACCTAAAGATTTCTAGCAAACAACAAGCATGATGGCTCCACTTAGATTGTTTCTAGACCAGCTTCTAATCCTTCGAAAGGGAATTCGTTACAATTTGAGCAAACCCCTCTGGAATCAATCCGAGTTAAAGCAAGTTGAATCGAGGCGAGGGAAGCTCAGTGGAGCTTTGATACCCAAAACCTCACCGATCCAATGCGGCGCAGTCACGCATTCAACTCGCAGAAACCGTCAAGAACTTCAGGTGTGCTTAAAAGAGTAACCAATATTTTTCGAATGATTGTCCTGTTAAGCTCGATACCCTATAGGTCTCTTTCTAGTCCAAATTTTAGGCTTAGGTTCGCTTTAGGTTTCGTTTTCCTAAGGCGGGCAAGAAGGGAGCGGTGATGAAATCCGAACCCTTATCTTATATGGTCCAGTCCTTGCCCTTTACTAGGAATTTAAAAACAGTCCATATTCAAGTCCTCAGCATATATTCACCTTAAGGAGTCCAGTAACCCGCTTGCAGGAGATTCGCGGGTGTTTAGAATTTTACCTCCCGTACCAGACGGGCGAAGAACCGCTGAAGTCGACTCGGGCCACGACTCCTATGCCGTGTGCGAACCCGAGGGGCCGAGACGATATTGTAATCGTCGTCCTTCCCTGCAAACAGTTTATATTTAAGGGTACCCTTCCGTAGGGTTTAAAAATAAAAATAAAAATGTCCCAAAATTAATGTCCAAAGTCCATAAAAAAAACAAAAGAAAAGAAAGTCTAAAAAAAAAAATTACAAAAAAAATGTCTCTCTTTTTTTTTTCTCTCTTTTATCAAAATAAAAAAATCTTCTTCTTTCGCTCCTTTAGCTTTGCTTTTCGCTCCCAAACTTTAAGTAAATCACCACAAGCTTTGGCAAAATTGTCTTCGCTCCAATCTTCAAAAATCTGCAAGGAAACAAAAAAAAACCAAAAACGTAAAGAAGAACAAAATAATAAAAAAAAAAAAAAAAAAAAATGCTAACTAAACACAGGTCCGCCGGCGCGGCGCCAAAAATTTGATGGTTTCAAATAGTGATTGTAGTAGTGGTAAAAAGGGTCTTTTCAGACTTGTGAAGAAAACAATTTTTTTAGATTTAAATTAAACACACAAATAAAAAATAGTTCAAACCTTTAGAGAAAAACACCAAGACTTGGATTCCACCATTGACCCATTATTTGATAAATTCTAATAATTAATATTCATGCAATTTTTCTTTTAGAGTGATTCTAATATTATGCCTTTTGTAGATTTTTGAAGTAATAAATGTAAACACCAAGCATGAAACATCAAGAGTCTTAAACTAAGCATGCTCCATCAAAATGAATCACAATTATTCAATAAAAATCAATTTTTCAATTAAAATTCCATGCAAATAATCATGTAATAATATTGCAAATAAATAATAAAGTTAGAATTATACCATAAATAAGGACCAATGGCTTCCTCCGTCGCCTTGGCTAATGGGTTTAGCTCCTCATCCCAAAACACACTCACAAGATAAATTCATGGCTAAAATAGGTGTTTTATTGATGAATATAAGATGAAAGGAATTTGCAACGCTGTAGTGGTGTTACAACACACACATAAAGGCCACTGTTACAAAAGAGTATGGTAATTTAAGACTGCTGTAAACGATAACTATCTACTGCTGTGAAACAACGACAGTGGTATGAAAATAAGTCTGCTGAAGAACGACTGACTCTCTGCGAGTCTGTTCTTCGTGTTCTTCAGAAGCTTTAATGGCAGCAGCAGCAGCGTTGTCTCCTCTATAATTGCTTCTCCTAGGCTCTCATCGACTCTAAACTCTCTCCTAAAGGTTTCTAACCTTTCTTTATGTAAACCAACACTTATATAGCCTTCAGTTCATTCCCTAGAAACTCGATCAAATTCGAGAATAAATCTCTTATTCTTCACGTGCAGTTTGAACAATAATTCCATCTGTCGATCTTTGTATGCGTCTGTGAGCTATTCTATTGCTCCCAAAATATTCTCTGACTTGAACTCAACTGTTTTGAAGTATATCCCACGCAAGAATCTCTCCCAAATCTTTCAAACCAATTCAAAACCCTAAACAGGGACCGTGTGCACTGTCTTGACTTTGTGTGGATTTTGTGACTTATCCAGCCCAATTAGATGGGTCTAATCGCTTCTAACAGGTCCCTTATGTCTTGTAGAGTCCGTGGGTACCAAATTTGCTCATTGAATCGCCTGCTAGGTCGCTCAAATCCTTGATCCAAAACTGTTGACGCTGCTGCCTTTTTTCCCGCCAAAATTTTCTTTTGAATTTGAGAAGTTGACCTCCCCTTATCTGTGGCTGGTCTCCCTTTAGCAGATGCCTGGAAATGGGTCACCTCTTAGTAATTAGGTTACCCCTTATCCAAAATCAAGGGTCCGTATAGCAAGTGTCCTCTGGGGCATTTTCCGCATTTTTTTTCGGGGTTCCTCCGGGGTATTTCTGGGATACTTCCGGTACACTTCTGAGGCGCTTCCGGTACGTTATCAACGGAGGTCCAAATGCCACATTTTTAGCCAAATTCGCCGCAAGAGATTATTTTCCAAAAACACCTACAAATACATAAAATAACCAAATAAGTACAATATCGAGTACTAACAATATATACAAATGAGCTATATTAGACACATAAATGCGTCTATCATCCCTTCCTTCAACAATTCCTCGACACCTTTCACATCACCTTGACAAGCCAAAAACAACCATTTTATCGTCGAGTTAAGATTTTCAGGAACAATGAGTTCATCAACAATAACATTTACAACAAACCACTTTTTATTGTATAAAAATTCATTTTTTTTACCTACAAAAACCCAATTTAAATTCAATTCATTTTTCAAACTAAAAATTAATAAGAAACTGATTACATTTCATATATTAGGCCAATTTCCAGCACCACCAGGTATCATTGGAGATGTTAATCTCCGCAATTCACTTATATTGACTAGTATCCTTGAATTATAATTATAAGGACGGTCTATTCTCAATTTCCCCCAAATTATTTCAACATCAAACCTTCAATTCATCAATTTATACTCATAGATTTTGCAATTAAAAAGAAAAAAAAATAAACAAAAACTCACAATTCAACATTAAAATTTTCTTAAAATAGAACTAAATTTCGATAAACAAAGATCTAATAAAACCCAAAATTACCTGAATAGTTTCATCATCACCAAACTGATCAACGAATCCCCACTAATATCCACCTCACTTTCATCATCATCTTCACCATCATCATCATCATCATCATCATCAAATTCACCATTATTAATCAAACCTAAAGCTCTCTGACCATTTCAAAAAAAAAACCTAATTCCGAATTTTGTTTTTATAATCAACGGGATAATTGAAGTTCTTCTGTGTATATCCGCGAATATTGGTGTTGCTTTCAGAGTAGAAAGATGAGGTGCTTCCAGTGATGATGGTGGGGAAGGAAGAGATGGAGGTGTTGTTGATGTCAGATTTGGTTTGGTTGCGGCGGAGATGATGCTGGTGGCGATCTGAAATCGTAGTAGGAAAAAAAGAAACAGAAGTGTTGGCAAGGGAGGACAGGCAGAGGTGATCGTGGCAGATCTGGAAGTGACAGTGGCTTAGTGGTGGTGCTGCGATCGGAGGAGTTTCTGGTGGTGGTAGGGGGAAGAAAAAAGAAATGAAACTATTAAACGAGAGGAGAAGAAGGATCGATAAGGATATATACGCTAAAGGGTAGGATTGAGATTATAAAAATTAATAAAAACTAAATTTAAATATTTTAATTTGAAATGGAGTTTTTATGTCAATTTTAAATGATATGGTTTTTATGTGTCCCAAATAATATGGCTAGTATTTTTACAGCTCAACTAGGATCACCTTGGTTTTTTATAGCTTATTATGTATCTCATATCGTGTGTGTCGTATTCACATGTCTGTAAAGGTGATCGATCATATGCTTCTCATCACCTTGTGATTATTATTAGGAACTCAAATCACGTTTGGTGTTTAATTACGATGCAGTTTGGTTTGGGTGTGGGATGGTGGTCTTGCGATCTTTTTAGACCCTACAAAGATCTATTGGAATTGTGATCATTACACATCTAGTTCTTCATCCACGCCATACATGGATATATACACGGTAATCAACTTCGGATGTGGGTCTGCTAGGTGTAGGCGGAGCTCAACCCACCTTGTAGATGAATTGGGACCTGCTGGTCTGGCAAAATCATTTTTCTACACTGAAAAAGACGAATCACAGTCTTCTTCGACGCTGTCAATATATAGGCCGGTAGACTAGCTAGGGCTGCGTTATTAGTCTAGACTCTAGGGGCCTAGTGCTGCGTTAGTGGTTGACTGGGGTTTTAATTCATTTATGCACAAATGAAGTTTACTATTTTACCCTACACACAATTAGTAATTACCGAATATTCCCTCCTACATAAAATTATTGAATGCACATTTATTTTGAGGTATACCGATGAAAATAGAAAATAGAAAGTTACATCCTTCAAACAGGCGTGCCAGCTCATTATGATTCACCAATTCGGTAAGAAGCGATTCATGATATCCATCAATTGGCTTTTGTCTGTTGCAGACTTTTTTTTTTTCTTGTGATATTACATAACTTCTGGCTAACAAACTAATCATCCCTTACAAGCTTAGTCCTCTAAAATGTTGGACCAAAAATCAAAAGGGGACTTGTTAGCTCGGGTTATGTTTGCTTTTACATGAGCTACATTATTAAAAGAAGATGCCTTATTTCTCGTACAATCTCTTGATTCATCCAATGTACAAAAGGAGTGGCATCATTGATAGAGTTAACTCCGTTTTGACTATCAGCTTCAAAGATTAAGTTGTCAATCTTCAAATCCTTAGCCTACAATATAGATTCTTTCATGGCCAAGCATTCTGCTTTTTCGGCATCTAGTCCTCCATAAAAATGTCGGCCCCTGATGCCCCAACAGAAACCTGTAGAATCTCGAATAATTAGATGAACACAAAAAAAAATAATTGTGAAATCGTCAAAGGAAGCATCGATGTTGATTTTCAGTTGATTATTATCTGGTGGAAACCAGATTTTGATGTTACTAATTATACTATCAGTAATCTGATGTTGGGTATCAGAGGAACATTGATTCACCAAGATTTGTATGTTCTTAATAGTTTTATCCTGAAAAACTTGTTTGCATCTGAGTTCTTCTAGAGGAACCATGTGGTATCACTGTAAGAATCCTTAAGTTCCTAGATTCTGCAACATTAGAGAACCACCTGAGAATCCAAGATACCACATCAGTATGTTGAGACTGAATGTTGAAGACATTCACATTCATTTCTAGCCAGATGAATCTAGAATAGTCAGAATCAATAATGAGATGCTGAAGAGTTTCATCTTCTTTGTGGCATTAAGGACAAACTTTATATATGTCTTGTTTGTAGTGACTTAGCTTTTCTCTAGTGGGAACAATCTTTTTTAGATATTTCTAAATAAAGAGCTTAAACTTACGATTGGATTTTATCTTCCAAAGTTTTTTCCAAATGATAATAAGGATTATTTGATTATGTATATTTTGTAAATAAGAATTAGAGGTGGTCAATGCTTTGTAAGCAGATTTACCTGAAAACTCTCCGGCTCTATTGGGTTCCTAGATAATTTTATCCTCTTCATATTAAACTAAATGCATTTTTAGGATTAGATCAACTATGTATTTTGGAAACAAGGCTCGGATAAGAGGAGCATTCCATCTCCTAGGATTTTGAAGCATAAGTTCAGACACATAAATTATTCTAGTTGGTTTGAATTGTTTGGATATCTTATTTGAATTCACGATTCAAATAACCATGACCGGATGACCAGAGGTGCATATGTAAGGTGATCCAACAATGCCAAAATTTATTGGCTGAATCTGATATTTGATCTTAAATTTATTCAATGACCCTATGTTTGATGCAGAGGTTTAGAACTCAAACGAGTTCTCCGAGGAGTATATTCAAATAGGCTCTAAAACGAAACACATAAAGACAACAATAATTTTTGTACGGAAACAAAGACATTAACTATTATATCAAGATTATCATCAAGTTTTTTTACTACTACAACTGCTAATAAATCTCCCAAGCCGATTCAGATCAATTTGTTCCGTTTCAAACCACTAAATTAAGACCAATTCAGATAGCTCTCCAGAGAGTATATCCAGATAGGTTCTAAAATGAAACATATAAAGACAAAAGCAATTCTTTGTTCAGAAACAAAGACATTAACTACTAGATCAAGATTATCATCAAGTTATTTTACTACTACAACTGTTAACAAATCTCTCAAGCCGATTCAGATCGATTTGTTCCGTTTCAGACCATTAAAGACAAATTCAGATAGCCAACGCTAATTTGGACACAATTATCTTTACTTTAGATATTGTTACAGCTACTGTTACTTAAGACATTGTTACCTTAATTGCATTTTACTTTCAAAATCTCAGTTCATGTTGTAGAAACTGCGCGGACCGAGGGTGCGAAGTTGGGGTATCAACACATGTTATTTTACATGCTCTTGCAAACACTGTGTTGAATCTGATCCAATCACTACTTTGTACAGTGATACATATTGATTTTGCTTCAAAATCAGTTTGGCCCCTTGATGACGTTTGATCATGTCTCTTAGAATGTATTCTGAAAATAGTTTTAATGACTGTAGGCGTTGAATTGTTAGTTAAGAAAACAAAATAACCTGTTAGAATGTATGATGATTTTGAAAAACTTATATAAGGGATCTGACTTCCAAAATAGACATTATAAATGTATTAGTTGAGGTTCATCTCTCTTTAATGATTTTTTTTTGGTTGAATGATACTTATGGGAATCAAATAGTTCCTCACAATTTAAATTTCCATAATGATTTAAAATTTCACATAATTTCAGAATATGCTGCCGTCATTTAACATTTGATAAGTAATTCGCAGTATGTCACTATTTAAAAGATCTCGTGATATGGAAATTATTCATAAGCTCGAATCTTTACAATGTGATTGAAAATCTTCGTTGTGACCTTAACCAATATTTTTTTATTTACCTGTCTTAGGGCGCAATGTATCTAAGGTTACCATGTAATTAGTTTTTCTTGTGTGATTGCCTTACGCAATAGTTTGATTCACGGTTTCATTTTTATTATGTGACCGTATACCGATACTTTTGATAATTGAGATCTTAGAGTTTAAAGTTTTCATTTTCCCCTAGAATATCAGGATTGTGAAAATTTTAGTAGGATTATATATCATGTTGTGAGTGATACAAATAACTAATTTAAATTCAATAAAAGTTAGAGGCATTTAGAGATTGACCTTTTTATCTGAAAAGATAATTCACAATTCCTCTTATTCCGTCCATCACTTTTATAAATTTTTCTACCAGAACGTGAAAGTGTGAGTTATACACTCTCACAAGTTTATGAAAGGATGTAAACATACGTATAGTACGTTGCCCTAACTTGAACTCAATGTTTCAGTTAATTTTATGTGACATAAGAGTTTTACTTAAAATTTATTCACATTGAACTCTAGTGATTTAGTCAAATTGTTAACATTTTTTCTAGACTCATTTATTTAATGTATAGTTTCGTACATAATCATTTTTTTTTTTTGAACAATCAACATATTTCAATTCATTCAAATCAAAATAGTTATTACATGTTCGCTTACAAAAATAATAAAAACATCAAAATAAAAGATAATCAAGACCCTAATACAAATAAAGACATCAATTACAAGTAGACTGCGAAGAGAAAGAGCAATAAACTGCAAAGATATCCAATTTCTTCTTATGTATAAGGGAGAGATGATGGTATATCCGGAAATGGTTTCCGAACATTTAATCAGATTGTAGTCTTCTTCGATAAGAGATGCTCCTAAACCAAAGGAGTAATTTTCCCATGAATTTTTCGATCCACACAAACACAGATGCTGATTGAAAGCGATGTGGTGATGAACCGTCGATGTTTTTGATTCAAGATAAGCAAGCCATGAACCAGCAATTAAAATATGAAGAACTCGCCCCACAACGAGGAAGAAAAATCGCTCCAAAACGGCGAAAAAATATGTCAAAAGACACCAGAAACGATGTAAAAACATCTTATTCATTACCTAATACCAAAAATTTTGAAAGAAAAAAAAATTCTTGCTTAGATCTGATCCAAAAGGACCAAATTTGAGCAAGGTAGCTCAAAGGCTTCTTTGTTTTTCTTCTGAGAAAGGGAGGAGATAGAGAGAAGAGGGAAAAAATCTTCACGTTCGTAGCTTTCGTACATAATCACGTTAAGCAGAATAATATCGTCATGCATAAATTAGTAATTTGGTTTTAGGTGGTTTTATATTCTTTTTTTAAAGTGTTTTGATCACTTTTTATCTAAAATTTTGTGATACAACAAATAAAAATCTAAAATAATTATAAAAGAAAAAAATAAAATAAGTGAAAAACAAAATCAATTAAAAATGACGAACCAACCGCTTAAGGTTTAGGGGAAAGCACTCCTTCATATTAGAATTGTTCGAGCTCGTGGGAGTGTGCCTTTCTCTATTCTCTCATTCAAACACAAAAATGCAAGGAAAACATAAAAAGTAGGAATTTCCATTTTATTGGATCGAATCATTGGGATAACTTTAATAGCCTGTGTGGATGATAATCTAGAAATTCCTTTTCAATTTTTGGAAGCAAAAAATATCGAAAATTAATTTGTTAATAAATTTTTTAAATGATTTCTAGAATCAAAATTTTTACTACGTATGAAAAAGCAGAAACTATTCTGATAACCAACCAAGCTACTCGTTTCTACCTACTAGGGTCAGATTCAAAATACCCCTAAGAAATAACTCAGCAAACATGTTCAAGTTGGTTCATGATTGTTGATCAAGTTAGTCCAAGATCAAGTTACCATGGGGTCCTGGACAGCACTCCCCTCTAAATTCTAATGGTCCGAGTTTATCCGAAAACTGCAACCACATATCATTGCTCTGCAAAAACTCATTTGTTGAACTTTTCTGATCCCAACTTTTAATGGTGTGTTTAATCTCGAAACTTCATTGTTACTGACTTATCTTCTTCTTCTTCTCTTCAAATGTGCACAACTTGCTATAGAAACCCTACTAACTGGAAGACACCACATATCTTAGTTTTTAAAATCAGTAGTTGTGCTAGCGGCAAAAGATAACGCGGATCTAATTATTTATTTTTTATTTGGGGACCATCTAATAATATTCAAATTAAATATGATGATGCAAGTTGGATTAAAATGTTGAAATTCGTCATTGAATATTTTGTTATCATGATTATCTAGTAAGCTGTATCTTTCTTAATCATCAATTCGAGCATAAATGATTGTTGTTGCCATCAGCGGCAATGGACCCCTATGCATATCCGTATCTCAATGGGTGATAACTTGTGGGCACATCGGACGTCCGGGTTAAACATATATGATGAGGTGAAATGTAGATGTCAAGTGACAAAGATATTACCTGTAACGCACGCGTATAAACTTTCTAAATTGCTTTCGTGTGGGTAATCTTTTTAAATGTGAATTTCTAGCCTCAGGGAATGAGAAAGTTAGGCACCAGTAGGGCTGTCAATGGATAAAAATCCGTCGGATATTAGCAATACCGATAAGGTTAAGGTTTAGGGTTATCGGATATCCGGTATCCGATAGTATCCGTCGGAATTCAAAAATTCAATATCGATAAGGTTAAGCTATCGGATATCGGATATTATTCCGTTAATTTCTGTTATCTACTCATGATACAAAAAACTGCCAATAATTTCCGTTAATATTCAATAATTTCCGATAATTTCCGTTAATATTCGATAATTTCCGATATTTACTTAGGAGAGACGTAATCAAATGGCTAAAGAGTAAACCTAAAGGGTATTAGGTATCGAAAATTTCCAAAATTTTTATGATATAGTTATACACTAACGATATCGGATATTAACCTAACGAAAACTCCCTTAACCGGTACCGTTATGTTAATAAACGGATATCTGTTACGTTAAGGTTATCGGATATCGGATAGCCGTTATGTCGGATATTAACCTAACGGAATCCGGATGTTCGGAAACGGATACCGGATATCGAATATCCATTGACAGCCCTAGGCACCAGACCAACTTTACTAGCCCAAATTCGTATGTATAATCCATTAATCACTGAGCTGCTCTATTAGCTCTAGTTTTCTAGCCAGTTTCAAAGTTCACCTTTCTTTAGAATTCATCTCATTGTGAAGGAATTTCTACTGAAACATTTAGTCCTGCATCATTGGAATAAAAGAAATGAAGATCGTCATGGTTATGGGCATATGACCATTAGGTATATATATATATGACAAAACCATGCATAATTACATAGAACCTACGCGTAAGTTGAATTATAAATTAATATCTAAATTTGTTGGTAACTCCGGAGCTTAAAGTCGTATACAATCTCATCTTTAGAATAAAACCACTTGGTTATCATATCAATAATTTGGATCAAATGTGTCCGGAGATAGTCAAATATGTCGACTGTGATACCACAACGATAACTGAGGGTAGAACGTGGTAAGGCAAGTGGTTGCCAACCAGCTCCTAAAGGTTATCTACGTAAATTTTCACAAAACCTCCTAAACATATCCTTTTATTCATTATTTACCTTCACACAATGGATTTGTATTTTTGCCCCCTCTTACTTTCCATCCTATCAAGCTATGCTTGTTAGCTTTGTCTGGTAAAAAGGAAAGAGGCATGATCGGTTCTAGTTGCATAACTGAATCAGATGTGTTCTTGCTTTTGCTATATGCGGTGAATTTAAGTTTATCTTACTGCCCCACGTTGTTAATGCGTGAGATACTTGCATGGAACTTCTTTATTTGTCATGGACTTCTCAGGTAGATCTTTTTCTTTTTATTTTGTTTGATCGGCTTCTCAGAATCTCAGGTAGATTGTAATTAACAAATTAAAGGCAAGTATCAAGTGAATAGATCTGGGGAAACCTCCTGGTTTGATTGTGAAAAAATAAATTTACATTCAAATGATATCCTATACACTCTGGTTTATACTGTATTAACCTCCTGTTCTACACATCTCATCAGTATGCCCACAAATGCAGATGCCAAACCCCTTTTTTTTTTCGAATGCTAAAATGTGGATGCAAATAAAGGAACAGAGATTAAAATACATATTGTTTCAAAAGCACAAAAATACAAAGATTTTATTGAGTAAAGATGTTAAGTAAGGAGACTCTAGTTTGAATTAGTCGCCTTGAAATGCACTCCAATCCAACCTCAACACCTTCAATGCCGTCTTCCAGTTCCTCCAATCTTTTCTGGACTAGTTGCACGTTCTTTGCCTCATCGGCTTTGCTTGAAACACGTCGGAAGAGAGACCGAAGAGCAATATCTGCGCACTCTACCACATCAGGTTCGTCGTCAGACTTTGCTGGTCCCTTTTGAACGAGTTTTGATACCAATCCCCACTTGGTGTTCTTTTGCTCAGAAACGAAAGCCATGACGGAGTATTGAAATACCGAAACAGTGGATGCCCTTACTTCTCTTAGATTCTTAACGACCATCTCAAGATGATTATTGTGGTTGTCTTGAACCAAGAGAGGAGCAGACACTAATTTCTTGTCCAGTTTTTTCAAATCTTCGACGCACTTATTGAGACACTTGTTCATTTTCTTCTTGCAAGATACATAAGCCTCAACCTTCTCTTCTTTGCATGACTCCTCGGCTCTTCTTCGAAGAACTGATCTAAGCTCTCCTGCATTTTCTTTCATCTGAGTCATGATATCTCTTGCAGTACCACAGACGTCTATTAATCTAACGAAACCATCCAAAACATCTTCTACCCATTTCTCATTCTGATGGCGGACGAGACCTTGTTGAGTCAGGGGCAACCGAATAAGATCCTCAACACACTTGTACAAATCACCAAGACTTGACAAACCAATACAAGCATTTTCCACTTTAGAACTGATTGCAGATGATTCCCAAGCTTTTAGCTTTCTCAACGCCTCATCGATTCTTGAAATGTTGGGATTGGTTTTGGATGGTAAACTAACCGAGCGAACATGGTGAGGACTTTCATCTAAATTAGAGTCCGACATGTTCGATCGATAGCTAAGGAAACTTGTTTTTTTTTTTTTCTTTCTTGGTTAGGTTTAAGAAAGGATTCAAATGTTGTTCTGTAAGTTCTTAGACTTGAATCTCTCTAGTGGTTATATATACATAAGATTTGAAGAGGAGACAAAAACAGGTAAGCTTGTCTGCTAATGGTGTATTATGGCCATGAGCATGTGATAACAGCGTGGATATCTCATTGTCATTAACTCATTATGTTATGTTGTAATATCTTTCTTGACAACCACCCAATATAAATCAGTTATTAGCATGTTAACCATTAATACTCATTGGGTTGTTATCGATTAACATTATTTATCATTTTTAAAAATCAAGAAATGAAACAAGGTTTTATTGGTGGTGGGACAAAAAATAATTCGCTATCTTAAATTGTCGACCCAACAAACCACCGGCCTTGTCATCCAGCTTGATATACCCCAAAGTCTTTTATTTGATGGGTAAGACTCATGTTGAATGAAGAAGAACCCTTGTGTCGTGCTATCATCGATGAATTTTCCATCCAAAAAGAAATGAATTTTTGCATTTTCCTTTTATAGATTTTAAACCGTCCCATTTTTTGAAACTCCTCTCCCTCCATCCCTGTCTCAACGGCATTGACCTCATGAAGATTAATAAACAAAAGAAGAATATGCCATTTGTGATATGATTTCGTCGAGATTTTTCTCGGTTTTCCTTCCCTTCACATGGTGGTACCACTGTTAGTTAAACATCCCGGCTCACATGGCGGTACAGCCCATTTTGTCATGATTTAAGCTACATTTGCCTCTGAGTTTACCCTATAATATTCATTAACAACCCTTCATTATCTCTAAACTCTCATGTAATATCTGACATGTGGGTACAAATATTGATTAACATATTAGTGTAGTTAACCATAAACCATATATTGGTTCCTTAGATTTGTAAAACAGAACTACTTGGGGGTTTTCAACACATTAATGTGCGTTAGCAACCCTTCATTATCTCTAAACTCTTTTGTAATAAGGGTTTGTCAACTCCTACTCAGCTTCAAATGTGGATCAGAATATGTCCCTGACGCAACATCCCAAAAGACAAAATTTGTTACAGACTGGCAAGGAAACCAATAGCAATTAGTCAATAATATGTAACCTAATAAAAAAAGTTGGGCAAACCATCCATTCCTACCGTAGACAATTTTAACAGACGGGGATGTAATTTGACAAACACAGAGTGTTGCATGTGTCAAGAAGAAGACAATACCAATGATCTACTACTAGTACATTGCCTATTTCCAACAAGAATGTGGAGCTAGCTATTTTATTGTTGGTTGTAATGTTAAACAGGTCCAGAGTGGCACTCCGTTCTCTAGTTCAACAACTTCAAGCATGGAACATGATGGAAGTATAGTCTTATAATAAGTGGAAAAATTTGGCGACTTGCCTATTCTGCAATCTGCTGGGCTATTTGGCCGGGGAAAGAAAATACTAGCAAATAATGGTTAGATAGAATAAGCTTAGATTGAGAGGGCAGCTAAGTGCGAGTATCCAAAATCAAGGCTGTGAGGTATTTTTGTGTGTGTCTAAACATCTCAAGGTACTTGAGTTTGTAGTTAATAATAATTCGAACTTGAGTTCTTTAGATCCAAAAGTATATCGTAATTGTAGATGATGTTCATTTATAACAGCCTGAACATGTGAATTTTAATTTAGTGACTTTTTTAGGAATTAAGTCTTAGTGAAAACAATTCAATTATTTTACCTGTCCCAGGATTTTATAGGGATTTAACAACAAAATGGTAATGAAAATCCAACAGAATTTGGAGAGAAAAAAGGGCACGGTGTTGTGGTGGAAATATAAAAGGCAATATAAAAGGCAGGAGAAAAGAGTAACAAAATTTATTTAGTGCAAGACCTTGGTACCATAGAACCTCCATATATTGATACTATGTATATTAGTAACCTCCACACATTAATAAAATGCATGGTCTACTTTGGACCTGTTATAAATAATAATAACCTGTACATGTTAATATTAATAAAAAGAAAATTCCAGTCATGCCTTAAGGAATCTCCATATATCAAAAATCAACAATATATTAAAGAAATATAGATCTTGTTACACGAATTTTACTATTTATATAAGTTTTTTTCCTAACATTGGATGACATTTTGATTTCTTGGAAAGAAACTAATTGGCTTTATCTTCTACTACACCTAATACTATTTATGGTTGTAGAAAACATCAAAAACTCACTGGTAGCGCAACAAGTTCCCAGATACATACATGTATTTGAGTATGGAACAATAAAATGTACGTACACCATCTAATACAACTAGAAATACATTAAACATACACTAAATTTTAAAGTATACATTCTCTATGTGCACCTCTCTATATATTAAATACCTCTATATATTAATAATTTTGTGAATGTACATGCGTATGAATATAAAGAGGTTCTATTGTATCACGTGCAACCTTAATATTACATAGTTTCATTCCTTTATATAGATGAAAAAGGAAATACCTAGCTAGCTAATAGGGTCGTATATTGGCCCGAGGCCCTACAACACTTCCCCTTATGCAGTCCGATAGTAGTGCTTCTGATATAGTTCTCCATAACTATTTTGTCTCACCGATTACCACTGCATATAAATCAATTGTGTCATTAGAGCCTTACCAGGAAAATCCAAAGGGGCAAAACCCATACTAAGGAAAAAGAGTATATCATATGAAGAAAACTTAGAACAGAGTTGGGGCATATGTTACCTGAAAACTCGGTGGTACCAAAATACACCACCAACTTTTTCTTAGGCAACCTGTATGAACAAAACCTAAATACAATTCCGAAAGTTCAACTTAACGAATCTTAATCGAGGAATAATATTCAGAGTTATATCTCTTTCTCTCACAATCAGAAAGTTGACAGAACCAAATCCGTGAACCTGATTTACGTGTGAGAGTTCTTGGACGATCTCAAAAATCAATATCTAAGAATGAATCAAGCTGTATCCAACAAACAAGGATGGATGTATCTACTTTGATTGATTTACGTATACAACCTGCAATATTTCAATTATAAAGATAAATAATATAATGCGGGAAAAAAAATAACACAAACACCAGAAATTTTGTTAACGAGGAAACCGCAAATACAGAAAAACCTCGGGACCTAGTCCAGATTGAACACCAAATTGTATTAAGCCGCTACAGACACTAGCCTGCTACCAATTAACTTCAGACTGGAATGTAGTTGAGATCGAATTAAAACCTCACAGAAATTCACTTACAGTCGTGCCTTACGCCTCCTGAATCCTAGCAGAACTTTGCGCAATTGATTCCCTTAGGTGACGTCCTTTAGATCCTAAAAGTTTTTTTAACTCATTCGAAGACTTTAAACCAATCTGCCACCCACGAATAAGCATATATGTGTGATTTCCTTTTTGATCGTAGATCAAGGTGAGACTGCAAATGAATATGAATAGACAAAGTCTAGCTAACCTCAAAATCCGGACTTATGCTTCCCGAAGATCAGCATATATTATTATTTACCTCACAAGTATTGAAATTGTGGAATCAACAAAGTCTGAGACGAAGAGAACTTTGTGATTCTATATATCTCGATTGATTTAGCAAGCTCAAAAATAAAAAAGATCAGGATGCTTGAACTATCAAGATAAAAGATAGATGGACCTGGCTTCACGAATCTCTATGAAGTCTTTTTAGTCGCTAAACCCTAAAAGGGTTTTAGGAAGAGGACGAATTTAGTTTACAACTAGGACATACAAAGATAGTGTCGAGATTCAAAGATCCCAGTTGTTTGAGGTTCCCCTTTTATAGACTTTCAAGGCATAGGTTGCTTTAGGTTTAAGCTAAGATAGCTTTGGAACAAAGCAAACAATATCCACCTTTATATGAATCTTTGAAACGTGATTCACATATCAAGATATACACTTTGTTTAGGATGAACCGTGTACAAAGACATTGTTCATGAACGGTTAGCTGAAGCTAGCCGATTGAACCATAAGTTTAATCATTTTCATAAACACTTTAGACTTTTAAATTTGAATCATAACCATAAGTTATAATGTAATCAATCATGTCTATACAGTGTTCTTAGAGATTTATTCAAATGCTAATTATCTCACAAAAATTATTTTATGTGCATCTGAAAATATTCGACACGGCAAGTACATGTAGTTTAGCCTTTTTCGTGACTATATTTGTCATGGTACATGTACTGGGACAAATATAAGTTCCGGAACATACATAAAATTTTCAATTTGCGTACTGGGTATGGATACCACATCGGTTATAGAACCAACAGTTATTTTTCGGTATGCATACTAGGTATGCGTACCATTCCAGGTTCACGAGTTCACAGACTTTTTGTGGTATGGATACCGGGTGTTAGAGCATAGCTCGGTTGAACTCACCAAGCGCTGATATGTCAAGTTTGGTTGTCATATTTTAGTGTGTCAAAACTCATCTAAAGTCGCTTGATTGTATAATAGAGTCAACTTCGTTTAGGTTAGACTAGAAAGTCAGGGAATGTTGAGATATACAAGTACCACTCCGAAGACATAAAAAATGTGAAGAAGAAGTGAACTACAAAGACGCATCATCCTTCCTCTTGAGTTTAGTAATTGTAGGATCAGAATATCGCAGCAATAATGTCTCAGCAAAATTATTAACAACACAACACGACAGTGTCGCAGAACAACTTCAGAAACGACATAATAAACGACATCAGCCAAATCATGAGAAAAGTGTGACGGTCCTGCGAAAATAAGGAAGTTTGCGAGATTGTCATTTATAAGGTTGCGATAATATCGCAAGCCATTTCCGAAAATAAAGGATGGATTAGCTGTCATCCACTATGAAAAACTCTATATAAAGAGCCGATCAGCTGTGAGGAAGAAAGAGATATTTTTTGAGTGAGAAACAAGTAAATAGGAGAGGGAAAATCTAGAGCAGTGGTTACTCTTGATTCCTTTATCTTTTCTTGTAAGAGTTTTAAGAGAATTAATCAATAAAATTGTGATGGTTAGCCTTAAAATGTGTTGATTATTGATGGATTCTTATGAGGGGTGTGTTGTAGGATTTCCTACAACTACATAATGGCGCTAGAAACATGGAGTTGAAGATTGAAGATTGTTCTAGAATAATTTGAAGATTAATATTGTGATTTATTAGAATTGAAAGTAATTAGTGAAAAAACTTACATTATCTCTTACAATTTGTTAGTATTGAAAGAATGGCTAGAAGGAGAAATGTATCGGAACAACCGACAACTGCTAGAAGAAGAAGTAAAAGACTTGCTGGAAGGGAGAGAAGTGAAATGGGAGAATCTACTAGAAGGAGAAACAATAGAGAAAATCAAGTTCAACCGCCAGTTCAGCAAACACCGGTACAAAATGGAACAACAGATTATGATAGAGTGAGTGTACACACTTGGCGATCAAATTCAGCAGAAGAAGTAAAAGAAGAGCAGCAAACCAGGAACCATAGACAGGTAGAGAGAAATCAAGAAGCAGATGAAGGAATAATTCATGAAGATGAGGAAATTAGAGCGTTAGAAACGTTGAGACGAAGAATACATGAAGAAAGAAGAGCTGAGGCAGAAGAACGTGTAAATCTAACAAGGCAAAACTCACGAATTGAGGATGGAAAATATGAGACTACAAAGTAGAAGATCGAGAAGTACTACAAGATCATATTCAAGATCGACTAGAAGAGAGATGAGGCGAAACTCACCCACAGTTAATGCTGGAAATAATATTCGAGAAGAAATACCAAATCCTAATGAAGAACATCGCGAAGATAGAGAAAGGACTGATGATCGTTACGTTCCACAAAATGAAACTTTTGATGATAGGCAAAATGATAGAAATCAATAGAATGGACGACGTCAGGGACGAAACAATCAAGATGGCGAAGGGAATCGAGAGGAAGGAATGAGAATTTTACATGAGAGAGAATCTCAAAGAAATCAACAAACGATTGAAGAAGAAATTGAAAGACACTATGCTGAACAAGCACGTTTAACTTGCGAACGTGAAAGATTGAGAGCAGAAATGGAAGAACAAGAGCTTCAGGAGACAATTCTCCAGAACAATCACAACAATCGAGAAAGAAGGCATACACAAAACCGGAATAATGGTAATTGATGGTTTTTCAAAATGTGATTGTAGTTGTAGTGGTAAAAAGGTTCTTTTCAGACTTGTGAAGAAAATAATTTTTAGATTTAAATTAAACTAGACAATTAAATAAAGTTGTTCAAAGTTATAGAGAAAAACACCAAGACTCTGGATTCCACCATTGTCCCATTAAATGATAAATTCTATTCAATATTCATGCAATTTTTTCCTTTTCAAGTGATTCTAATATTTGCCTATAATAAATTTTTGAAGTAATAATTGTAATCACAGAGTATGAAACATCAAAATTTTTAAAAAACCCAGCATGCTTCATCAAAATAATTCACAACTACTCAATAAAAATCAATTTATCTATTTCAATTCCATGCACATAATCATACAAAAAATATTGCAAATAAATAATAAAAATAGAATTATACCAATTAATCTGGGACAATGGATTCCTCCATTGCCCGGCTAATAGGTTTAGCTCCTCATCCCAAAAACACACTCACAAGATAAATTCATGGCTAAAATAAGTGTTTTTATTGATGTATATAAGATGAAACAGGAATTAGCAACACTGTAGAAGTGTTACAGCGTCACTGTTACAAAGGGGCAAGTGTTATTGAAGACTGTTGTAACCGATAAGCCTTTACTGCTGTAAAAGAACGACACTGGTGTTGTTATTTAAGACTGCTGAAGAACGACTGACTATGTGAGTCTGTTCTTCGTGTTCTTGAAGCTCTTCAATGGCAGCAGCAGCAGCAACACTGTCTTCTCTATAATCGCTTCTCCTCGGCTCTCCTGGACTCTAAACTCTCTCCTAAGGTTTTCTAACCCTTCTAGGATGAAAACACAGCTATCTATAGCTATCCAACTCCCTAGAAACTCGCTCAAATCCGAGAATAACCTCATTATTCTTCTCGGGAAGTTTGGAGAAAAATCACTTTCCTGTTGATTCACGTGGTTCTGTTGGCTATTCTCTCGTATCCAAACTATTCTCTGACTTGGAATGAACCGAATTGGTATATATCCACGCAAGAATATCCCATAAATCTCTCTGACCAATCCCAAACCCTAAACAGAGAAGCCGTATCCTGTTGGGACTTTGATCAATTATTCCGACTTATCCAGCCCAATTGGATGGGTCTAGACGATTGCATTAGGCCTGTTATGTCTTCTAGAGTCCGTAGGTACCAAATACACCCGTTTAATCTCCTCAGAACTCGCTAAGAATTAAACTCCAAAACTGTTGTCGCTGCAGCCAATTCTTCCCGCCAATTTCTGTTTTGAATTTTGAAGATGACCTCCCCCTATCCAGTTCCGGTGTCCCTTTAGTACATGCCCTGAAATGGGGGTGCCCCTTATCCAAATTAGGGGTTCCTTTAGCAATTCTTCTGGGATGTTTTCTGCACTTTTTCAGGGTTCCTCCGGGGTATTTCCGGTACACTATCAACGACAATCCAAGGGCCACATTTTTAGCCAATTTTGCCGCAAAGCCTTATTTATCCAAAAACACCTACAAAAGCATAAAAGACCATAATAAGTACAAAATCGAGCACTAATAATATATACAAATGAGATACATTAGACACATAAATGTGTCTATCAAATACCCCCAAACTTATTATTTGCTAGTCCCGAGCAAATCAAAACTACAAAATAAAATCCTAACTCACTGTCGCAGGCATCGTCGATTGCATTTAGCGTATGCAATAAGCCTTTAAACCCCTAGGTGTCCCTAGTGGCCGAGTTATAGTCTCGGGAGGGCTTACTAGAGATATACCCACAAAACCTTTATACTCCAAACCCTAGCTATCTACGCAGAACCTTGGAAAGCACTAAAGAATCTCCTTGGTTGGCATACTTATTGACTACAGGAGGAAGTACCCTGATGCGAAATTCCAATTGATGTACACGAGTTTGCACTCAAGCATACTAAAATTCATATAAAGTGACAGAGCTCTACTCAGATAGTTGCACTATGGACATCAATATCCGGAGTCAAAACTAATCACATGGATAGATTAAGAGATGGATATAGAAAAACGTAGATGGTTTTGATGTTTACTAAGTGAACGGCGTTTCCCATATCTGTCTGAAGGCCTCCGCCAAAATGAACCTATCCTAATGGATTGAGATATTAGTCTTACTAATATCAACATACTGGCATATACAAGGGAACCCGTGGTCGATAACCTAACTCTAGGTCAACACAACTGGCATATACAAGGGTACCAGTGGTCGACTTTATTGAATTTATTCCTTTTGGTCAAATGGTCTGGTCTCAATTTATTTTTTTTCATAATAATTTTTTCTTTTTTTCTCTTTTTTTTTTGGTATCTCAATCACTCTAATTCACCCTATCATTGGTAACAACTTGAATCGTGAGCCCCACCTAATCACTAAGAGAAACATAGTTTAAAAACAAAATAAAATAAAAATAGAAGTGAAAAGGACTCAACGAGATATGGTGAAACTATCATGTTATTTCTAACACCTGAGATCTGTGCTTTTATGAATAGACTCTTTAGATGTTTCCATCTAATCAGATTGGTTCCTCAACTCCTACAACCAAAATGCTTCCATCCACTTAGATTAGTTAGTGCAATCCTTAATAGGCATAAATTTCTAGGTTCTGGAGTTTATTTATTGCAAAAAGGTGACAAAAAGTGTTTCTTCCCCACCCCAAAACTTAAATCTAACATTGTCCTCAATGTTCTAAAGATGAAATTAAAAGCATGAACAAGGAGAAACTATTACCACTGGATGGAAAATAAATAAGGAAGGATATTACCGTATCACATGAACGCGGGAGCCTCCCAGTAAATGCTAAATTTATAGTCATTAGCTAGACATCAAATACCTCTAAAAGAATTTCACCTTCCAAAGTCGTATACCAATAGTCGAAACAATTGTGGGTCCATAACACCAAATAGAACTTCCACGAATAGGAGACAAATGCTCAAGATCAGAAAAATGAGCAGATAGAGCACAACCTGATCTAAAGTTTCTCGCAAGACAACTGGATTTATCTGAGGTCCCCACTTGGGCTTCATATGAGTGTCTCGGCAAACAGATTCATCCGAAAAACGAGTCTCTAACATATGGATTTTCTCCTGGACAGTATCAGGAGGATCGGGTTGTGGAGTCTGAATAGACTCAGGGAATACCTCACTAGGCTTGAGTCCCAAGTTAGGGACTTACAATGGGGATACTTGACGATCACAAGAATCATTACTACCCCCAAACTTAGGGTTTTCACTACTCTCAGACGAACCTTTAATTATTGCTTGGATTTCCGGATCTTCCCAGTCCTTAAAATGCTCAAGAGATTCTTCTAGTTCTCTACCCCCAAACTTAGAATTTTGGGTGCCTCTACATAGACTAGTCACAATGTTTCTAATTTCTAGACCATCGGGTTCTTGAAAAAGGTCAATTGTTTTCTCTAAGTTATAATCAGGTTGTTCATCCTCTACTTGCTTCATAGCTACTATGGTCCACTCTAAAACTTCCTTATTTTCTTGAAGCACGGTCTCTGGCCTATTCTCCTGATCACTATCCAAATCGGATGCTACAATCAAAGGAAAAGACTTGGGTGGGCCTAAAAATGTATAATTAGGCTCCAACTCAGGAGGCTCTTTTAAACAAGGTATTAAGGTAGACTCGGAAGCTAGTAATGGTTCAAACCTATATTTCCATATATCAATATATAACACAGGAATAGAATGTAACAGAGCATTTACTTGTTCAATGTTACTACCATCGTCGAAATCCAGGCTAAAATGAGATAGACAACTCTCTAACGGATCTTTCGATACGATGTTTGGTAATGACTCCTGAACTAAGGTTCCTATCATGTTTACCTCTTCTACGCTCGATTCATCTAGCTCAGAGGGTAGCTTACTAATATTAAAAATGTTCAGCTCAATAGTCATATTACCAAAAGACAAATTCATTATACCATTTTGACAATCAATGATCGCATTGGATGTAGATAAAAATGGGCGACCTAAAATCACTGGTATTTGGTTCTCTGGGTCAGGAACAGGTTAGGTATGTAGGATAACAAATCCACTGTATAAATAAACTTGTCAACCTCATGAGAAACATCCTCGATCACACCACGAGGAATTTAACGGACCTATCAGCTAACTGAAGTGTCATCTGGGTAGGTTTCATCTCACCAAGTCCTAGCTTAAGGTACACATGATATGAAAGTAAATTCACACTGGCTCCTAAGTCAAGCAAAGCTTTCTCAACACGGTACTTACCTATTGTACAAGCAATGGTAGGGGACCCTGGGTCTTTATACTTAGGAGTAGTGGTATTCTGAATAATAGAACTCACATGACTATCTATGAAGGCTTTCTTCTGAACACTGAGCTTACGCTTTCGCGTACACAAGTCCTTAAGGAACTTGGCATAAGAGGGAATCTGCCTAATTGCATCTAATAATGGAAGGTTGATATTAACCTGCTTAAAAACCTCCATATATCATTAAAGTTGGACTCCCTCTTAGTCGGAACTAGCAGTTGTGGGAATGGGGCTATGGGAACAAAGTCGGGCTCAACTGACCCTCATTGTTCTCTTTAGAGACTCTATCAGTCTCTTATTCTCTGGCTCAGCAGGGTGAACTACAATATGTTCACTATCAGGCATGGCAACCTTGTTGTCAACTTTCTTTCCACTCCTAAGGGTTGTAACAGAATTCACATGATTGTACGATTTCTCTCTTTTGGGGTTAGGATCGGTATGACTAGGGAACCTTCCATCTTCTCTCTCACTTTAAACTTAGCTATTGTCCTACTTGAAGTTCTAACTTGGCAAGACTCTGGGAAGTATTCTTCAATTCCTGCCTAGTTTCTTGTTGAAATCTCATGTGGTTCTTTGATAGCATGTCATGGTTACTTACTAACATAGTGATAGCTTCCTCTAAGGTAGAGATCTTTTTCTCGGAAGTGTTCTGAAACTGGGTTTGACCTGAAGAGTTCTTAAAACCAAATCCTGGGGGAGGCTGAGAATTGCTAGACTGGCCTTGACTTGGCCCTTATACCAAGATAAATTGGGATGGTTTCTCAAACCAGGGTTGTAGGTTTCTGAGTACGGTCAAACTTCTGACGATTTTCATACCTAGAGTTGTTATAGATAGCATGGGCTTGCTCCTCACTAACCTGACCTTCCCAAAAGAATCATTGGGTTCTATTCCACAACTAGAGACTTGAGAGGCTCTATTCCTATCATCAGGTTCAACAGACTATGTTTAGACTGATTCAATTCCAAAGCTTCTAACCTTCTAGACAAGGCAGCAAACTTAACATCTGTCCGAAGCTTGTATCTACCACATTGGTGCTACTTCTATTGACCAAGAGTCTTTTAGGGGGGTTCAACACAAGATTCCCACTGTTAGATTTTTCAGCGATAACTTCTAAGAAGGTAAAGAAAGCAGCATCACATTTTTACTAGTGAATTCACCAGCGCACATAGACTCAACCATGGTTTTGGTCGAATAATCTAAACCATCATAAATAATCTGTACGAGTTTCATCTTATCAAATCCATGGTGAGGACACTGAGATATGAGATCATTGAATCTCTCTAAAAACCTATAAAGAGACTCTCCCTCTTGTTGCACACTAGCACTAATTTTCTGCCTAACAGTTACAGTTTTATGCTTAGGGTAGAATTTCATATAGAAAGCAGCAATAAGTTCTGCCATGTTTCAATGGATTCAGATGGTAGGTTGTTCAGCCAGGTCTTGGCTTTATCTCTCAAGGAAAAGGGAAACATCTTAAGTTTCAAGACTTTCAGTAAGGTCTTTTATTCTAATTGTCCCACAAATTTCCTCAAAGTCCCTAATATGAAAATAAGGGTTCTCATCATCCTTTCCTAAGAATATAGGGATCATCTGAAGAATACTAGGTTTTATCTCACAATTAGCCGTAGTGGCTGGCAATTTAATGCATGAAGCTCGGTTGGTCCTAGTTGGGAACATGTAATCTTTCAAAGTTTCCATCGTTGGCACAACTGGAGTACTAGGGGTACTTTTGTCACTCAGAGATAAATTCTCAAAACTGAAGTTTCCAAAAACAGGGCTCTCAAAAGAAGAATCTTCGAGCTCCCTGCTTATATCAGAAGAACTACTAGGTTTTTCGCTAATCAATCGACCTAGAGTATCTCTTTTCCAAGCCCTATTAACAAAATCGGGCATACACTAAAAAAATTCAAAAGAATAAAAACCTAACAAGGAAGGTTGTTCTAACAAACACACAGCAGGATGACTCGACTTCACCAAAGCAAACCTAAAGATTTCTAGCAAACAAAAGCATGATGCCTCCACTTAGATTGATTTCTAGACCAGCTTCTAATCATTCGAAAGGGAATTCGTTACAGTTTGAGCAACCCCTCTGGATCAATCCGAGCTAATGTGAGATGAAACTGAGGCGAGGGAAGCTCAATGGAGCTTTGATACCCAAGGCCTCACCGGCGTTACAAGGCGGCTTGTTTCAACTCCCAAAAGTCATCATGAACTTTGAAGTTGCTTAAAAGGTGACCAATATCCTTCGAAAAATTTGCCTAACAAGCTCGATACCCTATAGGTCTCTTTCTAATCAGATTTTAAAGCTTGGGTTCGCGTTAGGTTTTGTTTTCCTAAGGCGGGCAAGAATGGAACGGTGATGAAATCCGAACCTTTATCTTGTTTTGGCCAGGCCTTGCCCTTTACTAGGAATATAAAAACAGCCTGGTTCGTCCTCAATCAATTATCACCTTAAGGAATACAGTAACCCGCTTGCAGGAGATTCGTGGGTGTTTCGATTGGACTTACCTCCCATACCAGACGGGGGATGAACCGCTGAAGTCGACTCGGGCCACGACTCCTATGTCATGTGCGAACCCGAGGGGACGAAACGATATTGTAATCGTCGTCCTTCCCTGCACACAGTTATGTTTTAAGGGTACCCTTTCGTAGGGTTTAAAAATTAAAGTCCAAATGTCCAGTCCAAAGTTCAAAGTGCAAAAGAAAAAGAAAATTACAAATATTTCCTACTACAATTCTAAAAAAATAATAAAAATATCTAAAAATAAAAAATTAAATTAAATCCTAAAAATTAATTTGTCTTCTTTTCTTCTCTTTTCGCTTTAAGCTTTTTTTTTTTCCAAGTCCTTAGTGTTCCACTTCGAACCTGTAAATCAAAGACAAAAAGACACTTAAAGAGGAACAAATGAAAATAATAATAAAAAAATAAATCTAAAAATGCTACCTAAACACAAATCCGCGTCGGCGGCGCCAAAAATTTGATGGTTTTTCAAAATGTGATTGTAGTTGTAGTGGTAAAAAGGTTCTTTTCAGACTTGTGAAGAAAACAATTTTTAGATTTAAATTAAACTAGACAATTAAATAAAGTTGTTCAAAGTTATAGAGAAAAACACCAAGACTCTGGATTCCACCATTGTCCCATTAAATGATAAATTTATTCAATATTCATGCAATTTTTTCCTTTTCAAGTGATTCTAATATTTGCCTATAATAAATTTTTGAAGTAATAATTGTAATCACAGAGTATGAAACATCAAAAGTTTTAAAAAACCCAGCATGCTTCATCAAATAATTCACAACTACTCAATAAAAATCAACTTATCTATTTCAATTCCATGCAAATAATCATACAAAAATATTGCAAATAAATAATAAAAATAGAATTATACCAATTAATCTGGGACAATGGCTTCCTCCGTTGCCTCGGCTAATAGGTTTAGCTCCTCATCCCAAAAACACACTCACAAGATAAATTCATGGCTAAAATAGTGTTTTTATTGATGTATATAAGATGAAACAGGAATTAGCAACGCTGTAGAAGTGTTACAGCGTCACTGTTACAAAGGGGTAAGTGCTATTGAAGATGCTGTAAACGATAAGCCTTTACTGCTGTAAAAGAACGACACTGGTGTTGTTATTTAAGACTGACTATGTGAGTCTGTTGTTCGTGTTCTTGAAGCTCTTCAATGGCAGCAGCAGCACTGTCTTCTCTGTAATCGCTTCTCCTCGGCTCTCCTGGACTCTAAACTCTCTCCTAAGGTTTTCTAACCCTTCTATGATGAAAACACAACTATTTATAGCTATCCAACTCCCTAGAAACTCGATCAAATCCGAGAATAATCTCATTATTCTTCTCGGGCAGTTTGGAGAAAAATCACTTTCCTGTTGATTCACGTGGTTCTGTTGGCTATTCTCTCGTATCCAAACTATTCTCTGACTTGGAATGAACTGAATTGGTATATATCCACGCAAGAATATCCCATAAATCTCTCTGACCAATCCCAAACCCTAAACAGAGAAGCCGTATCCTTTGGGACTTTGATCAATTATTCCGACTTATCCAGCCCAATTGGATGGGTCTAGACGATTGCATTAGGCTGTTATGTCTTCTAGAGTCCGTAGGTACCAAATACACCCGTTTAATCTCCTCAGAACTCGCTAAGAATTCAACTCCAAAACTGTTGTCGCTGCAGCCAATTCTTCCCGCCAATTTCTGTTTTGAATTTTGAAGATGACCCCCCCTATCCAGTTCCGGTGTCCCTTTAGTACATGCCCTGAAATGGGGTGCCCCTTATCCAAATTAGGGGTTCCTTTAGCAATTCTTCTGGGATGTTTTCTGCACTTTTTCAGGGTTCCTCCGGGGTATTTCCGGTACACTATCAACGCAATCCAAGGGCCACATTTTTAGCCAATTTTGCCGCAAAGCCTTATTTATCCAAAAACACCTACAAAAGCATAAAAGACCATAATAAGTACAAAATCGAGCACTAATAATATACAAATGAGATATATTAGACACATAAATGTGTCTATCAAATACCCCCAAACTTATTATTTGCTAGTCCCGAGCAAATCAAAACTACAAAATAAAATCCTAACTCACTGTCGCAGGCATCGTCGATTGCATTTAGCGTATGCAATAAGCCTTTAAACCCCTAGGTGTCCCTAGTGGCCGAGTTATAGTCTCGGGAGGGCTTACTAGAGATATACCCACAAAACCTTATACTCCAAACCCTAGCTATCTACGCAGAACCTTGGAAAGCACTAAAGAATCTCCTTGGTTGGCATACTTATTGACTACAGGAGGAAGTACCCTGATGCGAAATTCCAATTGATGTACACGAGTTTGCACTCAAGCATACTAAAATTCATATAAAGTGACAGAGCTCTACTCAGATAGTTGCACTATGGACATCAATATCCGGAGTCAAAACTAATCACATGGATAGATTAAGAGATGGATATAGAAAAATAGATGGTTTTGATGTTTACTAAGTGAACGGCGTTTCCCATATCTGTCTGAAGGCCTCCGCCAAAATGAACCTATCCTAATGGATTGAGATATTAGTCTGACTAATATCAACATACTGGCATATACAAGGGAACCAGTGGTCGATAACCTAACTCTAGGTCAACACAACTGGCATATACAAGGGTACCAGTGGTCGACTTTATTGAATTTATTCCTTTTGGTCAAATGGTCTGGTCTCAATTTTTTTTTTCTTTTTTTTTTCTTTTTTTTTTTTTGGTATCTCAATCACTCTAATTCACCCTAGCATTGGTAACAACTTGAATCGTGAGCCCCACCTAATCACTTAGAGAAACATAGTTTAAAAACAAAATAAAATAAAAATAGAAGTGAAAAGGACTCAACGAGATATGGTGAAACTATCATGTTATTTCTAACACCTGAGCTCTGTGCTTTTATGAATAGACTCTTTAGATGTTTCCATCTAATCAGATTGGTTCCTCAACTCCTAAACCAAAATGCTTCCATCCACTTAGATTAGTTAGTGCAATCCTTAATAGGCATAAATTTCTAGGTTCTGGAGTTTATTTATTGCAAAAAGGTGACAAAAAGTGTTTCTTCCCCACCCCCAAACTTAAATCTAACATTGTCCTCAATGTTCTAAAGATGAAATTAAAAGCATGAACAAGGAGAAACTATTACCACTGGAGGGAAAAGAAATAAGGAAGGATATTACCGTATCACATGAACGCGGGAGCCTCCCATGTAAATGCTAAATTTAGTCATTAGCTAGACATCAAATACCTCTAAAAGAATTGTCACCTTCCAAAGTCGTATACCAATAGTCGAAACAATTGTGGGTCCATAAGACCAAATAGAACTGCCACGAATAGGAGACAAATGCTCAAGATCAGAAAAATGAGCAGATAGAGCACAACCTGATCTAAAGTTTCTCGCAAGACAACTGGATTTATCTGAGGTCCCCACTTGGGCTTCATATGAGTGTCTCGGCAAACAGATTCATCCGAAAAACGGGTCTCTAACATATGGATTTTCTCCTGGACAGTATCAGGAGGATCGGGTTGTGGAGTCTGAATAGACTCAGGGAATACCTCACTAGGCTTGAGTCCCAAGTTAGGGACTTCCAATGGGGATACTTGACGATCACAAGAATCATTACTACCCCCAAACTTAGGGTTTTCACTACTCTCAGACGAACCTTTAATTATTGCTTGGATTTCCGGATCTTCCCAGTCCTTAAAATGCTCAAGAGATTCTTCTAGTTCTCTACCCCCAAACTTAGAATTTTGGGTGCCTCTACATAGACTAGTCACAATGTTCCTAATTTCTAGACCATCGGGTTCTTGAAAAAGGTCAATTGCTTTCTCTAAGTTATAATCAGGTTGTTCATCCTCTACTTGCTTCATAGCTACTATGGTCCACTCTAAAACTTCCTTATTTTCTTGAAGCACGGTCTCTGGACTACTTTCCTGATCACTATCCAAATCGGAGGCTATAATCACAGGGAAAGACTTGGGTGGGCCTAAAAATGTATAATTAGGCTCCAACTCAGGAGGCTCTTTTAAACAAGGTATTAAGGTAGACTCGGAAGCTAGTAATGGTTCGAACCTATATTTCCATATATCAATATCTAACATAGGAACAGAATCCAACAGAGCATTTACTTGTTCAATGTTACTATCATCGTCGAAATCCAGGCTAAAATGGGGTAAACAACTCTCTAACGGATCTTTCGATACGATGTTTGGTAATGACTCCTGAACTAAGGTTCCTATCATGTTTACCTCTTCTACGCTCGATTCATCTAGCTCAGAGGGTAGCTTACTAATATTAAAAATGTTCAGCTCAATAGTCATATTACCAAAAGACAAATTCATTATACCATTTTGACAATTAATGATCGCATTGGATGTAGATAAAAATGGGCGACCTAAAATCACTGGTATTTGGTTCTCTGGGTCAGGGACAGGTTAGGTATGTAGGATAACAAAATCCACTGTATAAATAAACTTGTCAACCTCTATGAGAACATCCTCGATCACACCACGAGGAATTTTAACGGACCTATCAGCTAACTGAAGTGTCATCTGGGTAGGTTTCATCTCACCAAGTCCTAGCTTAAGGTACACATGATACGAAAGTAAATTCACACTGGCTCCTAAGTCAAGCAAAGCTTTCTCAACACGGTACTTACCTATTGTACAAGCAATGGTAGGGGACCCTGGGTCTTTATACTTAGGAGTAGTGGTATTCTGAATAATAGAACTCACATGACTAGCTATGAAGGCTTTTTTCTGAACACTGAGCTTACGCTTTCGCGTACACAAGTCCTTAAGGAACTTGGCATAAGAGGGAATCTGCCTAATTGCATCTAATAATGGAAGGTTGATATTAACCTGCTTAAAAACCTCCAATATATCATTAAAGTTGGACTCCCTCTTAGTCGGAACTAGCAGCTGTGGGAATGGGGCTATGGGAACAAAGTCGGGCTCAACATGACCCTCATTGGTCTCTTTAGAGACTCTATCAGTCTCTTCATTCTCTGGCTCAGCAGGGTGAACTACAATATGTTCACTATCAGGCATGGCAACCTTGTTGTCAACTTTCTTTCCACTCCTAAGGGTTGTAACAGAATTCACATGATTGTACGATTTCTCTCTTTTGGGGTTAGGATCGGTATGACTAGGGAACCTTCCATCTTCTCTCTCACTTTTAAACTTAGCTATTTGTCCTACTTGAAGTTCTAACTTGGCAAGACTCTGGGAAGTATTCTTCAATTCCTGCCTAGTTTCTTGTTGAAATCTCATGTGGTTCTTTGATAGCATGTCATGGTTACTTACTAACATAGTGATAGCTTCCTCTAAGGTAGAGATCTTTTTCTCGGAAGTGTTCTGAAACTGGGTTTGACCTGAAGAGTTCTTAAAACCAAATCCTGGGGGAGGCTGAGAATTGCTAGACTGGCCTTGACTCTGGCCCTTATACCAAGATAAATTGGGATGGTTTCTCAAACCAGGGTTGTAGGTTTCTGAGTACGGGTCAAACTTCTGACGATTTTCATACCTAGAGTTGTTATAGATAGCATGGGCTTGCTCCTCACTAACCTGACCTTCCCAAAAAGAATCATTGGGTTTTATTCCACAACTAGAGACTTGAGAGGCTCTATTCCTATCATCAGGTTCAACAAGAGACCTATGTTTAGACTGATTCAATTCCAAAGCTTCTAACCTTCTAGACAAGGCAGCAAACTTAACATCTGTCCCGAAGCTTGTATCTACCACATTGGTGCTACTTCTATTTGACCAAGAGTCTTTTAGGGGATTCAACACAAGATTCCCACTGTTAGGATTTTTCAGCGATAACTTCTAAGAAGGTAAAAGCAGCATCAACATTTTTACTAGTGAACTCACCAGCGCACATAGACTCAACCATGGTTTTGGTCGAATAATCTAAACCATCATAAATAATCTGTACGAGTTTCATATTATCAAATCCATGGTGAGGACACTGAGATATGAGATCATTGAATCTCTCTAAAAACCTATAAAGAGACTCTCCCTCTTGTTGCACACTAGCACTAATTTTCTGCCTAACAGTTACAGTTTTATGCTTAGGGTAGAATTTCATATAGAAAGCATCAATAAGTTCCTGCCATGTTTCAATGGATTCAGATGGTAGGTTGTTCAGCCAGGTCTTGGCTTTATCTCTCAAGGAAAAGGGAAACATCTTAAGTTTCAAGACTTCATCAGTAAGGTCTTTTATTCTAATTGTCCCACAAATTTCCTCAAAGTCCCTAATATGAAAATAAGGGTTCTCATCATCCTTTCCTAAGAATATAGGGATCATCTGAAGAATACTAGGTTTTATCTCACAATTAGCCGTAGTGGCTGGCAATTTAATGCATGAAGCTCGGTTGGTCCTAGTTGGGAACATGTAATCTTTCAAAGTTGCCATCGTTGGCACAACTGGAGTACTAGGGGTACTTTTGTCACTCAGAGATAAATTCTCAAAACTGAAGTTTCCAAAAACAGGGCTCTCAAAAGAAGAATCTTCGAGCTCCCTGCTTATATCAGAAGAACTACTAGGTTTTTCGCTAATAAATCGACCTAGAGTATCTCTTTTCCAAGCCCTATTAACAAAATCGGGCATACACTAAAAAAAATTCAAAAAGAATAAAAACCTAACAAGGAAGGTTGTTCTAACAAACACACAGCAGGCTGACTCGACTTCACCAAAGCAAACCTAAAGATTTCTAGCAAACAAAAAGCATGATGCCTCCACTTAGATTGTTTCTAGACCAGCTTCTAATCATTCGAAAGGGAATTCGTTACAGTTTGAGCAACCCCTCTGGATCAATCCGAGCTAATGTGAGATGAAACTGAGGCGAGGGAAGCTCAATGGAGCTTTGATACCCAAGGCCTCACCGGCGTTACAAGGCGGCTTGTTTCAACTCCCAAAAGTCATCATGAACTTTGAAGTTGCTTAAAAGGTGACCAATATCCTTCGAAAAATTTGCCTAACAAGCTCGATACCCTATAGGTCTCTTTCTAATCAGATTTTAAAGCTTGGGTTCGCGTTAGGTTTTGTTTTCCTAAGGCGGGCAAGAATGGAACGGTGATGAAATCCGAACCTTTATCTTGTTTTGGCCAGGCCTTGCCCTTTACTAGGAATATAAAAACAGTCTGGTTCGTCCTCAATCAATTATCACCTTAAGGAATACAGTAACCCGCTTGCAGGAGATTCGTGGGTATTTCGATTGGACTTACCTCCCATACCAGACGGGGGATGAACCGCTGAAGTCGACTCGGGCCATGACTCCTATGTCATGTGCGAACCCGAGGGGACGAAACGATATTGTAATCGTCGTCCTTCCCTGCACACAGTTATGTTTTAAGGGTACCCTTTCGTAGGGTTTAAAAATTAAAGTCCAAATGTCCAGTCCAAAGTTCAAAGTGCAAAAGAAAAAGAAAATTACAAATATTTCCTACTACAATTCTAAAAAAATAATAAAAATATCTAAAAATAAAAAATTAAATTAAATCCTAAAAATTAATTTGTCTTCTTTTCTTCTCTTTTCGCTTTAAGCTTTTTTTTTTTTCCAAGTCCTTAGTGTTCCACTTCGAACCTGTAAATCAAAGACAAAAAGACACTTAAAGAGGAACAAATGAAAATAATAATAAAAAAATAAATCTAAAAATGCTACCTAAACACAAATCCGCGTCGGCGGCGCCAAAAATTTGATGGTTTTTCAAAATGTGATTGTAGTTGTAGTGGTAAAAAGGTTCTTTTCAGACTTGTGAAGAAAACAATTTTTAGATTTAAATTAAACTAGACAATTAAATAAAGTTGTTCAAAGTTATAGAGAAAAACACCAAGACTCTGGATTCCACCATTGTCCCATTAAATGATAAATTCTATTCAATATTCATGCAATTTTTTCCTTTTCAAGTGATTCTAATATTTGCCTATAATAAATTTTTGAAGTAATAATTGTAATCACAGAGTATGAAACATCAAAAGTTTTAAAAAACCCAGCATGCTTCATCAAAATAATTCACAACTACTCAATAAAAATCAACTTATCTATTTCAATTCCATGCAAATAATCATACAAAAAATATTGCAAATAAATAATAAAAATAGAATTATACCAATTAATCTGGGACAATGGCTTCCTCCGTTGCCTCGGCTAATAGGTTTAGCTCCTCATCCCAAAAACACACTCACAAGATAAATTCATGGCTAAAATAGGTGTTTTTATTGATGTATATAAGATGAAACAGGAATTAGCAACGCTGTAGAAGTGTTACAGAGTCACTGTTACAAAGGGGTAAGTGCTATTGAAGACTGCTGTAAACGATAAGCCTTTACTGCTGTAAAAGAATGACACTGGTGTTGTTATTTAAGACTGACTATGTGAGTCTGTTGTTCGTGTTCTTGAAGCTCTTCAATGGCAGCAGCAGCACTGTCTTCTCTGTAATCGCTTCTCCTCGGCTCTCCTGGACTCTAAACTCTCTCCTAAGGTTTTCTAACCCTTCTATGATGAAAACACAACTATTTATAGCTATCCAACTCCCTAGAAACTCGATCAAATCCGAGAATAATCTCATTATTCTTCTCGGGCAGTTTGGAGAAAAATCACTTTCCTGTTGATTCACGTGGTTCTGTTGGCTATTCTCTCGTATCCAAACTATTCTCTGACTTGGAATGAACTGAATTGGTATATATCCACGCAAGAATATCCCATAAATCTCTCTGACCAATCCCAAACCCTAAACAGAGAAGCCGTATCCTTTTGGGAGTTTGATCAATTATTCCGACTTATCCAGCCCAATTGGATGGGTCTAGAAGATTGCATTAGGCATGTTATGTCTTCTAGAGTCCGTAGGTACCAAATACACCCGTTTAATCTCCTCAGAACTCGCTAAGAATTCAACTCCAAAACTGTTGTCGCTGCAGCCAATTCTTCCCGCCAATTTCTGTTTTGAATTTTGAAGATGACCTCCCCCTATCCAGTTCCGGTGTCCCTTTAGTACATGCCCTGAAATGGGGTGCCCCTTATCCAAATTAGGGGTTCCTTTAGCAATTCTTCTGGGATGTTTTCTGCACTTTTTCAGGGTTCCTCCGGGGTATTTCCGGTACACTATCAACGACAATCCAAGGGCCACATTTTTAGCCAATTTTGCCGCAAAGCCTTATTTATCCAAAAACACCTACAAAAGCATAAAAGACCATAATAAGTACAAAATCGAGCACTAATAATATATACAAATGAGATATATTAGAAACATAAATGTGTCTATCAGTAATCTCAATGAAGAGTATGATAGAATACAGAGGATGGCTGAAAGACAGCGAATGAAATTGATAAGAAACGAACAAAATCATGGAGGGGAAAATGAGAGACATCATCATATTCGAATTCAAGATAGAGATGAGGAAGAGAATCGCAGGAGAAGACGAGATGAGGATGATGAAGAAGAAATGCAAAATTTCGTGAGAGAAGAAAGACATGAATGCAGAAGAAGGGAGGCGAAATTAAAAAGACCAATGGATCAAAATTCAGGCGTAAATAAACAAATCTTAAAAGAATTGGAAGAAATGAGAGGAATGCTAAATAATAGAGGAGAAGTAGGTAGAAGACAATTAGATTAAGCTGCGAAAACTCCATTTACAAGGGAAGTACAACTAGGAGGAATACTTCTGAAATGTAATTTGCCCGCATTAACCAGCATTTTTGATGGAACAACTTGTGCAATTCAACACATTAAAGCCTACGTGAGGTGCATGTTGCAATGGGAAAATCATGATGCCGTATTATGCAAATATTTTGCGTCCAGTCTAACAGGAGAGGCGTTAAAATGGTTCGAAGGTCTACCAAAAAATACAATAACATCTTTCAATCACTTACATACCACATTATTGGGGGCATATATAAGTAACAATTCTTCGCGACCTGGTATTGAAGATGTGTTTGGATTAAAACAAAGGATTGACGAAAGTTTGAAGCACCTAACTAAAATATGGAGAACTATGTGTAGTGAAATGGCTGTCCGTGTGGATGAGAGATATCTTATCGTATCATTTATCAATGCTATGTTCGCAACCAATCTATTGTATATCCAAATTTTCAGAGTCAAGAATACAATCACAATGACTGAACTGCGAGAACTTCAGGAAGAGTATATTTCTCTAGAGGAAAGGCAAAATGAAATGGAATCATACCCAGTTGCGAACACCAATTCACAAGCAGCGAATGAAAGCTTATTACCTAAACTAATAAACACAATGGCGAGCACTTCGCAAGTACAACAAGAAAAGGTTACGGGCAACAATCAACAGAAACTGGTGGCTATGGGAAGCCGAGATCAAGAGGAGTATGAAAGAGAAAGAAATTTCTACAATCATGGTGAAAATAATAAGATTCAAATACTTGATAAGCCGCAAGAAACTTATGGAGGTCAAAGACAAAATTATAATAGAGGACAAGGAGGTCACAAGGTAGTATGGGAAGAAATCAAGATGCCACCTCTGAATGCAAGTGTGGAGAAAATATGGGAAGCTATAATTTTGATGGAGAATATACCAACACCATGGAATATGGGAACAGAACCACCTCCAAGCCGCAGAAGTCATGAGTTCTGTTCTTATCATCATTTTCATGGACATACTACAAATGATTGCAGAAATATAAAGAGAATTATTCTGAGAATGATAGATCAAGGAAAACTAAACCACTTTCTGATAGGGCACCCACAATCTCAACCATTACTGCCACCACCACCACCAGAGCATCACAGAGTAAACACGGTGAAAGAGAAGGAAACGTTCTTCGTAGAAGTTGGTGCAAAATCAAAGAATCTATTCTGTCACTCTATCGTACATTCATACAAGACAATTGAAGATTTTTATGACAACGTTTTGAGTAGAGTGTTCGCAAGAGATAGTGATGGAAGATAAATTATGAACATTGAGAAAAGTTCGCCACTAGAAGAGTGGCAGAAGCAGACAAGCCTAAAGGGGAGGTTACTATGCGATTTCCATTGAAGGGAATATATTCTGAAATCCTATTCTGTGTTGTTGACGTAGAGTCACCCTACAATGCATTAATTGGTCGACCTTGGCTACATGGGATTCTAGGTGTAGCTTCACTTTTCCACTAGTGCATCAAATTCCCTCACCCCATTAGTGTAGGAATCATAAAAGGAGATTGGGTTGAAGGAAAGAATTGTTACGAAACTGAGGTAGAATCTTGCGAAGGAAGAGCAAACAAGAAGGAAAGTTGGCGACACAAAATCAAAGAGACACAAAGAAGTGAGAGATTGATGGTGGATGCAATCGAACGAAAAGAAAAAGAAATGCTGCGAAACTAATGCTAGCTAAGAATAAGAAATGGTGAACATACCACTACCAAGGAAGCAGTAGCAGAAAATAAGATGTGTATGAATGGTTGATTTGTTGCGAAAATTTTCAAAAAAATACATTTTACTGAATGATAAAAAAGAGATTGAGAAGTGCAAATACGATGTGATGATGTGCGAGAATCTCGCAAAGATAATGAATTCTACAAAAGAAAATCAGAGAACAATGACAAAAGATAAAGGGGCGAACCTTTATGGCGTACACCCTAGTTCGCGAATACAATTTCGCAAGAGGAAAATGTAAGACCTAAAGTACGTCATATAAGGGGGTACCTGTTGCATGGCTCAGGGAAAGGTTACACCGCCCCCGGAACCTGAGTCATGGAGATTTGGGGTCAATAAAGCCCATCCGGGAGAGGCACCTTGTATTATCAACTTAAGCATATGACTTAGGTTGGGCGACTAAGGTATCTGATCAAGGAGCCGAGGTACACGGTTGAGTCAAGAGTGCCAGGGGCGTCTGGAGCGTACCTTTCCATTCTTGACAAGTCTTGGCTTATACTGCACTCGGCCCGAAGAAAACCCCACTTAGGGTGCAGTCTCGTAACCATAATCCCTATAGGTAAAAGGGATAATAGGTTGCGAAAACAACTGGTTTTTGTTAAGACTGGATGGGAGGAGACAACCTTGTATGGTAGAGGTACGCCTCCTTGAAGGGGAAACCAGGGGGGAGATAAGGGCGGCACCCTCTATTAGGGAGCTGATAAGTGTCTTAAGACGCAAATGTCATAAGGCTTTTTACTCGCAAGGGTATTAAGACTTGTCATATTTTTTCGACAATCCTGAAGAGGCAATAATAAAAAAAGAGAAAGATAAGACAAGATCAATGGGTTTTCGCATGAAAGTGCGAAGACGTCCTGCGATTTCGTCGCAAGACGCCAATGTCATGAGGCTTTATTTTCGAAAGAAAATTTAGGCCTGTTGTCGCAACTATCCTGGAGAGGCAATAATACAAAGAAAAAAGTTAAGGCAAGATCAATGGGTTTTTGCATGAAAGTGCAAGGACGTCCTGCGATTTTGTCGCAATGACAAGAGGTGGCATAATAAGACCTTTAACTAGGAAGGAAAAATAAGACCACACAGGAATGAGATTTTGAAAAGAATCAAAATTCACTTCGCATATGATTGCGAAATTATACATAAACAACTGCGAAGTTGAGGCACAAAATAAGAAAAATCTGCAAAATCTCTCATTTGGATACAAATAACAGAGGCAAGTATGGGAATGAATGAAATTAGAAAATGTTATTTGTCTCCACATGATAGATTTACGTAAAAATTCAAAAATTAATGATTATGTTGATTAACCGTATTGCAAGGAAGAATTGTTTTAATGAATGCAGGTCAAAATGAAATAAACTCATATATTAAGGAATATGCGGAACCAAAAGAATCCGCAAATATACAGAAAGAAGGAATAAATGTACAAGTATTACAGAAGATCAAAGAAAGAAACAAAAACTACTTCTTAGTTGATCCTTCATCATCTTCATCAGACTTGTTCTCTTCTTTGTCTGCATCAGAACCTTTATCTCCATCAGAACCTTTATCACCATCAGATTCTTCATCATCAGCTTCGCTATCAGAGATGGTCAGACTAGGAATGTTCTTTGGAATCTCCTCCAAGAGACAAGGATAATCAGAGTAAGGAATACTATGGTCATCACAAACCATTTGAATAGTTTGGTTGCGAAAATGCAGAGCGTCGTTCTTAAAGTTCGCAACAGTGATCTTGATTTGATTCTTCAATCTAAAATATTTGTCGTTGCAAGAAGAAAGATTCTTTGCGAGTTCCTCTTTTTCAACTTCAAGTTCCTCAACTCTTTGGCGATATCTATTTTCAGATTCTGCGAAGCATATAGCAATTAATCAGTAACTTGATAAAAACTCGTGAAAAACCAAAGATTAATAAAGGAAAACAGTTAATGACCTTCTCTATCAGAAATCATATCTCTAATCAAGGCTATATGATCAACTTGGAGACTAACATTTACACCTAAATCTTTTCTGGCGTTATCCAAGATTTTCGCGGCCCAAGCGAAATCGTCATCATTATTTATAAGGAGACGAGAACGGACTTGACTTTATCTTTCGCAGAGCTCGGTATTCTTGCGGTTAGCTTCATCTCGTTCAAGTTGAACCTCAAGAAGGGTCTCTTGGAATTTATCCAAAGCCTTAGCACCTTGATCAGAGATACGATCTTTATCATCTATAAGTTTGCTAATCTTGGTTCTTAATTTTTTGATCTTCTCTTTAGAATTGAGATAAAAAAGTTTAAATTGGTTGGCTAAACCTAAACTAGATCTATGATCAATCTCTAAGAGGCGGAATTTGGATTTAAGTTCATTCAAAGACAGAGATGAAATTTTATCATTATAGAAACTATTCAAAGATTTATTAAGATGTTCAAGAAGAGTGTCATTATCTAGGGCATCGATAAATGAACGAAGAAGAGTGGCTTCATCAGAAAGACCATAAATGTCTGCAAAAAGGATTAATCAAATAAGATAATACAATAGGATGAATGAATGAAAGTAAAGAAGAAAAATTGCATACCATAGAGCTGATCATTAGGTTTTTGAAGAGTAGAAATTTTGTTCCTTTGCGAAGAAGTGTCAGTTTCCAGTTGTTTGTTCTTCTCGCGAAGACTCTTAGCTTCAGTTTCCAGTTCTTCATTCTTCGTACGAAATTTAAGATTCTTCTTTTCAAGAATTTCGCGTCTCCTCTCCAAATCTGAGGCAACAGCGAAAGAAGCTTTTCCAGCCTGCGAGAAAATGTAAAAAGTATTAAAATAGAAAGAGATTTTGAGTTACAATAATGAAGAAGAAAAAAGACGAAAGCATACCAGAATATTAAGAGAATGCAGGAAGTTGGGAGTCACCGATCTAGAAACTCCGCGAAGAGAACGATCACCATCCAATAAAGGAACATCGCAAATCGTGGCGAGAGATTTGCAGGTGTTAGCGATTTGACTATTTCCCATTCCTTGCTAAGAATCAGAAAAGATGCCAGATAGCTTAGCCATTGAAGATTCAGATGGAGAATCTTCATTTGCAGCAGGGTCATCATCATCCTCATCACTCTCGTATTTTTCATGAGAAGGAGTATTTGAAGGAGAGGAAGAACGGATTTTTCTCTTCTTTGAAGGAGGAGCAGTTGGTTTTTCCCTGCGAAGAGCACCTTTGCTTATATCACCAGTCTTCGCAACATTGGCAGGCTCTTCTATTTCAGCAATAACCTTCACACACAGATATAAATAAGAAATAGAGGCAACAAGATATTGTTTAAAATCATAAGAGAATATTTCTTACCTCATCTGTGTATGAGTGAAGAGCTAACAAGGTACTAGCCTTACCAGTCTTGTGGTAGCTATCTTTCAGTTTCTGGATCTGTAGAATGTCGCAAGAGTCAGCGAACAAAACACTAAAGATAAATAAAGAAATGTAAAGTGGTCGAAACTGGAAGAAACATACCTCTTTTTTCTTCTCGGTCCAAGAGAATACCCAAGGTTGATAAGTGGTGAGATTCTCAGGAAGAACATTTGACCCAGCAATGTAAGGTCCTTTCAGCATCAAGGGAAAAACGCACCATTTATCATCTTTGGATTGGCGAGGGGTTGTGTTCTTACCAGAGTGCCAATCAATGTCTTGCATGAGTATTTTATCTTCATCAATATTATCTTTCCTTTTCAAGCGAATACCCCAGCGAGTATTCTCTTTCTTCATGGATATTAATTCATAATTTTCAAAGAAATTCGCTACTGTCTACTTCTCAACGACTATCTCTATATCTACGAATTTAGGATCCCTAAGTTCTTTGGAATAAAGAGATCCTTTACCAGCACCACGGTTAGCGAACTCCGGCATCATACGGATGCAATCCCCACTCAATTGGAAGATAGCTCGCGAAAATCCCGAGTGAGCGAGAATTTCATAGAATAGAGGAATATCTGGGTCATAAAAAGGAATGGGGAGACCTGCGGGAATTTTACCCAGCGAAACTATGATTGATTGATCATCACAATGTTGATCATAGAAAAGTTTGATAGAAAAAATTGATTTGGCACTTTCACCAGGAATGGTAGAAAGTGTGAAACCTTTCTCGGCAAGATCTGTTTGAATGTCCTTTAAGGTTTTCTCATGTTTTTGACCACTTGGAGGCATATATGAATATATAGTATGGGAATGGACGAAGAATTAAGAAGATTGAAGAAGGAAGATAGAAGAAAAATTACAGCAATGGAATTTCCGGAGAAAATGATGAAGTTGCAGAGAAGATGAAAAAGAGAGTAAAAGAGAAGAAAAGGGAGAGTAAGAAGAGTATATATAGAGGAGATTTTCGAGAAGATAAACACAATTAATGCGAAAAGACGTGAGCGGTTGAAAAGCAGCGGTTACAGAAGACGTGTCAAGAAACAGATAGGAGAAAGGATACGTGTGATAAATGCAGAATATTAAGTGATGGATAGTTGCGGCATTTCTCACATCATTCTCTACTTCGCAGATAAGATATGAGAAGAGGAAAGATGTAGGATCAGAATCTCGCAGCAATAATGTCTCGACGAAATTATTAACAACACAACACGACAGTGTCGCATAACAACTTCAGAAATGACATAATAAACGACATCAGCCAAATCATGAGAAAAGTGTGAAGGTCCTACCAAAATAAGGAAGTTTGCGAGATTGACATTTATAAAGTTGCGATAATGTCGCAAGCCATTTTCGAAAATAAAGGATGGATTAGCTGTCATCCACTATGAAAAACTCTATATAAAGAGCCGATCAGCTGTGAGGAAGAGAGAGATCTTTTTTGAGTGAGAAGCAAGTAAATAGGAGAGAGAAAATTTAGAGCAGTGGTTATTCTTGATTCCTTTATCTTTTCTTGTAAGAGTTTTAAGATAAATAATCAATAAAATTGTGATGGTTAGCCGTAAAATGTGTTGATTATTAATGGATTCTTATGAGGGGTGTGTTGTAGGATTACCTGCAACTACAGTAATATTGACTTGAACTGTTTCATTCCTAACGTATCTTTAAACTCGTGCTATATTGCAAACATAACTACGAAGATGTATATACTGTACATATTTTATGATACTCTAGTGATGTGACATGTTCATATTTGTATGATCATAGTATTATGGAATTAGACTACGAAGTATAACGCTTATCTTTGGAACTTCGTAGATATGACATCGACATAATCTTGTATATACTGTTATGATTATGTGAATGGGTTATGGTGAAGATTTCATCATAGGAAACAATGTTTTACATTTGTTTAAAGAAAGTACATTCATGAACTTTTTTTATGAATCAAAAGGGAAATCGTTAGGCTTATTGGTATGGCTATTCATTGCAAATCTTTGGATTACCAATATGTGTGAGATGGTAGAAACGATCGTAAATTTGTTATGTATCTTGGTATAACTAATCACAATGCCTGATTTATGATTTGGTATGACTAGTTTTTATAAATTACTGTAACCGATCCTAAGTAATCACCATGAGATGGTATAATCGATATTTGTAATTGGTGTGACCAATCCTAGTAATTGGTGTGACCGATCACAGAGTGTTGTGTAATCAATCCTTGTAATTGGTAACCGGTCCTGGTAATTGGTGTAACCGATCCTGGTAACTGGTGTGACTGATCACAAGAAATACCATGAAATATGGTAACCGGTCCTGGTAACTGATATAACCGGTCCTGGTAACTTGTGTGACCGATCATAACTATTTCCATATTGAGGTATAGCCGATCCTGGTGATTGGTAGAACCGATTGAACCCATGTATGTGATTTGATTTGATCAATCACATAATTATCTTGGAATACAGGTCAACCAATTCTAAACTTGTTTGGAAGTGTAGTATAACTGATTCCAAGAATGTAAATCCATGTAAATATGAATAAGGATTTACAGTGAAGAGATCAACATACTTTGAACGCATATAGTAACTCTTATCATTTAATGTTCAAATATATTCCTTAGTACTCAAGGAGATCTTGTACCGAAATAAATTGAGAATCTTTTAATTAAAGTTTTTGGTTTTATATGCTTTAATTACCAACAATTAAATGCATATCTCTAGAGAATAAAAATTAGTAATATGCATTTACTAATTGGAGATTTTCTATTGAGAGATTTCGGAAATTTAGGACAAGCATTTAGTTGAATTAGGAAAACCGAAATTTTCTACTCATTGCATATCTTGAGAATATTTTCGATTTTGGAAATTCCTTGGTGTCCAAACATCCTTAGTCTAAAAATACTTAAGTTTTCATTTCTAGCAAACTATCGTAAGAGACATTCAATATTCATTCTTGTTGTTTCTGGTGGAGCCTTCTATTCGGAGAAGAAAGTATCCTAATTAGGTGAAATCTCTTATGATCGCTCGTCTTTCCACCGGGTATGCGTACTACTAAGTCTCTCCTGAACTATAGATACGCCGGTACGTGTACTGAGTACATGTACTACGGCTCCGGACTTATAATATTTTTCCCAGTTTGTGAAACTGGTATGCATATTGTCATGTATCCAGATTTTCAGTAGTTCTATATTTCTCTTTAGATCATTTCGAAACAATCCCAAATAACATCAATGACACATATCATTGTCCCAGGATATTTTCGAATGATAATCTTGAATCATAATTTAGATTACAAACAATAAATTTTTCTTAACCGAAATTCATCAAGTATGAACAAATTTTCATTAAGCTTAGTCATATATATTTCGAGAACAAATTACCAAGATAAACTTGACTCGAAATTATTGATATGCTTATGATAGTCTAATTAGTTTTGCGACAACATCTCATAGATATAAAGATGAATATAACTTGAGAAATAGGTGGTTCAGTCTTCACTTACCTTTTGTTGAAGAAGTTCTCCAAAATCTTCGGTTGATCTTCGCCTTCAAACGGTAGAACGCAATGATGACTGACGTGATGTTCGTTTCTAAACTACCCTTCTATCCTAATCTGAGAGTTAACTAATTGTAGACTAGAAATCAAAATATAGTTTTTGAAAACTTAATTTGACGACAAGCTTGAGATAGCAACAGTTGTGAGTTCGACTGAGCAATACTCTAACAATCTCCCCCTTATAAATTTTAGTGACAAAACTATCAAAACATATGGATAAAAACTAAAGCTTCAAAAACTCCTTGAATCCATCATGCTTGATTTTCTTGGTTTCTTCAACTCCTTGAATTCTTCGTTACTTCAAGTTGCAATGATTTTGAACGTGTTCAAATCAGCATCGTTGTTGTTGAAGATCCGTATCAATAAAAACTTTGAAAACAAATTTCTCAATCGTCGTTATATAGAAACAAAGTATTATTATCTTCTTGAAAGTTCAATTGTATCACAACTTTGAAGTAATACTACGGTGATATGTTTCTCCCCCTTAATAAATACTTACATATTTTGCATAATGAAAACATGTATGTATTGATTCACTCCCCCTTACATAATGATTTGTAAACCATATGTATGTAGCGCGAAACTACTAAATAATTCTCCCCTTTTTGTCAATAAAAATTGGCAAAGGTACGAAAAATATGGGATCGTAATGAATTCAACCAAAAGATACTTCAGGATTTAGAGAATTACATATCAACTTTATTTAGATGATATCACATAATATGAAATACATAGCACTCATCTGGGAGATTTAAGTTAAGATACAAGCATCCCTTGTAAATTCCACAGCTACACACCCCACAAAGATATAACAATTAAGCACAAGTTCATTTAAGAACTCTCCCCCATTTGATGTAATTCCCAAGAGAACAACATAAGTAACCTTACTTTTGTAAAAAGTAGGATTTTGTCGGACATTAATGAATCACATGGATTTGTATCCTGAATATCGACTTAAATTAATCAACGCCGGTTACGGACAAGGAGATAATTTTAATCGATATGACTCAACATAAGAAAATCTTACGGAGTGTAGGGTGCAGTAATAACACAAAGGTGTGATCACAAGTAGATCGATACTGTGAGAAAATTCTCAAAGAGTTTGTTTTATTTTTAGTTTATCAAAAACATAATAGGTTTAACTTCTGAGCATATATGAGATACCAGTTCAATTTACAAAGTAAAGGACAAATAAATCTCATAAGACTTTGCAATATATTAAACCACTAATGATTAGATACTGCAAGTTCATTTTCCAAAACCTGTAGAATTTAAATAAATAAATCTAAAAACATGCAAGATGAAAATCGCTGGAAATAGCTTGTGTAATCACAATTTATGCTATACAAAACCCTAGTTATCCTTCTCAAATGCAAGAATAAACTCTCACAAGAAGTTTCCTAGTATTTAAAATATTTGAAAAATTCTTTATCATCTCCAAACTCCTTATCAATGACAGACATATGAACATACGGTTCATGAATGAAAGATCTAGTTCCTGCAAACATGGTAGGTTGTTGATTGACAAGTGTTTCTTGTAGTTTAAGAGATTTTTGTAGAATCATCTTCAGTCCCTCCACCTCCTTCTTGGTTTTCTTAAGTTCTTCAAGAAGAGATTCAAACCTTTTCAGATTGGAGCGATCCGCTCTAGGTTTCTTCTTATTCTTCATTTTCCTCTTAAGAGATGAGTCAAAAGGATAGTGAAAAAGCGGGGGTCTAACAACACCACCCAATAATTCGATTAGCAATCTGTATGGACAAACTCCGAAATACTTTTGCTAGAGAATCAAATAGACAGTCAGACTCAATCTAGATTAAACCATATCAAGGAGTCAATATCTCTCACTTGTTTTGATTTACTCAAGCTAAAACAATAGCGAGTCTTTAATCAAACACAAGGAATAACTTGGACGGTACCAAAGACCAATATCCAAGGATCAATCAATATCAATCAACAACCAAAGATTGGATTTCCAATTGATGATATTGACGCACAACCTGTATTATTTCAATTATATAAAATATAATGCGGAAAAGAAATAACACAGACACCAGAAGTTTTGTTAACGAGGAAACCGCAAATGCAGAAAAACCCCGGGACCTAGTACAGATTGAATACACACTGTATTAAGCCGCTACAGACACTAGGCTACTCCAAGCTAACTTCGGAATGGACTATAGTTGAACCCCAATCAGTCTCCCACCGATTCAAGGTACAGTTATACTCCTACGCCTCTGATCCCAGCAGGATACTGCGCACTTGATTCCCTTAGCTGATCTCACCCACAACCAAGAGTTGCTGCAACCCAAAATCGCAGACTTGATAATAAACAAATCTGTCTCACACAGAAAATTCTATCAAAGGATAAATCTGTCTCCCACAGAAAACCCTAGGTTTTGTTCCCTCTTAAGATATAAAATCAAGGTGAACATGAACCAATTATCAGGTCTTATATTCCCGAAGAACAACCTAGATTAATCAATCACCTCTCAAAAATCCTTCTTGACTACACAAGCGGTTTGTCAAGGAATCACAAAAAGTAAGACGAAGATGTTTGTGACTTCTTTATCTTGCCTATCGGAGAACTCTCACGATCTCAAGCCAATCAATAGATTGTACTCGTACGATAGAAGATGCAAGATCAGATCACACAACTATCATAAAAGTAGTATCGCTCTGGCTTCATAATCCTAATAAAGTCTTTAAGTCGTTAACCTGGTTTTAGAGAAGAAAACCAAAGGTTAAAGGAGAATCGACTCTAGCGAGCGCACTAGTATCACACAGACGTGTGGGGATTAGTTTTGCACAATGCTAGATGTCTCATTTACATAGCCTTCAAATCAGGGTTTTGCCTTAGTTACAAAGCAATCCATATTCACCGTTAGATAAAAACCTGATTTAGATTCAAGCTAATATTTCTCAACTGTTAGATCGAAAACTTAGCTTGTCACATACACTTGGGTAGACGTTTACTGGGTTTGTGAAAACCATGCCCAAACGTGTACGCGTATGTTGGTTCAACATAGTAACCCAAAAGGTTAACCATATGAGCAATTCATATTAACCTAGTTCTTCTTCACCATAACTAGTTCAATTGACTCAAATGAACTAGTTAGAGAGTTGTTCAATTGCTATGAGATATTATGTAACTACACAAGACACAATTGAAAAAAAGATGATTCGACTCGATGAATCGACTCATGAAATTTATAGCCACGATTTACATAAAGCATTCCTTAGTATTTTAAGTTTCATGTTCAGAGCACATCTTTAGATCATAACCACTTAAGCTCACAAAAAAGTTCGCGGACTTAAGGCAACAGGTAGAGTTTTCCAAACTCAACAGAAAATCTCGGCAAACAGACTTCCGCCAGTTCGCGAACTAGGTTCGCGGACTGAGTTCGCGGACTAAACACGCAAACGAGTTCTTGGAAAATCCCAGCAGAAATTCTCGGCAAGAGAACTTCCGTCAGTTCATGGACTGAGTTCGCAAACTGAGTTCGCGGACTTGGCAAAGCCAATTCCTCCGGTTTCTCTCAATCAACAAAGTTCGAAAACTTCAGATTAAGGAATACATGGTTATGTAATCTAAACTCTCATTCCAACCATTGATACATTCTCAGAGGACGTTATATAGCCGTTATTCACAGTCCGTTTCACGTCAGAGCAATTCTCAAAGTAATTGAAACTTTTCATGACTTTCGTCACTAGGTGAAGATAAACTTGATCAAAGAGAAACGCTTTACCAACACACGATTTCGAGAAAAAGATAAGTAGGGAATACTCAGATCAAAATGTCAAATGTGTGTGATCCAATCTATATAGCATACGACTTTTTTTCTCATAAGAAGTAGGAGATAGAATAGATAGACTTTTGAGTGATAGATAAGTTCAAGTCTCCACATACCTTTTTGTTGATGAAGTTCCACGGTTCCTTGAGGAGATCTTCGTTGTTGTATGATGAATCGCCATGAAGACCTTGAGCTCAACTACACTTTTCTATCCTAGTCCGAGACTTAGCTATAGTAGACTAGAAATCAAGACTCATAGTTTTGATCACTAACATTGAAAAACATACTTGATATAGCAATGCATGCGAGGTTGACCGAGCTATGCTCTAACAATCTCCCCCTTTGTCAATTTTAGTGACAAAACTATTAATACATATGGAATACAAAAAAGATAAACTTTAGTGGCTCCTATTCCATAGTCTAATCTTCAACGTTCCTTGAAATATTCGTCCTTCCAAGTACTCCAATGATCCCAAAGGTTATAAGTTTAGCACCACCGTTGCTGAAGATCCGTAGCTATAACAATGAGAGAAATCGAGATTCTGGATCATTATTATACAGTGTCATAGTATCATTATATAACATTAAAGTCCAATTGCATCACGACTTTAACAACAATACTATGGTGATATGTATCGCTCCCCCTTAGTCAATACTCCATCTCGATCATGGAAACCACTCCCCCTTACACAATGATTCGAAAACCATATGTATTTGTAGTGTGAACTACATTATTTCTCCCCCTTTTTGTCAATAAAATTGGCAAAGGTAAAAGAACGGGATCATAATGAAATTTCCACAAGAGACATTTCATAGACTATAAGAAAAATACATACCAACTTAATTTAGATGCAATCATAAATCCGAAGCTAAATGCATTCATCAAGGAGTTTTAAGATACAAGATAACCCCTATAAAATTCCACAGCCGCACACCCCGCAAGATATTACCATTAAGCACAAGTTCAAAAGAACTCTCCCCCATTTGATGTCATTCCCAAAAGTACAACAAGAGCATCCTTAATTTCGAAAGAAAAGAAGGATTTTTTAATTGGACACCAAAAACCATGGAAATGATTTTCTATATCCAAAACTCAACCAAATTAATCACAAGTATACCCATGATTAATTTAATCAGAATACACAACTAAATCAAACCACAAAAGTGATCAATTTAATTGATTGTGCTCAACATAAGAAAACTCACGGAGCTACGACTAAGATAACCACATGGAGATGACTACCTTAATCGTTCAAATACTCAACATAAGGAAAACCTTACGGAATATACGACTATATCAACCAATAGAACATGATTAGTATAGCCGTTCATATACTCAACACAAGAACTTGTGGAATATATGAAAAACTCAACTAGATAATTACAAGAGAACCTATAATTAATCTAATTGGAATACACAACCAAACTAATCACCGAAGCAATCAATTTAATTGTCAAGAGATTTTGCTCGATAAAAGAAGACTTTCGGAGCAAATAACTAAATAACCAATCAAGATGATTAATTTAGTTCAAGAATGCTCAACATAGAGCATCTCATGGAACAACCAACAAGGCCAATATCAATCGACATAATTGTAAGGTGCTCAACATAAGATATATAATGGAGCCTTCACGGTAAAACATAACAAAATGGATCAATGAAGATCAATACCTTGGATAACATACAAGGATCTATTCTATTTTCCATCACTATTTGCATAACAACATGATAGACTTTATCCTTGTCAAACAAAAGATTTCATCCTATTTTCCATCAAATAAAAGACTGCATAGGCATAACTTTTGTAATTGTCAAAAGTCCATTCGTCCTTTCATCAATACGAATATCAATTCATGAACGACTTTACTTTTGACACAATATGGGACCTTCAAGTTCACGGAAGCAATCAATACATACCCCATAAAAATATTGCAATACTTCAAAACAGATTAATACTGCAATAATATCATCCTCCAAATATTTTTAGAATTTAAAAGCCAATAAACCTAAAAAATAACATAAGAAGATGAAGACAACAATATCTATGTGTAATCACAATCTTCGCTATTCAAAACGCTAGTTATTCTTCCAACTAATCCAAAAAGAAGACTTACTAGGTATTGTAGATCTTTCTCAGGGCATCTACAGAGAACTCCTTCTTGTTATTGAAAAACCCATTGATTATGGGATCGTTCAATTCCTCTAAATCTTCAGAAATATCAGTTAACTCACTAAGTTCCCTTTTTAGAACACGCAAGGTATTCTTGGTTAGATACAACCTTTGTTCATAGTGAGTTATTTCTTCCACAGAGGAAATGATTCGAGATTTTAGATAATTTCTCTTGCTGATGAAGTCTTTCACCATTTCTCTAAAATGATTATCAGCACGACAAACAGAAAAGAGACAGTTAGAGGAAGAACTTTTTCTATTGCCAAAAGGTCGGATATTCTAATTGATTGATCAACGCACAACCTGTGATATTTCAATTATAACAAAATATAATGCGGAAAATAAATAACACAGATACCAGAATTTTGTTAACGAGGAAACCGCAAATGCAGAAAAACCCCGGGACCTAGTCCAGTTTAAACACACACTGTAATAAGCTGGTACAGACACCAGCCTACTCCAAATGAACATCGGTCTGGACTGTAGTTGAACCCCAATCAATCTCACACTGATCCAAGGTACAATTATGCTCCTATGTCTCTGATCCCAGCAGTATGCTACGTACTTGATTCCCTTAGCTGATCTCACCCACAACTAAGAGTTGCTACGACCCAAAATCGAAGACTTTATTAAACAAATTAGTATCACACAGAAAAGTCTACGGTAATAGATAAATCCGTCTCCCACTAATATACCTACGAGCTTTGTTCCGTCTTTTGATAAATCAAGGTGAACATGAACCAATTGATAACCCGGACTTATATTCCCGAAGAACAACCTAGTATTATCAATCACCTCACAATAATCTTAATCGACGCAGCGAAAACAGATATTGCGGAATCACAAACGATGAGACAAAGTGTTTGTGATTACTTTTATATCTTGCCTATTGGAGATATCAATCTCAAGCCAATCATTATAATTGTACTCGTACGATAGAAACAACAAGATCAGATCACACAACTACAAGAAAGTAGTATCGGTTTGGCTTCACAATCCCAATGAAGTCTTTAAGTCGTTAACCTGGTTTAGAAGAAGAAACCAAAGGTTAAAGGAGAATCGACTCTATCTTAGCATAACTAGTATCACACATAAGGTGTGGGGATTAGGTTTCCCAGTTGCTAGAGTTCTCCCTTATATAGTCTTTCAAATCAGGGTTTGCAATCAATGTTAGCTTGGTAACAAAGCATTCAATATTCACCGTTTGATGAAAACCTGATTAGATTCAAGCTAATATCTTTCAACCGTTAGATCAAAAACTAGCTTATTACATACAAATGAAATGCATGTTTCTAGGCTTGTGTAACCGTACCCAAACTTGTACATTTGCTGGTTCAAAAATAGTTAACCAAATGGTTAGCCATATGATCACTTTCATATCAACCATATTCTTCTTCACCATAACTAGTTCAAGTGACTCAAATAAACTAGTTAGAGAGTTGTTCAATTGCAAGGAAATCTTATGTACCTACACAAGACATAATTGAAGCAAAGACGATTTGATTCACTCGAATCGGTTCATGAACTATATATCCACGGTTTGCAATTTGCATTCCTTAGTTTATATAAGAATAAGTTCACAAACATCATTTTTAGATATAACCTACTCAAGTTTGCGGACTGGGTTCGCGGACTGAGTTCGCGGACTTAGTTCACGCCACTATTCCGGTTCTCTTGATCAACAAAGTTCGCAAACTTCGGTTCAAGGAATAAGGACTTATACATATATGTGTTTCCACAATAATGCTTATATCCTCCAATGGTTATATAATCTAACCTCTCATTTCAATCATTGAAACATTCTTAGAGGACGTTGATATTCTATAGTTGTTATTCACAAACTATTTTTCGTCAAAGTAAGCAATTTTCAAAGTGATTGAAACTTGTCATGACTTTGGTCACTAGGTAAAGATGAACTTGGCTAAAGCTAAAGCTTACCAACACATATTTAAAGAAATAGATAGGCGAGATAAACTCGGCTCGAAATAGCAAATGTGTATAATCTAAGTCTATATAGCAAAACGACTTTTGTCTCAAGATAGGAGATAAATAGACTTTTGAGTGATAGATAAGTTCAAGTCTCCACATACCTTTTAGTCGATGAAGATCCACCGGTTCCTTGAGTAGTCCTTCGTCTTGTATGATGATTGCCATGGAGTTCTTGAGCTCAACTACACTTTCTATCCTAGTCCGAGACCTTAGCTATAGTAGACTAGAAATCAAGACTTATAGTTTTGATCATTAACATTGACAAACATGCTTGAGATAGCAACGCATGCGAGTTCGACCGAGCAATGCTCTAACAATAGTAGAAAGTGACACCTGATTTTTTGGAAAACTTTACAGTATTTGTTTAGATAATTCATCAATTTATCGAGGTTCATTTAAGAGATACACGTAGTAGCACTTGACTAGTCGTATTAACAACCTACAAAATTCAGCTAGGATGTTTTGAAGTATCTAAACTACTTAGATCCTTATGAGATTTTTACAACAAGTTAAAAATATTATATTAAACAACATACTAAGGTTTAAACTTCATCCAACAAACGAGTAATGAGAAAACATTGTAAAGTATATTGTTTAGTATTTTAATCCCGCTAAACGCAGTCAGAGTAAGTCTACTGTTTTTGGTATTTATTTGTGTCTTAATGAAGAAAAACATACTAAAAATTAATAACATTCTAACATCTAGAACTTAAGACAAAAGTATAACAAAAAACAATATTTTAGGGTTTACAAAGATGCATACAAGATCTTCAAGTAAGAATTGATTACGAGAAGAATTACTACAATGAAATCAGTATCATGGTTATTCATGATTGTAAGACCCTAATTCAACCATTTAGCAAAATTGATTGAGTTGTATCAAAAACCCCAATTTTCATTTAAGAACCCTAATTTCCAAAATCTCAATTCAAGAATCAAGACATGTAATTGAAGAAGTTTACTAACTACCCAATGTTCTAAATCAAAGAAACTTCAATAATCCAATCTCAACCAAAACGAAACGACACCAAACTCGATTAGGAAAATATTTAATATAAGTAGAAATAAAAGAAGAAGGTTTATACCTTTCACACAATCAACAGTAATATTGGTAGCAACGAACCCAACGATTTTCCATTCTCCACACCTCTAATTTCTACCGTAAGTTTTTATAGAGCTCTTCTCCAAGATAGTCCTCTTATGGTCAGTAACCAATGAAACAAATATCGTTTTTGAGGAAGAAATTCGTCCAAGACACTAAAGTACTCGTAATGGGCCTAAAAATTGATTTTGGGCCCAATTTTGATATGTTTCACCATTTTGACAATATCTCGAGCTCTGAGCATCAGATTTTGGTGGTTCAAAAGTCTATGGGTTCGCTACAAATCCTTCTTGAAAAAGTGGGGTACAACAACCACACCCAATATTTCGCTTAGCAATCTATATGGACAAACTCCAATATACTTTCTAGAGAATCAACTAGACAGTCAGACTCAATCTAGATAAAAAGTATATCAAAGAGTTTATATCTCAATCTATCGATTTGATATATACTCAAGCAAATAGAAACCTGCGAGTCTTTATCAAATACTAGAGAGATAACTTGGATGGTACCAAAGACCAATATCCAAGTGTCAATCAATTTAAATCAACAACCAAAAGGTCGGATATTCTAATTGATTGAACAACGCACAACCTGTGATATTTCAATTATATAACGAAATATAATGCGGAAAAGAAATAACACAGACACCAGAATTTTGTTAACGAGGAAACCGCTAATGCAGAAAAACCCCGGGACCTAGTCCAGATTGAACACACACTGTATTAAGCCGCTACAGGCACTAGCCTACTCCAAATTAACTTCGGTCTGGACTGTAGTTGAACCATAATCAATCTCACACTGATCCAAGGTATAGTTATGCTCCTACGTCTCTGATCCCAGCAGGATACTACGTACTTGATTCCCTTAGATGATCTCACCCACAATTAAGAGTTGCTACGACCCAAAGTCGAAGACTTTAATAAACAAATTTTTATCACACAGAAAAGTCTACAGTAATAGATAAATCCTTCTCCCACGAATATACCTGCGAGTTCTGTTACGTCTTTTGATAAATCAAGGTGAACATGAACCAATTGATAAACCAGACTTATATTCCCGAAGAACAGCCTAGTATTATCAATCACCTCATAATAATCTTAATGGACGCAGCGAAAAAAGATATTGCGGAATCACAAACGATGAGAAGAAGTGTTTGTGATTTCTTTTATATCTTGCCTATCGGAGATATCAATCTCAAGCCAATTATTACAATTGTACTCGTACGATAGAAACAACAAGATCAGATCACACAACTACAAGAAAGTAGTATCGGTCTGGCTTCACAATCCCAATGAAATCTTTAAGTCGTTAACCTGGTTTAGAAGAAGAAACCAAAGGTTAAAGGAGAATCGACTCTATCTTAACACAACTAGTATCACACAGAAGGTGTGGGGATTAGGTTTCCCAGTTGCTAGAGTTCTCCCTTATATAGTCTTTCAAATCAGGGTTTGCAATCAATGTTAGCTTGGTAACAAAGCATTCAATGTTCACCGTTAGATCAAAACCTGATTAGATTCAAGCTAATATCTTTCAACCGTTAGATCGAAAACTAGCTTGTTATAAAAAAATGAAATGCACGTTTCTATGCTTGTGTAACCGTACCCAAACTTGTACATTTGTTGGTTCAACAATTGTTAACCAAATGGTTAGCCATATGATCACTTTCATATCAACCATATTCTTCTTCATCATAACTAGTTCAAGTGACTCAAATGAACTAGTTAGATAGTTGTTCAATTGTAAGGAAATCTTATGTAACTACACAAGACACAATTGAAGCAAAAACGATTTGATTCACTCAAATCGGTTCATGAATTATATAGCCACGGTTTGCAATTTGCATTCCTTAGTTTATATACGAATAATTTCACAAACATCGTTTTTAGATATAACCTACTCAAGTTCCCGGACTTAAGTTCCCGGAAGGAGTTCACAAACTCCAGCAGAATTTCTCGGGTCGAGAACTTCCGCTAGTTCGCGGACTTGGCTCACGCCACTATTCCGGTTCTCTTGATCAACAAAGTTCGCAAACTTCGGTTCAAGGAATAAGGACTTATACATATATGTATTTCCACAACAATGCTTATATCCTCCAATGGTTATATAATCTAAACTTTCATTTCAATCATTGAAACATTCTTAGAGTACGTTGATATTATATAGTTGTTATTCACAAACTATTTTTCGTCAAAGTAAGAAATTTTCAAAGTGATTGAAACTTGTCATGACTTTCGTTACTAGGTAAAGATGAACTTGGCTAAAGCGAAATCTTACCAACACATATTTCGAGAAATAGATAAGCGAGATAAACTCGGCTCGAAATAACAAATGTGTATAATCTAAGTCTATATAGCAAAATGACTTTTTTCTCATGATGGGAGATAAATAAACTTTTGAGTGATAGATATGTTCAAGTCTCCACATACCTTTTAGTCGATGAAGATCCACCGGTTCCTTGAGTAGTCCTTCGTCTTGTATGATGATTTCCATTGAGTTCTTGAGCTCAACTACACTTTTTATCCTAGTCCGAGACCTTAGCTATAGTAGACTAGAAATCAAGACTGAAAAAGCGGAGGTCTAACAACCACACCCAATATTTCGCTTAGCAATCTGTATGGACAAACTCCAATATACTTTTATTAGAATGAACTAGACAGTTAGACTCAATCAATGAAAAGTATATCAAAGAGTTTATATCTCAATCTCTCGATTTGATCTTTACTCAAGCAAATAGAAATCTGCGAGTCTTTATCAAAGAGAGATAACTTGGATGGTACCAAAGACCAATATCCAAGTGTCAATCAATTTAAATCAACAACCAAAAAGGTCGGATATTCTAATTGATTGAACAACGCATGACCTGTATTATTTCAATTATATAAACAAATATAATGCGGAATAGAAATAACACAGACACCAGAATTTTGTTAACGGGGAAAACGCAAATGCAGAAAAACCCCGGAACCTAGTCCCGAATGAACACACATTGTATTAACCCGCTACAGACACTAGCCTACTCAAAATTAACTTCGGTCTGGACTGTAGTTGAACCTCAATCAATCTCACACTGATCCAAGGTACAGTTATGCTCCCACGCCTCTGATCCTAGCAGGATACTGCGCACTTGATTCCCTTAGCTGATCTCACCCACAACTAAGAGTTGCTACGACCCAAAGTCGAAGACTTTAATAAACAAATTTGTATCAAACCGAAAAGTCTACGATAATAGATAACTATGTATCCCACGAATATACCTACGAGTTTTGTTCCGTCTTTTGATAAATGAAGGTGAACAGGAACCAATCAATAATACAAGACTTATATTCCCGAAGAACAACTTAGTATTATCAATCACCTCACAATAATCTTAATTGACGCAGCGAAAAAATTTACGGAATCACAAACGATGAGACGAAGTTTGTTTGTGATTACTTTTCTATCTTGCCTATCGGAGATATAATATCTCAAGCAAATTATTTCAATTGTACTCGTATGATAGAAGACGCAAGATTAGATCACACAACTACAAGAAAAGTAGTATCGGTCTGGCTTCACAATCCCAATGAAGTCTTTAAGTCATTAACCTGGTTTAATAGAAGAAACTAAAGGTTAAAGGAGAATCGACTCTATCTTAGCACAACTAGTATCACACAGAATGTGTGGGATTAGGTTTCCCAGTTTCTAGAGTTCTCCCTTATATACACTTTCAAATCATGGTTTGCAATCAATGTTAGCTTAGTAAAAAGCATTCAATATTCACCGTTAGATGAAAACCTGATTAGATTCAAGCTAATATTTCTCAACCGTTAGATCGAAAACTTAGCTTGTCACACACAAATGAAACGTCCAATTTTTGGTTTATGAACCGTACCCAAACATTAACATTTGTTGGTTCAACAAGTCAACCAAAAGGTTAGCCATATGATTACTCTCATATCAAGCTTATTCTTCTTCACCATAACTAGTTCAAATGACTCAAATGAACTAGTTAGAGAGGTGTTCAATTGCAAGGAAATATTATGTAACTACACAAGACAAAATTGAAGCAAAATCAGTTTGATTCACTCAAATCGGTTCATGAACTTTATAGCCACGGTTTGCAAAAGCATTCCTTAGTTTATTTAAACATTAATTCAAGAACAACCGACTTTAGATAGAACTTGCTCAAGTTCGCGGACTGGGTTCGCGGACTTAAGCTCATGGAAGGAGTACACGAACTCGGGCAGAAAATCTCGGGCCGAGAAGTTTCGTAAGTTCGGTGTGGACTTGGCTCACGCCACTTCCAACTTCTCTTGATCAACAAAGTTTAGAAAACTTTGGTTCAAGGAATAGGACTTATTCGTATATGTGTTTCCACAACAATGCTTATATCCACCAATGGTTATGTAATCTAAACTCTCATTTCAATCATTGAAACATCCTCAGAAAACATTATATAGCCGTTATTCACAGACCATTTTTCGTCAGAGCAATTTTCAAAGTGATTGAAATATAACATGACTTTCGTCACTTGGTAAAGATGAATTCGGCTAAAGCGAAATCTTACCAACACATATTTCGAGAAATAGATAGGCGAGATAAACTCGGCTCGAAATAGCAAATGTGTATAATGAAAGTCTATACATCAAAGCGACTTTTGTCTCAAGAGTAGGAGATATAGTAAATAGACTTTTGAGTGACAGATAAATTCAAGTCTCCACATACCTTTTAGTCGATGAAGATCCACCAGTTCCTTGAGTAGTCCCTCGTCTTGTATGATAATTGTCATGGAGTCTTGAGCTCAACTAAACTTTATATCCTAATCCAAGGCCTTAGATCTAATAGGCTAGTAATCAAGACTTATAGTTTTGATCACTGATATTGACAAACATGCTTGAGATAACAACGCATGCGAGTTCGACCGAGCAAGGCTCTAACAATCTCCCCCTTTGTCAATTTTAGTGACAAAACTATCAATACATATGGAATACAAAAAAATAAATAAATTAACTTTTGTAGCTCCTATCCCACATGTCTAATCTTCAACATTACTCGAAATCTTCGTCACTTCCAAGTACTCCAATGATCCCAAAGGTTGTAAGTTCAGCATCATCGTTGTTGAAAATCCGTAGCTATAACAACGATAAAACAAGAGCTCTCGATCATTGTTATATAGTGCATAGTATCATTACACTGTGTCAAAGTTCAATTGTATCATAACTTCAACAACAATACTATGGTGATATGTATCACTCCCCCTTAGTCAATACTCCATCTCACATGGAAACCACTCCCCCTTACATAATGATCCGAAAACCATATGCATTTGTAGTGTGAACTACATATTAATTCGCCCCCATTTTGTCAATAAAATTGGCAAAGGTACAAGAACGAGATCCTAATGAAATTTCCGAAAGAGACATTTCTTGACCAAAAGAAAGCAAAATATCAACTTGTTCTTTAGATGCAATCATAAAGCCGAAGCTAAATGCATTCATCAAGGAGTTTATAAAGATACAAGATAACTCCTATAATATTACACAGCCTCACTCCCCACAAAGATTTGGCAATGAAGCGCAAGTTCAAAAAGAACTCTCCCCCATAATATGTCACTCCCAAGGGAACAACAAGAGCGACCTTAATTTCAAAATAAAAGAAGGATTTCTTTGGACATAAAAAATCATATACAAGTATGAATTTGAATCCAAAAATATTAAATTAACCACAAGAAGTTCATGATTAATTTAACCGAAAATGCTCAACACAAGTAAACTTATGGAGACTTAAGAGCGCTCAAATAGATTAATCACAAGTAAACCCATAATTAATCTAATCGAAATACACAATCAAACTAATCACAAAGTAATCAATTTAATTGGTCATACTCATATAAGAGAGTCTATGGAGCAATGCCTAAGTTAATCATGAAAACAATCAACCCAGTCATGAACGCTCAAACATAAGAAGACTTATGGAGTCATAACTAAATAACCAAACAAGATGATTAATTTAGTTGAAAATGCTCGACATAAAGTACCTTACGGAACAACACCATATCTAATCAAAAATAATCAACTTGGTTGTTTAATGCTCAACATAAGACACTTTACAGAGCCTCACAGTAATACATAAAAATATGGATCAGGGAAGATCAATTACTGCGGAATACACAAGGATTCATTCTATTTTCCATCAATATTTGCATAACTACATTTAATAGAAATAATCCTTGCAAACAAAAGATTTTAACCTATCTTCCATCAATAATTGACAATATAGGCTTAACTTTTGTAATTGTCAAAAACCCATTCATTCTTTCATCAATACATGCATATTAATTCATGAACGACTTTACTTTTGACAAGATATGGGACAATCAAGTTCACGGATGCAAACACACATATCCCATAACAATATTGCAATATATAAAACCATAAAGATTAATACTGCAAAAACCATCTTCCAAAAAATTTAGAATTTAAACCAATAAATCTAAAAACATGAAGATGAAAAACGTTGGACATAGCTATGTGTAATCACAATAATGTCTATTCCAACCTCTAGTTATTCTTCTAAACAAAACAAGAAAAATAGAAGATTTACTAGATGTTAAGACCTTTGAAGAATTCTTTATCGTCCCTGAACTCCTTGTCGTCAACAGCCATTGGAACATAAGGTTCATTAAGGTAGGAGTTTATATAAATAAACTTTCTTGGATGATGTTGTCGAACCAGGGCCTTCTGAATCTCATGAGTCTTATACACAAAAGCCTTTATTTGTTGAATCTCCTTTCGCATCTCCTTCAACTCTTCAAGAACACCAGAAAACTTCTGAGAGTTTGAAGGAACGACTCTTGGCTTCCTCACATTCCTTCGTTTTCTTTTCAAGGTAGGAGATAATGGAGATTTTTATTTTTCCTTCATGATTGATGACTTAACAATCACATTAACATCTTTTCCATCAGAAGACATCATGCTTGGAGTATCCATAACGTATGAGTTTGTGAGAGGAAATCACAAATTGAACTCAACAAGTAGTCTTGAGATAAAAAGAAGTCACGGCGAAGGAAAACAGGAATGTATGGTTTCGAAACCTTTAAACAGGTTCGCACACGTCCAACTCACAACCCTATAAAGAGGAGAGTCGTCGATAATAACCCTCCTTTGATAGACAGGAAAAACAAAAACTAAGAAAAGAAGAAAGAAAACTTTTCCTAAAGCCTAAGAGGTAAAAAATCATTGTATCTTTTGACCAGGCACATGAGACAAGAATTCCAAATCAACACAACCAAGTTGCGTTGCGGTGAACAACAATTTGTCCACCATTTTCCTCTTGAGAGGAATCCTCAGACTTCTGTCTATCAAAACGACTTGACCATACTTTCTTCTCTAATGGTATTGGTTTATCCTTGGAAACTAAATTCTTAGACGAAGATAAGATCCTACATACCTCAGCGGTCTTATGAGAAAGTTTAAGCTTTCTTGCTAAATGATTTGCTCTTCGTTGAAGTTTGTTGACGTGCCTCAATTGGTGTTTGTACTTGTATCACCTTGAAAGTGCATGACCCTTTAGAGAACAATACGAACACGTCAAACTAGGATATAAATCAGGCTTCTGAGATGTGCATGCAACTAGACACATGGTGGAACCTGAAACATTACAAACAGAGTTTCCAAGAAATGGGTCAATTTTTTCTTCCAGATTAGTTGGATTATCTTCTGAAAGAATATTGAGATTGATGTATGCATTGCTACAGTTATCAAAATCAATATTTTCACCAAGAAGTGCAACACTTGATTTCTCGTCTTCATTAGAATCATAACTGTCAGACATTTCATCAAGAGTTGCAGCAAGACCTTTGTTCCTAGTGTATTTTCTACGATTTGGACACTCGTTTGAAAAATGACCAAATACTTTACACTTAAAGCACTGAGGCATATCCTCATCATCAGTCTCATATGTTTCCATGTTTTTAGGATGAATACGATTATGAGGTTTAACTGATGCTTTAGGTTTATCTCTGGAGAACCGTTTACTTCTCTTCAACAGAAAATCTCTAAACTGTCTTGTGATCATCGAGACTGACTTGTCAAGATCTTCATCTGATGAATCTGTCTCAGAATGATCATCTTCAGAGATATACACTTTTTTACTCTTATCAAGTAATTTAGTGTCCTTTTGTGCTTTGAACGCAACATCCTTAGTTTTGGATGAATGTTCGTGATCAAAGATCTTAAGCTTCCCAACCAGCGTATTTCTGGAAATATTATCAAGGTTATTTCCCTCAACGATGCCATGCTTCTTAGAATCGTATCTAGATGGCAGCGATCTGAGAATTTTCATCACAATGTCCTTTTCAGGAATAGTCTTACCCAATGAAAAAGATGCGTTAACAATTTCAGACACTTTGTGATTAAACTCATCAAATGTTTCTTCATCTGCCATACGAAGGTTTTCCAATCGGAATTAAGGTTTTGAAGCCTAGCTTCCTTTTCACTGGAGTTACCTTCGAATACGGTTTCCAAGATATCCCAAGCTTCTTGCGACTTAGTGAAATTAGTCACATGGTGCTGAAGATTTGGGGTAATGACATGTATGATCACATTTAAACCGTCGGAGTTTTGCTTTGCATCAAGTATCTCAGCAGGGCTGTATTCACCAATAGGTTTGGGAACGTTTACATCTCCAACTGCCACAACGGGAGGATCATAGCCATTAACAACATATATCCATGATTGAAAATCACGCTCTTGAAGAAAAGCTCGCATATCAATTTTCCACCATAAGTAATTTGAGCCATCGAAGACTGGTGGTACGTTAATTGAGATACAACCTCTGTCCATAGAGTCAGATCGCTACAAACACAGACTTGTAAGGTCTTGAATGTATTTCCCTGCTCTGATAACAATTGAAAAAGCGGGGGTCTAATAACCAAACCTAATATTTCACTTAACAATCTGTATGGACAAACTCCAATATACTTTTATGAGAATCAACAAGACAGTTAGACTCAATCAACGAAAAGTATATCAAAAAGTTTATATCTCAATCTCTCGATTTGATCTTTACTCAAGCAAATAGAAATCTGCGAGTCGTTATCAAAGAGAGATAACTTGGATGGTACCAAAGACCAATATCCAAGTGTCAATCAATTTAAATCAACAACCAAAAAGGTAGGACATTTTAATTGATTGAACAACGCACAACCTGTATTATTTCAATTATATAAAAAAATATAATGCGGAATAAAAATAACACAGACACAAGAATTTTGTTAACGGGGAATCCACAAATACAGAAAAACCCCGGGACCTAGTCCAGATTGAACACACACTATATTAAGCCGCTACAGACACTATCCTACTCCAAATTAACTTCGTCTAGACTGTAGTTGAACCCCAATCAATCTCACACTGATCCAAGGTACAGTTATGCTCCTACGCCTCTGATCCCAGCAGGATACCGCGCATTTGATTTCCTTAGCTGATCTCACCCACAACTAAGAGTTGCTACAACCCAAAGTCGAAGACTTTAATAAAAAAATCTGTATCACACAGAAAAGTCTACGATAATAGATAAATCCGTCTCCCACGAATATACCCACGAGTTTTGTTCCGTCTTTTGATAAATCAAGGTGAACAGGAACCAATCAATAATACTAGATTTATATTCCCGAAGAACAGCTTAGTATTATCAATCACCTCACAATAATCTTAATCTACGCAACGAAAAAAGATATTGCGGAATCACAAACAATGAGACGAAGTTTGTTTGTGATTACTTTTCTATCTTGCCTATCGGAGATATAAAATCTCAAGCAAATTATTTCAATTGTACTCGTACGATAGAAGATGCAAGATCAGATCACACAACTACAAGAAAAGTAGTATCGGCATGGCTTCACAATCCCAATGAAGTCTTTAAGTCGTTAACCTGGTTTAGTAGAAGAAACCAAAGGTTAAAGGAGAATCGACTCTAGCTTAGCACAACTAGTATCACACAGAATGTGTGGGGATTAGGTTTCCCAGTTGCTAGAGTTCTCCCTTATATACACTTTCAAATCAGGGTTTGCAATCAATGTTAGCTTAGTAACAAAGCATTCAATATTCACCGTTAGATGAAAACCTGATTAGATTCAAGCTAATATTTCTCAACCGTTAGATCGAAAACTTAGCTTGTGACACACAAATGAAACGTCCAATTTTGGGTTTATGAACCGTACCCAAACATTAACATTTGTTGGTTCAACAAGTCAACCAAAATGTTAGCCATATGATTACTCTCATATCAATCTTACTCTTCTTCACCATAACTAGTTCAAAAGACTCAAATGAACTAGTTAGAGAGTTGTTCAATTGCAAGGAAATCTTATGTAACTACACAAGACACAATTGAAGCAAAATCGGTTTCATTCACTCGAATCGGTTCATGAACTTTATAGCCACGGTTTGTAAAAGCGTTCCTTAGTTTATTTAAACATTAGTTCAAGAACAACCGACTTTAGATATAACCTGCTCAAGTTCACGGACTGGGTTCGCGGACTTAAGCTCATGGAAGGAGTACACGAACTCCGGCAGAAAATCTCGGGCCGAGAAGTTCCGCAAGTTCGGTGCGGACTTGGCTCACGCCACTTCCAACTTCTCTTGATCAACAAAGTTTAGAAAACATTGGTTCAAGGAATAGGACTTATGCATATATGTGTTTCCACAACAATGCTTATATCCACCAATGGTTATGTAATCTAAATTTTCATTTCAATCATTGAAACATCCTCAGAAAACGTTATATAGCCGTTATTCACAGACCATTTTTCGTCAGAGCAATTTTCAAAGTGATTGAAACATAACATGACTTTCGTCACTTGGTAAAGATGAATTCGGCTAAAGCGAAAGCTTAATAACACATATTTCGAGAAATAGATAAGCGAGATAAACTCGGCTCGAAATAGCAAATGTGTATAATGAAAGTCTATATATCAAAGTGACTTTTGTCTCAAGAGTAGGAGATATAGTAAATATACTTTTTAATGACAAATAAGTTCAAGTCTCCACATACCTTTTAGTCGATGAAGATCCACCAGTTCCTTGAGTAGTCCCTCGTCTTGTATGATAATTGTCATGGAGTCTTGAGCTCAACTACACTTTCTATCCTAATCCAAGGCCTTGGCTCTAATAGGATAGTAATCAAGACTTATAGTTTTGATCACTGATATTGACAAACATGCTTGAGATAACAACGCATGCGAGTTCGACCGAGCAAGGATATAACAATCTCCCCCTTTGTCAATTTTAGTGACAAAACTATCAATACATATGGAATACAAAAAAAAAATTAACTTTCATAGCTCCTATTCCACATGTCTAATCTTCAAAATTACTTGAAATCTTCGTCACTTCCAAGTACTCCAATGATCCCAAAGGTTGTAAGTTCAGCATCATCGTTGTCGAAAATCCGTAGCTATAACAATGATAAAACAAGATCTCTCAATCATTGTTATACAGTGCATAATATCATTACACTGCGTCAAAGTTCAATTGTATCATAACTTCAACAACAATATTATGGTGATATGTATCACTCCCTCTTAGTCAATACTCCATGTCACATGGAAACCACTCCCCCTTACATAATGATCCGAAAACCATATGTATTTGTAGTGTGAACTACATATTAATTCTCCCCATTTTTGTCAATAAAATTGGCAAAGGTACAAGAACGAGATCCTAATGAAATTTCCGAAAGAGACATTTCTTGACCAAAAGAAAGCAAAATATCAACTTATTTAGATGCAATCATAAAGCCGAAGCTAAATGCATTCATCAAGGATTTTATAAAGATACAAGATAACCCCTATAATATTCCACAACCGCACTCCCCACAAAGATTTGGCAATTAAGCACAAGTTCAATTAAGAACTCTCCCCCATAAAATGTCATTCCCGAAAAAACAACAAGAGCGACCTTAATTTCGAAAGAAAAGAAGGATTTCATATGACACAACACACAAAGAATTCTGACAGAAAAACCAATCCTACGGAAACAAATACAGAATTGAAGTAAGCACTACTGGAGTTTCAGACTCAATTGCCCATAAGATCGAGATAAGCACAGGGGCAAGAGTCATAGAAACAATTAATGAACCAAAATAACACCAATAGACTGCCGTAAGTATTGAAAAGTAGCAATGTCTAATGGTTTTGTGAGAATATCAGCCAATTCTTGTTCGTAAGGCACAAATTCCATACTTATGATACCATTTTCATAGAGATCTCGATTAAAATGGCACCTTATATCAATGTGCTTTGTTATTGAGTGCTCAACGGGATACTCAGTGATTCGAATCGCACTAGAGTTATCACAAAAGATCTTCATTATTCCAGTATCAATTCCGTAATCAACTAGCATTTGTTTCATCCATAGGAGTTGAGTGCAACATGATCCAGCAACAATATATTCTGCTTCACATGTAGACATGGATTGTGTTAGAGCATAGCTCGGTCAACCTTGCATGCGTTGCTATCTCAAGCATGTTTGTCAATGTTAGTGATCAAAACTATAAGTCTTGATTTCTAGCCTACATAGCTAAGTCTCGGACTAGGATAGAACAGTGTAGTTGATCTCAAGGACTTCATGGCGATTCATCATACAACGACGAAGATCTATACAAGGAACCGTGGAACTTCATCAACAAAAAGGTATGTGGAGACTTGAACTTATCTATCACTCAAAAGTCTATCTCTTCTATCTCCTACTTCTTATGAGACAAAAGTCGTATGATATATATACTAGATCATACACATTTGATATTTCAAGCCGAGTATATCTCGCCTATCTATATCTCGAAATCATGTGTTGGTAAAGCGTTTCGCTTTGATCAAGTTTATCTTCACCTAGTGAAGAAAGTCATGAAAAGTTTCAATCACTTTGAGAATTGCTCTGACGTGAATCGGTCTGTGAATAACGGCTACATAGCGTCCTCTGAGAATGTCTCAATGATTTAAATTAGAGTTTAGATTACATAACCATGTATTCCTTGAACCGAAGTTTTCGAACTTTGTTGATCAAGAGAAATCGGGAGGATTGTGGAATTGGCTTGGCAAGTCCGCGAACTGACGGAAGTTCTCGACCGAGAATTTCTGCTGGATTTTCCGAAACTCGTTTTTGTGCTAAGTCTGCGAACCCAGTCCGCGAACTGGCGGAAGTTCTCTTTCCGAGAATTACTGCTGAATTTGGAAAACTCAAGCGATTAACTTAAGTCCGCGAACTTGTTTGTGAACTTAAGAGGTTATGATCTAAAGATGTGCTCTGAACATGAAACTTAAATTACTAAGGAATGCTTTATGCAAACTATGGATATAAAGTTCATGAGACGATTCAATCGAATCGAATCATCTTTGCTTCAATTGTGTCTTGTGTAGTTACATAAGATCTCATAGAAATTGAACAACTCTTTAACTAGTTCATTTGAGTCAATTGAACTAGTTATGGTGAAGAAGAACAAGGTTAATATGAAATGCTCATATGGTTGACCTTTTTGGGTTACTATGTTGAACCAACATACACGTACACGTTTGGGCATGGTTTTCACGAACCCAGTAAACGTTTACCAAAATGTGTGTCACAAGCTAGGTTTTTCGATCTAACGGTTGAGAAATATTAGCTTGAATCTAAATCAGGGTTTCATCTAACGGTGAATAAGGATTGCTTTGTAACTAAGGCAAAACCCTGATTTGAAGGCTATATAAAGGAGACATCTAGCATTGTGCAAAACTAATCCCCACACGTCTGTGTGCTACTAGTGCGCCCGCTAGAGTCGATCTCCATTAACCTTTGATTTTCTTCTCTAAAATCAGGTTAACGACTTAAAGACTTCATTGGGATTGTGAAGCCAGACCGATACTACTTTATCATAGTTGTGTGATCTGATCTTGCATCTTCTATCCTACAAGTACAATCGATTGATTGACTTGATATCGTGAGAGTTCTCCGATAGGCAAGATAAAGAGGTCACAAACATCTTCGTCTCACTGTTTGTGATTCCTCGACAATCCGCTTGTGTAGTCAGGAAGGATTATAGAGAGGTTATTGATTAATCTAGGCTGTTCTTCGGGAATATAAGACCGGATTATCAATTGGTTCATGTTCACCTTGATTTATCAAAAGACGGAACAAAACTAGGGTTTATCTGTGGGAGACAGATTTATCCTTTGATAGACTTTTCTGTGTGAGACAAATTTGTTTATTATCAAGTCTGCGATTTTTTGGGTTGCAGCAACTCTTGGTTGTGGGTGAGATCAGCTATGGGAATCAAGTGCGCAATATCCTGCTGGGATCAGAGGCGTAGGAGCACAACTATACCTTGAATCGGTGGGAGACTAATTGGGGTTCAACTATAGTCCAGTCCGAAGTTAGTTTGCAGTAGGCTAGTGTCTGTAGCGGATTAATATAGTGTGTATTCAATCTGGACTAGGTCCCGGGGTTTTTCTGCATTTGCGGTTTCCTCGTTAACAAAATTTCTGGTGTCTGTGTTATTTCTTTTCCGCATTATATTATATATAATTGAAATAATACAGGTTGTGCGTTAAGATCATCAACTTCTCTAATCCAACTTTTGGTTGTTGATTGTAGTTGATTGATCCTTGGATATTGGTCTTTGGTACCGTCCAAGTTATCTCTCTTTGATAAAAACTCGCAGATTTCTATTTGCTTGAGTAAAGATCAAATCGAGAAATTGAGATATAAACTCTTTGATATATCTTTTTATTGATTGAGTCTGATTGTCTAGTTGATTCTCATAAAAAGTATATTGGAGTTTGTCCATACAGATTTCTAAGCGAAATATTGGGTGGTTTTTTAGACCCCCGCATTTTCAATTGGTATCAGAGCAGGCAAACACGTTTAAGACCTCATCAGTCTGTGTTTGTAGCGATCTGACTATATGGACAGAGGTGCTATCTCTATTAACGTACCACCAGTCTTCGATGGCTCCAATTACTTATGGTGATGCGAGCTTTTCTTCAATCGCGTGATTTTCAATCATGGGTATATGTGGTGAATGGCTATGATGCGCCCGTTGTTGCAGCTGGAGACGGAACTGTTCCCAAGAATATTGGTGAATATAATGCTGCCGAGATTCTTGCTGCAAAGCAGAATTCTGAAGGGTTAAATGCTATCATACATGCCATTGCCCCAAGTATTCAACACCATGTGTGTAATTTCACTAGGTCTAAAGATGCTTGGGATATCTTAGAAACCGTATTTGAATGAAACTCCAGTGAAAAGGAAGATAGGCTTCAAAACCTTAATTCCGATTGGGAGAACCTTCGTATGGCAGATGAAGAAACATTTGATGAGTTTAATCACAAAGTGTCTGAAATTGTTAATGCATCTTATGCATTGGGTAAGATTATTCCTGAAAAGGACATTCTGATGAAAATTCTCAGATCGCTGCCATCTAGATACGAGTCTAAGAAGCATGCCATCGTTGAAGGGAATAACCTCAATAATCTTTCCAGAAACACCTTGGTTGGGAAGCTAAAGATATTTGACCATGAGAATACATCCAAAGTCGGTAAGGATGTTGCCTTTAAATCACAGAAGAGCACTAAAATACTTGCCAAAGGTAAAAGTGTTCATGTCTCTGAGGATGATCAGTCTGAGAATGATTTTTCAGATGAAGACCTTGACAAGTCGGTCTCCTTGATCACAAGACAGTTTAGGGATCTTCTGTTGAAGAGAAGTAAACGGTTTCAAGAGACAAACCTAGGTCATCAGACAAACCTCAGGGTTGCATACCTCCTAAAAACAGGGATGCTGACGAGGCTGATGACGAGGACATGCCTCAGTGCTTTAAGTGTAAGGGTTTTGGCCATTTTGCTAAAGAATGCCCAAATCTTAGAAAATACACTGGGAACAAAGGTCTAGTTGTACACTTGATGAAATGTCTGAAACCTATGATTCCGATGAAGATAGGAAATCAAGTGTAGGGCTCCTTGGTGAAAACATCGATTTTGATACTTGTAGCAATACATATATCAACCTCAATGGGTTCGGAGAAGAAGGAAACCCAATCAAACTGGAAGATTCTCTAACTGAGAACCCTGTCAGTAATGTTTCAGGACTACTGTATGTCTAGCTGCTTGCACATCTCAGATGCCTGAATGCTATCCAAGTTTGTCGTGCTCGTTTTGTTCGATGAAGGGACACGAACTATCAAGGTGTTACAAGTACAAGCACCAAATAAGGCACGCCAACAAACTTCAACGAAGAGCAGATCGATTAGCAAGGAAGCTGAAACTTGCTCAGAAGACCGCCGAGGTATGTAGGATCTTATCTTCGTCTAAGAAGTTGGTTTCCAGGGATAGAGTAAAACCATTTGAAAAGAATGTATGGTCGAATCGTTTTGATAGACAGAAGTTTGAAGATTCCTCCCTTGAGGAAAAAGATGGACAAATCGTTCTTCATCGCAACACAACTTGATTGTGTTGTTGGGAAAATCTTGTCTCATGTGCCTGATCGAAAAGAGACAAGATTGAGTGTTGATTCAGGCTTCAGTAAAGTTTTTCCTTCTTTTCTTAGATTTGTTATTTTTTGTCTATCAAATAAAATAAAGGGTTATTATCGACAATTCTACTCTTTATAGGGTTTTAGAGTTGGGCGTATACGAACCTGTCAATAGGTTTCGAACCTTACATTCCTTTTTCCTTTTTGACATCTTATATAAGATTGCTTGTTGAGTTAAGTGATTGATCGCTGTCGTAAGCGTCAAAAATAATTACACTTTCTTACTACTGAAAATATATAATGAAGCAAGGGAAAGAAAGGATCGTTCCCACAGAGAGGTATAGGTTATCAATATGTTTCGGTTTCTTATGTAAAACAAAGGGGAATTTTCTGTTTTTTTAAACTAAGTTATTCTAAAAACAAATAAAGCAAAGCAAACACGCAAATCAAGGATGTGAAATATTGGGTAAAGGTTTCATCTTCGATTGTAAACAAATATTGAATGTATGATTAGAATTCGTATTCAATCTCGCTATCATAAATGCCCTGGAATACCTTATTGCAAGAATACTCCGTCAATTTCCTCTTGTCATCAACAAACACGTTAAAAGATGCGAATATGAATTCTACCAAAAGAATAACCTAACGCCTTGCGCTAATCAAGTTCAATTCCCATGGAGCATTAAGAGTCATGAAACAAGGTTAATCAATGCAATTGTCATACATTAAGAGTCTAGAATTGATTGAACTCACATCCATATCTATAGCTAATTTAGGGTTCATCATCGAGCGATAACCTTGAATATGAGTATCATGATATGATTACGGTTTGTAGTGACACACTCTTGTAATCATATGTAGAAATCAAACGATAATATTGAGAGAAAACTAATTAATAAAATCAATAACTTGGTTACAAAATCCAACTACATCTTTAACCAATAATCAAACTTAGTTACTTGTGTTTTTGGAAATCATCATAGAAAGCAAAGAAGAATTATCATGTGAAACCCTAGAAAACAAGTAGAAGCCTCCCTAACGGAGTTCTAGGTTTAAAGAAAGAGTTTTCTATTTATATGCTTCTCCCATTTCAAAAGGATACTCTTTCCAAATTTAGGTCTTCTCAAAACCCATCTCAAATTGGTCCACTAATCCCATGTGTTAGAACATATCTTCTGGAAATTCTGGCTCCAAAACTGGGTCGTCGGGTTGCTGACATCATCACCGGTATCCGGTCACCGTCGCCAGAATCCGGTTGTCGGAAAATTATCTCAGACCACCTGAATGATCAGAAACTGTCACCAGGCAATTGTATGCTTCCAGCACCCCAACTATACTTCTCTGCAGTCCATACATTCACAAAAGAACCATTTAACCAATTCCTTGTTCTTGCGAAAACATACCCAAAAGCGCGACTCCAAACTCATATATCCCGCGGCCAACTCTTGCATCTGACACACTCTACCTTCACGATTCACTGAAATATTATGATCCCCACTATCGGTTCAGAAATCTGATGACCAGAACCGGTACCACCATCTCGCCATTCTCGCTGCATTTCTGCACAGTTTCTGCAGTTCTGGAATTTCCATGCAAGCATACACTTCCGTTCGTACATTCCCTGGCACTTTCTTGTCTTTGAATCCAAAACAGCTTTTCCAGTGCACTTCAATCCTTCTTATCAGCTCAGAACACCAGTAGTTACTCAGCTCTGCAACATAACCAATTCAACACGCAGCTTCATTCATCACTGCCTCAAACTCACTGCAAACAGCACCTATCCCTGCTTAATCCTAACATACATCTAAACCTGCAGTTTCACACATTGCACTTAGCTTCCACCACTTGCACTACCAAACCAACACCAGACTGCAGCACATCTTCCAGTTCCAACTCTTTGCAGTCCCATAGCACCACATTGAATCCCTGCAGCTCGGCTCATTACCATTTTCCACACCATTGCAACTAGTCTGTAGTTCAGTTCATCATAAACCCATTAGCACCAACCATGCTCCACCTACAGCAGCACAAATTCCTTCTTTGCAATTTCACTATCCCCACGTACTGCAGCTTACTGCAGCTTCAATTATCGATGCACTGCCTGCTTCTTCTTGCACCTCCTTTCAGCACCACTAACAGCTGCCATTTCAGTTCCTGCACTTTCTTTTTGTCTCGGCAATAGCGGCATTTCCCATTTGCAACATTCATCTCAGGCAGGAATTAATGTTCTTCCCTGCAGCTTCTTGTTCACACTCTCAAATCAACAGCAGCAGCTAAACAAATTCAACCCTTCACAAATCGAGCCATCAGTTCCATCACAGCAGATTCAATTTCATCACCCAAACCTCAGCTAACTGAACCTACTCCATTCTGCATTCAACCATGTACTGCAACCTCCAATATGTACCACTTCAGTCACCTCCATTCTTCCTTCTCCTCCACAAATTCCTCTCTTAATCTTCACTGGCAAACACCAGATTCAATTTCACAACAAAGCCATCTTCTAATTCATCTGCTTCTTCAAACCGACAACATCCCAGACTGCTTCTGCAACATCCCAATCAAAGCAGCCACCGTCTTCTGCTTCCTTGAATCTGTTACTGCCAAACCCTGATTCTTGACTTCGACCACAAACCCATGACAATCAACAGATTCACGTCGAACCCATCTTCCTTGTTCAGCTCGAGCCCTCAATTCTTCAAGAACAAACCCAGAACTCATCAATTCAACAATTCCCAGATCCCCTTTCTTCATATCTTCTGCTACTGCAACCCATAACACATCCCATGAATATCAACACTAACCCTCAATTTCTGTTCAAACCCAAATTCAACATCTCAATCTCCAATTGCTTCAATCGATTCACCAACAGAAACCCATCTCTGATTTCTTCTTCATCTTCTCGGTTCAAACCTCAATTCATCACTGAATTTCTTATACGCAGCAGATAACCCTAATTTCTCCTCCATCGATGCTTCAATCAACAGTTACAGACTTAAATTCCCATGAACAACACCACCAAACAACCAATTCCTCCTGCTGATTCTCTCGATTCCTCCATGAATTCTTTTGATTCTCATTTTGATAGCAGTGGACTGCAGCTGCAACTCTCCTCTGAGTTATTAAGGAAATGACTGAGAAAACCATTTTTCTCTCAATCCTAGGGCTAGGTAATGATGACAATTACTACAGGCATCCACAGATTTGATATGGGCCACCATCTGAATGCCTCTCAACTCCCGGTGAACTTCCACCAGCACATGCCTGCGCCGTGACGATTCAGCCCTTTCACGCTCCAAATAGCCGATTTCTCCTTCTTTTGCTCCAAATGACTCCATTGCATCTAATGACTCAAAACTAAACATAAGAGATGCAATTCACAAGGATAATAGCAAAGAAAGCATAAATACTAGATATAAAATTAGGCGTTTTAGACACCTATCAGATTCAATCACACAAATCCTGTTGTTTATAACTGTTCTCAAAGCACCATGTCAAATGGAAAGGATGTCAACATGATTTTTAAATCTTCAATAAAGTAAAAATAAAAATCTCCTGTTTCTAAGTCCCTGAAAAGAAAAAGAAGGAATACAAGAAATCCCAGGGTTGTGCCTTCTAACTCTCAGAAGTTTTCCGATGTTCTTGATGAGTTGAAGGAAGTAAGAAAGGATATCGTGAAATAAAGGCTTTTGTGTCAAAGTCCTTAGAAATTCAGAGAGCCCTGGTACGACATAATCAGCCAAGACAGTTCGTTGATATAAACTCCTATCTTCGTGAACTGTATGTTCCAATGGTTGTTGACAACAAGGAGTTCGGGAATGATGCTGAATTTCTCAAAGGCATTGTCGCCTAGGATGTCTTCTTTTTGGATTGGTTGGAAGAATAACTAGTGCTTTGAATAGCGATGATTGTGACTACACATAACTATTTTTGTTTTCATCTTCTTATGTTATTTTTTAGGTTTATTGGTTTTAAATTCTAAAAATATTTGGAGGATGGTGTTTATTGCAGTATTTTAATGGTTTGTGATATTGCAATATTTTTATGGGATATGTATTGTTTGCATCCGTGAACTTGAAGGTACCATATTGCGGTCAAAAGTAAAGTCGTGCATGAATCGGTATTCGTATTGATGAAAGGACGAATGGACTTTTGACATATACAAAAGCTATGCCTATGCAGTCATATATTTGATGAAAAATAGGATAAAATCTTTTGCTCGACAAGGATAAAGTCTATTATGTCGTTATGATGGAAAATAGAATAGATCCTTGTATGTTATCCACGATATTGATCTTCATTGATCCATTTTATTATGTTCTACCGTGAAGGCTCCATTGTGTGTCTTATGTTGAGCACCTTACAACTAAGTCGATTTACCTTGGCTTTGTTGGTTGTTCCATGAGATGCTATATGTCGAGCATTAGGAACTAAATTAATCAACTAGTTTGGTTATTTAGTTTGTACTCCATAAGTTTTCCTTCTTATGTTGAGTACACGTACAGTTAAGGTTGTCATATTCTATGATGAACTTAGTCGGGTTTCCATAAGTTCTTTTATGTTGAGCCCAAAATAATTAAATTGATTACTTCGGTGATTAGTTTGGTTATTTGTATTCCAATTAGATTAATTATAGGTTCTCTTGTAATTAATCTAGTTGAGTTTTCATATATTCCACAAGTTCTTGTGTTGAGTATATGAAAGGCTACACTATCATGTTCTATTGGTTAATGTAGTCATATATTCCGTAAGGTTTTCCTTATGTTGAGTATTTGAACGGTTAAGTTAGTCATCTCCGTGTGATTGACTTAGTCGTAGCTGCGTGAATTTACTTATGTTGAGCACTTTCAATTAAATTCATCACTTTCGTGGTTTGATTTAGTTGCGTATTCCAATTGAATTGATCATGGGTTTACTTGTGGTTAATTTGGTTGAGTTTTGGATATAGAAAATCATTCTCATGGTTTTTGGTGTCCAATAAAAAATCCTTCTTTTCTTTCGAAATTAAGGTCGCTCTTGTTGTTCTCTCGGGAATGACATCAAATGGGGGAGAGTTCTTTTGAACTTGTGCTTAATGGTAATATCTTGCGGGGAGTGCGGCTGTGGAATTTTATAGGGGTTATCTTGTATCTTAAAACTCCTTGATGAATGTTGTTAGCTTCGGCTATTAGATTTCATCTAAATTGGGTTGGTATGTATTTTTCTTTTGGTCATGAAATGTCTCTTGTGGAAATTTCATTATGATCCCATTCTTGTACCTTTTCCAATTTTATTGACAAAAAGGGGGAGAAGTATTGTAGTTCACACTAGAAATACATATGGTTTTTGGATCATTGTGTAAGGAGGAGTGGTTTCCATGATCGAGATGGAGTATTGACTAGGGGGAGTAATACATATCATCGTAGTATTATTGTTAAAGTCGTGATACAATTGGACTTTGATGTTATATAATAATACTATGACACTGTATAATAATGATGATCGAGAATCTCGATTTCTCTCATTGTTATAGCTACGGATCTTTAACAACGATGGTGCCAAACTTACAACCTTTGGGGTCATTGGAGTACTTGGAAGGACGAAGATTTCAAGGAACATTGAAGATTAGACTATGGAATAGGAGCCACTAAAGTTTATATTTTTTGTATTCCATATGTATTAATAGTTTTGTCACTAAAATTGACAAAGGGGGAGATTGTTAGAGCATAGATCGTTCAACCTCGCATGCGTTGCTATCTCAAGCATGTTTGTCAATGCTAGTGATCAAAACTATAAGTCTTGATTTCTAGCCTACATAGCTAAGTCTCGGACTAGGATAGAAAAGTGTATTTGATCTCAAGGACTTCATGGCGATTCATCATACAACGACGAAGATCTATACAAGCATTCGTGGAACTTCATCAACTAAAAGGTATGTGGAGACTTGAACTTATCTATCACTCAAAAGTATATCTCTTATATCTCCTACTTCTTATGAGACAAAAGGCGTATGCTATGTAGACTAGATCATATACATTTGATATTTCGAGACGAGTATATCTCGCCTATCTATATATAGAAATCATGTGTTGGTAAAGCATTCCGCTTTGATCAAGTTTATCTTCACCTAGTGACGAAAGTCATGAAAAGTTTCAATCACTTTGAGAATTGCTCTGACGTGAATCGGTCTGTGAATAACGGCTACATAGCGTCCTCTGAGAACGTCTCAATGATTGAAATTAGAGTTTAGATTACATAACCATGTATTCCTTGAACCGAAGTTTTCGAACTTTGTTGATCAAGAGAAATCAGGAGGATTGTGGAATTGGCTTGCCAAGTCCGCGAACCTAGTCCGCGAATTGACGGAAGTTCTCGACCTAGAATTTCTACTGGATTTTCCAAAACTCGTTTGTGTGCTAAGTCCGCGAACTGGTGGAAGTTCTCTTTCCGAGAATTTCTGCTGAGTTTGGAAAACTCAACCGATTAACTTAAGTCCGCGAACTTGTTGTGAACTTTAGAGGTTATGATCTAAAGATGTGCTCTGAACATGAAACTTAAATTACTAAGGAATGCTTTATGCAAACCGTGGCTGTAAAGTTCATGAGCCGATTCAATCGAATCGAATCATCTTTGTTTCAATTGTGTCTTGTGAAGAAGAACAAGGTTAATATGAAATGCTCATATGGTTGACCTTTTCCACTAGTCCAGAAGACGCTAATCACGTTTTTAAATGACAGATTAATTGTGTGATTTGAGTATTACAAACAATTTATGTCATATAATATAAAAATAGTCGGACCCATTATATAACGCAAAAAAAACTGTTATTCTCAAATGTGATAAATTTACAGGTGCGTGATTTTTCAAAAACCATTAAATCACGGATTAAATTTGTTGGATATTGTAAGTTATAATACGCCCCACTAATATTCTGTTGCGCACCATAAAAATGGCTAACCAGTGGCTTAGCATAGACACCGACTTACTTGCCAAAGGTCTATAGAGCCATGTCTTTTCCAGGTTCCATTCTAGCAAACCCCAACACCAAAAATCGCGCACCATAGTAGCAAACCCCAACAAAAATGGCTAACCACAGGCTTAGCATAGACACCGGCTTACTTGACAAAGGTCTATAGAGCCATATCGGTTCCATTCTAGAAAACCCAAATACCAAAAAGGATAAAACCCCAGAGAACCAAAAGAGAAGTTCTGATTCATCTCTTCACGCCGCCGTTCGTTTTCTTCCCTGCAGAAACCTAACTACCCGAGGAGACTCTAAGAAGAAGAAGAATACACGAGTACACGACGATATTGAGTAAGTTTCAATTCCTTTGTATCTGGGCTTCGCTCAAGTTTCTATTTGGTCCATAAAAAATTGATTTTGGAGACCAACTTGTATATGCAAAGATTTTGATTTGATATATTGGTTAAGTTAGAAATTGGGAAGGAATAATTTTGATTAGTTTGATTGCATGGAAGTGGTTTCTGAATTCACTTTGTCAAATCTTTCTCCCTGTTTTTTTAATAGAAAAACCTAAGAGGAGATCGAAGAAGAAGAAAATCTCAAACTAAAGTAAGTTTCAAATCCCTATCCATCTTTCATTCTGTTTTTTTGCTTAAGTTTCTGTCTGGTTAATCAAAAAGTTGATTTTTGGAGACAAAACTCTTATCTAATAGGATCCAAAGATCCAAAGATTTTGGTTAATTTGAAAGCTTCTGTGTGGTTACTTGTTTAATGTAGAAATTGGAAAGGAATGAATTTTCTTAGTTTTATTGCATGAATTGGCTTTTTAAATCTCTATTAAGAATCAATAATTGCAGAGATTTTAGTTTGATAATTTGTTTCATGACTGAATACTCACAGTGGGGTGTACTGAATCTTTACCTTTGTCATAAGAAAATTATCCCATTATGTCATTTCCAACGAACCATTAAACCTACGTTAACTCTGACAATTGCCTTCCCCATCCTACCTATGCTTATCAAAATTTTCACATGATATCATATGAGCAATCAGGGGTTATCAGTGGATATTAGGCGTGATGTTTTTGATGTGTCTAGGGTTATGTAAGGCTTTCTACCGAATGATTACGAACTACCACATATACCATAGTTATTTTTTTTTGCTGTTTCCTGGGAAGTTAATGTCATCCGGCAGCCAAGGAAACCTAGCACCTACAAGGACTAGTCGAGGACTAGGTAGATATCATACTTACAGAGAGAGAATCTTAAAATAGTTAATAGTTACAAGTGCAACAGTACTCTCCCAGAAGAGAACAAAACTCCATGAAGATGGAAATTTGGGGATGAAGGGGAAGTTGGAATCGATAGTGTATAGTCATACTCAATAATGGGCATGTTAATTGGTTTATGATATTCTCTGGTCTATTTTGTAATGTTGTCTATTTTGTAATGTTGTGTGCCTTATGTTAACTGAACTGTGTACTCTCTTCTTCTCCTATATAAACTATGACACGGTCTTTTGGGACTAACGGTTCCTCTTCTTTAATCATTAATTATTGTATTGGGTGTTGTGTTTTTATGACCCATTGTTGCATAGTAAAATTCTAAATTCGAATCTTATAATGAATGTACACTCTCTGTCCATCTGTTATATTTTAGCGCCTTTAATTTTTGCAGTAGCGGCGGTCTGATAGACACATTTTTATGTCTAATTTGTCTCCATTCTATATATTTATAGTGCTCATTTTTGTACTTATTATGGTGTTTTATGTGTCTATCTAAGGAATTCCAGGGAGACTAAACGTGTGATACTGTTTCCTAAGGTAGTATTCTATCTAAGGAAGAGTTTAGGATGGTTTGGAAGTTTCAGAAACGATTAAGGAAGTCGGCAGAAGAGATTATTGCCGTGGCTTGCACGAAAAGAAAAAGAGAGAATTAATCGTTTTTTTTAGATTTCTGAGTAGTATAAAAGGTGTGTTTAAGTCCCAGGGAAGGAAACGAAGTTATTGGAGCATTAGCAAAGGAGTTTGTAACACTACAGAGGCGAATTGATCAAGTTGCAGGAAACCCGTATTTCTGCTGCTGCTGCTGAAGAATATCCGTTGCAAATAAGAACAACGTCTCAAATTTGTAACTATGCTACAGTAAATTCTTTGTAACAGTCAGTAATTCGTTTTGCGACTCCAGTACATCGTTGCAAACATTCAGAGTTATAGTATTTCATCTTTTAATCAACTTTTGAACCATAAACAAATATTTTGAGCAAGTGATTAATATGAGGAGCTAAAACCCATTGCTGAGGCGACGGAGGAAGCCATTTTTCCAATTATTATGTGGTAAATTCTATTTAATTTAATTTTCGTAATTCTTTTATGATTATTTGCACTGAACTGAAATCGAATATATGATTCTGATTAAGTGGTTGTGTTCTCAATTGATGGGTCATGCTTAGGTTAAATCTTTTGATGGTCCATGCTTTCGATTTACAACTATTGTTTTGAGAATCTACTTGTCTAGGAGAAAATATTAGAATCACTTTAAACGTAAAGAGTTACATAAATATTGACTAGATTAAATCACATAAAAATTGGAGATTGGTGGAATCAAAAGTCTCAGTGCTTTTTATAAACTTGAATACAATTTCTTTTTAAGTTTTCTATTTTAATTTGAGTCTAAAATCGAGTCTACATAATCCGAGTTGAACGAACTTTACTACCACTTAAAAACTACATCAATTTTTGGCGCCGCTGCCGGGGATTTGTATTAGGTTTTAAGTTTTAGATTTATTTTATTTCTTTTAGAATTTTTGTTCTCCTTTACGCCTTTGGTATTTTTTGATTCTTTTCAGATTTCGAACGAAGCTACAAGGAAAGAAAAAGTGATATAAAAGGAAAGCATCGCCAAAGAAGGAAAGAAAATAGGAATCCGAAAGGAGTGAAGAAGAAGATTTTGTATATAGTTATTTTGGTTTATTTTTAGAAACTGTAAATAGGGTTTTATTTTTTTGTAATTTTTCTTTTTATTTTTGGACACTTTTTGGATTTTATTTTTGGACTGGGACATTATTAGTTTTAAACCCTGCAGAAGGGTTGGTTTAAATAAAAACTGTGTGCAAAGAAGGACGGTGATTACGATATCGCCTCGGCCCCTCGGGTTCGTACATGACATAAGAGTCGTGGACCGAGTCGACTTCAGCGGTTCTTCGCCCGTCTGGTACGGGAGGTAAGTTTTTCGAAACACCCACGAATCCTCTGTCAGCGGGTTTACTGTATTCCTTCGTGTGCATATATGTTGAAGACTTGAAAACGGCTGCTTTAATTTCCTAGTAAAGGGCAAGGACTGGCCATACAAGATAAGGGTTCGGATTTCATCACCGTTCTCTTCTTGCCCGCCTTAGGAAAACGAAACCAAACGCGAACCTAAGCCTAAAATTTTGACTAGAAAGAGACTGATAGGGTAACGAGCTTAATAGGGAAGTCGTTCGAAAAAATTGGTTACTCTTTTGAGCATACTTCGAATTTCATGATGGTTTCTGTGAGTTGAATGCGTGACTGCGCCGCCTTGTAACCGGTGAGGCCTTGGGTATCAAAGCTCCACTGAGCTTCCCACGCCTCGATTCAACTTACTTTGACTCGGATTTATTCCAGAGGGGTTTTCGTAGATTGTAACGAGTTCCTTTCGAAAGAATAGAAGCTGGTCTAGAAACAATCTAAGTGGAACCATCATGCTTTTTGTTTGCTAGAAAATTAGGTTTGGTTTGGTTGAGTCAGCCTTGTTTTGTGATTATATAGAATCTCAAATATCCCGATAGTGCCAGCAATGGCCACTTTGAAAGCTTTGTTGAACCCAACTAGGACTACTCGTCCTTCTTGTATCAGGTTATCCGAAACTGAAGCAAATTATGAACTTAGTCCTGGGACCCTACAGATGCTCCCAATCTTTTTAGGGAAAGAAAATGAAAACCCATACTTCCATGTTAGGGATTTTGAGGAAATTTGTAGTACCCTAAAGATTAGAGACCTTAATGATGATGCTTTGAAACTTAGGTTATTTCCTTTTTCCCTGAAAGATAAAGCCAAATCGTGGCTATATAGTTTGGCTTCCGGTTCAATAGAAACATATGAACAACTTACATCTGCCTTTTTGAACAAGTTTTTCCCTAGGCACAAAACATCGTGTATTAGGACGCAAATCTGCACATTTTCTCAACAGGAGGGAGAATCGTTATATAGGTATTTGGAAAGGTTCAATGACTTATTACCCAAATGTCCTCATCATGTTTTAGAAAAGGTTAGGCTAGTTCAAATCCTTTATGAGGGTTTAGATTATTCGACAACAACCATGGTTGAGTCTCTATGCACTGGTGGTTTTGAAAACCAAACTGTTGATGCGGCGATGGAATTTTTGAATGAAATCGCCGAAAAGACCCAGCAATGGGAATATTGTAGGGAACACAAGAGAACAATTCTTCTAGGTAGAGGAAACGTTAATAGGGTAGAAGGAGGCTATGAATCAGATGCCAAAATTGCTGCTATAACAAAAAGGTTAGAAGCTTTAGAATTGGGTCACACTAGTGGTAGAGTAGATCCTATTTGGGAATGCCAGAATAATAAAGAGCAAGCCAATGCTCTCTATAATAACACTAGGTTTGATAACCGTCAGAAGTTTGACCCATATTCAGAAACCTATAATCCTGGTTGGAGAAACCATCCGAACCTTTCATGGTCTAAGGACCAAGGTCAGTTAGTAATTTTAATGTTCTCCCAGGTTTTGTCTATACTAAGAATACTTCGGGATCAACTCAGTTTCAGAATCAGTCTGATAAGAAAATCTTAAGTCTAGAGGAAACTCCCACCTCATTTATTCAAAATACTGAAAATATGCGTCAATTGCTTTCACAAAGCATAGAAGCTAGTAATAGGATAGGACAAGAACATAATCAGGCCATTTCTGAATTGAAAGACCAGGTTAGTCTGATCAATGAGTCTCTAAGAGAAAAAAGGTAAGTTCCCTAGTCAACCGATACCCAACCCTAGAGGAGTTAATGAAGTAGGTGCAAAATCATTTAATCAAGTGAATTCTGTCAACACCCTTAGGAGTGGTAAAAGGGTAGACAATAAGGTAGCCATGCCTAATAGTGGACATACTGTAGATCAGCCTTCTAGTTCCTAAGATGATCCCCAGAAGGAGCCACTAACTGAAGAAACCGATAAAATTTCTAGTGATGCCAATGTGATTCCCGACAGGTCTCATTTTGTACCCAAAGCCCCATATTTTAACAGTTGTTAGCTCCAACAAAGAGAGAGTCGACTTTCAACGAACTACTAGAGATATTAAAGCAGGTAAACATTAACATCCCTTTATTAGAAGCAATTAGGAAAATGCCTTCTTATGCCAAGTTCCTTAAGGACCTTTGTACACGAAAGCGTAAGCTTAATGTCCATAAGAAAGCCTTTTTAGCTGGTCAGGTAAGTTCAATCCTTCTGAACCAAACAACCCCTAAGTATAAAGACCCTGGATGCCCCACCATATCTTGTGTGATCGGTAATTATTCAGTAGATAAGGCATTGCTTGACTTAGGAGCTAGTGTGAACTTACTCCCTTATCATGTATACAACCAGCTAGGTCTTGGTAAGTTGAAACCGACTAAAATGACATTGCAATTAGCTGATAGGTCTGTCAAAATACCTCGTGGTGTCATAGAGGATGTTCTGATTGAGGTTGATAAATTTATTTATCCAGTGGATTTCGTTGTTCTAGATACTCAGCCTGTTCAGGATCCTAGTGCTCAAATACCGGTGATTTTAGGTCGCCCATTTTTAGCCACAGCTAACGCTGTCATCAACTGTAGGACCGGACTTATGAACATATCCTTTGGTAATATGACCACTGAACTAAATTCCTTTAATGTTAATAGACAACCTTCCGATGATTTAGAAGAAGTGAATATGATTAGCACTTTAGTTCAGGATCTAACTCAGGATAATTGGGACGACACTTTATTTGGTGATTCCTTAGATGAACTTGATGAGGAAATTCTCTTAAGTCAGTTAGGTGACCAAACTTTTGAACTAGAAGAAGCTCTTGATTATTTTAAAGAATCTGAGGATCCAGAAATTCAAGCAATAGTTAGAGGTTTGTCCGAGAATACTGACTACTCTAAGTTTGGGGGTAGTAATGGTCAATTATCTCCATTAGAAGTCCCTAACTTGGGATTCGAGCCTAGTGTACCTGAGGTATTACTTGGGTCACTTCCGACTCCGCAACCGGATCCTCCTGATATTGTCCAGGAGGAAATTCTAAAGACTTGTTGTTCGAATGAGTCAATTTGTCAAGACACTCATATGAAGCCTAAATGGGCACAACAGGAAAACCCAGTTGTCTTGCAGGAAACCTTGGATGAGGATGTGCTATGTTTGTTCATTTTTCTGATTTGGTGCAGTTTTCTGATAATTGTGGCAATTTTATTTGCTTTTGTTGACCCACAGTTGTTTCGACTATTGATATATGATTTGAAAGGTAATTAGCCATTTTGTGGTATTTGACGTCTGGCTAAAGACTTTAAATTTAGCACTTTTTGGGAGGTAACCCAATCTCATGCAACATGGTAATATCTTTCCTTATCTCTTTTTCTTCAAATGGTAACAGTTTTTCCTTGTTCATTCTTTTAATTTTATCTTTAGAGCATTGAGGTCAATGTTAGATTTAAGTTTGGGGGTATGGAAGAAACTTTTTAGTTGCAGTATGAATAAATAAACTCCAGAACCTAGAAATTTATTCCTATTGAGGATTGCACTAACTAATCTAATTGGATGGAAGCATTTTGATCGTAGGAGTTGAGGAACCAATCTGATTAGATGGAAACATCTAGAAGAGTCTATTCATAAAAGCACAGAGCTCAGGTGTTAGAAATAACATGATAGTTTCACCTTATCTCGTTGAGTCCTTTTCACTTCTATTTTTATTTTATTTTGTTTTCAAACCATGTTTCTCTAAGTGATAGGTGGGTCCCACGATTCAAGTTGTTACCAATGCTAGGGTGAATTAGAGTGATTGAGTTACAAAGAAAAAAAAAAGTTGAAAAAAAGAGAGAAAAAAAAAGGAAGTGAATAAAGTCGGCCACTGGTACCCTTGTATATGCCAGTTGTGTTAATATTAGTCAGACTAGTATCTCAATCCATAAGGATAGGTTCATTTTGGCGGAGGCCTTCAGACAGATATGGGAAACGCCGTTCACTTAGTAAACATCAAAACCATCTATGTTTTTCTCTATATCCATCTTCTTGATCTATCCATGTGATTAGTTTTGACTCCGGATATTGATGTCCATAGTGCGACTATCTGAGTAGAGCTCAATCACTTTATATGAATTTTAGTATGCTTGAGTGCAAACTCGTGTACAACAATTGGAATTTCGCATCAGGGTACTTCCTCCTGTAGTCAATAAGTATGCCAACCAAGGAGATTCTTTAGTGCCTTCCAAGGTTCTGCGTAGATAGCTAAGGTCTGGAGTAAAGGTTTTGTGGGTATACCTCTTGTAAGCCCTCCGGAGACAACAGTCCGCCACTAGGTACACTTAGGAGTTTAAAGGCTTATTGCATACGCTAAATGCAATCGACGATGCCTGCGTCAGTGAGTTAGGATTTTATTTTATTTTTGCTCAAGGACTAGCAAATAATAGGTTTGGGGGTATTTGATAGACACATTTTTATGTCTAATTTGTCTCGATTCTATATATTGATAGTGCTCATTTTTGTACTTATTATGGTGTTTTATGTGTGTGTAGGTATTTTTGGCGAACAAACATTTTTGGAAAAATCGGCTCGAAAAGTTGCGCGGGGAACCCCGGAAGACACTTGCTATTCGGACCCCTCAAATGGATAAGGGGTGACCAATTACTAAGGGGCATCCATTTCCAGGAAGCTGCTAAAGGGATACCAGCACAGGATAGGGGGAGGTCATCTTCTTCGTTTAAATTCAGAAAAAAGGCGGGAAGAAATAACCAGCGAAGAACCAAACTTTCGATTGGATTTCGAAGATGTTTTAATGAGATTCAATCACTGAAATTTGCTGGGCTGGACGTGATTCAACTAAAAAGGCCTGGTATGTGCGCTGGAATCAATCGAATTGGGCTGGATAAGCCGGAAAAAGGAAACAGAGTTTGAGTTTTGCACGGAAACTTTGTGGAATTATTTTAGGAATTACAGGGAGACTAAACGTGTGATATTGTTTCCTAAGCTAGTATTCTATCTAAGGAAGAGTTTAGGATGGTTTGGAAGTCTCAGAAACGATTAAGGAAGTCGGCAGAAGAGATTATTGCCGTGGCTTGCACGAAAAGAAAAAGAGAGAATTAATCGTTTTTTTTTAGGTTTCTGAGTAGTATAAAAGGTGTGTTTAAGTCCCAGGGAAGGAAACGAAGTTATTGGAGCATTCACAGAGGAGTTTGTAACACTACAGAGACGAATTGATCAAGTTGCAGGAAACCCGTATTTCTGCTGATGCTGCTGAAGAACATCCGTTGCAAATAAGAACAACGTCTCAAATTTGTAACTATGCTACAATAACTTCTTTGTAACAGTCAGTCATTCGTTTTGCGAATCCAGTACATCGTTGCAAACATTCAGAGTTATAGTTTTTCATCTTTTAATCAACTTTTGAACCATAAACAAATATTTTGAGCAAGTGATTAATATGAGGAGCTAAACCCCATTGCTGAGGCAACGGAGGAAGCCATTTTTCCAATTATTATGTGGTAAATTCTATTTAATTTAATTTTCGTAATTCTTTTATGATTATTTGCACTGAACTGAAATTGAATATATGATTCTGATTAAGTGGTTGTGTTCTCAATTGATGGGTCATGCTTAGGTTAAATCTTTTGATGGTTCATGCTTTCGATTTACAACTATTGTTTTGAGAATCTACTTGTCTAGGCGAAAATATTAGAATCACTTTAAACGTAAAGAGTTGCATAAATATTGACTAGATTAAATCACATAAAAATTGGAGATTGGTGGAATCCAAAGTCTCAGTGATTTTTATAAACTTGAATACAATTTATTTTTAAGTTTTCTATTTTAATTTGAGTCTAAAATCGAGTCTACATAATCCGAGTTGAACGAACTTTACTACCACTTAAAAACTACATCACGGTCCTGATAGGATCTTTGTGTAGCTGGTTTGAGTTGATATAGATGTTAAATTTGCATCAGATGCAAACTGCTAGTGATGTCTGTTTTATTGTTCTATTTGTTCTCTGGTCTTTCAGTAACTCAGTTTCATTATTCATTATTCGCTGCTCCTTTAGTTTTATCACTTCTATTTTTAACATGTGTTGCGTTGTAAGAGAAGTTGTCTATGTTGCGTTGTCTGGATCCTGTGGTACATAATTTTGTAGTATCTGTAGTTTCCTTTTGTAGGATGCTCTTGATAGTAAGTTCCCTGCATCTTGTTTGGCAGGAAATCATTGGCTTAAGTTTGTATGCTTGTACTCTGTATCCTTGCGTTTAAAGTCAGAGTCCTTGCATTACGTTGAGTCATATATCACTGGTTTTTATTGATCCTGGTTTATGAGTGTGTGTGAGAGTTTTATTTGATTTGATCCTTCACAGTCTTACAAATTATTTACTAGCATCATATTGTTTTTTTATTTATGTCATTTAGGTTTACTTGAAGTGATGTCTGTTACACCTCCAAGCAAAGAATGTATGGGTGCTCTACGGCAGTCGACTCAATTTTTGGAAGGAGTTGAATCCTTTATCAGGTTCACGAAAGATACTCTAGGGGAAGATAAATTATACCGTTGTCCATGCTCGAAATGTAAGCTATTTTCCATATTTCGGAATTGTCAAACAAAATTTAGAACTGGATTTACACCACCTTCAGGAAAACTGTATTTTATTGTGTTTGGGCTCATGTCCAAGACAAGGTGAATGGATGGTATGTGGATCCGATTAAAAGACAGATTTATGTAAACTTCGAACTGTTTATGGGAAACACAAAAGACGCCGATGAGCCATTTATCCTTTATTGTCTTTTTGTAGAAACCTCTTCTTTATTGAATCAAATATGTCGTCTTTTGATGCAAAATTGTGCAAGTATTTGATGCATTATGTTGTCACAGGAAAAGGAAAATCCCACTGGTGTGATATCCAGGCCAGACGTGTTGCTGCAGACACATAAAATCACCCTATATGATAATCCCTCATCTTCTAAATCACCGACAGCTGCAAAACTAGTAAGTTCTCCCGTATAGTTTAATATTATTTATTGATATTGATGATATCAGTTAGTCTCTGACTCTAGTTAGCTTTTATTGATGTGTAGGCATTGGTGAAGGAGGCATATGATAAAGATCCTTCAACACGAAAGTGTTTGGGAACCGACGATGTTACCAAGGTTAGTGGTGAAATTATTGTTACATGAATCATTTTGCTTCTTGAATTTTTATATTGGATGGTGATAGTGATTACGTTGCTCTCTTATAGTAATGCTTACTTATCTGGTTTGCAATTTTTTTCAATCTCTAACAATCACATTGCCATACTGTAATACTGCTGCATCTGTAGAACTGTCTTATTTTATCTTTTAGTAGTAATTGCTTCAAGTAGCCAGATCACTATGTAGATTTCATTAGTTTTTAAAGTAGTAGTCCTGAACTCGTGATAACATATGCTTGAAGACATAAATGCTAGATTGCAATTGGAAAAATTTGTTAATAACTGAAGTTTTCCTTTATGTGTATATTGTTATTGCCTCCTTATGAATTGTTGGTTACTTTCCATCTGTACAGTAGTCTAAAAAATTACCTTGTGTGACATTAATTGTTTATCTGAATTTCAATGAATTTGAATTTGCTTCTTATATATGGCTAGATATTTGGTGTTGATCGAAAGGGATACATATGTGGAATGGGTGATGGTGTTTCTAAATATCAGTTTCTTGCTTCCGAGTTTATGAAGGACAAGTTGCAGTAAGAGAAGCAGAAAAACGAAGCTTTGAAAGCACAGCTGGATGCTGAAAGACAGAAAAACAACACCAGAGTACATGATCAGATCTTTAATAGCTCTTATCAGCAGGTGACCTCGAATAGCTCTTAATAATGTATACTAAGATGTATGTAATGATGTTGTCATGATATATGTTAATCTGACTTTGTCTTGTTACATATACAAGATATTGGGGTCCTAGCAACACTTTCGTCGTTTGGTTTTTGTTGTTTGAGGAACTTGAGGAAAATATCCGGTTGCACTTGCGTCTGTTGATACTAAGCTGCTGATTGATGACGATCACGACTGCATGCTTGCGGAAATCATAGAGCGAAGTGAAATGTTGTGTGACAAAGATGATGCTGTACTCCGGGATCTACCCATTGGTGAGTTTATAAGGTGGAAAAGGCCTTTGCGACTCTGGTAGGAGAGCGATCAAGTTAGGGCTGCATGGACAGTAAATTATTTACTTTTAAACTTTGAATATGTAAGTAGGGGTTTCTAGGATATGTCTTCCAATTTGTATTTGAATATTCTATTTCTTTGAGAAAATAATTAAATTAATAAAGTTAATTTTAGATTCTGCTTGGAATTACAGCTTTGTCTCACGTTTTAATTTATTTTAATTTTATATTTGGAATCTGGATAAATTTCTGGTGCGCCAAATATATTTTTATTTTATATTTGGAATCTGAATTAATTTCTGGTGCGCCAAATATAAGTCTGAATGAATTTCAAATCCACCAAATCTGAATCATTATCTAAAAAATGACGCAACATTCTAATTTTTTTTAATGACATATGTCAACCGTTATTGCATTTCACATATTATAACGTGCTTTTTTAACGGCATGCATCAACCGTCATTGTATTTCACATACAATAACCGTGATATTTAAATAACAGATTATGTACGTTATTTTAAATCACAAATTTTATTCGTTGTATTTAATAACATTCTCAATTTTTCATTTATAAAAAGTCACACCAAATAAATAACAGTTCGAATAACATATGAAAACCGTGATAAATCATGTTTTGTAACAGGATTCATCTGTTATTTATATCTCCTTCTGGACTAGTGTTTGGGTTACTATGTTGAACCAACATACACGTACACGTTTGGGCATGGTTTTCACGAACCCAGTAAACGTTTACCAAAATGTGTGTGACAAGCTGGGTTTTTCGATCTAACGGTTGAGAAATATTAGCTTGAATCTAAATAAGGTTTTCATCTAACGGTGAATAAGATTGCTTTGTAACTAAAGAAAAACCCTGATTTAAAGGCTATATAAAGGAGACATCTAGCATTGTGCAAAACTAATCCCCACACGTCTGTGTGCTACTAGTGCGCCTGCTAGAGTCGATCTCCATTAACCTTTTATTTTCTTCTCTAAAATCAGGTTAACGACTTAAAGACTTCATTGGGATTGTGAAGCCAGACCAATACTACTTTATCGTAGTTGTGTGATCTGATCTTGCATCTTCTATCCTAGGAGTACAATCGATTGATTGACTTGAGATCGTGATAGTTCTCCGATAGGCAAGATAAAGAAGTCACAAACATCTTCGTCTCACTGTTTGTGATTCCTCGACAATCCGCTTGTGTAGTCAGGAAGGATTGTATAGAGGTGATTGATTAATCTAGGTTGTTCTTCGGAATATAAGACCGGATTATCAATTGGTTCCTGTTCACCTTGATTTATCAAAAGACGGAACAAAACTAGAGTTTATCTGTGGGAGACAGATTTATCCTTTGATAGACTTTTCTGTGTGAGACAGATTTGTTTATTATCAAGTCTGCGATTTTGAGTTGCAGCAACACTTGGTTGTGGGTGAGATCAGCTAAGGGAATCAAGTGCGCAATATCTTTCTAGGATCAGAGGCGTAGGAGCACAACTATACCTTGAATCGGTGGGAGACTGATTGGGGTTCAACTATAGTCCAGTCCGAAGTTAGTTTGCAGTAGGCTAGTGTCTGTAGCGGCTTAATACAGTGTGTATTCAATCTGGACTAGGTCCCGGGGTTTTTCTGCATTTGCGGTTTCCTCGTTAACAAAATTTCTGGTGTCTGTGTTATTTCTTTTCCCCATTATATTTTATATGAAATAATACAGGTTGTGCATTAAGATCGTCAACTTATCTTATCCAACTTTTGGTTGTTGATTGTAGTTGATTGATCCTTGGATATTGGTCTTTGGTACCGTCCAAGTTATCTCTCTTTGATAAAGACTCTCAGATTTCTATTTGCTTGAGTAAAGATCAAATCGAGAGATTGAGATATAAACTCTTTGATATATCTTTTTATTGATTGAGTCTGACTGTCTAGTTGATTCTCATAAAAAGTATATTGGAGTTTGTCCATGCAGATTGCTAAGCGAAATATTGGGTGGTGTTGTTAGACCCCCGCTTTTTCAATTGGTATCAGAGCAGGCAAACACGTTTAAGACCTCATCAGTCTGTGTTTGTAGCGATATGAATCTATGGACAGAGGTGCTATCTCTATTAATGTACCACCAGTCTTCGATGGCTCCAATTACTTATGGTGGAAAATTGCTTTGCGAGCTTTTCTTCAATCGCGTGATTTTCAATCATGGGTATATGTGGTGAATGGCTATGATGCGCCCGTTGTTGTAGCTAGAGACATAACTGTTCCCAAGAATATTGGTGAATATAATGTTGCCGAGATTCTTGCTGCGAAGCAGAATTCTGAAGGGTTAAATGCTATCATACATGTCATTTCCCCAAGTCTTCAACACCATGTGTCTAAATGCACTAGGTCTAAAGATGCTTGGGATATCTTAGAAACCGTATTTGAAGGAAACTCCAGTGAAAAGGAAGCTAGGCTTCAAAACCTTAATTCTGATTGGGAGAACCTTCGTATGGCAGATGAAGAAACATTTGATGAGTAATCACAAAGTGTCTGAAATTGTTAATGCATCTTTTGCATTGGGTAAGACTATTCCTGAAAAGGACATTCTGATGAAAATTCTCAGATCACTGCCATCTAGATACGAGTATAAGAAGCATTCCATCGTTGAAGGGAATAACCTCAATAATCTTTCCAGAAACACCTTGGTTGGGAATCTAAAGATCTTTGACCATGAGCATACATCCAAAGTCGGTAAGGATGTTTCCTTTAAAGCACAGAAGAGCACTAAAATACTTGCCAAAGGTAAAAGTGTTCATGTCTCTGAGGATGATCAGTCTCAGAATGATTTTTCAGATGAAGACCTTGACAAGTCGGTTTCCTTGATCACAAGACAGTTTAGGGATCTTCTGTTGAAGAGAAGTAAACGGTTTTCAAGAGACAAACCTAGGTTATCAGACAAACCTCACGGTCGCGTACCTCCTAAAAACAGGATGTTGACGAGGCTGATGACGAGGACATGCCTCAGTGCTTTAAGTGTAAGGGTTTTGGCCATTTTGCTAACGAATGCCCAAATCGTAGAAAATACACTGGGAACAAAGGTCTAGCTGTACACTTGATGAAATGTATGAAACCTATGATTCCGATGAAGATAGGAAATCAAGTGTAGGGCTCCTTGGTGAAAACATCGATTTTGAGATCAGCTAAGGGAATCAAGTGCGCAGTATCCTGCTGGGATCAGAGGCGTAGGAGTACAACTGTACCTTGAATCGGTGGGAGACTGATTGGGGTTCAACTATAGTCCAGTCCGAAGTTAGTTTGAATAGGCTAGTGTCTGTAGCGGCTTAATACAGTGTGTATTCAATGTGGACTAGGTCCCGGGGTTTTTCTGCATTTGCGGTTTTCTCGATAAAAATTTTTCTGGTGTTTGTGTTATTTTTTTCCGCATTATATTTTATATAATTGAAATAATACAGGTTGTGCGTTAAGATCATCAACTTCTCTAATACAACTTTTGGTTGTTGATTATAGTTGATTGATCCTTGGATATTGGTCTTTGGTACCGTCCAAGTTATCTCTCTTTGATAAAGACTCGCAGATTTGTATTTGCTTGAGTAAAGATCAAATCGAGAGATTGAGATATATACTATTTGATATATATTTTTATTGATTGAGTCTGACTGTCTAGTTGATTCTCATAAAAAGTATATTGGAGTTTGTCCATACAAATTGCTAAGCGAAATATTGGGTGGTGTTGTTAGACCCCCGCTTTTTCAGATTGTGAATTCTGCTTCTTGTTATACCAAGCCACAAGATTCAGTTCTATGTAGTAGAACCCCCTGATGTACTTTTTGTATCTTCTACACATCATGCCCAATCAACATCTGAATAAGCAGAAATATCAGTGTTAGTATCAAAAGTATAAGATAGACCATACCCGACAGTGTGATTGACATATCGTATGATCCTTTTTGCAGCTGCAAGATGAGATTCCCTTGGATTAGCCTGAAATCTAGCACAACAACCAACACTAAAATAAATATCAGGTCTAGTAGTTGTAAGATATAAAAGGCTAATAATAGATCGATACAATTTTTGATCTACTTTTGCTCCTTTCTCATCTCTGTGCAGTTTACCAGTAGTGGGCATATGTGTCAGTTTTGGAGATGACTTATCCAGACCGAATTTTGATACAAGATCCCTTGAATACTTTTCCCGGGATAAGTAAATTTCATCCTTATGTTGTTGAATTTGTAATCCTCGGAAGAATTTTAATTCACCAACATTGCTCATTTCAAATTCTTTAGCAAGAGAGACTTGGAAATCCTTTGCAAATCTCTCAGAAGTTGAACCATAGATGATATCATCTATATAGACATGAGCAATGACAACATCTTTCCCAATCCATTTGGTAAACAAAGTTTTATCAGCTCCACCTCTTGAAAAACCTTTTATAATAAGAGAAGTGGTAAGTTCAAATCAGGCTCTAGGTGCTTGTTTTAACCCATATAATGTCTTTTTGAGCTTAAGAACATGATCTGGGAAATCAAGGTTTTCAAATCCTTTAGGTTGAGCAATATATACTTCCTCCTTTAAAATTCCATTTAGGAATGCGGATTTTATATCCATGTGGAAAAGCTTAAGCTTGAGAAAAGAAGCATGAGCTAATAAAATTCTAATGGACTCAAGTCGTGCCACAGGAGCAAAGGTTTCGTCAAAGTCGATACCTTCAATTTGTGAGTATCCTTGAGCGACAAGTTTGGCTTTATTTCTGATAATTATGCCAAATTCATCAGACTTGTTCTTGAATATCCATTTTGTTCCAACAATATTAACATTGGAGGGAAAAGGTCCGAGTTCCCATACGTCTTGTATTTGAAATTGATTTGAATCTTCATGCATTGCATTCACCCAAAAGGGATCGTTCAGAGCTTCATCAATATTTCTTGGTTCTACTTGTGACAGATAACAACCAAAATTGCACATGTTTTGAAGTTTCCATCTAGTCTTAGTTGTAGAGTCTCTTCCCCCTATAATACTATTGGGATCATGATTCCTTTGAACCCATAAGTGTCGTGGAGGGACACGTTCTCGTTCCTCAGGAGTAGCCTGATCACTGCTCTTCTCCTCGTCACTAGAAATATCAGGATCAGCAACAGTTGGGATAACTTCAACTGATTCTGGTATTTCTTTGACTTTCTCAATTGTCTCGGTTGGAGGCAATTCAGCAGGAGGATTATCATGATGAATCACTAATATCATCAATGATAACGTTAGCAGATTCCATCATGACCTGGGTTCTGAGATTAAATACTTGAAAACCACGGCTATCAGAGGCATAGCCAAGAAAGATACCTTCATCACTTTTGGTATCGAATTTCCCTCTCTGTTCTCGATCTTTTACGATATAGCACTTACTTCCGAACACTCTAAGATAGTGTAGGTTGGGTTTTCTTCCATACCACAACTCATAAGGAGTGTTTAGGGTTTTAGACAGTAAGTAAACACGGTTGATCAAATAACATGTTGTAAAGACAACTTCTCCCCAAAACCTTAGAGGTAAGTTTTTGTTATGTAGCATTACCCTGGCCATTTCCTGAATGTTCCTATTATTTCTTTCTGCAACTCCATTAGATTGAGGAGTAATGGGTGGTGAGCATTATTGAATCCCCAGTTCGTCACAAAATTCAAACACCTTAGTGTCTTTGAATTCAGTTCCACGGTTGCTCCTAATTTTCTTTAGTTTGCGACCTTGTTCATTCTGGATTCTTTTAACAATAATCTTGAATTCATCAGGGGTTTCATTCTTATGAGACAGAAACGCAACCCAAGTGAATTTGGTGTAGTCATCTACCATAACTAAAGCATACTTCTTACCAGCAACCGTGGGTTGTTGAATTGGTCCGAAGAGATCCGTATGAATTAAATCAAGTGGAGCTTTAGTGAGAATATCTCGAGATGATTTATGGTGAACTTTCATTTGTTTACCCTTTTGAAAGGCACCACATACACCTTCAATCTTTGCATTGATTTTGGTAACGCCTCTAACAAGTTCTTTGTTAATGATCTTAGTTAGAAGACGGTAGTTTATAGGACCAAAACGCTTATGCCAAAGATGTGTAGATTCCACCTTAGTCAAATTGCAACAATTGCTGAACTGATTATCAAGAAGATAGCAATTGTTTTTACCACGAGTTCCTTGAAAAATTACTTTCCCAGTTTTTTCTACGATGTCACATCCATTTGCATTGAAGACAACTCGATGGCCTTTATCACAAATTTGACTAACATAAAGAAGATTTGCAGTCATACCTTTTACGTAGACTACATCATGGATTTCAGGTACACCGGGTAATTTGATCATCCCCTTCTTGCTTATGTAGCAACAACTCCCATCTCCAAATGTTACAGGCCCGCCTTCATAGTCGTCTGAGGAGATGAACCAAGTGAGATCACCTGTCATATGTCTGCTACATCCACTGTCAAGAAACCATTGAAAGGGTGATGTTGATTTTAAGGAAAAAGGTCCCATACTATCAATACTATTCTATTTAGGGTTTCCTGATAGTTTTGTATGTCCTTTTAGAGAAGCAGAAAGTTGTTTAGTTCTCTTGTGAAGATTACATGCAACTTTTAGACTCTTTCGAAAAAACACACAATCATGTTGAAGGTGATTGGAGGAATCGTAAAACAACATGGGTCAACACCTTTTGGTTTGGCAGAGCAGTTCTGAGTCATATCAGTTTTCACAACATCTAATCGTTGTTTATTGCCTGATCTACGACAGTTCTTCAGAGAGGAACAACTGGAGTTACTCAAATCCATCAAAGGATTTATAATGGGTTTCAAATCCTTAAGTATCGCAATTTCAACAACAAGATCAGAATTGATTCGGATTTGTTCATCCAACCTTTTCTGGAGAATAACCAGTATATCAGAACTTTTTCTACGATTGGTTTTTAAACCCGGTGAAGCATTACAAGAGACTTTATCGTCCATAGAGTCAGATCGCTATAAACACAGACTTGTAAGTTCTTGAACGTGTTTGCCTGCTCTGATACCAATTGAAAAAGTGGGGTTACAACAACCACACCCAATATTTCGCTTAGCAATCTGTATGGACAAACTCCAATATACTTTCTATATAATCAACTAGACAGTCAGACTCAATCTAGATAAAAGTATATCAAAGAGTTTATATTTTAATCTCTCGATTTGATATATACTCAAGCAAATAGAAATCTGCGAGTCTTTATCAAATACTAGAGAGATAACTTGGTTGGTACGAAAGACCAATATCCAAGTTTCAATCAATTTAAATCAACAACCAAAGGTCGGATATTCTAATTAATTGAACAACGCACAACCTGTGATATTTCAATTATATAAAAAAATATAATGCGGAAAAGAAATAGCACAGACTTCATAATTTTGTTAACGAGGAAACCGCAAATGCAGAAAAACCCCGGGACCTAGTCCAGATTGAACACACACTGTATTAAGCCGCTACATACACTAGCCTACTCCAAATTAACTTCGGTCTGGACTGTAGTTGAACCCCAATCAATCTCACACTGATCCAAGGTACAATTATGCTCCTACGTCTCTGATCCCAGCAGAATACTACATACTTGATTCCCTTAGCTGATCTCACCCACAACTAAGAGTTGCTACGACCCAAAGTCGAAGACTTTAATAAACAAATCTGTATCACACAGAAAAGTCTATGGTAATAGATAAATCCGTCTCCCACGAATATACCTACGATTTTTGTTCCGTATTTTGACGCAGCGAACAGGAACCAATTGATAAACCAGACTTATATTCTCGAACAATAGCATAGTATTATCAATCACCTCACAATAATCTTAATCGACGCAGCGAAAAAAGATATTGCGGAATCACAAACAATGAGACGAAGTGTTTGTGATTTCTTTTATATCTTGCCTATCAGAGATATCAATCTCAAGCCAATTATTACAATTGTACTCGTACGATAGAAACAACAATATCAGATCACACAACTACAAGAAAGTAGTATCGATCTGGCTTCACAATCCCAATGAAGTCTTTAAGTCGTTAACCTGGTTTAGAAGAAGAAACCAAAGGTTAAAGGAGAATCGACTCTAGCTTAGCACAACTAGTATCACATAGAAGGTGTGGGGATTAGGTTTCCCAGTTGCTATAGTTCTCCCTTATATAGTCTTTCAAATCATGATTTGCAATCAATGTTAGCTTGGTAACAAAGTATTCAATGTTCACCGTTAGATTAAACCTGATTAGATTCAATCTAATATCTTTCAACCGTTAGATCGAAAACTAGCTTGTTATACACAAATGAAATGCACGTTTCTAGGCTTGTGTAACCGTACCCAAACTTGTACATTTGTTGGTTCAACAATAGTCAACCAAATGGTTACCCATATGATCACTTTTATATCAAACATATTCTTTTTCACCATAACTAGTTCAAGTGACTCAAATGAACTAGTTAGAGAGTTTTTCAATTGCAAGGAAATCTTATGTAACTACACAAGACACAATTGAGGCAAAAACTATTTGATTCACTCGAATCGGTTCATGAACTATGTAGCCAAGATTTGCAATTTTCATTCCTTAGTTTATATAAGAATAAGTTCACAAACATCGTTTTTAGATATAACCTACTAAAGTTCGCGGACATAAGTTCCCGGACGGAGTTCACAAACTCCAGCATAATTTCTCGGGTCGAGAACTTCCGCCAGTTCGCGGACTGAGTTCGTGGACTTGGCTTACGCCACTTCGGTTCAAGGAATAAGGACTTATACATATATATGTTTCCACAACAATGTTTATATCCCCCAATGGTTATATAATCTAAACTCTCATTTCAATCATTGAAACATTCTTAGAGGACGTTGATATTGTATAGTTGTTATTCACAAACTATTTTTCGTCAAAGTAAGCAACTTTCAAAGTGATTGAAACTTGTCATGACTTTCGTCACTAGGTAAAGATGAACTTGGCTAAAGCGAAAGCTTACCAACACATATTTCGAGAAATAGATAAGCGAGATAAACTCGGCTTGAAATAGAAAATGTGTATAATCTAAGTCTATATAGTAAAACGACTTTTGTCTCAAGATAGGAGATAAATAGACTTTTGAGTGATAGATAAGTTCAAGTCTCCACATACCTTTTAGTCGATGAAGATCCACCGGTTCCTTGAGTATTCCTTCATCTTGTATGATGATTTCCATTGAGTTCTTGAGCTCAACTACACTTTTTATCCTAGTCCGAGACCTTAGCTATAGTAGACAAGAAATCAAGACTTATAGTTTTGATCACTAACATTGACTAACATGCTTGAGATAGCAACGCACGCGATTTCGACCGAACAATGCTCTAACACTTCTATCATTTTCTCAGGGTGAAAAGAATGCATGCTCAAATTTATGATTGTACCTAATAGACTTTACTTTTTCAAGATAAATTGATATTCTTCTACGAACATCCAAGTCATATTAGTTTAATGAATTTTGGTCATTAATCATGTAAATTTGAGGATTCTACAAAGCATCAACAATCAAATCTAATAAAATGAATTTACATAATAACCACGACATAAGAATTACGAAAATACCCACAAAAGATAAAAACAACAAACTAATAAACCTCAAACTTGGACTCAGGTATTACAGGTTGGCCGAATGAATTATAATTAATGGTTTGTCCTTTCATAACACTGAGGCCTTTTCAGCACAATTAACTCCAGAGTTGACAGAATAATCTACAGTTAAGCATGTTCGGGAATGAGTAATCCAAGGATGTGTGACCTCCTGGGAAGTTACTGCTGGATTACCGCATAGATTCCCATTGAAAACACCACACTGTCAGATAACCACAGTGGTTAAGTGAGGACAATATCGGCGGTGGAGGGACCGGTCATGACATCTTCATTCTTCAATATCCAAGGGTAATAATTGAATTCGTATACTTGAATCAAGAAATAGTTTTAGTCATCTAATATCAATAATAAGCTTGCATGCCAACACTCGCTGGTTCGACCGGGCAGTGCTTTAATATTTTTAAAATTCATAAATATTTATCTCTATATTATGGATAATGAAGAGATGATCTAAAAGATCCAATAATCACTCAATTCCAACAAGGTGGGAAGAAGATATGAGAAAAACACTAGAACAAACTTGGGTTTAGTTTTTGTTGGATGTTGGTCCTCGTTGGGCTTGAGAGAGAAGAAAAGAAGGAGTTCCATTTTGGGCTTGTCCTGGACAAGATATTTTTTCCTAACTTGGGTATTTTGCAAGTATTAATGCACAATCTTGGACACACGGGCTTCTACATTCTTTTTGTTGTTGACGGCTTAGTATAATGGTTAGTTAGTTGCACATAAATACTACTATGAATTACAAAGTCCAGAGATCGAACCCCTACCTCCTCCAAAAAAGGGGTATGAAAATCATCAGGCTACTTGATGGTTTTAACTTCTACACATCTAGGAATATTAAGAAACTCTTAAAAGTAACTGGAGTGGTTTTAACTAATAAACTCCTAAAAGCAACTTGAGAGGTTTTAACAGGTGAATAAAGAGCTTTACTTTACTTTTCCTCTTTATTTATTTTCCATGGATTTTAGTAAATCAATGACGTACTAATTTTCATTAATGGTTAAGGGTGTGATCGGATAATTCAAACATGTTATTTAATTAATTAATATATGTTATTTTGTCAATTAATCTAGTATATTTTAGTTTTGTTAATTAATCTCCTAACCATCTATCATATTATATCAGTTATAGGTGATTCACTATATTAATTATAGATGATTCTTGACTATTGTAATAGATGTTTGACTAATTGGTTATTTAAGTTTCAAACTAAGCAAGCATGTATTCACATATAACGTTAAGTTAGGGTTTTATTGATATGAAAAAATGGATAAATCCTGGTTACAAGTACCATAGTGTGATTACTGGTGTTAGCCATATATAATTTCCTGTAATTACTGAAAAATTTCGACAAATTAATAGCCTTTGAGACTAAAATTATTACTTTAGCAAAATTATTAATTTATCAAATTAAAATTTAGCTTATGCAAGCCCAGTTAGGAATTTAATTTTTTTAACGAAGTTCCTTGTACATGTAGTAAATATATTACTCTTCAACAAAGAGGGCCTAAAGAAACCGGTGTCTAGGAAAACTATGAGCATCTTACCCTCTTGTAATCTAAGTTATTTATTTCTTAAAAAACATTTTATCAAACGGTCAAATTGTATTCGAAATACCATCCGTTCTCCGATTCAATTGTTTTCCTTTTCCCCTGTATTTTTCCTAGGGGTGAGCAAAAACACTTAAATCCGTGGATTCTACCCAAAACAATCCACATTTTGTCGGTAGACACTCAATCCGTTTCTTGGCGGATTGAATGTATGTGAGTTTTTGAAATCGGTCAATTTCACAGGTTGAACGCGGGTGAAACATCACCCATCCGTTTAACACCCGACCCTAAGGATAATGTTAGTATTATATATATATATATATATGAAAGTTATTATAGAAAATTGGTAGATAATATATATAGTTTCCTTTTGAGAAGCATTGAAGATCCTCAATGATATTCCAAAAGTGTCAATATTGGATTGATCAGAGGTCTTCTTATAAATAAATATTGTAATTTTAGTTGTTGGAAAGACATTGTGTTACTCTTGTTGTGTTTTTTTTTTTGATAAGAAGACGACTTTTATTTATACATAAGAGGAAGTTTGCAAAATATACAAGATAGGAGCCAAGCCAAGCTTAGCTCTTTCTAGGATGTTGTTTCTTACATTTTCACTCAAATTCTCCGTAGAGAAGTAATTAATTCTCCTAGATCTTGCATCCTTAACTAGTTTGTCTTCAAAATCAACATACTTCCTAGTTTTGTACATAAAGGAAACCGAATTACAATTTAAAAGGGAAAATTTGCATCTATAGATGCTAGTTTGAGACCTCCAAGGTTGAACTTCAGGATCTACTTCTCCTTTCATAATCTTCATTAAAGTTTGGCAATCATTTATTATGTAGCAGTTTTGGAGTTTCAATTCTTTCATCCACCTGATAGCCTCGATTCCATCTTTTGCTTCAGCTTCTAAAGGGAAGGAGGCCCAACTGCAACCTGCACGACATTGCTTCCTAACTCTTGCATTATCCAGGATTGAGATAGCGTATCCCATTGTGTAATCAACTTCAATAAAGTAGGCATCAAAATGAATAAACCAATCATAAGCATTGCTTCCATGAAAGTGATTATCTCTACATAACATCTTAGCTTTATCAGGAACCTGATTGGTTTTAGTTTCCCCATTCATATTAACCTTTTGGTAGGAATCTCTTATGATATCAATTAACTTTTGCACATCAGGCACATTGTTTTCAAAATGCACACTATTTCTAAACTTCCAAATGGACCATATGATGAAGGAGATCAGATTATGCTTGCTAGTTAAGTTTTTATTATTCATCCAAACTTTAAACCAGTGCATGATATCAAGGTTTCCATTACAGTGATAGATGTTATTGAGTTCAAAAGCATCCCACACTTTCTTAGCAAAGTTACAATGAAAAAACAAATGCATTTCATCTTCTAAGTCCTGGTTATCACAAAGCATACAATAAGGTTCAGAATCTTTCACATATTTTGACATATTATTTCTTAGAGCCAGAGCATAGGATACAACTTTCCAGCAGAACATATTCACCTTGGGTAAGATGTTTAAATTCCATATTTGTTTCCAGAATTTAGCTTCATCTTTATCAAAATTCAACTTAGTCAGGAAATTGTAAACAAACTTAGTATTAAGATTCCCAGATATAGTGGATTTCCATCTAATTCTATCATGCATACTGATGTTAGTAGTAACATAATTGATAGCATCATGGAAAGATATATCAATATAATTTCTGATAATGTTCATATCCCAGTTTCCTTCAGAATTCATTAAATCACAAACATTTGTGGGCATATTACAATCAATATTAATTGGAGACAAAAGATGAATTTGATTAGGTAACCAGAAATCAGACCAAATATTTGTAGACTTGCCATTGTTAATCTGACAGACATGGTTAGAGTTAATCACATCAAGTCCTTTTTTTGATACTGGTCTAAATCCAGGAATTTTTATGCTTTCTAGTTTTCTTTAACGGGTTCTGGTCTCTGAAGTATTTATGCTTAAGAATTTTAGCCCACAACTGATCCTGATTATGAATGAGCCTCCAGGACAACTTAGTGATTAAAGCTAGGTTGTGTTTATGAGGAATTCTAATTCCCAAACCTCCTTGACGAATGTCTTTCGTTATATTAGGCCAAGCTTTAGGGTAGTAACACTTTTGCTTATTATTTTTTTGCCACCAGAAGTCTCTCTGAATTTTATCAAGATTATCTAGAATCTTTTTAGGAAAAGCTAGACACTGCATTTGATGATTAGGATAAGCACTAAGCACATTTTTGATTAAGACATTGCGACCCGCCTGGTTAAACATCTTCCCTATCCAACCTTGGAGAACAGTGTAATATTTATTAAGAAGCGGCTCAAAGCTAGTGGTTTTGTTTTTATCAAAGAAGATGGGAGTCCCTAAATATTTGTCATTTTTCGAGATTTTTCTAATTTTAATGATTTTAGAAATAATTTTACAGTGTTTGTTATGAATCTTTGGTGTGAAATAAACACCAGACTTATTAAAGTTAATGACTTTCCCAGTCATTTAACCAAAGGTATTTAAGATGTTAACAATGTTTTTAGCTTCAGAAAGGTTATCTTTCGCAAATAGAAAACAATCATTAGCGAAGAAGAGGTACGAAACATGAGGAGCAGTTCTCGCCACTTTGACACCAGAAATCTTTTTTTCATTCTCAACTTTTAAAATAAATTTGGAGAGAATTTCCATGCAATGGATGAAAAGATAAGGGGACAGAGGGTCCCCTTATCTAAGCCCCCTGGACACAGTAAATCTGTCACCAGGCACACCGTTTAAAAGAAGAGAAAAGGAAGTTGTTGTAACACATTGCATAATACGATGGCACACATCTTCGCATAAGCCAAAAGAGAGAAGGGTTTGGTTTAGGAAGTCCCATTATATCCTATCGAAAGCTTTCGATAGGTCAATTTTTAATGCCACGTGTCTTGTTTTATTTTTAGAAGTTTTCATAGAGTGTAGAATTTCATGCGCAACGATTATATTATCAGTAATTTGACGTCCAGGGATAAAGGCAGATTGGTTCAGGGAGATAAGTTTCAAAAACATCGGTTTTAGTCTATTAGTTAAGATTTTAGTGATTATTTTGTAATAGTGTTTCTAAGGCTGATAGGGCGAAAGTCACTAGGTGTAGAGGGATTCTGCACTTTAGGAATCAGAGTTATACAAGAGTAATTCATTTCCTTAAGTAAGTATTTTTTCCTGAAAAAATATTGGACCATATTAGTAATATCATTTTTAACAATCTCCCAGTTTTCTTTGAAGAAACCTGGTGGGTAGCCGTATGGACCAGGGGCGCCCCATTGATTCATGTTAAAGAGATTATTCTTGATTTCCATCTCATCAGGAATTATGATGAGGCTATTGTTGTCATCTTCATTGATACAAGGATCAATGAGGTTACTTAGGGTATCGAGATGCTGAGCATTACTAGTGGTGCTAATGGATTTAAAGTGTCTAATAAACATTTTATGTAATTGCGAGTTGTCATCAATCCAGAGACCAGTCTCATCTCTGAGGGTGTGAATATGATTTATTCTCCTTCTGTTATTTGCATATTGGTGAAAGAAAGAAGTGTTACGTTCAATGTCTTTTATGAATTTGTCTTTAGAGAGATGATTCCAATAATCATACTCTCTTTTATACCACATTTCAAGGGTATTCTGTGTATCTTTAATTTCAAGGATAGGAAGCGGGCTAATGGAATGGAGGTATTCCATTTTCTTGTTAAGGTTTTGAATGTTACTAAAGATATTCCCAAAAATATTCTTGTTACAATTAGAAAGCGAGTAGGAAAGGTTTTTATGGTTTTTTTGTAGACTATAAGCAAATGACCCTCTAATGTTACAATCCCAATTATCAGACACTTGTTTTTTAAAATTTTCATGGCTAAACCATGTTACGATGATCCTAAATGGCTTATGAAGCTTTACTTTAATGGGTTTACAGTTCAAAAAAATCGGCGTATGGTCAGACCCGACTCTAGGTAAATGACTAACAATAGCATCAGGAAACATAGCAGACCAGGTATGAGAAGAGAGCACTCTATCAATTCTTTCCTTTATGTTTTCATGTCCTTCTCTATTATTAGACCAGGTAAAGAGTATTCCTTGAAATCTAAGGTCTATTAAACCTAAATTCTGGATGTTGTCATGGATAAATTTATTTACATGAGAGTTATCTTTTCCACCATGCTTATCATTTACATGCAAAATAAAGTTTAGGTCTCCTATTATAATCCAAGGGGTACTAGAGTTCAATTTACAAAAATGATTAATTTTATCCCATTGCATCCTTTTCCCTAGCTCATTTAAAGAGCCATCCATACAAACAACATTCCAGTAATTGTTAAAACAATCATGCAATTTAAAAAAAACACATGTCAAAAAGTTCAGCAATGCATATAACTTTTATGTTATTATGCCAGCCAATGAGCATCCCACCAGACACCTATTCTAGGGACAGCTAACCAGTTATGGAACTTAATATTTCTAGCTAAAATGTTCATGCTATCTTTAGTCGCTTTAGTTTCTGCTAAGAACATGAGGCCAGGGTTTTGCTTTCTTAGAATATATTTCAAATGGTTTCTAGTGAGTGGTTTTCCCACCCCTGCACATTCCAAGATAACATTTTCATATTGATACGTAAAGAAATTCCTTTTGCAAGACTGGGTAGGAGAAAGTAAAATTTATATGTATCAGACCAAAACAAAAACACACAGTGGCAGTAATAGTTTAGTTGGGTAGGTAAGAAATGGCTCGTAAAACTGAGGTGTATCTTTAAAGCAATGAAAATTTTAGTTTTGAGATTAAAAAAAACCTGGACAAGTGGAAGGTTTTGGGTTCCAGCATCCATAACCAACGCAGTTTCAGACCCATCCATCTTATTATCATTGTCAGTTCCTTCCATATTTATCATCCCTCCTCCATTTGAAGAAGACTCTCCTAACTCCATATTGTGAGCAGAACCCTCATTCACCACCTCATCAGCAAGCACATGGTGAGCTCTATCGATCTCTTGAATATATCCCTCCATTTCCATAGCTTCCATGATTATATCTTATTTCCTTCTTCTCTTATTTGTTCTCACATCATTTCTATGAATTTCTGAGACATAAGAACCACTGGCAGAATTCTCCTCCATAGTATCCTCAATTACATGCTTATTAACTTCCATATTCTCATCATCATTATTGTCATTCCCTGCATTCTCTGTCTCCTGCTCATTTTCCATGTTATTTCCTTCTGCAGTTTCAATTGTCTTCTACTAAAACATTCAGCTCTGGCTCATGATTTGCTAAATCTTCTCCTCCTTCTTGAATTTCCATATTTTGCTGAATGACTTGAACTAGTTCTTCCACTTGTTCTTCAAATGGGTCCACACCTTGCAAGTTCAGAACTGGCACAACTATCCAGGCCACATTAGCTATCATCCCACAATAATTTTCATTATGGTTAAAGACATAACAATTTCTGCAAGTAGCTTAAGGAAATCCCAAATAGAAGATAACAATCTTAATTCTCTCCCCATCTTCCAGAGTATGTGCACCTTTCTAATAAGTGGTAAATTAACATCCAACCTGACTTTTGCTTTAACCACACCAGTTGGGTCTATGTTATAGATAATGATTGGTTCACCATCTTGAGACGAAATGAGGTGAGGGATATCATCCCTATCAAGATCAGTTCTGAGTCTAAATTCAATGTAGAAAACTTCAAATTGGAAGATATCCCTCTGCACATTCATATGGAACTGCCATGGAAGTAAAACCAGTAAGTAACCACCAATTGCATGCGGCCTCTCTCTTAAGACTCTTTGAAAAATTTCTCTTGAATGTATCCTGAATATGAAAACATTTCTTCTTCCAGTTGTGATGACAACTACTTCATTTTGTGCACCAAATCTTTTTCTTACTGAATAGCTTACAATATTTCTGGTGACTTCACTTTCTCTGCAGACATATCCAATCAAAGCAAAAGAATCAATTTGTCTCCCTTTTCCTTGTAAACTCACATGTTTGTTATTCCTTCTAGCAGAACTGTTGTTTCTTTGAGAGTTGTTGTAGATAGCATCAGAAGCATTTGAAGATGATGCCATTGAGTTGATCAAATAAGCTGGGTGATGGGTTTGGCAAATAATAACAATTGGTTTTCTGAGCTTTTTAAGATAATAATTCGATAACAAATTTATTTGCAGGAAGCTTTGATACTTAGTAGTTCTGTGATAGTCTAAGTAATCATGGGATTGTATATAAATGTTATTCCAGTCAAGGCAGTAATTTGAATTTCGCCAAGTGTTTTCCATGCTAATGACTTGGAATTGAAGTAAAAAACAGTGAATTTTACTTGGGAAGAAAGCTGAGCTTCGACCTTGAGAGAGCCAAAAGAATGATTACTGACAGGAGGTAATTGCAAAGAGGAGTGTAAAGATAGGCTACTTGCACGGGTAATTGAAGAATACGAGGCGTTTGCAAAGATTTAATCCAACCCAAGCTGATAAAAAAATTGAGGATCTTCTCTAACTGACAATGATTTGTAGAATAAGAAAATTGATGTAGGTCACCACCGCTTCAACTGCTTCAGCAAGGAAACCCTATTCCTCCCAATCAGGCTTGGGAAAGGAGAGAAGGGATGAAATCTGAAAAAAAGACACAATCACTAGGATAATCGAAATAGTTAGATCGAGGTAATCATAGATTAAAAGAAGATTATTGAAACCTATAAAAAACTAGGGTTCATAGTTTCAGTAAGAAAACAAGAGATTAAGACATTAGCATAGAAACAAAATTAAACAAAAGTGGAAATAGATAGTCGGAATTCGATGTAAACAAGAAAAAACACAATCATAGATGTGCAGGAGGAAGGATTTGTGAAGAGAAAAATTTTTAGTGAGTTGTGAATCGGGCCGCCCGATTTTTTTGCCCGATATGCAGAGCATTCGCCCAACCAATTGCTTACCAATGGAGTCAATGGACCTTGTTATGTTAATTGCTTATATTCTAGTAACCTAAATTTTAAAATTAAATTATATTACACGTTCAAAATTTATAGGTTTTCGTTTATAATTTTTTTTTAGATCCGCAAATCCATCCACATCCAATTCACTGATCCGCTCACCCTGGGTATCACATCCGAAGGGTAATGGATTGGACGTGGATGAAAATATCAAATCCTCCATTTAGATAAATTGGACATAGGTGTCAGGTGATACCAAATCCGCATCCATCCATCCTTTGCTCACCCCTAAATTTTGAACGATTTTTTGGGGACCATGGTTTTTTTGGGGGGACCATGGTTTATTTTGGGTAAAGACATTAGAAGTAAATCTAGGTCATCCTTATCTAGATATTTATATTAATACCTAAATTACCCTCCTGATTAATTTTTGGGTGATAATTAGTTAGTGTTAATAATAGTTAGTGTTAATAATAGTTAGTGTAATGATTAGTGAGATGATTAAGTTAAAGATAATTAGTGAGATTAAAAAATCAGATGTTTTTTTTTAAGAAGTAGAATTATTGAGAGAGTAAAGTTAGAGAAGATGAAGAAGGAAAACATGAAAAACTATGGATTTTACCAACCACAACCGGAGGAAGGGTATTTGGGTACCCATGTATGCTTCAAACTTAGATAATGTTAGTTGAATTGCTCCAAACTTTCAAAAAAATGAAATTTTTTATGTAGATTTGGGCCAGTTCGGTTACCATATGTCAAGAATATGTAACCTAACACACCTGAAAGTGTAATTCGGTCACGTTTTCCAAACACGCAGGTTACCGAACTCGCTCGTTAATGGAGGTTTTGGTCGTACAGTGTAATGTTCGGTTACCTAGGATAAAATGGTAAGTAACCGAACTTTAAACTTAACAATTTATTTGGGTACATCTTGTGTGTTCGGTTAGTTCGCAAACTTCAACGCAACCAAGTTTCCAACCGAACTGCAGGTTAAAAGTAACCTAGTGTTAGAAGTTCGGTTGGTTCGCAAACTTCAACATATTTCACGAATCAACCGAACTGGGCTTATATATGCATATATGCAATTAGGCAAACGTTCGATTACTACGAAATTTATTTCTTGGCGAATTAGGCAGAGTTCGGTTACGAAGTTTCAAAGGCATAGTTCGGTTACAAAGAAAACTTAATATTTTTGCGAACGAACCGAACTTGTGGACTTCTCATTATTTTCGTAAACTAAAGTTCGGTGATATCCTTATTTTGCGAAGGAATCGAACTTATGGACTTGTGTTGTTCTAATACAAGGAGTTCGGTTAAACGTATTTTTTTGCGAATCAACCAAACTATGAGTTCGGTTAAGAAAAAATTAATTCGTGATAACCGAACTTTTATCTGAAAAAACCCTCCATTAAACCTCTCTGCAACTTCCATTTTCAACTCATTTTAACGATTACTTCTCATTTATTCAACCAAAAACGAATGACAAGTAATGGGTTTGTGAGAATATCTTTGTTAATGTTTTAAATTAAGCTATATATATATATATATATATATATATATAGTGGTGGTGGTGGTTGGTGGTGGTGGTAATCGAAGGTGGTGGCGGTAATCGGTGGTTGGTGGTGGTGATAATCGGAGGTGGTGGTGGTGGTAATCGGCGGTGGTGGGCGGTGGTGGTGGTGGTAATCGGTGTTTGGTGGTGTGATAATCGGAGGTGGTGGTGGTGGTAATCGGCAATTGTGGGAGGTGGTGGTGGGAGGAGGTGGTGGTTATATATTATATATTATATATATATATAGGTGGTTATTGGGTTAGTTTTAAATTAAATTAGGTAAGGATAGGTTAGTCATTTCAATGCTTTAGGGCACCCCTTATAACTATAGAGAAAGTGGCCTAATAAAACCATGGTTCCCTCAAAAAAAAAAAAAAAACCATGGTCCCTAAAAAATCGTTCTAAATTTTTGCCTCATCTCTTCACGAAATGAATGTCGGCCTAAACTATGGAAAAGCCCACTAAACTTCTTTGTTCCGTTTGAGTTTAGGCCCTTAGGCCTGTATGAAACTTGATCTGTTTAATTCGTCTAAAATGGGATGGAGCTAAACGCTGGCTCCGGTGAAAAGAACTGATTAAATGTGAAGACCTTGAATAGTGGGGTACAATAAAAACTTTAGAACTGATTGAATTTAAAGATTGTATTGATATACAAAGGGAATGTAAGAGTATGATCTACTATACAATTTGAATCTTTTACAAGTTAAGAAATTAAACATTGACGAAACCCTTTAAAATGCAGATCTACGCCAATGATGATGAACTTAATAATAACATCTCTATTGGGAAAGAGATGAATTGTTAAGTAGAGAAACTCTTGTTTTGATTAAGCACTTAAACAAGGTTCCAAGTTCATCCTCAAGACCTTCAATACTGCATTCCAAAATATTCACTTTCCTTTGTATCATTTCCAAATTAGATAGGTTGTGGAGTGCAACATCAACACTCCCAACTTCATTATGAATATCTTGATTTTGTAATAACTTCTCTTTCTGGTTAAGTAATCTCGATACCAAAGACCATTTGCTAGTAGAGTTGGATGAAGACACTGATAAGAATTGCAATAGAGATCGGAAAACCGAGATCGTAATACTGCTTACTTCTCTTAATAATCTAGCAACGACTACTAGATGATTATCTTGATCTATAACATTCATAGAATGAGATTCAAATTTAGACTCCATTTTTTTTAAAGATCCAATTGACTTCACCATTTCCTTTCTCAACTTCTTTCTACTACATGTGTAAGCGTCAATGCTGCTTTCGGCAGTTGATTCTCCACCCCTTCGGCGAAGACCGCACTGAAGCTCACGTACATTTTCCTTCATTTGCACCAATAGGTTCATTGTAGTGTCACAAACATCTAGCACTCTCACGGACTCGTCTAACACTTGATCAACTAACTTCTCATCTTGGGCAATGGTGCAAGATTTTTGTGTTGCAAGTGGTAATTGAAGAATATCATCAACGCAATGATAAAGATCCTTAAGACCAGATAAACCGCTTCGGATCGCCTCTGCATTGGTGGTGTTGAGACTTTTCTTTAACTTGTTTAGCTCTTCTTCGACTCTAAGAGTATAAGGATGACAAGACCTTGTAGGCAAACTAATTGATCTAACACAGTTTCTGGTATTTGGTAGTGACATTGAAGAGGATGTATCAGCCATATTCTGTTGTGTTGTTAGTTGCTTTTTTTCAGATATAAAACCTAAACTTAGTAGTTTTCAATTTTGGTATACAATTGCTCTTACCACCAGCATATATATAAAGAGTGAGATGTAGAGAGAAAAGAAAGACAAGAAGAACATGTAGTGTAGTGGATCTTAATATCTTACGGTATCACTTCTTGTCTGTACAGGTTTTTTGTTTAATGGAAATGTTTCATTACCAGAGATGTTTGGGGTTTATAAAACATCCCGAAACATGAATATTAACTATCTGTTCATTGTCTACGGATGTACGGTACTCGCATATAACGTACATGGACAAATACGCCGTACCGGTATCAAACTTGTAATTTTTCCTTACTCTCTCATGAATAATTGAATCGAATAATATGAGCGTTGAGCGACGTGTATCAGTATTAAGCACGAGATTAAGTACGTAGTAGTATATACTACTGGTCGAGAAAAAAAGGATCAACTTGGGATTTGATATATAAAATTGTCTAAATACTATGAACCTCGGTTCTTGGATTATGAATCAGTACACAGTATTACTGACTGACTGGGCTATATGAAATTTGATATATAAAATTGACAATGGGATCAAAGATGTTGCAATCGTGGAATACCAAGATCAACATAACTGTAAGAGAGGACCAGAGAATTTTGCAAAATTGCCTGTATGTCTGTAATAGTCACGAGTCCGACGACCATGTCTGTAAGCAATGCCGTAATGACCAACCACTTGGGCATACATTTGACAGTATTTTGCATTACGAGTAAGTTCAATCTGAATTTTAGACTTGCATTTTCTCTCATAATGTTATGTCTAAAGTCCGAATGCATCAAGGTAAAATGATATATGCCATAGACCATATATAGGACCAACTGCATAGGCAAATTACCAAGTTTTTAATCTGGCTGAACAAAGATGCGCGGACTGCTATGATGTGAAGAGATCCTTGTTGTGTGACTTGAACGAATATTAATCCAAGAACATTGCAATTAAGAAATCATAAGCTTCAACCTTGAGAGGTACATTATGTGATTCACTGATTCTCGCAAGTACACATGTGTGACTAATAAGTACAACATTAAGTACATTGTCTTCCCGTACAAGTTGTGGCAGACACTTAATGTTTTTCTATGGATACTCACATGCCACACATTACGGGAAATACAGCGCTCCTACAATACTCAGTCTCAGTACTACTGAAAGTAATGCTGGATGTCCCAGCTCAAGGCTAAGTCCCTCGTGGCGGATTCAAACAGGTGAGCTGTTTTGTTTTTGTTTTTCCTAGACACCCATGTAAATGAAACGGTCAAGTAATCCAAAATTTATTCCAAATCCAGCTAAACTCTTCCATTTATTTGTCTTCTTCACTCCGACTCTTCAACCGCTGAGTAACGCATAAATAGGCTAAAACAAGTTTAGAAGGATGCTCCTTTGGCTTGTTGCCCTAGAACAAGGCTTTGCTCTCCTTGCCTTAAAACCGGCCCAGTGGATAGCCCATCCCCGATGTCAGCAATAGCTATGTATCGTATTGCAGGAAAATTACAATGAGCAGAAATACGTATTCATTTAAGTCTTGAACTCCTCAATTTATTCTTGGTTCTTATGGTACCTTATCCGTTTGTTTGGTTAAGATTCAGTTAGCTTCTCAGTTTTGCATGTACTAGCTTAAATTTCTCCTTAAAGCACCTGCTTATCTACATAGGTAAATGAAATCGATGAAAACCACCTTAATAAGTAATAACCATATACAAATGTTGAGAAGAATGTACTTTATTTACACTAAGCACGCACCCATTAAAAGTAACTCTTGCGTTCTAAAGTTGTTCCAAATCCAGTGAACCTTGAACCCATCAAAAAAAATTTAAAAAAAATCATAACCAAGATTTAAAGACATAAGATCATACGTGATCAATGTTAATTAAGACAAGCATGTACAGTACATTTTCTGCAAAAGATTAAGCCCCCACTTCGTATTTCATTCTCCGTGAGCATACTTTTTAGTTAGAATAAATCTACCAAGTGGAAGGGATTTATTCCTTTCTTTTGAGCCTTCTCAAGTAAAAAAAAAAACTGTAGAACAACGTTTTGACGTGGATGATAGGTATGATGCATGTATAGATCTGTTGTCTCGTAACAACATGCATGCCAGCTATATAGGCCAATAATGTTTGATACTCCACTTTGCTAATCTTTACTAGTATAATTTTTCCAAAACTGTATGCATCACAAGAAGAAGAAAAAAAATGTAAATGCATGCATGGGTATCGAGAGGATACACAATTATAATAACAACTTGCGTATCTATGCATAAACATAAACCATGTTGTTAATTATTTGTCAGTTAATAATTAGTTGGCCGGTGACACTTGTTGATCTTCCGTGCATTTATCCGACAATCGAAATAATGTAGCTCCCTTGTACGATGCAGGGTATTTTCTAGGAGACAACAGAAACTTGGCAATCAAACAACATGAAGCTTCCATACACTTTCCTTCGAGGTTTGGTTAATTATTGTTAGCATGTCATTAATCACAGATTCGAAGCTCGTATATCTGTGTTCTTCGGCTCTTATTCTCGGTTAAAATTTATGAAAGCATGTCAAACTTCTACTTTATTATTGTCTTATATTTTGATCTAACAGTCATTAATCACATCCTCAAAACCTTAGAGATTAAACTTGGTGCTTGCTACTCAGCCTCAAGTAATGGGCCTTCCGTTAATTGGAACAGTGAAAAGTCTTCAAATCTGTTTCGAGGCATACTCATTTTTTTTTTTGAGGCATACTCATTCATTATACCATATAGGATGGATTTATAAGGGGTGTCTAAAGGTAGTGCAATTACCTATGTATCCTTAAACAAATTAAATTATTAGAGTGCCCTTATCCTCAAAAACCTAAAATCAAAAATCAAAATAAACTTTAAACTCAAACATCTTGGACTCCAGTTCAATCAAGAAATTGATCAAGCAAAGCAAACACGAATCGAAGTGAGCGATGTTGGAGTGTGAAATCCAAATCTCAATTGCTCTTAGATGTATTTTAGAATGTATGTGTAACAAACCCATCTTGTTTTTGATTGATTTTATTTTATTTAATCGATAGAATATGATTTCAAAGATGAAATTAGGTTTTCAAAAGATCAGTTCGGCTGATCTTGGAGTATCAATTTTGAGCCGAACCTAGTGTATGATTTAGAACCACTATGTTCGGCTAATGCGGCTTTGCTAGATTTTGTTCGAATCAGCCGAACCAAAATTCGCCAGTTACAGAGTGGAGTTCGGCTGATAACTTTTCAGCCGAACCTCAGTTTTTTGAAAATATACCTAGGTTCGGCTGAAAAGTTATCAGCCGAACTGTTCATCTGGTCAGTAGATCTGGGTTTTAAAAATTCATTTTTTGACAGATTCAACTTATAAAAAGAAATTAAACCTCGTATAGACACCTATGATTTGAATCACATATTTTGGTCACTTTTAATTACTAAAATCTCAAAATTCAAAACCCAAGTTTTTTTTTCACTTCTTCTTCTTCCTCTCAAAATCCCAACTCTCTCACATAAATTTGATTTATCTACTAATTCACCACTAATAATTTAATTTTTAATCAATCCTTAAAATTCCTAGCTAATCAAATCTAATCATAATCATTAACACCAATTACGCAAGGGTAGTTATGCCATTATCAAAAAGAATGGAGAAGGGGTGATGTTGTTTTTTATTTAGTGACCCTATTTTGGCATTATTTAGGATGCCTCAAAATAGGTTTCAAAGTCTTTACTTATGTGGGCTTATCCAGTGAAAAGTCGTCACTTATGTGGGCTTATCCATGTTCACACATGTTCACTTATGTGAAAAGACTGGTGAGCAACCGATGGCTGATGAGGATTTGGTACCGGCGTCCAATCCATATATATATGGCAGATTTGAAATTGTTATCCACGTCCAACCCATTACCCATCTGATTTCACATCCGTAGATGTGGATGAATTTAGAAAAAAAAGAATTAGGTAAATATTTAACAAGAATAATACTCCAACATAACAAGAGTAGCATAACATTTTCTAGCAACCAAAATCCAAATATTCAATGATATGAAGTCTTCCAACTAATCCAAAGATGAAAGTACTTGAATTCTAGAATATCTTTGGGACCTTTGATGCATCTCAATAGGAAACTATATAATATTTGCCAATCTCTTATAATAACCTTCATATATATATATATAATACGAACATTATATTTAGGATTGGGTACCCAAAAGATGGGTGATGTTCCACCCGCACCCAACCCGTGAAAATTGTAGGTTTCAAAAATTCACTCGTGTCCAATCCACGGAGAGACGGAATGGGTGTCCACTCGTTAAAATACTGATTGAGTTGGATAAAATCCGCAGATTTGCGTGTTTTTCTCACCCTTAATTTTTGGGAAAATTAAGCTTCCAAAAAAAATTTATTTTTCCTATTCACAACCCCAAAATATTTTTACTTATTTTCAGACATATAATTATTTAAAATTATAAAAATAGAGGAAGAGAACACAAGTATCCTTAATATGTGCTCCTTGTATATCAAACAAATCTCGGGTTTTCTCTCTCAGTAAAGTGGTTGTATGACGTCTTATTCTTTCAGGAGTGTAATCGGAAAGCAAACTTGGATATAACATATTAAAAAAAATTGCCTTGAAATTTTACAAATTTTATCTTGTTGGAAAGTTTTTAAAGAGACCTATACAATGAGTACAAGCAACACAAAAGCCGGAGGTGAATGTCAAAAATTGGATACATAACCATGTGTTAGAGCACTGCTCGGTCATACTCGCATGCGCTGCTATCTCAAGCATGTTTGTCAATGTTAGTGATCAGAACTATAAGTCTTGATTTCTAGTCTCTTATAGCAAAGTCTCGGACTAGGACAATAAGTGTAGTTGAGCTCAAGGACTTCATGGCGATTCATCATACAAGTAGAAGGACTACTCAAGGAACCGGTGGAACTTCTCGATAAAAAGGTATGTGAAGACTTGAACTTATCTGTCACTCAAAAGTCTATTTATTCTATCTCCTACTCTTTGAGACAAAAGTCGTATGCTATATATATAGACTAGATCATACACATTTGGTATTTCGAGCCGAGTATACCTCGCTTATCTATATCTCGAAATATGTGTTGGTAAGCTTTTCTCTTCGACCAAGTTTATCTTTACCTAGTGACGAAAGTCATTAATGTTTCAATCACTTTGAAAATTGCTTTGACGAGAAATGGTGTAACAACTACATAACGTCCTCTAAGAATGTTTCAATGATTGGAATGAGAGTTTAGATTACATAACCAATGTATTCCTTGAACCGAAGTTCTCTAACTTTGTTGATCAAGAGAACCGGAAGTATGGCAAGTGCCAAGTCCGCGAACTTAGTCCGCGAACTGCCGTAGTTCTCAAACCGAGAATTTCTGCTGGAGTTGACAAACTACTTGCGTGAGCCAAGTCCGCGAACCAGCGAAGTTCTCAAACCCGCGAATTTCTGCTGGAGTTTGTAAACTCTGTCCGGTGTCTTAAGTCCTCGAACCTAGTCTGCGAACTTGAGAAGGTTATTTATCTAAAGATAATCTCTGAACTTAATCTTAAAAGACTAAGGAATGCTTTTGCAAATCGTTGCTATTAAAGTTCATGAACCCATTCTTGTGAATCAAATCATCTTTGTTTCAATTGTGTCTTGTGTAGTTACGTAAGATTTCCTTGCAATTGAAAAACTCTCTTAACTAGTTCATTTGAGTCATTTGAGCTAGTTATGGTGAAGAAGAACATGGTTGGTATAAAATGCTCTTATGGTTAACCTTTTTGGTAAACTATTGTTGAACCAACAATGTACACGTATGGGTTCGGTTTACAAACCTAGAAGCATACAGTCATTTGTGTATGACAAGCTAAGTTTTCGATCTAACGGTTGAGAAATATTATCTTGAATCTAAATCAGGTTTTCATCTAACGGTGGATATTGATTGCTTTATAACTAAGGCAAAACCCTGATTTGAAAGACTATATAAGGGGACATCTAGCAACTCTGCAAAACTAATCCCCACATCTTACTGTGCTACTAGTTTGCGTGCTAGAGTCGGTTCTCCTTTAACCTTTGGTTTTCTTATTCTAAAACCAGGTTAACGACTTGAAGGCTTCATTGATATTGTGAAGCCAGACCGATACTAGTTTTATCGTAGTTGTGTGATCTGATCTTGCATATTTTATCTTAATAGTACAATCATATTGATTGGCTAGAGATTGTTTTATTTCTTTGATAGGAAAGATATAAAAAGTAATCACAAACACCTTCGTCTCATTGTTTGTGATTCCACGACATCTTGTTTCGCTACCATACGATTAAGATTGTTGTGAGGTGATTGATTAATCTAGGCTGTTCTTCGGGAATATAAGACCGGATTATCAATTGGTTCATGTTCACCTTGATTATTATCAAAAGACGGAACAAAAACTTTAGGGCTTTTCTGTGGGAGACAGATTGATCCTTTGATAGACTTGTCTGTGTGAGACAGATTTGTTTATTGTTAAAGCCTGCGATTTTGGGTCGTAGCAACTCTTAGTTGTGGGTGAGATCAGTTAAGGGAATCAAGTGCACAATATCCTGCTGGGATCAGAGGCGTAGGGAGTATAATTGTACCTTGAATCAGTGGGAGACTGATTGGGGTTCAACTATAGTCCAGTCCGAAGTTAGCTTGGAGTAGGCTAGTGTCTGTAGCGGCTTAATACAGTGTGTATTCAATCTGGACTAGGTCCTGGGGTTTTTCTTCATTTGTGGTTTCCTCGTTAACAAAATTTCTGGTGTCTGTGTTATTTCAGTTTCCGCATTATATTGTTTATCTTTATAATTGAAATAATACAGGTTGTGCGTATAGATCATCAATTGGTATAATCCAACCTTTGTTTGTTTGATTGTCATTGATTGATCCTTGGACATTGGTCTTTGGTACCGTCCAAGTTATTCCTTGTGTTTGATTAGGACTCGCTGATTTCTATTAGCTTGAGTAAATCAAAACAAGAGAGAGATATTAACTCCTTGAGATACTTTTACCTAGATTGAGTCTGACTGTCTAGTTGATTCTCTAGAAAGTATTTCGGAGTTAGTCCATACAGATTGCCGAAATATTGGGTGGTGTTGTTAGACCCCCGCTTTTTCAATTGGTATCAGAGAAGGCAAACGCGTTAAGACCTCACAAGTATGTGTTTGTAGCGATCTGACTCTATGGATAAGAGTACTATCTCTGATAAACGCATTACCGGAAATAAGAGTTCTATCTCGTCTAATTCTAAGAAAGGTTCTACTATCTTGTACATAGATAAACCTTCCACACCGACGAGATAGACTAAAGCCGACATGTGTTCTTCCGATGACCCTTCAATTGAACGGGAAATGGCTGAAGAGAGTAAATTGATTCTAAATCTTGCTAGAATCCAAGCTGATATATTTAATCGGTTAAAACATCATGTCGATGTCCTACTTGGTGTAATAAGAGATTGCAAATCCAAAGGAAATTCGGATGTTCAGTCATCATGTACGTCTCTTGAAGCTAGTATCAGAAGAGATGCCTTGGAAATTGAACATCACTTGAGTAAACTCTCTATTCAAGGATTCTCAAAGCAATCTAATATACCAAGTACTTCTGACATAAAAGATGGTTCATGCTCAGAAGAAAAAACTGAAACCCCTTCTTGTAAAACGAATGTGTCTGAAGTCACCATCAATCAAAAAGGATGCACATCAAATGAAGGGAGGAAATCTTCTAACGATGTTTATAAGGTTGCACTATCTAATCATTCTGATGATCAGAAAGTATGTCTTATCTGTGAAACAAAGAGTTCGGTAAAACGAAAAGTAACCTCTAAGTTAAATAAAAACTCCTTGGTTCAACTTCAACACACCTTAGATTTGATTCTTAAAGGTGTAACTGACATTCGTATGACTAACCAATTGGTTTTCGTACTTACCTTGTGTATGTTACCAGGAAAGTCAGTTCAATGAGTTCCTCAAACACTCGAGAAAAAAACAGACATCTGAATAAACATCGTCTAAAAGGAAGAACATGTGATTACTCCTGTTGAGAAAGAAAGTTCAGATGAAAGAAGAAAAATTGATGAAATGAGAGATAATCTGAAGAAGATAATTGAAGGGTATAAAGAATTCGTCAACAGGTTGTCTTCCTCATCAAACTCTAAGTTCCTCTGGTAAGAACTCAAACTATGATGACAATGAGTTTTATGATAATTTCTCACATAACAAGGGATCATTTCCTCGTCTCGGAAGTAAAAAGAAACTTGTCCATAAACACAAATCTCTTGATGAGCATATTGCTCATACTTGTGCTAATTAATCACAAGGTTTAAAGAGCTTACTCATAAAAATACTCTTGAGTAAGATGTGGTAATAGGTATACTTTTGGTTGGTTGGTCTGTTGAGTGGAACTATTTTCTTATCGTCTATAGCTAAACTCTTGCAGACTAGTTCTACTTAAAGTATTTGTTTTTCTCTAACTTTTCGTTTCTCGTTGTTAGGAAGTTTATCTTTTTCTTGGTCCTTGGTACAACTTGAGTGTTATACTCGTTTGGATATCTTTTTGGCACGAGTAAACTGTTTAAACCCTAAAATCCTTCCCTCAGGAAACCTTTAAATATTTACCCTAAATTGCAAAGGTCGCGTACGCATACCCTAGGGTGGTTTCTGGGTTATCAAGTATGTCTTCTTCTTCATCTTGCTATGGTGGTTCTGCAAGAGGATTCCTTGACAAAGGAATTGTTGTCGAATCTAAGAAGAAAAGAACTCTTGTAGATGAAGATCATCCTAATGCTTCATGAGGATGCTGAAAAGGATGATATGATTTCTGCTGAAGTTGTTCACGACTTTCTTAAGTACTTTGGAGAAGCAAAACAAGAGCTCATTGTAACTCTGAAAAGTCTTGATGCATTAAAAACCGAGTTGGAAAAGGATACTGCTGACCTTGGTTTCATAAAATCTTACATCAATGATCTTCGCAAAGAGAATCACCTCTCTAAGGGTGCAATGGATGGTGTCGTTCACAAACTCAAAAACCCCATGACTCGTGAAGTTCCTGAACCGTCCACTTTTTAGTTCGTGTTCGGAAATTCTACTGGAGTTTGTTTTCCTTTAAGCTTGTTGATTTTCTCTTGTTGCCTAGTATGTCTTCTTTTTGGCTTAGTTGGAAGAACAACTAGTGCTTTGAATAGCGATGATTGTGACTACACATAGCTATTATTTTTCATCTTCTTGTGTTTATTTTTTAGGTTTTTTTGTTATAAAATTCTAAAAAATATTTTGAGGATGATGTTTTTGCAGTATTTAATCTTTATGATTCGTTATATTGCAATTTGATATGGGATATTGGTGCTTACGTCCGTGAACTATGTTATCCTATATTTTGTCAAAAGTAAAGTCGTTCATGATCAGTATTCGTTTATTGGTTTAAGAATGAATAAACTTTTGAAAAATACAAAAGTTAAGTCTATATTGTCAATCTTTGACGGAAGATAGGTTAAAATCTTTTGTATCCAAGGATTATTGTTATTGTATATGCTTGTGCAAAAGAATGAATCCTTGTTGAAAAAGCGGGGGTCTAATAACACCACCCAATATTTCGCTTAGCAATCTGTATGGACTAACTCCGAAATACTTTGCTAGAGAATCAACTAGGAAGTCAGACTCAATCTAGATAAAAGTATCTCAAGGAGTTAATATCTCTCTCTTGATTTGATTTTTACTCAAGCTAAAAACAATAGCGAGTCTTTATCAAATACAAGGAATAACTTGGACGGTACCAAAGACCAATCTCCAAGTGTTAATCAATGAAATCGACAACCACAAGGTCGGATCTCCAATCAATTAACCATTAATGCACAACCTGTATTATTTCAATTATAAAAATAAACAATATAATTCGGAAAATGAAATACACATACACCAGAAATTTTGTTAACGAGGAAACCGCAAATGCAGAAAAATCCCGGGACCTAGTCCAGATTGAATACGCACTGTATTAAGCCGCTATAGACACTAGCCTACTCCAAGCTAACTTCGGACTGGACTATAGTTGAACCCCAATCAGTCTCCCACTAATTCAAGGTACAGTTGTACTCCTACGCCTCTGATCCCAGCAGGATACTGCGCACTTGATTCCCTTAACTGATCTCACCCAAAACCAAGAGTTGCTGCAACCCAAAATCGCAGACTTGATAATAAATAAATCTGTCTCACACAGAAAAGTATATCAAAGGATAAATCTGTCTCCCACAGAAAAACCCTAGGTTTTTGTTCCGTCTTAAGATATGAAATCAAGGTGAACAGGAACCGATTGATAATTCGATCTTATATTCCCGAAGAACATCCTAGATTAGTCAATCACCTCTCAACAGTCTTACTTGAATACACAAGAGGACGTCGAGGAATCACAAACAGTGAGACGAAGATGTTTGTGACTTCTTTATCTTGCCTATCGAAGAACTCTCACGATCTCAAGCCAATCAAATATTGTACTCGTACGATAGAAGATGCAAGATCAGATCACACAACTACGATAAAAGTAGTATCGATCTGGCTTCACAATCCCAATGAAGTCTTTAAGTCGTTAACCTGGTTTTAGAGAAGAAAACCAAAGGTTAGAGGAGAATCGACTCTAGCGAGCGCACTAGTATCACACAGACGTGTGGGGATTAGTTTTTCCCAATGCTAGATGTCTCTTATATATAGTCTTCAAATCAGGGTTTTTCCTTAGTTACAAAGAAATTAATATTCACTGTTAGATGAAAACCTGATTTATATTCAAGCTAATATTTATCAACCGTTAGATCGAAAACTTAGCTTATCACACACACTTGAGATATACGTTTACTGGGTTTGTGAAAACTGTGCCCAAACGTGTACGTGTATGTTGGATCAACATAGTAACCCAAAAGGTCAACCATATGAGCATTTCATATTAACCTTGTTCTTCTTCACCATAACTAGTTCAATTGACTCCAATGAACTAGTTAGAGAGTTGTTCAATTGCTATGAGATCTTATGTAACTACACAAGAGTTTTCCAAACTCAGCAAAAAATCTCAGCAACGAGACTTCCGCCAGTTCGCGGACTAGGTTCGCATACTAAACACGCAAACGAGTTTTTTGAAAAATCCCAGCAGAAATTCTCGGCAAGAGAACTTCCGTTAGTTCGCTTACTGAGTTCGCAAACTGAGTTCGCGGACTTGGCAAAGCAAATTCCTCCGGTTTCTCTCAATCAATAAAGTTCGCAAACTTCGGATTAACGAATATGACTTATGCACATATGTGTTTCCACATAATGCTTATATCCATCATTGGTTATATAGACCAAAACTCTCATTCCAACCATTGAAACATTCTTAGAGGACGTTATATAGTTGTTACACTATTTCTCGTCAAAACGATTTTCAAAATGATTAAAACATTATGACTTTCGTCATTAGGTGAAGATAAACCCGATCAAAGCGAAACACTTTACCAACACATGATTTCGAGATATAGATAGGAGAGATATACTCGGCTCGAAATATCAAATGTGTATGATCCAGTCTATATAGCATACGACTTTTGTCTTATAAGAAGTAGGAAATAGAAGAGATAGACTTTTGAGTGATAAATAAGTTCAAGTATCCACATACCTTTTTGTTGATGAAGTTCCACGGTTCCTTGAGTAGATCTTCGTCGTTGTATGATGAACCGCCATGAAGTCCTTGAGCTCAACTACACTTTTCTATCCTAGTCCGAGACTTAGCTATGTAGACTAGAAATCAAGACTCATAGTTTTGATCACTAACATTGACAAACATGCTTGAGATAGCAACGCATGCGAGGTCGACCGAGCTATGCTCTAACAATCTCCCCCTTTGTCAATTTTAGTGACAAAACTATTAATACATATGGAATACAAAAAAGATAAAATTTAGTGGCTCCTATTCCATAGTCTAATCTTCAATGTTCCCTAAAATCTTCATCCTTCCAAGTACTCCAATGATCCCAAAGGTTGTAAGTTTAGCATCACCGTTGTTGAAGATCCGTAGCTATAACAATGAGAGAAATCGAGATTCTCGATCATTATTATACAGTGACATAGTACTATTATGTAACATCAAAGTCCAATTGCATCACGACTTTAACAATAATATTACGGTGATATGTATCCCTCCCCCTTAGTCAATACTCCATCTCACATGGAAACTGTTAGAGCATAGCTCGGTCAACCTCGCATGCGTTGCTATCTCAAGCATGTTTATCAATGTTAGTGATCAAAACTATAACTCTTTATTTCTAGCCTACATAGCTAAATCTCGGACTAGGATAGAAAAGTGTAGTTGAGCTCAAGGACTTCATGGCGATTCATCATACAACGACGAATATCTATACAATGAATCTTGGAACTTCATCAACAAAAAGGTATGTGGAGACTTGAACTTATCTATCACTCAAAAGTCTATCTCTTCTATCTCCTACTTCTTATGAGACAAAAATCGTATGCTATATAGACTAGATCATACACATTTCACATTTCGAGATGAGCATTCATTTCTTAACTTTTATCTCGAAATCGTGTATTAGTAAAGCGTTTCGCTTTGATCAAGTTTATCTTCACCTAGTGACGAAAGTCATGAAAAGTTTCAATCACTTTGAGAATTGCTCTGACATGAATCGGTCTGTGAATAACGGCTACATAGCGTCCTATGAGAATGTCTCAATGATTTAAATGAGAGTTTATATTACATAACCGTGTATTCCTTGAACCGAAGTTTTCGAACTTTGTTGATCAAGAGAAATCGGGAGAATTGTGGAATTGGCTTGCCAAGTCCGCGAACCCAGTCTACAGAGTCAGTCTGTCGGAGGTTCTCGACCGAGAATTTCTGCTGTATTTTCCAAAACTCGTTTGTGTGCTAAGTCCGTGAACTGGCGGAAGTTCTCTTTCCGAGAATTTCTGCTGAGTTTGGAAAACTCAACCGATTAACTTAAGTCTGCGAATTTGTTTGTGAACTTAAGAGGTTATGATCTAAAGATGTGCTCTGAACATGAAATATTAAATTACTAAGGAATTCTTTATGCAAACCGTGGCTATAATGTTCATGAGCCTATTCAATCGAATCGAATCATCTTTGTTTCAATTGTGTCTTGTGTAGTTACATAAGATCTCATAGCAATTGAACAACTCTTTAACTAGTTCATTTGAGTCAATTGAACTAGTTATGGTGAAGAAGAACAAGGTTAATATGAAACGCTCATATGTTTAACCTTTTGGGTTACTATGTTGAACCAACATACATGTACACATTTGGGCATGGTTTTCACGAACCCAGTAAACGTCTACCCAAGTGTGTGTGACAAGCTAAGTTTTCGATATAAAGGTTGATAAATATTATCTTGAATCTAAATCAGGTTTTCATCTAACGGTGAATAAGGATTGCTTTGTACCTAAGGCAAAACCCTGATTTGAAGGCTATATAAAGGAGACATCTAGCATTGTGCAAAACTAATCCCCACACGTATGTGTGCTACTAGTGCACCCGCTAGATTCGATCTCCATTAACCTTTGATTTTCTTCTCTAAAATCAGGTTAACGACTTAAATACTTCATTGGGATTGTGAAGCCAGACCGATACTACTTTATCGTAGTTGTGTGATCTGATCTTGCATCTTCTATCGTACGAGTACAATCGATTGATTGGCTTGAGATCGTGAGAGTTCTCCGATAGGCAAGATAAAGAAGTCACAAACATCTTCGTCTCACTGTTTGTGATTCCTCGACAATCCGCTTGTGTAGTCAGGAAGGATTGTAGAGAGGTGATTGATTAATCTAGGTTGTTCTTCGGGAATATAAGACCGGATTATCAATTGGTTCCTGTTCACCTTGATTTTATATCAAAGACGGAACAAAACCTAGGGTTTATCTGTGGGAGACAGATTTATCCTTTATAGACTTTTCTGTGTGAGACAGATCTGTTTATTATCAAGTCTGTGATTTTGGGTTAAACAACTCTTGGTTGTGGGTGAGATCAGCTAAGGGAATCAAGTGCAGTATCCTGCTGGGATCAGAGGCGTAGGAGTACAACTGTACCTTGGATCGGTGGGAGACTGATTGGGGTTCAACTATAGTCCAGTCCGAAGTTAGTTTGCAGTAGGCTAGTGTCTGTAGCGGCTTAATACAGTGTGTATTCAATCTGGACTAGGTCCCGGGGTTTTTCTGCATTTGCGGTTTCCTCGTTAACAAAATTTCTGGTGTCTGTGTTATTTCTTTTCCGCATTATATTTTATATAATTGAAATAATACAGGTTGTGCGTTCGTGATCATCAATTGGAAATCCAACCTTTGGTTGTTGATTGATATTGATTGATCCTTGGACATTGGTCTTTGGTACCGTCCAAGTATTCCTTGTATTTGATAAAGACTCGCTATTGTTTTTAGCTTGAGTAAAAATCAAATCAAGAGAGAGATATTAACTCCTTGAGATACTTTTATCTAGATTGAGTCTGACTGTCTAGTTGATTCTCTAGCAAAGTATTTCGGAGTTAGTCCATACAGATTGCTAAGAAATATTGGGTGGTGTTGTTAGACCCCCGCTTTTTCAATTGGTATCAGAGCAGGCAAACACGTTTAAGACCTAACAAGTGTGTTTGTAGCGATCTGACTCTATGGACAGAGGTGCTATCTCTATTAACGTACCACCAGTCTTCGATGGCTCCAATTACTTATGGTGGAAAATTTATGCGAGCTTTTCTTCAATCGCGTGATTTTCAATCATGGGTATATGTGGTGAATGGTTATGATGCGCCCGTTGTTGCAGCTGGAGACGGAACTGTTCCCAAGAATATTGGTGAATATAATGCTGCCGAGATTCTTGCTGCAAAGCAGAATTCTGAAGGGTTAAATGCTATCATACATGCCATTGCCCCAAGTCTTCAACACCATGTGTCTAATTGCACTAGGTCTAAAGATGCTTGGGATATCTTAGAAACCGTATTTGAAGGAAACTCCAGTGAAAAGGAAGCTAGGCTTCAAAACCTTAATTCCGATTGGGAGAACCTTCGTATGGCAGAAAGAAACATTTGATGAGTTTAATCACAAAGTGTCTGAAATTGTTAATGCATCTTTTGCATTGGGTAAGACTATTCCTGAAAAGGACATTGTGATGAAAATTCTCAGATCGCTGCCATCTAGATACGAGTCTAAGAAGCATGCCATCGTTGAGGGGAATAACCTCAATAATCTTTCCAGAAACACCTTGGTTGGGAAGCTAAAGATCTTTGACCATGAGCATACATCCAAAGTCGGTAAGGATGTTGCCTTTAAAGCACAGAAGAGCACTAAATTACTTGCCAAAGGTAAAAGTGTTCATGTCTCTGAGGATGATCAGTCTGAGAATGATTTTTCAGATGAAGACCTTGACAAGTCGGTCTCCTTGATCACAAGACAGTTTAGGGATCTTCTGTTGAAGAGAAGTAAACGGTTTTCAAGAGACAAACCTAGGTCATCAGACAAACCTCACGGTCGCGTACCTCCTAAAAACAGGGATGCTGACGATGATGACGAGGACATGCCTCAGTGCTTTAAGTGTAAGGGTTTTGGCCATTTTGCTAACGAATGCCCAAATCGTAGAAAATACACTGGGAACAAAGGTCTAGCTGTAACACTTGATGAAATGTCTGAAACCTATGATTCCGATGAAGATAGGAAATCAAGTGTAGGGCTCCTTGGTGAAAACATCGATTTTGATACTTGTAGTAATACATATATCAACCTCAATAGGTTCGGATAAGAAGGAAACCCAATCAAACTGGAAGATTCTCTAACTGGAAACCCTGTCAGTAATGTTTCAGGATCTACTGTATGTCTAGCTGCTTGTACATCTCAGATGCCTAAATACTATCCAAGTTTGACTTGCTCGTTTTGTTCGATGAAGGGACACGAACTATCAAGGTGTTACAAGTACAAGCACCAAATAAGGCACGCCAACAAACTTCAACGAAGAGCAGATCGATTAGCAATGAAGCTGAAACTTGCTCAGAAGACCGCCGAAGTATCTAGGATCTTATCTTGGTCTAAGAAGTTGGTTTCCAGGGATAGAGTAAGACCATTTGAAAATAAAGTATGGTCGAATCGTTTTGATAGACAGAAGTCTGAAGATTCCTCCCTTGAGTAAAAACATGGACAAATCGTTGTTCATCGCAACACAACTTGATTGTTTTGTTGGGAAAATCTTGTCTCATGTGCCTGATCGAAAAGAGACAAGATTGAGTGTTGATTCGGGCTTCAGTAAATTTTTTATTTTTTTTCTTATATTTGTTATTTTCTGTCTATCAAATAAAATAAAGGGTTATTATCGACAATTATACTCTTTATAGGGTTTTAGAGTTGGGAGTATACGAACCTGTCAATAGGTTTCGAACCCTACATTCCTTTTTCCTTTTTGACATCCTATATAAGATTGCTTGTTGAGTTAGGTGATTCAATCACACAAATCCAGTTGTTTATAACTGTTCTCAAAGCACCATGTCAGATGGAAAGTATGTTAACATGATTGTTAAATCTTCAATCAAGGAAAAAGAAAAATCTCCTGTTTCTAAGTCCCTAAAAAGAAAAAGAAGGAATACAAGAAATCCTAGGGCTGTGCCTTCTAACTGTCAGAAGTTTTCCGATGTTCTTGATGAGTTGAAGGAAGTAAGAAAGGAGATTAGTGAAATAAAGACTTTTGTGTCAAAGTCCTTAGAAATTCAGAGAGCCTTGGTACGACATAATCAGCCAATACACTTCGTTGGTATAAACTCCTATCTTCGTGAACCGTATGTTCCGATGGCTGTTGACAACAAGGAGTTCGGGAATGATGCTGAATTTCTCAAAGGCATTTTCGCCTAGGATGTCTTCTTTTTGTATTAGTTGGAAGAATAACTAGTGCTTTGAATAGCGATGATTGTGACTACACATAACTATTTTTGTTTTTATCTTCTTATGTTATTTTTTAGGTTTATTGGTATTAAATTCTAAAAATATTTAGAGGATGATGTTTATTGCAGTATTTTAATGGTTTGTGATATTGCAATATTTTTATGGGATATGTATTGTTTACGTCCGTGAACTTGAAGGTCCCATATTGTAGTCAAAAGTAAAGTCGTTCATGAATCGGTATTCGTATTGATGAAAGGACGAATGGACTTTTGACATATACAAAAGTTATGCCTATACAGTCATGAATTTGATGGAAAATAGGATAAAATCTTTTGTTCAACAAGGATAAAGTCTATTATGTCGTTATGATGGAAAATAGAATAGATCCTTGTATGTTATCCACGGTATTGATCTTCATTGATCCATTTTATTATGTTCTACTGTGAAGGCTCCATTGTGTGTCTTATGTTGAGCACCTTACAACTAAGTCAATTTACCTTGGCTTTGTTGGTTGTTCCATAAGATGTTGTATGTCGAGCATTAGGAACTAAATTAATCAACTAGTTTGGTTATTTAGTTAGTACTCCATAAGTCTTCTTTCTTATGTTGAGTACATGTACGGTTAAGGTTGTCATATTCTATGATGAACTTAGTCGGGGTTCCATAAGTTCTCTTATGTTGGACCCAAAATAATTAAATTAATTACTTCGGCGATTAGTTTGGTTGTTTGTATTCCAATTAGATTAATTCTAGGTTCTCTTGTAATTAATCTAGTTGAGTTTTCATATATTCCACAAGTTTTTGTGTTGAGTATATGAAAGGCTACACTATCATGTTCTTTGGTTAATGTAGTCATATATTCCGTAAGGTTTTCCTGATGTTGAGTATTTGAACGGTTAAGTTAGTTATCTCCATATGATTGACTTAGGCGTAGCTCTGTGAGTTTACTTATGTTGAGCACTTTCAATTAAATTGATCACTTTTGTGGTTTGATTTAGTTGCGTATTCCAATTGAATTAATCACGGGTTTACTTGTGGTTAATTTGGTTGAGCTTTGGGGATAGAAAATCATTCCTATGGTTTTTGGTGTCCAATAAAAAATACTTCTTTTCTTTCGAAATTAAGGTCGCTCTTGTTATTGTCTCGGGAATGACATAAAATGGGGGAGAGTTCTTTTGAACTTGTGTTTAATGGCAATATCTTGCGGGGAGTGCGGTTGTGGAATTTTATAGGGGTTATCTTGTATCATAAAACTCCTTGATGAATGTTGTTAGCTTCGGCTATTAGATTGCATCTAAATTAAGTTGCTATGTATTTTTCTTTTGGTCATGAAATATCTCTTGTGGAAATTTCATTATGATCCTATTATTGTACCTTTGCCAATTTTATTGACAAAAAGGGGGAGAAATATTGTAGCTCACACTACAAATACATATGGTTTTCGGATCATTGTGTAAGGGGGAGTGGTTTCCATGATCGAGATGGAGTATTGACTAAGGGGGAGTGATACATATCACCGTAGTATTATTGTTGAAGTCGTGATACAATTGGAATTTGATGTTATATAATAATATAATGACACTGTATAATAATGATCGAGAATCTCGATTTCTCTCATTGTTATAGCTACGGATCTTCAACAACGATGGTGCTAAACTTCCAACCTTTGGGATCATTGGAGTACTTGGAAGGATGAAGATTTCAAGGAACGTTGAAGATTAGATTATGGAATAGGAGCCACTAAAGTTTATCTTTTTTGTATTCCATATGTATTAATAGTTTTTTCACTAAAATTGACAAAGGGGGAGATTGTTAAAGCATAGCTCGGTCAACCTCGCATGCGTTGCTATCTCAAGCATGTTTGTCAATGCTAGTGATCAAAACTATAAGTCTTGATTTCTAGCCTACATAGCTAAGTCTCAGACTAGGATAGAAAAGTGTAGTTGAGCTCAAGGAATTCATGGAGGTTCATCATACAACAACGAAGATCTATACAAGGAACCGTGGAACTTCATCTACAAAAAGGTATGTGGAGACTTGAACTTATCTATCACTCAAAAGTCTATCTCTTCTATCTCCTACTTCTTATGAGACAAAAGTCGTATGCTATATAGACTAGATCATACACATCTGACATTTCGAGATGAACATTCATTGCTTATCTTTTATCTCGAAATCGTGTGTTGGTAAAGCGTTTCGCTTTGATCAAGTTTATCTTCACCTAGTGACGAAAGTCATGAAAAGTTTCAATCACTTTGAGAATTGCTCTGACGTGAATCGGTCTGTGAATAACGGCTACATAGCATCCTCTAAGAATGTCTCAATGATTGAAATGAGAGTTTAGATTACATAACCATGTATTCCTTGAACCGAAGTTTTCGAACTTTGTTGATCAAGAGAAATCGGGAGGATTGTGGAATTGGCTTGCCAAGTCCGCGAACTGTCGGAAGTTCTCGACCGAGAATTTCTTCTGGATTTTCCAAAACTCGTTTGTGTGCTAAGCCTGCAAACTCAGTCCGCGAACTGGCGGAAGTTCTTTTTCCGAGAATTTCTGTTGAGTTTGGAAAAATCAACCGATTAACTAAGTCCGCGAACTTATTTGTGAACTTAAGAGGTTATGATCTAAAGATGTGCTCTGAACATGAAACATTAAATTACTAAGGAATACTTTATGCAAACCGTGGCTATAATGTTCATGAGACGATTCAATCGAATCGAATCATCTTTGTTTCAATTGAGTCTTGTGTAGTTACATAAGATCTCATAGCAATTGAACAATTCTTTAACTAGTTCATTTGAGTCAATTGAACTAGTTATGGTGAAGAAGAACAAGGTTAATATGAAATGCTCATATGGTTAACCTTTTGGGTTACTATGTTGAACCAACATACACGTACACGTTTGGGCATGGTTTTCACTAACCCAGTAAACGTCTACCAAAGTGTGTGTGACAAGCTAAGTTTTCGATCTAACGGTTGAGAAATATTAGCTTGAATCTAAATCAAGTTTTCATCTAACGGTGAATAAGGACTGTTTTGTACCTAAGGCAAAACCCTGATTTGAAGGCTATATAAAGGAGACATCTAGCATTGTGCAAAACTAATCCCCACACGTTTGTGTGCTACTAGTGCGCCTGCTAGAGTCGATCTCCATTAACCTTTGATTTTCTTCTCTAAAATCAGGTTAACGACTTAAAGACTTCATTGGGATTGTGAAGCCAGACCGATACTACTCTATCGTATGAGTACAATCGATTGATTGGCTTGAGATCGTGAGAATTATCCGATAGGAAAGATAAAGAAGTCACAAACATCTTCGTCTCACTGTTTGTGGTTCCTCGACAATCCGCTTGTGTAGTCAGGAAGGATTGTAGGGAGGTGATTGATTAATCTAGGATGTTCTTCGGGAATATAAGACCGGATTATCAATTGGTTCCTGTTCACCTTGATTTTATATCAAAAGACGGAACAAAACCTAGGGTTTATCTGTAGGAGACAGATTTATCCTTTGATAGACTTTTCTGTGTGAGACAGATCTGTTTATTATCAAGTGTATGATTTTGGGTTGCAGCAACTCTTGGTTGTGGGTGAGATCAGCTAAGGAAATCAAGTGCGCACAGTATCCTGCTGGGATCATAGGCTTAGGAGTAAAACTGTAACTTGGATCGGTGGGAGACTGATTGGGGTTCAACTATAGTCCAGTACGAAGTTAGTTTGCAGTAGGCTAGTGTCTTTTGCGGCTAAATACAGTGTGTATTCAATCTGGACTAGGTCCCGGGTTTTTCTGCATTTGCGGTTTCCCCTTAACAAAATTTATGGTGTCTGTGTTATTTCTTTTCCGCATTATGTTTTATATAATTGAAATAATACAGGTTGTTCATTCGTGACCATCAATTGGAAATCCAACCTTTTTTTGATTGATATTGATTGATCCTTGGACATTGGTCTTTGGTACCATCCAAGTATTCCTTGTATTTGATAAATACTCGCAATTGTTTTTAGCTTGAGTAAAAATCAAATCAAGAGAGAGATATTAACTCCTTGAGATAATTTTATCTAGATTGAGTCTGACTGTCTAGTTGATTCTCTAGCAAAGTATTTCGGAGTTAGTCCATACAGATTGCTAAGCGAAATATTGGGTGGTGTTGTTAGACCCCCGCTTTTTCAGAAACCACTCCCCCTTACACAATGATCTGAAAACCATGTGTATATGTAGTAAAACTACACATTAATTCTCCCCCTTTTTGTCAATAAAATTGGCAAAGGTACAAGAACGACTTCCTAATGAAATTTCCGAGAAGAGTTGTTTCATAGACTAAAAGAAGAAATACATACCAACTTAATTTAGATGCAATCATAAAGCCGAAGTTAAATGCATTCATCAAGGAGTTTTAAGATACAAGATAACCCCTATAAAATTCCACAGCTGCACACCCCGCAAGATATTACCATTAAGCACAAGTTCAAAAGAACTCTCCCCCATTTGATGTCATTCCCGAGAGAACAATAAGAGCGACCTTAATTTCGAAAGAAAAGAAGGATTTTTAATTGGACACCAAAAACCATGGGAAAATGATTTTCTATATCCAAAACTCAATCAAATTAATGACAAGTAACCCATGATTAATTTAATTGGAATACACAACTAAATCAAACCACAAAAGTGATCAATTTAATTGATTGTGCTCAACATAAGTAAACTTACGGAGCTATGACTAAGGCAATCATACGGAGATGACTTACTTAATCGTTCACATACTCAACATAAGGAAAACCTTACGGAATATACGACTACATCAACCAATAGAACTTAGTTAGTATAGCCGTTCATATACTCAACACAAGAACTTGTGGAATATATGAAAACTCAACTAGACTAATTACAAGAGAACCGATAATTAATCTAATTGGAAAACAAACAACCAAACTTATCACGAAAGTAATCAATTTAATTGTCAAAAGTTTTGCTCGACAAAAGAAGACTTTCGGAGCAAATACCTAAATAACCAACCAAGATGATTAATTTAGTTCATAATGCTCAACATATAGCATCTTATGGAACAACCAACAAAGCCAATAAGAATAATCGACTTAGTTGTATCGTGCTCAACATAAGACACACAATGGAGCCTTCACGGTAATACAAAAAGAAAGGATCAAAGAAGATCAATAACGCGGAATACATACAAGGATCTATTATATCTTTCCATCACTATATGCATAATGACATAATAGACTTTATCCTTGTCACACAAAAGATTTTATCCTATTTTCCATCAAATAAATGACTGCATATGCATAACTTTTGTATTTGTCAAAAGTCCATTTGTCCTTTCATCAATACGAAAACCAATTCATGAACGACTTTACTTTTGACAACATATGGGACCTTCAAGTTCACGGACGCAAACAATACATATCCCATAAAAATATTGCAATATCACAAAATCATAAAGATTGATACTGCAATAACATCACCCTCCAAATATTTTTAGAATTTAAAACCAATAAACCTAAAAAATAAACATAAGAAGATGGAAAAAAAATAGCTATGTGTAGTCACAATCTTCGCTATTCAAAACGCTAGTTATTCTTCTAACTAATCCAAAAAGGAGACATACTAGTAGACAAACTAGAACCAAGATCAGACGAAAAACTAAATCATGTCTGCAACCAGGGATTGAACAAGAATGATTTCCTCAGTTGCCTTCCTTAGTTTTACTTTTAGTTAGTCAAGGTTCCTCGTTGCAATACTGAGTTGTTCTCGAACGAACTTAAAGTCTCCAAGAAGATTTCCTACCAGTTGTGAAGAAATCTGAACTGGTAGTTTATCTTCGTTTTCATGATCAAGAGCATGAAAGCACGAGATATCAATAGGACAAAGCTCAATATCATCAACCTTGTTGCTTCCCTCCATTTTGCACCAAAAAGTCTTTTAGAAAATCTTTTTGCACTTCTGGAACACATTATATATATAAGGAATTCCATCAAACCCTAGGAAACATGCCGTTCGTGAGGGTTGGTGCGTGTACTGGAGAAACGGGCCTAAGATAGACCAAATAAGCCCAAACGTAAAAAGAAATAGATGTTGAGGAGCAAACGGAATAAAGTAACATCAAATGCAGTACAATCCTGGCAGCTTTCTCAAGATGAAAATCCTGAGAATCATGAGCATCCCTTTTTAACTAAACATAATTACAAGAGATGCAACATGAACATGTCATGGTGTAATAAGTTGAGCATCTTACTCATCATTATTTACTTTTTTTTTCCTTTTCATCGGTATTTATCAAGCTACCTGGTATAGTTGAAGAAGCATTATCAAGAGAAGATTTAGAAGTACCTATGTTAACAACATTCCATGTTTTCTTGATATTCCGTCTTAGGTTGTTTATACAGATCTTCAGATCAGACTCCCTATTGTTGACGTGTAGAAAATCTGAGTTGGAAGACTTGAATTCACAGTCCTTTTTGAGAAGATTAGAAGAACTTAACTCGTTTTTCTTTCTCCTGTTCCTTTTTCTCTCTCCAGACTGAATTACAGCACTTGTCACACTTTTGTTGATTTTCCTTCCACCATTGTAAGCATCCTTAGGTTTGAAAACATAATTAGGAAAAGCCTTATCACAGTATATCCCTTGAGGCCGAGCAGGGTTGATTCCCATCTGTGATATAGGTTTAACAACTTCTTTAGACATCCAAGTAAGAATGTTGTGAAGTTTTTCATTCCTTATCCGAAGACGACACCTTCGCTCAGAGTGTCCTTTGTTTCCGCAGTAATAGCAGTTGAAGGACTTACATTCAGTAGTTCTCTTTTGAGAAGATTTAGAAGAAGTAGAATCCTTGTTTTTGCAAGCTGACACGGGTTCTTCACATGGAGAAATATTAACAGCTTTAACAAACTTAATCTTACCACAGTTAGGAGCGTCTATTTCTTTATATCCGAGACCACGTTTATCATGATGTTCTTTACAGGCTCCCAACATAGAATACAGTTTTGTAGAGCTAGAACCGAACCTATTTATTTTCTTTTCCAGTGATTTTACCTTATTAAAGCAGCAATGAGTTTGGTTTCCAAGGATTTCTCTTTGGTAAGAAGACTGCGTTCTTTGTCATTGAAACATTTCTGTTGAGATTCACATCTTGCTTCAGTTTCGTCAAGTCTCTCTTTTAACATACAGAAGTTACGAAGAAGATTATCACATTCAGATTTTTTTGAGCGAACCTCTTCTTCATGATTTTTAACGGTAGATTGTAACAGTTTGTATCCACCATCATAACCTTTGAAGAGTTTTCTCAACTTTCTGTTTTCTTGACAGAGAGGACCCATGTACTTTCTCAAGCGAGCAATTGTCCTTGTTTCTTTCAATTAACGATTAAACAACTTGATGTATTGAGAAACTTCCTCATCAAGAATATGTCCTTCTTCTGAATCACTATCATCCAAGAGATCATCCAACTGTTCATAAAGAGATTTGCTCCAGTTTAATGCGGATTCGGCTGAAGGAGACGTGAAGGAGTTTTCCTCAGTGGTTTCAGATCTTTGAAACTTATATGAGCAACCCTGTACTGATGTTGCGTTGTCAGAGATAGTACTCTTGTCCATAGAGTCAGATCGCTACAAACACAGACTTGTAAGGTCTTAACCGTGTTTTCCTGCTCTGATACCAATTGAAAAAGCGGGGGTCCAACAACACCACCCAATATATCGCTTATCAATCTGTATGGACTAACTCTGAAATACTTTGATAGAGAATCAACAAGACAGTCAGACTCAATCTAGATAAAAGTATCTCAAGGAGTTAATATCTTTCTCTTGATTTGATTTTTACTCAAGCTAAAAACAATAGAGAGTCTTTATCAAACACAAGGAATAACTTGGACGGTACCAAAGACCAATGTCCAAGTGTTAATTAATGAAATCGACAACCACAAGGTCGGATCTCTAATCGATTAACCTTTAACGCACAACCTGTATTATTTCAATTATAAAGATAAACAATGTAATGCGGAAAATGAAATAACACGGACACCAGAAAAACCCCTGGACCTAGTCCAGATTGAATACACACTATATTAAGCCGCTACAGACACTAGCTTACTCCAAGATAACTTCGGACTGGACTACAGTTGAACCCCAATCAGTCTCTCACTAATTCAAGGTACAGTTGTACTCCTACGCCTCTGATCCCAGCAGGATACTGCGCACTTGATTCAAGGTACAGTTGCTGCAACCGAAAATCGCAGACTTGATAATAAACAAATCTGTCTCACACAGGAAAGTCTAATAAAGGATAAATCTTTCTCCCACAGAAAAACCCTAGGTTTTTGTTCCGTATTAAGATATGAAATCAAGGTGAACAGGAACCAATTGATAATCCAGTATTATATTCCCGAAGAAAAGCCTGGATTAATCAACCACCTCTCAACAGTCTTACTTGAATACACAAGAGGACGTCGAGGAATCACAAACAATGAGACGAATATGTTTGTGACTTCTTTATCTTGCCTATCGGAGAACTCTCACGATCTCAAGCCAATCAAATATTGTACTCGTACGTTAGAAGATGCAAAATAAAATCACACAACTACGATAAAAGTAGTATCGGTCTGGCTTCACAATCCCAATGAAGTCTTTAAGTCGTTAACCTGGGGATTAGTTTTTCCCAAGGCTAGATGTCTCCTATATATAGTCTTCAAATCAGGGTTTTTACTTAGTTACAAAGCAATCAATATTCACCGTTAGATGAAAACCTGATTTATATTCAAGCTAATATTTCTCAACCGTTAGATCGAAAACTTATCTTGTCAAACACACTTGAGATATACATTTACTGGGTTTGTGAAAATCGTGCCCAAACGTGTACGTGTGTGTTGGTTCAACATAGTAACCCAAAAGGTCAACCATATGAGAATTTCATATTAACCTTTTCTGCTTCACTATAACTAGTTCAATTGACTCAAATGAAATAGTTAGAGAGTTGTTAAATTGCTATGAGATCTTATGTAACTACACAAGACACAATTTTAACAAAGATGATTCGATTCGATTGAATCGTCTCATGAACTTTATAGCCACGGTTTGCATACTGCATTCCTTAGTAATTTAAGTTTCATGTTCATAACACATCTTTAGATCATAACCCACTCAAGTACGCAAACAAGTTCTCAGACTTAAGATAATCGGCAGATTTTTCCAAACTCAGCAGAAAATCTCGGCAAGGAGACTTCTGCCAGTTCGCAGACTAGGTTCGCGGACTAAACACGCAAACGAGTTTTTTGGAAAATCCCAGCAAAATTCACGGCAAGAGAACTTCCGTCAGTTCGCGGACTGAGTTCGCAAACTGAGTTCGCGGACTTGGCAAAGCCAATTCCTCCGGTTTCTCTCAATCAACAAAGTTCGCAAACTTCGGATTAAGGAATAGGACTTATGCACATATGTGTTTCCACACAATGCTTATATCCATCATTGGTTATATAGACCTAAACTCTCATTCCAACCATTGAAACATTCTTAGAGGACGTTATATAGTTGTTGCACTATTTCTCGTCAAAGCGATTTTCAAAGTGATTGAAACATTATGACTTTCGTCATTAGGTGAAGATAAACCCGATCAAAGCGAAACGCTTTACCAACACATGATATCGAGATATAGATTGGCGAGATATACTCGGCTCGAAATATCAAATGTGTATGATCCGGTCTACATAGCATACGACTTTTGTCTCATAAGAAGTGGGAGATAAAAGAGATATACTTTTGAGTGATAGATAAGTTCAAGTCACCACATACCTTTTTGTTGACGAAGTTCCACGGTTTCTTGAGTAGATCTTCGTCGTTGTATGATGAATCGCCATGAAGTCCTTGAGCTCAACTGCACTTTTCTATCCTAGTCCGAGACTTAGCTATGTAGACTAGAATTCAAGACTCATAGTTTTGATCACTAACATTGAAAAACATGCTTGAGATAGCAACGCATGCAAGGTAGACCGAGCTATGATCTAACACTTGTGTATTCCACGGTATTGATCTTCATTGATCCATCTTGTTTGTATTACCGTGAGGCTCCGTAATGTGTCTTATGTTGAGCACGATACGACAAAGTTGATTATTTTTTATTAGCCTTGTTGGTTGTTCCGTAAGATACTTTATGTTGAGCATATTAAAACTAAATTAATCATCTTGTTGGTTATTTAGTTATTACTCCACAAGTTTCTCTTGTGTTGAGTATATGAACAATTAAGCCAATCACTCTCTTGTATGGTTAACTTAGTCGTTGTTCCGTAAGTTTACTTATGTTGAGCAAAATGAATTAAATTGATCACTTTTGTGTTTAATTTGATTATGTATTCCGATTAAATTAATCATGGGTTTACTTATGATTAATTTTATTGAGTTTTGGATACAAAAATCATTCTCATGGTTTTGGTGTCCAATAAAAATCCATCTTTTCTCTTGAAATTAAGGTCGCTCGTTGTTGTTCTTTCGGGAATGACATCAAATGGGGGAGAGTTATTTTGAACTTGTGCTTAATGGTCATATCTTGAGGAGTGTGCGGATGTGGAATTTAGAGGGGTTATCTTGTACCTTTAAACTCCTTGATGAATGTTGTTAGCTTGGGCTATATGATTGCATCTAAATAAGATGATGTGTGTTTCTTTCTCTCAGTCATGAAATGTCTCTTACGGAAATTTCATTATGAACCCGTTCTTGTACCTTTCCCAATTTTATTGACAAAAATGGGGAGAATTAATATGTAGTTCACACTACAAATACATATGGTTTTTGGATCATTGTGTAAGGGGGAGTGGTTTTCATGTGAGATGGAGTATTGACTAAGGGGGAGTGATACATATCACCATAGTATTATTGTTGAAGTTGTGATACAATTAAGCTTTGACACTGTGTAATAATACTATGACACTGTATAACAATGATCGAGACCGATGATTTCTCATTGTTATAGCTACGAAACTTCAACAACGATGGTGCTAAACTTACAACCTTTGGGATCATTGGAGTACTTGGAAGTGACGAAGATTTCGAGGAATGTTGAAGATTATATATGTGGAATAGGAGCTACTAAAGTTTTATTATATTTTTTGTATTCCATATGTATTGATAGTTTTGTCACTAAAATTCACAAAGGGGGAGATTGTTAGAGCACTGGTCGGTCAAACTCGTATGCGTTGCTATCTCAAGCATGTTTGTCAATGTTAGTGATCAAAACTATAAGTCTTGATTTCTAGTCTCTTATAGCTAAGTCTCGGACTAGGATAGTAAGTGTGGTTGAGCTCAAGGACTTCATGGCGATTCATCGTACAAGTAGAAGGACTACTCAAGGAACCGGTGGAACTTCTCGACAAAAAGGTATGTGGAGACTTGAACTTATCTGTCACTTAAAAGTCTATCTATTCTATCTCCTACTCTTTGAGACAAAAGTCGTATGCTATATATATAGACTAGATCATACACATTTAGTATTTCGAGCCGAGTATACCTCGCCTATCTATATCTAGAAATATGTGTTGGTAAGCTTTTCGCTTCTACCAAGTTTATCTTTACCTAGTGACGAAAGTCATGAATGTTTCAATCATTTTGAAAACTGCTTTAACGAGAAATGGTATAACAACTGTAGGATCAGAATCTCGCAATGACAATGTTTCAGCGAAATTATCAATGACACAGCATAACAGCGTCGCAGAACAATTTCAGAAATGATACGATAAACGACCTCAGCTAGGATCACGAGAAAGATGTGATAGTCCTGCGAAAATTAGATAGCTTGCGAAATTAACATTTTTAAGGTTGCGAGAATGTCGCAAACCATACCCGAAAATAAAGGACAGATTAATTGTCACCCACTATGTATTTCCTTATAAATAGTCATTCAAGTTGTAAAGAGAGAGGGATCTTTTTTGAGTAAGAAACAAGTAAATAGGAGAGAAAAAGTCTAGAGCAGAGATCATTCTTGATTTCTTTATCTTTTCTTGTAAGAATATTCAAATTTTGATCAATAAAATTAAGAGTGTAAACCTAAAAATAAGTTGATTAATAATGAAATCATATGGGGGGTGTAGTGTAAGATTTCCTGCAACTACATAATGGCGCTAGAAACAGGGAGGTATTGAAGATTATTCTAGAAAAAGCTGAAAATTGGTATTGAGATTTGTGAAAATTTAGAGTGATTGATTAAGAATTTTCCATAATTTCTTGCAATATTGTTAACATTGAAGAAATGGCTAGAAGAAGAAATACATCCGAACAACCGACTACTGTTAGAAGAAGCAAGAGAATTGCTGGAAAAGAAAGAAGTGAAATGGGAGAATCTACTAGAATGATAAGTAATAGAGAAAATAAAATTCAACCACCAATTCAACAAACACTAGTTCAAGGGAGGAATACAGATTATGATAGGGTGAGCATACACACTTGGCAATCAAATTCGGCAGAAGAAGTAGAAGAAGAGCAACAAAACAGAAATTATAGACAGGAAGAGAGAAATCAAGAAGCAGATAAAGGAATAATTCATGGAGATGAGGAAATTGGAGCGTTAGAAACGTTGAGACGAAGAATACATGAAGAAAGAAGAGCTGAGGCAGAAGAACGTGCAAATTTAACAAGGCAAAATCACGAATTAAGGATGGAGAATATAAGACTACAGAATAGAAGATCGAGAAGTATTACAAAATCATATTCAAGATCGACTAGAAGAGAAATGAGGCAAAACTCACCCACAATCAATGTTGGAAACAATATTCAAGAAGAAATATTAAATCCTAATGAATCGCGAAAATAGAGAAAGAGCTGATGATCATTACGTTCCACAAAATGAAACTTTTGATGATGGGAAAAATGGTGGAAATCAAGAGAACGAACAACATCAGGGACGAAATGACCAAGATGGCGAAGGAAATCGAGAGGAAGGAAGAATAATTTTACATGAGAGAGAAACTCAAAGAAATCAACAGACACTTGAAGAAGAAATTGAAAGACATTATGCTGAACAAGCACGTTTAGTCTACAATCGTGGTGGAAATAACAAGATTCAAAGACTCGATCAACCACAAGAAACTTATGGAGGTCAAAGACAAAACTATAATAGAGGACAAGGAGTTCATAAGGTAGTATGAGAAGAAATCAATATGCCACCTCTAAATGCAAGTGTGGAGAAGATATGGGAAGCTATAATCTTTATGGAGAATATACCAACACCATGGAACATGGGAACGGAACCACCTCCAAACCACAGAAGTCATGAGTTTTGTTCTTATCATCATTTTCATGGACATACAACAAATGATTGCAGAAATGTAAAAAGAATTATTTTGAGAATGATAGATCAAGGAAAACTAAACGACTTTCTAGTAGGGCATCCACAATCTCAACCACTGCCACAACCACCAGAGCATCACAAAGTGAATACGATGAAAAATAAGGAAACATTCTTCATAGAAGTTGGTGCAAAAGAAAAAAAATCTATTCTGTCACTCTATCGTACATTCATATAAGACAATTGAAGATTTTCATGATAATGTTTTGAGTAGAGTGTTAGCAAGGGATAATGATGGAAGAGAAATTATGAATATTGCAAAAATCTCGCCACTAGAGGAATGCCAGAAACAGATCATTTCTTTTACCGCAGAAGAAATTCCCGAAGGAGAAGAGGTGCATGACAATCCATTGGTAGTAAAATTAGAAATTAATCCAAAACCGAAAGAAGATGAGGATGAAGAAGCTGAAGATTTTTTGGCAATTAATAGAATTCTAATTGATACTGAAGCTCTGTGAACATCTTATTTTATCATACTTATAAAACCATGGGTGGAAGAGATGATGATCTTATACCATCAACATATAAGATATATGGTTTTAATGGTACTGCTAACAAGCCTAAAGGGGAGGTTACTATGCGAATTCCATTAAAGGGAATATCTTCTGAAATCTTATTCTGTGTCGTTCATGTAGAATCACTATACAATGCGTTAATTGGTCGACCTTGGCTACATGGGATTCTAGGTGCCAGTGCATCAAATTCCCTCACCCCAGTGGTGTAGGAATCATAAAGGGAGATTGAATTGAAGGAAAGAGGTGTTACGAAACTGAGATAGAATCTTGCGAAGGAAGAGCAAACAAGAAGGAAAATTGGCGACACAAAATCAAAGATACACAAAGAAGTGAGAGGTTGATGGTGGATGCAATCGAAAGGAAAGGAGAAGAGATGTTGTGAAACTAATGCTAGCTCAGAATAAAAATGATGAACATACCACTACTAAGGAAGCAGTAGACGAAAATAATAAAGAAGCAGAGGATGACAAAGGTAATAAAAACAAGAAATGTATGAATGATTAAGTTTTTGCGATACTCTCGCAATAAGCAAAATTCTCAAAAATACATTTGATTGAATGGAAAAATTGAGATTGCGAAATTCAGATACAATATGATGATTTGCGAGACTCTCTCAGAGATAATGAATTTTACAGAAAGTAATCAGAGAAAAATGACAAAAGAGAAAGAGGCGAACCTTTATGGCGTACACCCTAGTTCGCGAATACAATTTCGCAAGAGGCAAATGTAAGACCTAAGGTACGTCATATAAGGGGGTACCTGTTGCATGGCTCAGGGAAAGGCTACATCGCCACCGGAACCTGAGTCATGGAGATTTGGGGTCAATGAAGCCATCCGGGAGAGGCACCTTGGATTCTCAGCTTAAGCATATGACTTAGGTTGGGCGACTAAGGTAATAAGGACTCTCCCAAGGAGTGCAGATCTGATCAAGGCGCCGAGGTACACGGTTGAGTCAAGAGTGCCAGAGACGTTTCAAGCGTACTTTTTCATTCTTGACAAGTCTTGGCTTATACTGTACTCGGCCTGAAGAAAACCCCACTTAGGGTGCAGTCTCGTAACCATAAGCCCTATAGGTAAAAGGGATAAGAGGCTGCGAAAACAACTGGTTGTTGTTAAGACTGGATGGGAGGAGCTAACCTTGTATGGTAGAAGTATGCCTCCTTGAAGGGGAAACCAGGGGGAGATAAGGGCGGCACCCTCCATTAGGGAGCTGATAAGTGTCTTAAGACGCAAATGTCATGAGGCTTTTTATTCGCAAGGATATTAAGGCTTGTCATATTTGTGCAACAATCCTGAAGAGGTAATAATACAAAAGAAAAGGATAAGACGAGATCAATGGGTTTTCGCATGAAAGTGCGAAGACGTCCTGCGATTTCATCGCAAGACGACAATGTCATGGGGCTTCATTTTCGCAAAAATATTTAGGCCTGTCATATTGTCGCAACATTCCTGAAGAGGCCATAATACAAAAGAAAAAGTTAAGGCAAGATCAATGGGTTTTTGCATGAAAGTGAAAGGACGTCCTGCAATTTTGTCGCAATGACAAGAGGTGGCATAATAAGACCTTTCATTAGGAAGGAAAAATAAGACCACACAGGAATGAGATTTTGAAAAGAATCAAAATTCACTTCGCATAAGATTGCGAAGTTATACATAATTAATCGCGAAATTGAGACATAAAATAAGAAAAAATTTATGAAATCTCTCATTTGGATTCAAATAACAGAGGCAACTATGGGAATGTATGAAATTAGAAAATGTTATTTGTCTCCATATGATAGATTTACTCAAAGACTCAAGAATTAATGATTATATTGATTAACTGTATTGCAAAGAAAAATTGTTTTAATGAATGCAGGTCAAAATGAAAGAAACACAAATATATAGAAAGAAGAAATAAATGTACAAGTATTACAAAGAATCAAAGAAAGAAATAAAGACTACTTCTTAGTTAATCCTTCATTATCTTCATCAGACTTGTTCCCTTATTCGTTTGCGTCAGAATCTTCATCACCATCAGAACCTCCATCACTATCAGATTCTTCATCGTCAGCTTCGTTATCAGAGATAATCAAACTGGGAGTATTTTTTGGGATTTCTTCCAAGAGACAAGGATAATCAGATGGTGGGATATTGTGATCGTCACAAACCATTTTGATAGTTTGATTGCGAAAATGCATAGCACCATTCTTAAAATTCGCAACAGTGATCTTGATTTGATTCTTTAATCTAGAATACTTGTCGTTGCGAGAAGAAAGATTCTTTGCGAGTTCCTCCTTTTCAGCTTCGAGTTCTTCAATCTTTTCACGATATCTATTTTCAGAATCTGCGAGCAAAAGACAATCAATTATTAACTTGATAAGAATTCATAAGAAGCAAAAGATTAGTAAAGAAGAGCAGTTAGTAACCTTCTCTGTCAGAAATCATATCTCTAATCAAGGCTGTATGCTCAACTTGGAGACTAACATTTACACCTAAATCTTTTCTAGCATCATCTAAGATTTTCGCATCCCAAACAAATTCATCCTCACTACTTATAAGAAGACGAGAACGAATTTGATTTTCCCTTTCACAGAGTTCGATGTTCTTGCGGTTAGCTTCATCTCGTTCAAGTTGAACTTCAAGAAGATCCTCTTGGAATTTCGCCAAAGCCTTAGCACCTTGATCAGAGATACGATCCTTATCATCTATGAGACCGCTAATTTTGGTTATTAACTCATTGGTTTTCTCTTTAGTATCAAGAAGGAGACGCTTAAATCGGTTGGCGAAGCCTAAACTAGATCTATGGTCAATTTCTAAGAGGCGAAATTTAGATCTAAGCTCATTTAGAGAAAGAGATGAAATTCTATCATTTGAGAAGCTATTTAAGGAATTGTTAAGACGCTCAAGAAGGGTATCATTATCCAAGGCATTAGGAAATGAACGAAGAAGGGTAGCTTCATCAGAAAGACCATAAATGTCTGCAAAAGGATCATTTAAATAACATAAAACAACAGGATGAATGAATAAAGGGAAAATAGAAAAGTAACATACCGTAAAGCTGATTACTAGCTTGCTGAAGACTAGAGATTTTGTTCTTATACGAAGAAGAATCAATTTCTAATTGTCTATTTTCTCGCGAAGACCTTTAACTTCAGCTTCCAATTCTTCATTCTTTTTGCGAAATTGAAGATTCTTCTTTTCAAGATTTTCGCGTCTTCTCTCTAGATCTGAGGCAACAGCGAAAAAAGCTTTTCCAGCCTGCGAGAAAATATAAAAAATATTAATATAGAAAGAAATTTTGAGTTATAACAATGAAGAAGTAAAAGGATAAAAGTATACAAGACTATTGAGAGAATGCAAGAAGTCGGGAGTCACTGATCTAGAAACTCCACGAAGAGAGCTATCACCATCCATTAAAGGGACATCGCAAAGGGTAGCGAGAGCTTTGCAGGTATTTGCGAATTGGCTATCTCTCATTACTTGTAGAGAATCATAAAAAAAGCAAGAGAGCTTAGCCATAGAAGATTCAGGTGGAGAATCTTCACTTGCATCAAGATCATCATTGTCCTCATCACCCTTGTCACTTTCGGAATTTTCGTGAGGAGGAATATTTGAAGGAGAAGAAGAACTAACTTTCCTTTTCTTTGGAGGAGGACCAGTTGATTTTTCCCTGCGAAGAGAACCTTTACCTTTATCACCAGTCTTCGCAACATCGGCAGATTCTTCTACTTCAGTAATAATCTTCACACACAGATAGAAATAAGAAATAGAAGCATGGAAGCAACAATATATTGTTTAAAATTATAAGAGAAAATTGAAGAAAATTTAAAATCATAAGATAAAATTTCTTACCTCATCTGTGTATGAGCGAAGAGCTAACAGAGTACTAGCTTTCCCAGTCCTGTATAACTATCTTTCAGTTTTTGGATCTGCGGAATGTCTCAAGAGTTAGCGAACAGAATAATAAAAATCAATAAAGAAATATAAAGTGAGTTAAATGGGAAGAAACATACCTCTTTATCCTTCTCGGGCCAAGAGAAAACCCAAGGTTGATAAGCAGCGAGATTCGCATGAAGAACATTTGACCCAGCAATGTAGGGTCCTTTTAGCATTAAAGGAAAAACACACCATTTATCATCTTTGGATTGGCGAGGAGTTTTGTTTTCACCAGAATGCCAGTCAATATCTTGCATGATAATTTTGGCTTCATCAATGTTATCTTTCCTTTTTAAGCGAATACCCCAGCGAGTAATCTCTTTCTTCATGGAGATAAGTTCATAGTTCTCAAAGAAATTCGCTACTGTATATTTCTCAGCAACTATATCTAGGTTTGCGAATTTAGGATCCCTAAGTTCTTTAGAGTACAGAGGTCCTCTACCAGCACCACGGTTAGCGAACTCTAGCATCAGACGGATGCAGTCCCCACTCAGTTGGAAGATAGCTCGCGAAAATCCCGAGTGAGCGAGAATTTCATAAAACAAAGGAAGATCTGGGTTATAAAGAGGAATAGGGAGACCTGCGAGAATCTGACCTAGCGAAATTATGATTGATTGATCATCACAATACTGATCAGAGAAAAGTATGACATAAAGAATTGATTTGGCATTTTCACCAGGAATGGTGGAGAGTGTGAAACCTTTATCAGCAAGATCTTTTTGGACATCTTGTAAATTCTTCTCATATCTATGACATCTTGGGAATGAATAAAAAGTAAGAGGATTGAAGGAGGAAAAAATTACAGCAGCAGAACTTGCAGAAGAATAACAGAGTTGCAGAGATGAGAGAATAAAAATAGAAGAGAAAGTAAAAATAAAAGTGGAAATAAGAGTAAGAAGAGTATATAAAGGATATTTTTTTTACTCGAAGAAATGAACACCATTAATACGAAAAGACGTGAGCGGTTGAAAAGCAGCGGTTACAGAAGACGTGTCAAGAAACAAATGGAAGAAAGAATACGTGTGATAAATGCAGAATATGAAAAGATGATCAGCTGCGGCATTTCTCACATCATTCTCTACTTTGCAGAGAAGATATGAGAAGAGGCAAGATGTAGGATCAGAATCTCGCAATGAGAATGTTTCAGCGAAATTATCAATGACACAGCATAACAGCGTCGCAGAACAATTTCAGAAATGATACGATAAACGACGTCAGCTAGGATCACGAGAAAGATGTGATAGTCCTGCGAAAATTAGATAGCTTGCGAAATTAACATTTGTAAGGTTGCGAGAATGTCGCAGACCATACCCAAAAATAAAGGACAGATTAGCTGTCACCCACTATGTATTTCCTTATAAATAATAATTCAAGTTGTAAAGAGAGAGGGATCTTTTTTGAGTAAGAAACAAGTAAATAGGAGAGAAAAAGTTTAGAGCAGAGATCATTCTTGATTTATTTATCTTTTCTTGTAAGAATATTCAAAGGTTGATCAATAAAATTAAGAGTGTAAACCTAAAAATAAGTTGATTAATAATGAAATCATATGAGGGGTGTAGTGTAGGATTTCCTGCAACTACAACAACTATATAACGTCTTCTAAGAATGTTTCAATGATTGGAATGAGAGTTTAGATTACATAACCAATGTATTTATTGAAGCGAAGTTCTCGAACTTTGTTGATGAAGAGAACCGGAAGTATGCCAAGTGCCAAGTCCGCGAACTCAGTCCGTGAACTGCCGAAGTTCTCAAACCCGAGAATTTCTGCTGGAGTTGACAAACTACTTGCGTGAGCGAAGTCCGCGAACCCAGTCCGCGAACCGGCGAAGTTCTCAAACCCGAAAGTTTTTGCTGGAGTTTGTAAACTCTGTCCGGTGTCTTAAGTCCGCGAACCTAGTCCGCGAACTTGAGAAGGTTATATATCTAAAGATGATCTCTGAACTTAATCTTAAAAGACTAAGTAATGCTTTTGAAAACCGTGGCTATTAAAGTTCATGAACCGATTCTTGTGAATCAAATCATCTTTGCTTCAATCGTGTCTTGTGTAGTTACATAAGATTTCCTTGCAATTGAACAAGTCTCTTAACTAGTTCATTTGAGTCATTTGAACTAGTTATGGTGAAGAAGAACATGGTTGGTATGAAATGCTCTTATGGTTAACCTTTTTGGTAAACTATTGTTGAACCAACAATGTACACGTATGGGTGCAATTTACAAACCTAGAAGCGTACAATCATTTGTGTATGACAATCTAAGTTTTCGATCTAACGGTTGAGAAATATTAGCTTGAATCTAAATCAGGTTTTCATCTAACGGTGGATATTGATTTCTTTGTAACTAAGGAAAAACCCTGATTTGAAAGACTATATAAGGGGGCATTTAGCAACTCTGCAAAACTAATCCCCACACCTTAAGTGTGCTACTAGTTTGCGTGATAGAGACGGTTCTCCTTTAACCTTTGGTTTTCTTCTTCTAAAACCAGTTTAACGACTTGAAGACTTCATTGGGATTGTGAAGCCAAACCGATACTACTTTTATCGTAGTTGTGTGATCTGATCTTGCATCTTCTATCATAATAGTACAATCATATTGATTAGCTAAAGATTGTTTGAATTTTTCGGTAGGCAAGATATAAAAAGTAATCACAAACACCTTCGTCTCATTGTTTGTGATTCCACGACATCTTGTTTCGCTACCATACGGTTAAGATTGGTGTGAGGTGATTGATTAATCTAGGCTGTTCTTAGGGAATATAAGACCGGATTATCAATTGGTTCCTGTTCACCTTGATTATTATGAAAAGACGGAACAAAAACTTTAGGGTTTTTCTGTGGGAGACAGATCGATCCTTTGATAGAATTGTCTGTGTGAGACAAATTTGTTTATTGTTAAAGCCTGCGATTTTGGGTCGTAACAACTCTTATTTGTGGGTGAGATCAGCTAAGGGAATCAAGTGCGCAGTATCCTGCTAGGATCAGAGGCGTAGGGAGTACAACTGTACCTTGAATCAGTGGGAGACTGATTGGGGTTCAACTATAGTCCAGTCCGAAGTTAGCTTGGAGTAGGCTAGTGTCTGTAGAGGCTTAATACAGTGTGCATTCAATCTGTACTAGGTCCCGGGGTTTTTCTTCATTTGCGGTTTCCTCGTTAACAAAATTTATGGTGTCTGTGTTATTTCAGTTTCCGCATTATATTGTTTATCTTTATAAATGAAATAATAAAGTTTGTGCATATAGATCATCAATTGGTATAATCCAACCTTTGGTTGTTTGATTGTCATTGATTGATCCTTGGACATTGGTCTTTGGTACCATCCAAGTTATTCCTTGCGTTTGATTATGACTCGTTGATTTCTATTAGCTTGAGTAATTCAAAACAAGAGAGAGATATTAGCTCCTTGAGATACTTTTACCTAGATTGAGTCTGATTGTCTAGTTGATTCTCTAGAAAGTATTTCGGAGTTAGTCCATACATATTGCTAAGTGAAATATTGGGTGGTGTTGTTAGACCTCCGCTTTTTCACCATGAGGCAGCCACACAAATAATAGATAACACATTATGCAGACTTATTTTGATTCATGCATCCACTAATTTGGTTATGCAACCACTAAAACAATGTATATACTTAAATAATATTCCAAAAAGAATATGCATAACGAATTATGCAACCACCACAAAGGTGTGTAATGTGTTTTGAAACCCTTTTCTCTGATGCATAGTGAGTTACGCATCCATTTTCTCGGTTGTGTAACATGATATGCAGCCATTATCTAGTGTGGACAAAAAAAATGATTATGTTATACATTATTCATCCATTTTGTCCACTTCATAACAGGTTATGCAACCGCTTAATTTTATAACTACGCAACAGGTTATGTAGCCACTCTTTTTGTTAATTTTTTTGCTAACAAAAAAGTTATGCAGCCATTTTTTCGACTGAAACCATTTTTATAATTGTACAAGAGGTTATGCATCCATTTTACGATTGCACATGCATTTGTTCAATTCAGAAATAAATATTTATTACATATCTTATTGATTATCGGATTTGGTAACACCTTGTCTTCTACTCAAGACATATTCATAACACTATATGGTAAGTACATCACCAACTCTTAGTTCAGAAACCAGTATGGACTAACTTGTCACAAACAGTGGTATAGATCAGCAGATGAGATGATGTACCTTATATGTAAACAAGTTTTCTTGGATGATCTCAAAAATCAATATCCAAGAATCAACCTAATATGTATCCGAACTGTACCCAAACAATATCTGAACCGAAATACAACAAGAGTGAGTCTTGTAATCTATATTTCAAGGTACGAATTCTTAAGAGTAAACCTTGTAAGTTCAGTATAGTCTTTTAGTATTAAAAACTGTTTAGGTTGTTTAGCGTACTACTTGTGATATTTTTATTATAAAGATAAACGATATGATGCAAAAAAAGAAATACCACAAGATATCAGAAATTTTGTTAACAAGAAAAAATGTAATGTGTGGAGAAACCTCGAGACTTAGTTTGTTTGAGCAATGCTCGGTTGAACCCACAAGTTTTCCCATCTCAGCTTGTTGTCAATGTTAGATGAATAAAACTTGTTAGAGCATTGCTCGGTCAAACTCACAAGTGTTGTTGTCTCAAGCTTGTTGTCAAATTTAGTTGTCAAAACTATATCTTGATTTCTACTCTACAATTAGTTAAGTCTCATATCAGGATAGAAGTGTAGTTGAGAAACGGACATCACGGCAATCATCATTACATTCTACCGTGTGAAGGCGAGATCAACCGAAGCTTTTGGACAACTTCTTCAACAAAAGGTAAGTGAAGACTAAACCACATATTTCTCAAGTTACATTCATCTTTCTATCTATGAGACGTTTTCGCATAACTAATTAGACTATCGCAATCATATCAAGAATTTCGAGTCAAGTTTATCTTGGTAATTAGTTCTCAAAATATATATGACTAAGCTTAATGAACATTTGTTCGTACTTGATGGATTTCGGTTTAGAAAAAATTATTGTTCATAATTCAAATTATGATTCAAGATTATCATTCGAAAATTGCATGGAACAATGATATGTGTCATTGATGTTATTTGGCAATGTTTCGATCTAGAGAGCAATATAGAACTACTGAAAAATATGGATATAGGACAATATGCATAAAAGTTTCACAAACTGGGAAAATAGTTATAAGTCTGAAGCCATAGTACATATACCCAGTACACGTACCGGCGTAGCTATAGTTCAGAAGCGACTTAGTGGTACGCATACCCGGTATCCGTACCACAAAAATTTTGTGAACTCGTGAACCTGGAATGGTACGCATACCTAGTGTGCACACCGAAAAAGAATTGTTGGTTTTGAAACCGTTGTGGTATCCATACCCGGTACGCAAACCGAAAAAGTTTTGTATATTCCGGAACTTATATTTGTCTTATGACTACACATACCTGATACATGTACCATGACAAATATTGTCATGAACAAAGTTGAAGTACACATACATGGTACACGTACTTACCCTGTCAAATATTTTCAGATGCACATAAAATTATTTCTGTGAGATAATTAGCATTGGAATAAATCTCTAAAAACACTATATAGACATGATTGATCACATTATAACCTATGGTTGTGACTCAAACTTAAAAGTCTTAAGTGCTTAAGAAAATGATTAATCTTATAGTTCAATCGGCTAGTTTTGGATAACTGTTTATGAACAATGTATTTGTATATGGTTAGGTTACAGTTCATCCTAACCAGAGTGTATATCTTGATATGTCAATCAAATTTCAAAGATCCATCTAACGGTGGATATTTTTTGCTTGGTTCCAAAGCTATCTTAGCTTAAACCTAAAGAAACTTATGCTTTGAAAGTCAATGAAAGGGGAACATCAAGCAACTGAGATTTTTGAATCCCGAAACTGCTTTTGTGTGTCCTAGTTGTAAACTAGAGTCTTCCTCTTCCTAAAACCCTTTTAGGGTTTAGCGACTAAGAAAACTTCATAGGGATTCGTCCAGCTATCTTTTATCTTGATAGTTTGAGTATCCTGATCTTGTTTGATTGTTGAGCTTTCTCCATCAATCTAGGTAGATAGAAATCACAAAGTTTTCTTCATCTCATACTTTGTTGATTCCACAAGTTTAATACTTATGAGGTGAACAATAATCTAGGCTGCTCTTCGGGAAGCATAAATCTGGATTTTGAGGTTAGCTAGACTTTGTCTATTTCTATAGATTTCCAGTCTCACCTTGATCTACGATCTAAAAAGAAATCACCATATATTCTTATCTGTGGGAGGCAGATTGGTTTAAAGTCTTCAATTGAGTTGAAGCAACTCTTAGGCTATAAAGGACGTCAGCTAAGGGAATCAATTGCACGGAGTCCTGCTGGGATTCAAGAGGGGTAAGGAGCGCGATTGTAACTGAATTGATGTGAGGGTTTAATTCGGTCTCAACTACATTCCAGTTTGAAGTTAATTGGCAGTATGCTAGTGTCTGTAGCGGCTTAATACAGTTTGGTGTTCGATCTGGACTAGGTCCCGGGGTTTATCTGCATTTGCAGTTTGCTCATAAACATTATTCCTTGATTGAGATTCATTAAGTGAACTCTCGGAATTGTATTTAAGTTTGTCCATACATATTGCCTAAGAAAAAGTTGGTGGTGTATTTTGGTACCCCTGCGTTTTCTAAATTATATTTTGATTTTTAGTCTACTAATTCAAGTCTCAGACTAGGCATTGAATTTGATAATTGAGTATCAGACATAACCCTCGAAGACTGAAGAATGACGAAGATACATTTGGAGAACTTCATCAACAAGGTATGTGAATACAAAATCATTCTATTTACTCACAAGCTTTTCCATTTTATCTAGTTGTCCAACCCGGTTTACAAACTGTTGCGCTCGAGATTCATGAACATCCGATACGGTTCAAGAACCATTTCACCAACAGTCTCAATGAATGTTTAGCAGATGCTCAAAGACTTATTTTTTTAATATGTTTAACATTGCAATGACTCTTGTTAGATCACTGCTCGGTCGAACTCGCAGACGTTGTTATCTCAAGCTTGTTTGTCAAGTTTAGTTGCGAAAACTATAAGTCTTGATTTTAGTCTACTTATAGCTAAGTCTCGGACTAGGATATAAATTGTAGTTGAGCTTAGACTCCACGATGTTCATCATACAAAGACGAAGAACTACTCAAGGAACTGGTGGAACTTCATCTACTAAAAGGTATGTGGATACTTGAACTTATCTATCACTCAAAAGTCTATCTACTCTATCTCCTATCTTGAGACAAAAGTCGTATTACTAATAGACTTCGATTATACACATTTGCTATTTCGAGCCAAGTTTATCTCGCTTATCTATTTCTCGAAATATGTGTTGGTAAGCTTTCGCTTTGGAAAAGTTCATCTTTACAAGTGACGAAAGTCATGTTGAATATTTCAATCTCTTGAAAATAGCTTTGATGAAAAATGGAGTGTGAATAACCTCTATATAACATCCTCTAAGAATGCTTCAATGATTGAAATGAGAGTTTATAATATGTAACCATCTTTGGATATAAGCATATAGTGTGTTCGCACATTAGTGTATAAGTCCAAAATCGGGAACCAAATGTATGCCTACTTGTGTGTGTACTAAATGGTTGATGGAGACTGGGTAAGTATGCGTACCCATACGCATACTGGCGGAAGTTCACGACCGTGAATTTCTGCTGAGTTTGGAAATCAAAACCAACTCAATCCGGTTACCTAAGTATGCGTACCCGTATGCATACTGGCGGAAAGTTCACGTCCGTAAATTTCTGCTGAGTTTGAAAACCAAAACAAACTCAAATCTGGTTGCTTCAGTACTCATACCCGTATGCATACTTAAGTGTGTTACTTTCTAAAATTGGTTTGTTCATGAACTAAAACATTTATATAATAAGGAATGCAATTTCCAAACCGTGGCTATAATGTTCATGAATCGATTCAAGTGAATCAAAACCGATTTTGCTTCGATTGTGTCTTGTATACTTCTATAAGATGTAAGCAATTGAACAACTCTCTAACTAGTTATGGTGAAGATGAATATGGTTGATGTGAAAGTGCTCATATGGCTAACCATTTGGTTAACTACCGTTGAACCAATTAGGTGTACACATTTAGGTACGTTTACACAAACCAAAATGAACGTGCATTTCATTTGTGTATAACAAGCTAAGATTTGATCTAACGGTTGAAAGATATTATCTTGAATCTAATCAGGTTTTCATCTAACGGTGAATATTGAATGCTTTGTTAGCAAGGTAGCATTGATTGCAAACCCTGAATTGAAGACTATATAAAGGAGAACTATAGCAACTGAGAAACCTAATCCCACACCTTCTGTGTGATACTAGTTGTATAAGCTAGAGTCGATTCTCCTTTAACCTTAGCTTTCTATCGAGACCCTGTAGGTTAACGAATTGAAGACTTCATTGGGATTGTGAAGCCAGACCCAACTATTTTCTCTGTAGTTGCGTGATCTGATCTTGCTGTTTCTATCTTATTGAGTACAATTGTAAAATTGGCCCGAGATTAATTTCTCTGATAGGCATGATAGAAAAGTAGTCACAAACATCTTCGTCTCATCGTGTGTGATTCCGCAATATCTTGTTTCGCTAGTCGATTAAGATTATTGTGAGGTGATTGATATATTTAGGCTATTCTTCGGGAATATAAGTCTGGTATATTAATTGGTTCCTGTTCACCTTGATTTATTATAATACGGAACAAAACTCGCAGGTATTTCTGTGGGAGACAGATTTATCTATTCCTGTAGACTTTTCTGTGTGATACAAATTTTTTTATTAAAGTCTTCGACTTTGGGTCGTAGAAACTCTTATTTGTGGGTGATATCATCTAAGGGAATCAAGTGTGTAGTATCCTGCTGGGATCAGAGACGTAGGGAGCGCATCTGTACCTTGGATCAGTGTGAGATTGATTGGTCCCCAGGGTTTTTCTACATTTGCGGTTTCTTCGTTAACAAAACTTCTGGTGTCTGTGTTATTTCTTTTCCGAGTTATATTTTGTTATATAATTGAAATATCACAGGTTGTGCGTTGGATCGATTAATTGGTAAATCCAACCTTTGGTTGTTGATTGAAATTGATTGATACTTGAACATTGGTCTTTGGTACCGTTCAAGTTAATTTCTCTTGTATTCAATTAGACTCACAGATTTCTATTTGCTTGAGTAAGTATTGAATTGAGAAATTGAGATATAACTCCTTGATATACTTTTTATTAAAATTGAGTCTGACTGTATAGTTGATTCTCTTAAAAGTATATTGGAGTTAGTCCATACAAATTGCTAAGCGAATTATTGGGTGAGGTTGTTAGACCCCCACTTTTTCAACTCTAATAAACACCTCTAAGACATCATTGATCACTAAAACACATTGTGTATGTTGATCATGATTAAATTCTTAAGTGTTTGAATGAACATCTTATTGATTTAGTTCATCAAGGATATTTTCCAAAAAACGGTCATTATACACGGTACTGTGATCAGATCATATGTATATTCTTTTATGTGATTCAAGACTAACTTCTCACATGCTTACTTGGAACCCTAGTTAGAGTTTCATCTAAATAAAGAAAGTGTTAGCTTGAATCTCAAGTTATCTTAGCTTGAATCCTAAGCAACGGTCAGTCTTAAACATTTATAAATAGAGATGCTCTATCAACTGGGAAATTCAATCCCTGACACTTTGTGTCCTAATTGATAGCTAGATATGTCCTCTATTGACCTAGATTTCCTCTGAGAAACATAATTGGGTCTACAACTTAAAGACTTCACTTAGGGATTCATGAAGCCAGGTCCGAGTATCTTTACCTTAATAGTTCGTTAATTTTGATCTTTTCTTTTCTGTTATCGAGGTTTTCGTAATCTCTCTCAGGCAAGATAGATAGATATCACAAATTTTTCTTTATCTCAGAATTTGTGATTATGTAATATAGATATCTGAAAACTTCTCTTAATTGATTAATACAAGATGGTTCTTTAAAGGTGGTTAAGAATCGAAGCTTATCAGCTAACTGAGTGTTGCTAGCTTTGTCTATTACAAACAGGTTTACAAGCCCTGATTTTTTATCTAAAAGGAAATCAAATAAGCTTAGCTTTTAGAGGCAGATTGGTGTTAAAAGTCTTCACTTAAGTTGAAGAAACTCTTAGGATGTAAAGGACGTCATCTAAGGGAATCAATTGTGTAGAGCCTTGCGAGGTTCAAGAGATATAAGGAGCGCGACTATAACTGAATCGCTTGGAGGGTGGGTTCGGTGTAAATTACATTCCAGTTTGAAGTCTGATAGTAGACTAGTGTCTGTAGCGGCTTAATACAGTTTGATGTTCAAATATGGACGAGGTCCCGGTGTTTTTCATCTATTTTTGTTTCCTTGTTAACAAAATCTTGTATGTTAATGCTTTTTACTTTTCCGTATTTTTTAATTGTTAAAAGTACTACACATGTTCATACTCCTATCAAAACGAAAAAGTTGGTGGTGTATTTGGTACCCTATCCTTTTTAATTGGTGTCAGAGTAGGTTCGTGTACTAATGGTTTCAAAACCGACATGACAATCTCTTGCTTTGATAGGAGCAGTCAATTAACATATTCCAAGTATGTTCTAGAAACCATCGATGATAATCTGAATATTTATTAATTTGGATAAAGTCATTGATAATGTTAGAGCATAGCTCGTTCGAACCCACCAAGCATTGGTATGTCAAGTTTGGTTGTCATATTTTAGTAAATCAAAACTCATTTAAAGAGTCGTTTGATTATATACTAGAGTCAACTTCATATAGGTTAGCTTGAAAGTGTTAGGATATGAGACTTACAAGTATTACATGAAGACTTGAAGATTGTGAAGAAGTATGGAGCTACAACGGCAACATCATCCTTCCGCTTGAGGTTAGTAATATTTGACTTGAACTGTTTGTTTCCCTAACGTATCTTTCAAGTCGTGCATATTGAAAACATAACTGCGAAGCTGTGTATGAAATTCTAGTTAGACATAGTATTAAGGAATACAATACGAGGTTTATTGATTAACCATTAAACTTTGTATATAAGACATCGACATGATCATATGAATGCTATTGTGATTATGTGTGGGTATGAGTGAAGACTTCATCCTAGGAAACAATGTTTTACATTCGTTTAAAGGAAGTAGGTTCATAAACTTGTTTTGTGAATCGAAAGGGAAATCGCTAGGCTTATTAGTATTGTTATTCATTGCAAATCTATTTTGAATTACCAATATGTGTGTTTAGTATAACCGCTCATAACCTTGTTTATGTATCTTGGTAAAACTATTCACAAGGCCTGACTTATGTATTGGTATGACTTTTACTAGTGAAACCGATCTTAAGTAATCACTCAAGATGGTATGATCGATGCCTTGAGAATAGCAACTTTTATCTAGTTATTGGGGAACCGATCCTAGTAAGAGGTGCAACACGTTTACAAGAGGTAATCGATCCTTGTAAGAGGTGCAACACGTTTTTAGTAGATGGGGGAACCGATCCTATGAACATGTGCAACAAGTTTGTAGTTTTGAGGGAACCGATCCTATGGACATGTGCAACCGAATACAAGTAGTTACCATAAATTGTGGGGAAACGATGCTAGTACCTAGTCAACCGAATTTTAGTAACTAGCGTGACTATGCACAGTACTCACATGAAGGTAGAACCGAACTTGTTTTGGTAGAACCGTGAAACCCATGATTGGTGATTTGATAGGATAAGCAATCACATAGTTCTTGGAATTAGGACGAACTAATTCTAAACTTGTTTGGAAGTGTGGCAAATCGTTTCCAAGATTGTAAGTATGAAAAAGGACTTGCAAAGTAAAGATTTCGACATACTTTGAACATATGCAGTAACTCTTATCATTAATTGTTCAAAGATATTCCTTAATAGGTAAGGAGAATCCCATGATCGAAATAAATTGAGAATCTTTCCAATTAAGGTTTCTTAGTTTTTATATGCTATTTAATCTCCAGCAATTAAATGCATATCTTTAGAAAATAATAATTAATAATGTGCATTTACTGATTATAGACTTTTCTATCAGGATTTCGGTCAATATTTGGACAGTGCATTTCCAGGAATTATGAAAACCGATTTTGTGTTTATTGCATATCTTTGAGAATATTCGGTTTTGGAAATTCCTTGGTGTCCAAACTCCTTGTCTATAAATATTTGAAGTTTTCATTTCTATCAAACTAATCCTCAGAGCCAACAAAACTACCTCAGTTGTGTTGTTACTGATGGAGCCTCCTATCGGAGAGGAGAGTACCCTAATTAGGAGAAATCTCTTACGGCCGCTCAGTTTAAAGACTTTTTTGGGATTGAGAAGATCTATTAGTACCGTTGGTGGGAAACTAGATAATTGCGGTTTATTATTAATTTTTGATTGATTTGATTAACTAACGGTTTTTGAACTTTGATTGCACCTAGTTTGTTTATGCTTGAGAATCTTCTCTTCTGATATAAGATTCACTCAAACTAGATCGAAGTTTCGACATGGATCTTTAGACTGTTTGTAGATCTAAAGACGTCTTGTGATAATCCAACGTTAACAGCTGTGTGTGATTGATCACAAGAGATTCAAGTTGATTGTGTGCAGGTGTTGTGTAGTTGCAGGAAATCCTACACTACACCCCTCATATGATTTCATTGTTGATCAGCTCATTTTAGGTTTATACTCTTAATTTTATTGATTAATTTTTGAATGTTCTTACAAGAAAGATAAAGAAGTCAAGAATGATCTCTACTCTGAACTTTCTCTCTCCTATTTACTTGTTTCTTACTCAAAAAAGATCTCCCCCTCCTTTACAACTCGAATGACTATTTATAAGGAAATACATAGTGGATGACAGCTAATCTGTCCTTTATTTTTGGATATGGTTTGCGACATTCTCGCAACCTTACAAATGTTAACTTCGCAAGCTCTCTAATCTTCACAAGACTATCACATCTTTCTCATGATCCTTGCTGACGTTGTTTGTGAAACTGTTCTGCGACGCTATTGTGCAATACCATTGATAATTTCGCTGAGACATAATTGTTGCGAGAATCTAATCCTACATCTTGCCTCTTCTCATATCTTCTCTGCAAAGTAGAGAATGATGTGAGAAATGTCGCAACTGCTTATCTTTTCATATTCCACATGTATCACACGTACTCTCTCTCTTCCATTTATTTCTTGACACGTCTTCTGTAACCGCTACTTTTCAACCGCTCACATCTCTTCGTCTTAATGGTGTTTATTTATTCGAGAAGTAAATTTTCTTTATATACTCTTCTCCCTCCCTCTTTCCACTTTTCTTTTTACTTTCTCTTCTATTTTTATTCTCTCATCTCTGAAACTCTGTCATTCTTCTGCAAATTCTGCTGCTGTAATTTTTTCTTCCTTCAATTCTTTTACTTTCCATACATTCCCATACCCTTTATTCAATCATGGATCCAAGTGGTCATAGATATGAGAAGAATCTACAAGATGTCCAAAAAGATCTTGCTAATAAAGGTCTTACACTCTCCCCCATTCCTAGTGTGAGTGCCAAATCAATTCTTTCTGTCAAGCTTTTCTCCAATAAAAATTGTGATGATCAATCAATCATAATTTCGCTAGGTAAAATTCTCGCAGGTCTCCCTATTCCTCTTTATAACCCATACATTCCTTTATTTTATGAAATTCTCGCTCATCCGGGATTTTCGCGAGCCATTTTTTAACTAAGTGGGGATTGCATCCATCTAATGCTAGAATTCGCTAATCGTGGTGCTGGTAGAGGATCTCTTTACTCCAGCGAACTTAGGGATCCAAAATTCGCAGACCTAGAGATAGTTGCTGAGAAATATATAGTGGCGAATTTTCTTTGAAAACTACGAACTTATCTCCATGAAGAAAGAGAATACTCGCTGGGGTATTCGATTAAGAAGAAAAGATAACATTGATGAAGCCAAAATTCTTATGCAAGATATTGATTGGCATTCTGGTAAAAACACAACTCCTCGCCAATCCAAAGATGACAAATGGTGTGTGTTTCCTTTAATGCTAAAGGGTCCGTACATTGCTGGATCAAATGTTCTTCTTGCGAATCTCGCTGCATATCAACCTTGGGTTTTCTCCTGTCCCGAGAAGGAGAAAGAGGTACACTTCTCCCCTTTAACTCATTTTATACTTCTTTATTGATTTTTACTATTCTGTTCGCTAACTCTTGCGATATTCCGCAGATCCAATACTAAAAGATAGTTATAACAGGACTGGGAAATCTAGTACTCTGTTAGATTTTCGCTCATACACAGATTAGGTAAGAAATTTTCTTTTATGACTTTAAATAGTACTGTTACTTCCATGCTTCCTTTTCTTATTTCTATCTGTGTGTGAAGGTTATTGCTGAAGTAGAAGAATCTGTTGATGCTGCGAAGATTGGTGATAAAGGTAAAAGTACTCCTCGCAAGGAAAAATCAACTGGTCCTCCTCCAAAGAAAAGAAAAGTTCGTTCTCCTTCTCCTTCAAATGTTCTTCCTAACGAAAGTTCTGAAAATGATAAGGGTGATGAAGATAACGATGATCTTGCTGCAACTGAAGATTCTCCACCTCAATCTTCTATGGCTAAGCTTTCTTTCCTCTTTTCTGATTCTCTACAAGGGATGGGAGATAATCAATTCGCAAATACCTGCAAAGCTCTCGCTACCCTTTGTGATGTCCCTTTACTGGATAGTGATAACTCTCTTCACGGAGTTTCTAGATCAGTGACTCCCGAATTCTCGCATTCTCTCAATAGTTTGGTATACTTTTATCTTTTTACTTCTTCATTGTTATAACTTAAAATCTCTTTCTATATTAATATTTTTTATTTCTTTTCGCGGGCTGGAAAAGCTTCTTTTGCGGTTGCCTCAGAGCTAGAGAGAAGACGCGAAAATCTTGAAAAGAAGAATCTTCAATTTCGCAAAAGGAATGAAGAATTGGAAGTTGAAGTTAAAAGTCTTCGCGAGAAGAATTGACAATTAGAAATTGATTCTTCCTCTTATAAGAACAAAATTTCTAGTCTTCAACAAGCTAATAATCAGCTTTACGGTATATTACTTTTCTCTTTTCTCTTTATTCATTTTTCTTGTTGTTTTATCTTATTTAAATAATCCTTTTTGCAGACATTTATGGTCTTTCTGATGAAGCTACCCTCCTTCGTTCATTTCCTAATGCCTTGGATAATGATACCCTTCTTGAACGTCTTAAAAATTCCTTAAATATCTTTTCTAATGATAGAATTTCATTTATTTCTCTAAATGAACTTAGATCACAATTTCGCCTTTTAGAAATTGATTATAGATCCAGTTTAGGCTTAGCTAACAGATTTAAACGTCTCCTTATTGATTCCAAAGAGAAAACCAATGAGTTGAGAACCAAGATTAGCGGTCTCATAGATGATAAGGATCGTATCTCTGATCAAGGTGCCAAGGCTTTGGCGAAATTCCAAGAGGATCTCCTTGAAGTTCAACTTGAGTGAGATGAAGCTAACCGCAAGAATATTGAACTCTGCGAAAGGTAAAATCAAATTCGTTCTCGTCTTCTCATACGTAGTGAGGATGAATTTGTCTGGGCTGCGAAAATTTTAGATTATGCTAGAAAAGATTTAGGCGTAAATGTTAGTCTCCAAGTTGAACATACAACCTTGATTAGAGACATGATTTCTGACAGAGAAGGTTGCTAATTGCTCTTCTTTACTAATCTTTTGCTTCTTATGGATTTTCATCAAGTTAATAATTGGTTGTCTTTTGTTCGCAGACTCTGAAAATAGATATCGTGAAAAGATTGAAGAACTCGAAGCTGAAAAGGAGGAACTCGCAAAGAATCTTTCTTCTCGCAACGACAAGTATTCTACATTGAAGAATCAAATCAAAATCACCATTGAGAATTTTAAGAATGACGCTATGCATTTTCACAATCAAACCATTCAGATGGTTTGTGATGACCATAATATCCCACATTCTGATGACCATAATATCCCATAGAATACTCCCAGTTTGATTATCTCTGATAGTGAAGCTGACGATGAAGAATCTGATAGTGATGAAAGTTCTAATGGTGATGAGGATTCTGACGCAGATGAAGAAGGAAATAAATCTGATGAAGATAATTAAGGACTAACCAAGAAATAGTCTTTATTTCTTCTTTGATTCTTTGTAACACTTGTACATTTATTTCTTCTTTCTGTATATTTGTGTTTCTTTCATTTTGGCCTGCGTAAATTAAAACAATTCTTCTTTGCAATACAGTTAATCAATATAATCATTAATTCTTGAATTTTTGAGTAAATCTCTCATATGGAGACAAATAAAATTTTCTAATTTCATACATTCCCATACCTGCCTCTGTTACTTGAATCCAAATGAGAGATTTCATAAACTTTTTCTTATTGTATAATTTCGCAACCTTTTGCGAAGTGAATTTTGTTTCTTTTCAAAATCTCATTCCTGTGTGGTCTTATTTTGCCTTCATAATTAAAGGTCTTATTATGCCACCTCTTGTCATTGCGACAAAATCGTAGAACGTCCTTGCACTTTCACGCAATAACCCATTGATCTTGCCTTAAATTTTTCTTCTGTATTATGGCCTCTTCAGGAATATTGCGACAATATGACAGGCCTAAATATTCTTGCGAAAATAAAGCCCCATGACATTGTCGTCTTGCGATGAAATCGCAGGACGTCTTCGCACTTTCATGCGAAAACCCATTGATCTCATCTTATCTTTTTCTTTTGTATTATTGCCTCTTCAGGATTGTTGCACAAATATGACAAGACTTAATTATCCTTGCGAATAATAATCCTCATGACATTTGCATCTTAAGACACTTATCAGCTCCCTAATGGTGGGTGCCGCCCTTATCTTCCCCCTGGTTTCCCCTTCAAGGAGGCGTACTTCTACCATACAAGGTTAGATCCTCCCATCCATTCTTAACAACAACCAGTTATTTTCGCAGCCTCTTATCCCTTTTACCTATAGGGATTATGGTTACAAGACTGCACCCTAAGTGGGGTTTTCTTCGGGCCGAGTGCAGTATAAGACAATACTTGTCAAGAATGGCAAGGACGCTTCAAACGCCCTCGGCACTCTTGACTCAACCGTGTACCTCGGCGCCTTGATCAGATCTGCACTCCTTGGGAGAGTCCTTATTACCTAAGTCATTTAATTTTCCTTGATCTATCACTCACTTTGTGATGTTCTGGCGGTGGTAGTAATGGTTGAGATTGCGGATTCCCTACCAGAAAGTCATTTAATTTTCCTTGATCTATCATTCTAAAAATAATTCTCTTTACATTTCTGCAATCGTTTATGGTATGTCCATGAAAATGATGATAAGAACAAAATTCATGACTTCTGTGATTTGGAGGTGGTTCCGTTCCCATGTTCCACGGTGTTGGTATATTTTCCATCAAGATTATAGCCTCCCATATCTTCTCCACACTTCCATTTAGAGGTGGCATCTTGATTTCTTCCCATACTACCTTGTGACCTCCTTGTCCTCTATTAAAGTTTGGTCTTTGACCTCCATAAGTTTCTTGCGGTTGATCGAGTCTTTGAATCTTGTTATTTCCTCCACGACTGTAGAAATTTCTTTCTCTTTCATACTCTTCTTGATCTCGACTTCCCATAGCTACCAACTTCTGCTGATTGTTACCTGTCACCTTTTCTTGTTGTACTTGCAAAGTATTCGCCACTGTATTTATTAGCTTGGGTAATAAGATTGCATTCGCTGCTTGTGAGCTGGTGTTCGCAACTGGATATGATTCCATTTCATTTTGTCTTTCCTCTAAAGCAATGTATTCTTCTTGAAGTTCTCGCAATTCAGTCATTGTAATCGTATTCTTGACTCTGAAAATTTGAACATACAACAGGTTTGTTGCAAACATAGCATTGATGAATGATAATATGAGATATCTCTCATCTACACGGCCAGCCATTTCGCTACACATAGTTCTCCATCTTTTAGTAAAGTGTTTGAAACTTTCACCAATCCTTTGTTTTAATCCAAACACATCTTCTATACCAGGTCGTGAGGAATTATTACTTATATATGCTCCCAAACATGTGGTCTGCAAATGATTGAAGGAGCTTATTGTATTCTTTGGTAAACCTTCAAACCATTTTAACGCCTCTCCTATTAAGATGGATGCGAAATATTTGCACAATACCGCATCATGATTTTCCCATTGAATTACACAAGTTGTTCCATCGAAAATGCTGGTTAATGCGGGCAAATTGCATTTCGGTGGTATTCCTCCTAATTGTACTTCCCTTGTAAATGGATTTTTCGCAGCTTCTTCAATTGCTTCATCCAATTGTCTTATACCTACTTCTCCCCTGTTATTTAGCATTCCTCTCATTTCTTCTAATTCTTTCAAGATTTGTTTATTTACTCCTGAATCTTGATCCATTGGTCTCTTTAATTTTGCTTCTCTTCTTCTGCGTTCACGTCTATCTTCTCTTGCGAATTTTTTTATCTCTTCTTCATTATCCTCATCTCGTATTCTTCTGCGATTCTCTTCCTCATCCCTATCTTGAATTCGCAAATGATGATGTCGTTCAGTTTCCCCTCCATAATTTTGTTCATTTCTTATCAACTCAATTCGCTGTCTTTCAACCATTATCTTCACTCTAACATACTCCTCATTGAGATTATCATTATTCCGGTTTTGTATACGCCTTCTTTCTCGATTGTAATGATTGTTCTAGCGAATTGTCTCCTGAAGCTCTTGCTCTTCCATTTCTGCTCTCAACCTTTCACGTTCGCAGATTAAACGTGCTTGTTCAGCATTATGCGTTTCAATTTCTTCTTCAATTGTCTGTTGATTTCTTTGATTTTCTCTCACATGTAAAATTCTTCTTCCCTCCTCTTGTTTTCCTTCGCCATCTTGGTTATTTTGTCTCCGAATTTGCCCTTTCTCTTATTTTGTCTTGGTTATTTTGTCTCTGAATTTTCCTATCATCAAAAGTTTCATTTTTTGGAATGTAACGATCATCAATTCTTTCTCTATTTTCGCGATATTCTTCATTAGGATTTGACATTTCTTCTTGAATATTGTTTCCAACATTAATAATAGGTGAATTTTGCCTCATTTCTCTTCTGATTGATCTGGAATATGATTTTGTAATACTTCTTGATCTTCTATTCTTCAATCTTCTATTCTCCATCCTTAATTCGTGATTTTGTCTTGTTAAATTTGCACGTTCTTCTGCCTCAGCTCTTCTTTCTTCATGTATTCTTCGTCTCAATGTTTCTAACGCTCCAATTTTTTCACCTCCATGAATTATTCCTTCATCTGCTTCTTGATTTCTCTCTTCGTGTCTGTAATTTCTATGTTGTTGCTCTTCTTCTATTTCTTCTGCTGAATTTGATCGCCAAGTGTGTACGCTCACTCTGTCATAATCTGTATTCCTCTCTTGAACTAGTGTTTGTTGAATTGGCGATTGAATTAGATTTTCTCTATTATTTCTCATTCTAGTAGATTCTCCCATTTCACTTCTTTATCTTCCAGCAATTCTTTTACTTCTTCTAATAGTAGTGGTTGTTCGGATGTATTTCTTCTTCTAGCCATTTCTTCAATGCTAATAGTATTTCAAAAAATTATAAAAATTCTTAATCAGTTACTTTAAATTTTCACAAATCTCAATATCAATCTTTAGATTTTTCTAGAATAATCTTCTACTCGTCCCTGTTTCTAGCGCCATTATGTAGTTGCAGGAAATCCTACACTACACCCCTCATATGATTTCATTGTTGATCAACTCATTTTAAGTTTATACTCTTAATTTTATTGATTAATTTTTGAATGTTCTTACAAGAAAGATAAAGAAGTCAAGAATGATCTCTACTCTGAACTTTGTCTCTCCTATTTACTTGTTTCTTACTCAAAAAAGATCTCCCCCTCCTTTACAACTCGAATGACTATTTATAAGGAAATACATAGTGGATGACAGCTAATCTGTCCTTTATTTTCGGATATGGTTTGCGACATTCTCGCAACCTTACAAATGTTAACTTCGCAAGCTCTCTAATCTTCGCAAGACTATCACATCTTTCTCATGATCCTTACTGACGTTGTTTCTGAAACTGTTCTGCGACGCTATTGTGCAATACCATTGATAATTTTGCTGAGACATAATTGTTGCGAGAATCTGATCCTACATGCTGATTGAATATTAAAGAATATTTGAATACAAGAAGATTTTTTGGGTTCATAATCTTTGGTGTACACAACACTTGTTTCGGCTGGAAAGGGATCCAACTATAATCGGTTTATCTTTATGATAGATTGGTTGATTAGTTGAGTAGATCGGCATCAGTACACTTCTTTGTGATTAATAATATTGATTGCATAGTCTAACAATTACTTCCATAGTTGTTGAGAGATTGATCTAAGGACCCGACAAAGGAGTTTATTGGTTAAACGGAAGAGCCTTTGTCAGACTCATATCACTTTGTTTGAAAAGAGTTGTTAACGAACAGATTTGTTGTTCCTTTACTGTTTGGAATACGAACCAAAGGAATTGTTCCAAGTGCGTGACTTATTAACAAGTTGGAGGTGCAGGTATAATGAGGAAACTATGTGAACTATAGGTTTAGTTGCTTTGTCTCAACTATACGAAGTTTGTTTGATTTTGTATATCGGCTTAATTCTGAGAGTATTCAATTACGTCCCGGGGGTTTTATGCATTTGCGGTTTCCTCATTAACAAAATCTTGTTGTGTCTTTTACTTTTCTATTTCCGCAATTATAATTGTTTTATTATAATTAGAAGTAAAATACACAAATATTAATTCATATTTTACTTGATAGACAATCCCCAGAGTTTGGTTAAGTCCGAACCTATTATCAAGTAAACATACTTCGTTGTTGTATTGTCTCGATCTCGTATCCATAGACAATCACACGAAGTGTGAACCGATTAGTGGTATTGTCTCGACTCAGTCCATACACAATCACTTTCTGAAAAGGACTTATAGGTGGAAAATATACATATCTCACCTTTAGGGGGAGTATTAGCTTTGTTATTGTGATATCAGCAGCTAATACATATCTCACCTTTAGGGGGAGTATTAGCTTTGTTATTGTGATGCCGCTGCTGACATCACAATAACAAAGCTAATACTCAGTCCAAATTACTTGTAGTTTCGGTTTTGATATTGGTTATCTAAAATGGTGTGAAAAACCCTCGTTCTCAACTCTTATAGGTTTGCAAACTCTCTTTGTGAGATTTGTAAGATCCTTTCGGTTTGTCCTTTATTTTTTCGTTTCTTTGTCATTTTGTGACAAAAGGGGGAGAAATATATGGAGTAAACAAGTGATATTGACTTATTGTGAGTTGGTATCACTAAGGGATAGGACATATGTGCTAAAACGTTTATTCTAACGAAAAGAGTGTAAGCATAGACTAAGGGGGAGTCACATGCCATATGATATGTAGTTATGAGGAACTACATTGAAATAACAAAGACATGCGGATTGAAAATATACATATCTCACCTTTAGGGGGAGTATTAGCTTTGTTATTGTGATGTCAGCAGCGGCATTTAAGGAATAAATTTAATGCAGGTTTTGTGTTGTTGAACTTGGAATCAAGCGTATTTGTGTAATGAATTCTTGTAATTTGTTTATCCATATGATGTAAGAGTTTTGTCACTAAAATTTAAAAAGGGGGTGATTGTTAGAGCATAGCTCGGTTGAACCCACCAAGCGTTGGTATGTCAAGTTTGGTTGTCATATTTTAGTGAATCAAAACTCATTTAAAGAGTCGCTTGATTATATACTAGAGTCAACTTTGTATAGGTTAGCTTGAAAGTGTTAGGATATGAGACTTACAAGTATTACATGAAGACTTGAAGATTGTGAAGAAGTATGAAGCTACAACGACAACATCATCCTTCCTCTTGAGGTTAGTAATATTTGACTTGAACTGTTTCTTTCCCTAACGTATCTTTCAAGTCGTGCATATTGAAAACATAACTGCGAAGCTGTGTATGAAACTCTAATTAGACATAGTATTAATGAATACAATACGAGGTTTATTGCTTAACCATTAAACTTTGTATATAAGACATCGACATGATCATATGAATGCTATTGTGATTATGTATGGGTATGAGTGAAGATTTCATCCTAGGAAACAATGTTTTACATTCGTTTAAAGGAAGTATGTTCATAAACTTGTTTTGTGAATCGAAAGGGAAATCGCTAGGCTTATTGGTATTTTTATTCATTGCAAATCTATTTTGAATTACCAATATGTGTGTTTAGTATAACCGCTCATAAACGTTTTTATGTATCTTGGAAAAACTATTCACAAGGCCTGACTTATGTATTGGTATGACTTTTACTAGTGAAACCGATCTTAAGTAATCACTCAAGATGGTATGGTCGATGCCTTGTGAATAGAAAATTTTATCTAGTTATTGGGGAACCGATCCTAGTAAGAGGTGCAAAACGTTTACAAGAGGGAATCGATCCTTGTAAGAGGTGCAACATGTTTTTAGTAGATGGGGGAACCAATCCTATGAACATGTGCAACAAGTTTGTAGTTTTGGGGGAACCGATCCTATGGACATGTGCAACCGAATACAAGTAGTTACCATAAATTATGGGGAACCGATCCTAGTACCTAGCCAATGAACTTGGAGGTAGAACCGAACTTTTTTTGGTAGAACCGTGAAACCCATGATTGGTGATTTGATAGGATAATCAATCACATAGTTCTTGGAATTCAGACGAACCAATTCTAAACTTGTTTGGAAGTGTGGAAAATCGTTTCCAAGATTGTAAGTATGAAAAAGGACTTGCAAAGTAAAGATGTCGACATACTTTGAACATGTGCAGTAATTCTTATCATTAATTGTTCAAAGATATTCCTTAATAGCTAAAGGAGAATCTCAGGATCGAAATAAATTGAGAATCTTTTTAATTAAGGTTTCTTATTTTTGATATGCTATTTAATTTCCATCAGTTAAATACATATCTTTAGAAAATAATAATTAGTAATGTACATTTACTGATTATAGATTTTTTTATTGGGATTTCGGTTAATATTTGGACAGTGCATTTCCAGAAATTATGAAAATCGATTTTGTGTTTATTGCATATCTTTGAGAATATTCGGTTTTGGAAATTCCTTGGTGTCAAACTTCCTTGTCTATAAATATTTGAAGTTTGCATTTCTAGCAAACTAATCCTCAGAGTCAGCAAAACTACCTCAATTGTGTTGTTACTGATGGATCCGCCTATCGGAGAGGAGAGTACCCTAATTAGTAGAAATCTCGTACGGCTGCTCAGTTTAAATACTTCTTTGGGATTGAGAAGCTCTATTAGTACCGTTGGTGGGAAACTAGATAATTGCGGGTTTTTTTATTAGTTTTCGATTGATTTGATTGACTAACGGTTGTTGAACTTTGATTGCACCTAGTTTGTTTATGCTTGAGAATCTTCTCTTCTGATATAATATTCACTCAAACTAGAACGAAGTTTCGACATGGATCTTTAGACTTTTGTAAATCTAAAGACGTCTTGTGATAATCCAACGTTAATAGAGTCCGTTCTGTGTGTGATTGATCACAAGAGATTCAGGTTGATTGTGTGCAGGTGTTGATTGAAGATTAAAGAAGATTTGAAGACAAGAAGACTTTTTGGGTTCATAATCTCTAGTGTACACAATACTTGTTTCGGCTGGAAAGGGATCCAACTATAATCGGTTTATCTTTGTGATAGATTGGATTGATTAGTTGAGTAGATCGGCATCAATACACTTCTTTGTGATTAATAGTATTGATTGCATAGTCTAACAATTACTTCGGTAGTTGTTGAGAGATTGATCTAAGGACCCGACAAAGGAGTTTATTGGTTAAACGGAAGTGCCTTTGTCAGACTCATATCACTTTGTTTGAAAAGAGTTGTTACCGAACAGATTTGTTGTTCCTTTACTGTTTGGAATACGAACCAAAGGAATTATTCCAAGTGCGTGACTTATTAAAAAGTTGGAGGCGCAGGGATACTGAGGAAACTAGGTGAACTATAGGTTTAGTTGATTGGTCTCAACTATACGAAGTTGGTTTGATTTTGTATAGCGGCTTAATTCTGAGAGTATTCAATTCTGGACTAGGTCCCGGGGTTTTTCTACATTTGCGGTTTCCTCGTTAACAAAATCTTGCTTTGTCTTTTACTTTTATTTTCCACAATTATAATTGTTTTATTATAATTAGAAGTAAAATACACAAATGTTAATTCCTATTTTACTTGATAGACAATCCCTAGAGTTTTTTTAAGTCTGAACGTATTATCAAGTAAACATACTTCGTTGTTGTATTGTCTCGATCTCGTATCCATATAAAATCACACGAAGTGTGAACCATTAGTTGTATTTGTCTCGACTTATTCCATAGACAATCACTTTCAGAAAAGGACTTTTATAGGTGGAAAAGTTTTAGATTGAGGTATATTTGGGTACCCTCGTCTTTTCAGATAATCTTTGTCATGAGAAACATATAAGGAAAATTGATGGAATACATTGTGAATTATATATCAAGAATTCTAATCTTCGAGAAAGATCTAAAAGAGAAAAGGTTCTACAAAAAGAGTTGGATGATCTAATTCGTATTAACTGTTATAGTACTACTCGGTCGAACTCGCAAGCGTTGCTATCTCAAGCTTGTTTGTCAAGTTTAGGTGATCAAAACTATAAGTCTTGATTTCTAATCTACTTATAGTTATGTCTCAGACTAGGATAGAATGTATAGTTGAGATTTAGACTTCACGACGTTCATCGATTAAAGACGAAGATCTAATGAGGAGAGCTTGGAGGAACTTCATTAACAAAAGGTATGTGGATACTAAAACTTATCTATCACTCAGAAGTATATTCTATTTTATCTCCTATTGATACTAAGTCGTATAGCTATATAGACTTTTACATTATACACAGTTGATATTTCGAGCTGAGTTTAACTCGCTTATATCTTTCTCAAAAAATGTGTTGGAAGCTTTTTGCTTTAGATACATTCATCATTATTCTTGACGAGTTTAGTTGGAAACAATTTATTTGTTGGAAACTAAATAGTAAGTCAAAAGATGATCATGTGAAAATTGCCTTGAAACATCTTACATGATTTGTGTGAGACAGTCATTTGATGTCGACTCGGAATATTTCATATTGATCATTCGATCACTTGAAAATTACTTATAAGCTAATAGTTTGTGTGAGACAGCTATTGTCGTATTCTAAGGATGTTTCAATGATTCAAATGGGATTTTAGAATAATTAACCATTGGCTGGATATAACACAGTATGCATACAAGTAGGCAAACTGTTATAGTATGATTCAGGTTCAGAAACCAAGTTTGCATACCAGTATGCAAACGGTTTTCACTGTTAAAGTCTGGGAACCAAGTATGCATATCAATATGCGAACGGTTTTACCTGAGTTAGGTCCGGGACGAAAGTATGCATACCCGTTTGCGAAATGTCGGACAAGACCAAAGTCCGAAACTTAAGTTTGCGTACCCATTTGCAGACTAAGTTGGTTTATGTTCTAAAATCAGTTAAATATGATTTCATACTCGTGAACAAATACATAAATAAATTAAAGAATGCAATCTTTGCAAACCGTGGTTTAATGTTCATGAATTGATTCTCTTGAATCAATCCGATTTTGTTTCAATTGTGTCTTGTACACTTGTATGAGAATATAAACAATTGAACAACTCTATCAATAACACAATTATATTCATTAGATTATCATTTTATCTAGAAGTGTTAGATGAATGTGGTTAATAGAAAAGTGTTCATATGGCTAACTTCGGTTAATTATTGTGGAGCCAACTCAATATACACGTTTAGGTATGGTTACCCTTATCTAGTTGAAAGTATATTTCATTTGTGTGTAACAAGCAAAGACCATCTAATGGTGGAGAGATATATATTTCGATTTAGGCAAACTTAGCTTGAATCTTAAATCAAGATTTCATCTAACGGTGAATATTGATTGATTTGAAAACAATATAAGGGAGAACTCTGGAAACTGGGAAACCTAATCCCCACACCTCCTGTGTGATACTATTTGCGTACTACAGTCGATTCTCCTTTAACCTAAGTTTTTCCTAAAACTATTATAGGTTAACGACTTAAAGACTTCATTGGGATTCTGAAGCCAGACCCAACTATTTTCTTTGTAGTTGTGTGCTCTGATCTTACTTTTCCTATCGTATTAAGTGTTATCTTCTCTAAGATTGACTCAAGATTTATCTCCGATAGGTAAGATATAAAAAGTAATCACAAAGCTCTTCGTCTCATTCTTTGTGATTCCACAATAACTTGTTCTACTACCATATAATTAAGTTATTGTGAGGTGATTGATATTTCTAGGATGTTCTGTGGGAGACAGATTTATCTACCAGAATAGACTTTTCTGTGGGAGATAGATTTGTTTATCAAGTCTTCGACTTTGGGTCGTAGCAACTCTTAGTTGTGGGTGAGATCAACTAAGGGAATCAAGTGCATAGAGTCCTGCTGAGATTCAGAGACGTAAGGAATGCGACTGTACCTTAATCGGTGTGAGACTTGGTTAGGGCTCAACTACATTCCAGTCCGAAGTTAACTTGTAGTAGGATAGTGTCTGTAGCGGCTTAATACAGTGTGGTGTTCAAATCTGGACTAGGTCCCTGGGTTTTTCTGCATTTGCGGTTTCCTCGTTAACAAAATTTCTGGTGTGTGTGTTGTTTCTTTTCCGCATTATATTTGTTTATATAGTTGAAATATCACAGGTTGTGCGTAGTTCAATCAATTGGTAAATCCAACCTTTGGTTGTTGATTGAAATTGATTGACACCTAAACATTGGTTTTTGATACCATTTAAGTTATTTCTCATATTAATCAGGCTCACAGAATTCTATCTGTTCGATTGCAGATTGTATTGAAAAATTGAGATATAACTCTTGGATGTTTTTTCCTTGATTGAGTCTGACGTTCTAGTTGATTCTCTTGTAATTATATTGGAGTTAGTCCATACAGATTGCCGAACGAAATATTGGGTGTGGTTGTTAGACCCCCGTTTTTCAGTTGGTATCAGAGCAGGCAAACATGTTTAAGACCTCATAAGTCTGTGTTTGTATCAATATGACTCTATGGACAAAAGCGTCATCTTTATAAACGTCCCGCCAGTCTTTGATGGATTGAATTAATTATGGTGGAAAATTTCTATGCATGCCTTTCTTCAATCACGTGATTTTCAATCATGGGTTTATGTTTTTAATGGCTATAATTCTCCAATGGTTACAGTAGACGGTGTAACTGTTGCAAAGGATATTGGTAGATATAAGCCTGACGAGATTCTCGCTGCAAAGCAAAATTCTGACGGCTTAAATTCTATCATACATGCCATTGCCCCATATCTTCAGCACCATGTGACTACGTGCACTCGGTTTAAATATGCTTGGGATATCTTAGAAACCGTAATTGAAGGGAATACCTCTGAAAAGGAAGCTAGGCTTCAAAACCTAATATCTGATTAGGAAAACCTTCGTATGGCTGATGAAGATTCATTTGATGAGTTTAATCACAAAGTGTTTGAAATTGTTAATGCATCATTGCATTGGGTAAGACTATTCATGAAAAGGACATTGTGATGAAAATTCTCAGATCGTTACCATCTAGATACGATTCTAAGAAACATGTCATCGATGAAGGAAATAACCTTGATACATTTTCCAGAAACTCACTCATTGAAAAGTTATGAGTTCATGATCATGATCAGAACACATCCAGAATATTCGCGTTCAATTTTGTGACCAACACAAGTAATTCTCCTAACTTGTCTTTGGATGATGAATGTTGTTCAAATCATATTGATCCTGACAGGTCATTGATTTTCCAAAAGATCAAGGATATTTTGAGAAGAAGCAAAAGATCTGAGGAATATATCTTTCTTTCTCCGATGCTTCAGATGATTCAATACAAGGAAAATAAATTCAGTTGGTCAATCCGCATACTTCCGAAGTTTGCACAGAATTTCAGCTCTCACAGCAGAAACTTCTACTAACTCAAATTCTGATTTGGAATGCGAGTCTGACACTGAGATTTTTGAATTCTTGGATAAAAATGAAGAAATTCACCAAGAAACTCTTCAACTAAAAATAAGGTTGGAGAAACTTGAATCATCACTTCAGGTGAAAAAATCTTGAGATTGACTGTCTTAATGATGAATTCACCGGAACCATGTTTCTAAAATAAAAAGATATGAATACTCTTAAGTGTGACCTGCAAAGGTTGTCTGGAAGCTCTGACAAGATTTCAGCAATGTTATTCGGTCAGAAGTCTTTTGGAAACACAAATAGTTTAGGGTTCAAAAGAAAGACTGTGAGCACAGTTAACTCTTTTGTTCCAGCCGGTTCTGGAATAATGGACGTTAAAAGTTGTGATAAACAGGAGTCAAATCATCAAAACGAAAATTCATCCTTGAAATGTTTTATTTGTGGAAATGCGAATCATGTTCAAAGTAAGTGTTGGAAATTCTAGAAGAACAACAAACGAATTTCCAAACTTCAGAACGACATGCAAAGGATGAATCTGACTTTGGGTAACCAACAGGGAACTACTGAAGACAATAAGAAATCTAAGAGAACAAGAGTTAGACGAGGTAAGAATTCTGTTTATATAACAAACCTTGATAAGTCACCACGTGACACAAGATATGAGCATTCTGCTCACTCCTCACTATCTAATTATAGTGATGTATGTATCCTCATTATTAACTTGAGAATATGAGGATTACATCAAGGTTGCTCAGTTTTTGTACAGTTGATAATTACATATCCTCGATTCTTTAAGTTAAGATTTGCAATTGAATATTTTCTTATCAAAAATAGATAATTGATCATAAACCGTGAAGACTTTTTCAAAGTTCTTTTAGGGTTTACTCATCCGGTGCTCTATTTATATTCATTTGAAATCAAAATGCCCTTCACCCTTTTTCTTTGAAAGATACAGTTTCATGGCTCCTATAACTAGAGGTACCACAAAAACGAATGCAGTAGAAGTAGTTAATGTGCATCTGTGTGAAGGAATCCAATCCTCTTGTACAAATGATGAAAAAGGTTCCTCCTCTAACTGTTTTTTATCTATTTGTCAAAATGATAATAACTTTAGGGCTATGGTGAACGATTTCATCAACAAAAGAAATGATTTAAAATCTCAAATCATGTCCTCTTTAGAAAAGATAGCTTACTATGAACAAATGTTATCTCTGACAAAGAACACTCTGTGTGAACTGAAAAGAGAACTTAGTGAGTTAACTGATATTTCTGAAGATATGGAGGAATTAAATGATCCCATAATCAATGGATTCTTCAATAATGAGAAGGAATTCTCAGCAGATGCTCTGAGAAAGCTCTATAATGTCTAGGAAACTTCTTATGAGAATCTATTCTTGTGTTTTAAGAAGGATAACTAGGTTATGGAATAGCAAATATTGTAATTACACATAGCTATTGCCAACGATTTTCATCTTGCAATGTTTTAGATTTATTTATTTAAATTCTAAGTTATTTGGAAGATGATTTTGCAGTATTAATCTTTATGGTTTTATATACTGCAAAAATATGATGGGATATCTGTGTTTACGTTCGTGAACTATGATTATCTCATATATGTCAAAAGTTAAGTCTACTATGTCTTTATGCAAATATTGATAAAAGATAGAATGGACTTTTGAATATTCCGCAGTATTGATCTTTATCTGATCCACTTCTATGTGAAAGTACTGTATGGCTCCGTAAGTTTTCTTATGTTGAGCATTTTCAATTAAATTAATCATTAAGGTTCTATTATGGTTAATTTATTTGAGTTTTATGGATACAAATTCATTTTTCATGTGATTTGTTAATATCCAAAGAAATCCTTCTTTACTCGTAAAAGTAGGGTCGCTCTTGTTGTTCTTTCGGGAATGACATTTTATGGGGGAGAGTTCTTAGTTAAACTTGTGCTTAATTTCCAAATCTTTGTGGGGAGTGCGGCTGTGGAATATTATAGGAGTTTTCTTGTATATTTATAAACTCTTTGATGAATACATTAAGTTTTGACTATGTGAAATCATCGAAACCAAGTTGATATGTCCTCTTTTAGTCATGAAGTGTCTCTATGAGAATTTCATTATGATCCCGTTAGTTTACGTACCTTTGTCAATTTATATTGACAAAAAGGGGGAGAATTATTTTGTAGTTTACACTACATACATATGGTTTACGGATCATATTATGTAATGGGGAGTGGTTTTCATTGTGAGATGAAGTATTGACTAAGGGGAGTGATACATATCACCGTATTATTATTGTCAAAGTTGTGATACAATTGAACTTTGATTCTGTTTAATAATACTATGACACTATTTAACAATACGAAAACAATCTTGTTGAATATTGTTATAGCTACGGATCTTCAACAACAATGATGCTGAGTTGAACACGTTCAGAATCATTGGAGTACTTGGAGTGATGAAGAATTCAAGGAATGTTGAAGAGCCAAGGAAATCAAGCATGTTGGATGAGAAGCTACAAAGTTTATTTATTTTGTAATCCATATGTATTGATAGTTTTGTCACTAAAATTGATAAAGGGGGAGATTATTAGAGCACTGCTCGGTCGAACTCGCAAGCGTTGCTATCTCAAGCTTGTTTGTCAAGTTTAGGTGATCAAAACTATAAGTCTTAATTTCTAGTATACTTATAGTTATGTCTCGGACTAGGATAAAATGTGTAGTTGAGCTTTAGACTTCACGACGTTCATCGATTGAAGACGAAAATCTACTGAGGAGAGCTTGGAGGAACTTCATCAACAAAAGGTATGTGTAGACTAAAGTATCTATCACTCAGAAATTTATTTACATTATACACATTTAATATTTCGAGTTGAGTTTATTCGCTTATATCTTTCTCGAAATATGCGTTGGAAGCTTTTTGCTTTAGCAACATTCATCATTATTCTTGACGAGTTTAGTTGGAAACAACTTATTTGTTGGAAACTAAATAATAAGTCAAAAGATGATCATGTGAAAATTTCCTTGAAACATTTTACATGATTTCTGTGAGACAGTCATTTGATGTAGACTCCGAATGTTTCGTATTGATCATTCGATCACTTGAAAATTACTTATAAGCTAATAGTTTTTGTGAGACATCTATTGTCGTATTCTAAGGATGTTTGAATGATTGAAATGGGAATTTAGAACAATTAGCCATTTTCTGGATATAGCACAGTATGCATACCAGTATGCAAACTATTGTAGTATGATTCAGGTCCGGAAACCAAGTTTGCATACCAGTATGCGAACAGTTTTAACTGTTAAAGTCCGGGAACCAAGTATGCATACCAGTATGCGAACGGTTTTACCTGAGTTAGGTCTGGGATGACAGTATGCATACCCGTTTGCGAACTGTTGGACAAGACCAAAGTCTGAAACTTAAGTTTGCGTACCCGTTTGAAAACTAAGTTGGTTTATGTTCTAAAATCAGTTAAATATGATTTCATACTCATGAACAAATACATAAATAAATTAAGGAATGCAATCTTCGCAAACCGTGGCTTAATGTTCATGAATTGATTCTCTTGAATCAATCCGATTTTGTTTCAATTTTGTCTTGTATACTTCTATGAGAATATAAACAATTGAACAACTCTATGAGTAACACAATTAGATTCATTTGATTATCATTTGATCTAGAAGTGTTAGATGAATGTGGTTAATAGAAAAGTGTTCATATGGCTAACTTCGGCTAACTATTCTTGAGCCAACTCAATATACACGTTTAGGTACGGTTACCCATATCTAAATGAAGGTATATTTCATTTATGTGTAACAATCTAAGACCATCTAACAGTGGAGAGATATTGCTTTGGTTTTAAGAAAACTTAGATTTAATCTTAAATCAGGATTTTATCTAACGGTAAACATTGATTGCTTTATTTCAAAGCTATCAAACCTTGATTTGAAGACTATATAAGGTTCAACTCTAAAAACTATGAAACCTTATCCGCACACCTCATGTGTGATACTAGTTGCGTACTAGAGTCGATTCTCCTTTAATCTAGGTTTTTCCTAAAACTATTATAGGTTAACGACTTAAAGACTTCATTGGGATTCTGAAGCCAGACCCAACTATTTTCTTTGCAGTTGGGTGTTCTGATATTACTTGTTCTATAATATTGAGTACTATCTTCTCTAAGATTGGATCGAGATTTATCTATGATAGGTAAGATATAAAAAGTAATCACAAAGCTCTTAGTCTCATTCTTTCTGATTCCACAATAACTTGTTCTAGTACCATATAGTTAAGTAATTGTGAGGTGATTGATATTTCTAGGCTGTTTTTCGGGAATATAAGACCGGATTATCAATTGGTTCCTATTCAACTTGATTTATCAAAAGACAGAACAAAAACTTCGTAGGTATTTCTATGGGAGACAGATTTATCTATCAGAATAGACTGTTCTGTGGGAGACATATTTGTTTATCAAGTCTTCGACTTTGGGTCGTATCAACTCTTAGTTGTGGGTGAGATCAGCTAAGGTAATCAAGTGGGTAAAGTCCTGTTGGGATTCAGAGGTGTAAGAAACGCGGCCGTACCTTAATCGGTGTGAGACTTGGTTAGAGCTCAACTACATTCCAGTCTGAAGTTAACTTGTAGTAGGTTAGTGTCTGTAGCGGCTTAATACAATGTGGTGTTCAAATTTGGACTAGGTCAAGAGGTTTTTTATGCATTTGCAGTTTCCTCGTTAACAAAACTTCTGGTGTCTGTGTTATTTCTTTTCCACATTATATTTGGTTATATAATTGAAATATCACAGGTTGTGCGTAGTTTAATCAATTGGTAAATATGACCTTTGGTTGTTGATTGAAATTGATTCACACTTGAACATGGTTTTTGATACCGTTCAAGTTATTTCTCATATCAATCAGGCTCACAGATTTCTATCTGTTCGATTGCAGATTGTATTGAAAAATTGAGATATAACTCTTGGATGTTTTTTCCTTGATTAAGTCTGACTGTCTAGTTGATTCTCTTGGAATTATATTGGAATTAATCCATACAGATTTCCGAACAAAATATTGGGTGTGGTTGTTAGACCCCTGCTTTTTCATTAACAGGGATATTGTTGTCATGTTATCTTAATTAAATGCTACCCTGGCAAAATTTCTTGAATATTTGAAGTCTAAAAAAGAAATTTCTAACTCCTCTAAGGATCCATGTCTTAATCTGTTGATTCTTGTGGTTCTTGTAGTCATTTCCAACATACATGTAAGCTCTTTCGAAAAAACTTAAAACTGCTAGAGTGCTTCCGAAAAGAGCTGAAAAACTTCTATCTAATATTGAAAGACTTACGAAAGGTCTGAAAAGATATCTTAGTTCAAGGAAAAGTAATGTCAGTATCGTATCTATTTTATTAAATTCAACCTCACCCTTTCAATGTTTTCTCAATACTGGGTGTAGCCGACACATGACAGGTGATCTTTCATGGTTTGTGAATACAGACGATTTTAAGGGAGCACATGTAACCTTCGGAGACGAAAGTTATTGCTACATCAATGAAAAGGGAACGATCAAACTTCCCGGAGTACCTGAAATTCATGATGTTGTTTACATCAAAGGTATGTTTGTTAATCATATTTATGTCACACAAATTTGTGACAAAGACCAAGAAGTTATCTTCAATGCTAAATAAGTGGTATTAAAGATAGTCAGAAAAATTGATTTTTCATGGCATTCGTGGAAAGAATAATTGTTATCTTCTGGATATTCAGTTCAATCTTTGTTGTACTTTGACTAAGGTGGAGTCTGCACAACTTTGGCTTGAGCATTTTGGTCACACTAATTATCGCCTCTTTGACAGGATCATTAATAAAGAACTTGTTAGAGGTGTACCCAAAATCAATTTCAAAGTGGATAATGCTTGTGGTGCTTGTCAAAAAGTCAAACTAGCTAGAATTCCACATAAGTCAAAACAGGACATCGCCACCAAATCTCCACTTGACTTAATTCATATTGATTTATTTGGCCCGATCTAACAGCCTACTATTGGAGCGAAGAACATGCTTTGGTAATGGTTGATGACTACTCCAGATTCACTTGGATGACATTCCTAGCTCATAAGAATGACACCCTGGGTGAATTTAAGGTTATTATAAATATAATCCAAAATGAACAAGGTCGCAAACTAAACAAAATCAAGAGCGACCGTGGAACACAACTTAAGGATACCAATGTATTTGAGTTCTGTGACACACTGGGTATTATTCAACAATATTCTCTACCTATAACTTTACAAGCTAATGGATTTACAGAAACAAAGAACAGAAATATCCAAGAAATAGTCAGTGCAATGCTCTCTAACAAAAACTTACCTTTAAAGTTTTGGGGAGAAGTTGTCTTTACTGCATGTTATTCGATCAACCGTCTGTACCTACAGTCACAAACCCTAAATACTCCCCATGAGTTATGGTATGATAAGAAACCTAACTTGAGTTATTTGTGTTTGGAAGTAAGCGCTACATTCTCAAGGATCATAGATAAAAAGGTAAATTTAATTCGAAAAGTGATGAAGGAATTTTCCTAGGTTATGCCTCTGACGATCGTGGTTTCCGAGTATACAACCTTAGAACCAATGTCATGATGGAATTAACAAATATTATCATTGATGATTTGAGCAAATTTCATCATGATAACTCTCCAGCTGAGTTGCCTCCTATGGAGACTATTGAGAAAGTCAGAGAAGCACCAACATCAGTAGACATGATTTGAAAATTGTCTAAACAATGATTTTATCAATTGGGAATGTTTCAAACATCAAGAGAGAAAATCGGAACTTCTGTTATTTCGTCTTAGGGTAAGTTGGCGAACCATCTCGCAAACCCTAGATATATGATTTTCTGGAAGTTCGCAAACCTTACAGTTCAGAAGGGGACAGTTCACCAACCCGGTTCACAAACCCTGGTGATCTGAGTTTGGTGATAGGTTATACGATTGGTGAACCCGGTTCGTAAACTTTTATCGTATTAGTTTACGAGCCGCAGGACAGTTGGCCAACCCGGTTCACGAAATATTGTGCTTGGGATTCATGAACAACCTATACGATTCACGAATCGTTTCACCAGCAGTCCCGATGAACATTTAGCAGATGCTGAAAGATTTATTTTTAAATATGTTTAGCATTTCAATGACTCTCATAAACACCTCTAAGACATCATCGACCACTAAAACACCTTGTGCATGTGGATCATGATTAAATGATTAAGTATTTGAGTGAACGTCATATTGCTTTAGTTCATAAGGAATATTTTCCAAAGAACGGTCATTATACATGATTTTGTAACCGAACCACAATGTGTATTCTTCTATGTGATTTCAAGACTAACTTCTCACATGCTTACTTGAAACCCTAATTAGAATTTCATGTAAACAGGGAAAGTCGTTACTTGAATCTCAACTTATCTTAGTTTGAATTCTAAGCAATCCTTAGTCTTCAACATCTACATGATAGAGATGCTCTTTCAACTGGGAAGTTCAATTCCTGACACTTTGTGTCCTGGTTGATAGCTAGAGTCGTCCTCTATTAACGTTTTCCCTAAAAAAATATAATTATCTCTACAACTTAAAGATTTCACTTGGGGAGTCGTGAAACCATGTCCGACTATCTTTACCTTGTTAGTTCTTATTTTTTTGTTTTTGAGGTTCTCGTAATCTCTTTCATGAAAGATAGATAAAAATCATAAAGTTCTCTCCATCTTAGTCTTTGTGATTCCTCAATATAGATATTTGAAAATTATTCTTAACTGATTAGTTCACAATTGTTCCTGAGAGATAGTTAAAGATCCAGGCTTCTCAGTTAACCAAGTGTAAGTGTTATGGATTATGAGGTTTGATAACTTTGTCTATTACAAGCATTAATCTTTGATCTACATGGGAATCAAATAGGCTTATCTCTTAGAGGAAGATTGGTATCAAAAGTCTTCACTTAGGCTGAAGCAACTCTTAGGCTGTAAAGGACGAAAGCTAAGGAATCAATTGCGTAGAGCTTTGCGAGATTCAAGAGACGTAAGGAGCGTGACTGTAACTGAGTCGTTGGGAGGGTGGATTTGGTCTCAATTACATTCCAGTTCGAAGTATGATAGTAGGTAAGTTTTTGTAGCGGTTTAATAATGTTTGTTGTTCAAATCTGGACAAGGTCCCAGGGTTTTTATGCTATTGTTGTTTTCTCGTTAACAAAATTCTTGTGTGTATGTGCTTTTTACTTTTTCGCATCTTTTGATTGTTAAAAGTACTACACAGGTTTATACTCCAATCTGTTAGAGCACTGCTCGGTCGAACTCGCAAGCGTTGCTATCTCAAGCTAGTTTGTCATGTTTAGTTGTCAAAATTATAAGTCTTGATTTCTAGTATACTTACAGCGATGTCTTGGATTAGGATAGAATGAGTAGTTGATCTTTAGACTTCACGACATTCATCGATCGAAGACAAAGAACTACTAAGGGGAGCTTATAGAGCTTCATCAACAAAAGGTATATGGAGACATGAACTCATCTATCACTCAGAAGTCTATCATATTCTATCTCTTATTGAGTCGTATAGCTATATATACTTTATATTATACACATTTGATATTTCGAGCTGAGTTTAACTCGCTTATATCTTTCTCGAAATATGTGTTGGAAAGTTTTTTGATTTAACCACTTTCATCATTATTATTGATGAAAGTCAAACGATGATCATGTGAAAATCACCTGGTAACATCTTACATGATTTGTGTGAGACAGTCATTTGATGTAGGCTCGGAATGTTTCGTATTGATCATTCGATCACTTGAAAGCTTATAATCTAATAGTTTGTGCGAGACAGCTATTGCCGTCTTCTAAGGATGTTTCAGTGATTGAAATGGGAGTTAAGAGCTAAAACCCATGTCTGGATACATTACGGTTTGTGTACTTAGTGTACGAACTGTTTTGACGGAATTCAGGACCGGAAGTTTGCATACCCGTTCACAAACTTATTTAACTGTTTAAGTCAGGGTACTTAAGTTTTCATACCCGTTCGCAAAGTTATTTAACTGTTGAAGTCCGGGAACTAAGTTTGCGTACCCGTTCGCAAACGGTTTCAACTGAGTTCGGTCTGGAGCTAAAGTTTGCGTACCTGTTTGCAAACTGTCGGCTTGTGACCAATGTCCAGAACTTAAGTTTGTGTACTTACTCGTTTGGAAACTTAAGTGGTTCAAGTTCTAAAAACGTGGTTTCATACTCATGAACAAATACATTTATAAATTAAGGAATGCAATCTTTGCAAACCGTGGCAAAAGTGTTCGTGAACTGATTCTCTTGAATCAATCTGATTTTGCTTCAAATGTGTCTTGTATACTTTTATGAGAATATAAACAATTAAACAACTCTATGAGTAACACAATTAGATTAATTTGATTATCAATTGATCTAAAAGTGTTAAGATGAACAAGGTTAAGAGAAAAGTGTTCATATGGCTAACTTCCGTTAACTTTTATTGATCCAACTCAATATACACGTTTAGGTACGGTTACCCATATCTAAACGAAGGTATATTTCATTTGTGTGTGACAAGCTAAAGAAAATCTAACGGTGGAAAGATATTATCTTGAATATTGAATCAGGTTTCATCTAACGGTGAATATTGATTGCTTTGTTCCAAAGTTACCAAACCCTGATTTGAAGACTATATAAGGGAGAACTCTAGCAACTGGGAAACCTAATCCCCACACCTCCTGTGTGATACTAGTTGCGTCTAGAGTCTATTCTCCTTTAACCTAGGTTTTTCATAAAACCATTATATGTTAACGACTTAAAGACTTCATTGGGATTCTGAAACTAGACCCAACTATTTTCTCTGTAGTTGCATGTTCTGATCTTACTTTGTTCTATCATATTGAGTACTATCTTCTCTAAGATTTTCTTGAGATTTATCTCCGATAGGTAAGATGTAAAAACTAATCACAAATATCTTCGTCTCATTCTTTGTGATTCCACAATAACTTGTTCTACTACCATATAGTTAAGTTATTGTGAGGTGATTAATATTTCTAGGCTGTTCTTCGGGAATATAAGATTGGATTATCAATTGGTTCTTGTTCACCTTGATTTATCAAAAGAGAGAACAAACTTTGTAGGTATTTCTGTGGGAGAGAGATTTATATATTCAAATAGACTTTTCTGTGGGAGACAGATTTCTTTATCAAGTCTTCGACTTTGGGTCGTAAAAACTCTTAGTTGTGGGTGAGATCATCTAAGTTAATCAAGTGCGTAAAGTCCTGCTGGGATTCAGAGGCGTAAGGAACGCGACTGTACCTTAATCAGTGTAAGATTTGTTAGGGCTCAACTACATTCCAGTCTGAAGTTAACTTGTAGTAGGCTAGAGTGTGTATCGGATTAATACAGTGTGGTGTTCAAATATGGACTAGGTCCCGGGGTTTTTCTGCATTCGCGGTTTCCCCGTTAACAAAACTTCTGATGTCTGTGTTATTTCTTTTCCACATTGTATTTTATTTATATAATTTAAATATCACAGATTTTGCGTAGTTCAATCAATTGGTAAATACAACCTTTGGTTGTTGATTGACGCTTGGATATTGGTCTTTGGTACCATCCAAGTTATTTCTCATATTGATCCGGCTCACAGATTTCTATCTGTTCGATTGCAGATTGATTTGAGAAATTGAGATATAACTCTTGGATATATTTTCCTTGATTGATTCTGACTGTCTAGTTGATTCTCTTGGAATTATATTGGAGTTAGTCCATATAGATTGCCTAAACGAAATATTGGGTGTGGTTGTTAGACCTCCGCTTTTTCACAATCAGAAAGAAAAAGTTGGTGGTGTGTAATTGGTACCCTCTCTTTTTCATAGAACATAACTTGACCACCACATTGTATTAAGCCGCTACAGACACCTGTTATACTATCAGACTTCAGACTCAAATATAGTTGAGACCTCATCGAACTTACGAGCAAGTTATCTTCAGTTGTGCTTCTTTACGTGTAATACCATGTATTTTTAACTACTGTTTCGGGTCAGGTTATACCCGGATTAGTTAAACTTGTGGCTTAGGTTGTTGTTCCTTATCCTTAACCTAGGTGGGTGGATTGAACTAGAAAGGATGTCTGTGCCGATAAACGATAGGTGGAAGTACGTTCCAAGGTTTTCATACCGTGAACTCATGGTTTGTTGGTGACAATATTAACATGTGAATCATGTACTGAAATCTGAATTAAACGATTTATTGAAAACGTAATTGTGTTGTGAGTTGATGATGTACTGAATCGTAAATTTGATTATTTGTCAGAAATATTATTGATATTGTGAGCTTGTTAATTGAACATATAATTGAATCCTTGAAGTTGTGCAAAATCTCTTGTTGTATGTTCTCTTTGATTGGTTGATATTTTCGCATCTTTAGAGAACGGGAGTGCATTCTACTGAGCTGTCATCTCACCCCAATTGACATCCCTTGCAGATTTATTAGAGTTACGCACGGAATCTAGGAATGAGTAGCTTAGTGATTGAATTGTTTACTTGTATTTGTTTTAAGTATAAATCGATATCAAATGCTTCATTTATAAAATTGTTAAGGATAAATTTAAACCTAAGAGATGATCTTTTTGCTATTAATTATTTTTGATATTTTAATTTGATTTAAGTAAAAATAAAATTTTAAGTCTCTTTCGAACCCGTAACTCTTCGAATTCAGATCTCCATATGGGTTTGACCCTGCTCCGGAACTCGGGGTGTTACATTACGTCTCTTGGATATCGCAAGACCTAATGCAACATGATTCCCCTAGTTGACTTCCTTTACATGCCCTATGAGTTTCTTTAACCTAACTAAAGACTGTTAACTTTCAAAATCTAACAGATATCCTATTTGATTTCCTTTCAGAAAGATATTCAATCAAGGTAATGAAAATCTATATGCTTATGAGGAATATTCAAATAAAAAAAGATATCAAGCAAACTCAACAATTAGGACAACTTACTCTCTTCTAAAGTTATGGAGATCATTAATTGATATTACCTCACGAAAACAATCCAAACAAATAAAACTAGAAGTGATTTAGGTATCAATCTTGTGGAATCCCAAAGTCTGAGACGAAAAGTAATTTGTAATTTATATTTATCTTGTTCCTAATCTAGTTCAAGAACTACAACAAACAATAATAAAAAGATCCAGATAACAAAAATTTATCATGTAAAAGATAGTCTGACCGGGCTTCACGAATCCCTTAGTGATTTCAAACTAATACCGTTTCACTAGAGGAAACCTAGATTTTAGAGGACGACTTTAGCCGCAACTAGCACACAGAAGTGCTATAATTCAAATTGGAGTATGCATGGAGCCCTCTATTTATAAGGGTATACATACCCGGTACATGTACCATGACAAATATAGTCACGAAAAAGGTTGAAGTACACATACCTGGTGCACGTACTTACCCTGTTGAATATTTTCAGATGCACATGAAATTGTTTCTATGAGATAATTAGCATTGGAATAAATCTCTAAGAACACTATATACACATGATTGATCACATTATAACCTATGGTTGTGACTCAAACTTAAAAGTCCTAAGTGTTTATGAAAATGATTAAGCTTATAGTTCAATCGGCTAGTTTCGGCTAACCGTTTATGAACAATGTCTTTGTACACGGTTCGGTTACAGTTCATCCTAACCAGAGTGTATATCTTGATATGTCAATCACATTTAAAAGACTCATATAACGATGGATATTGTTTGCTTGGTTCCAAAGCTATCTTAGCTTAAACCTATAGAAACCTATGCTTTGAAAGTCTATAAAAGGGGAACCTCAAGCAACTGGGATTTTTGAATACCAACATTACATTTGTGTGTCCTAGTTGTAAACTAGAGTTGTCCTCTTCTCAAAACCCTTTTATGGTTTAGCGACTAAAAAGACTTCATAGGGATTCGTGAAGCCAGGTTTATCTATCTTTTATCTTGATAGTTTGAGTATCCTGACCTTGTTTGATTGTTGAGCTTTCTCCATCAATCTTGATAGATAGAAATCATAAATTTCTCTTCGTCTCAGACTTTGTTGATAGAGTGCTTCCTAAAAGTGCGGAAAAACTTCTTTCTAATATTGAAAGACTTACAAAAGGTCTGACAAGATATCTTAATTCAAGGAAAAATAATGTCATTCTGGTAGCTTTTTCGTTAAATTCAACCTCACCCTTTCAATGGTTTCTCAATACTGGGTGTAACCGACACATGACAGGTGATCTTTCATGGTTTGTGGATACAGACGATTTTAAGGGAGCACATGTAACCTTCAGAGACGGAAGTTATTGGTACATCAACAAAAAGGGAACGATCAAACTTCCAGGAGTACCTGAAATTTATGACGTTGTTTACGTCAAAGGTATGTCTGTTGATCTTCTTTTTGTCAGACAAATTTGTGAGAAAGGAGAAGAAGTTATCTTCAATGCTAAAGAAGTGGTATTGAAGTTAAGTCAGGAAAATTTATTTTTTATGGCCTTTGTGGAAAGAATAATTGTTATCTTCAGGATATGCGGTTCAATCTTTGTTGTACTTTGACTAAGGTGAAGTCTACACAACTTTGGCATGAGCGTTTTGATCACACTAATTATCGCCTCCTTATTGACAAGATCATTAATAAAGAACTTGTTAGAGGTGTACCTAAAATCAATTCCAAAGTTGATGATGCTTGTGGTTCTTGTAAAAAAGTCAAACAAGCTAGAATCCCACATAAGTCAAAACAGGACATCGCCACCAAAGCTTCACTTGACTTAATTCATATTGATTTATTTGACCCGATCTAACAACTTACTATTGGAGCGAAGAAATATGCTTTGGTAATGGCGGATGACTACTCCATATTCACTTGGATGACATTCCTAGCTCATAAGAATGACACCCTGGGTGAATTTAAGTTTATTGTAAATAGAATCCAAAATGAACAAGGTCACAAACTAAACAAAATCAAGAGCGACTTTGGAACACAACTTAAGGATACCAATGTATTTGAGTTATGTGACACACTGGGTATTATTCAACAATATTCTCCACCTATAACTTCACAAGCTAATGGAGTTACAAAAAGAAATAATAGAAATATCCAAGAAATAGCCAGTGCAATGCTCCCTAACAAAAACGTACCTTTAAAGTTTTGGGGAGAAGCTGTCTTTATTGCATGCTATTCATCAACCGTGTGTACCTACAGTCACAAACCCTAAATACTCCCCATGAGTTATAGTATGAAAAGAAACCTAACTTGAGTTATATGTATTTAGAAGTAAGCGCTACATTCTCAAGGATCGGAGACAAAAAGGTAAGTTTAATTTGAAAAGTGATGAAGGAATTTTCCTAGGCTATGCCTCTGACGGTCGTGGTTTCCGTGTATACAACCTTAGAACCAATGTCACGATGGAATAAACAAATATTATTATTGATGATTTGAACAACTTTCATCATGATGATTTTTGATGAAAAATAATTTGTGATTTCTATTTATGTTGTTCCTGATCTAGTTCAAGAACTACAACAAACAATAATAAAAAGATCGAGATAACTAAGATCTATCATGTAAAAGATAGTCTGACCTGGCTTCATGAATCCCTTAGTGATTTCAAACTAATACTGTTTGACAAGAGGAAACCTAGATTTTAGAGGACGACATTAGCCGCAAGTAGGACACAGAAGTGCTAGAATTCAAATTGGAGTGTGCAGGAGTCCTCTATTTATATCGATGAACATGTCTTGGTAGCTTACAAACAAAACCAAGTTTGTGAACTAATTTTCATGTTTCTTTTTTCTGATTCAAGACGAACTTCTCACATGCTTACATGATCAAGACCAATAGTTAAGTAAGTTCTGGAACCGCCAAACATAATGTGGAGTTTATTATCATATCACATCGCACATTCGATCATTGATCAAATGGGTGTCCACGGGTACCCAAAATGGAAGTTTCGGAGCCTCCAAATAGATATGTGAAATTGCAAAAGGTTGTCTCATTGGTTAGGGAAGGCACATCAAAATGAAGGTTCATCAAAAAGTTTTTCTTGGCCTATTTGGATATACAATGAAAAGACATTTCGACTTTTAAAAACAAAAAAGTCAAAAATTAAGGTAAGAGCAAAATTTGAGAATGACTTGTAGAAGCAAAAAAACATTAATTTTCAGTGAAACAAATTTTCTCTAGTTTCTGAAGAAGCATAAGCACTTCGGTTGTTTCTGGTATCCAAATACCCTTGCAACAATCAACTCCTAGCTAGCCAACAAACGACTGCGATGCTCCCTTCCCTGTTGTCAAAAAAAAACGAGCGGACTTTGTGTGTAAAGCTAGAAAAACAATGTTTAACTTTTTGTTTAAGGAAACAAGAATGTATGCTTGTAACTGCAAAAAGTTGAGGCCTTACAGCTGTACATCACTGAGTTGGTGCATTAGTAAAAGTGAAATCTAAGATTTGCATTAGCTGGCGCTAAAGAGCATATCAGCATAAAATCTTGGCCTTCTTTTAACCCTCTCAGTCCAGTGAACCTAGAGCTAAACAATTCCCACAAAAGCAACCCTCTCAGAGATCTGAATCAAAGTTCAGCAAAGGAAAACGTGATATAGGAATTTCGAATTCAAAAACTCCAGAGAGCTTAGGAAGGGATTAGCAAATTAATTAAAAAAAGTTAATAATTAATTAAGTTTAAGACAGATTAATGCAAGTCTGTCATGTCTTTACCTTGTCTGTCTTCTTCTATCTTGACCCCAACCCAACACACAACAACACCAGCACTACTACTACCACCACCAATATGAATAATGGTGCCTGGTGGTGTTTCCTGGATCTCTGCATCCGACAATGAAATAATGTAGCCGGCTGCCGGCCCAGTGGCTCGAATTGTCTACAGAGTAACCCGGGGAGTCCGATCTTATGCACTCATTCATTTTATTTTAGTCGAGCACGCATGTTTCCATACATTCCTATTCAGATCCGATACTAACGACCTGTAATTCCCTTTTCAATTGTTTTATTTTGCCTTTTGGATTTAACGATAAATCTGGTCAAACTTGTTTGATTTTAGTTGACCATAGTAATTTGACTCCATGAAATGAAGTCTAAACTCTTACGTCGTCCCCTGGATCAAGATTCTAAATTTTGGAACCAATAAATCCAACTTTGGGTTAATTTTTCGCGTACTTATCAGGCGCTTTGAACGTGACTGTTTATCCCCTATGGCACAAGAAATTTAACTGGTTTTCGGTATATTACGGTTTTGATGCTTCCACAGAAAAAACCATTTAGTTTAACTTGCGTATAGTTTTCTATTTTAGAGTGGAAATTTGTGCACCCCTAAAAACCGAGGTCAGATGATTCGGAAGAATAAGTTAGACATGTTAAATTTAAATAGTTCAGACCGAAAATAAAGTTCATGAATTAGTTAGCTGATTTTGCCGAATTAACTCTGTTTTGGGTCCAAGGAGAGCAGAAGCCTTAAGCTTAAGTTTGTGAGTAAATTTTTTTTGGAAAGGAATTCACTCATTTAGTAGCGATTCTGGCACAACAAATACTTAATCAGAACTTTGGAAGGGATTCAAACAAAATAAACAAGATCATTTAACTGAAAGCCGAATTTGTATTATACTCTGTTTCTATACAATATCTTGACCATATACTTGTACAAACATTCAAAACTTAAAATCCAAAGTAAAATTTCTTTAGCAAATCATCCTATTAAAATTCGGATACGCGATATTGCCAACGGATGAATGAAGCTTCTTCATCTGATATTGAGATCCCTAGAGTGAGAAGCAGATAGATTATTAAGAAGTGAAACTCTAGTCTTGATTAAGCACTTGAACATACACTCGAGCCCATTCTCAAGACTTTCCATTTTTCCTTCCAAAACACTTAATCTTTTCTGCAACACTTCTAGATTTTTAGTACTAATACTGTTTTTCCTGACAGATAGATTGTGGAGTGCAACATCAACACTCTCAACTTCATTATCAATCATGTCATCTTGTTCTTCTTTATTGCTGCTAACCATTAATGTTCCCCTTTGTTGAAGTAATTTAGAAACCAATGCCCATTTACTAATAGGATTCATCGAAGACGGCGTCAAGAACGATAACAGAGACTTGAAGATTAAGATTGTAATACTGCTTACTTCTCTTAATACTCGAACCACGACTACTAAATGGTTATTTTGGTGATCCAAGGAAAGTGGAATATAAGAAGTAAACTTCGATTCCATTCTCTTTAAAACTCCGATACACTTCACCATATCTTTCTTTAACTTCTTTTTAGAAGAAACATAAGCGTCAACACTGCTTTCTGCGGTCGACTGATCTCCACCTCTCCGTCTTAGACCGTATTGAAGTTCACGGGAGTTCTCCTTCATTCGCACCAATATATTCCTTGACGTATCGCAAACATCTAATAGTTTCACTGACCCATCTAGTACTTCATCAACCAATTTATCATCCTGGTTACAGGCGTGCTTACGAGCGTGTTTCTGAGTAAAAGGCAACTGAAGAACATCCTCAACACATTCGTATAAGTTTTTAAGGCCAGACAATCCACTTTCAATCGACTCCGCGTTTAGATGTCGGGAACTTGTTGCATCTATCTCCCAACTCTTTAGATTGTTAAGCTCTTCTTCTATTCTATAAGTTGAAGGATGGAATCTTGCAGGTAAACTAATGGATCTCACACATTTTCGAGCTTTGGGTAGCAGTAAAGAAGAAGAAACAGTAGCCATTTTTTCAATGTTGTGTTTTTTTTTGTTTCGATTTTGCTTCGCACTGAATTCTATTGTGTTGTGGTTATGTTTTGAGATCTATGCATCGCAATAGCTACTTATATATGAAGAAAACAAAGTAAGACAAGTATTCAGAGATTAGTTAGATACTAGGAGACAAACCGAATATATTAACAAAAGGTATATGTATACGTATACAAAAGGTGCGCTATTTGACTAATAATAAACGTGTATATGCCTAATTGTTCGCTAACTTGTCACATTAATCAACCTAATAATTAACCTCGTGTTTTTAGGGGCCACCCGAAAGGATTTAGGGGCCATCAATTTATACCCAGGCAAAGCCTCTAGTTAAGGGTTACCCTATATGATATTGAAGTTACATAAATGCCCTTCTGGTAAAACTGTATAAAAACTAAATCAAAAAAAATTCTACTCATTTCAACTCTTCTTCTTCCAGTTTCATATTATCTTCCGATTGTGGAAGAAAAAAAAACTTTCCCTCGTTCTTGTGTTCAACCGAAACATCGTCGCGAATCGTAAAATCAAAACATCGTCGATTCGTTTATAAAACAATGGATAAGGGAAATGAAACCCACAGACCTAGAACCAAAAACGTTGCTCGGGGTATCGATCCAAAGATTGGGATTTTAGCAAGAAATAAAGAAATTGTTGCTGCAAATGAAGAAGAACGCGAAGAAGAAGTACCCGTCGATGTAGTCGGTGGTGGCGATTCCGATAGTCAAACACTTCGTCAACTTCAAATGGCCCCAATTAGGTAAGTATCTATCATTTTGGGGTTTATTTCGCTTTAATTCGACGAATCGAGAAAAAAAATTTCAAGGGTTTCCGGTTATTTATCCAGATTCGGGCGATATTCATGCTTATTTACTTCCGAATGTAGTCGTGTTCTTCATTTCACAAGAACATCGACAGTATTCGGGAGAAATATTTGATGGTTATCGGCCGAATATTGTTGGCCATATCTTCCTGGATACAAACTGGTAATAATCGGTAGTTTAATGAATTTTTTGGCTCCCGAATATATTTAAGTAGACACACAGTATTCGGAAGTACACTCACTACCGAATATATATATATATATATATATATATATATATTGAAAAAATCTCAAAATTTCTGATATAGGAAAAATCCCATTTTGGGGCCAGTATTTATTCAGAAGACAATATAATGTTTTATACCTACGATTGTGTAGGATAAAATTTTAGAGTTTCTGAACTCCAGTTGATGAATATTCGGTTGTAAACATGTTTAGTTATATTCCGATTGTTTTTCATTCAGGAAAAATATGTGTCTTCTTACTTCCGAATTTGTTCATTCGGGTTATAGTTGTGTACTTTGTCTTCCGATTGTGTAGGATGAAAAATTTAGAGTTTCTGAACTCCAATTGATGCATATTCGGTTGTAAATATGTTTAGTTAGCTTTCGATTGTTTTGTATTCGGGAACAGTATGTGTCTTCTTACGTCCGAATGTGTACATTCGGGTTATATTTCCATACTTTGTCTTCCGATTGTATAGTTTGTAAATATTGTTCCTTTCTTTGTTGTTTAGACAAAGTCGAGAAAGGAGGAAGAAAGTGACAGCTAGTGCTAGGAGGGAAAGGAGTGCCAAAGATAATTCAAGTGCTCAACAAAGCTTACAAGAACAAAGCAGTCAACAAGGAGTGCAACCAAGTGCTGAACAAAGTGTAGAACAACAAGGTAGTGAACAAGGGGTGCAACCAAGTTTTGAACAAGCCGCTCAACAAAGTGCAGAACCAACTGCTCCACAAGTTACACCCCACCATGAAATTGAACCAGTTGATCCAGTACCAAGAGTAGAAGAAGAAGGACAACCAAGTGGTACGCAAAAAGCCAAAAAAGGAAAAGATGGTGTAAAGAAGGATATTGCTAAGAAAGCATCACATCTTGTCCCTCAGCACTTGAAGAAGAAGGGTATTCCAGCAGGCACAATCCTTGGGCTACCGGCGGATGGAGGAAAATTGCTATTTGGATACAAAGACTCATGGTCCAGAGAAATATACGAAACCGAGGTAATAAAATTACTATTTTTTATTAATGTATTGTCTATGTGTTATATCGTAATATTTGTATTAAGGATTTTTTTATGTACTTTAATAGGATCATCAAGATGCGGTCCGTCTACTCAAACCTACCGCCGCACCAACAAAAATGCTTGCGTGGCCTTTATCCGGTGAATGTGAAAGGTTCAAGTCAACTGTTGCCAACTCGGGATTAGCTAATGCCGGCGAGAATTCATTGTTGGAACATGATCGTGTGGCCATATCGGCGTTCGTGGAGAGAATGTATCCTGAGACCGATACTTTCCATATGCCGTTTGGGGAAATGACGATTACCCCGGATGATGTTGTGCAGATTCTTAACCTTCCCGACCAAGGCACATCTGTGAAGTTTAACTACACAAAGCAGTTAAGTTGGGCACAACTTTATGCTCTAACTAAAAAGTGCTTAGGTTGGGATGAAGAGACAACAACAACATAGTTTAGGAGGCATGCAAGTTACAGAACAAGACAGATCAACATTACAACTTTGATGAATATGTTCCGAGGCACCTTGGAGAAGGATAAGAATGGAACGTTAACTGATGAGCAAGTGAACCACGCTGCCACCGCATATCTCCTTTGTGTATTGGTATGTGTCATATTCCCCAATACTTCTGGCAACCGGATCGACGCCAACCTTATACAACTTTTGGATCCTCTCCATGAAGTCGGTGACTATTCTTGGGGAACGGCATGCCTAGCATTCTTGATGGAAGAGTTGAGAAAGGCTTCGAGGCTAGGAACCTTCCAAGTTGCCGGGAACGTGGCTCTATTGCAGGTTTTTTCTTTAACACTATAACTCACTCTATAGTTATTCGGTAGACAATACATATGATGCATATTCATAACTCCAAATTATGCATATTCGGGAACATGTTACTTAGTTTTACTTCCGATTGTTTAGAATCGGAGTTTAGTCTTGGGGAGTTACTGCCGAATATATAGGCCAAAGTATTATAGGTAACTGAACTCCAAATGACGCATATTCGGTAGGAAATGATCCATCTCTTTTTCCGAATGTTGGTTATTCGGTGGCTAGGTACTTATTTTGTTTTCCGATTATATATAATCGGAAATATTCTTTTGATATTAGAACCGAATATACAGTCCAGAAAACTATAGGTTACTGAACTCCAAATGACTCATATTCGTTAGGAAATGATCCATATCTATTTCCGAATGTTGGTTATTCGGTGGATAGGTACTTAGTTTTGTTTCCGATTATATATAATCGGAAATAATGTTTGGAAATTACTACCGAATATACACAATCTATTTACTAAAACTTGGTTTCTTATGTATATAGGCATGGATCTATGACCACTTCCCTATCCTGAAGTTGGCCGGAGAGAACCCGGGGTGGTGCAAAGGTACTCCTAGAGGAACAAAGTATATATTTGAAGACAATCGTTCTAGGACAAAAGAGCAGCAGTTGATTCGCATGAGGGAGATTTTGGATCAATTGAATGCCTATGACGTATGCTTTGATCCATACAAGGAAGATCGAGCCAGTGGGCAATATAAATGTTCGGTCGGACTTGTCCCTTTATTTTGGACCATTGTGGCACCCCACAGGATATGTGATGTATAACCCCTTTAGGGTGATGCGACAACAGGGTATATACAACATCAACCTGTGGAGGAAATGGGGGATTACTACAAATTGGAGTTGGAGTTGTGCTCTTCTAGTGGTGACAATCTCACGATTGTTCACATAGGCCCACCTACTGTTCTTGATAACTGGGATAAGAGGAATGACTTCATTATCGACACTGGTAGACGAACCACCCGAGGTGATGAAAATTCTCAAGACTATATGAGTTGGTGTAAAAACGTATCACATCCTTTAGTTATCCGTGAAATCAAATCCAACATTACTGCGACGGGTTCAAGTTATAATTGTATCATCAAAGACAAACCAGCTGGCTATGATAGACTGGTGCGTGTTCTTATATTTTTGTTCATTTTATATTATTCCTATAAATCTTAGGTAATTATCGTTTGATGTTATGTCATTACGTATAAAAAACAGGTGAATAGGTTCAAGCGTGTTTCCAAAATGTTAACTGCATGCTTGAAGAGCGGAGATCCCATGCCAGCTGAGAAGATCAAAGAGGCTAGAGACCTAGTTGATAATATGGATAACGAAGATTATGCTGCCCAGTTTGGGGACAAAGTCACGAAGAGGAATCCGCCCAAGGTGGCAGTATCAAAAACGGGTAAAAGAACTCGAGCTTCATCGAGCGCTGAAGGTGCTCAAACCCGTGGTCGTGCAGGACTGGGAGGTAGTCACGGTCGTAAAGTAAAGAAGAGCAGATAAATGACAATGATTTGTGTTGTACATTCGGGAATTTACAAGGGCTAATATAGAAGGTTAGACAACCCATATTCGGAAGTTTGGGTAACTGAGTTGACTTCCGATTATTGCAAGTTCAAAATTTGAAAAGTATCAGTTTTTCCTAAATTCTGATTTTTGGGCCATCGTACATTCGGGACTTTACAAAAAAAAATTATTCTCCGAATATTACAAGTTCAAAACAAACCATGCCATGGCTCTAGGTGGTTCCAAGGGCCAATATAGAAGGTTAGACAACCCATATTCGGAAGTTTGGGTAACTGAGTTGACTTCCGATTATTGCAAGTTCAAAATTTGAAAAGTATCAGTTTTTCCCAAATTCTGATTTTTGGGCCATCGTACATTCGGGACTTTATAAAAAAAATTTATCCTCCGAATATTACAAGTTCAAAAAAAACCATGCCATGACTCTAGGTGGTTCCAAGGGACAATATAGAAGGTTAGACAACCCATATTCGGAAGTTTGGGTAACTGAGTTGACTTCCGATTATTGCAAGTTCAAAATTTGAAAAGTATCAGTTTTTTCCCAAATTCTGATTTTTGGGCCATCGTACATTCGGGACTTTACAAAAACAAATTATCCTCCGAATATTACAAGTTCAAAACAAACCATGTCATGTCTCTAGGTGGTTCCAAGGGCCAATATAGAAGGTTAAACAACCCATATTCGGAAGTTTGGGTAACCGAGTTGACTTCCGAATATTGCAAGTTCAAAATTTGAAAAGTATCAGTTTTTCCCAAATTCTGATTTTTGGGCCATCGTACATTCGGGACTTTACAAAAAAAAATTATCCTCCGAATAATATAGTAGTGTTTAGAAATACCAACCTAATCGGTATATAAAAATTCAAGTTCGCTACCGAATGTCCTATTCGGAGGAAATATGTGTATCGTTAGCAACCGATTGTAGTGCATCATTGATATGAAACCTCAACGGCCATATTTTCAGAAACCTCAACGGCCATATTTTCAAAAATTAGAGCCGTTGGAACTCTAATCTATATAAGGAGGGTAACGCCTCTCAGATATTATTGAGTAAAAAATCAGAATGAAAAACCTTTTCAATGGCAAGTCCATCATCAATCGACAACATACTTCGAAGATGCAAGCGAACAACTACATTAATTGCAGCAATGGAAGAAGAAATACAAAAAAGGAACAAACAACCCAAAAAAATTAAACCATAGTTAGTGGCAACGAAGGAGGAGGAAGACGAAATCAAGGCTAAGAAGCGAGGTCAAGAACAATTCCATCAAAGAGAAAGATTAAAACAAGTTGAGGAAGAGACTGAATGGATAAAAATTATTACACTGTGAAAGATCTACCCAAAGAACAGCAGGACGATCGTATATTTTGGATTAACGTTTCATTGGGTCCTTTTGTTGGTAAGTACAAGAAGCCACGCCACAATTATGAACCATCCCATATTTCTTAAAGGGTGCACCATGTTATAAAATTGTGCACCGAGTACAACCGTATTCTTGCTAGGAACAGAGACGACAGGTTTGCGGCACAAGATGCTTATTCCAAGTGGAGAGGAGAGTCGTTTCTACATTTCGAAGCCGCGTTGATTGTTGCATCTCGGACTGGGAAAAAAGAATAACATGTGATGTTTGAGTGCTGTAAATTCAAATTTTTAATATTAATCGGCGGTTTGATAAAATATGGAATTCCCGAATATGATTAATCGGATTGAAGTGTTATAATACTGTTGTTCCGATTACATAGTTTCAAAAAAAATTATAGCCGTGCCTCGAAATACCCACCAAATCGGTAGATAGATATTTAACAGTTCTACCGATTATAATATTCAGAATCAAAACGTGTATCATTACCAACTGATTATAATATTCGGAATCAAAACGTGTATCAATACCAACCGATTATAATATTCGGAATCAAAACGTGTATCAATACCAACCGATTATAATATTCGGAATTAAAACGAAGTAATATACTTTCGAAGGCACGTCATTCGGAAGTAAGATATGTATATGTACTACCGAATATAAGAGTGTTCCAATTTCTCCTGGGTTCTGAGTTCAAAATGCATATAATCGGAGAGTTAGGAAAAATTAAAGAGCCCGATTCCTACATTCGGGAGATAACATTGTATTTTTTGTGACCGATTAAATCATATATCTTCACAAAAAAGTTTCCAAAAAACTTGTACAAATTACATGTTCGAAAAAAAAACGATCAAACATCGTCATCATCCGAGGGGATCAATTCGAGTAACTCAGCGGGAAAGTTGTTGTCCATAACGCGATCTCAATCAACCATGTTGGACTCATATTGTTTCACCCAATCCTTGCAATGGTTCATCGGGAAGTAATCGTGCCACTTACTCAACGGAGGTAACAAACAATCTTTCTTTACTCTTAAACCGATAAAATGCATTTCATTCACAAATGCCATTACGATTCTTCTATCTTTAACCAACTCGTCGCAAGCCGTTCTTGTGGGTGCAAACGTCATGCTAAGTCCATACATAGGAGGAACAAATAAATGTACCACGCAATTCAAAACGTCCGCTAGGAGATATTCAAATTTAGGCATTGTCATCCAATACTTGGATCCGATTGTCTTCAATCCCTTTCGGCACTTCACACGCCCAACTAAGTCTTTGAACTCTTGTTCTTTGTCGTATCTATCTCCTCGCCTCATCATCTCCATATAAAAACCCTTGTCCTTCACTAGTTGTACCGCCATCTTATTTCTTAAATATTGGCATTGGGTGACATCTTCGATATCCGCCTCTCTAAAGTAACCCATTTGTTCCGTAGCAACGTGAAACCCACAATTTCCATCCCCATCAACCTCTTCGGTCGACAAGACAAATGGAATGATAAGTGGAGGGAGTTTTTCCAAATACTCTTTGTATATTGTATATGTGGATCGATTTGGTCTTCCATTAAGATCTCTAGGGCAACGAAGAGTACCTTTGTCCACTTTTATAGTAAGAATTTCCATTGGTTGGGTTTGTTGCGAGGCGTTCATTTGCTCAACAACTTCTTCGACAACATTGGGTTGACTTACTTGAGAAGGCTCTGTAGAGATCTTTGGCCTTACTTGTCGGGTGGTTGGTCCACTTTGATCATTTCTTGGACGACCTCTTTTCTTAGGTTCCGTCTTATCTTCAAATTCGGCTTCCGAACGCTCGTGCCTAGACAATATTCTTTTATTAGACAAATACTCCTTCAACTCTTTTCTTTGGATGTTCCTCGACACTTTGGTGTTCGGCTTACCGGTGTTCTTTTGCTTGATAGGTTCATCAACCTCCCTTAAACAAGGGTGAAGGGCTTCCTCCAAATTATGCATCAATATTTGCTTTTTGGTGCCGTTTGATGTAGCGTAACGCTCGGCTATTCGTGCACACAATTACGGCTCCAAGAAAGACGGACCATCAACTACCGGGGTGTTCCGAGTGAAATTTAATTGCTTCCAAAATGGATGAATATCATTGATGTCAATCACTTCAACATACCTACCCAACTTATGATGACACGGGAGTCCAATACCTATCATATCCTTGCAAACACAAACTGTATTCTCGTCATCATAAGTTTTATATAACTTCAATTGTTTCATCATGCGATTTATTGCCCATCTTGAAACTTTATGAACAACTCCCCTTAGAAGCAATTTTTCCTTAATATGTTCCACCGGGAATTGGTGTACACTAAATTGCATACATTTCCTAATCTTTACGAGATCACGATTGGTGAATTCATGGATTGCTTCTTGGATCGACACAACTCCATTTTGACTAGCAATTAGTATTTTCTTTAGTCGACCATGAGACCCCTCCGCAATGCTTGTCGCCTCGTTCTTGAAGTTACGATATTCATATGTCCATGCAAACACAAACCTCTCCTTAATCGTTAACCATTGTTTTTTACAATACTCAACCGGTTTTGGGTAGTCTGTGCCGTATTCATCCTCAAATTTCTTCAAGTTACATTCGTAAATTTCCTCGGTCATCGACCAAACGATTTTGTCCCATGCTTTCATGAACGTTTTCCAAATAATTCCATCCTCCTTCCACTTTTCTTCAAATAACCTATCCTCTTATTTACGTTCTTCCACGGTTAATTTACTAATGCGCTCATCCTCTTCCTTTGACCTCTTGGTACCCTTCCTTGGTTTTTTAGCTTGGAAATGATGATGGAAATTGGTTTTGAGATTGCATTGAATGTGCCACGTACATTGCAAGTTTTGGGCTTCCGGAAACACTACCGCTATTGCATGCATTAAGGCTTGATCGTTATCCGTTACAATAAACCTTGGAAAATTATCACCGTTATAAATGGACCTCAACGTCTCCAACATCCAAATGAAACTCACATTGTTCTCATGATCCATTATCCCCCATGCAATCGTAAACGTGTTTTTTTCCGAAGTATGGCAAACAATGTTCAACAACGGCATGTTATACTTGTTTGTCTTATAAGTAGCATCTATCAACAAAATTTGATGAAAGCATTGAGCCAATTGGATCATTTCGGGATGTGCCAAGAAAATACGAACCACTATACCATCCTTTTCTTCCCTTCTCAAGGTGTAGCCGTGTAACTCCGCTAACCACTCCGATTGTTGCATGACCGTTCTACCATCCCATTCAGTCCTTTTGATTGTATCTAGGGCCGACTTAATTGTAGACAAAGAAGACAAGTTGTCGGGGTCGTCCGCCTTTATTTTACTTAAGATCGCACTCTCTTTTTGGATCCGCATAGACCTCACCATCTGCATTTGATGTGGTTTTAACTTGGCAACCATTACATGTCCAATTAAATCCAACGGATCATCATGGTTGTGACAACCGTTATCAACTTTATACATTTTATACTTTTTACCTTTAATACCATTGGGCTTATAGAAGACAATCTTAAATGGGCATCCTATCTTCTTGGTATTGCTGCGGTATTTCCTATTCGTCTTCCGTACGTACTTACTATTCTTTCCCTCGTGACTCTTTCGCGTCCCACCTCGCTCACAAATCATTTCAAATCGAGTGTCACTAACATGATTATTTTGAACTACCACGCACATGTTATCTTTTGCCTTGTTCATAAGCCATTCCTTTGCCTCCTTCTTACTTCCAAATGTCTAAACGTGCATAAAACAAAACAAATCTAATAAGCATAACCATTTAACATATAAATTTTGAAAAAAAAAAGAAGTAGTAATGAATATACCAAATCGTTTGCATAGTATAGGGAAGTGTCGGGCCTCAAATAGAAATCATCAACAAACTCTTCAACGGCCTGCATATGAAAGCAACAAATTATTATACAATAATCGGAGGTTATTAAATAAGTCAAACTGCCGAATATACTATATTCGGAATCCTATCGGTTACTCAAAAACCCGATTTATGCAAATGAATGTATACAGTTTACTGAGTGCAAAAAATGATATAATAGGAAGCTAAAATATATAGTAAAACAGCCGAATATAAATAACCGGGAGATAACTTTAATCGATAAACATCCGATTTTCAAGTTTTCGGAAATTTTATTTTGAGGCCACTGTTATATTCGGCAGTCAAATAATGTTAAACTATTACCGATTGTAAAGGATAAGAATACTGAGTTTTGAAATTTTTTGAGGAATTCGTTTTTGGGGACATTCGGGGGTAAATAACTCTACATAACTACCGAATGTAGATTTTTTTGGAAAACCAGTTTGGGGTTTTTTCTCATATTCGGCAGTAAACTACTATCTTGGAAATACCGAATATACATATTTGGTACTCAGTGTGTTATATTCGTAAGTTTATTCGAGAAATTATCTATCGAATCTGGGTAGTTCATGGCATTCAATCATGCAATAATCGGTTTTTCTTGTTTACAAAAGCACACAAACGCATGCAAATCGAGTATTTGAGTTTCTTAACACAATACCTGTGTTTTACATGCATCGTTAGCTTCAATATCAGGCGATTCTCCATTTTCTTCCATGAAAGGGTCGTCTAGGTTTTCCTCTCCACAAAAGTTTGGATCATTCAACATATACCCCAAATCGTCTTCTCTAAACGGTCGTGAACCCTCAACATTTTGTTCTTCGCCATGATTCTCACCTTCTTCTTCATATCCATCCATTTTTGTAGTGATAAAATGGGTTTTCCCTTTTTTCCTTCACCTTCTTCTCTATAACTCTAACAACTCAAAAATGAAAAAGAAATGGAAAAAATGAAACAAAAATCATTCTAATACTGCACCGACTACAATCGGAAGTCTGGGTAATATTTTGGCTTCCGATTGCAATCGGAGGATAAAAATGTTATCATATCCTCCGAATATATAAGGGTACTTTTACCATTACGAATTACGCGAGATAAGGGCTGGCTACATTTTCCCTTTGGGTGACTTTTTTTGTTTTATTGTTAGCCCCTAAATCCTTTTGAGTGGCCCCTAAAAACACGAGTATAATTAATGGGGAGTCATATTAACCACTTAGTTTAATAAGTTCTATTAGCTGTGATGTTTTCCTGTAACAGAACAGTGAGGAGGACAGATTGCTGCCCTACTTGTCTAAATGTGTGGCCAAGCTAGATCAAGGTTGTTATTGTATTCTTTCGCACTCGTTCGCACATTTCGGACCGCAAATGATTCTGGCTAATTTGTTTGATTATAAACAAATGTTTTTCAAGTTTTCAGTGTCATCAATATTTGTCATGTTCAGTTTCTTCAATCATTCAAACTTCTAACAATATCTTTCAAGTTTTCAGTGCCACTATTAAGTTTACTGTTTCACTTGTTTGGTACATAGTAAAACATCTGTAACATGTTTGATTATGGCTTAAACTTTGTTGTTGATAAGGAAACGAAATCGAAAAAATGTAGTCAGAAAACATGTTCTTGGAGAGGTTGTGTGATGCCGACTGGTGCTGCAGGTTGTTTGGAAATCAATTATAGTTTTGAGATATAAAAGCTTTCTTCTTTATTGCTATCTTCCATCTGTTACAACTTAGGATGGGCTGTGCCTGGTGTCGCACGGGATAGTTTAGGCACTTACAGTCGCTGCGAGACTACTTTAGCGTACGACACATTGTTGAAATCTTTCTCACTGTAAGAACATTAAATTTGAGGATCCAGGTGACTCCTTATACTCACCCTTGTTTTGTGCATCATTTCACAAAGGCAAATGCATCTTAGTACGAAATCAACCATTTCGATCAATAAATTAAAGATGCAACGTACTCTGGTCTAACATTATTTTGAATGCGTTTGGTGGTGAGAAAAGAATAGAGCTGACCCATTTTAGTAGGTGCAATGTGTACTAACTATTTTTTTGCGTATGCTTGGGCCCTGTTATACGAAATCTAAAATAAATTTAGCTTGATTAATCATTGGCTTCTGGTGAGAAAATCCATCAAAGGTTAGGCCAAAAGCTAATAACGTCAAGCCAAATTAGCTTTGCATCTTCTTAATTTAAATGGGGATGCCGTGATCACGACCCGAGCAAAGGTCAACAACTTCACTATCGCTACAGAAATATTTTTTCACTTCGCATATAAGAATGAGACCAAAAATATTGGAATTCACACAAACAAGATGGATCTTGCATGCGAGTATCAAAATACGTCGAGTGCTCAGAAATAGTGACTTTTCCGGCTAAGAGCATGGGACCAAAAAAAAAACATAAAAAAAATGCGGTGAGCGTGGATCAAACAAACGAGCTTCAGATCTTCAGTCTAACGCTCTCCCAACTGAGCTATCCCCGCTGTGTGAAACGTCTTGTAAACTTACCCAACTTAACAAAACTTGTCTTCCCAGTGTTCAACACCTACGTACCACACGAACACGGGTGGCTGGAACAAAGCCAGCCGAAATCTATAAAACTGAGAGTTGTATGGATTTTTACTAGTTTCGTACACAAACATGCATTAATTCAGAGGTTTACGTGGGCAATCGTTTTTGATTTAGCCCTTTCAGTTGTGCAAAACGAAATGTGTGGACAACCTTAGCATAATTACAATCCAAAGATTATAAATGCTTGATACTTTTTAAGTACTCCAAAATTTGCATACTTTTTCTTTTCCTATCAAGTTAGGCGGTCTTGTTCCTATGGTCCATATGACTTTGTCAATTCAAAGGGTATCACAATAATACAAGTGAAACCGTGTATGCAATATTCAAATAGATGCGCGAGAAGACTATATAATTGTTGCATTCGTATTTCATCCTTATCTTGCAAAACCTAATTACATATAGACATTAATTACCAACTATGTCTACATTGTGGATAAAATATAAAAAGAATGATAAATATTCGACAACAATTTCAAGATTTGGTAATCGTTGTATTGAGATCTGTATCAAGACAAAGAAAGATATACTCATATATCTATGTAGTAATGTAGGTGCAAGGAGAACAAAAAAAAAGGACATTTATATTTGGACGAGCGGCTAGTTGTCCACCTTGTCTCCAACCCCTCTATTGGAGGTAGCTAGATACGATGACTAGTCAAATTTTCTCATTACACGTGTACTTTTCAACATGGTCCTTCAACCATTCCTCATCATGTACCAGTGCCGCTGGTATAATCGATCTCAGCGGATATCAGCATTCATTTGTAGTTTAATGTTAAAAAAAAGTCCTCCTAAACAATGTTTAATAGGGGTTTACCGTTTACATCTAACTTATATTTTCAAATACCATTTAGCAAGGTACTTGCCAGTTGCCACCTTTGTATTTGTATGCAGTGTTAAATTCAAATGTGTGTTTTTCTCCTTCACATAAAAGAAATCAACAACCAGACTAAGGCTAAAATATGCATCAATGGAATCTCTTCCTCTCTCCATATAAACTCCAAATTTTACTATCTTAATCAGTAATGTCATGGCTCCCATGAAGTAGACACACCATCAAACCACCTATATTCTTTTTTTTCTCCTACGCATATGAATCAGTGCTAGCCAGCTAGTGCTTAACTTGTCTTTCTTGATTTCAACCTTGATTTTTTCCCTAACGAACGACAAGTATATCAATTAACCATATACTATTGGTATTAGCCTTGTAAGTATAGGACAATATATTCTAATGATCTATACAGTCTTAGGTCTCAAACACAATGCTAAGCATATATCAGAACTTGCCGGTCCAGTCGAGGACTTCTTCATCATCATATGCTATGTCCCCTGATCATAATCAATATACAGCTAGTTCATGATATCATCCAAAGAGAATCCAAGAATTTATATTCTTCCATCAAAAAATGTACATGTTTAATGAATCTCTCTATATATCTATCTATAGCTAGCTAGCTATAGCTAGGTAGTTCGATACAGAGAACCTTCATCATATATTGAACTCAGCCCCGAACTCTAACAAAACAGAATATGTCGGGGGGGAGTGAAAGTCTTTGCGAATAAATCACTGGAGACAGACAATTGAAGATATTAAGATCAACATGATCCTGTTAGCTAGCTTAGAGTAAAGAGAGAGTGACTGGGAGAATAACAAAAGAGATAGATTAAATGAATGGGGGTATGGGGCGGTAGTATGGGCAACTGGTAAATATCAGTGGGTGTGTTGTTACCTTGTCTAAGCTACCACTAGCATGTCCACTACCAATATTTTTGGAGGCTAATATACATAATCCGGCACGATAGGAAGCTCTCTGCGATACAAGAATCTTCGTTGATAGATATCAACATGTCTTCTTATCGATATGGTTATTCTTTAACGGTTTTACAAATTCATCGAGGTCCAACTCATTTATGTACGTATATGCCCAAATTTTACATGCATGCATCTAGAGACTTGCCTCCCGAATGGTTTCTTGTTTTTGTTATCTTCAACAAAACCATGCACATGCACCGGATTGTTGATAAATTACGTACTGTACTAACCGTACCTCATGCTGATACTTTGTTTCATCAGACAAAAATCGGTTCTAAATGAAGATCATGATACGTGCGTCCCTTTTACTTAAGGGTGATTCGCAGATGGTGATCCGTCAAACCCCGTACATCAGACAACTAAATATTACCTGTGGTCCCGTACTGATTCTATACAGTAATAGGAGAAACCTTGCTTATGGGCCATGAGTGTTTGATCTTGCGTAGTAGTGTATGCATGATGGTGAATGCAAAATGTGGACATAGATCTTCCGTTTAAAACGGGATTTGCTAGCTTATCCATGTGCTTATGTTCATCAGATTTTTTGCACCAGCTAATAATTCACTCTCCAAAGCATAGGGGTTTCAGACTTCATCGGAATTAGTAATTGCCAAATTAAACTAGTCAAGTTACTGACTCGACCTAAGCAGCAGGGTAAAACATTATAGGGGTTGAGCGCATTTTTTGCTGATCTCAGTTATATAAATCATCATCTGTTGCAAAATTGTTTCCCTATAGGGAGATTGTTTCCTAGTTGTTGTTACAGTTAGGCCATTGGGAAAACCAATTTCACCAGAGCTTCAGAGCTTGTCCTATTTCGTTGGGCCTTGGTTATTTTGGGAAAATTAAGCAAAAAATTAATGTGTAGTCCATTTTGGTTTAAAATTTCGTTCAAAATTTCATTGTGGCTGTCCCATCTCTTGTACCGCTTCACTGGGGACTGCCTAATTGTCTACCTCTACCTTTAGTTTAACTGACCTATGTACCTTTGACATTAACCGGATCAAGTGTTATTGCTTTCAGGCAAGATACACACTGGATGGTTACAATGGAAAAAGTCTCATTTACCTTTGCTTGCTTGCATCAAATAATAACAGAACCTGTTCGTACTTGGGGTACCAAGTTAACCCCCTGAATTGCAGAAAAGATGATAATTGATGGCCACCTATAAACTGCCGTTGGTCAATCTATTTGCTAAATGCATCTAGATAACCCACCCTAATGACATTCAAAAAGTTTCAACTCCGTCAAATTTCATATAACAATTCCCATTCCTTAATTTGGGTAGATTAGCTTTCACTAACCCAAATCTCTTGACTAAAAGCATTTGCGATCATGAATTGCTGATTTAATAAGCTCAAAATGTTGAACTAGAAGGCACATTAAAAAAAATGCAAGACAAAAAAGAAATTGTAGTGTAACATGTAACTTTTCATTTCATCATTTTCATATACATTTTCATGTACAATGCAATAATAATATTTTCAAAACTGCTATCAATCTCTGTTTGCAAGTCCTCTAAAATTTGGATGCTAAGGATCGATCCGAAGAGCCAACAATAATGGTTAAAAATTGTTCTCCATAAATTTAGTGGGTAAAGATGTTGAGGAGAGTGACTCTAGTCTTTATCAGACGCTGATACATGCAAGCCACTCCCTCCTCAATGGCTTCCATGCTAATCTCCAAACCCTTCAATCTTTTCTGCGCCATTTGCATAACTCTCCTCTGGACCTCACCATCTTTGCTCGAGACTTGCTCACAGATTGCCTGAACTGACAAATCTGCACTTGAAACCTCATTACCATCCTCTTGAATGTCAGAACAAACTATCTTCCCCTTGTGCATCATTTTTGAGACCAAAGACCACCTACTAGCGCTTGGTTTTGAAGGTTGAGCAGAAATGAACAAAAATAGAGATTGAAAAATGGAGACACTAATGAGGCTAACTTCTCTTAGTAATCCAACTACAACTGAAAGATGTTGGTCTTGGTCTAACAGAGGAGAAGAGATAAACTTGTCATTGATCATAACCCGCTTTAATGCACCATCCAAACACTTGTTGACATCCTTCTTCACCACCTTTCTCAACCGAATGTAAGTCTTAACATTTGCTTCAATGCTCGACTCTCCACCGCTTTTCCTACGCAAGGCCGATTGAAGATCTTGTCCACCTTCTTTCATCATTAACAAGAACTCCCTTGCAACAACACACACATCCAACAATCTCACCGACTCGTCGATCACTTCTTCGACTAATTTTTCGTGTCGATGATTAAGAAGTGATTGTTGTGTTAGAGGCAAGTTGATTAAATCATCAAAGCAGTTATACAAGTCTATAAGACCAACCAACCCCAATTGGATTGTTTTAGATTTCATACACGAAATAGTTGACGATGATAAAGTTTCCCAAGTAAACTTTAGATTGTTTAATTCTTCCTCAACTTTTAAAGCACTTGGGTTTGATCTAGGAGGAAAACTTATTGATCTCATGTGATAACTTGCCATCTTTTTCTTTGTTTTTGTAAAAGGAAAGCCAAAAACTGAACTTGTAATGCTAGTTGTTTGATGTTATGTTGTGATGATCCTTTAGCTAGGTATTTATAGAGAAACAAAAAATGATGGGGGACAAATACCGATAAAACAATCACCCCATAAACTTTCATCCAATGACAGTATGGGCTCGTCTCACTAGTGCACACTTGAGAGTGTACTACTGTGTACATGATTCGGACAACAATTTAAAACATGATATATTTCAATTGATTTGTGAAACCTGAAATATTTTCGATATTTGGGTTTTCTTGTCCCTATGATTTTGGAACAATCAAGGCACCACTAATTGATCTTCCAAGCACTCCTAGCTATCTCTTGAAAATGCAATCATAATCAAATCGTATTTGTTGATAATGACGTTTAAACAAAATCAATGATGCAACAAACTATGACAAATTGTTCCGACAATGGTCAGACCACTGTTCATCAAGTTGGTGAGGTCTCTAGGATGTGCAATTGTTTTTTATTCAAGGGCCAGATATTAGTGGGTAACAAATAAGTCAAAGGTGTGGGTTTAAGCAACAATTTCATTTAGCCACCTGGTACATTTAATGGCCACAACGAGGACCAAATCAAATGGATTTCTCTCCCACACCTCAATTTGTTGCACTTGCACAGCTGCACCAAGTTGTAGTTTTTTTTTCTCCCTTTTTCTGGTTCTGTTCTACATTCTTAATTTTCTACCTATAAAAATTTACAGAAATGTAGAAATGCCAAAGTGAATTGCACATCGCCCAATATTGTGCAAGGGAGATATTCCTCATAAGCCATATCAAGATACATATAATGCTTTCAAAAAAAACAAAAAAAATTCCTGCCTGATGCCTGAATAAGAGGTGCATTCACAAAAATCTATTCCTGAACCGGTTGGGTTCAATTCCAAACTGGTAGGTCAGTAAAGGTTCTTCAAAAGCACTAATTGTGTACAACCACCGCGACAATATGGAAATAAGAAAATCGACCATTCTACATGATGTTGTACAAGAACATTTTCAGGGCCCACTTAGAATCTCAAGTCTATGGACTAACTTATGTACAAATTTGCAACTTGTAGACAAAAAAGAGGTTTTCTCATTAACAAAACCGTAGTACTATGTTCATTCCCAATGTCTCATATGCTAAACACTAATCCAGGGATTATAAAATTTCATTATAATGTAAATGAAAAATTAAGGGTGGAAAAAAGGGTACTGAAATGGGAGACAAATGAGTATGTGACAACCTGGATCATTTGTAGTCTCTTGCTAGCTGATTAATTCTATCATGGATTAATAGCTTTTCAGTATCCCCAATTCCCAATTCCATAGTTATATTAGAAATTAAAAAAGTCCATGAAATGATAATTTGTTGGCAAAATTGTGACAATGAATGATCAATTATGATTTACTTGTCATAACCCCGAGTTCTAAATTCCTCCCTATATTGCTATATATATTGATTGTTGCAAACATTGTTAAACACACCAGCTTTTTCCCTGAACTGACAAGTTTGGGTTTCAGTCTAATTCCTGGGAAGGATTGAAACATGAGTAAAGGTACTTCAACAAATCTTTTAAGAAAACCTAATTCACATGTCAGGTCTGTCAGTTTGCCAACAAAATCTCATCCCGAGTTCTTACAACTTGAGGAAGAATTGAATAAGATCAAGGCTTGGGAGTTAACGGCAAAAGCAGCAGTGTCATCAACGTCTACTTTTACAGCCAACACAATTCAAGTTGGTTTGGCCGGCCTTGGCGAGGTGTACAGTAGCTTTGAGGAAGTTCTTAGTTTGTCTACCACAAAACAAGCCCTAGTGGGTTGCCGTCAAAACAAGGGATTGGTGGATGAGATTCTAGATGGGACACTTGAAGCATTGGACATATTCAGAACTATAAAAGATGCTTTACCGTCAATGAAGGAACAAGTTCAAGGTCTTCAATCAGCTCTTCGTCGCAGAAGAAGATCATCAGATGAAGAATTCGTGAGCATGGAAAACATGGCTGATGCTTACTTCTGCTTTAGGAAAAAATTGAAGAAAGATATGACCAGCAAATGCTTAGCATTATTGAAGAAGATGAGTAAACAGTACTGTTCTTCAACTCTTAATTTAGCACAAGATCATTTGTCCATGGAGGTCAGGTTATTCAACGAAACTAGAGATATCACCATCTTACAGCACCTGTTGTCATTCATGACTACTCCAGTGCAACCTAGAAATGTGAAATGGGCATTGGTTTCAAAGTTGATATATAAACAAGGACGAGTAGCATGCAAGGGTAATGACAAGGCTAATGTGAGTGAGGTGGAGGCTGTTGATGTTGCATTACTAGATACAATCTCAGTTAGGAAAGTTTCGAGCAAGGAGATCACAAATGAGAAATTACAAGCTGCCAAGAAGTCGTTGGAGAAACTAGAGAATGGGATTGATGCTGTTGAAACTAAATCAGAGGTTACTTTCAGACGCATAATCCAAACTCGAGTCTCTCTTCTTAACATGTTTGCCAACTGACGTACTATATTTAGATCTAAGTATATCTTTCTAACTCTCAAGCACATCATTGGTTTCCGCATTTTAAAGGAAACGCCTATGTAGTGTGATCAGTATGTATAACTACGATTTTAACAATTCAATATTCAATTAAAACTCATTTTTATTCATATATCTTTATTCATAAGCAAGCATGTAAATATAAGATTGAAATGATAAGCAGGTAATTAGATATAATGTTCTCAGTAGTTTTATAACGACCAATTACCACCAAAGTATATCCAATAACAATCATCTTTTGGTTGGAACTAATAAAGATTTAGGGCTTTGATTTCATACCTTGTAATCCAGTAAGATTGATTGGAACCAGAATACGTCTTGGTTATGAACGTCAAGCAGTTCTCAGTTGTTGGACCTCCTTCAGAAGCGTTTCAGATCAAGCCCACTGTTGAAGGTTCAGCTACGGACTTTAAGTCACTCCTCAAAAACCATAAGTTGTAGTTACTGGGCCTCAGACCACACCTGCACCTTTCTCTGCAAAGCTGCAGCTACAGAACTTTAATTTACCAATACACAACAAAGACACAAAAATTACAAAAAGTAAAAGGGAGAAAAAAAATGTTCCAGGCTAACTAATTATAAGCTTTAAGTGTTGATCCCTATAAGTAATAAATTGGCAAACTAAGCCCATAAAACCTAGGTGGTGGAGATCACAGATCCGAACAATAACGATAACACAATATGGACTATATGATTTAGTCTTCGCACTAAACAGTTATCCTGGGCCTGGGAAGACCATTTACGACGTTCATACTTATACAATGAAGTCGTAAATGAATAAATGATGAACACTAATTTTGGGCATGCCTAAAACTTTCAAGGCATACAAAGGACTAGTCCTAACTTGGGTGACCTTATAAGGGGTACCCTATGAGGTGGTTCAATTACCTATATGCCCTTAAATTCTCTAAATTATTCTATCCCTATCCCTAATACAAAAACCTATAATCAATAAACCAAAATCAGTTTCATATCCCTAACCCCTTCTTCTTCCTCCTCCACAACAGCGGAACCCTTCTTCTTCCTTTTTTTTTCATCGTATCATCGCGGAAATTTAATCGTCGATTCGTGAAAATTTAGTCGACGATTAAACTCATCTATATGATGGTTCGCCGTAAGCCAGTATCTCGTTCTAATCGAGCGGTTGAACAACCCATTGAAGAAAAAGAAGATTTAGAGAGTGAAGAAGAAACTCAAAATCAACCACAAAATCAACCGGAAGAAGAGATTGAAGAAGAACCAACTCCACAAATGAGAATAAGAAGGTTAGTTTTACAAACCCATCTCGTATTTGATGTTTTTGATTGGTTTGATTGATTTAATTCGTCAAAATCATGTTTCTGTGGCGGTTACAGGGTATGGTTCGGCGCAAAACAAATCTTAGATGTGCGCCGAGCTGTTCTTGAAACTGAACCCTGAAAGTGCATTTGAACGGCTCGGCGTATATCTGAAATCCGTTTTGAGCCGAACTTGGTGACACAGAGACTTATATTTAGGATCGGCTTATTCGATGGTGTTAGTTTTGTGCCGAATATGTTTTGTGAATTTCAGAAATTTTGCATGTGCGTAGGATCGGCTTGTACCGATATCCTCAATATGTGCCGAACCGCGAACAATATTTTAACCCAAAAATTAACAAATTCATGTTCGGCTCAGACGATAATCATATTATGTGCCGAACCTTGAACATAAGAGGTTTCGGCTGATACGATATTCTCCATATGTGCCGAACCAGTAACAATATTTCAACCCAGAAATTAAAAAATTATGTTCGGCACATACGAATTTGGATATGTAAGCCGAATTAGTAATGATTCTATTCCGGGCTATTCAGGATGTTGTTCGGCTTACTATGAAACTTTCATATAAGCCGAACTAGTGTCTAGCAAAAGGGTGGGAATTGGAAATTATAGGTTCGGCGCATGCAGTAAACAGATTCAGTAAGCCGAACCGTTCATCAATTGGTAGATTCGGCTCATAGATGTGAGCCGAACCTCAACCTGTTTCGCCGAACCATGATTCATAATCTAAGAAATCAGCCATTTGGGAATCATTGGTGTAGTTGATGTGTATTTTCCTAGGTTTTTTAGATGATATATGACCCTCCTCATCCTCCATTGAATCAAGAATTATAATTTTCTCACTTTCTCCTTCTCTTTCTCTCCTTCTTAACCAAACCAAAACTTTGATTTTTTTTTCCTCATATTTTTCATCTAAACTCTTATAATTCTGAAAATTATCTTAATCTCTAAACAAAATATTTAATCACTAATCAAGATTATTAACACTAATACGTAAATGGCAGATTTGCCATTAAAAAAATTTGGGTTAAGGGGTTATCTGATTTTGCTATTCAACAACCTTTTTTTGTCTTCATTCAGTATGCCTTGAAAGATTTTGGTATGCCCAAAATTATGGTTCTAAATGATATAAATCCACCAAAAAGAAATTCAAGTGGGATAATGCAAAACCAAAATAGGGGCCTTAAATTCTTATTCTTTAGTTTAAAATAACTGATGAAAGAATCAATACAAGAGAAGATCATCAAAAAGCTAAATATTACTCCAGAGTCCAGAGAAAGAATTCCATTGGCTATACTAGTACAGTATTCACTATAGTAAACAAATGGTAATTAAAGAATTTCCTCAATTAATATGTGGATGTCAGTGAGAGGTGTACTAGAAATGAACAAGTCTCCGAAACTAAATCTATTTTTAGTGGTTAAGTATATTGAGCAATGAAACCCTAGTTTGAATTAAACGTCTAAACATGCACTCCAATTCAACTTCAAGACCTTCAATGGCACCTTCCAACACTTCTAACCTCTTGTTTGCAGTTTGAATTTCAGACACTTTCTCACAGAAATTGTACTCGTGAAGGGCAACAAAGGTATCTGCATCCACCCCTTCATCCTCATCTTCGAACACATTGGCAACTCGTTTAACTCGCATCAACTTCGAAATGAAAGATCTCTTGTTAATTATTGGTTTTGCCTTAGGTGTAGACATCAAAGACAAAATCGATTCAACAACTGATATAGTTGCCATCCTCACTTCCCTAAGCACAGTTACTACTACCAATAGATTAGGGTCTACGTGTGAAAGGGAAGATGATGATAATGAAAATGGATCACATTTCATGCCTTTCAAACCTTCCAGACACTTGAACAGCCCTTTCTTCATATTCTTCACAACAGAGGTATCACAACCACCGGTAACATTTTCGTAATTGTTATCCAAGCTAGATGAGAAAGAAGATTCACCTACAGTTCTTCTCCGTAGACCAGATTGTAAATCTTGAAGATGTTGTTTTGCTAGCAACATAACATCCCTGGTTATTCCGCACAAATCTAACATTCTTAGAGATCCTTCGGATACCTCATCAACCCATTTTTCTTTTCGGTTGCAGATAATTGCTTGTCTGGTTACTGGTAAACTGAGGATACCATTGGCACAATCTTGTAAATCTCTCAGAGCATTGAAGTTCAAGCTCAAAGTTGCCATTAAACTTGTATATCTAACAGCAGAATATAAAGGTACTTGTAATACCCAACAGCAATATACAGATGTATATTGTAAATATTACACTCTAACTTCTTATCAGTCCTTCTCTGTGGTTGAGTTGAAGAATATGAAGATGATGATGAAAAATTGTTGCAGCACTTGGTCTTTAATAGAATAATTCTCAAGTTCTCAAATAGGAATTAAGAGGCTCATTCAGATCTATAAAAGAAAGTACGGAGAAAGTCACCTCGAATGCTACGTACGGACAGAAATATAATTTAAGTCTAATAACAGCACATACAGATTGTCTAACAGAAGACACAGGGAATCATCCAGAATGGACAGGGTAAGAAATAGACTATATTTCTAGCTGCCAAGGGGATTTAGTTGGTGCTTGTGTAGAATTAATAATGCAACATTAATATATGAAAACTATATTAAAACCAACACACGAATGGGGTGTAACACCTCTTTTTGTCCTCTTGCTTATCTGGTGGAATAAAGTAATTAATGTATAATTAATTTAATTTTATAAACAAAAAAAGGTTGGATAATGTTCCTGAAACTAGATAAAATATGTTAACAGTAGAACTCTGTCTTCAAAAGAATTGATCACATATAAGATGAAGCAATTTCGAAGAAAGAAGCTTAATTTGGGAGCTACTAGGTGGAATGTGTCCTAAGTACAGTTTTACCCTATCAATCATGGGAACATATCATTTAAATCAGATTGCTATTTGCTTACCAACTGTACCAAGATTTTGTCTTCAGCAATCCAGCCAAAATTTAGAAGGGAAATTTGGATCTCAAGGATAAGGAATACAATGTACATGGAGATAAAGATTGAAAAGACTGATTTCATGAGAACATATTCGGTGGCTAAAGAAAATGGAAACTGATGAGAAGGTTCTAAACGCGTGGGAGAGATAATTAAGTCAACTAATACTGAAGACAAATCTTAATTCTTAGCAGGAGCGACAATGAGGAATTTTTTCTTCATGAGGTTTTATTCGCGGTGATGTTACCACCGACTAAACCATCATTACAATAAAAACAACAAACTCCTACAGGAAACAAAACACAATGCTTTATCATCAAAAAGGGTTAGCAGTTCACCTTGTTCACTACCAGACTCCCACTAAGAGACTAATAAGTTTGGCATGTGGGGGTGAAAGTGAATGTGAAAGAATGTCTTAATAGTTAATAGTAGTAGCATGAGCATAAAAAGTGGTTGAAACTCGATATTAACAGTCTAAGTCATACCCACTAAATCTTTATAATTAAAAGAAAATTACCCGGAACCAAAAAAAACTATCATCCTATACTCAGTTTCACTACAATTATGTCAGTCAAGCTGTAATTGGATCTGACCTGAATGGCCGAGTTATGCTACAACAAAAGATACGATATGTATGTTCAAGTTGAATTCCAAGGAAGATAAGTGCTTCTTGTGATGATAAATAAATTTAATAATTGTAAACATGATTTCTTAGGTGCAGTGCAGTCTGCACTTAGCGTAACTACTAAAAGGTAGGAGGCAATGAGACGGAGACCTCACCCTGAGATTATATTAGTGAGAGAAGTTCATGGCAGCTGTGCTGCACGAACTGATGACTAGTAATTAGGTAATACCTTTTATAGGTGGAATTAAGCTGCACATAAAATCTCAAATCTGATCACCCAAACTGCCCCTAAACTAAGCTGATCAAAGTCTTCGAGTTTTAACAAGATTAGAAGCAGACAGCAGTCTGAATATGCAATATTTATGTCTTTCTACCGAGTAGGAATTGCTGGTACTAACAAAAACCAGCTAGCCAAAGTCCATAGAGTTTTCTAAATGACTGGGAAGGTGGACCGATGAGTATTAAGTGATGAACTTTTGTACTTTCTAAAACCATCTGCTTTGATCTGACCTAGTCACTTTTCGTTTCAGCTACGAAAACATAAAGCAATTTTCTCATTGTAAAACTACTCCTACTAAGATTTAAATCCAACTTTGCAACATTTCCATATGAAACACAAATACTAGAGACGGTTACGAGATACATCATACCTTTGCTAGCAAGAAGCTCTTAATCTGCTTGTAGGATTGTATCCATTGCATTTCAGTTAGTACAACCATTTGCTGGAAGATAGGCAGACTTTCTCTGCATCGCGGAGACATGACGATGGTCGGCATTAAGAACCCACAAAAAAGAAGCTCTTAATCTGCTTGTAGGATTGTATCCATTGCATTTCAGTTAGTACAACCATTTGCTGGAAGATAGGCAGACTTTCTCTGCATCTCGGAGACATGACGATGGTCGGCATTAAGAACCCACAAAAAATTATGACATATATTTTAACAAGCTCAGCCTCTCCCGCTGATCTCGGATGTGTAGCTGCATTCACTGGTTCCTTTTACACCTAAATATGCACCAGCATAGAGAACTAAACCATTACAAAATGGGAAAATGAACTAGCGAGAAGCATCTAAGAAGCAACAGACTAGTAACCTGCTAAAAGTTAAAGTAATGAATCTCCAAAACATATCAATGCTAACTAAAACAAGTTTATCCTAGTATTCTATGTTTTCTGACAGATAAATCCAGTAAGTAAGCAAATAGAAAATCCAATGGAAGTATGTGAATTAACATGGGTTGCATAAGTCTCAGAATGATGGCAATATTGCATAGAAAATATTTCTGACACAAAAACAATGACTCAGTGATCTTACTTCATCTATTCTGATTCAGCCCAACTTGGCCATCAACGCTACTGAATCTCAATCTTGGAACTTCACAGATTTTACTAATGACAAACACTACAGACTTCAATGACCTGGGTGGACAAGGTATTTGCTATTTTTCCTGGTAAGGCACGAGTATTGAGAAGTCATAGGCAAACCTTTAAACGTGGCAAAGCAAACCTCACAAGCCCTATCAAAGATTATCACCAAATCCTTTTAGGTTACTGTTATAAGCAGGTCATCAAGCCAAACAGACAGCATTGGACTATCAAGACTCAAAAATAATCTGCACATAAGTTTCCATTTTATGAGTAGGCATCGTGCAGTTAGATAAGTGCACCAACGAATCGTCAACTAAGATCCACCAGAAAACATTATCATTGGACTATATTACCAAACAAGAAAATAGAAAATACAGATAATTTCACTTTTTGTTCCAAAATTTATTTCCTGACACCGTCAATCAGTAGCCTATTGAATCGCAAACACTGAATACTAGTACAGTGATAGTATCTAAAATCAAGAATTTCAAAACTACAAAATGATAAAAAAGATACCACTTAAGCAATTCCTTGAGCTTTAGCTTTCTTCAGCCACTTAAGTTCATTCTCCAAGCCCTCATATGCAGCAACATCTGTCAAACTCTTACTCTCCACCACATAATCATAAACTTCATATGCTCCTGCAATTCTATCCTCCCTACACAACATCCTAACAAAAGTAGCATAAGAAGCTGGCTCAAGTTTCATCTCTTTATATTTCATCACCTCATACAACTCCAACCCTTTATCCAACAATCTCGACTTGCACAATCCATGAAGTAAAGTATTATAAGTAACAGAATTAGGTTCACAACCCTTCCCCTCCATTTCCCCAAGCAAACGCAAAGCTCCAATTGCATCTCCTTTCCTACACATCCCATTCATTAAACTCGTGTACGTAACCGTGTCTGGAAAATGGCCCATTTCAGCCATTCCAGCCAAATATTTCCTAGCTTCGTCAAGTCTTCCCACCTTTGACAACCCAAAAATCATCGTATTGTAAGTCACAACATCAGGCTCAATACCTTTTTCCATCATTTCCTTATAAACACCAACCACCTCATTTCCCCGATTCAGTGTGCAGTAACCCTTCATGATTGTATTATAAAGAAAAGCGTCGGGTTTAAACCCGGCTTCTCCAAGCACTCCAATCAATCTTCTTGCTTCTCTTAAATTCTTCCTATTACATACACTATCAATCAAAATTGTGTAAGTAACAATATCAGGCTTCACCGAAAACGAACCTCTCATTTCGTCAATGAAACCGTAAACACTGTCTATCGACATAGTTTTACACAAATGCCTAATTAAAAAATTGTAAGTAAAATTATCAGGCGGTGAGTATTTCGCCGATAACTCCTTAACAAGCAAAATAGCACGTTCCTCTCGTCCAACGGAACACAAAGAACGAACAGCTAAATCAACTGTACCATGACCAGGAGAGAAACCATCAGCAGCCATAAAATCAAGCACCTTACGGACAATGGAGATGTCCTCAACAAATTCCAAATGTAATTTGCAAGGCTGACAAAACATGACATTGTAAGTTGAAGAATCAGGAGAAAATGAAGGTTGTTTCATTCTCATGTGAGCAAGGAAAGAAATGGAATCATCTAATGTTGCAACTTGAGAGTAGGATTCAAGGAGGGAATTGTTGTGGCGAGTATCGAGTGGAAATGGAGAAGTAGAGAGGATGTAATCGAATGTTTTCTTTGCATCAGTGAGACTCCGAGAGGTGAAAATGGGTTTAGTTGATGGAGAAGGTTGTAGTGAATTTTTCTTTGTTCTCTTATCAGGTGAAGCGAGATACGGTTGCTGTGGAGGTGGTGGTGGTGGTGGTGGTGGAGTAGAGATGAGTTGTTGAGTGGGAAGGGGATGATTTTTTGTTTGGTAATTGCGTCGGAGGAGGTTTAATGGTCTCAGAAACGGTGGGATCTTCTTCCCCATTTTCAAGAACAGAAGCGGGGTTTGAGTTTTGGGGGTTTTAGCTTTTAGGTATGGTGGTGACGGATCGGATGATGTATGGCTGGTTCAAGTCGGTTTATATACCGTGTGAACCGAGTTTTTGACTAAAATAAAAAGAGGCGCCAACCAGGTCAACATTAAACCATATAAAGTTATAAACTCTCGACTCCTCGAGTAGAAAGAGAAAAAATACTCAAAGAAGCAGAAGAGTTTGATTAAGCAGAAAAGAAAAACTACTCAAAGAAGAAAGAAACAGAGAAATCCATGGCGGACCAAGAAATCCCCGAAGATGCCAATGAACGTAAGTGGATTTTCTCTTGTTTTAACTTCGTTTGTAACGTGTCAATGAGAAATTTACTAAAGATTGATTATACAGAGTTTACGATCCATCTGTTAAAGCAAATTTCTTTGAATGATACGGAAACAAAGACCGATTCATGATTTTGTTACTTAATTTGTCTTGTTTTGTGGAGTTTCAGCTTCTTTTTGTAATTGAGTGTGAGAAACTTGTAGTGTGTGTTTGGGTAATGTTGGTATTCTCTTGTATGGATTTAGGTTTAGGGGTTTTTGACAAGTTTTTGATATTGGTGTTTGTGTGTTGTTTTTGTGTTCAGACTGTCCAGGTCCACAATCAGAATCAGCTGGAAAAGCTGATTCTTGTGCTGGATGCCCTAATCAAGAAATTTGTGCTACTGCTCCTAAAGGACCTGACCCTGGTAATTAACTCTTTTTCTTCTTCTTCTTTTCTGCCTTATCTGTTACCCTAATTTGTGCAATTACAGTAATACGGAAATTATTGATTACTAGAGTACTTATTAGGTGCTGCTCTTCTCAGAGTGGATTACAATTTGTTAATTTTTGATTACTAGCAGAAGAGAGATTTCTCTTTCTGAAGCTTAAAGTTATTGGTGAACTATTTGGTTTGAACTCCGTGCCAAATTAAAGGTCGATGACAACTTGTGACATGTATCCAGTACATCTTAGAGAGCTAGTTGGTACATAAGATTTCAACTCAACAGTTGTGCATTGTGATTAGGAAGCTTTAAAAAGATCAGTTGTTTCTCATTGTCTTAGCTAGTATTTCGTGTTAGATTACCTTACCTTGATTCATCTTATTAATTCTGTGACTGTGGCTCAACTAAAATTTAGATCCTTTGACCAAATTATATAAAGACACAGTTTCTTAAGTTTATTTCCAGAAAGTATCTTTCAAATCAGTACCATATTAAGATGTGAATAATTTCTAATGATTTTAACACTTAACCCAAATGACAATTACCAAAACACTAATATATCATATCCACGAATGAATGGTTTGTTGTGTATGTCTTGGTCTGAACTATTCATACCTTGAACACATGATACATTTAAGGCGGTACCACCGCTAAAACTCATTCATTTTCTTTGAATGTTTGGTGGATTTCCTTGGCCTAGGGATAACATTCATATTGCTTTATAACTTGTGGAATTACAGTAGCCACCGTACCTTTGTTTAATGTGACAGCAAGAGCTAAGATTTTATCACTTGGTCATCATGAAGATTATTGTGGACATATATATATTTAAGCTGGTTTTGTATTTGGCCACTCACTTATTTTTTGGTTGGTAAACTGTTTAGAGTCATATACTCATACTATTTTTATTTTCTTGCTCGATTACTCATACTATATTATGATGTCAAAAGTATTATTTGGTTGATCGAAAAAATATTAATTAAGATAGGTTAACATGTATACAGGTGAGTACCACGTATGTAAGGAAAACTCAACTTATAAAACTGTAATCAGATGGAGTAGTCTCTAGCTAGCTCTTAGGATATATCTATAGTTCTATGCACTTATATATACTTCCCAATCAAATAGTGTGCGGGTAAATGACAATTAGCCTAATACGGTTTATATGCATCAAAATTATTAAGGGTATGGACAATTTAAATTTGTAAGTGGAAAACAAAGTAAAAGTTAGTGTAGAGAAAGGGGGAGAAATGTGGTGTGGGATGGGATGAAAAGGATCAAATATGGTCACATGGCATCAAATATGAATTGCATGTTTTGTGATTGTTGCTTATTATTTAACATCATTGTGCATCTTTATCTTTGCTCAGGTAAACTCCATGTATCATAAAGCCTTTAGTGGTTCTGTCAGTGACATGGGGTTAGTCATTATATGATATTGGATACATATATATAGCTGGATTGCACCAGATAATGGATCCAGAGCTGTGTGGGTGAGATCACATCTTAATTTTACATCGAACCATGTCGTTATCTTTCTAGATATTCTAAGAAGGTAATTAAGGTTCTAATCTATGTTTAAGTCCAAATAGATTAATAAGTTTTTATTTTCTAGATTAGTCATATATACGGAGGTAGAATAAGTTTTTGTTTTCCAGAATAACTATACATACGGAGGGAGAACAAAAAACAAAAAGCCAAAACGTTAAAGCTAGTTAAGTTCAGTTTGTTTTGTTTAGGTACTCAGTTAGCTAGAAATTCGTTTTTATGTGGGCTACACAGTTAGTCGGGGAAGAATTAAGGGGCAAGGCATAATCTCAGCCGGTCAAATTCTGATAAATCAGGGTTATAACAATTAGTCGGGCACAGGCACGATTAAGGGGCAAGGCATGATCTCAGCCGGTCAAATTCTGATAAATCTTGACCGTCCTTTGTCCATCATAGACACCACCTTTCCTTACTAAAGAATATAGGTGGTAGAGGAAATAGAGGAAACAAGTAAACTATTATAACTTAGATATGGTTTGTGGTCAGCCAACTTAATAACGACTTTTACAGGAAAACATAGCATGTAGTACTACTTTTACATTTGAGAAGATACTCAGAAACTTGAAAACTTTCACTATATAGAGTTGCTTTAGAGTTTGGCACCATTTCAAGGTTGTTATGAGAACAGAAAAAGATCTATGATTCATTTGCTTCGTTAATCATTTGATCTAGTTTTGTTTTCTTATACTATATTATTCTAGTGTTTCTTATCTTCAGCTTTCGTATTTGAAATTGGTATTGATCTTTGAATCCCGAGATTTCTATAGTTCCACGTCATTGTTCATTTTCTTCTAAATTTGGAAAAAGTTGCTTACAATCTGTGTTCAGTTTTCTAGTTTAAGTAATTTTCCACCATGTGAAATTGTGAAGGCATGATCTCCTAGTCATTACTTGGAGAAATAGTTGGATTTTTATCAAGAAACCTGACTGATTCTCGGATGTAGTGGTATTTAGACCTTTTATTCGTCATATATATGTCCAAACGCGGGTTAGTGGGAAAAAAAGAGATATTTTGTAAAAGGATTATAAGTATATTTCCTAATTAGGATCCGAGTCGTGAAATATGCAGTTGATGCATTAGGGTCATAGACTAACCAAAGAGGTGGTAAGAAAAAGACGTGTATAACATTGTTTGGGGACTCCAAATATAAAATTCTTAGTGTTTACTACTAGTATTTTTCTATTCTTTTTGCTACATGTAGTATTTGTTTTTAATGGATGAGGTCAAGTACAATACCAGCGGGTTGCCTGACACATCTATGTCATACATTTCCCCAAAAACAGAACCAAAAATGCCTCTTCCATGTTATGACACATCAAAAGGAATGTTTGAAGTTTGAACTTATGGAAATAACATGTCTTCAATGGTTTACCTTATGCTGTATCCTTGTGTTTGCAGACTTGGTTGCAATTGCAGAACGAATGGCCACTGTCAAGCACAAGATTCTTGTTTTATCTGGGAAAGGTGGAGTTGGCAAGAGCACGTTCTCTGCACAACTTGCTTTTGCACTAGCAGGCATGGACCATCAGGTGGGTCTCCTTGATATTGACATCTGTGGCCCAAGCATTCCAAAGATGCTTGGTTTGGAAGGTCAGGGCATTCATCAGAGCAACCTTGGCTGGTCTCCTGTCTATGTGGAGTCCAACCTTGGTGTCATGTCTATTGGTTTCATGCTCCCTAACCCAGACGAAGCTGTGATATGGAGAGGTCCTCGGAAGAATGGTATTATCAAGCAATTCTTGAAAGACGTACACTGGGGAGAGCTTGATTATCTAGTGGTGGATGCTCCTCCTGGCACCTCAGATGAGCACATCTCTATTGTGCAGTTTCTTCAAGCAACTGGTATTGATGGCGCAATCATTGTCACCACACCACAAGAGGTATCCCTGATTGATGTTCGCAAGGAAGTGAGTTTCTGTAAAAAGGTTGGAATCCGTGTTCTTGGCGTTGTCGAGAACATGAGTGGGTTGCAGCAACCACTTGCAGATGTCAAGTTCATGAAGGTGTCAGGGAAAGGGGAGGAGACAGATATGACTGAGTGGGCATTGAAGTATATGAAAGAAAATGCTCCAGAAATGTTGAATTTGATTGCATGCACTGAAGTTTTTGATAGCAGCAAAGGTGGTGCAGCGAAAATGTGCAGGGAGATGGAAGTTCCATTCCTTGGAAAAGTTCCCATGGACCCAATGTTGGGAAAGGCTGCTGAAGAAGGACGGTCATGCTTCGCTGATCAGCAATGCGGTGCCAGTTCAGCTGCGCTCAAAAGAATCATAGACAAACTGTTGGAGGACCCAACGATGTCAGTGTCCATGATGGATGAGGGTGCCTAAAGCAATTCCCACTAGAGTTTGCGGAACTCGTTAATTAGGTTTATTATTTGGTTTTGGTTTTAACTGATCAAAACGTGAATTATAGCCAATTTTGCTTTTGTCTTAGAATGAACTGATAAAGGGATTTTGTACATCTGTATATGTTTATACTTGGTGATAAAACAATAATGATATTTCGGATATGATTGGTCTGGTTGTTCGCTGCACCAGTTATGGTTTTTTGTGGCTTGCCATTGGCTGAAACATTAATGTTGCGGCGCAACAAGTTCATATTACCTCACACTTGCAACAACATTCTGCGGCATGCCAAAATAAATGATATCTTTTGTCTTTTCCCATTTCAAATCCAGAACTTCATCCATATCCATATTATTATACATTGACTAAATTTCCTCAGGACAAACTACAAAGTTTACCGAGTATTCTGGCAACAAAGATGAAAACATTAGCATGACAAAAAGCATCAATGAAACCTACTTTACGGTGTTCAATCTTTGTTAGACACCTTAATTAACAATAATGTACCTGCTCGATCTTTCCACGAGATGTTACTACTTTTGGTGAAAATTAGATTAAATATATTAACAAATTGATTAGCGACTCATGTTTCAAAATTAGCCTCCACCAACATGTTTATATTAAATTAGGCAAACATTATGACTTTAATTATCATTTAACCAATCAAACACAGGATGATTCACGGGGTGCAATGTCATAGCATAGAATCTATAGAGAAAGAAGAGTGATATGTCTTCCCACTAGCTTGCCCACCAATAAGTTAACAAGTGATGGAAATTTAGTTGGTCCAATGGTCTTCCAAGTTGCGTGTTAAACTTTACAGGCAATGTGGACGGATGTATCTAAAAAAAGTAACTAAAAGAGGTCGATTAGGACTAATCACATTTATGTCTGAACTCTGAACTTTGCAATCAACCAATTATAAGTCACTTAACAGGAGAAAAATAGCCAGCACTAACCATAAAGCACCAACATGATTCATAGTTTAGAAATCAACAAGTTTGAAAATTATTCTTCAAAGTGCTACTCTCTCTGATTATTGGGGACCCTCCTACGATTGAGCACCACCATTCATCATTTATGTCTTGGTAAATGGGATGTTGGTCCAAAGATGGCTCTAATTCTAGGTATAGTTTGTAGACCACATAGTCACTCTCAACATTGAATAGTCTTATGATACATAATCAAAGTTGCCAAAGTTTTACTGGTTTAGTTCCATTGCTCGTGGTGGGGGTGGGGGGAATGGTAAATCGTCTGTACATGTGGCACGTGTTTGGTGCAATATTATGGTGCTCAAAATGGACAAAGTTCAAGTGGCACTAGATTCTAAAGTCACGTACAATGTAAACAGATTTGATTGATTATGGGAATGAGACAGACAACATGCCTAAGATATTAGGCATATACTACCACCACTAACTTATTGGTTAACCCTGCGGTACTGCCCAATTATTGCCAGGGCAAAGATGGCATCAATACTGCTCATGAATGCTGCTCCCTTTGTCCCGCCAAAAATATTTACATTACATACTCAAGGATGGCTTCAATGCTCATGGATGATATTTGATACCCCGTCCGTCCAAGGGAAAGTGATATTTTAACTTTTACAAAAATCCTAATTTTTGGTCCGGTTTATGTATTGGATAAATCATTTTTTGAAAATATCAGTTTTCCTGAGACGGAGGAAGGAGTATAAAACAACTGTTGACTTTCACAAAAATCTTTATTTTTCGATAAATCATTCTATAAAATAAACCGGACATTTCATAATCTAAAACAAACATCGTCACAAAAAACTAGATTATCATGTTCATACCCACACGAACGGCGAACTCATAGAAAATTTGAATGAATAGAAAATGAATTAATTATTTCATGTCAAATTGCAACCTAATCACTTACCTATAAACAGCTCATCATTCACGTACAACAAAGAAGAAAAGGCCTCCCTCTTTCCTTTTTGTTTTACACGTACTTACGTAGTACTATGATCAGTCATGCGTACCAGTTCAACTCTTCAACTTCAACTCTCTTTATATCTCTTAGTTTCTTTCCCTCTCCGTAGTATATGTACTCTGGAATGGATATAATCCACATTTCTCAATAAATTCTCACCCTCACCGATCCAAGTTGTAGTACTGCGATCAAAAAAAAAAAAAGCATAGAGAGGGAGGGAGATATGGGTGAAGAGGAAGTAGTAGTTTTAGCCAAGTCGAGTAGGTTTAGAAGGGTATGTGTATTTTGTGGGAGTAGTACTGGTAAAAAGAAATGTTATAAAGATTCTGCTCTTGAATTAGGACAAGAATTGGTAAGCAACTTATTGTTCGTTGATCATTTAGAGATTTATCCATTTTTAGTGCTGATGAATTAACATTAGTTATTTGTTTGCATGGGAAAAGGTTTCCAGGAAGTTGGATCTTGTTTATGGAGGTGGAAGTAATGGGTTAATGGGTTTGGTTTCTCAAGCTGTTCATCATGGTGGTGGACATGTCTTAGGGTAATGAAAGAGATTCTAAAACCTCAGTTTTTTTTTTTTTGGCATCCTGATTTGTACAATTCTGATTCTTATCAAAATACTTGATTCAGGATCATTCCAAAGACTCTGATGTGCAAAGAGGTACGTAATTTACTAATTACTAGCAATAATTAGTTATGTTTAACAGATGATCAGAATTAATTGCATAGAGTGACATGTAAAATACCATAATGAGCAGATAATTGGAGAAACAGTTGGAGAAGTAAGAGAAGTAGCAGATATGCACCAGAGAAAAGCTGAAATGGCTCGTCACTCTGACTGCTTCATTGCCCTACCAGGTTCTTATTATCTGATTGATTCAATAAAGAAAAAATGTTATATACATTGAGAAGTCATAATTAATTTACTATTGCTGTAACTTATAGGTGGGTATGGAACCTTGGAAGAGTTACTGGAGGTTATTACCTGGTCGCAACTTGGTATACATGATAAACCTGTGAGCAATTCTATCTTTAAAAAGAAAAAAAAAATCTAACTTCTGTCATTGAGATGTCATTTTTCCAACTCGTGCATTCTTTTTTCCTTTCTTTTTTTCAAGTCAACCTTGACGGTTGGCGGAAACCAAACAAGAGGATGACCTTTAAACATTGAAGTCTTCACAGATTTTACCCATTGGGGCGAGAGAATAGGCAATAGAGCTGTACTCTTTGCTTTATTTGTACTACTACAGGACCAACACGTACGCAACACCTAATTCAATATATCCACTTGCAGGTGGGATTGCTAAACGTTGATGGCTACTACAATTACCTACTTACATTTATAGATAAGGCCGTGGACGACGGCTTCATTAAACCATCTCAACGTAGCATTATCGTATCAGCTCCTAATGCCCATGATTTAATGCTCAAGCTCGAGGTTTTTTTTTACTTTCTTTTTCTTTGTATTTGTGGTAAAAAACACTATGTTTGTTAGAGTGAAACCTAATTACATTGTTTTCTTGGTGTAATTAGGATTATGTACCTATGCATGATGATGGAATGATAGCTCAGGCAAGGTGGAATGTTTGAGTTAACCAGCAAGTAGAGAAATTAACTCCTTGGTGAAAGTTAAAGGGGTTCCCTAGCTTTCCCAGTTAGATATTCCGAACAAGGACAACTTTGGGAAAAGTCAATAGTGAGATCGCAACGACTTTCCCCCTGTTGAAATGTAAGGCTGATGTCGAACAAAAAATGGCGCTAAGAAAAGTCCTGGGTGTCTGAACATGGTATAGTATACTATGGTACAATATATGTTAGGGGACCATTTTCGACTTGTAATTTTTTGTTTCGTGACAGTTGTTAACGTACAGTGATTATCCAACCACATTTATCACATAGGTAGTTTGAGCGCAATCCATTTATTTAAAGCCTATTACCCAAAGATAAATTCGGGCTATTTTGAAGTAATTTCAAAAACTTTTTATCCACTTATTTTTGTGAACCCGTTAATTTGTCCTTTACTAATTAGTGTTGAATATATGAATATTCACAATATATTGATATTCATATCCACAGGTTATAGCATAAAAAATAAACATAAAAAAATGGCAATTTGTGTCGCCACATCGACCAATTATGCGTTTATGTTGAAAAACTTCAAGCACAATCGGCCATTGTATATGTAACGCGCGCGTTACAGCCCTATAGGGGTCACTGTCCATCTAAAATAGACCCATCAAAACAAAATCAACACATAAATCCCATTTTTCCTAAACTGTCTATATCACCCTTCCGTCTATTTTCCTATACCGTCTATTTTCTTCGGTATCATTTTTGATTCTATTTCAGAAACCAGAAACCTAACTCCCTCAAAACACAGAAATCTCAGATCTATATTCATTTCGTAGCGAAAATAATCATCTGATTCTCGATTTTACCTTCTTCTGTTCTTCAATGGTTACGTAGAACAAATTCTGACCTAATTTGTGGAAAACAACAAAAATGGCGAAGAAACGTAATCAACATGAGAAAAAGAGAGATGAAAAGCTAAAGAAAACTGCGAAACCACCTCCAAAAGGTAATAAATCGTATGAATTCTTATTCTTCAATGGTTTATGTTTCATTTTTTTCAATTGAATATGAATCAAAATATTATTGGGTTTAGATTTCATTTGATTATTTTGGGTTTTCTGTTTTCTTTTAGGTTTCATTTGATTTCAATTGAAAACTAATTCAATTTTGGGTTTAGGTTTAGGTCTCATTTTGATGAAATCGTACTTCATAAATGTTGTATTCAGGTTTCATTTGATTATTAGGTTTATGTCTCATTTTTCTTGTGTCTTCTTTGGCCGTGTTTAGGTTTCATTTGATTTTTTTTCAATTTTGGCTGCTAAAATCAACTTTGATGAAACCAAAAATGGTTCCACCATAACTGATGATGTTTGCTAAGTGATGTATTTTCAAATGATGTTTGTAGTTGTAGTGGTAAACAGGTTCTTTTCAGACTTGTGAAGGTAACAAAATTTCTAGATTTAAATAAAATTTAGGAAAAATTGCAAACTGAAGTAAAATTTTATGGAGAAATAGGGGTTAAGATTCCACCAATCAACAATACTTATGTGATCTAATATTTTTTTACTATGCAATTTAAATAATTGGGTTGATTCTAAATATTGCCAAGAGCAGATTTTCCAAAATATCAAATGTTAATCACAAGTATAATGCATCAAAAGTCTAAAACTAAGCATGCATTATCAAGGGAAAACACAGTTGATTAATAAAAACCATTTAAATCATTTTTATCAATGCAATTAATCATATAAAAATATTGCATAAATTAATAAAATAGAGATTACCACATAATTATTGTGAGAATGGCTTCCTCTGTCACCCCTAGGATTGGGTTTAGCTCCTCATCTCAAAAACACACTCACAAGATGTATTCATGGCTAAATAAGTGTTTTTATTGATGAAAATAATTGATAATTGAAGTTTGTAACGCTGTTATACTGTTGCAGCGTCACTGTTACAAAGGGGTAGTGCTGAAAATAATCGATACAACACAAGTGCTGTATAACAACGACACAGAGAGTTCGCTGTTTGCACTGTTGAACTTCGGTACTGCTGTAATGAAGAACACGGGATACTGCTGTTTAAGACTGTTAAAGAACGACTGACTCTGAGAGTCTGTTCTTCGTGTTCTTGAAGGTCTTCAATGGCTGGCAGCAGCAGCAACAAAATCTCTCTGTAACTCGATTCTCTCGTCTCTCCTGACCTCTAAAATCTCTCCAAAACTTTTCTAAAACTTTTCAACCCTTCTATGACTTGAACCAACTCTTATATAGTCTTTTAATCCCCAAAAATCTCTACTGAATCCGACTTTTTCTTTTCTTTTTCTTCTCTGCGCTGTTGAGAGAATATCTCTCTCTGATCTCCCTGTACGCGTTTATGAGCTATTCTATTGCCCCAAAACTCTCCCAAGACTTGAACAAGACCAAGTAGAGTTTTCTTTAGCGTAAAACTCTCCCAGAATCTCCTCAAAAAAAATCTTTGAAACGTAAACAGAACCATACGTGTCCTATTTGGACTCTGATTTCTTCTCCCGGCTATTCCAGCCCAATGTGATCGATCAAAACACATGTACCAGCTCTGTTTAGTCCATTCACATCCAGCCCAACTGATTTTGGGGGTTGAATCTCTTTAGAAACCGTCCATTAATCGAATCCAACTCTGCCAGTAAACATGCATGAAGTTTCCCGCCAAAACATTAATTTGAAAACGTGAAGAAATGTGATCTCCCTCTATCCAGTTCTGGTGTCCCTTTAGCAGCTGCCTGGAAATGGGTCACCCCTTAGTAATTAGGTTACCCCTTATCCAAAATCAAGGGTCCGTATAGAAAGTGTCCTCTGGGGCATTTTCCGCACTTTTTTCGGGGTTCCTCCGGGGTATTTCTGGGATACTTCCGGTACACTTCTGAGGCGCTTCCGGTACGTTATCAACGGAGGTCCAAATGCCACATTTTTAGCCAAATTCGCCGCAAGAGATTATTTTCCAAAAACACCTACAAATACATAAAATAACCAAATAAGTATCATATCGAGTACTAACAATATATACAAATGAGCTATATTATACACATAAATGCGTCTATCACTAAGGTATAATCTGGCCTTTTTGATGAAACCCTTTTTGGTTTCATCACTTTTCTACTTTCGTTTCACCATAACCATGTGTTTGTTTGATGTATAGACTACTCTTGAATATGCTGGTTGAAATTAATTTGGTGTCATAGATATGAATTTTTGTAGAAAATCGATTATGAATATTAGGTTTCTGTTGTTTTGTCACTGATTTTTCATAAACCAATTTTGGTTTCCATCATCTTCATCAACATATGGTTTTATCATTTTGATGGTTTGGTGCTACTGGTATTGCATATGAAGGATGGTTTGGTGCTACTGGTATTGCATATGAAGGAACTGATACAGAATATAATCTGCTCTTTTTGATGAAACCATTTTTGGTTTCATCGTTTATCTTTGTTAAATTAGGTTTCATTAGAATTGATTTGATTTTGTTGGTTTATTCATGTGTTTTTGAATAAACCATTGTTTGTTTCATCATTTTTACTTTGTTAAATTTGGTTCCGCTAGAACAGTTGGCGGTGTTGGTTTATTTTTGTTTGACTAAAATCATTTTTGTTTTCATCCTTATTGTTGTTTTCAATTAGTGTTGTCTTTGATGAAACCTATTTTGTTCTCGTCATTGATTTTTACATTTGGAACCTGTTGTAGTGGTTTTTAGTTAGTGGTTTCATCTGTTTTTCATCCTTATTGTTGTTTTCAACTAGTGTTGTCTTTGATGAAACATATTTTGGTTTCATCATTGAGTTTTACATTTGGAACCTGTTTTAGTGGTTTTTAGTTAGTGGTTTCATCTGTTTATCATTCTTGTTGGTGTTTTGAATTAGTGTTGTCTTTGATGAAACCTGTTTTGGTTCACATATTGTTGGGACCAGCTACTCTGTTGGTGTTTTCATTTAGCGCTGTTTTTTTATGGAACCAATTTTGGTTTCATCATTTTCATTTAGTTAATGGTTTCTTTGATGAAACCAATTTTGGTTCAGTAAGTATTTTTATATGCTTATGGATTTCTTATGTCTTTCACAACAGGGAAAAAGAGATTTACATAACCATATACAGGGAATGTAGGAGATGCAATTACATGAAGAACTCGTTGAGGGGAAACATGAAGTCTCCTGAAGAGGATACATCAGAAAAGATGTGAAACATGAGAGTAAAGCTGGCACTCAAAAATCATGATGACAAAAACATATCAATAAAGACAATAGTGTAAATATCAACTAGTTGTAATTGGATTTTGCAGTATTATATGTTTCCTGTCAAAATGCTTATAATAGTTTCTAAAAGATTTCAATTGCTTATCAATGGTTTCAATTGTTGAATTCATTTTTTCTTGTCGAACTAATTCAATTGTTAAACTTAAAATAGATTTAAAACTCATATATGAGATATGAACCATGTTTTGATGAAGTTTCAATTGTGAGTCTGTGCTAGTTTATCTGTAGAGGAAATATCTTGATGGTAAGAACAACTACCAGTAACTATATGTAAGAAAGTAATGTACAAATATAAGGTTCATACTGCAGATGAAACCAAAGAAGCAACAGTAAAAAATGATGAAACCAAAAAGGGTTCCACCGAAAAATGATGAAATCTATTTTGGTTCCAGCAAATTATAAAAGCCTGCAAATCTGAGAAACTTAATGTAAAATGAAACAAACATGAAACACATGTAGCAAATGAACATGTTTAACTATAAACAAATGTAGACAAGAGAATAAATGTAAAATAACAGTCAAAGTAAATATGAAAAGAGATTAAAACATATTATTCTAAACAAAAATTAAAGCCGAAAATCGACGAATTGTAGTCGAAATGACTTCACATCTGTTGTGTAGTGCATGTCCTTTGATTCTTTGTTGTAGAAATTAACTTCAAATTGTTGGGGTGTATTTGTTGCCAATTCAGCACCACCACCAACCAATAGAATCCCCAACCGCCACCTAGCACCAACAACACCACCACTAACCAGCACCGCCGCCACCAATATCAGCACCCATATCGCCGCCGCCGCCACTACCACACACCATCACAATGACATCAGTTTTGTTGATAAAAGATGAAACCAAAACAAAAGCCGGTTCATAAAAAAAAAACAACAACAAATATTAGATGAAACCAAAACTGGTTTCAACAAAAAAGTTATAATTATATCACCAACAAATTGGCAAAGAGACGAAGGGGAAAAACACCAACCCCTGGCAGGTATCTTGGACCTAAAAGTGCCCATGGTGAGAGCCTTTCCTTGTATTGATGATGTCTGTAACAACAAAAAGTACTAAAAGAGAAGCAATTTACTAGCCAGAACTGTGCGGCCACTGTCATCAGATTCATTTGGAACAATGGTTTCGTCCAACAATAATGCCTCGTAATAATAAGAATAAACAAAGAACTCAATATTACATGTTGAATGATTTCGAACAAGAGTAACATAGTAATAAGTTTTAAGAATTGGTAGCTAGCTTATGATTATTCAAATGAGAATGATTTCATTCACTCACATGCCAGTATCCCTTTTCACTAATTGTAATGCTTTGGGTCTACACCTCCAAAGACTATATCACCTTTATCCTCGTCATTGGCATCTCGATTTAACCAAAATGAAAAAACATCTTCACATACTAAATCTTGAGCAACCATGTTGTGCCTACACAATCAAGAGAATCTTGTTAGGAACAAAGCCAATTGTAGCCTCAAGAACTGAAAGTTTTCTTCTTTTGGAAATCGAAAAGGGGTAAAACAGGCCACAACCACCAATAACTTCATTTCATTAAATTTGAGCTCGCTTTAAATTTAAACAACAACATACTTGAAACATGTATCAATTCATCTCATTAAAGCTCAATAATTAAACATAAGAAAACCATACAAAGAAATAAATTCATCTCAAAAATTCATTTCATCAATCCAATTCATCTCAAAAATAAATTTATGAATCTGTTTAAGCCTATAATTAGAATATCAAAGGAAAAATTGATTTAATCATCGTTTGAGACTAATTATTCGTTACCCTAGACCTAGTTCATCAAATCGAAAACCCAATTGACATTTGAGACCTGTTTTTTTGACCTCCAATTTGAAAATAGATAGATTAAGAAGAAAAATCACATCAATCTTACACAAAATAAATAAATCAAATCTCTAGATTTAGTTCGATTTTCACCTTTTTCTTTTCCTCACTTCTAATTCTCGATCTGTATAAATTTATGTTGGTTCGGTATTTGGAGGTGTCGATGTTGGTGATGGGAGAGGAAGTAGAAAAAGAGGCGATGTTGGTGGAAAATCTGGAGAAGACTGTGGTTCCGATGGTGGTGCGGGAAGAATTGGAGGAGGTTCTTTTAGTGGTGGTGTGAGTGAAGAGAGACTATAGATCTCGTATGGAGAAGAAGAAATGGATGGGAGGATAGGATGATAATTTCTTGAAAATGAAATGGATGTAATTCACCCATATTAACAGATTTGGGGTTTTTGTATCACTTTTGGGGAAAATGGAATTCTTATAACTCTCAACATATGGGTGGAGTTTGTGTACTCCGAATAGTATTACCTTGGTTTTTTAGAGCTTAATATGTTGTATATGTCCATATTGAACGATTCTCAATTTAACCACTCTTTAATCTGTGTATTCAAATCCGTAATCATTTTATATAGCCATACTCGATTCAAAAATGATATAATTCCATACTTAACTTTCAGTTGGAGTAAACATCATATGTAGCATTAAAATAAGTATCAATTCATACTATTCTATGATCGAGTAAGATTTCGCTAATCCGAAAATCATACTAAGAATCGGCATATAAAGAGTTTCATATCAACTGACTCTGAATCGAGGTTCTTCATTTTTGAACCGAAAACTAGGATCATTGTATATATAGAGAGGTTCATATTGGCCGATTGGATCCCAAAAAAAAAACTACAGAAAAGTTGAGCGTTTTTTTATCTAGAATCGGCCGATATGAATGCCCATATCGATTGATTTTGGGTTGATGTTCTTCAACCACAAAGAACATCAAGAATAATCGGTCGACATGGTCATCAAGATCGACTGGTTATTATAGGAATTAGTTAATATGGACATGAACGTCGATTCTGGTTAAACACAGATAACCAACAATTTTCAATTTTGAATGGATAAATCAATCACAAGTATAATTAAAAGTAATAGGTTGTGATCGACAATGTTTCGTTTGAATTTTTTTTTTCCAAAAAGGATAATGAAATTTACTTTAAATCAATCAATGTAGTTAAAATCGATAGATGTACTTACCATACCCAAAAAAAAGAAAGGTAGATATATGTGCTTAGGTTTTAGTTTGTGAGGTAAATGGATTTGAATAGGTTTCAATTTCAGAATGATAAATATTTTAGGATTATGTTTTAATAGCAAGGCTAACTTAGTATTTTTGTCTAGTTTAGACACCCCTTACCTCTTAGTCTGATCAAAATCCATAGGCCTCAAATAATTACTAAAGTTAAAGATCTCTAAGACAAAATGAGACAAATCGCCTATTTTATATGGAGCACCCACCATAAAACATACTAAACCGTTGCAATAACCAATTAATCTCCTTGGAGAACTTTTTGTCGAAGTTATTAGATTCGGAATATGGGGTAAAACCTTACTTTTGCAATTAATAAACTGATCTTTTTCCAAATAAAACAAGTGATTAATGCGATATTCTTCCTTCCGAGCCAAAAAAAGAATAGGGTTTTCAATATCATCCAACTTTTCGGGTTAGAACTTAAATATGAGTCGGGGATTCTTCTGGGATTCAAGAAAGTGATCTTCGAAAAATCGTGGGTCATTCACGATGGACTCGAACCATAATTTACATACACAACGGAATTTTAACAAAGCTTGGGCCTCAAAATAGCTAGGATAGTTTAGGCATTGGAAATTGACGTGTAATTATTTCAAACATTGTATTTGGGGTGAAATACGTGTTTGAGAAAAAGTTGGAAAATTCTTAATATATAAACCTCGTAGACTTTTTTTGATATCTCCTCTTTATGCAAAAAGAGAACATTATCTAAATTTCATGCAAGTTTCTCTTTCACAGCTCAATAAGATTTTTTTCTTCAGAAGTTACACGACACAAACACTTTCCTTTCCTTTTGTTAGAGCACTGCTCAGTTAAACCCACCAAGCGTTGGTATGTCAAGGTTGGTTGTCATATTGTAGTATCAAAACTCATAAGTCGCTTGATTAGATTACTAGAATCAACTTCATTAGGTTAGACTAGGAAGTCTCTAAATGTTGAGACGTACAAGTATTACTCTGAAGACGTATCGACATCAACGATGACATCATCCTTCCAGTTGAGGTTAGTAATACATGACTTGACTTGTTTCCATTTCTACATAGTAAGCTCTCAAGTTATTTCTAATTGAAAAAATAACATGCGAAGTTATATACATGAAACTCTATTACAAGAGACTTGATCATCGTATTGTGATCAAAGGGTCAAGGAACAATATATCCATAATGATGAGTGTTTTATATTGGTATATTGAATTATGATATCTTTTTTAACTTCGTAACTACAACATCAACATAATTTTTGTAACTCGTTACTATATTGTTAGGGAACATAGGTTTGATTTCATGCCTAGAAAACTATGTATTTAAGGAAATATACTTACGAACTTGTTCCGTAGTTGAAATAATTCAAGAGGATTAAAGGTACGGTTTTTATTGAAGATCTTAAGGTTGGACCAATCCTAACTTATATAGGGAATTAAGGTAGAACAGATCCTAACTTATGTAAAGGTAAAGCTGATCATTGGGAGTCAAGGTAGAACCAATCCTAACTTGTTTAAGGAGTCAAGGTAGAACCGGTCCCAATAGCAAAATAGATTTCTCCAAGTCAGTACACTTTAGGGTTTGTGTGATTCAAAAATTGGGTTTGCAAAAAAAGGAAAGTTCAAGATGTCGACAGAATGAGTAATTTGAACATGTGTTGAAATCTTATTTATTAATTGTTCAAAGATATTCCTTGATACTCAAAGTGAGATCCCAAACCGAAATAGTAGAGAATCTTTTTGAATTTTTACTGATAGCGGCATCCAATTGAAGTAGTCGTCTGATTTTTAGGTAGTGACTAAATACAACCCACATTTTAGTTATATGCAACCATCTTCCAAAGATCAAAGTTTTGTAAACCAATTTGTTATAGGTAATTAATACCCACCTCTATCATCACCCTAGGCTTCTCGTCTTATTTCCTCCTCCTCGTTTTCTTTTCTTTTTTCGTTTTGATCTGATACCCACATCTATTAATAGTGACTTTCTATCTGATATTTACATATATAAATTATCTCTTATAACAGCATTATCAATTCATCATCATGTTTGATAATTACATAATTATAAAAGTTTAAAATTTGTTTGGAGAAGTTAGAATTCATCATGAAAACACGATCTATTCCACAATGAACAACATTAATTGATACAAACTAACAGAGGCGCAGATGGTTTACTAGAACAAAACCTAAACAAGAAAGAAGATTAAGTTAATAATTTTTTTTAATGTTAAGAAAGAAAATAAAAGGAAGAAAAGCATCTAGGGTCGGCCAGAAATCGTCTTCTGGTTTGCTATTTACTGCTACGAGAGTGGGTTTTCATTACTCACGTTATTTAGGGTTGATCATTAATTTATTTTCAAAGTTAGGGTTGTATTTAGTTAAGATAAGGATTGTATTTAGTCACTACCAATTCTAATCAGAAAATTGTGCTTTAGATTAACACCATGACAATTGTAGATAATGTAGCGATCACAACCACTATCTCTTGTGGAGGATCTCAATCATCACAAGATCGACTAGGTTTTGTTAATACTCTTACTGATACCCAATGGGAAACCATTGTGCAAATGCTTAAAACTTCGAATAATGATTTGAAGGAGAAGCTTTCTGGTAAATAGATACTTGATACAAGGGCTTCACGACATATGACAGGAAATAAAGAGTTTTTATTTTAAGACTCATGAAATATGTTTTTCTTCCGTAAAGCTTCCCAACAGCACATACCCTCATGCTCCCTGTGAAGGAACTGTGGTGTTTGGAAACGATATGAAATTATTCCGTGTTTTATTCGTTTATGATCTCCACTGCAACTTGATTTCTTTATCATGTTTGATTAAATATTTGAGATGTATTGTCACTTTGACTGATGAATTATGTGTGATACAGGACCGCCCTACGAGGACGGTGATTGGTGTGGGTGAGGAACGAGACGAGGTTATTATTTATGGCATGGATGTTTAGGCTTATCTTCAATGAGACAATGAGACTTGAAAATATTATGTCTTTGTGTAAGACATGGTTCAAAGATTAATATTGGTCGAGTTACTCCAAGAAAATCTGCATCATAAGTCTCATGTTCCTGTAGATAAGTAAGTTCATCTTCTTCCAGTACATCCTCTACTAGTGTTTCTTCTTGAGTTTCATTAATGTAAGAATGAAACTTGCGACAATCACTAGAAGTATGGCCAGTTTGGTTGCACTTGTTACATATATCTCCTCGAAACTTTGAATAAGGATTAGGAGATTTACTTAAAGGAGAAAATTGTTTAATAAAATTTTCACTTCTGGGTATGAATAAAGTTGATTGTCAGAAATTTCCGCGTGATGTTTTCTTTAAAGCTAAACAAACTCGGACTACTTTTCTTGTTGGTGAGAATAAAGCTGATGACTTCTTCCATTTAGTTCATTGTGATGTGTGGGGTCCTTATCGTACTCCATCATCTTGTGGTGCACACTATTTTTTTTACCGTTATTGATGATTATTCTCGTTATGTTTATATTTATTTAATGGCACATATTGAGGTGGTGCACAATTTAAGATTTTTTGTGCTACGGCTAAGACACAATTTGATAAGCAAGTTAAGAAGGTGCACAGTGATAATGGTACCGAAATTCGACCATTGATTCCTTTTTTTGCTGAGCATGGAATAAAATTTCAAACTTCTTGTGTGGATACACCACAATAAAATCGTCGAGTTGAATGCAAACATCGTCATATATTGAATGTAGTGCGTGCTTTGCGATTTCAAGCCAATTTACCACTTCGGTTTTGGTATGAATGTATCTTGAGTGATGCTTATATTATTAATCACACACCTACTCCATTACTTAATGGGAAAACACTATATGAACTATTACATAGAAAGCCTCCAATTTATAACAATATTCGGGTATTTGGGTGTTTGTGCTTTGCAAATATTGTACCACGTGATCGTAATAAGTTTATTCCACGAAGCCGACGATGTATTTTTCCTAACATACAATATGTATATATATATATATATCCTAACAATATACAACCTGCCGCATATACAAGAATATATGCGACCCCTTAATAGGTTTTCATGGCAAGTCAAGTAAATGAAAATCCAGAATTCGAAGTAGCTACATGATAATAAATAAACAAATATCCATTTTTGATGGTAAGTATGTGAAGGGGAATGAACAAAGAAGATTTGTAGCAAAGAAAAAAATGGAAATTTCAATAGTGACAATGCAACAATTTTGCTACGGCAACTACTTTTAATTTATAAATACCTCATTATATTACTCTATTTTTCATATGCAGGTTGGGAAGAAGAGGAATCATAGAAAGGATGGGGAGTCGATAGTTTTTGGGCGGGTAGGGAAGCAAGTATTGGGGCATAAATGTAACTAAAAGCCCACGTCTTCCTAGATATAAATTAGGTTATGATTCCTTAAACCCGATAACGCTTTCCCACGGAATAACCGGTTCTATTTTGAGTTTTCTTCCTCCTTTCCTTCTGGTTTCCCCCTCTTCCATGAGCGGCTAATGAGTTGTTCATAGGCTTTGATGGTAGGGAAGCACTTAAATCTCTAGTTTCTTCTTAATGGGGTCATATTAAAATAGGGTTAGGTTTATTTTTTTTATTTGAAGCTTGGTAGTGGTGGTGGCAGTCGAGAAATTTTCAGAAGCTTTTCAATATCTACACGGTTGCATTTGATTCTCAATCTATTATGTCAGGTAATGATTATGATTATCCCATTTCAGTCTGATTCTATCAATTATCTTCCCTCTATTGCCGGATTAGGTGGTCTCTTTATCAATTTTAGCTCCCAATTTGGACAATGTTGCAATCCCTTTAATCTTCTTTACATCTGTTAGAATTTAATTATCAACCTACCTATTCAGCCAATCGATTTTAATCCTGCTACTGTGTTATTTAATTTACAATTCACCTAATTGAATTCAAGTGGATCAATTTTTTAATCTTTCTGCAAACCCTAATCTTCCCTATTTAATCATCTTATCAAAGATGTTTTCTCAAACCTGGTTATGCTTTCTATTCTCTGAAATATCTACAAATTTTTCTCTCCCAAATTTTTCTCTCCTCATAACTTCTGAAGTAGCTTACCAACTGAGTCCTAGTATCACCATGCAAGATGTTTGGCATGGTGATGTCTCTCAATTAACAAACCTGTTACAAGCCTCTTTGAGTCTGAGTAATTGTAGGCAATTTGCATTAGAAGATGTCATTCCACCTAGGTTCATGAACAATGAACAACTGTGGACAAGCCGTCTGTTAGGAGTCTTTGCTGAACCAGTTGCTAGAAACAGCTGGGATATTAGAAATGCTCTTGTTTTTCAGTGGAAGATTCAAGGAGGCCTCTCAGTTAAATCAGTCAGTGATTGGATGTTCCTAATTAGATTTGAAAGAGAAGAAAAAATGCATAGAGTATTAGCTGTGTCTACCAGAATAGTCTACGGTGATTTATTCTGCATCAAAAAAATGGGATAAAGCTCAGAGATTTGTTGATTGGGTTCCTACTGAAGAAAAGTTTTTTATCACAGTGCACAATCTAACTCTAGATCAGGTGAATAGTGGAAACCTAAGAAGATATATGGATTGCATGGGAGAAATATTTTCCTTTTCTTATCCTGTGAGAAAAGCAAATGGGAGCTACTCTATCACAATTAGAGCCAACATTAGATTCAGGCAAAGACTCAGCTTTAGTGTTTATGCTGAAAACGAAATGGGGTACACTAATGAAATATCATTCTAGTTTCATCACTTTCCAGACAATTACTGTGGATTCTGCAAAGTAATTGGACATAAGATGAAGAACTGTCAACAGTTTGTGGTGTATCAGCAGCAAATTGAAGATCAACAAGCTGAAGCAGATGTTGTATTGGCTGCTATGCAGAATATTGATGAACAACAAATGGAGCTTGAGAACTTGCAGCAACCTGCACAGCAGAACATGCAATATGATATGGAAGGGTTTGATGAGGATAGTTTAGCCAGTTCTGATGCAGAGCAAGCAGCATCTGAGATATCTTTCTCTGACTACCTCAAGCAGTTTGAAGTGGATCATGCTAGTCAAGGCAGTGTTGTGGATCCTCAGCAACAAAGTTGGAATAAGGAACAAACCAATGTTGGTGCTTTAAATGCAGAAGCTGGATTCTCTCTGCTTGGTGCTCATAATGCAGAAGCTACTCCATCTATGTATGCTAACAATGCCAACAAAGATTCCTACATGTGGAAGGTGATTAATAAAAGAGACAGACCTGGTAACTGGAGTGATTCTAGCTCATCACAGCAGCCACTCAACATGGATCATCCTACCTCGGAAACTGGAAATTAATGTAATCCTTCTTCCATTGGGATGTGCCACTACCAGCTTCAAAGAAATTAAAGATTACTGAGTTTGACTTACACTGTCAGCCACCACAAGTACCTGAGATTCCTAGAGACATTCATGTGGTTGAAGAGCAAGAAGTGAACAGTACCAACAATACACATCCACATCAGTGGTTTAGGGGTAAAGGTACCTCTGCATCTCAGGCCAACTTGGACCCTAAAGCAAAGGTCAAGGGGATTGCAAAATTGGGTTGATGCTTATATGACCCCAAATGAATAGCAGAAAACTATGAGTATCACAGTGCAGACTTACATCAAAGTCTATGGATCATTTTCTTGACTGTTTTTTAGCTTTAAATCTGTTTTATTTTGGTGTTAGTTCCCTGTTTTTATTTTGTGCAATTATCCTGTTGTGATTTCTGCTTTGTGTGTCTTGTTAGTGTAATAGTCAATGTCCTGTAAATCCTGAAGCTTTTCTGTAGCTATCTGTTTACATTCCCTTTCTGTCTTAGTCTGTCTCCTGTATAGCATGTTAAATCTTATTTCCTCTCTATCCTTCTTAGTGTGTATTTGTAATCTTCAGAACTCCCTTATACTGTTTAGTATGATTTTTGTGAATCATGTTATTCTCCTTCTTGCTAATTTGTGTAATCTGGGAGTATTTTTATTTCTCCCCATGTAATTTTTCTTGTTATCATATCTGCTTTTTAGCAAACATATTTTGTACCTTGTTCCCTCTGAGTATTGTTGCTTCAGTAATCTGAAACTTGAACAAATAATCTTAATTATTCTCCCTTCTGGCCACTATCTTCTTGTGTTGATTCTTTCTCTCTGGCAGCCTTTATATTTTAATTTTCCTCTCATTGCTCTGTTAGTGCTCATCTTTCAATCCCTTAGATTATGTTTGTTTTTTTTTTCAAATCCCTCAAAATGAAATTGTTATCCTGGAATGTCCAGGGTTTTGGGACTCCGCTCACAAAGGATCAGTTTAATTATATGTGTCAATATTACAAGCCATACATAGTATTCTTAGCGGAGACAAAGGCCCAATTAACCCGCATGGACTCCTTTTTCAAAAATTCTTGTTTCTCTGACTGGTTCATTGTTCCGTCCCTGGGAATAGCCAAGGGACTAGCTATAGCCTGGCATAATAACATAGAAATGAAACTAATATCTTCTAAGTTTAATGTTTGTCATTTTGATTCAAAGATAGGAGATACAAATGTCATGATCACATGTGTCTATGGAGCAGTAGAGGAAGATGATAAAATCGAACAATGGACATATATCTCGGACATGGCGCAACAAATTAATAAACCATGGGTGCTGATAGGGGACTTAAATGTTATTTTGGATCCGGACGAAAAACAAGGTGGGAATAAAGCAGGCTCCAGCAGTAAATCTTTCATACTCACATCATTGATTTTTTGGGCCTTATAAATGCGGGATATGATGGATCGCCCTTCACATGGTCCAATAACCGGAAATGAGAAGCAAATATAAGAGAATGGATAGACAGAGCATTAACTTCATTCATGCGGTCGCAGAAATTTCCGGACACTAAGGTAACTCATCTCCCGAGAGTAGGCTCTGATCATACGCCGATTTTGCTGGATTTAAACCCTGAGAATTATAGGTTACAAAAACCATTTAGATGCCTAAGATCTTGGTTAACCCACTCCACTTTAAATACGATAGTGGAAGCATCTTGGAAATTGCATTCCGACAAATTCGGAGTAAATACCTTTTCGGGGCTACTCAAACTATTATCCTCGGACTTAGCCCATTGGAACACAAATATTTTCGGAAACATCCACAAAAATATTAAGTCCCTTAATAATAAAATAGACAGCATCCATAGGACCGGGAATATCGCTGAAAAAATAGACAATCTAAAGAGTCTTCAAGCGGAGCTAGGAAAATGGTACAAAATCAAAAATTATTATTACCATCAGCTATTTAGGGATAAATTCTTCAAAGAATATGATTAGAACACAGAATATTTCCATGCTTCCGCCTCAAATAGAAAAAGAATCTTTGCGATCAATTCCCTTAGAGAACCTTCTGGGCTTTGGACTTCAGATAGGGATCAAATCAACTCTTTGCTGATTAAACATTTCCAACAAATAGGCTCATCTCAAAATAGCAGCTTTGATTTTGACATTTCTACCATCATAACTCCCTACATCAGTTACGAAGAAAACGCCTCATTGACAATTATTCCCACTAAAGAAGAAATATGGCTCACTGTTTCCAATATGAATCAATAGGGAGCTCTAGGCCCGAATGGGTTTTAACCGGGTTTTTTAAAAGCCAACTGGGACATTCTGGGAAATGATATAATCGAAATTGTCCAAGAGTTTTTTCGTTCGTCCACCCTAGACAAAGACCTTAATCATTCTTTCATAACCCTCATCCCAAAAATTTCCACACCCCAAACTCTGGAGGATTTCAGTCCTATTAGCCTGAGTAATACCATTTATAAACTCATCTTAAAAATATTAGCTAATAGACTAAAACCCATCCTCGGTAAAATGATATCCCTAAATCAATCGACCTTTCTCCCTGGCCGACAAATCACGGATAACATCATAATTGCTCATGAACTCATACATTCGATGAAAACTTCCAAGAAAAAAAAGGGTTTCCTGGCGTTAAAGCTTGACCTATCAAAAGCTTTTGATAGAGTTGAATGGAGTTCTATTGAGAAAGCCCTCTTAGCTTTTGGGTTTTCGGAACTCTGGACAAAATTCATAATGCAATGCATCTCAACAACCTCCTTTTCAATTCTTCTAAATGGTTCTCCGGGACCATCTTTCAACACTTCCAGGGGCTTACGACAAGGTGACCCGTTATCTCCGTATCTTTTCCTAATGTGCATGGAAATTCTTTCTAGACTCCTAGAAAAAGCAATTCAAGACAAGAAGATATTTGGGTTTCAAATAAATAAAGACGCCCTAAATATCTTCCACCTCTTTTTTGCGGACGACTGCTTTTTATTTACAAAAGCGGATCTGCGGGAAGAGAAAAGCCTTCTGGAGATATTACAATTATTTGGGAATATCATGGGCCAAATGGTTAACCTTTAAAAATCCAGTGTCTACTTCAGCCCAAAAATACATCCAAGACATGGAAAAATCATAGCAAAAATTTTAAAGGTCCCGCTGATGACTAAAAATGATAGATATCTGGGAACACCACTCTTTTCGACAAAAACCGAAAATCCAACTTTGAGTCGTTAGTACAACGGTACTACTCCACATTACAAGGTTGGAAATCGAAATTGTTATCTCAAGCAGGGAGGACTGTTTTGATAAAATCGGTTCTTCAATCCTACCCAACTTATCAAATGCAAGTTTGTAGCTCGACCAAAAGCAACATTTGATCAGCTCGACCGCATTCAGTGAAACTTCTGGTGGAAAAAAGACGGACAAAAGAGACAAGGAGGATTTATAAGGGCGTGGAAAAACTTATGCAAACCCATATCTCAAGGAGGATTAGGAATTAAAAATACACATCATTTTAACTTATCCCTTCTCACTAAACTTGCCAGTAGGATGGTAACAAAACAAGATCAACTATGGGCCAGACTCTTAAAAGCAAAATACTTCCCATATTCCCCCCCCCCCCCCCCCACACACAGAAAAATCCAGAACTTCGAATCTGTCGTGGATTTGGACCAGCATATTAAAAGGATTAGAGTTAATAAAAGATAATTTTGTTTGGCAAGTAAAAAAATGGAGCTTCTGTGAAAATCTGGGAAGACAGATGGATCCCTAACGCGGATATACTCCAAAAAATCCCCAATAGCCAAGAACAGACACCAACAAGAGTTGAAGAGCTAATAACGGACCAAAATAGATGGGATCAAGAAAAGCTAAACCAATTCTTTTACCCGAAAGACAAGGAAAAAATCCAGGCGTTAAATCCAAGGAATCATGAACAAGACATTATTAGATGGAGACATCATCAATCGGGAAAATTCTCGGCCAAAAATATCTACACTTTTCTAGCTAATCAGGATCTTGACAACAATGATAACCTAGATTTCCCATGGAACAAGATCTGGAGAATTCAATCCATTCCAAGAATTAGACTTCTTACTGGAAAATAGCACAAAAAGTTCTTCCAACGTCGGTAGACTGGGTGCTTATAATATGGAAATAGACCAAATTTGTCAACTATGTAACAATCAAGCGCAAGAAACGGAAGCTGACCTCTTTTGTGAGTGTTTGTTTGCAAGAGCAGTTTGGTTTGGCCTATCTCTACAAAATATAATCTCTAGAAACCCACACAGCACAGTTATTGATTGGATTAAACAGTGGATTACGGAGGATAATTTGAGCCAATTTCAGGGGAAAATATCCACCACAATTTGGTTCATTTGGAAATACAGATGCTCAGTAGTTTTTGAGAAAATCCATCCAAACCCAGTAAGCTTAATAGAACAAATCAATAACTTCTTAAATTCTATCCCGTCCAATACCCTTCAAAGTAAAAAGCAAACTCAAGAAAGAACATCAATTAACAATTTTTGGTCCAACCTAAATTCGGATTGGATAATCTTCGTTGATGCTTCTTACAAGAAAGAGGACTCTTCGATGGGATACGCTTTTATCCTATACTCTGCTGATGAGGAGATTTTCATGCATATTTCTGCGGGTTAAGAGTGGGCAACGTCAGTTTCCACGCAGAAGCAAAGGCCTTTCTAAAGGCTGTTACATGGTTAAAAGAAAATATTTTATGAAGTGTGTTCATCGTAACTGACTGCAAAGTTCTGGCAGATAGCTTTAACAAGGTTTCGACAGATTCATCGTGGATGGCAGAAAATACATTGCAGGAAATAAGGATAATATTGGGCGACCTACCTCAAGCAAAAGTGATGTATATAAAGAGAAATAACAACAAGGCAGCGGACTCACTAAGGAGGAAAGGATTAAAAGGAACGCGCGATTGGGGGATATCAAAACTAATTTGGGGATATAGCTATATGAAAAAAAATGGATCCAAATATCAAATCTGGGTCACCCCTTATGTAATTATTTTTTAAATTCCTAATCTAGCCCTCACTAATCATGTTTAGTGGTTAATAATAATTAGTAAAATCTTAATTATTTGGGGGATAAATTAGTGTGTATTTTTATTTGAATTTGTGTGAGTGAGGTGAGAGTAGAAGGAGGGAAAAATATTTTTGAGTTGAAATTTTTTTGTGACAACGGAAGATGATTGTGAGGAGAGAATTGTTGCTGCTGAATCTTTAGCTCAACTACAACAAGAAGCATATCTTCAATCTTCGGTTAATGATAACAACTCACAATTGGACTTATATGATGAACCAACACCCTTGGAATATGATTTTCGTGAGCATGAAGTTTTTTTTGAAGAACCAACCCAAGAAAGTAAACAAGTTCAACATACAAGCATCCCCAACACACAGGTAATGCTGCCAAGAGGTCGAAAATTTGATTATTGTTTTTTGAAACCGCCATTTTTTCTCTTAAAAAGCTTGGTGTCGGCATACTCGTAGCATGAGTACCACGCTGGCACCAACAGAACCGGCACGGTATTCATACTATTTTCATGCCGGAGAAAATTATCCCCCATTTTGAATCAACCGCTGGCGTGGTCTTCAACCCAATAATTCCATGCCGGCACGCAGTTAACTTTTTACCTACCACCGAATATTCCATGGAATATCCAGACCGGCATGGTCCACTCCTAACTTAACTATGCCGGTACCACAAGAAAAACATCCACGAGTTAAAGATTTTTCAACTTAAATACCGGCGTGGTAATTAAAATATCGGGCACGCCGGCACCATGTACCGGCGTAGTTTGTAAACTACGGACAAAACCGGCACAAAGTACCGACTTGGAACCTTACATATCGAGCATGCCGGAATTGAGAATCCCGACATTAATGTTCAAGAAAATACAATGCCGGTACTGTTTAAAATTAGGAAGTGCAATTCCGTAATGCCGGAACATTGTTCGAAAATGCAGGCACATGTTTCCGGCTTTGGTTGTTTTGGCGGTACTGTCGTCGAGCATGCCGGAACTGGTACCCGACATAGTAATTTAATTTTATTTGGACCTAATTCAATTTTCTTTTCATCCATTCCTTATATTGTGACATACATTGATCCAACAAATTCCAAACCTCTTGGTCCAGATACGTCTGAATACTATAAAATGCTCCGGTATGTTACCAAAAAATACTTTCACCTAGTTTTTAGAACTTTATGTGGGGATTTCTTGTAATTAACCTTATAAGCTCCCATCGTTGTCCTTATGTAGGGAATAAAATATCCAGAGGAAGCAACTGCTTGGGAAAAAGAGACGGCTCTTAAGAACATGTGTGTGTTGGTGAGGAATACCCAACGTTCAGGTAATCGTTTTGAGATGGTTTGTGAGAGAAGTGGGCAATACAAGAAGAAGGATATCCATAAGAGAAAGGGTTATGTATATCCAAAGAAGACTAATAGGGTATAGAAGACTCGTACGAGGAAGGATAATTACCCCTTTAAGCTTGTATTCTATCTAAGAGACAAAGAAAAGGAATGGGATTGTACGGTGTGGTTTGGCCGTCATAACCACCGGGATCCGAAAGATTTTGTTGGTCACTCCCTAGTTGCGAAGCTAAAACCTCATGAATTCGAGGATGTAAAGATAATGACCAAAGCATGTGTCAAACTAAGAGTGATTCTCAGAGGATTCAAGGAAAAGGATAATCAGAACGTTTCTTCCCTAAGTACAATTTATAGCGCACAAGCAACCATTAAAAGGGTAGAATGGGAAGGGAGGACCGTTATGCAAGAATTTGAGAAGATAGTTTGGGATCAAAACTACACGCGTATCATTAAAAGAGGGCCGGACGAAAATCCCCTTCAAATATTCATTGCGCATCCTTTGCTTTCACAATTGGATCATACATGTTGTGGTGTTCTTATGGTGGATTGCACCTACAAGACAAACAAATACAACATGTCGTTGTTCAACATCGTAGGGCAAACATCGGACAAGGTATCATTCACATTGGCTTGGTGTTTAATGGAAAACGTGAGGGATCACAATTATCATTGGTCATTACGATAATTGAAATTATTGTTCCCGAAAAATCAATTTCCGAGGGTCATCATAACCGATCAAGAAGACGCACTAATGAATGCTATATCCGACGTATTTCGGGATGCACAAAATTTCCTATGTACATATCATATAGGTCAAAGTGTGATAAAACATTGTCATGCTTTGTTTGAACCCTCTAAGGCGGATATTAAGAAGAGAATGGTTGCTTAACTAGAGGAAGATGTTCGCAAGAAGAAACTATCACCCGAAGAAGAAGAAGATGAAAGAGGAAAGATTAAAGAGCGAGTGGACAAAGAACACGATGAAAATCATAAAAGGTGGTTGGAATTTCTAAAGGATTGGGAGAAATTTTATTGGTCTCTTACCGAGGATATATATGAAAAGATATTGAACATGTTTATTGCCAAATATAACGAAGTGTATCCAAGTGTCGTCTCATATTGTCGGGATAAATTGTTGCATAAGTTCAAGGAAAAATTTGTGCGTGCATGGAAAAATCGGTATAGACACTACATGAATGAAGCAACTAGTATAGCGGAGTCCGCTCATGGGAGATTTAAAGATCTCATCCAGTCCGGCCAAGGAAACGTGGTTACGGTCACCGAGGCAATGGAGCAACACTTTAAGGCTGATATCGATAGGATCAAGAAGGCCTTTGAGAAAAGATCAATGTAAAGGATGACATCACATTTTCGATATGGTAATTTTCTCCAAGGAATATAATTCAACGTCTCGCATTGGTTAATAAAACATATGATTAGAGAAATGGAAAAAGAGATAAACTACGGCAAACCGGGTGATGTGTGTATTTGTCCCGACATGTCTTCATTGGGGCTTCCGTGTCGTCATATGCTTGTGAAGTATGAACAAGTTATACCTATTGAGGTTATTGATCTGTTTTGGAAGCAACTATCTTTCGAACCTCCCCCTTCGGAAGCTCCCGGACAATCACCATGGGAAACAAAGGAGGCCAAGGAATTCTATGAAGATTACTCACGTGGCAACTCTGCTAGCCGACAAGTATTGTTGAGCCAATTAAGGCTAATTACACGCCCATGGATAGCACAAAGTGAAGAGCCAAGAAAGGGAGATCCGCCCGGTAGACCACAAACTAAAACGATTAGGAGAAAACAAAGGAAAGAATTGAAAGCATCGAGTGAACGTGAATGTGAAGACGAGTCAAGTAAGAAACGAGACCCAACTAGATGTGAGCTTTCAAAGCAAGGTTCGCGGAAGCGCCGGTTCCAAGGAAAAGTGGTAGGCTGAGGAAGGAACCACCATCAAGTCAACAACAAACGGGGAATTCCGTATCCACACCACAAGGCGATGAAGTGTCGGTTCCAAAGAAAAGGGGAAGGCCAACGAAGGTACCCGCATCGATGGAACAAGAAAAACAAGTCGAGGGAGCGATGCCACGCATACAGTGGAGGTTACAAAGAAAATGGGTAGGCCTAGGAAGGTACCAACAATGATTAAACATGGGGAGCATGCCGAAGTCACACCCATAGTTGAAGGGTCGGATTTGCATATCAAAACTGAAAGGCCGAATAAGGAACCTACATCAAGTCAAGTACATCAAAAACACGATGGTGATGTAGTCTCTTTTAAAAGGCGAAGGGGTAGGCCAAGGAAGTAAGGACTCCCATCACATACTGAAGACGTTGGAAATGTAGAGATTGCAGAGGATGGATTCGATATACTTAAGCTAAAAGTTGGTAACATGAAGATTTTTAAGGATTCCCAAACAGGTAAGACTCATAGACATTACCATACCAAAATAGAGTCTTATGTACTGCAACTTCCCGAGGTTATTCACGAGTATATTGTATATACAGATGATGTCGATGGAGATGGAAATTGTGGCTATCATGCCGTGACCGAACAATTAGGAATCTTTGAGACGGTGATTAGTAAAGGGATAACACCATGCCGATACGCTAGAAAGAGGATGGCTGAACAACTTATGAAAAAGAAGAGTTGTTATGAACAGTTGGTAGATGATGAGGAAGGGTTTGATAGTTTGCATGGTCGGGTGTTAGGGCAAGATCACGAGATGAAGTTCCTTCCTAATGAATATTGGATGAAAATGACGGTTTGTGGGCATCTTGTGGCGGATACATTTAACTGTGTTGTTCATTGTTTTTCCCCCACCGAACAAACAACTTATACGCCAAAGTGGCAAAAGTGCGAAGGATCTCTTAAGAAGAGAAGAGTTGTTTTGGCGTTCGTGAACGGGAATCCTTTCATTATTCTGAAGCTAAAGGAAAATTTTCCATTGCCACCGGATTGTCCGTTGACTAAAAACAAGGATATAGTCCCCAATCACTCGGAGGAATGGACGAAATTGTATGAGGAAAACCACCAATTGTGGGATGCGTTGAAGCTATCAATTAACCCGGAGAAGGGAGAAATTCCTATTCATAAATTAGAATAGTGATGAAGAGTAATTTGGAAATGTGCGGATCACTGCTACGCAACCTTTTTTTTTTTGGAAGTTTGAATTGTAATCATTAAACCATATGCTATGGATATGCCGACATGATTTAGTTCAAACTTTACAATGCCGGGATCTGATCCCGGCTTAGAAAGTTTATTTTCTTCAATGCCGGAAAGGCACCATAAGTACACAGAGATATCAAATTTAGTGTCGGCGTCGAAATTAACTTCCTGATAATGACGGAATTATACACAGATCACTTATGTGTGAGGAAAAGAAAGAGTATCGGCATTGTCTGGAAAAGCGAATCTATGCCGGAATTCTAAATTCCTTTGGTCCGGAAAAGAAATCACTATACCGGCATTGTTGTCACAATTTCGACCATGCCGGTTTTGAAAAAATAAACATAAAAATGGAAATGTTTGACATAGATTAACCAATATAACATGTTCTAAGCAAAAAACAAATGAAATCAACATCTTCATAGTTTAGCAAGACATACAAAATAACATAAGCAAAGACTAGATTGTTTAACAAACCATATGTAAAGTTAAGATGTTCCAAACCGAAAACAAATGAAACAAAGATGTTCAAAGTTTAGCAAGACACACAAACAAACATAAGCCGACAGTAGATTGTTCAAAGACATAACTAATACTATAAAAGAAACATTAACAAACATCTTAGATCACTCGGTCCTTGGTTTCTTGTGAACCCTCTTCTTCGTTTCCTTCCACAAGTCCTTTGCATTTGGATCTTCAATTTTTTCTATCTTTTCCTCGACTGTATTCATTTCTGCCGGGGTCAGCACCTCTCCTTTTTTGTTCTTGCATTTAAACCAGTTTCCCAATTTTCCTAGCCTCGAACGCTGTTGTCATATTTTTCCATTAGTATGTGAACTTTTATAAGTTTATAGATATACACTCAAATAATAGGAAGTGAATCAGAATTACGGACCAACAAAGGGAGGGTCCTTTGAAGTACGGGTACAGTAACTTCTTCAGGAGTTGTGGAGGGAGGTTCTGCTTGTGGAGGCACTGTTTCGGTGGCCGGGCGTACAATACAAGGATGGGAGTACCTCGAACGACCTCTGAGGAAGCTTGGTTCCGTCTCATAACCGTTTTCCGCCAATTCCCAACCACCCCTATCCAGCACTAGTCGTTGTTCTTCCCTTTCATTCCAATGTAAAAGTAGAGGAGTTGGTTTGTAAACTACCAGCGTATGTTTTTCATATGATAGGCATTGAGGAAAGTCATGAGAGAATTTGGCATCAGATTTACCCGTAACTTTTTTCTGTTTGTACCCAAGTTGGCGCATCACACGACGAGGGTTATGCATAACAAATCCTTTTGGATGAAACAATGGTCCGTTGTAAAATGCTACATTGTCATGTCTTGCAAAGTGAACTCCTCTTTCGTTCCTATATGGTTCAAACACAACATCTTCGACAGCGATAGAGTCCAAAGCCTTTCTCATGGAGAATAACCGAGTTATGTTATTGGGCTTCGGTTTATTGTCGAAAAATTATTTCTTAGCTATAGGACCCTGTGGGTCCAAACCAGGAGTTGACGACTCCAAATATTTGTACTCCTCGAACACTGTTGGGAAGTGTTCATAAGCCCACACCTATACAAATGAAAGATCGTGCCAATGAAATGTATAAGAAAATAACTAATTGGAAAACAAAATAACTAGTTCACGTTACCTGTAATACAGTGAAATTCTCATTAAATTGACAGGCAGTCGCCTTAGAAGATCTACGCATATCCGCCAACAAATGTGCCAAGAAAGCAGTGCCCCATGAATACTCATGAACCTCCTCCAAGGGATCCAAGTATTGTAAGTGTTCATATGCATCCTGTTACCATTAGAGTCAGGGAATATTGCGATGCCCAAGAGAAACAAAAGATAAGAAGCGACAGTTTGCTGAATTTTTTCGGCATTCAATTCCTTTCCCATCGTATTCCCAAACAACTCTCTGAGCTTGACTACTTTAATAGTCTTTTTCATGGTTTTCTTTGACATGTACATATTTTCTTTTGTCATTTCCACGTCCCAACCAAACAACTTTTTAGTCAGCTCATAGATCTTGGACCATTCTAGGGTCTTATCGTCATCTTCTTTCTTAACGGCTTTTCCAATGATCTCAAGACCTAATATTCTTTGGACATCTTCGGGGATAATGGTCATCTCGCCAAAAGGAAAATGTATGGCATCAGTTGATGCAAAAAACCTCTCCAAGCAGCAATTCGCCGTCACTTGATTAGTGGCCACATAGTTTTCTACCGCGGGATACAACCCAGATGCTCTTACTGCCGCTTGAACAGCTGGACACTCCCCTTCCAAATTCCATGTATCCATTTGTTGATGGAGGCAAACACGGAAAGCTTTCTTGTGGTCCTATAAAAACACACCAAACAAACTTCAATTCACCTGATCATATATAAACAATATAACAACAAGAAGCAAACGTTTTACATAAGTTTAATAGATCCAACGAGCCCATGAGTCCTTGTAGTCAAATAAAAGTTTCGGATCTCTCGGCTGACCCTAGTGTTTGCCATCAATGCGTTCTGGAATCATGTCATATGGTTTTGGGAGGTGCTTTGGTGGGTCCTTTTCCTTTTTCTCACCGGCTTCAACTTCAGGTTGTCCGAAGCCATGTGAGGATGAGCCACCTGCTGGATCAGGAAGTACAAATTTTTCCCAATCAGCATCATCATCGCTGCTTATGTCTCCCTCCGGGGGAATCTCCCGAATCATGACCTTACCACGTTCCGGATCATCTTGACCACGTCGAGGCCGAGAAGACTTAGGTTTTCCTTCATCAACAGCTTTTCCCTTTTCTTTCTTTAATTTTGCAGCTTAGGACCTACATACAAAATGAGATTTAACAAAATAAGGAAATCAAACCCGACATGCCAGATGAAAATAAATATTCTGCCGGTACCGGTTCCGGCATTGTGGTCTAAAGAAATTCTATGTCGGTTCACAGGTACCGGCGTTGTACGTAAATAAAATACTACGTTGGTAATGTGGGAATTTTTTACAGAGATTTAACAAAATTAGGTAACCAAAACCGGCATGGACGTTGAACATATCGATAATGCCGACATTCATACCGGTATTGTACTCTAAAGCAATTCCATGCCGGATACAAGGTACCGACATTATATGAAACTAAAATTCCATGGCGTTAATATGGGAATTGTCTTCCGAGATTTAACAAAAATAAGGTTTCTATGTCGGTACTTTAATAACTTGCATGCAATAAAATGGGGATACAAGACATATAAATCGGCATTGTATTGTAATTTAATTGTATGCCGAAACTAAATTGGAATTTCAATTCACTAAATTCAATTTCAAATTTCCTTTTACCTAATACAAACAATAATCATGCAAGTTTCAATTTGTATATTATGAAATAAACCCTATCAATGCTTCAATAAACATAGACATCACTTACCTCATCATCTCTGTTATTTCCTCATCATCATCTTGTTCAATAGATGCTTCTGATTTCGATTTACCACCAGGAATAGGTTTTGGTTTTTCAGGAGGTTTACGAGGACTCATTCTTCTTTGGGTTTGAAGAATTGAATAAATTTGGTTCAGAGTGTTAGAGCATTGCTCGGTTGAACCCACTAGTGTTGGTATGTCAAGTTAGTTGTCAATTTTAGTTGCCAAAATGCATTCTTGATTTAGCATACTAAAGATAATTTCGGACTAGTTTAGGTCTAAGAAGTTGAATCGAAGCTATCCTTAAAGGATGAAGATTGAAGATTGAAGGCTACAAAAAGACATCAACAAGTACTTCATCAACAAAGGTATGTGATTGATTTCATTTGTATTCTTGTTCAATTCTACCTTTCTAATCCATCGAGATAAATGCTCACTCTATGGAACAATTCCTATGACGGTAAATGTACATTTATGTATATATACTTGAGGTTATTTGATTCATGACTTTGGTGATAATAACCTTTATCCTTTTAAAGAATCTCATGTTATAGTGAATGAGATTATGAATCCAACGAGCCAAGAATCACTCAATTTCGAGTTATAACGATGAAGTTATAAGTGATTTATTAAAATAACAATTATAAGTGTTGCTGTGATTGTTACAGTTCGTTAGTAGGAAACAATCCATGGGATGTTTGTAACAGTTCATGGACTTGGGCCCAATTACGTGACTAAAAGGCATTTTTGGTCAAGTTGGTGATGTTTCCTTATCTAGGCAAGTTAGCTATTATTCCAAACATCTTTGATTACCATATTAAACTGTTTGTGATTCCTTCCTAATTTAATTTGTGATTTATTCACAAAAATACAATTTGCTAAATTAATTATTTATTTAATTATTTTGGCAAGAGTTGTAACTTAGGAAAGACTCCCTTATTTAGCAGAGTCTTGAAAAAGGAAAATAGCTTTGCTTAGCTTCCAAGCTATTGCTCACTATAAATAAAGGGTCGTGAGTTTACACAGTTTTCATCCCTTTGGAAAATTGGCGTAAGCTCTGCAGGTTGTTTTCCATGTCTTTCGTTCTTCGTGAACGAGAGTGAGATAAAAGTCTTTGTATTAGGGATCACAAAGCCAAGTTGGATTTAATCTTCGTGATTGATCATACAAATTTTAATCTAGGTTTTTCACCTCTTGTTTATTCTAAGGTTTTCTCTTCTGATATAAAACCATTCAAGAGTTGTTGATCATAAATCCTAGGTTTTGATAGATTTCAATTTCCGATCGTATACCAACACTTGTTAGTCGAAATCAGAGACTAGAAAGAAAAACTTCTTTTGAGGCATCTCGTAAAAATCCTTGAGAAGTTTGAAACAAGATATCTCTAGATTTATTCTAGTTGTTCTTGTTGTAGAATTATTAGGGTTTTCTTAACTTGGAAATTGATCTTTGGAATCACCCAAGTTTACTTACGGAAATCAGGTTCACGGAATCCTTGTGTGTACGCATACTTATTGTAAGTTAAAACCCTAATCTACAAGTTTGTTTTGATATTACTTTTACCTAGTAATTGTTTTTATCAAAATAAACACAAGATTTCCAAAACCTTGATTTACATCTAAAGGGAAATCAAACCGGTGTTTTGTGCAAACCAAATAACGAATCGTATCAATCGTGGTGGTGTATCTTCTAAAGAGAACCTTGGGTTCTGCTAGAAGATTTGTGTGAAGAATTTCTAAAGAGAATCGGTATTCTGCTATGAGTTATACAAATGCTGAAGAAGGTATTACATCTAGTCCGAATAGGTAGTAGGAAATTGGTGTAACAGTTTATTATCAGTGTGTGTTTATTCTGGATTAGGTCCCAGGGTTTTTATGCATTTGCGGTTTCCTCTTTAACAAAATTCTGGTGTCTGTGTTATTTCTTTTCCGCATTATATTTTATTTATATAATATAAATATCATAGGTTGTACGTTAAGATCAATCAGTTCTTGTATCCGTCCTTAGGGTTGTTGAGTGAATTGGTTGACACTTGAACATTGGTCTTTGGTACCGTTCAAGTTAATCCTCTTATATTCAATTGGGCTCGCAAATCCCTATTTTATGATTGCGGATTGAATCAAGAGATAGAGATATAAAACACTTTGATATACTTTTTATAGATTGAGTCTAACTGTCTAGTTGATTCTCTTGAAAGTATAGTGGAGTTTGTCTATTCAGATTTCCAAACGAAATATTGGGTGGTGTTGTTAGACCCCCGCTTTTTCAATTGGTATCAGAGAAGGCAAACACGCTAAGACCTCATAAGTCTGTGTTTGTAGCAATCCGATTCTATGGACAGAGGTACTATCTCTATAAACGTACCACCAGCCTTTGATGACACAAACTACCTATGGTGGAAAATTGTTATGCTAGATTTTCTTCAAGCACGTGATTTTCAAACATGGGTGTATATATTTAATGGCTATGATGCTCCTATTGTGGAAGTTGGAGATGTAAACGTTCCCAAGAACATTGGTGAATACACTCCTGCCGAGATACTTGCTGCAAAGCAAAATTCCGACGGTTTGAATGCCATCATACATGCCATTACCCCAGAGCTTCAGTACCACGTGACTACGTGCAATAAGTCTAAAGATGCTTGGGATATCTTAGAAACCGTATTCGAAGGGAATGCCGCAGAGAAAGAAGCAAGGCTTCAAAATCTAGCTTCTGACTGGGAAAACCTTCGCATGTCTGATGATGAAAACTTTTATGAGTTTAACCAAATACTTTCTCAAATAGTTAACTCCTCATTTATGTTAGGAAGAACTACTCCGGAGAAAGATATTGTGTGCAAAATTCTCAGGTCTCTACCATCAAGATACGAGTCTAACAAACATGCCATTGAAGAAGCAAACGTTCTTTTTACACTCTCCAAAAATACTCTTGTTGGAAAGTTAAAGATCTTTGATAGTGAACACGCAAGAAAATAGGTGATTTCTCTTAAAGCTGCAAACAATTCTGAATCCTCTAAGGATAAATCTGGTTCGCCAGATACTAAGGATGTTACTCCACGATAATTTAGATAATTATTTAGAGACAGGAAAAAGAGTTTTTCTAAAAGTACAACATCTCCTAAGGATAATGTACAATGCAATAACTGTCGTGGTTCTGGGCATCTTTCTTCAGTATGTCCTAGTTGGAGCCGCAGACAATCAGCATATGCAGCAGATTTGCCTACTCTTGATGATGGACCTGAATATTATAATCCTCAAGAGTTCATAGGTGAGGTTGCATTAGCTTCTGGAAAAATTCTTTCGGATACTGATTCTGATTCTGACGAAGAAGTGTTCCATGTTGATCCAGTTGCTAATAATCTTCTTAAAGAATGTCATCGGAAACTTTTGGAAGCTGATAGTACCATTTTCAGTGAGAAAGTTAAATATGACAGACTTCATAGTCGGAATAAAGACTTGCAAGACCAACTTGATTCTAGTGGTGCAAGAGATTATCTCAACGAAATACGAAAGCTTAAAGAAGAAATTTCCGAAGGTCGAGATCGGGAAATTACTCTTCAAGCAAAGCTAGATAACTTGGAAAACATTGAGATGAACTTGTTATTTGATTCGGAACGAGAAGATCTCAAAGTTCAATGTGAATCATCCAAGAATGATCTAGTTATTGCGCTTGAGAAGATCAAAAGTTTGGAAGAAGAAAACTTGATCTTAAAAGAGAGTTTTTCTAGAAATAGCAGCTCAGATAAATTAACCTTGATATTGGGAGCATGTATAATTCATCGTGATACACGAGGATTGGGCTATGAAAGAATAGACGCTCCTAGTATTTTGCAAAGAGGTAAAATTTGTCAAAGCTAAATATTCTTCTCAACCAAAACCTTCCACGGTTGACAAAAGTAAAATATCTCTACCAACTACGGATGGCGAAAGAATAAATTCTGCCAAGCTCCAAAGCAAGAACATACACATTCAGGTAATACTAAACATAACTTTTTCCATTATACTAAACATTGTTTTTATTGTGGAAAACCATGTCACTTGCAAAGAAATTGCATATTTCTTAAACGAGATAAAACCAGATATGATTCTGTTAGGATGACAAGATCTGATGTTCCAAACTGGAGAAAAACTGAGTCTCATAATATCAGTTCTTTCAGTATTCCCCCAAAGAAGTTTCACAATTATATTGGGGTGAAAAAGAAATACGTTGCTCCAAAAGCTGCTCAGAAATGGGTACCAAAGAAGACTAATAAAGCAACGAGTACTATTAAGAAGGATCTCCCAGACAAGAGTTTCACAAGGGATAACATCTTAAAAAGGTATGGAACATTTATTGAAAGTTTCAAGGAAGTTTTTAAATTCTTAGACTCCATGCATGATTTTGTTTCAAATACCTGTAGTGAGCAAGATTTTTCTCACCTCAACACAAACTGATTGTGTTGAGAGTGCATCCTCGCCAAGAAGCCCTAATAAATGCGGTGAGGATTGCAAAAGAATTGGGGCGCACATATTAAGTTGGGAAATTTCTGAATATGTGAAACAATTTATTGTTTCGAGCTGAGTTTAACTCGCTTATATATTCCTCAAAACATGTATTGGAAAGTGTTTCGCTTTGATCAAGTTTATCTTCACCTAGTGACGAAAGTCATGAAAAGTTTCAATTACTTTGAGAATTGCTCTGACGTGAAACGGTCTGTGAATAACGGCTATATAACGTCCTCTGAGAATGTCTCAATGATTGGAATGAGAGTTTAGATTACATAATTAACCATGTATTCCTTAATCCGAAGTTTTCAAACTTTGTTGATTGAGAGAAACCGGAGGAATTGGCTTTGCCAAGTACGCGAACCCAGTCCGCGAACTGACGGAAGTTCTCTTACCGAAAATTTCTGCTGGGATTTTCTAGAAACTCGTTTGCGTGTTTAGTCCGCAAACTGACAGAAGTCTCTTTGCCGAGATTTTCTACTGAGTTTGGAAAACTCTGCCGGTTTCCTTAAGTCCACGAACTTGTTTGTGAACTTGAGTGGGTTATGATCTAAAGATGTGCCCTGAACATGAAACTTAAATTACTATGGAATGCAGTATGCATACCGCGACTATAAAGTTCATGAGTCGATTCATCGAATCGAATCATCTTTGTTTCAATTGTGTCTTGTGTAGTTACATAAGATCTCGTAGCAATTGAACAACTCTCTAACTAGTTTGTATTGAAGTCAATTGAACTAGTTATGGTGAAGAAGAATATGGTTGGATACCACATGTATGAGTCTTAATTACCTAACTTGATTCATGATTGAAATTCTTAAATATAACAGGTTAGAAGCAATTATCAAAGCCATGGATGTTGGTTTTTATTGTCAAAGAATCTTTTTCATACTCTTATGATAACCATTCTTGGTGTAAATCCTTATGGAAATGATTATTCTTCCTTCTAAGCATATCAATTCTTGTTCATACAAGTTTGTATCTTAGAAAAGTTGATTACAATATTTGATCTTCATGATTACATATTGTGTATTATTACCATTAGATAGTTCTTTTGTTCAGTAACTTGATCTCATGAGAGACTTTCAATTATTGGTTCTCAGTTCGCATCTCCTTGTGGGTTTTCTAAAATCCAATTTATAAATCCTTATCTCTGGAGTAAGGTCGCTCTTGTTGTTCTTTCGGAAATGACTTCAAATGGGGGAGAGTTCTTTTGAACTTGTGCTTAATGGTAATATCTTGCGGGGTGTGCGGATGTGGAATTTTATAGGGGTTATCTTATATCTTAAAACTCCTTGATGAATGCTAATAGCTTCGTCTATATGATTGCATCTAAATTAAGATGATGTGTGTCTTTTCTTTTAGTCATGAAATGTCTCTTGTGGAAATTTCATTATGATCCCGTTCTTGTACCTTTGCCGTGTTATAACGATGAAGTTATAAGTGATTTATTAAAGTAACAATTATAAGTGTTGCCATGATTGTTACAATTCGTTAGTAGGAAACAATCCATGGGATGTTTGTAACAGTTTACGGACTTGGGCCCAATTACGTGACTAAAAGGCATTTTTGGTCAAGTTGGTGATGTTTCCTTATCTAGGCAAGTTAGCTATTATTCCAAACATCTTTGATTACCATATTAAACTGTTTGTGATTCCTTCCTAATTTAATTTGTGATTTATTCACAAAAATATAATTTGCTAAATTAATTAATTATTTAATTATTTTGGCAAGAGTTGTAACTTTGGAAAGACTCCCTTATTTAGTAGAGTCTTGAAAAAGGAAAATAGCTTTGCTTAGCTTCCAAGCTATTTCTCACTATAAATAAAGGGCTCGTGAGTTTACACAGTTTTCATCCCTTTGGAAAATTGGCGTAAGGTCTGCAGGTTGTTTTCCATGTCATCTGTTCTTCGTGAACGAGAATAAGATAAAAGTCTTTGTATTAGGGATCACAAAGCCAAGTTGGATTTAATCTTCATGATTGATCATACAACTTGTAATCTAGGTTTTTCACCTCTTGTCTATTATAAGGTTTTATCTTCTGATATAAAACCATTCAAGAGTTGTTGATCATAAACCCTAGGTTTTGATAGATTTCAGTTTCCGATCGTATACCAACACTTGTTAGTCGAAATCGGAGACTAGAAAGAAACACTTCTTTTGAGGCATCTCGTAAAAATCCTTGAGAAGTTTGAAACAAGATATCTCTAGATTTATTCTAGTTGTTCTTGTTGTAGAATTATTAGGGTTTTCTTAACTTGGAAATTGATCTTTGGAATCACCCAAGTTTACTTACGGAAATCAGGTTCACGGACTCCTTGTGTGTACGCATACTTATTGTAAGTTAAAACCCTAATCTACAAGTTTGTTTTGATATTACTTTTACCTAGTAATTGTTTTTATCAAAATAAACACAAGATTTCCAAAACCTTGATTTACATCTAAAGGGAAATCAAACCGGTGTTTTGTGCAAACCAAATAACGAATCGTATCAATCGTGGTGGTGTATCTTCTAAAGAGAACCTTGGGTTCTGCTAGAAGATTTGTGTGAAGAATTTCTAAAGAGAATCGGTATTCTGCTATGAGTTATACAAATGCTGAAGAAGGTATTACATCTAGTCCGAATAGGTAGTAGGAAATTGGTGTAACAGTTTATTATCAGTGTGTGTTTATTCTGGATTAGGTCCCGGGGTTTTTATGCATTTGCGGTTTCCTCTTTAACAAAATTCTGGTGTCTGTGTTATTTCTTTTCCGCATTATATTTTATTTATATAATAGAAATATCATAGGTTGTACGTTAAGATCAATCAGTTCTTGTATCCGGCCTTAGGGTTGTTGAGTGAATTGGTTGACACTTGAACATTGGTCTTTGGTACCGTTCAAGTTAATCCTCTTATATTCAATTGGGCTCGCAAATCCCTATTTTATGATTGCGGATTGAATCAAGAGATAGAGATATAAAACTCTTTGATATAATTTTTATAGATTGAGTCTAACTGTCTAGTTGATTCTCTTGAAAGTATATTGGAGTTTGTCTATTCAGATTGTCAAACGAAATATTGGGTGGTGTTGTTAGACCCCCATTTTTCACAGAAGATGGAGTTTAGTGGTTTTAGAAGTTCTTTTGGAATTGCGAAGTGAAAAGAAAGAAATAGAAAGATGGAACCGTTCTCATTCCATAACCGTCAATTTTATGTAATTATGGAGTTTGTAACCGTCACATAAATGGAATGAGGGAGTTTGTAACGGTTACAATGGGGGATAATTGGTGCGACAGTTACAATGGAAAAGAATAAGGATAATTGGGGCGACAGTTACAATGGTAACAAACCTTCATAATACCGGCGTTGTCGAACTATCAAAATCTATGCTGGAAATCTGACGAATTTAACTGAATTTATATTTAGAGTGTCGGCGTTGATTTGTTATTAACAATCTATGCCGGTAGTGTTTCTTGATTCATTATTAGCGCACCACCAAAAGGTTTAAGCAAGCAAACTAGCCCAAATTAACACTTTGAAAATAAACTAAAAAAAAAATTAAACACATAAACAACGTTCCACATAAAATGAAAGGTCTTAAGTTAATTGCAACTAGCATTATCTTGTAACGAGATTCAACAAACAAAGCGGCTTCGAAACGCCTAAAAGGCTCTTTTCTACATATTAATACTAAGGAAATAAACTTAAAAACATTAAACACATAAACAACATTCCACATGAAATGAAATATCTTAAGCTAATTGCAACTATCATTATTTCTTGTAACGAGATTCAACAAACAAAGCGGCTTCGAAATGCCTAAAAGGCTCTTTTCTCCACTTGGTATATGCTTCCTGAGCTTGCCACCTATTGTCTCTGTATCTTGCGAGAAACTCGTTGTATTTGCGACATAATTTTATGAGGGCAATTGTCCGATTCGCTACAAAGTACAAACTCATCCCCGTAATCCATTTTGCGTTTCTTGCACTTACCGTCATATAACCTCGACATATAAGGACCATCCGCAAAAAGACCCCAAAAAAGGTTTGAAGGGCGGTGATCTTCCGGAAAATCCGAAACTATGAAGTAATTCTTAATCCATTCGGTTTCTTCCTCAACATCCGCTTCTATCTTCGCTTGTTTTACACGTTCAATTATCTCTTTAGTTTCTTTGCGACATTTTTCTTGTATTGCTTCTTCTTCTTCTACTCTTTTCCTTCTAAGTATCTCTTCTTCCATTGCGGCAAGTGACTTGGTGGTTTGCTCCTTCCTTTTAAGTTTTTCTAGTATAATGGGAATTGAGTTGGTGGTGGATGATGATTGATTCCCTATCGGAGTCGATAATTTTTTTTCATATAAAAATTCTCTGAAATCGATAGTTGTGATTGATTTGACATCAGAGAAATGTGTAGGAGCTCACCTATTTTTTTTCTTTTCTGAGGCATCAAGTGCAATAGGTGTATCCATTCCTTTAAATAGATGAGGACACAACGACTCTTTTCCACTTTATCATACCGGCATTTTCAGTATCTTAGATCCCACGCCGGGAATGGTCTTTACTCGTTTATGGTTTAAAAAATAGCCGTTATGCATTGAATGTTCCATTCCGGCAGTGTACGGAAGATGTTCGACCATGCCGGTAGCGGCTGCCGGCACTGTAATGTATATGATTTTAAAGCCGGAACATGGTTTATTGCACACAGAATTTTGACACTAAATGCCGGCATAGGATAGTATATAGCAGGTATGCCGGAAACCTAACGTTATTGAGTTATGTTAACAAAGTAAGCCGGAACTATAATTTATTTCAAATGTAATCCTTGTCGCAGGAAGCACGAATGCACTTAGCACGTGCATCAAGCCTTTAAACCACTTGGTGACCCAAGTGGATGAGTTATAGTCTCGTGAGGGTTTACATAGAGATGTACCCACAAAACCTTACCAAGAAATACCCTAAAAACCTAACCAAATACCGCTAAACCTATCAATATTCTTAGGAAGAATCCGTCTCTGATTCACCCAGCTGGTGGTACTCCGTGACTTTGTTTGCAATATGGTTCACGTTGGCATCAAACATGAATGTTTCTCCCTTTTCCTGTAATTAACGCGTTTTCACGGCTTCATGCTACAAAAACTACACATCAACTTAGTTTGTTACTTAAAAATTGAAAAAGAGTGGATTGTGTCGAATTAATCATAAAGATACTTACAAGTTGTTGAGGGGACAATCTATTGCTAGTAGCGTGCTCGATCCGGTGTTTCATTTTTAGATATTCAACCACCGCATTTATGATGATGTCGTGTCGTTGCTCGATTTGTTGAGCAGTTCTTCCTTTCGGGTTACCGTAATCGTGAATAAACTTGTTAAAAATCTTCAACCACATGGAATCCCGCGTGCTGTTATCTATAGTTGAAGGACGAGTTACGGCGTACCATGCTTGGGTGATTGCTAAATCTTCCTCGGAGTCGAAAGATGTCATTTGTTGTATGTGGGATTAGGTACTATACTAAGCTATTTATAGATGATTATTCTAGGGTTTAGGGGTTCTAAGTTAAGAGGATCAAGGAGATATATAAGAACACACGAGTTTTGGGCCTTTGGGTGCAAGTATTAGCTCTCTTTATATAGAGAAAAACCTCAACGACTAGTTTTTTTGAAATCACACAAAACCCGGCATTGAAATAAATGTGACATACAACGCCGGCATTCGGTCCCGGTATTGTTTACCGTTAGATGTTTATGCCGGTACGAGTGAATTTCTTCACAGAGAAATATGCAACCTTTATCAGAATGGTTCAACATCATGGTTTAGCGCCAGTACGTAAGACCGCATTGCATATATAATTGCGACCATGCCGGTGGTACTGAATTTCAAAAAAAAAAACGGTTAGTTTTTCGAAATATAAGACCATTGGAGATTTATTTATATATAATACCCTCTATTCCATTGGAAAAATCTACACAAAGCACCCACCAAATAACAAAAATCCTTCTCTCAAGAAAGCACGCACCAAAAATTAGATCAATCTAGCACGATTAAAGCTTCACAACCGATGGGAGATTCATCATCAAGCTCTAACTGCAAAGTAAGTAGATTCAACATTATTAACTATATATGGACAGTTAAAATCTTCTCTACTATGATGTATCACTAATATAATCTTCTCTTACAGAGTCATCATTTCAGCTGTCAAATTTGCAAGTTACCTTCTCATCTAGCAATGGATTGTCCTTTTATTTATTCAAAGTGTAGAAGCTGTGATGGGACACGCCGGTTTTTGATTGCAAAAACTGATGATGCTGAAAATGGAAGAATGTTTCTAAGGTGTTTGAATTACCCAAAGTGCGATGAGTTTCAATGGTTTGACAAAGCTGTTGCACTAGCACAATCAAGAGAAAACCACAAGGGAAAATGCAAGCCTATTGATGGGTGTGATGGGTGTTATATGAAGGGAAAAGAATATGTTGAAAGAGAAGATGAACCAATGAAGATTGTCCTTGACACCCCATTCCATATGATGTCTTCGAAGATATTTGCGAAAGGCTCAAAGGATCCAAAATTGTTGAAAAGGGATGGAAATAGATTATGAGATCATCTTTAACCAAAGTTGCTCCATTCCATGTTTTTTAGTATGTTTTAATTTAAAATTTCAAATCCAATGTAATAGATTACTTAGAAATGAAATAAAATAGCATTCAGAACGGATTTATAATCAATACCGGCATAGATTCAATAAATACTTCAATGCCGGTTTTATGGAAAAACTAGCAAGGTGTTAGAAAAACACAGAATTTTGGTGTAGATGCATAATTACATCCATGCCGGTACTGTCCAAATTCTATACAGGAACTTGAACCCTTTCCTCTCCTTGTTCCGGTATAGGTTTAGGAAAATATTTCAATGCCGGTATGAGAGGCGGCATAGAATTGTAATAACTTTTACACGCCAGAAGTTGTCCCGTCACTGTATAACCTAGATGTTTTTATGCCGGAAACTCTGGTGTAAAGAAAACTTGCAAAGAAAACGTTTCACTAGAAATCTAAACATGTTCAACATAAACCAAACAACTGAATCGTGCTTAAATGTTCTTCATCACGGTTCATAAACCAAAAGTAAACCAAACAACTAAAGAGTTCAACCGAAAACAAGTTAGAAATTGTTCAAAACATAACAACCACCATCCAAATAATGAAACACAACTATAGAGTTCATCACTTGGTCTTTTGCTTCTTGGCAACGTGAGACTTCCTCGTTTTCCCAAACAAAGCTCTTGCACTTGGGTCTTCAATTTTATCAAGCTTCTCCACGACTTCCTTCACTTCTTCAATGGATAGCGCCTCTTCTTCATTGTACTTGCAAACTAACTGCTTCCTCAACTTGCGAAGCCGACGCCGCTAGTTTCATACATACAACACATAATTAGTATATATTTGCTGATATAAAATTATGTGTAAATTAAACGACTAAGCAACTAACAATACTTACTATCAATCTAACGGTTTTATGAAGTTGGGCCATCGTAGGTGGTGCCTTTGTAGGAGTTGGAACGGGAGGGTTTTCCTGGGGTGGAACTTCGGCATCGTCCGGGCGCACGACAAAAGGATGTGAACATTCCAAGTAATTATCAATGTAGGCGGGATATACTTCATCACCGTTGTTCACAAGCTCCCAATTAGTAGCATCTACCAAACGACGTGGTTCCCTATCCCTCCAATGTGTTGGTTCTGGAATTGGATCATACTCTACCCTCAACCTTGTGGAACTTGACATAGACACAGTAAGGTCAAGCAGATACCTTTCATGAGAGGCTGTCATGAAGCGGGGTAATTGCTTATATCCAAGTTGCCGCATCATACATCGAGGGTCAGCCATAACGTATCCCTTTGGGTGGAAAAGAAGGCCCATTGTATGTGACGTTATAGGAACTCAAATATTGGTGGTTTTATCTAGCCTCCCTGTAAGGGTCGAACACAACATCTTTGGTAGTCATCGCGTCCAGAGCCAATCTCATAGCTATCAGTCGACGATTGTTACCGGTCTTCGGATGGTTGTTGAACTGGTATCTCTTGGCTCTAGGCTCTTCGTGGTCATCGATGGGTATAATCTTCAAGAAAGAGTTGCCGTTGAACAATGTTGGGAAATGTTCATAAGCCCACACCTATACAAATGTGAAATGATAAATTTAAAAATCAGTAAATTTTGTTTCTAAGTTCATCATAAGGATACATGTGAACAATATAAATAAGAACATAAGTTTAAAAACGAAATTACCTGGAGTAGAGTGAAATTCCCGACAAATTGGTTTGTAACCGCCTTAGAGGCCATTCTCATCTCCGTCATCAAATGTGCCATTACCACGGTGCCCCAAGAATAGCTAAAAACCTCTTCCAACGGATCCAAGTATTGAAGGTAGTTTGCACTAACCCTGTTGCCACTAGTGTCAGGGAACACCCTAGTTCCCAAGATGAATAACAGGTACGCAGCGGCTGTAAAAAGAATCTGTGCGGGGTACCATCCATCCTTGTCTTTTCTCTGCGCCGTGCCTTCAAAGGTCTTCTTAAGAAGCGTCAGCTTGATGGTTTTTGTCCTACTAGTCTTAGATACATAGAAGCTTTCCACAAAAGTTTTGTAGTCCCAACCTAACAACTTGTTAGTAAGAGAGTGCAACTTCGACCATTCTAGCTCCGGACAATGATCTCCTTCTGCAATTGATTTGCCGGTAACACTCAAGCCTAGAATGTTCTGAGCATCATCAGGGATCAAGGTGATCTCGCCAAACGGGAACTGCATGGTATCTGTTTCACCATGATACCTTTCGACGAAGCAATTGACTGTTACAATATCTAGCTTCACATAATTTTCAACCAAAGGATATAGACCAGAATCCTTTACTAATGTTTGGACCTCTGCACATTCCTTAGACAAATCCCAATGAGACGCGGCTTGGTTTCGGCAACAACGCACAGCCTTCTTATGATCCTACAATTAAGAGATAATACGATTAAGAGGTTTTATATAAATACAAAACAATACATATGCATGAGATAGAAATTCTTACATAGGTTTGATAGATAGTACGATCTGAAGAGTCCTTGTAGCCAAATAGATTCCCTGGATCATAAGAAGCTGCACCCCAAATTTTACCACGATCAAGGTTAGGTATCATGTCATCAAGATGAGGAAGGTGTGAACCTTTAACTTTTACTCTGCCTGTGACCTTGCCTTGTGTCGGTTGTTCACTTGACTCAACTTGTTCCACTACTACTTGACTTGGATCAATCTCATTATCTTCCTCCTCAGTTTCCTCTTCATCTTGCTCATCTTGATCCTCTTCCTCCTCAACTGCTCCGGTAGGTTCACGGATTGCGAGTTTACTACGGTCACGGCCACTCTCCCAAACTTCACCTCTTGTATCAGCCCCCAAACGCTTGTTGCGGCCTTGTTCTTTCCCTCTAGGAGGAAGAGATTGAGGAGTACCAAGACCGTCCTTCCTTCTTTTCTTAATGCCATCATCTTTAGTTTTTCGTTTGGTAGCTTCCTTTGCTTTAGCCCTACTCAAAAACAATCACGAAATAAATATAAGAAAACTAACTTTCATTCCTAATACCGGCATAAATACATTACATAACGGCATAGAATCATCAATACCGGCATACAAAAACAAAGTCTCGACCACGCCGTGACCAAAACCCGGCATAGTAATTTCAAACCATCACATGCCGTGACCTGGTACCGGCATTGATAAATTATTAACGAGAATGCCGGTACTCTTTAGGAAGTTTCTGGATACAAAAACACCTTTGCCGGCACAAACGGAAAATTGAAACAATGCCGTAACTGGATACTGACATGGAATCTAACATAAATTCTAGGCCGGTACTGATAAGAAAATCCTAGGGTTCTCTGTTTATTAGAAGCTCAATAACGACATGGTATTCAACCTAATTTTAACGTCGTGACAGGGTTCCGGTGTGGTCTTCATCCTACATCCAATGTCGGGACACAGTACCGGTGTGGTCTTCATCCTAAATCGAATGCCGTTATATAGTTCCGGTGTGGTCTTCATCCTAAATTGAAGGCCGTTACATAGTTCCGGTGTGGCATTCATACTAAATTGAATGCCGGAACCTCTGAAACTCAACACTTCCAGTTAGGGTTTCGCGATTTTGACCTAAACCCATAGCTATAAATCGATTGAAACACTAATTAAACGGTTTTAAATGACTTACCTTCTCACAGAAGCCATATTCCTGAGTAGTTGATCGTCCGATAAATCTTGTTCTTCGTGTTCTTGCTCTTGAGCAATCAAAGCAATCATCTTTTCTTGTTTTTGTTGAGCAATCGATTTTGATTTCGATTGGGCATCTGATTTCTTTCGTGGAGGCTTTCTTATGGGTTGGTTTTAATCGACGAAGAAATTTTTGATTGAACGATTAATCGTCGATGAAGAACGATGAAGGAGATGAAGAATTTTTTTTTTCCGAAAACCTTAGCCTACGAGTATGCCGGAACTCATGGTGTACAAATGGGGGATATTTGATTTGGTTTTTAGATTTTAAGTTTTAGTAGAAAGGGTATAACAGTCTTTTCATAATGTTTTTTAATTAATTTAAGGGTGTTTTAGTATTTTCGACCCAAAAAATACCCCTTAGCAGACACCTTTGGTTGGGGGAAGTAATTCATATCCCCCAATTAGTTTCCATATCCCCCAATCGCACGTTCATTAAAAGACTACAACACATGTCGGAAAATCTATTTCAAAGAGTTCAAAAATTTAGCATTGATCCTAATACTTTTGATAGCAATGATCTTGTAAATCTCTTGTACTACATTTGCTAGTTTCAATATATAACTTTTTCCATAAAAAAAAAGAAGAAGATAGTTTTTGGCATGTTCCTTGCATTCCTGAGATGGTGCAGCGTATTATTACTAAAGAGAACCGAGTAGTGATTGCCAGTGGTGAATCTAGCTAATAACAAAGGTGTGCACTTGCTATCCCTGGGCTTCAGACGATCACTTGCTTTTCTGTTAATTCAGTCTACATTAGCTTCTTGGGAATGAGAAAGTGCTCCAGATAATAAGGGGGTTATGGTTTTTAAATGCCTTTGCGGAAGCCCAGTAAGCCACTAAGCAAGTGATCATTTCAAGCTTGTTTTTGTTTATGTTTTGAACTTCTCCAACTCAAAGCCAGTAAGCTTAAGAAGAAGAGAAAAAAGACGACGAAGATATATGTTCGGAATTGGACGAAGGAAAGTTATTATCTTTCACGATTTCACCTAATATTTCTCAAAATAACTAAATCCTCTGACCGTAAATAGTAAGGGAAGTAAATAATGACACGTGTTGGCATAAGGGGGACAGGGGATCCGCACCCACGATATGCTGAGCAACACAAAGAAAACGAGGGTTGTGGCCCCCTTGTAGAGATTGTCAAGGAACCCACATGGTACAAATTAGAGGCTGGAAATATGATATTTTAAGTCCGGTTCTCTTTTTCTCCCTGTATGACTGTTCTTTCCACCCTTTTAATGGTGCTTTATTAGTTGGTAAATAGTGTTATTGATCACTATTTGCACTTGAATTTCATTATTTTTACAAGGAAGGCAGTGACGCAGTGTTGGTGCTGACGTACTGATAAAATCCGGAGAAAATGCGAGTTCCAGCGGGCGATGGAATGGTACACCGAATTTACGACAGGCTGTAATGGCTGCAGACAGAAGTGTCAGACCTACATTTGATTGCTTTCTCGGCAACGATAGTTTTGAACCAAACTGAAATTTAGAACCAAACCAGAATCTTAGTTAAATTGGATCAGAACAGTTCTGACCCATGTCGAAATAGGACGGGCCCGACGGGGTAAAGTCAGTTCCGCCTCAAATACTTGAATCGGACCGGTCTTAAAACAGTTCCGGCTCAAAAGATCTTAAGAAAGAACAAATCCTGCGCTCTCCGTTTCTTTCTCTCTTTTTTCTTTTTTTTGACGTCTCCTCGCACACAATTTTTTTAGGTTACAGACTTGAAATGGGTAGTGCGATTTCGAATTCGCTAAAATCATCGCTAAAAGATGCCGTGACAGATGAAGAGGTAATGAGACCGCTAAGACGTCAAGGGGTTATTTGCTTCAAAGAAATTGTTGAAGATAAAGATATTAGAAAGCAAGGGATCATATGGGTTAGAGAGATTCTTGAAGATAAAGAAATTCGAGTTGCATGTGGTGATATTATCAAACAATATTCAATTCCAAAGGTCTTTAAAGGTATAGAAAGAGATATTAATTATATTGCCATTGGAGTATGGTTAGGAGTCTTTCTCTATGCTATTGACACGATTCAAAATTTAGTTAGAAAAACACCACCTCCACCACCAGGAGAGGAGGCGACAGCTTCAGCAGGGGAAGCAGCAACAACAACAAATTAGGCGCGTTTTTGTCCTCTACGTGCACTTACTAAGGTTCGCAATAAATCATCTCCCCAGCCACCAATAAATTACTATACATTTCTTCTTTTCTTTTTTGATACATTTACTGGAACTCTACATAGTTGTGCGGCTTATGCCAAAAGGAAAACTTGTCCGCGCCTATACCCAACGCATTATTTGTATCTGAACCGCAAAATCAATACTTGTTGAATTTTGACACTTGTTTTCATGGTAAGCAACTACTTGCATTCCAATACAAAGTAGATATGTTAGTCTGCTCAACCAACACAAAGTACACTATAAAAGATGGGTGTGAATGGTCGATGAAATCCAATGCTGATGATTACAAGTACGTCTGGAGGAAGAAAGTTCCAAAATAAGCCCGATTTTTGGCATGGTTAACTGTCCAGAATGCAATCCCCACCATTGAAAATTTTCTTAAGAGGGGATGCAATACTATAATAAAAACTCAATGCTGAGTTTATTCATCTGCAGATTCACTGCTCCTTTACACAGGAGATATGGAACTACTTTGTGTCAAAACTTGACAGCTCTTGGACTCGCAAAAGCTCACTAAAAGAGCAACCAATGCAATGGCCTCAGCACTAAGGGGTGAGAATTGCAAAGAGAATCTGTAATATTTTTCCTTTTGCATTACTATGGGTAATATGGAATGAGAGAAATAGTTGAATATGGCAAAGAAACGCCCAAGGAAAAAAATAAAAAAGTGATTGTAGAAGTAAACATTCGGAAATTTTGTTCTGAATTGGGAGGCAGAAGTATTGCGTTGTAACTAATTTTGTTATTGGGCTTGGCATTCTGGGCCAAGTTGATACTTTTTTTCTTTTTAATAAAACTTAACCATTTTGGATGCAAAAAAAAAAAATCTATTTGCATACATATAATTATAGATAATTAACCTTACCAATCTATCTGCTCCAACATCATGTTACTAGATATTCAATGCTTACCAATCTTATTATAATTAATGAACTTTGGAGTATTATATATCCTTTTGTGATAGTTTCTTAGTAGTTTAATAAATTTCATGTTTCAAAAAAAAATAAAAAATTAAGCAATATCTATAAAATCAACTCAATATCAAAGAACTTTACAATCAGCACATGTAACTTTATGTCACCTTGTTTGACATTGTTTTCGCCATCATGTTAGAACTCGTCTGATGTCAAATTGTTTCATTATTCCTCTAATACGTGACTTGCTAGTGATGCCAAAATTATGGCAGCCTACATCTCGATGTTCTATATGCTTCCAGCTGATTTAGAGAGAATGTAAGAAGAGCAATTTTCGTTTCCTTTCCTTTAAAGATCGCTAATTAGCGTTTCCTTCCCAAATAGATTAAAATTAGTGTTTCCTTCTATCGTTAGAGATTCCGTTTATTGTTCCGTTAGCTGAGTCAGCATGAATGTACACGTAGCAGAAATATAAACGTGTCATATATAGTGCCCAAAATACCCTCTTCTTCTTCTATAATTTAAACCCATAACCGTTTTTCAACCAAATTACTAAAACCTACCTCCACCTCCTCTTTAATTTACTTCCCTTCTTCCCATTCAAATCATTTATTCACAATCTTTATCATCAACGACATTGATAATGCTGTGTTCTCAAAATTTTCTGTTGTTGTCCAAAATTTTAGAAAAAAACCAAATTCTAGGTTTCCCCAAAATTTCGATTTGAAAAAAAATAATTAAAATTCAATTAAATCAATTTCTCAAACGCTTGTAGAGCAAATCTCGATTAGCAATTTGCTGGGGGTTATGTCGTGCTTGTTGTGCCGGTGATGAAGAATAAACTGCAAAGGGTGGTGCTGGACGTGAACCGGTGGTGGCTATGAAATTTGGATTTGAAGATAACGGTAGTGGTCAAGTAGCTAGGTTATATAAAGATGATGCCTGTGGATATGGTGGTTGAATGTTAAGTGGAAGAAAGGGACTCATGATGCATGGTGGTGGTGAACGGTAAAGGTGGTGGTAGAGATGATTTGGGTGGGTGATTTAAATTAATGGGATCAAAGATTTCCACTCTGATCAAAGAGGAGAAAAATGAATTGAGAAATAAATTGATTTGTAAATTTTTTGAAATAATTAGAAAACATACCCAAAGATTAGAGAGTTATAATTAAAGAAGAGACTTTTTTTCTTCTAAGATTAACGAAGGAGCATCGATTTTGGTGGGGGTAAAAATGCTATAACTGAAAGTATTAGCAATAAAGATGAGATTTGTATTCTATTTCTCAATTTTGAGTTCTAAGATCAAAGTGGACGATTCTATTTTGGAAGGGTATTAACAGTGTCTGTGGAGGTCTAAGATAAATGTTAATATGAACTGGGAAGCATGATTGTGTAGGGGAATATAGTGTGGTGGTGCCATTATTTGTACTTGGAGATTCCATGACTAATCAGCACTATTCTTGTTTGATTTTAATTAAAAGTTGATCAGGGAAGAAGAAGATGATGCTGGTGTTTTTGTTGGTGGCGCCGTCGTGGGGCACTCATCAGCTTGGAGAAGAAAGGGGATTTTTTAAATCTCCACCATTAACTATTTTACTTTAGATACAACCGTTAGATCATACGAGAGCAGGAGGGTATTTCAGGTATTTCGGTTAACATATGTTTGTCTATTCCACGTGTACATTCATGCTGACTCAGCTAACGGAGCAATGGACGGAATCCTTAACGATGGGAGGAAACACTAATTTTAATCTATTTGGGGAGGAAACGCTAATTAGCGATCTTTTAAGAGAAGGAAATACAAAATAGCTCATGTAAGAATATGTTATGCAGGTACTAGTAACATCTCAAAGCTTATTTCGCAGAATGTTGATTGACTCGTGGAGCGAGAGCGAGAAATTAGAAAAATGTTACGATCGAGGAAAGTTGATAATAAGAAGAAAGTTGATATTTGGTTAAGAAAAAATGACTTGGATGGAATTAAATTTCATAAAACCCATCATTAACCATGTTATTTTGCGAGAAAACTTACTGGTGTTGTTCGAGCATTTTCTATCCAACAATATCACAATCAACCATAGGATATATAAAATGTTGTGATGATGTTTGCTAAAATTTTGATAAGTAAAAGGACTTATCTAAATTAAGTGAATTGATAAATATCATTTATATTTCCCAATAGTTAGTTATGATACTTGTTGATCAGAAAACCCTCAATAAAGTAATTTATGATTTGCTCATGTTTTCTTCTGATGATTATAAACTCGCAAATAGCAAATTGTTTTCTCAATGCATTGCATATATTATTGTTGAGTCCAAATTTGTGCACCCTAAAAATCAGGGTGCACATCTCGGCTCTTTCCATTCGTTACATTCGTCCAATTTTGATATAAGTGGTTTCTGGATTATATTTTAATTACATTCTTTATTTCTTGAATAACATTGAAAAAAAATATTATAAAAAGACCGAACAATTTCCTATATCTCCATTAATACCAGTTTGGTCCTTTTCTTTTATGTGTCTGCAAGCTTTGGACTTTCTATATGCTAGACAACATATGTAAATAGAAGAGGGAAACCAAAATTTCTTAATAAAATCAGATCGTATTTGAATGATAAATCCCTTAAAAGTGCTTACTCAGATGTAACTACTGATAGAGAAATGTTAAAATTCTTATCATAGCTAACAGGATAGCTAAGTTAAATTGGTTGTAATGATTAATAGCGGCAGCGTTAATGATGAATATACAACTTAACTAGTTGAAAATTTCTCTATTGTTCACTCTTAGCAATTTATCACCAACTAAATTCACAATTATAGAGAGATATATAATATTCTTGAAGATGTTAAAATTCACAAATCATGAACCGACCCAATCATGGAAAACAAAAATAAAATGGAGGCGTTTTTACCTCACACAAGAGATACAGAAAGTTGTTTTCGTTGCAGTTACTTATTATCTCATTTAGCATGATCTTTAGGTGCATAATCATAAGGAGGTAATATACCAGACAATAATGGATATGACTTGCTAGGTTTGGTAAGGTTCGCATATAAAAATTATGAGAAAATTGAAGAAATAAATTGTTGAACGTAATTTTAGGGTTAAAAAAAAGTGAAACAGGAAATAAAAACAACTCATACGAAAATCGGACGAATGGAGGAGCCGAAATGTGCACCCGGCTTTTAAGGGGTGCACAAATTTGTACTCAGTATTGTTTATCTTCTGTACATGGATCGTGGTGCAATCCTTAGACCTAGTCCCTTTAAATCATCATATTTTTTTCATTTATTTTTATATATTTTTCTTCATCTTAAGTAGTTGTCATTTAGTTTGATGTTTCATGTGTAAGTCAAATATTTTGATGTTTGATACTCCCTCCGTTCCAATTTACTTGACGTTGTAGAGTTTTTCACGGATATTAAGAAATATCATAAAGAGTAAAATCTTTCCTATAATATCCATATTAATTCCTACTTAAAGAGTTAAATGACCTAGTTTTGTGTTTCTAGATTGTAGAGAAAGTTGTCAATCCCGTAAAAATTACTTGGGATGAAGAGATGATGAGTAAAGAAGTAAACAAGATTGGGTATATATCCTTCATGGGGTATATTTCAAAATTAGAGTAATTATTTTTGTGTTGATTCCCATGAGAATTAACTCTCTGGTGTGATTCCAAAGTAGGGGTAGATTAGTGAAAATTGGGGAAAAAAACTAAAACTATCATCTAATTTGGAACACAAGAAAAACCCTAAAACATCAAGTAAATCGGAACGGAGGGAGTATTTATTATTTACAACTATGTTTGAGAGTCTAACATTTAATAAATGTTAGAGCATTTCTCAGTTTGGCATACCAAGCGTTGGTATGTCATGTTTGGTTGTCATATTTTAGTATTAAAACTCAATTAGAGTCGCTTAATTAAATGTACTAGAGACCAACTTCGTTTAGTTTAGACTATAAAGTCTAGAAATGTTGAGACATACATATATTACTTTGAAGACCTGAAGATCGTGAAGACGTATTGGCTACAACGAAGACATCATCCTTCCACTTGAGGTATTATGATACTGACTTGTCTTCTTTCCATTCCTATCGTTACTTTCAAGTCGTTTAAGATTGAAAACATAACATGCGAGGTTATATTTAATACTCTAGTACTAGAACTGGTCATTTTATTATGATCAAAGTGTCAAGGATGAATATTTGATTATGAAGTATAATTTTTATCTTTTGAACTTCGTAAATGTGGCATCGACATAATCTATGTAACTTGTTACTTGATTGTGTATTTAATATAGGTGTGATTTTATCCTAGGAAACTATGTTTGATTACATATGTTTAAAGAAAGTACATATACGAAACTTGTTTCGTAATCGAAAGGAAATCAATAGGCGTTTTGGTCCTTTTCATTGAAGATCTATTAGATGACCAATTCGAACATAGGTAATAACTTTGGTAGAACCGATCTTTGACTTATGTTGAGAGATATGGTAGAACCGATCTTTACCTAGTTTGGGATATGCGGTAGAACCGATCTTGACTTATGTTGAGAACCTTGGTAGAACCGATCCTTACCTATTATGGAATACATGGTAGAACCGATCCTAGCTATTGTTGAGAGTCTTGGTAGAACCGATCCTTACCTATATATATTTGGAATCTTGGTAGATCTGATCCTAGATATATTTTGGAGTCATGGTAGAACCGATCCCTAACTATATTGGTAGACTTGGTAGAACCAATCTTAACCTATGTTAGGAGTCATGGTAGAACCGGTCCCAAGAGCAAAACCGATACTTCATATTCACATATTACTTTACGGTTTTGTGTGAGTTTGGAATTAGGGTGTGCTAATTAGGAAAGTTCCATATGTTGACATAACTTGGACATGAGTATAATTCTTATCTTTTATTGTTTAAAGATATTTCTTGATACTCAAGGAGATCCCAATTCGAAATATTGAGAATATTTTAATTAAATATTTTCAATTATATGCAACATATCTCTTGGAAAGTTATATTAGTTAAGTGCTAAACTAACATTAGAATTTTTCTAATGAGAGATTTCAGAATTACAGGTTGGATATTAGTTGGAGATAGGAAAATCGAAATTAGGTACTTATTGCATATCTTGAGAATATTTTAGATTTTGGAATTTTCTTGTTGTCCAAACAACCTTGGTCTATAAATAGTTGAATTTACATTTCTAACAAACTATCCTAAAAGCCGGGCAAACTTCATTTGTGTGTTTCTTGTGAAGCCGTCTATCCGGAGAGGAAACTACCATAATTAGGCATAATCTCTTACAACCGTTGTTTAAAGATTTATGTGGGATCAAGAAGCTCTATGAGTACCGTTGGTGGGAACTAGATGATTGCATTGTTATTTTAGTTTTCGATTATTGATTTGATTGAGTAATGGTTGTTGAAACTTTGATTGCACCTAGTTTGATTATCTTGAGAGCCTTCTCTTCTAACATAAGGGTCACTCAAACTAGAACAAAGTATTGACGGGATTTTTAGAACTGTTGTTATATCTAAAGACAACTTGTGATCATCCATTGTTAACAGACTCCGTTATGTGTATGATCGATCATAAGTGGAATCAAGTTTATGTTGCGCAGGTACATAAGAGGGTAATTGAATATTTGAAGAACAAGAAGATATATCTTATTGGTTTTCGTATCTCGTGATTTGTGCACACATATTGATAGGTTGGGATCCGACTTAGATTAGATTTATCTGATCATAAATTCGTTTAGATCGACAACTATGATTTGATGGTATTCTTCAGTATCCAAATCTGATAGTTGTGAACCAGAATCTAAGTTATTGGTTTGGATTGATCTTACCCGACAAAGGAGTTTACTTGTTTAAACGGAAGAGCCTTTGTCACAACTCAACGAATATTTTCTTAAAGATTATTGGAGTAGTTACCAAACAATTTTGTTCCTTTACTATTTGGAAGATGATCAAAAGGAGTTGAGTGCTTAAGACTTTACATCGGTAAAGCAACTCAAAATTGATTTTCTGTCTTAGGATTCACCTGTGTAACCAGTAGGTCGTAGACGTTGGGATACTGAGGGAACTAAGTAATTAGGGTTAATTTACTTGGTCCCAACTATACGAAGTTGGCATTGTACTTTGTTAGCGGCTTAATTCCGAGAGTATTCAAAACTGGACTAGGTCCCTAGATTTTTCTGCATTTGTTGTTCCCTCGTTAACAAAATCTTACTTTTATTTTCCGCAATTATAATTGTTTATTATAATTAAAAATAAAAACACTTGTATGTTAATCCTAATCACTTGACTTTGATCATATAGTCAATCGGTCTTGTACCGTAGCTATTATCAAGTGAATATCAAATTGTTATAATGTCTCGACTTTGTCCATAAATGATCATACTTGGTACCGGACTTATAGGTTGAAACAAAAAAATTATGGTGTATTTGGATAACCTCGTCTTTTCAAGAAAGAAGATACTTGTTAGTGTTCATTGTTTACATGCTGGAGATATTTATAAACTCATATATTATTGTTTATCATCATTATATGCATTACGGTAGAATCCTTAGCCCCAGTCCTTTTAAATCATTATCATAATTTTCAATTGTGTTGCATTATTTTAATTACTCTCTTCCCAACAAAAATCATACTAGTTTAAAATATGTTTTTAGGTTTAGATCGATTCCATGCAACTGTCCGTAGAACGAATATATTTTACCACTTTACTAAAACTAACATTCCAGGATCGTGCATGATCGTGTCAATGGAAGCACTAAAATTGAGTTTTTTTTAATCATTGAAGAAGGAAGAGTGAGTGTGTTAGATAGGATATTGGGAATCCAATTTCTCATTCATGCATATTTACGACCTTTAACAACAATTCAACTTTGAAACTTTTTCTATGCCCCGTAATAAACTTTTCAATATCCAAGTTTCATAGAGGACTCATGATTTGAAATATACACAATCCTTATTCCATAGATACAAAAAGACTTCTTCTTCTTATTTTACAAACCACAAAGGCACCAACACATCGAGAGACAGATAAGAAAACATAGACAATTATTCCATAGATACAAAAAGACTTCTTCTTCTTGTTTTACAAACCACAAAGGCACTAACACATCAAGAGACAGATAGGAAAACAGAGACAAATAACGCGAAAAGTAGAATCAGATGATCTAATTTACCAGACCAAGTGACGAGAATTCTCTTGTGAAACGGTTGATAGTAATAGATCTTAAATCAATGGGCGGTGAAAATGTTCAGTTTGAGCTAATTTCAACCTCAAAGTTCAGTTTATTCAAGGACATGTTTTTGATACCCTTTGATTTTGATTTTGATAATGGATTGATTAAGTCAATTCGCTTTTTATTTGGCTCCCAATTTCTTAGATATGAAAATCAAACTCCAAGAAATTCAGAAATTTTTAAATAGATCATTTTTGGTGATAAATTTTTTTCACTGGTGTTGGTGAGAAGGAAACTTATGGAAATCTATGGAGAGAAGAAGACTATAAAGCTAAAAGAGAGATCTCAACTAGTTCATATAAAAACTAAAGCAAGTGAGAAATTATTGGATTCAAGTAGTTGGACGAAGAATCTAGGGTTGACTACGTTTGATCTTCAAACTCTAATCACTCCTTTCCTGACTGTGTTGATGGCTTCTTACTTCTACACATTGCATTTGGATTTCATCTTTCCAAATCTAGTTTTCTTATTTTGTTTCTTCCACGTGAGGTTGGTTACTTTCTCGCCTTAGTTTTTGAGAAGGCTTCATATGAAATCCCGTTTTTTGATACCTTGCATTATCTTCTCCCTTTCTTAATTTTCTACTTTCTTGTTGTTTTTTTTTATCGAGTTTATATTTTCATGTTTTTCCATTCTTGTCCTGCATGTTCACTCATGGCCGTTCCTGTGACCTTTTTACCAAGAAACGAAGAAAAAAAAACTTCCTTCATAATTTCTTTTCGCACATACTCCAACAATAAATGATAATTATAAGTTAAATTATGAATGAATTAGTACCACTTAACTATGATTTATCAATATTAATTTGAATATCTAATTGTTTGATATCAACTAATTATGGGTAAGGTAACTTATACTGTTATGCATTATGTAATAACTATATGCGAGAAAAATAGGAAATTGTTTTTTGTTTAACAAGACTACAAATCAAATATTTTGAAATTCACTATTAAATTTGGTGAGCTATTAATTAGGAAATGCACATTTAACTCTTTTTTTAATATATTTATCACGAAGTACATTAACCTTCTGATAATCATCAATAACATATATTTGATGACCTAAGACTTAAAAAGGATAAATATTAAAATATTTAAGCACATCGAGTCTAAGATTCAATTAAATATAATTTAGTTATCCATTTTCTTTAATATTACATCTTTAATACAAATTTATAATCATCTATAAAGTAACTAAAATTCTGCTATCCTAAAAACAGTCTTATTAATTAATATGAGGGAATATATGTATTTGAGGAGGGAAAGAAATGTGTGGAATTAAAATTTACAAATTTATTGGAAAAAATTGACTCTCACCTAGAACCAAAAAACACTTGCGGTTTTTCCATACAAAACTCAATATTTGATCGTCATAAATTCCAAATTCCAAAATCCATATCTACTTTCTATTTTATTTTCCAACATCTTTTCAATTTTTCACAAACTCAACCAAACTATTCAGTGATTTAATGAGATTGAAAACTCGAATTGTTTTAAGAAATCATAAACCGGACCTGATAATTGCATTTAAGATTTTAAAGAAGAGGTGATTATCGAATTTTTACTGATTACCGACATCCAATTGAAGTAGTCATCTGATTTTTGTTTCCATGTTTCTTTGTGGATGTATTTACACCCTATTATGGAAGGAAAAAGAAATGCCAAAATTTTGAGAACTGACAAAATCACTTTCATGATCTTGATGATTATAATTAAAGATTCTACTTTGTCTGCACATGTAAGAATAAATTGGAAGTTGATGAAGCTCGGGAAAATTTAAAGAAACAACATAATAGGAATATTGTAGAAAGATCCTTTCGGTCAATTTTTTATCTTACAAAGTTGTGATATTAATCACTTTTATCAAGATTCTACTTTGTCTGCACGTGAAAGAATAAATTGGATGTTCTGGATCCTTATCTGAAATCAATTTTTTGCTTCTCATCAACTAGTTTAGTTGATGAAGGTCGGGCAAATTAAAAGAAACAACATAATATGAATATTTTAGAAAGATCCTTTTGGACAATTTTTTATGTTACAAAGTTGTAATATTAATCACACCCCTATTCATTCCATCCTCAAAGTTGTAATTTTTTATCTTACAAAAAGCGAATGAAACCTAACTATATTCTTTTGATGGTGTATGGTAATGAAATGATAGCTCATGCAAGGTAGAATCTTTAACTTAACATGTAAATTCTGCAAGTAGAGAAAAATTAACTCCTTGGTGTAACTAGGTGAAATGACGAGAGTACCAAACACAACATAATCTTTTCGATATCAACCTATTTCACATACACCTTACGTGATCTAATATAGATAGATTCTGTTAAGAAGATAGCAACCAAAAGTTGTACACTTGGTATATAAACCCCAAGTGTTTGATTAACGTGCAAGTGAAATTACTTTATTATAACTAAAACAATGATTGTAATGTGGAAAGTAAAGTAAAAGCATTCAAAGAGATTTTGTTAATGAGGAACCACAAATGCAGAAAAACCTCGGGACATAGTCCATTTTTGAATACTCTCAAAATATATAAAAATCAATAATCTTCTTGTCTTCAAATCTTCAATGTCTTCACTGTTGATACGTCTTCTGGTTCTTCAGTGTAACATGAATTTGTCTCAACATTTCTAGACTTCCTAGTATAACCTAACGAAGTAGACTCTAGTAATATAATCAAGTGACCTTGAGTTTTGGAACTAAAATATGACAACCAACCTTGACATATCAACGCTTGGCGGTTTCAATACGGCAATGTCTTAACCAAGTTTGTTTATGATTATTGATTTGCATCATAAGGGGAATCAAGTTTGTTTGTGCACGTACTTTGATGACATTGAAGTTTTGAAGACAATAATATTTCTTATTAGTTTCTGATATTTGTAATTTACTTCGTGCACACATTTGATCGGTTGGGATACAATTTATCTTTGTTTTTCTTTTGATTCTTATTGCTAGTTATATAGGTCGACAATCTATCATTTGGTGGTCATTTACAGGATCTGAATCTGATAGTTTGTAAACCTAAATATGATAATCTTGATAATCTAGATCTTGGTTGATCTAACCGAACAAATGAGTTTATTAGATTAAATAAATAAGACTTTGTTTGACTTAACTGAATATCTGATTTTCTTCTTAAGATTGTGAAAGCAGTTACCAAAAACGTATTAGTCCTTTACTGTTTCAGAATTCGATCCAAAGGGGTTGAGTGCAAGAAGTCTTCATGACTGATGAAGCAACTTAAGATAGTGAACTTTATCTTATGAATCGCGTGTGTTGGCCATATTAGTTGAAGGCACAGGGATACTTAGGAAACTATGTAACTAGGGTTAGTTTACTTGGTCTCAACTATACGAAGTTGGTAGTAGTCTTTGTATAAGAGCTTAATTTTGAGTGTATATAAAATTGGACTAGGTCCCAGGGTTTTTATGCATTTGTGGTTTCCTCTTTAACAAAATCTTGTTTTGTGCTTTTACTTTACTTTCCGCATTATAATTGTTGGTAATAATAAACTAATTGCACTTCTACATTGATCCAAATACTTGGGTTTTATCCCTATAGTTATGATCGGTTTCAGACTTATACCATATACCAAGTGTATACCTTGTTGTTGCTATCTTATTGATAGTCTCTGTCTATACTAATCACACAAGATATATGTCATATAGGTTGATATCGAAAAGATTTTGGTGTACTCGGTACATTCATCATTTCACACAGAATAACATAAACAAGGGGAGAGTTCTACTTTGAACTTGCGCTTAATGATATATCTTTTTGGGGAGTGTGGTTGTGGAATTTGAGGGAAGAATTATCTCCGACAGTTGCTTTCCTGATAAGTAACTAGAACATTCTTATTCTAGTTTAGCTTATCAAAACTAGGAAATGACTACTCTGATTAATTGTTTTCCTGATAAGAAAACTAAGTTAATCTTGATCTTAGTTTTTCCTTATCGAAATATGTACAACTATTTTTGTATAATTGGAGTAAGTAAATTATGATCTTAGTTTGACCTATCGAAATTAGGAAATACTACTCAGGATAATTGTTTTTTAATAAAAAACTAAGTGAAATTACTTCTGGTAGTTTCGAACTTAGTTTTGCTTATCAAAAGTGGTATGTTAGACCTATGATTCGCTTAGGCTCTTATGGGTTCTATCGAGTTCTTTTGAATTTGAGAAGTCCTTTCGAAATAATTGTTGTATTTTTAAGTCAGACTTGACTTGTTCTTAGTAACAACATACTTGACTTGTTCCATTTCTATCTTTGTTCTTTTAAGTCGGTATTTAGTGAAAACATAAGATACGAAGTAAAGTTTATTTACTTGTGTCTAATACCGGTGACTTGGTCATTATACTATGATCAAAGTATCAAGGAAATATATACTATTTGTTTCCTACAACTTGAGTATATGGAGTTCCGAAGTATAGTTTATCTATGAACTTCGTGAATCGACATAATACTAATTGGTAACTTGTTATTATTTAGTGTATTGAACTTCCAAATGAATCCAACCCTTGGGATTATGTTTGAAAGCAACTTTATAAATGTTTAAGGAATGAGACTTTCGAAGCACTATTTGTGGTTGAAATAGAATTTAGAATTGATCCCATGATCGACCCTAGTGGTAAGGACCGATCCTGACAGAGTTCAATTTCGTTTATATAATTTCGATATGTTTGTTATCTTCGGGTTTCTGCAAACATCGATATGCATAGGGAATAGAACTTGGAATGTTCATAAGGTTTTGACATACTGATTTGAACACGTGCTAAACTATTATATCTTAATGTTCACATATTTTTCGTTGATACTCAAGGAAGGATCCTGAAACCGAAACTTCATTATCTTTTAGATATTCGAAAATATATGTTTACCACATTCCCAAAGGTTTGTATATTTCAAGTTACTATATTAGTAAAGTATATGAAATGTGCTAGCTAATATCAGTTGTCATCTAAGAGTGATTTTGGTTTATGAGTTGGAATACAATTGACATTTTTTAATTTTAGAAATAATATTCTTTGCATATCTTTGGAAATTTTTGGAATTGGTAATGTACTTTTCTTCCACTCAAGCCTTAGTAATAACACTATAAATAGTGGAGTTTGTATTCTTACAAACTCATCCCTTGACATACTTTCTAACTGTTTGTGTGGAAAGCGAACTCGTTTATAGAGTAGAGGAGAGTAATCAAATTGGGTGAAATCTCTTGTGTTTCCTTTATATAAGTCTACTTTGGGATCAGGAAGATTTTAGTAGTCACTTTGGTAGAGAACTAAATCTTTTTGTTATTTTACTTCTCAATTGTTATTTGATTGACTAACAATATAGTTATCATAGATCAAACTTGTTTATTATATGGTTCTTCTCTTCTGATATAAGGCTTATATTTTTTTTTCTTTTAACAAATTCCATTTTGTGTGTGATTGAGCATTAGTAAGAATCATGTTTTTTGTGCAACAGTTACTTTGAAGATTGAATATTGAAGACTTTACTTTTTGGAATTCTAATCTTTGTGATTCTTCTTGCACACTTGATTCTAGGGGATCCAAGCAAGTTGTTTATTTCTGTAGATATCAAACTTGTTCTAAAGATGGAACAAACTGTTTAGTTCCTTGTTTTTATAGAGTGGCTTGGAAAGAGCTTGTTCATTGATATACGATACACTTTGTCTTGGTATGAACTTTGACTAAAAGGTTTCATATCCTTAATTTATGAAATGTCTAAATCAGTTATGTACTCAATTTACAAAAAATATCCAGGAACCTCTTAAAGTCAACCAGATCGGATTCTTTAGGATTTACAAGTATCCAAGAATATCTCAAAATCAACCAGTTCGTGAACTAACCAAATCAGTTTGTGTAGGCGAGTAAAATTAGAGAATGATTTATCAAACCTTATTTATAAGTTCCAATTTTCTATACTGACCGAATAAGTTCATGAACATAAAAAATTAACTTGATGACTCCTATGAACTTTATATAAATTTACGATACGTCGAATAATAAATTGCTCTCAATCTACTATGTGATAGGTTCTTCATTCCTTGAATTTGTTGTTCGAAATTTATCGAGTACTAGCTTGAACTCGAGATTTTTCTTTGCAATTTTCATCATAATACCAAAATCACATGACATTGTCTCAATAGATAGAATAATAGATAATATGAGTAAATATGATAGTTAGCCTTCACATACCTTTGTTGATGAAGTTCGCATAGATGTCTTCATTGTTCTCCTGTCTTTAATATCAATTGATGAATTCTAATACTCAACTGCCATGATTTATTCCTAGTCCGAGATTGACCTTAGTTGACTATAAATCAATATATTGTTTTGATCAACTAAATATGACAACAAGCTTCTTGAAAAAGATGGTGTTATCATACAAACTTCATTGATACTGAAAGAGGTGGAAACTAAATTAGACCATGCTTGCACAGGAATTACTTATATTATAATTGGAGTAGGCTTGGGAGTATTTCTACGTGCTATAAATACCATTCAGAGACTCGTTGGAAAAAGCACCTCCACCACTACCGGCGGGTGTAGAGGTGGCGGCGATTGCTGCTTCAGCTTCAGCATCAGAAGTGGCTGCTTTAAGAGCCACAAAAGTGGAAGCACAAACTGTTTACTATGCTCAAGTCGTTCTTCTTGTACCGGATCAACTTCATAAGAAGGTAAGTTTACTATACATATTCATTAAAGCAAATCTGTCTTGCTGAATGTAATCCATTCCGTGTATATTTATCTGAATGGTTCTTCATATTGTTTTCTCTCCCATCCAATTGGTTTTGAGGTTAGTATTTGGCTTTTTAAGAAATATGTGTTGGCACTTATACAATGACGCAATAATGGTTATGATGTAATGCTAGTTTGATTGTGACCCTTATCAAAAAATTATTTCATTTTTCTCATAATTTGATACATATTTTGTGACTCATTTCCTAACTCGATTTAGTGTAGCATGTCAATGCACATCTACAATCCATGAATAGCCAACTTTTTCCTAATATAAAGGTTACTCATACGACTAAAAAACTGAAAATTATCATTTTCTTCCTCGAAATCTCTTCTTGATAATCTTTATATGCCAATTAGTTATGTGTGTTCGATGAAATGAGCATAAGTGAGTCCATAAAACCGTCCTCAGCCCAGTTGCTTCTTTCTGATTTGAACAAAAAAGACTCTTTCACTTTATTTCACTGATTAGGAACAATAAGTATACAAAGACTCAGAAATATGTCTCACTTGAGTATCATTTCTGTTAGCAGGATATGATTCTGGACCAAAACGGTTGTTTATTTTAATACAAGCTGGTTAACAAACTAATATAATAACTAATTGTGTAGAATGTCGACAATGATCAATAAGACTGTTGATAACACATGTCGACAACAATGATGCATTTAATTGTACTCGTTCCAATTTTGTATTGGTGGTGCTCGATTTAGTCCTGTTATGCTTTCTTCACATCTTTCAACTGTTCTGTTTAAGTGATGGATTCTCCCTCCATATTTCATCAAGTGGTCATGCTGGGATGAGATCCTTCCGAGTTAACATGTTTGTGAATTGCCTAACCTGAAAAGAAAAAATATATAATATGTTTATTTGTATATTTTTTCAAGTAAGAGGGAGGAAGTTTAACATGCAACAAAGAGCTTAACATGAAAATATCGTGTATGAGAAGGGAGGTAACTGATTAAATCTAGGGTAACATAATATGAATATAAACAAATAGGCTGACTTCAGATGTGTAAATATAACTTAATTACATGCTCTTCCCATTTTTGTTGTTTTGGGAAGATGAAAAGATGCGGTTAGCGTTTTAAGAAGCTTCAAAACTACATACTTATCTTTTGGGTATGGTTTAAAACTCGTATTCTGATGATTGTGATCGTACTGGTTGAATCTTATTTGGGTTCACGTGGATTTACTTTATATAATTATGATCATGGTGCTTGAATTTTATTTGGGTTCATTGTGAATTTATTCATTTTCTTCCATTAGCTATATTGGAATATATATACATACATCAGGCTATAATCAGTGCATCGGAGCACTATCAACAAATTTTCAGTACCCAGGCCACCATTTATGTTTGTTTAGAGGCAAAATCAAAACCAAACCCTGCATATCCAGTTCTAATACCTAAAACAAAAGCAACATATAAAACACCCTTTCATTATTTGGGAGGCTAGTTAATACTTCATGTTATTAGCTTAACTAGGTTTAGTAGCTTCATGTTATTTATTTTTCTTTAATGTTTACCAATCTTGTAATAATCCTGTAATCTTTGTTTATATTTACTTCACTTGTTGCTTTTCCCTCTTGATTTTCAACCCCTGATCTTTTTTGTTGTTTATCTTGTCTTGTGTAATCTTATAATCTAGTCTATAGTTTTATAGTTTTCTTTGTATGTTATTTTTGTGTTTTCAATTCATGTCCACTCTGTTGAAATCTTTTCTCCCTATGCAATTCCAGTTGTAATAATTGTATAGCTATCTTTTATTTGGTAATTAATGTTCTATCACCCCCTGGGTGTAATTTATAATCTTCTGCATTGTATTGTGTTGTCATTTTCTTTTTGTTGTATTTTGTATTCAACTTAATTTCTGAAACTCAATTCTTCGTATCTGATTGTAATTTCTCTGAATTATAGTGCCAGTTCTCTCTAATCTTATCAGTCAGTTACCATATTTCTTGTTTTTTCAACCGGCTAAGTTGAGTTTAGCTCGTATCTTAAGTATAATTCAGGTATCCTTGTTTACCCACAGTTAGTTTCATCTCACAGCTGTGGGTAATTTCTAAGTGAAAACGAATGGGATACCAAATACACCCAACTATTTTGTTCGGAAACATGTATAGACAAAACTTAATACAATAGAAAGTATACAACCTTAATGATCCTTGACAATATGTATATAGAGTTAATATCTTAATTTTACCCAATGAGTATATATATATATATATATATACACACATAAGGTCCGTGAACCTAAGTAGAGTACTTGGACGATCTCAAAAATCAATGTCCAAGATCAATCTAGTCATATCCAAATAATTTAATTAATCAAAATTCTTCCAGGTGATTAAACTTGTTATCTATCTTTCAAGAAACGAATTCTAAAAGAAATTAGTCTCATAATCGATTACAATTAAGCGTACATATCTAGGTAGATAGAATATAAACTTGTGTAAATACAATCATAAAGATAAACAATATAATGCGGAAAATAAAAAAACACAAGTGTTGATGGTGGTTTTTAGTTTAAGGGTAAAATCGTAAATCCCTGTATTTAATGCGTTGTCATCCTGCAAAGGAACAAAAGCCATTTTAAATTAATGATTGCATAAACCTCTTCGCTCACAAATGTATTGAGCAATTCAATATGTAATTCACTCAGAATGGTGCATATAGCAACGATCCCAAATATTCTATGAATTTTATTTTCCACCAGCATTATTCACTAATGCATTGCCTGCCTAGTATTTTCCTATATTATGTTCCCAGCCAAACTCTCAATATTGGCATGACATGACGATTAATGTTCACTCGCAGCGGAGTAGCACGAATCTCCCGAAGTGTCAGTATTGAGATCTACATGAAAGTACTCACACAGGCTGCACCACTCTCTGATAAAGAGATTTTCGTGTCAACGCGCTTTTTAATTAAAAGTTAGCACGATCGACGCGCTCAAATTCCCTAAGGAAAACCAAGACTGTCCATGTCAGTCTTAAAGAGCAATCACGTCCACACGATTTGGCCAGACAATTCAACAAGCTTAGCCTCTTCCCAACGGAACCAGGAAATCTCCATGATGTCCACCGGCGGGCCCACTATCATCCATGTCGATCGAAATCCCTTTAATTCACCCGTAACACCCCCGATCGTCAACCAGAACCAGGGTGATCGCGCTATTGAAAGAGGAGATCAAACGAGCTAAGACCGACCATAGCGGTCTCAAATTCATCACATATGCCCAACTTATCTAGCCTAGTTGGAAAGTTTAGATCTTCCTTCGAACGATCTAAGAAGTGCTGGTGTATTCACCGGCGACCCAACTCCATCCCTAGTTGATCGACCTGCCCATGGCAGGCCAAGAGCGCGTCAAACCGATTGCTCAAAGTAGGGTGAACGCGCTGTTTCGGAAACCCTAAAGTTGCATTGCGGCAGCGTGCTTCTGTCGCAAATCGATCACATCCGTCCATCTTCACCAGCCAAATTAAATGGCTTAGATCCAATTTTAGGCGGACCAATAGATGTCAGCATGTTTACCGGCAGCTCGCCTTTGCATATGACCAATCAGCCTGCTCAAACCAATGTCCAGTGCCTTGAATCGATTAGCCTAAATAGGGTTAGTCACACGGCTTTTAAACCCTAAATTGAATCAACGACAGTATGCAACTGCCGCAAATCATCTCGTTCATCCAACTTCGCTAGCCTAGTTGGATGGTCTAGATTTATTTTCAAGGGGCCAACAGGGTAACGCTGTAATCACCGGCCATCCATACTCCACAGGGAACGATCGTCCAAGTTGTGGCTTACTCATAGGATTCCCAAACGATCTCCCAAAGGTGTCCGGTTACGCTCTTTTTAAGACATTCAACTCGCGGCTAATTTGGACGATCTCTAAAACAACGATGCTTCCTGCACATCTATTATTTTAGCAACTTGTTTAAAAGCTATGCTTCATGTGCATCAATTATAAACGATGCTTTATAAATATTGTTCCACAAATAATTGTATTATTTGACCAAAAAGCGCTATATGCTATTTTAAGCAGTGAGTCTCATGACTTGACACATTCAGCAGCCTGATGTATATATTTTTCATACAAAATACTCGAGACATGACAAAAACTGGGGGATGTTTACTGGGATATTGGTCTGGCGGTTTACAGCGTGCGGCGTGCAACGCGCCCATTACGAGAAAGTGTCAGGAAAAAGCGGACGGTTAACAGCAATAAGAGAGTAGTGGGTGAAAGGGTGATCGGTGTTCCCTCATAATGGAAACTTGATGATCACCACCTTTCGCACCACCCCACTTCTCCACTACTTAACTGCCTCCACTTCCTACGAGATCAGGTGTAGATGGTGGATTTTCGACAAAGGATAAAATCGTAAACCCATAATTATACGAACTCCTGATCCAGCAATCAGATGTGAGTATTGAGACACGGGTCTCTCATCGAATCCTCTGACTGAGAATACTTTCTCTCAGAGTACATGCAAATATGTAGTCTCTCGGCTGGACGACGGCATGTCTCATGAATACTGAACACTTCAGTAATTATTTCTATATAAAATCACGGGATTGACGACTCCTAGACAACTTGCTCTGCTAGTATAGAGCGATAACGTCTTCAGGATACAAACAACGAGTTTCCCTGACTATATAAAGGATATGAAGCTCCAGCAAGCTCATGTCAGAATAAATAATGCTCCTAGACAGCTTGCTCTGCTAGTATAGAGCCATAAGTTAATTATTCCTAAATTCTTGGATTCATCCACTGAATTTCCGAAAATATTCAAATATTTTCGCAGTATTTCGCTACTTCAATCTATGGTTCTTCCCAGCAGAATTCCATGGGTTAGTAATAAATATTCAACGCACGGGCATCTGAGCTACCTCTGAGTAAGCCCCGGCTCAAAAGGTGCAAGTGTACTCAACGATGATACACTAACAATCACAGCACGAATGAGTATTTCAAAATACGACGAAACGATGAACCTATGCAAAATAGCAAAGAAAATAATAAATAATTAAAATATTGACCAAGGCGCCAAGGGATTGGGCTCATCGACCGACCGGCCGTGTCGTGGCCAATCCCATGCAAGTTTTATATTTTATCATATTTTTTGTTATTTTCCTTGATCTTATGAAAATCCTTTCATTTGAACAAATATCCTTCGTTTTGAGGAAACTCCTCAGTTTCATGGTGCTTCCTTCGCACGAAGGAAATAATATAAAATTGGGAAAAATATTGTGGGGCCGTGATTGTTGGCCAACCGGCCATGCCTTAATCCCGGCCGGCCCCACACCTCATGGTTCCTCATTATTTTATTATTATTTCCCTAATCTCATGAAAACTCCTTCATCTCATGGTATTTTCACAAATCCATGAAAAATAATATAAAATTAGGGAAACTCGTGGGACCGGCCCCCAGCCGGTCGGCCATGCCCTAGACGGTCCCACACACCCCTTTATTTTATTATTATTATTTTAAGGTTTCCTTGATCCCATGAAATTCCTTGATTTCATGGTATTTCACTCAAATTAGGAAAATTCCTTCAAATCATGGAAAAATACACGGAAAATACATAAAAATTAGGGAAACTCGTGGGACCGAGCTCAAGCCGGCCAGCCATGCCCTAGCCGGCCCCACACACCCTTATTTTATTATTTTAATATTATTTGCTTCCTTGATCCCATGAAAACTCTCACTTTAAGGAAACTCCTTAATTTCAACAAAATTCCTTGATTTCATGATATTTTCATAAAATCATGAAAAATATTATAAAATTAGGAAAAGGCACAATGGGACTGTGGTCACTGGCCGGCCGGCCATGCCTTGGCTCCAGCGGTCCCACGCCACATATTCCCTCATTTTATAATTATTTTCCTTCATCTCATGAAGTTTCCTCAGTTTCAGCAAAACCCTAATTTTGTCATATTTTCTCGAATGGATGCTCAACTGCACGCCAGAAAATATCAAAATTCTCAGGATTGAGACACGGACGTGTTGACGGCGTGAGCATGTTATCTTGACCGACCAGGGTTGGCTCCTTTACTCGCAATGAGCCGATCCCACGTATTTTCATGATTTGACCTAATTTGCGCAATTGCACGTATTAGGTCCAAAACTCTTCCAAATAATTTTGGATTTTCACGGAATGATCGTCAGTCGATTACCATTGATTTCAAACACGATTTCCATTTTCCCCACTCTTTGATTCCATCAACTGTCACACTTCATGGGATCATGGTGTCTACAATTCCAGCAATATAAATAAGTCTCTGAAATCATGATTGAAAGAACAACAAGAATCTCACGTCTCACAGACAACACGAGATCAACATTTCATCAATTGAGCAATTACTCTCAGCTGAGTAACTTCAATCATTCAGAACTTATCTTATTTAGAATTCACAACACACCTACAATCTTTGATTACCATTGATTTCACACATTTCTCAGCTTCCCTCCTACGGGCCGGATGATCGTTGTTGTAAGCGTCAAAAATAAATTACACTTTTTCACTACTCAAAATATATAATATAGCAAGGGTAAGAAATGATCGTTCCCACAGAGAGGACTAGGTTGTCAATAAGTTTCGGTTTCTTATATATAAACAAAGGGGGAAGTTTTCTGATTTTTATAAATAAAGATAAAATAAAAGCAAATAAAGAAATAAACAAGCAAACCAAATAGAACAGATATTGGTTAAGGATTTATCTTCATTCACAAGCATGCTTTTTAAAAATAATTAGAATTGATATTTAATCTCTCTTTTATCAAAGACCCTAGGATACCTTGATCGCAAGTATATCCCGCAAATCTCCTCTTATCATCAACAAACACATTAAAAGATGCGAATAAGAGTTCTATCTTAGAGAACAACCTAACGTGTAAAAGCACTAATCAAGTTTAATTCCCTAGATGCATTAAGTTCTATGAAATCAGGCCAATCAAAGCAATCGAATGTGTAAAAGCACTAATCCGATTTAATAAAGGTTATGATCCACTTGTGACTACTAGGATGTATCACTACAAGCAATATTCACAATTATGCTACTTGTAATCAGGAATTTATCACTTTTGCATATAATAACTCCTAATCTAGCAATAGAAATGAACACAAACTCAACCGATTCGCGACTCGATCAAACAAGCATTCAAATCAGTAACAATATAAATAGTGAATTATAATCGATAATGTGGAGACAAAACTAATTTATCATATCATAAAGCATGTTATGTGAAATTCAATTATTCCATAACCAATGATAAGATTAACTACTCATGTTGATGGAGTTCATAACAAGAATAAAGAGAAAACTCATGTTTTTAAACCCTAGAACAAAAGTAGAAGTCAAGATAAGATTCCCCCCTTGTAGAGAGTATAAGTCTCCCTTTTATAAATTCCAATTTCGGTCTTTTGTCTGTCGACCATAGCCAGCCTTGTAATTCAGTCCAAGCCCGATTGCACCTAGCCCAACCAATTCTGGCAGTCATTCTGATCTACAGGCCCATAAAAATTGCTAAACCTGTCAGTCTTGTGGAACTGACAAGCAACTCCAGCCTTGATCAGCACCCCAGGAACATCAGTTACTAATCCCTCCTGCACCAATCACTGCACCACCTGCATCAAGCCAGCTGACTGCATACCACTATTAACTCAAGCCACAAACCATTAGCAGTTCCCATCTCTTCTTGTTCTTTCTTGTAGCCTTAGCAGCTAGCAGGACCACCTTCAGAAACTGCACACTTCAATACCACCAGTGCCGATAACCCATTCTAATCTTCACAGCTGCGACACTGTCACAGCCATTATGACCATCTCTGTGGCTTCACTGTATCAGCAAGAGGTTGCAGTTGCAACCTTTCCATACTCTTCTCAGCATAATCAGTTCATACCAAGTCCTTCCCTATAACTAGCTCACACAGCAACCACCAATGTCAATCATCATTTCTGACCATTCAAATGTCTTTCCCTGCACATTCATACCTAGCATTCATATATCTGTTCATAACTCATTCATTCAGCTATGGCGACAACATTCAATTGTAGCTGCAATTCCTGCTTCATTCTGAACTCCCATTAGCACCAACCATTTCTTGCTCTAGCTACAGCAGCACCAGACTCTCCAATCGCAACTGCCACTATAATTTGTACCTGTCCTAGACATTCATCTACTTCAGGCATAAGCATTCATTCCTGCAGTTCAAACCACTAGTACATCCAGCCATTTTCATAATCATCAGTGTCTTCAGTTGCAAACTTGAGCCGCTTTTGTCTCATCACCAACGCCAACTTCAGCTTCTTCAATTCCAATTCTACCTACCCATCTCTCTCTGCCTGACAACAAAAGCTACTAGACCAGTGCCTTACTGTTACTGCAACTCATTCTTCTATTACAGCTCAAACACCATTAACCTTAAGCTCAGTCCCATTTCACCTCAAACAAGTCCCTAGCTTCAAACACCAACCACCATTTCTCCCTGCCACTTTTGTACCCATTACAGCTGCACAACCAACTCTGTACCTTCCATTACCATGAACTGATGGCAGCAACATCATCTCTGAGGCCTCCTTATCCTCCAACCCAGCATCAGCTCCTTCTCTGGTTCTTGCAAACTTCATTGCATCGCCTTCTAAGAACAGCAAAAACTTCCTCCATTAACTTGTCCACTGCAACCACCTTGTTCACTGCAATTGCAGCTGCAACTTTCTTTGCATTCTCTGCTCAGCCAATGCATCAAGTCACAACCCCATTCGAACACAACCAGTTGCAACTCCAGTAAGAGCAAATTCAGTCCCTTGTTTCACACCACCAGCAACATCACCAGTACCATTTCAGTTCAAGCAGCAGCATCTCAATTTCATTTCATCTCAGACCCATGGCTACAGCAAAACTCCATCTTCTTTGTGATTTAGCTCATACACACATAGCATCCAGAAACTTCAATATCCATCAACCACATATCTTTTTCAACACTACCAGTACCCATTTGCAAGTTCTTCTGTGGCTTCATCTCAGCCAGACTAACACCATGACTTCAACAACAATCCTCATCTTGAACAACAACAATTAGCGGAACCCACATTCCATGACCACAGATCAATCAACCTCCAATTTCAGCTCAAACAGGCTTCTTTGTACAACCCATCTTCCATATTCACTTCAGAACTCAGTTTCTTCTTTAATTTCTCGATCATCATCTTCAATTAAAACCCTAATTTCTTCATTAGTCTTCACAGCAGCATCAGATTCCATACAAACCCTAGCTTCAGTTACAGAAACCCTTCTTCTTGAATCGATTCGACAGCAGCAACAAATCTCAGCTACTGTAACTCGAAATGGCAAGAAGTAAGAACCCATCGATCTCTGGTTCCTCTTTATCTTCTCGATTCCTCTCTTCCAACCAGCCGCTATGGCTAGCTCTCTGCTCTGAATATAGATGTGATGACGAAGAATGAAATTGGATCTGGCATGTAATGAACAAAATTACTATAGGTGCCCAGAAATTTGATAAGGGTCATGTAAGCAATCTTTTCAACTGTCAGTTCTGCAAGACTGACAGTTCAGCTCAGTTAACAAATTCCACAACTCGGATACGCTTCAAATGTTGGCAGCTTCTTCATACGATGTCGGAACGATCTCATTCTTTCGCCATCGGCTTCATATTTTCGTGCTCTTCAACTTGATGAGAAGGAATTCAAGATTTGGGCGAGTTCCACTTCTTTTTGCTCAAAATAACTCCATTGCACCTAATAAACTCAAACACACACATAAGATACATAATTTACATGAAAACTCGCAAAGAAAGCATAAACCATAGATAAATATCAAGGTGTTTATGACACCTATCAAATTTCCCCACACTTAGACTTTTCTAGTCCTCGAGAAAATCAAACAAAACAAATCTAAAACATGCATACAACTTCGTGTTGTCGAGGCTACGGTCACACTTAGCACGTATAACAAGCCTTTAAACCCCTAGGCGTCCCTAGTAGACGAGTTTTAGTCTCGTGAGGGTTTACTAGAGATATACCCACAAAACCTACTTTTCCAACTTACAAGTTCTCCGAAATGAAAGTATCCAACGCGCTAAGAAGACATAGATATTCTGCACACTAGTAATAAGAAGGTAGACACATAAATGAACACAATCTCATCCTTAAAAGTTGAGAGAGAAATAACCATCCCTTATCGAAAGAAATTCGGGTTCGGAGTGATCAAAAGTCTCGACTCTGCCTCACAAGAAAGGGTTTTATGAAGTTGCTCTCAATAATAAATAGCTTTTTATGGGTCACACATGTGTCCAGGTAGGAGTGAAGAGAGAATCATGTGACACGTTGACTAGTAGGAAGGCCAAACCTTCCGAATTGTTTTGAAAACCCACATCTTTTATTCATTTTGAAAACCCTTTTTCTGATGATCTCTAAGAAAGGAAATCAACCACTTAACGAAGGTGGGAATATGCTTACTTACCTCGTTATCCGTTCGGCGTGCAGTTAGCACCACTCTCATAGCATCCATAGAAACATCTTCAGTCTTCAATCCTTGTCTTCATCTTCGTCTTCGGTCTTCAACTGTCGATGATAACTCTTGAACTTCATAGAATCTTGACAATGTGATTCTTTCCTCTAATTCCTTGTTGCTTGAAACTTCATTATGAATATTTCTTCTTCCATTGGCTTTATTGAATGAATACAAAACCAAAAACGAACTAAACAAACCAAAATATGATGCAATCAATTTTTTTTTCTTTTTTTTTTCTCTCTCTTTTTTTAAAATTTTTTTTATTTTTTTTTTTCTCTTTTTTTTTTTATTTTAACATGCAAGATAAATAAGGTAAATACAAAATAAAAACAAACAAAATATTTGAACTAATGATGAACCTAATAAAATTTTCTCTTTTTTTTTTTCAATTTTTTCAATTTTTTTCTTTTTTTTTTCAATTTTTTTCAATTTTTTTTGCTTTGTGAGACAAGAGAAATAAACACAAACTGAAAATAAAAATAAAAATGCAAATGCAAGTACAAAGGGCATGGTGTAAGTACTTTATCGCTCGATTCTTCACAACTTGTATGTCTTGATATCATAAACTTCTTGTGATCATCTTGATATCTTCACTCTTGTACAATAGTCTTCAACTTGTAAAAATTCTGATCCTTGTCTTGTTGCTATACATGAATCTGAAATCTGCTCATTTCTGTACCGTTGCTTGTAAACCTTAAACGTCTTCAACTTTCCTTCGAATTTGTGATGCCCCTCTTGTTGATGATGATGGTGTTTCTATGGACCTGTTGGTGTAGAGAGAGATAAAGTGGATGGTGCTAACTGCGAACAAGATTACAAGTGGTATGTAAGTTAGCAATTCGATGTCACCATCATGATTGATAAAATAGCACTCAAGAGATCAAAATAGTGCTTCTATTGGTCGGTTCCTCTCATGATGTAACATGGGTAGTCTCCACTATAGGGGACCACAACTCTAATACCGAATTCAGTTTGCACCTCATTTGCCAATGGCATGGTTAAATCCAACTTTAACTCTCATACAAGTAAGAAACCCGATCACGTTCTCTGTCATCTCTAAGTTCAGTCACTCTTATGAGAATCTCGATGTAATCTTAGCGACATGTATACTATGTGACTCTAAACTAACTACAAGTTGGAGTTTTTTTTTTATTCACTAATTTACAAAAAGTTGAAAAATCATGAAAAATTTACAATGCAAATACTTAACCACTCCCCCACACTTAAACTTTACATTGTTCTCAATGTAAATTGAATCGTCCAAAGAAAGCCGAGGTAGGAAATCATATAATGATATTGTAATAAGAAATCAGAAAAAGTAAATGCAAGACAAGAAAAAGATAAAATCAAGATAACAAATACTCATCCTATGGGTTTCCTCCCATTTAACGCTTGGTTTAAAGTCGTCAGCCCGACTTGTAAGACGAATTCCCCATATACCAATAATTTGAAAAGTTGAGGATCCTTCCATAGAACCTGTTTTGCAAACAATAGCTTCACACAAATATTAGTAATATAAAACAGAAATGAAGCTATTAACCGATAAAAGTTTCCCCCACATTTATTCTTGTCCACACTTGAAAGTGTATAAAGAATATAAAAGTCATGGACTACCACGGTTTCTTGTTCCAAAACCTGCATAGTATGAGAATCAAGCATCTCTAATGGAGAATATCGAGAAACAAAGTCATTTAACAATATTCTCGAAGCACATACATTCAAACCAATAAGAGGTAAAGGAGAAGAAACAATAGGCAAAGGGTTAGACAAACCTTGCACAATCTCTTGTATCACGGAATCCTCTTCATCCTTGAAAAACTCAAGTGAATTATTCACCTCTTGAATATCATGGTCCTCTATCAAACCTTGCAACCATTCTTCGTCGTTTTCTGCCTTAACCAAAGTCTCGACATCAACATCATCAATACAATCCTTTGCAAGCTCAATTGGGTCTTCCACAATATTGGTCATATCGGTTTCATTCTCAACACACTCCTCTTCGTTGTAATGCACATACTCTTTTGTGGCTCCAAATTTCGCTATAAGGAACTTTTTTAGAAGACTCAAAAATGCATCATCCTCAAGATCCACCCTTTGAATAGGCTCTTTATCATTATTAAGATCAATGCTTGAGTTATCTACAGAAGTGTCATCATAGTCTTCTTCGTCTTCATCTTGATCCCAAAAAGATTCCGCGGTACACCTTTGGGAAATGTCACCATGAGTTGGTTCAAGCGATGTATCTTCATAATCATCATCACTTTCATAGTTAACATAAGATTGGTTCTCACTGAATTTAGTGTTGCTAGTATCAAACTCATCCTTTTGAATAGGTGAATGATCATTATTAAGATCAAGAGTTGAGTTAACTACACAATTATCAATGAAAGACCCCAAAGGTTGGCCTTTTTCAACATTAGCATCAATCAAATATTCATCACAAACCACAGGCACATTAGAATAGTTATTGCTTTGAAAACAAAGTTCTTTTTCATACCTTTCTTCTTTGTATTGATCAATATCTCTTTGTAAGTTAGCAATACCTTCACGAAGTTCTTGGAGTTGCTCGTCTGTAGTCTCTTTAGCTTTTTGAAACTCTTGTTGTACAAAGTTGGAAAATTTGTCTAATAAGTTAGAGACTTGTTGTTCACGAGCATAAGAATCTTCCAATCCTTGTGGTTGATGATAGACGCATTTATGTGTCTAATATATCTCATTTATATATACTGTTAGTGCCCATTTTTGTACTTAGTATGGTGTTTTATTTATTTATAGGTGTTTTTAGAGAAATAATCCCTTGCGGCGAAATTGGTTAAAAATGCGGCGTTTGGAGCTCCGTTGATAGCGTACCGGAAGTACCCCAGAGGTGTGCCGGGAGTACCCTGGAAATGTCCCGGAGGAACCCCGAAAAAGTGCGGAAAATATCCCGGAAAAATTGCTAAAGGCACCTGGTAGGCCTCAAAGATATTATATTTAAATGCAAAACGTTCCCCGGCAACGGCGCCAAAAACTTGGCAGGCCTCGAAAGGGTATAGAAATTATGCGCAAATAAAAACGGGGGCCTACAGTAATACCGCAAGTGCACGGTCGTCGGTTGTAGCTCGTGCAAGTACGGGTCGATCCACAGAGATCGGGTGTGTTTCGGAAGTGTTTTAGCTAATTGGGTTCCTAGTTTGCTATTGGGCTTTGAATACCCTTTGGAACTATTGGGCTTAATGGGTTTGTTTTTAACAATGAAATACTTTAGGTCTTGGGCCTTTGAATTGAACTGAGCCTTGGACTCAGTTGGTTTGGTCTTGGGCTTTTGAGTTTAGGCTTATGGATTAAGCCCACAGGTTGGTTGAATTGGGCTTTGATTTTTAATGAACTGGGCTTCAACTTTTGGTTCAAACCTGGGCTTGGTAACTGTGAACTGGGCCTTTGGGCTTCACTGAATTGAACTTGGGCTCAGTTGGCTTTGAGAGGCAGCAGCAGTAGCAAGAGTGCAGCAGCAGCAGCTGCAAGGGAAGGAAAGCAGCAGCACTGCAAGTGTAAGGGAAGGCAATGCAGCACAAGTGCTGCACAGCAGCTGCAGGGCAGTGGAATAAGAGAAATGCAACAGAGTTGCAGCAAGCCAAAAGAAGTAGCAGCAATAGAAGTAAATCAGCAAATAAAATGAACATGGAAGTAAAACAGTGACAGAAACAAAGAACAAAGCAACTACAAGCATAAAACAGTGCAAGATGAACCAAGGCCTAAGCCAAGGGCAGGGGTGATAAAGAAACTGAAATGAAGCAAGGCTAGACTAAGGCATTCAGGAGGTATACTAAAAGAATGGGAAGAGAACTAGCTTGCTATGAGCACTAGTTTCTCCCAAAGCTCAATCAACACTGCAACCTAAGCATACACAAGGAATGGCAAGAAAATCAGCTTGCTATGAGCACTGATTTCTTCCATTGCACAATTAGTTCAAAGCTTCACAGATACCTAGCCTAGCATTCCATCAATTGTGACAGCAAATTAAACACAACATTACACAAACATTACATGGCAGTGAGCAACAACACATGTTAACAGGACAAATGTAACAGGAATGAATTGGAAATCAAACATGAAATTAAACAAGCACATAACATTAACAGAACATAACATAAGCACATTTAACAGTGACAAAGCAAGAAATTAAAACATACACATTTAACTGAAATTGAACTGAAACATGAACTGAGCTGAAACTGAAAATTAACAGGACATGAAAGTCCTGGATGCTGGCTATTCCAAGCATCGCTTCTCACACCACACCCATTCTCTATTTATAGTTCACAGACACAATTTCCCTAAATTACAAAATTAGGGTTCTTCCCCAAAAATCAGTTGAATTAGGTTTACCTAATTTCTTTGAAATTGATCCTTGAAATCGTCGACCCATGCTTTGTAATTGCTCCCTGACCTCTTCTCATGCGCCAATTGCAACTCTAGGTTGCCTAATTTATCAGTCTTTCACGCCTAGGGTTTCAGGCAGAGAAGCGTGAAAAAGTGAGAAAATAGGGAACTAGAGGGCTAGGGGGGAGATGGGTTTTGGTTGTTGGGTGATAGGGTGATGATGGTGGAGGTGTGGTGGTGGCAGTGAGTTGGTGGCAGAGGTGGAGAAGGTGGTGGCGACATGGTGTCTCTGCAGAGGGAGGGGATGGAAGAGGGGCTCGACTGTTTGGGAGAAGGGGGGTGTTTGGTTAGCTGGTATAGGTTCGGTTGCTAGAGTGTTGAGCGAATCCATCGAGTCTTGATGTTCTGTGACTCTGAGCTGCGAGATGCGAAGCTGGTAGGTGGATCGGATGGTTCCTCCTGATGAGGTTGGTAGCGACCGTCAGATTTTTTTATACAACGAAGTTAACGGCTCTAGATGGGGTTAGGTGTTGTAGTGTAAGGCGAAGATATCAAACGTTGATGAACAGCAAGGGAGCGACCGTTGGATTCAACTACCATCTAATCTGAAGGCTTGGAATTTCAGCGCTGTGGTGCTTGGCAGAGACTTCAGATTTTGATGCTCTATGAAGGAGCGACCGTCGGATGCTTCTGAGAACTGATCTGATGGCTGAGAACGGAGGCGTTTTTGTGTGTAGAAAATGAGGTTGTGCGCACCATTCTTCGCGGCTTCCTTGCATAATTTCTCCCGGCTTTTCACTACTTTTCTGCTCTTTTCGCTATGCGACTCATCCGAACTTTATTTATTACCTAAAAATGCAAAATTAATTAATAAAAATATTTATTCCTGAAAACAATGAAAATACAGAATATGGGATAAAATGTAGAATTAATGCATAAAAGATGAGTTAAATGCCAACAAAAAGGGATAAATATATACAATATTTGGCACTCATCAGCACCCCTTGGTTGGATAAGGACACCACCTTCACGATTTAAAAGAAAAATTGGCGGGAACTTCTCAAACACGTCTGCATGAATTTCAACCCGATTGTTGGACGTGTTTTTGGAAGATTCAATTGCTGGAAATGATTGGGATGGACCTAATATGTCTTAGCAGGCCTGGTGCAGCTGTTTTAATCGAGCAAATTGGGACAAGGAATCCGTGGGAGATAAAACATAGCAAAACAGGGAAGAATATTTTGAGAGTGATTCTCGGGATTTTTAAGCTATCTTTGGAAGATTGGCATGTTCCTGGACGAGCTTTACTCAATATTTAGGAGATTTGGAGCGTGCATGAGCAACAAAATACACGGGAGAATCAACAGAAGACGCGTGAAAGGTGAACAGGGAAAGAAAATATTCTCGTGAATAAAAACCATTAATGGGTATTTCTTGGAGTTATTGTGAGGATTACAGGGGTTGGTGATGTATAAATAGGATACTAGGAAGTCTGTTAAGGTGATCAAGAGTTTGGGGTCGAGCCAGAGCCAAGAGGAGCGAGAAATCGGGACTTGCAGGATTGTTCACCTGCTGATGCTGAAGAAGAAGGAGGATCTCAAGAACACGAAGAACGGACGGCCAAATACCGTCGTTCTTCAACAGTTCCAGCAGCAGTGGAGAAGTGTCGCAGTTTAGCTGCAGTTTTCTGGTATCGTTTCTTTCTGGACGTGTTTTGTGAGTCTCAGAACCACTGTTTTATAACTTTTGACTCTTTTAATCATACTTTGAGCATCAAATATATATTTTGAGAACATGATTATTATGATTAGCTAAACCCCAACACTGGGATGATGGAGGAAGCCGTTCTTTACACATATAATAATTATATTAATTCTTTTTTTGACTACTTGCACTTTTTATTAATCGATTTATGATTTTTCTTGATTGCTTGTGATATCGTATGATGATGTATGCTTGGTCGTAGTGTTTTTGATGCGTCATGCTAGTGATATACAATAAATATTCTAAAAATCTACCTTGGCAAGAATGAGAGTCCTTATGATTTGAGCTATAATTGTTTCGAATAAATATATGAATTGTGTGAATGATTAATGGTGGAATCCTGTGTCCTAGTGTCTCTTGATCCTGTGAAAAATATTGTGTATATATTTTTGTTTTAAAAATCTTTTCAAGTCCGAGCAACGAATCCTTATTTACCGCAATCGAAATACTATAATCAGTTGATCACACACATACCCGCCATAAGGTTGTTGATACGTATGAGGACCACAATATTCCATAGGATATTGATCATAGCCAATAAATTGGTTTTGATTATACCCATGGAACGGTTGAAAGTTTTCATGTTGTTGAGATTGTTGGAAACCGTATCCATTGTTCCAATATGCTGCATCCATTTGAAATAAGCACCTTAAACACGATTCTCAAAACAAGGTTAAAAACCAGAAAATAAAACAAAACTAAAAACAAGAAAATAAGAAACCAAAAACAAGTGACAACCGCTGCCTCCCCGGCAGCGACGCCAAAATTTGATCGTTTTCGTAGGCGTCAAAAATAAATTACACTTTCTCACTACTCAAAATATATAATATAGCAAGGGTAAGAAAGGATCGTTCCCACAGAGAGGACTAGGTTGTCAATAAGTTTCGGTTTCTTATATATAAACAAAGGGGGAAGTTTTCTGATTTTTATAAATTAAGATAAAATAAAAGCAAATACAGAAATAAACAAGCAAATCAAATAAAACAGATATTGGTTAAGGATTCATCTTCATTCACAAGCATGCTTTTTAACAATAATTAGAATTTATATTTAATCTCTCTTTTATCAAAGACCCTAGGATACCTTGATTGCAAGTTTTATCTTAGAGAACAACCTAACGTGTAAAAGCACTAATCAAGTTTAATTCCCTAAATGCATTAAGTTCTATGAAATCAGGCCAATCAAAGTAATCGAACGTGTAAAAGCACTAATCCGATTTAACAAAGGTTATGATCCACTTGTGACTACTAGGATGTATCACTACAAGCAATATTCACAATTATGCTACTTGTAATCAGGAATTTATCACTTTTGCATATAATAAATCCTAATCTAGCAATAGAGATGAACACAAACTCAACCGATTCGCGACTCGATCAAACAAGCATTCAAATCATGTAACAATATAAATAGTGAATCATAATCGATAATGTGGAGACAAAACTAATTTATCATATCATAAAGCATGTTATGTGAAATTCAATTATTCCATAACCAATGATAAGATTAACTACTCATGTTGATGGAGTTCATAACAAGAATAAAGATAAAACTCATGTTTCTAAACCCTAGAACAAAAGTAGAAGTCAAGATAAGATTCCCCCCTTGTAGAGAGTATAAGTCTCCCTTTTATAAATTCCAATTTCGGTCTTTTGTCTGTCGACCATAGCCAGCCTTGTAATTCAGTCCAAGCCCGATTGCACCTAGCCCAACCAATTCTGGCAGTCATTATGATCTACAGGCCCATAAAAATTGCTAAACTTGTCAGCCTTGTGGAACTGAAAAGTAACTCCAGCCTTGATCAGCACCCCAGGAACATCAGTTACTAATCCCTCCTGCACCAGTCACTGCACCACCTGCATCAAGCCAGCTGACTGCATACCACTATTAACTCAAGCCACAAACCATTAGCAGTTCCCATTTCTTCTTGTTCTTTCTTGTAGCCTTAGCAGCTAGCAGGACCACCTTCAGAAACTGCACACTTCAATACTACCAGTGCCGATAACCCATTCTAATCTTCACAGCCGCGACACTGTCACATCCAATATGACCATCTCTGTGGCTTCATTGTATCAGCAAGAGGTTGCAGTTGCAACCTTCCATACTCTTCTCAGCATAATCAGTTCATATCAAGTCCTTCCCTATAACTAGCTCACACATCAACCACCAATGTCCATCATCATTTTTGACCATTCAAATGTCTTTCCCTGCACATTCATACCTAGCATTCATCTATCTGTTCATAACTCATTCATTCAGCTATGGAGACAGCATTCAATTGCAGGTGCAATTCCTGCTTCATTCTGAACTCCCATTAGCACCAACCATTTCTTGCTCTAGCTACAACAGCACCATACTCTCCAATCGCAACTGCCACTTTAATTTTTACCTGTCCTAGACATTCATCTACTTCAGGCATAAGCATTCATTCCCGCAGTTCAAACCACTAGTACAACCAGCCATTTTCATAATCATCAGTGTCTTCAGTTGAAAACTTGAGCCGCTCCTGTCTCATCACCAACGCAACCTTCAGCTTCTTCAATTCCACTTCTACCTACCCATCTCTCTTTGCCTGGCAACAAAAGATACCAGACCAGTGCATTACTGTTACTGCAACTCATTCTTCTATTACAGCTCAAACACCATTAACCTTAAGCTCAGTCCCATTTCACGGCATTACCAGTTTCACCTCAAACAAGTCCCTGGCTTCAAACACCAACCACCATTTCTCTCTGCCACTTTTGTACCCATTACAGCTGCACAACCAACTCTGCATCTTCCATTACCATGAACTGATGGTAGCAACATCATCTCTGAGGCCTCCTTATCCTCCAACCCGGCATCAACTCCTTCTATGGTTCTTGCAAACTTCATTGCATCGCCTTCTAAGAACAGCAACAACTTCCTCCATCAACTTGTCCACTGCAACCACCTTGTTCACTGCAATTGCAGCTGCAACTTTCTTTGCATTCTATGCTCATCCAATGCATCAAGTCACAACCCCATTCGAACACAACCAGTTGCAACTCCAGTAAGAGCAAATTCAGTCCCTTGTTTCACACCACCAGCAACATCACCAGTACCATTTCAGTTCAAGCAGCAGCATCTCAATTTCATTTCATCTCAGACCCATGGCTACAGCAAAACTCCATCTTCTCATACACATAGCATCCAGAAACTTCAATATCCATCAACCACATATCTTTTTCAACACTACCAGTACCCATTTGCAAGTCCTTCTGTGGCTTCATCTCAGCCAGACTAACACCATGACTTCAACAACAATCCTCATCTTGAACAACAACAATTAGCGGAACCCACATTTCATGACCACATATCAATCAACCTCCAATTTCAGCTCAAACAGTCTTCTTTGTACAACCCATCTTCCATATTCACTTCAAAACTCAGTTTCTTCTTTAATTTCTCGATCATCATCTTCAATTAAAACCCTAATTTCTTCATTAGTCTTCACAGCAGCATCAGATTCCATACAAACCCTAGCTTCAGTTACAGAAACCCTTCTTCTTGAATCGATTCGACAGAAGAAACAAATCTCAGCTACTGTAACTCGAAATGGAAAGAAGTAAGAACCCATCGATCTCTGGTTCCTCTTTATCTTCTCTATTCCTCTCTTCCAACCAGCCGTTATGGCTAGCTCTCTGCTTTGAATATAGATGTGATGACGAAGAATGAAATTCGATCTGGTTTAGGGGCATGTAATGAACAAAATTACTATAGGCGCCCAGAAATTTGATAAGGGCCATGTAAGCAATCTTTTCAACTGTCAGTTCTGCAAGACTGTCAGTTCAGCTCAGTTAACAAATTCCACAACTCAGGTACGCTTCAAATGTTGGCAGCTTCTTCATACGATATCGGAATGATCTCATTCTTTCGCCACCGACTTCATATTTTCGTGTTCTTCAACTTGATGAGAAGGAATTCAAGATTTGGGTGAGTTCCACTTCTTTTTGTTTCAAATAACTCTATTGCACCTAATAAACTCAAACGCACACATAAGATACATAATTTACCTGAAAACTCGCAAAGAAAGAATAAATCATAGATAAATATCAAAGTGTTTATGACACATATCACCGGAGTACTACAGATTGATCTATCGAATTCAAAGCGCTCCCTTCTTGCAGTGCATCTGTGTGAGGTTGAACATTTCGCTCGGTTCAAGGAGTCTCCTCCGTACGGTCGTCTCCTCAATCCCGTGAAAGCCAGTAAATCGTTTTGCCTCATCTACATCAGGGCGCGCTCAATGACTTGTATAAATAGTTTTTCAACCTATTTCAACAAAAAACACAAGTGTTATCAACACAAGTATATCCCGGGAACGATTCCGGCCTCTAACACTGACGGTGGTAATGTTACTCCTCCTCACGTCAACGCGGAGGGTCATCCTTTGTTCGTCCGACACCCTAAGGAAGCCATAGGAAATCCACCACCTACCATTGACGATCTCATCAAAGTGCAAGAGACTCTTGCAAAGAATCAAACCGATATGGCTACATCACAGAAGGAGATATTTAATCAAATGAAGGCTCTCACTGATACAATGTCAGGGAAGACCCAAGGAAAAGGAAAAGAGAAGAAAAAATCCTCAGACGCTGATCCTGAGGTAATTTCGATTCATACAGTAGATGATGAAGTCTGCAAAGCTGCAGATGATCCATCAGGGAAGGAGTCATCAAACTTCATCACTCGGGAAGATTTGGAACGTCTCTTGGAGAACCGTGGAAAAGACAAGACATCACATGCCCATCATCACCAGCCTCCATACCATGCTGCTACGCAAAGGATTCTTCTTCCAAAAGGTTATACCTCTCCAACCTTCACTCTATATGATGGAACAGGAAATGCTCGAGAACATGTCTCTAGGTTCCTGGAAGCCTTAGGCAAACATGAACATAACCATGTTGTTCGCCTCAAAGAATTTTCAAAGTCCTTGAAAGGCAGGGCATACACCTGGTACAACAACATCGCACCAGGAACTATCAACAATTGGGGAGAAATGATTGACGCCTTCTACAGAATGTACTTCTTTGTGTCAGAGCAAATTACTCTCTCTGATCTTGGAATAATTTTTCAGAGAAGCAATGAACATCCCGATGACTACGTGAAAAGATCCAGAGTCCAGGCCCTGGACTGTCATGATCCAAACGTCACATAGCAACAACTGGTAGACTTGTGTATCAACGGCATGATCCCGGTCTACATAGTTTTATTGGAAAATCTTCATTTCCAGACCTTCTCAGAGCTTCATGAAGCGGAGAAGAGATCGACAACTACTGCGCCCGCTTTACTGGAAAGAACAAAATCTACAAAGGCTGAAGAACCGCGAGACACTCGAGGTAGCAGACATCCGATCAAGAAGCAGTAAAACCTCCATCCTTCCACAAACATTGTTGCAGAAGAGATCAAACGGAAAGCAAAACCCCGCGCAAGCGTACCTCATCTCCTTCAAAAGCACAAAGGAATGATAAGCAAGATGCACAAGCCCCTGACCAACGCACAAGAATTCCTGATCAAAAAGCACCTGACTTTTCTTTTTTCCATTGAAGAGGTGATCGAACTCCTGGATGTCTGGTTCTAAGATGGTGCAATGAAGTTGCCATATGTCGAGAAAGAACCAACTGAAGAAGACATGGAAAGTCCTCGTTACTGCTGCTTCCACAAGTTTGTCAATCATCCCACAAGCGACTGCGGAGTTTTGAAACACATTTTCAAAGAGAAGGTTGATCCAAAATAGGTTCAACTGGGGACTGAAGGAGTGCACAAGAATACTCTCCCAGTCAGAACCTTTACACTCTATGAACAACCTATCAAAGAGGCAGTTCGATCCTTGGTCGAACATGAATTACGTTATCTGTCGAAGGCACAAAGGAGAGACATGTTCACAGTACTGAACCACATCGTGTCAAGAAGTCCATTACGAAAATACTTCTTGAGCCTCCAGCCACATACCAAGATATGTACGACTGGGGACTGCTTACCACAGTCAATCTCAGAAGAAACGAATTTGGAAGAACGTTGATCGATGCTGACACCTCCATCAACAACATTCCACTGAAAACCATCGGATCCACATGCATCACTCGACAAGAAGATACTCATGCTCTATCAGAGACCTTGAAGGAGCGCCCGGAAATACTTATGGCCACATCATTCTCAAAGTAAACATAAGTTCAACCTGGACAGAAACCAAGTTTCACATAATCAATAAAGAAGATTCAGGATATGACATGTCCTTCAGACGAGCGTGGATCCATGTTGAAAATATGAGTACTTACAAAGCGCATTTGGTTACACATCTCTCCAACGAAGAAAGTTCTAATCCGGAAGATTTGACGGACATTCCATCATCAGAGTACTTTGAGTAATTTCGACGAGGTTGAAGCAAGAACCTGCAAAATATGCATAGACATTCATCAAGAGGTTCTGCGCTCAGGCAAGTCTCATTCCATGTCTATGTCATTTATTTACCCACATGTTATCCTAGCATGGGGACTTAATTATGATAGAAACTCTACAAGACGTTATGAATGGTAGCTTCATCGCATTAGTATTTTACCAAGTGGTTGAATCTGACGTTTCTCCGAATCAAGCACTGAAATATTCATTACTAACGTCCAAACATGGCAAAGAACACTTTGGGAGTTTCTCCTGCAAGTCCATGTGTTCCACAAAATCAGAAAGATCTGGTTTCTGCACAAGTGTCGAATCCCACCACTGCAACGAAAGGGATGCTGAATCAACAGAAGATACTCTAGGGACGAGACGATCAAACCCCTAAGACTTTCGATGCTTAAGGAATATACGCTTCAACGCTCAAGCATATAAAAAATCCATCAAATTGTACTCCCAATCAAAGAGTACAGGGTCAGCACAAATATCTCGACGATGACACATTGATTCAACACCAACACGATCAAAGTGTAACTAAACGATAAGTCTTCATTAACCCATGATAAGACTTCTGAAGCATATGCAACATCATGGATGGCACTAACTCCTTCAATATACACTCGGAAACCTGAGGTGATTCCGTGAAACTTCATCAACGGGTTTTCGCTACATCACAAGCCCCTGCATGATTGAGGAACTTTCTCTCTTCACCAATCACATACAGTATGCAAACTCTTGATGCCATATACCGTAACAATGTCGACTCACTGACAAAGCCAGTTCGTGGTAAATTTATGTTTTCAGGAGCATTCAGGTTGAACTCTCAGTACACCTTCATCTTACGGACGCTCAACTCATCAACTAGTTCGTGAATGTAAAAGGATCACTGGATGAAGTAACAAAGATTATATCTATAATCATGGTTCTAGACTTTCCGGTCTTTGGAGAAACTTCAACCATGGTATTAACATCAAAAATAATATCTAGAGGAACACCATCCATGATCTCAGCATCAACAAGGATCTCTGGAGCGTAATCATGGTCTCAGCACCAACAACGGTCTCAGGAGCAACATCCTCAGGGCTTCATCAACTAATCATTCTCTGAAGTGTTACACATGAAGAGGACTCCTCTAAGAACCAATGGTTCATATCAAGATGTGTAGAAATGATAAAATTCTCACATGAAAGTCTTCCCAAAGCTGGCACGACTGGTGGGCATAATCCAAAGTCTTCTACAAGATGTTCTCATCACCTCTACAAATGAGATACAACACACTTCAGGCCATGGGTTTGCAAAAAAGTACCAATGGGTGAGGAATGGGACAATTCTTCCTCAACGAAAGATGTTCGTATATGTCTCTTCTACAATATACCAAAAAGGCGCATCAATCGTACATACAAGCTGAAAGATACGGCCTTTACCGTCAGGTCTACAAAATATGAAAAATTTGTACGGGATTACAAATTACAAATGTGCGTGCTTTGTTGGCTGACCTCTACAACTCCAAATTAAGTGATTCTTTTCTCATGTGATAACTCATTCTCTTAGCTTCAAAATTTGGGGTCAAGCATCAGATTCCGACGTCGTATGAGGTTCCTACATCTTCCTGAGCATACAACATGCAAGCAGCAATTCTTAGACGGGATTCATAACTTCCACAGTCGATCGGTGTCCACCAGGTATTTTCGCTAAGTCCTTCATCAAGGTACCTCAAACTTCGACTATCTGGGTCTTTACATCAAATTTTCTACCCGGATCCTCTATTTAGGTCCTGCCAGAATAAGGGAAAACGAATGAGAGGGATTCAACAAAATACTGGGGATTGACGGTCCACTAGTCAAGATGATCGATTTCACAATCCAAAACCAATCAAGAAATCAAGACCAGAATAAAACCTCACATCTCTCAGAAGTCCAAGGTTCAAGATATCATGGAAAGAAAACTAAAGAAAGTCAGCAAAATAAGATTTTTGCTTTTCTGCATCCTCCAAGACTTGCAAAGCAGCTTTCTCCTCCTCCAGCTTCTTGGTCAGCTCAGCAACTTCATCCATCTTCTTCAACACGACATCACTGGTGGTGAAAGGAGTGTCACTTTCCACTGCTTTCCTGATAACATCAATCTTTTGACGAAGCCATTCCAGATTGAAGCCAAGTTCTTCAGCTTTCTTCAAGTTGTACTCCCAATCAAAGAGTACATCCCGGGTGACAGTATTTCCAGCTGTGATGTGGATATCATTTATAACACGCAAGATGGTTTATACTTGCCTCGTCAAGAAATAACTATGCTCCGGATCCTTGGTAACGACGATGTGCCCATATGTCTTCCACGGTTTCTTGTACATAGCAGCATATCTAATGGGAACGCTAAATCCACCAACAAACCTGCGATATGGGAGTATCTCACCAGATGGAGGAGTAAAAGCAGTTACTGCGTTGGGATACTCATGCACTATTATCCGGTTCTCAGTCGCTAGAGCAGCGTCAGCAATCATATGAACAACTTCGGTTGAAGCAGCTTCTTCCATTCTCGATTCGGGTTCCACCATCTCATGCAAAATTGGAGTTTCAGTCACCTCCACGACATCAAAAACAAGATTTCCATGACCTTGAGGTACATGTATGGAGGTCTCATTATCAACGGCTCCATGGTTTCTCAAGTCATCATTGTTGGATCCATTATTCCCAACTTCTGCATTTGGCACCTAATGTGAAGATTACATGTGATTAGAATGATTCAAGCGTGGAAACCCAACACAACCATAAAATTCAGAATGTAAGTGAACTAGCATCATCTAAGTTCCTTATTATGCACCCAAGACATGCGCAAATAGTATAGAAGTCATGAAACACGTTTTCAAACAAGCTCAGCTGAAGAGATTTTACACTGCCCTGTATTCAACGGAGAACTGGGAGCAATTGATAAGGAATTTAAGGTCGGGTCATATACCATTCTGTTCGTATGGATGACTAAAACATATCAAAATTTCATAGCAATCGGATGAACGAGCTAACAGATGTGGCCAAAATATCAGACAACATGCAATCTGGAAAAGTTCTGAAGGTCTCCTGGAAGTTCACTATTTCGCCTTTTTCAGGCCCTAAACATGCTCAAACTTCAAAGAGCTTCTTTGATAAAACTTGGAAATTTCCTGGGCTTGAAGATACATATGCAAACGGAGAAAATCTGATTTCGGACGAGGATTCTACAACGTTTCTAGTAAAATCTGAAGTCTGAAATTTTCTGATGACGTATTTCGGAAAAGTTATCCATAAATTCACATGGATTTTCATTCATTCATTCATGAATCAGCGCTATCATACTTCTTTGAAGAAATTACAGGAGATATACTTACTAAGGGAGTCTCTAAATCATTTGAAGCCTCGACAATGCCAGAATCTCTGTTGACAACACCGCTATCTCCATTCGGTTCGGGATTTCGGGAATTCTCCATATTCCCATGTCCCAAAGAAGAGTGCGCTTCATCAACATGATTCTTATCTACAATGGTTTCTTCCTGGATTCATCAACAAAAATTATTATTATTTCATTCAAGGAGATGCCGCGATCACCTGCACAAAAGAGATATTACATCGACTTCTTCATCAGTACTGGATTCCTGAATTATTCGCCTGGGAACAAGTTGAAGACCGTCAATCGATGGAGAAAAGGTCTGAAAAGAAATAACAAAACCTTGGTCTCGTGATCCTAATTGCACGGGCAGGAAAAAGTCATGACACAAGGAGCGCTAACAACTCACAAAAGAAACGGCTGGGGACTGCACGTCATTTGCTAACGTCTTGTAGTCCTTACTTCTGGGTGCTCCGCTCCGAATACTTTCTTCCATTTCCGAGGAGTCTACATTGATCTGAAACCTCACTACACGATCATCCTGTGGTATAGTTGATGAAATAACCAGGAGTACAACTTAGTATGAATGATCTCTCACCATCACTCAAAGGTCCCAAAAGTATCATTTCTTGAAGTTTCACCCGCGGAGATGTCATCCCTGGAAACATCGTCTTTGAAAGTGTGGCAGTGACAGATTCATAACATTCGGCGCATCATTCAAAGCGCAGGATTCAACAAAACAACGATCATGGAATAAAGATGCTCACATCAGCGTCTGCAAAAATGGTAACTTTCAACTCTTACCTATTTACGATTCCACTAACAGTACATGAGTTAATACTTCAGATCTTGCTCGTTCCTTCAAACCTGCTAAGACGAGCAAAATTCTGACATGATTTTCATAAAACCGTGAACAACCCACGTAAATTTTACAATGTGAACATTCACTGGTTTCTCAAAATCTGGACAGACGTCCATTCTACGATTGTGAAAACTCACATATAGACATTATTTTACCATGTATAATAGTCTAAATTCAATAGTTTTTCAAAATCAAAACATGATTTTACAAACTATATAAATATTTAACGTGAAACTCACGTAAATTTGGAAAATATATCTATATATTTTTGCTCCCTCGCACGAGCATCTATCTCTGAAGCGAGAGAATATTCTCAAAGATTTCTGAAAGCTCGAGATAAAATTTTTTCATGAAAGCTCATAAACAAAATTTTATTACTAACAGACGCACGTCTATTTTAAAAAAAAAAACTTTTCTCTCGTACGAGCATCCATCTTTGAAACGAGAGTTTATTCCACTTTATGAAATCTCACATATTTAAATAAATAAAATTTTGTTTTGCGTGAAAGCTCACAGATAAATTTTTTATCATTAGACTCAGGTCTATTTTGTTGTTTCTTAAACTAACGAACGAACGAGCGTCCGTGCTAAAACGGATTCCTTTCTTGGGCCCGGCCCGCGAATCCTAAACGACCAAGGTTCCATCACCAAATCAGTGGTGCTACCACTTTATGCTCATCAAACGATGCTCTATCATGCCACTGAGGTCTTCATTCAAGTCATGGTATGCTCGCACTATCAAAATCCGGTAACGTCTTAACTTATGACTAAGTTCAATTACTTATATTGTTTATGACCGGAAAATCACCATTCAATGCTGACTGAGGAACACGACTTTCCTCACTAAGAAGGGGACTTAATGTAGATGGTGGATTTTCGACAAAGGATAAAATCGTAAACCCATAATTATACGAACTCCTGATCCAACAATCAGATGTGAGTATTGAGACACGGGTCTCTCATTGAATCCTCTGACTGATAATACTTTCTCTCAGAGTACATGCAGATATGTAGTCTCTCGGATGGACAACGGCATATCTCATGAATACTGAACACTTCAGTAACTATTTCTATATAGAATCACGAGATTGACGGCTCCTAGACAGCTTGCTATGCTAGTATAGAGCGATAACGTCTTCAGGATACAAACAACGAGTTTCCCTGATTATATAAAGGATATGAAGCTCCAGCAAGCTCATGTCAGAATAATTAATTCTCCTAGACAGTTTGCTCTGCTAGTATAGATCCATAAGTTAATTATTCCTAAATTCTTGGATTCATCCACTGAATTTCCGAAAATATTCAAATATTTTCGCAGTATTTCGCTACTTCAATATATGGTTCTTCCCAGCAGAATTCCATGGGTTAGTAATAAATATTCAACGCACGGGAATCTGAGCTACCTCTGAGTAAGCCCCGGCTCAAAAGGTGCAAGTGTACTCAACGATGATACACTGACAATCACCGCACGAACGAGTATTTCAAAATACGACGAAACGATGAACCTATGCAAAATAACAAAGAAAATAATAAATAATTAAAATATTGACCAAGGCGCCAAGGGATTGGGCTCATCGACCGGTCGACCGTGTCGTGGCCAATCCCACGCCAGTTTTATATTTTATCATATTTTTTGTTATTTTCCTTGATCTTATGAAAATCCTTTCATTTGAACAAATATCCTTCGTTTTGAGGAAACTCCTCAGTTTCATGGTGCTTCCTTCGCACGAAGGAAATAATATAAAATTGGGAAAAATATTGTGGGGTCGTGATTGTTGGCCAACCGGCCATGCCTTGATCCCGGCCGGCCCCACACCTCATGATTCCTCATTATTTTATTATTATTTCCCTAATCTCATGAAAACTCCTTCATCTCATGGTATTTTCACAAATCCATGAAAACTAATATAAAATTAGGGAAACTCGTGGGACCGGTCCCCAGCCGGCCGGCCATGCCCTAGCCGGTCCCACACACCCTTTTATTTTATTATTATTATTATTATTATTATTATTTTAAGGTTTCCTTGATCCCATGAAACTCCTTGATTTCATGGTATTTCTCTCAAATTAGGAAAATTCCTTCAAATCATGGAAAAATACACGGAAAATACATAAAAATTAGGGAAACTCGTGGGACCGGGCTCAAGCCAGCCGGCCATGCCCTAGCCGGCCCTACACGCCCTTATTTTATTATTTTATTATTATTTGCTTCCTTGATCCCATGTAAACTCTCACTTTAAGGAAACTCCTTAATTTCAACAAAATTCTTTGATTTCATGATATTTTCATAAAATCATGAAAAATATTATAAAATTAGGAAAAGACACCATGGGACCGTGGTCACTGGCCGGCCGGCCAATCCTTTGCTCCAGCGGTCCCAGGCCACATATTCCCTCATTTTATAATTATTTTCCTTCATCTCATGAAGTTTCCTCAGTTTCAGCAAAACTCTAATTTTGTCATATTTTCTCGAATAGATGCTCAACTGCACGCCAGAAAATATCAAAATTCTCAGGATTGAGACACGGACGTGTTGACGACGTGAGAATGTTACCTTGACCGACCAGGGTTGGCTCCTTGGCTCGCAATGAGCCGATCCCACGTATTTTCATGATTTGACCTAATTTGCGCAATTGCACGTATTAGGTCCAAAACTCTTCAAAATAATTTTGGATTTTCATGGAATGATCGTCAGTCGATCCCGTGACCACCCAGGGATGATTTCATGACCCCTTGGTCGGTCCCTCACCTCTTCATAATTAGTTAGGTTTTATCACCTAAGGCTCAGACGAGCATTATATGAAAAATGATTGAACCATCATTTGATCATCTTTTCACCAACTCTTCAAGGGGTCTTGGTATTTGCTCATGCGAGCATATGGATGCTACATGGTCGACCCACGGTCTCATCTATCCGGTCCTCCTTCATTCCATGGATAAATTTTCAATAAACTATCACTCGGTCATCAATTGATCAAATTAGGGTTTCTGAGTCCAAGGAGCATAATTCCAGATTCGAACGCTAATAATTTTACGACGATCTCATGATCACCTTTTTATTATACTCGGTTCAACTACCAGTATTCTAATTAGTGTTTTATTTCGGTTACACTGCCAATAATTCATCAGACGAGCAACACTTGCTCAGATGAGCAATATTTGCTCAAACCAAGGAATATTGGTTCAACTATCAATATTCAACAATTCATCGAATGAGCAATACTTGCTCACCTCAACGTGAGAATTACACCTCTGTCTCAACGGACACGTTCAATTCATGAGTTTCAGAACATTTTGGAGAATCATGTTCAACTCAGCAAATACATGGTCTCATCGTCCCATGAAGTCAGCAACTGACTAAATACACGTCTGCCATGCAGACTCTACGTTCACGAGACATCAATCGTGTCACTTGGGGGGATATCAACAAGGGTTTTGGTCTGGCGGTCTACGGCACGTGTGTTCATACACACGATGGAATGTGAGCAAGTCGTGCAATCAGTTGAAGGAGTTAACAAAGTATTGGATGGAAAATTTACCAAGCCTCCGCACGATGAGCAACTGGTTTCAAACACGATTTCCATTTTCCCCACTCTTTGATTCCATCAACTGTCACACTTCATGGGATCATGGTGTCTACAATTCCAGCAATATAAATAAGTCTCTGAAATCATGATTGAAAGAACAACAAGAATCTCACGTCTCACAGACAACACGAGATCAACATTTCATCAATTGAGCAATTACTCTCAGCTGAGTAACTTCAATCATTCAGAACTTATCTTATTTAGAATTCACAACACACCTACAATATTTGATTACCACTGATTCCACACATTTCTCAGCTTCCCTCATACAGATCAACCCATCCTCTCTTGTGACCGAATTTACTCTGGAACGACCATTGTCTTGGTTTAGGCCGGAGTACTACAGATTGATCTCTCGAATTCAAAGAACTCCCTTCTTGCAGTGCATCTGTGTGAGGTTGAACATTTCGCTCGGTTCAAGGAGTCTCCTCCGTACGGTCGTCTCCTCAATCCCGTGAAAACCAGCAAATCGTTTTGTCCCATCTACATCAGGGTGCGCTCAATGACTTGTATAAATAGGTTTTCAATCTATTTCAACAAAAAACACAAGTGTTATCAACACAAGTATCCTGAAAACACCAAGAACTGATAGCTTACATTCTGCAATCCAGTTCCACATTCTGATACAAGTCATAAAACAACCACACCTTCATAATTCAATATCCTGATCTCAAACACCTTCTTCGCTTCCCTCCCTAAGATTAACCCTTCTCCTTCACTTTGTGACCGAATTGAATCTGGAACGGCCATTTCTTGGTTTATGCCAGAGTCTTACAGATTGATCTCTCGAATCTAAAAGTACTCCTGTGCAGTACATTTTTTTAGGGTTTGAATTCGTTTCTCATCAATACACCCAAATTTATCAAAAACAGCAGAATCAGTTTTTACCCCAAAACAACTGGCGACCACAGTGGGAGATTAATCTCTTGGTTGCAAGATCAATTTTCTAATTTCATTTCAATTTTCTCAACTTCAAGATGGTAGATCTTAGGTATGGGTCAGTTACCAACCCTGATGCTACAGGCGCTGATAACACTCCTGGTGCCAATATCCCTGCCGTTAACACCAATGTACCGCTTGCCAGCACAGTCAACACATCGCATGGTGTCACATCCTCTAGCACCAACACCAGTAACGCTAGAAGCATCTTCTCTGGCGTGACACCCCCTATTACCAGATCCAGAGCCGCTGCTACTCCTAATATTTCTTCGAGCATGACACCTCCAATCGTCACCAGGGCTGCCACCATTTCTTCATCGGGACGAGAGACCGAAGGATCTAGAGAAAGCCAACCCCCTATTACCATTGTTGATTTGATGGAAATACAAGAAGTTCTCGCTAAGGCTCAGATGGACATGGCTACAACTCAGAAAGAGGTACTCACTTTCCTCAAGACGCTAACGGAGCGACTACCACAAGAGCCGCGTCAACCCATGGAGCCAATAAGGAGTACTTTTAACACTCCTGGTGCAAGCACATCAACATGGTGTGCCTTCATAGATGAGGAAGTTCGTGTTTCCCCTGAACGCTCACGAGAAAGGAATCATCCATCCAACTGCATCACACGTGAGGATCTGGAGCGTCTGCTCCAGGATCGAGGCAAAGAAAACCCGATGGACATGCACCAGCACCAACCTCCGTATCCTACTGATGTGCAAAGAGTTCCTCTCCTGAGAGGATACTCCTCTCCTCAGTTTTCCCTATATGATGGTACTGGTAACGCTCGCGAACACATCTCTCGTTTTCTGGAATCCTTGGGAGAACACAAATACAATCATGTGCTCCGCCTGAAATAATTTTCAAAGTCGCTTACCGGAAGAGCGTATACCTGGTACAAAAACATCGCACCAAACAACATATCCAACTGGTGTGAGATGGTCACCGCTTTCTACAAGAAGTATTTCTTCGTGTCTGAGCAAATAACTTTCTCAGACTTAGGAAGAATGTTTCAACGAAACAACAAACATCCAAATGATTATTTCAAGAGATTCAGAATTCAAGCATTGGATTGTCACGACCCAAATGTGACCGAACAAAAGTTGGTGGAGTCATGCATTAACGGTATGGTTCCCATCTATCGTGCTTTACTGAAAAACATGCGTTTCCAGACGTTCTCTGAACTCCATGAAGCTGCTAAGCGGTCGGCTACGACCGCACCAGCGCTGTTAGAATGAACCATATCGTCCATGGGTGAAGATGCACGCGAAACTCGAGGAAAATGATAAGTGCCTTAAATACATCTTTTAAATGTCAATTTCTTCTGCTTTTCTTTACTATTTTCTTGTATTTTTGTATATTATGCTTTGATTTACATTTTGTAGGTACTGTGGAGTCATGTGATGAAAAAGAAGAGAAAAAGGAGCTCAATTTGCTATTTGAGAAGAGAACTCTGCTGTTTAGTCCACTAAACCCGACCCGGGTTAATGGCTAGTCCAGCGAGAAAATATATTTACTCGTTAGTCCAAAAAAGTTTTGAAAAGAGTAAAATTACTCTACTAACCCTAACATATAACACTATGTATGTTACTACATATATTACTACATACTACATATGTTACTACTAGTGTTACTACTAGTATGTAGTAACATACTAGTAGTGTGTTACTAGTAGTATGTATTGATACTACATATCAATATGTTATGACTACATATAAATAAATATTTTTATGTTATATATTGATACTACATATCAATATGTAGTGTCAACATATTGATACTACATATCAATATGTAGTATCAATATGTTACGTACTACATATAAATAAATACGGTTATGTTATGTATTGATACTACATATCAATATGTAGTATCAATATGTTATGTACTACATATCAATACTGTTATGTTATGTATTGATACTACATATTAATATTGTTATGTTATACTACATATGTTACTACTAGTAAAGTACTAGTTACTACTAGTTACTACATATTGATACTACATATTACTACTAGTTACTAAATATTGATACTACATATTACTACTACATATTACTACTAGTTACTACTAGTAGTATACTAGTATACCAGTTACTACATATTACTACTAGTTACTACATACTAGTTACTACATCTTGATACTATTACTACTAGTTACTACTAGTATACTAGTAAAGTAGCTACCTAATTTACTAGTAACATATTTTTGTTACTACTAGTATAGTACATATTAATATGTAATATCACCATATTGATACTACTAGTATGTAGTAACATACTACTAGTAATATTTACATGTGTTGATACTAATTAGATCTGGAAGGGTGTTTTAGGTATTTAGAAAACACACTTTATAATCTCCACAAAGTTTTTGGACTAGCGAGTAAATAATCTAGTTCAAAAACATGTTTTTGGATTAGGGAGTAAATGTTTTTCACGGCTGGACTAGCCATTAACCGGGTCATGAAAAACTGGATTAAACAGTAATTCCTACATTTGAGAACCTTGGTCGATGGCGCAGTGGAAGCACAGAAGCACGAAGGCTCGAATGCATCAAAAGAATGAGTTACTGGAGCACCAGATACTGACTACTCAGGGCAGACTGCAGAACAGCCATTTAATAGGTCGAGATTTTACTCTCATTTCCAGTCCCAGCTCAGTTATAACCAACCAGCTCTACACCAAGTCCTTCACGCCGGAAAGCCATGTTTCTGGTGGGTTTTCTCGTGGGTCCAAGAGAGATTATTTGGTCGATAACAACATGGAGATCTGTCAGAATTCATAGAAGATTCAGTCGTGGAATTTCTGACCAAGAGAACAGGCAACTGAAGATTGCTGCCATTGATTTCAGCGATAGAGGGAGGAGAATAATGAAGAGATTTGAGTCCTGAATTGATTAGGAGTTATGAATGTGTGTTGTTGAATGTGTTAAATTGTTGATTTACAGGGAAGGAGATAGAAAGGCTCGTACAAATCAAGACTTAGTGCATCTCTGAAGCACCAGCAAAATGCACGCAACATATTTGGGTAAAGGCCTGAATGAGTATTTTTTACAACTGAAATTCCAGCTGCAACCAGCTTACTTTCTCCAAGTGTTTTATGGGTTCTGGTGAGTATTTGATAAGAAATAGGAGAGGGTTTTCAAGTTGAAGCAGAGAAGGAAGTTGGGTTCTCTCTGAATTCGAGTGTACAGTGAGTATATGGAGTTTGTGCTTGGGATTGGGTAATGGGTGCAGTTCTGGCAGCGAGAAAGCAATGAAGACACCGCCAGTTCTACCGTGGTTCTGTGCAGCTCCTGGTGTCGGTTCGATGGCTATGTTTGAAGTGTTAGCTGGAAGACCTGAACGACCAGTTATGCACAATTTCTGACTGCAGTTTGTGACCACCTATGTACCAAAGTTTGCCGACGTCTGAGCCATGATTCTGCAGATGTTTCGAAGATTTAGTAGCTCGTGTTAGAAGTTAATACAAACAAGACTCTGGGATACAAATCTGATATGTATTATGTGCAGATTGAGTGATGTTTTGAGCCGAGAATTGAGCAAGAAGTATGTCCGATAAGAGCAACAGTTCTGCCTTGGCCTTGTGATGTTGTAGCCACGGTTCATTGGCAGAGTACAGGGGTTAGTTGTCCATGGTTATGAATTGATTTAGAAGCTCAGATGGACATGGATTGGTGTTAGCCGTTATATATGGTTTTGGGTTCTAGTTTCTGGCCGACAAGACAGGAAAGAAGTGAGTTTGCTGGCATTATTTTAGGCGATGAACGGCTGTGAATTGAAGTGATATTCTGAATGTGTACATGATCAGGAAAGATGGTTTTGCGTGGGAGATAAGACAGCAAGAACATAAAGCTACAAAAAGAGGATCTAAACCTACAGAGAAGGGATCCTCTCACCACTGCCGCAACCCTAGTTTCAGCAAGCTTTGCTCGCTGAACAACCACCACCACCATCATTCATATCCAACTGCATCCATCACCTGCATATCATCTCCATCCATCAGCACACCATCTTCACAGTTTGCATCTCACATACCCCATGCATCTCCATCAGCTCGTACATCTACAGCATCAACAACAGCAGCTGCAGTCCACCTTTCCATCATCACCAGCACCTCCACAATCCATCGCCAGTTCCATCGCCGCAACTGACTTCCAGGCAGCCATATCAACAGCAAGTGAACAACCACCAGTCGCAACTCCATCCACAATTCTCGCATCTAGTCCATCACCACTACCATACCACTATCACTTCACGAGCTGGACACTTTGTGTCATTGGTTTGAACAGTCTTTTAGTTTTGTTTGCAGTTTGCTGTTTTGCTTTATTTGATTATGAACTCCAGTAGCTAAGCATCTTGATTAGGGACGATTTTGACGTCCGAACATGATTCACAATTGATATTTAAACTGCCTGTTTTCTTGCAATTATATTGTTATTGCTCATTCTCTATTATGCTAAAAGTGTTTAAGAATTTATTTCTCAATCGTTTAAGTTGCAAATTGAATGGTTGTTTGATGATTCTATTGCTAATTCGAGACTTCTTCGACTCGTAATTGTCTAGATGTTCCGTGTACAAGTAGCGATATATGGGTATTGATGATGAGACTTTGTTAAGTACCTATCTAACTCCTTTAAAATCCTAAGCTCATTAGGCTCCACGTTGAACGGTGACCCACACCCACTCACAGAATTGCTCCGTTTCACTTTTCCTGAAAGGAGAGAAAAAAAGAGGAATTCCCCCACAAATTTCGTCCAAGAAACATAAAACCAAAAAAACACATACCAAACCCTAAGAAAAAAGAAAAAACATAACTCTTCGTTTCCTCAACTCTATCTTTTGATTTCGAAAAAATTCTTCGTCTCCTTCACTGAATCTTTAATTTTGCGTAATATTTTGATTTCAACAACCTAGCCCTAATCTCTAACCTTGCGTCAATCTCAAGTAGTTGTTTCGAGGAGGATTGGGTTCTATTTCGAATCAACAGGTAAATTGAATTCAGCCCTGATCTCTTTCGATCTCAACAGGTACACAAACGATAACTCTTAACCATGTATGAATTTGATTTTTTCCTATCCTCTTTGCTTTGATCTTGATACTGTACCTCAAGATTTTGATGATTTTATTAGGGTTTAATCTCAGGATTTCTATTGTAATCTAGGGTTTTGTTTTGGGGTAATCTAGGGTTTGGTTTTGGGAAGAGCAGCTGAGAATGAGTCTAAATCGGTAAGAATGAGAATGGGTTAATCAGAGATGGGGGTTTGAGAGTTCTTGGATGATGATAAGAGTTGGGTTGAGATCGATTTGCAACCATATGAAGAAATCAATCGAGAAAAAATATTCCAGGTTCAAATATTTCTCTATTTTTTCCCTATCAATTTCAATTGAATTTCGATTTCAGAATTACTTATACATTCAATGGGGCAATGGGTAGTTGCAGAGATGTTGTTGGTGTTGCTACCAGAGAAGCTACAATAATGGGGCAATGGATTCTGGTGTGTGCCATAGGCCCCGACTCTGTCCAGATACTATGATCCAATACTTTGAAACTCACTTTTTATTGATTCGATACGTTAAAACTCACTTGCAGGGGTTGATGTTTGTGCTGGATGGCAAAGTGTCATAGCTTATGTGAACCTAGCCTGCTATTACTTGGTCAGAATTCCTGTTGGAATGATCCTCGGTTACCTTATCAACAAAATCTAAATCCAGAGATCGTCCAGACTTCAAACAACTAATGATATGCTTCCAATCCAGAGAACAATCCTACAATCCAGAAACCATAAACTTGCCAGAAGCTTAAGGCTTTCCATTATGCACCTCTCCCTGTTCTACTTCTCTATGTTTAATTCATCGTCGTTATCCTTTATTTATTTTTATTTATTTTTATTGTTGGTAGTGGGTTCTTTTACAGATTTTGGAACAGTAATTACGTAAACCCTAATTTATGTTCTACAATCACAGCAATCCTTTACGTAAACCCTAATTTATGTTCCATGTGCAGTTGAGATGAACAAAACTGGATCAAGTAGAAATTAGTTAGACTTGATCAAGGTTGAAGGATGAACTCTGTGGCGCTATCAAACTTGAAGTCTAGATGCATTCTTAGGGATTACAGGTATTCAAGGTAAGATGATGAATGAAGAAGATTTCGTTGTTTGTTATTTGTTTTGTTATAGTTGTTTTATTTCGTTTTATTTTGGATTTTTCTGTTTGCGAACCGAACCCTAACCCTTTTGTTTGTGTCTCTTTGATTCTCTGAGTCTATAAACAGTACAAAGAAGTGAGGCGCATAGATTAAGCAGCTTTGTTTTCATCAGGTACGATTTTTCGTCAAAACAAAATGGTGTTTGTCTTATTACAGGGAGAATTTATCTTATGAGCACTGGGATGATATCCTCGACATCCGTAATCAATATTGAGGTGTCTTTATCAATAGGTGATGGACTGAGGCCTGGATCAATTTATAATGCTAATGAAACTGCTCAATTTGCTGAGCTTTCGACACAAGAAGAGCTAACACGTCGAGCGTGGGAGAAGGACATACAGGTAAACTACATTCTGATTTTGCAAGTCAAGTGATCATATGCTTCACGGTTTCTTCCTATTTTCCTTTTTGTTCATTAGTTTTTTTCTCTGTCAAAAGCACCCTTATGTACCATAGCATGTCTATGGAAAATGTTTGGTTAAGCCAAGTATTATTGTTTATGTGCTCATAGGTGATGAACGAAGGACCTGGGCATATTCCACTACACAAAATCCCTGAAAACATGGACAACAAGTCTACAAGGAAGAAAAAATAGGTTTTGTGCTTATATACTGTCTAAAGCATCTCTTCAATAGTTTTTCTTCTTTACTCTATATTATTTGCTTAGACTACAATCAATTTGTACATAATGAATTTGTTTGAATAGTCTTTCTTTTGTTTGCAACTTTTAATAGAACCCTAAACAGTTAATGTGGCGCTCTTTACTGCAAGGTTCTGGAAATCGTAAAAGGAATTCCCGCGGGGATAAAAGAAAAAAAAAAGCTTGATGCAAAAGGATAATTTTCTTAGGAGTGGTACATTCTAAAAAACTACATGTGCCTCCCAATTTTCTCTCTGTACATGTAGTTGCAGGAAATCCTACACTACACCTCTCACAAGATTTCATTAACATTCAACTTATTTTTGGATCAACAATCTTAATTTTATTGATGAATCTTTGAACAATCTTACAAGAAAAGATAAAGGAATCAAGAATAACCACTGCTCTAGATTTTCTCTCTCCTATTTACTTGCTTCTCCCTCAGAAAAGATCTCTCCCCTTTTTCTTTACAACTGAATGACTATTTATAGGGAAATACATAGTGGATGACAGCTAATCTGTCATTTATTTTCGGATATGGTTTGTGACATTTTCGCAACCTTACAAATATTAATCTCGCACACTTCCTAATTTTCGCAAGTCCATCATATTTTTCTCATGATTTAGATGATGTCGTTTATCATGTCTTTTCTGAAATTGCTTTGCGACATTGTTGTGTTGCGTTGTTAATAATTTCGCTGAGGCATTATTACTGCGAGATTCTGATCCTACATCTTTCCTCTTCTCATATATTCTCTGCGAAGTAGAGAATGATGTGAGAAATGATGCAGCTATCCATCACTTTATATTATGCATTTATCACACGTATCTTTTCTCCCATCTGTTTCTTGACACGTCTTCTGTAACCGCTGCTTTTCAACCGCTCACATCTTTTCGCATTAATTGTGTTTATCTTCTCGAAAATCTCCTCTATATATACTCTTCTTACTCTCCCTTTTCTTCTTTTTTACTCTCTTTTTCATCTTCTCTGCAACTTCATCATTTTCTCCGTAAATTCCTCTGCTGTAATTTTTCTTCTATCTTCCTTCTTCAATCTTCTTAATTCTTCGTCCATTCCCATACTCTATATTTAGATATCCCTCCAAGTGGTCAAAAACATGAGAAAACCTTAAAGGATGTTCAGAAAGATCTTGCCGAGAAAGGTTTCACACTTTCTACCATTCCTGGTGAAAGTGCCAAGTCAATTCTTTCTATCAAACTTTTCTCTGATCAACATTGTGATGATCAATCAATCATAGTTTCGCTGGGTCAAATTCTCGCAGGTCTCCCCATTCCTCTTTATGACCCAGATATTCCTCTGTTCTATGAAATTCTCGCTCACTCGGGATTTTCGCGAGCTATCTTCCAATTGAGTGGGGATTGCATCCGTCTGATATGGAGTTGCTAATCGTGGTGCTGGTAAAGGATCTCTTTATCCAAAGACTTAGGGATCCTAAATTCGTAGACTAGAGATAGTCGCTGAGAAGTACACAGTAGCGAATTTCTTCGAAAATTATGAATTAATATATGAAAAGAGAATACTCGCTGGGGTGTTCGCTTGAAAAGGAAGGATGTTATTGCTGAAGATAAAATGCTCATGCATGACATTGATTGGCATCTGGAATAAATAAAACCCCTCGCCAATCCAAAGATAAATGGTGCGTCTTCCCTTGATGCTGAAAGGACCCTATATTGCTGGTTCTAATGTCATTCCTGCGAATCTCAGCTTATCGACCCTGGGTATTCTCTTGGCCTGATAAAGTGAAAGAGGTATATTTCTTCTAATTTCGCCCACTTTATGTTTCTTTATTTATCTTTACTCTTTTGTTCGCTGATTCTTGCGACATTCTACAGATCCAGAAACTGAAAGATAGCTACCGCAGGACTGGTAAAGCCAATACCTTGCTAGCTCTTCGCTCATACACAGATGAGGTAAGAAATATTCTTTTATGATTTTAAACAATATATTGTTGCCTCTGTTTCTTATCTTCATTTGTGTGTGAAGGTTATTGCTGAAGTAGAAGAATCCACCAAGGCTGCGACGGCTGGTGATAAGGGTAAAGATATTCTTCGCAAAGGAAAATCATCTGCATCCTCTTCAAAGAAAAGAAAGAGAGGGAATTCTCCTCCTCCTTCAGATGTTCATTTCCCTGATGGTTCTGAAGATGATGAAGACAACAAAGATGATGACGACTCTGCTGCGAATAAAGATTCTCCACCTGAATCCTCTATGGCACAGTTATCTGGTATCTTCTCTGATTCTTGGCAAGGGATGTGAGATAATTGCCTCGCCAATATATGAAAAGATCTCGCAACTATTTGCGATACTCCTTTGTTGGATGGTGATAGTTCTCTTCGTGGAGTCTCCATATCAGTGACTCCTAGCTTCCTAAATTCCCTCAATAGTTTGGTATGCCTTCGTCTTTTTACTTCTTCATTATCGTGACTCAAACTTTCTTTTTATTTTAATTATTTTTTGTATTTTCTTCGCAGGATGGAAAAGCTTCTTTCGTTGTTGCCTCGGATTTGGAGAGGAGACGCGAAATTCTTGAAAAGAAGAATCTTCAATTTCGTACGAAGAATGAAGAACTGGAAACTGAAACTAAATATCTTCATGAGAAGAACGAACAATTAGAAGCTGAAGTTAAATGTCTTCGCGAGAAAAACAAACAACTGGAAATCGACACTTCTTCACAAAGGAACAAAATTTCTACTCTTCAAAAAGCTAATGATCAGCTTTATGATATGCAATTCTTCTCTTCTCCTTCATTCATTCATCCTATTGTCTTATCTTATTTGATTAATCCTTTTTGCAGATTTTATGGTCTTTTTGATGAAGCCATTCTTCTTCGTTCATTTCCCGATGCCCTAGATAATGACATTCTTCTTGAACATCTTAATAAATCTTTGAATAGTATCTCTAATGATAAAATTTCATCTCTGCCTTTGAATGAACTTAAATCCAAATTTCGCCTCTTAGAGATTGATCATAGATCTAGTTTAGGTTTAGCCAACCAATTTAAACATTTTTATCTCAATTCTAAAAAGAAGATCAATGAATTAAGAACCAAGATTAGCAAACTTATAGATGATAAAGATCGTATCTCTGATCAAGGTGTTAAGGCTGTGGCGAAATTCCAAGAGACTCTTCTTGAGGTTCAACTTGAACGAGATGAAGCCAATCGTCAAAATATTGTGCTTAGCGAGAGAGAAAACCAAGTTCGTTCTCGTCTTCTCATAAATAGTGATGATGAGTTCGCTTGGGCCGCGACAATCTTGGATAACGCCAGAAAAGATTTAGGTGTAAATGTTAGTCTCCAAGTTGAGCATACAGCCTTGATTAGAGATATGATTTCTGAGAGAGAAGGTCATTAACTGTTTTCCTTTATTAATCTTTGGTTTTTCACGAGTTTTTATCGAGTTACTGATTAATTGTTATATGCTTCGCAGGATCTGAAAGGAGATATCTCCAAAGAGTTGAGGAACTTGAAGCTGAAAAAGAGGAACTCGCAAAGAATCTTTCTTCTCGCAACGACAAATATTCTAGATTAAAGAATCAAACCAAGATCACTGTTGCGAAATTTAAGAACGATGCTCTGCATTTTCGCAATCAAACTATTCAAATGGTTTGTGATGACCATAGTATTCCTCACTCTGATTATCCTTGTCTCTTGGAGGAGATCCCAAAGAACATTCCTAGTCTGACCATCTCTGATAGCGAAGCTGATGATGAAGAATTTGATGGTGATGAAGGTTCTGATGGAGATAAAGGTTCTGATGCAGACGAAGAAGAGAATAAGTCTGATGAAGGATCAACTAAGAAGTAGTCTTTGTTTCTTACTTTGATCTTCTGTAATACTTGTACATTTATTCATTCTTTTTGTAAATTTGCGAATTCTTTTAGTTCCCCATATTCCTTAATATATGAGTTTCTTTCATTTCGACCTGCATTCATTAAAAGAATTCTTCCATGCAATACGGTTAATCAACATAATCATTAATTTTTGAATTTTTGCGTAAATCTATCATGTGGAGACAAATAACATTTTCTAATTTCATTCATTCCCATACTTGCCTCTGTTATTTGTATCCAAATGAGAGATTTTGCAGATTTCTCTTATTTTGTGCCTCAACTTCGCAGTTGTTTATGTATAATTTCGTAATCATATGCGAAGTGAATTTTGATTCTTTTCAAAATCCCATTCCTGTATGGTCTTATTTTGCCTTCCTAGTTAAAGGTCTTACTATGCCACCTCTTGTCATTGCGACAAAATCGTAGGATGTCCTTGCATTTTCATGCAAAAACCCATTGATCCTGTCTTAACTTTTTCTTTTGTATTATTGCCTCTTCAGGTTTGTTGCGACAATATGACATGCCTAAATATTCTTGCGAAAATAAACCCCCATGACATTGTCGTCTTGCGACGAAATCGCAGGACGTCTTCGCACTTTCATGCGAATACCCATTGATCTCGTCTTATCTTTTTCTTTAGTATTATTGCCTCTTCAGGATTGTCGCACAAATATGACAAGACTTAATACTCTTGCGAGTAAAAATCCTCATGACATTTGCGTCTTAAGACACTTATGATCTCCCTAATGGAGGGTGCCGCCCTTATCTTCCCCCTGGTTGCCCCTTCAAGGAGGCGTATCTCTACCATACAAGGTTGGATCCTCCCATCCGGTCTTAACAAAAACCATTTGTGTTCACAGCCTCTTATTCCTTTTACCTATAGGGATTATGGTTACGAGACTGCACCCTAAGTGGGGTTTTCTTCGGGCCGAGTGCAGTATAAGCCAAGACTTGTCAAGAATGGCAAGGTACGCTCTAGACGCCCCTGGCACTCTTGACTCAAACGTGTACCTCGGCGCCTTGGTCAGATTCTGCACTCCTTGGGAGAGTCCTTATTACCTTAGTCGCCCAACCTAAGTCATATGCTTAAGCTGAGAATCCAAGGTGCCTCTCCTGGATGGGCATTATTGACCCCAAATCTCCATGACTCAGGTTCCGGTGGCGGTGTAGCCTTTCCCTGAGCCACGCAACAGGTACCCCCTTATATGACGTACTTTAGGTCTTACATTTTCCTCTTGCGAAATTGTATTCGCGAACTAGGGTGTACGCCATAAAGGTTCGCCCCTTTCTATTTTGTCATTGTTCTATGATTATCTTTTATAGAATTCATTATCTCTGCGAGATTCTCGCACATCATCACATCGTATTTGCACTTCTCAATCTCTTTTTTATCATTCAGTAAAATGTACTTTTGAGAATTTTATTTGTTGCGAGACTGTCGCAACAAATCAATCATTCATACACTTCTTATTTTTATTACCTTTGCCATTCTCTGCTTCTTTGTTATTTTCTGCTACTGCTTCCTTGTTAGTGGTATGTTCACCATTTCTTATTTTGAAGATTCTTCTTTTCGTTCGATTGCATCCACCATCAATCTCTCAGTTCTTTGTGTCTCTTTGATTTTGCGTCGCCAACTTTCCTTCTTGTTTGCTCTTCCTTGGCAGGATTCTACCTCAGTTTCGTAACATTTTTTCCTTCAACCCAATCTCCTTTTATGATTCCTACACAGCTGGGGTGAGGGAATTTGATGCACTGCTGGAAGTTTGAACCTACACCTAGAATCCCATGTAGCCAAGGTCGACCAATTAATGCATTGTAGGGTGACTCTACGTCAACAACATATAACAGGATTTCAGAAGATATTCCCTTCAATTGAATTCGCATAGTAACCTCCCCTTTAGGCTTGTTGGCAGTACCATTAAAACCATATATATTATATGTTGATGGTATAAGATCATCATCTCTCCCTCCCATGGTTTTATAAGTATGATAGAATAAGATGTTCACAGAGCTTCCGGTATCGATTAGAATCCTATTAATTGCCCATGAGTCTTCAGCTTCATCATCTTCTTTCGGTTTTGGATTAATTTCTAATTTTACCACCAATGGATTGTCATGTACCTCTCCACCTTCGGGGACTTCTTCTGCGGTAAAAGAAATAGTCTGCTTCTGCCATTCCTCTAGTGGCGAGATTTTCGCAATGTTCATAATTTCTCTTCCATCACTGTCTCTTGCGAACACTTTACTCAAAACATTGTCATGAAAATCTTCAATTGTCTTGTATGAATGTACGATAGAGTGACAGAATAGATTCTTTGCTTTTGCACCAACTTCTACGAAGAACGTTTCCTTCTCTTTCACCGTGTTTACTCTGTGATGCTCTGGTGGTGGTGGTAGTAATGGTTGAGATTGTGGGTGTCCTACCAGAAAGTGGTTTAGTTTTCCTTGATCTATCATTCTTAGAATAATTCTCTTTATATTTCTGCAATCATTTGTAGTATGTCCGTGAAAATGATGATAAGAACAGAACTCATGACTTATGAGGCTTTGAGGTGGTTCCGTTCCCATGTTCCATGGTGTTGGTATATTCTCCATCAAAATTATAGCTTCCCATATTTTCTCCACACTTGCATTCAGAGGTGGCATCTTGATTTCTTCCCATACTACCTTGTGACTTCCTTGTCCTCTATTATAATTTTGTCTTTGACCTCCATAAGTTTCTTGCGGCTGATCAAGTCTTTGAATCTTATTATTTCCACCACGATTGTAGAAATTTATTTTTCTTTCATACTCCTCTTGATCTCGGCTTCCCATAGCCACCAGTTTCTGTTGATTGTTGTTGCCTGTAACCTTTTCTTGTTGTACTTGCGAAGTGCTCGCCACTGTGTTTATTAGTTTAGGTAATAAGCTTGCATTCGCTGCTTGTGAATTGGTGTTCGCAAATGGGTATGATTCCATTTCATTTTGCCTTTCCTCTAGAGCAATATACTCTTCCTGAAGTTCTCGCAGTTCAGTCATTGTGATTGTATTCTTGACTCTGAAAATTTGGATATACAATAGATTGGTTGCGAACATAGCATTGATAAATGATAACATAAGATATCTCTCATCCACACGGCCAGCCATTTCACTACACATAGGTCTCCACCTTTTAGTTAGGTGCTTCAAACTTTCGCCAATCCTTTGTTTTAATCCAAACACATCTTCAATACCAGGTCGCGAAGAATTTTTACTTATATATGCCCCCAAGAATGTGTTCTGCAAGTGATTGAAAGATGTTATTGTATTTTTTGGCAGACCTTCGAACCATTTTAACGCCTCTCCAGTTAGACTAGATGCAAAATACTTGCACAATACGACATCATGATTTTCCCACTGCAACATGCACCTCACGTAGGCTTTAATGTGTTGAATTGCACAAGTTGTTCCATCAAAAATATTGGATAATGCGGGCAAATTACATTTCGGAGGTATTCCTCCTAGTTGTACTTATCTTGTAAATGGAGTTTTCGCAGCTTCTTCTATAGCTTCATGATAGACACATTTTTGTGTCTACTTTTTCCTCAATGTCTGTATTGTTGGAACTCTATTTTTGTACTAATATTGTGTTTTTATGTATTTTTAGGAAATAAAACATTTTTGGAAAATTCGGCTCGAAAAGTTGATTTTGGCACCCGGAGGACAAGTGTTATTCGGACTCTCGCTTTTGGATAAGGGGTAACCTAATTACTAAGGGGCACCCCCATCTCACCCCCAAGGCATATGCTATTCGCACCCCAGTTCAGGATAAGGGGCATATCATCTTCAACATTCAAATTCGTGTTTTGGCGGGAAAACCATTTTCACTCCTGACAGATTTTCAATCAGCAAAATGAAGGTGTTCTAGTGCGATTCAATCGCTGAAAATTGGTGAGAAGTTGTGATTTAACATGGAAAAGCTGTTGTGAGTGTTCTCTTAGCTCAAATTTGGCTATAATTGGCTAGAAAATTCACGGGCTCAAAACAGGTAAAACACATGCAGAAGAGTTTCTCTACGACTTCTGGAAGATTTTGTGTGTGTTCTGCTCGTGTTTCATGCATCGAGCAACCTGTTGGAGCATGTGTAATCGAATTGGAGCGTGCTGGACCAGAGAAAACGCGTGAAAAGCTAAAACAGGAAAGAAAATATCCGAAAATATTTTCTTTCACTGCCGAGGATTTGTGGAGTTATGGAGGAGATTCGATGCATGCTTCGGGTTTAAATAGAGTCCTTGGAGGTCAGATAAAGGGGGTCGAGAGTTTTGGGAGCTAGGGAGAGCTAGAGAAGACGAAATCAGAGTTTAACAAAAATCTATTTCTACTGCTGCATGAAGATGAACACGAAGAACAATAGACTGTAAGAGACTGTCGTTCTTCAACAGTGACAACGACAGTGGAGTGTGGGTCGTAGTTTCCCAAAGACTACAGCATTTCATATGTATCGTTCTTGTGTGACGCTTCCTGTGGGTCGCACATTAGCTGTTTACACCATTTTCTCTTCTTCTCATCATTTGTAAACCATTTTTGAGCCATAATAAATTATTTTGAGAGCATTTATACTATGATGAGCTAATTCCCTCGTAACCAAGGCAATGGAGGAAACTATTCACGCAACATAAATGGGTAACTATTTGATTTAATTATATAATTCACCTAATCGCTGCTTTTGCAGAGTTTTAAATTGTTTGAATGATTGTCTTAATTATTTGTTATTCAGTTTGATAGGTTATGCTTGGTTTAATCTCTTGATAATCTATGCTTAAGGTTTACAAATAATGTTTGAGAATCTGTATGATTGATAGTGAATTAAAGATAAAAGAGGACTTAAGAATTGAATAGAGTTTTGAAATATTTATCATTCAATTTTGCATAATAGTGGAATCTAGTGTCTCGGTTACCTCTCGCACCCATTGTTAATAATTTTGTATATAATTTTATTAAACCTTTAAATTTAATCTTCACAAGTACGAGAGTTTGAACCTCATTACTACAACCCACGAAAAATCATAATCACTTCATCTAATCGTCTTTTGCCTACTTCTCCTATATTATTTAGTATTCCTCTCATTTCTTCCAATTCTTTTAAGATTTGTTCATTGACGCCTGAATTTTGATCTATTGGTCTTTTTAATTTCGCCTCCCTTCTTGCGTTCATGTCTTTCTTCTCTCGCGAAATTTTGCATTTCTTCTTCATCATCCTCATCTCGTCTTCTCCTGCGGTTCTCTTCCTCATCTCTATCTTGAATTCGTATATGATGATGTCTCTCCTTTTTCCCCTCCATGATTTTGTTCATTTCTTATCAATTCCATTCACTGTCTTTCAGCCCTCCTCTGTACTCTATCATACTCTTTATTGAGATTACCGTTATTCCGTTTTTGTGTACGCCTTCTTTCTCGATTGTCATGATTGTTCTGGCGAATTTCCTCCTGAAGCTCTTGTTCTTCCATTTCCGCTCTCAATTTTTCACGCTCGCAAGTTAAACGTGCTTGTTCAGCATAGTGTCTTTCAATTTCTTCTTCAATCGTTTGTTGATTTCTTTGAGTTTCTCTCTCATGTAAAATTCTCCTTCCTTCCTATCGATTCTCTTCGCCATCTTGATTATTTCGTCCCTGACATTGTCCATTCTCCCGATTTCTATCATTTTGCCTATTATCAAAAGTTTCATTTTGTGGAACGTAATGATCATCAGTCATTTCTCTACCTTCGCGATGTTCTTCATTCGGATTTCGTATTTCTTCTCGAATATTATTTGCAACATTAACTGTGGATGAGTTTCGCCTCATCTCTCTTCTAGTCGATCTTGAATACGATCTTGTATTACTTCTTGATCTTCTACTCTGTAGTCTCATATTTTCCATCCTTAATTCGTGATTTTGCCTTGTTAGATTTGCACGCTCTTCTGTCTCAGCTCTTCTTTCTTCATGCATTCTTCGTCTCAACATCTCTATTGCTCCAATTTCCTCATCTTCATGAATTATTCCTTCAACTATTTCTTGTCCTCCCTATGTTTGTCTATTATTTCTCGTTTGCTGTTCTTCTTCTTCATCTACTGAATTTGATCGCCAAGTATGTATGCTCACTCTATCATAATCCATAGTTCTATTTTGTACCGGTGTTTGTTGAACTGGTTGTTGAATTTGATTTTCTCCATCATTTCTTATTCTAGTAGATTCTCCTGTTTCACTTCTCTCCCTTCCAGCAAGTCTTTTACTTCTTTTTCTAGTGGTTGTTGGTTGTTCGGATATATTCCTCCTTCTAGCCATTTCTTCAATACTAATGAATTGTAAGAGATTCCGTAAAATTCTTCACCAGTTATTCTAATTTCCCACAAATCAGAATATTTATCTTCAACCTTTTCTAGGGTGATCTTCAATCTTCGTTCCCTGTTTCGAGTGCCATTATGTAGTTGCAGGAAATCCTACACTACACCCCTCACAAGATTTCATTAACATTCAACTCATTTTTGGATTAACAATCTTAATTTTATTGATGAATCTTTGAACAATCTTACAAGAAAACATAAAGGAATCAAGAATAACCACTGCTCTAGATTTTCTCTCTCCTATTTACTTGCTTCTCACTCAGAAAAGATCTTTCCCCCTTTTCTTTACAACTGAATGACAATTTATAGGGAAATACATAGTGGATGACAGCTAATCTGTCCTTTATTTTCGGATATGGTTTGCGACATTTTTGCAACCTTAAAAATATTAATCTCGCACACTTCCTAATTTTCGTAAGTCCGTCATATTTTTCTCATGATTTAGCTAATGTCGTTTATTATGTCTTTTCTGAAATTGCTTTGCGACATTGTTGTGTTGCGTTGTTAATAATTTCGCTGAGGCATTATTGATGCGAGATTCTGATCCTACAGTACCAGATATTGTAGATGAACTACTATCAAATCTTTATAGTAAATTGTTACCAATTTTGTTCTTCATTGATTTTGTGTATGTTTAGCTTCTGTCGTTCAGCTAATAAACTTGGCAGTATATTAAATCTGGAAATTTGTTTAAGGATATTTTTGTGTAAATTCTTAAGAAAGTTCTCAAGCTAGCTGAAATCAACAAAAGCTCAAGATCAGGACCTCCAAATTTTAAGTCTCATGATGTGGAAGCCAACGAATTGCAATACCTTCAAGTTAAGGGTAGAACTAAGGTATGTGTATTTTAAATTGGTTAGGTTGATGATGTCATGTTACTTATGCAAACTGTGAATCACTATTAACTTTTTTATAGGACAGAAAAAGGAATAATTATTGAACTCTTTTCATGCTATAAATGGAGAAATTGCTGCTCATATATGAACTTGGTGAGCATTTGTACGTCTACGGTTCCTTGCACAAATCCTTATACCCAGTTAGACGTTTTAATTCTAACCCAATTCTAGCTGGGAAAACTAATGCCTTTCCAGTTGATATTGCTGCTCGGCTAGCTTCCAAAAGTAATTTATGTGGTAGTCATTCGTTTCATTGTCCATATATATTTGGTGAACTGGAAAGTTGTAGGTATATTCAATTTATCAGGATGCCTATCCACAGCAGTAAAGGGAGATACAAAGGAACGATGAGGTCTATAATAAAGCTTAAGCATTACGCAGCATCAAGAATGGGAACGATGGGAAACTATGTATAAATCAGCACCAACATATGGCGCTAGCCTTCTCGGTGTAGCTGTTACATGTTCATGACCCAACAGTCATGAATCTTAAAAACATTATTGTTGAAAGAGGTTAACACAAGCGGAGAATCGGTTTTATCTAACTCAAATATATATCTATTTTTTTATTTTTTGTATACACATTATGTTTTAGTTCATGCTCTAAATGTAAGCTTATTTTTCTTATTTTTCGGTTAAATTGCATTTAGTTATATCTATTTTTTTATATACAGAGTTTATGACAAAGCACACCTTCTTGGTTTTGTCGTACCATTTCCTTCATATCTGTTGCGGTGCATGTTATGTATCATACATAGGTACTGAATGTATCTTTGTTCAACTTAGAAAGCACATTGTAGTTTCCAAGTATACTAGATTGTGGTGCCCTTTTGTTCCTAATGAGAAGCAGAGTCGGACCTTCATAATCTTATCTCATGTAGTTACCACAACATATTTGGTTTTACAATTATTTTCTGTCAATTTTCAGTATACACAAGTGGGGGATTCAGGTGGCAGTACCATTTTCCAAAGCATTCGATTTTGCAATGACACTATCATTTAGAACTTTGCAGTGTAAAACCACTCAATCAAGCTACCAGATAATTTCACGTTCTCTATTGAACCACTTCCTTTCTCAGTTGAAGAGACAGAGTATAAGTGCATTACGGTGGTGCTTTTCATCGTCTCAATGTTTTCTTAAATGTCATTTTTATATGCTTCTTCATATTATAATTGTTTCTATTTTTAATGGCAGTTCAACAACATGATGAGTAGGATATCTCAGAAGTAGTTTAGCGAGGCCAATGTTCATTTTGTTGTCAAATGGGAAAGTGCATATGAAGAATAGTTGACTCCTAATCAAAACACATAATTTCTTAAGAATGATTATACTCTCATCAAGACACAACGTGAATTTCAGAGTTCTAGCAACTTTAATAAGATTACAAGAAATGGGGACTTGGGTGAAGCCGAGCTTTACCAAATCATATCGGGACTGGGGCGACGCGAAGCCGAGCTTTACCAAATCATATTGGGACTGGGGCGAGGCGAAGCCGAGATTTACCAAATCAAATGGGGACTTGGGCGAGGCGAAGCCGAGCTTTACCAAATCATATGGGGACTGGGGAGAGGTAAAGCCGAGCTTTACCAAATCATATCGGGACTGGGGCGAGGCGAAGCCGATATTTACCAAATCATATCGGGACTGGGGCGAGGCGAAGCCGAGATTTACCAAATCATATCGGGACTGGGGCGAGGCGAAGCCGAGCTTTACCAAATCAAATAGGGAATGGGGCGAGGCGAAGCCGATCTTTACCAAATAAAAAATATGGTTCAAAGAAAGAGGCATTGATGCATTGTATTTGTAGTTTGTAGTTGTAGATTGAATTGGTGAACTAAGTTTGAGAAGATGCCCGGCGTAGCACGGGCAAAAAATCTAGTATGTAGAAATTGACACTAGTAGGTAATTCTTGCTTTTGATTTTGTCACTAGGAATAGCCTATCTCAAAGAACTTAAAGCATTTGTGTAAGTCACACCTAGAGAGCGTACTTTTAGGAAACTTGGCAAGTAGAATCAGGTAGTCGAGCGCTTCCGTGTCCAGTAAACTTAGGAGATATAACGAAATAGTTGAGCGTACTAATTATGCTAGGGTTATTAGTAATGGGTAATTTGCAGAAACATACCTATATTGATTAGATTCATGTTTTGTGGCTTAGAAAGAGTCCTTGATAATTCTCATCCTCATTTTTGCATTATTTTTGTTCAGAAATTTGATTGACAACTTTAGCCCAACTCTCCCTTAGGAACGAACCTGCTTGTCATTGTATTACTAGTTAGTGTAAGAGAAGTAAGGAATTTATTTTTGCGAGTTCGACACCTCGTCAGAAAAAGGCGCCTCATCAACAAGCAATATAACACTGGTCCTTCTATAAGCGTAGTACGTGAAGGAGGGAAAAGGAAAGCTCCAGCAGTGGAACAACAACCAAAGCGTGCAGCACCAGCACAGACAACTCCATCCCGTAAATCCGCGGCTAAGACCCCTGTGCAACAACAAGAAACTGGAGATGCTGCTCCAGACTTCCCATTTCCAATGGATGAAGTCATTGAACTCTTGGAAGCATGGATTCAAAGCCATCAAGCTACCTCCTCTCAGATGTCCGTCAACCAAAGAAGAGATGGCAAATCCCAAATATTGTCGTTTCCATAGGTTTGTCAACCACCCAACCAGTGACTACAACTAATTGAAGCGCATTTTCAAAGAGAAGGTGGATGCAGGATAACTTCAATTAGGAAATGAAGGATTTCACAGAGACCGCTTCCTGTCAGGAGCTGCATGATTTATGGGGACTCCGTCCACAAAACTGTGCAGTCTATGATGGAGCATTTATGTGAAATTCTGTATTTATCCAAGGCGCGGCGTCAAGACATGTTTGGAGCCCTCAACCGTGTCGTATCAGGAAAGCGTCTGTTTCCAGTCAGGGAAGCCTATCCCAAACCCGAATCTTTCCTGGGAAACGCGACTAATGGATGCAACCGCTCACTTGAAGGATGTCGAGTTTGAAAGCACATTGATTGATGCGACCTCTGATTTCAATATTGTCAATGTCAAGACTCTGAGAGCTGCAAATATTTCAAAGCAAGAAGTGGTTCACTACCCAACCATAATTAAAAACTCGGAAGGAGAATCCAGAGACGCTTACGGGTACATCAATCTCGAAATCAAGGTGGGTGATGCTCTAACACACGCCAAATTTCATGTGGTTAAAGAATACCCAAATTATGATATGATCCTGGGGAGCTCATGGATACACGATAAAAAGGCGAAGCTAGGAGTATGTCCTTTACCAGTGTCTATACCTGAAAGGGTCTCCAACAAGCCGTCTGATCCGGAAGACTATTTGTTGCCGTATCAACAACTCACGAATGTGACACAACTACCTGGCGAGAGCATATCAGCATTTGTTCGCAGATTTCAGACACAAGTAAGTCTTATTGAACAACCCTTTTTGCAACCAGTCACTCCTCCTCCCGCGAAGGATTGGTGACTCGATACGATTATTAACCCGGCCGTCACTAGGAGATGTGAATGGGATGCTATTCCTTTCAAGTATTTTATCAAGAGTTTAGAAGCTGTCACAGTTAAAGACAAGGAATCTAGGAAAGTAATGGCAACGCCCAAACCCATTCCAAGTCGAAGATATGGTGGTGAGAGTTGTGGCTCAGCCTGCTCTGTCCGATTCCACAGAAGGGGAAGACGAACCGTACCTAGTGGAGGAAATTATTTTGGGAGGTTACTGCAAGCTCATCAATACTGACAAGCTAGAAGGCGTAGCAATACACGCCCGGTGGCTCAAACCCTTCAATACCTAAGATGTCGTGCAACCCTCTCCTTCAAAATTCCTTTTAGTGTTTTCTTTAGCAATTTCCATTTTCATGCAATATTTGTAATTCCTCCAAAATGATTGCACTGCTTGCATTCATAATCAGGGTTTTAATTAATCAGTTAATCAAAGCATCAGTTCTTTTAAAATAAAATTCTTACTCTTGAATCAAGGAAAAGTCTCGAGTAAACCCAAACCCTCATAAAATCATTACCCAGTGATTCAAAACCATCAAAATAAAACCACGGAAAAGGCACCTGATGCGTGTCATAAGTGCAATCAAATTAATAATCTTATTTCCACACAATTAACTGGTAATATAATGGAAGTAAGGATCGTCCCCACGAAGAGCAGTGAGTTTTAGTTGTCAAAGTGTCACAAATGGAGGTTTTGTTTTAGATTGTGATCAAAATAAATAATCAGCAAATAAAGTTGTATTGTAATCAATAGAGAGAGATATGATCGAGGAATCCTTCTTCGTATATAAACCGTCAATGCGTTATTATAATTGCCTACTTGTCGTTAATCACAGATTAGCACCAACCGTATAATAACAACTAGATCAGTGCTATCCCCTAAACTCCTTATATCACTAGATACGAAAGTTCTCGCCTACCAGATTTTATTCAACGAACCACCAAGTAGTAGATCACTCAAGGTGTAATCCAATCGGATGCTTTATCTTTTGTGAATTTATAGGTTGATCCTACTATTAGACTTTTAGATCAAGGTCCACTTTTTAGTGTTGTTTATACACACAATCGCTCCACAGAATCCCTCTGCAAGGTTTTGTGTTCTCTACTTGTGTACAAGTTATTGAATGATGAGTGTTGGTGATATGTTGTGGTGAGGGCAGTTCGCCACCAACTTTTTGTACCTATCCCAATATTTATAAAGAGACTCCCCAGTAATTGATTAATGATTTTCTCGTGGTTGTAGTCATGAAGGTTCGAACTCTAAGACTTGTGAAGGTGAAGGATTTTTAGATTTATAAAAATTATATACAAAAATATTGACAAATTGGTAGAGAGGTACTGGGACTAATGATTCGGCCAATCTTCATAACATAGGGCTCAATGATTTATTCTCAACAATAATCGCTCAAAACATATATGGACTCTTATTTTGCCAAAGTAGATTCTCAAAACATTGATTGTAAATGTTAAGCATGGAACATCAAATCACCTAAGCTAAGCATGACCCATCTAATCAAATAATACCCAATTTAATCAAATCATATTTCAATTATTTTTTAATGCAAAAGTCTTAAAAAGAATTAATAAAATTACCCATGTATGAAGCTCGGCCTCCTCCGTCGTCCCAGTGTTGGGGTTTAACTCATCATAGTAAAAATGCTCTCAAAATAATTTATTATGGCTCAAAAATGGTTTACAAATGATGAGAATATGAGAAATACAATAAAACCAGAGAACTACGACCCTCAGTGATAAAATAAGACTGATCAACCTCTGTCGCAAACGCTGTGTAAAATAAGACTGCCTGATTACGACCCACAAGTGTTAGTCGTTACTACTGCAGAAAAACGACTGTTGTTGCAGGTCCGTTCTTCGTGTTCTTCATGTTCATCAGCAGCAGCAGCAGCAGCAGAAACCGAGTTTGGGAAAACTCGAATTTCTTCTTCTCTGGCTCTCCTCAGCCCCCCAGACTCTCGACACCCTCTCTTCTCAACCCCAGCAACCTATTTATAGCCAACATACCCATCGAATCTCGCTCATTCACTCCATATAATTCTCCATTACTCGGAAAATATTTTTTTCCATTTTCTTCACTGTCAGCCGAGATATGATCTTCTCCATCCCCTCTGCCTGCGCATATGAGCTGTAATACTTCCATAGTTGCATAAACACTTAAGAAGATCAGATATCTTCCCCATTTAGTCCACAAAACTTCCAAAAATTCCTCTCACAGAGAACTCGAGCGTATCTTCCCTGTTTAACTCTCGATTGAAAGTTAGCGGATTCTAGCCAAATTTAACTCATTCCAACGCTCAGAATAATCTTGTTATACTCAATAGATATGACCAAATTAATTCCAGCCATTTAGTTTCTCCACAAATCCGTCGAAAATCAAATTGAAAATCTGCCAGGGAGAGAATATATTATCCCGCCAAAAATGAAATTTGAATTATGAGAAGAAAAGTGTCCCCCCTAATCCTGTACGGGTGTCCCTTTAGCAATTGGGGTGGAAATAGTAATTTTGGGGTGGAAATAGTAATTTTTCTGGGTTCCTCCGGTACATTTCTGGGACGCTTCCGGTGCATTTCTGAGGTGCCACCGGTACATTATCCTGGGGTGTAAAACACTACTTTTCGAGCTCATTTCGCCGCAAAGGCTTATTTCTCTAAAAACATCTACAAAAACACAAAATAAGACAATAAGTACTTAATCGAGTCTAACAATACAGAATATTGAGAACAAAATAGACACATAAATGCGTCTATCAGTAATCTGAAGAACACCACTAATCTCCTTATGAACAGAGGCTGCTTTTGAAGCAGGAAAATATTTCTCTAAAATAGCTTTTTCATCTCATTCCATGTTGTAATACTCCCTGGAGGAAGGTAATACAACAATTCTTCTGTTGAGTCTATTAAAGAGAATTGAAAAGATTGCAACAATGTTGTATCACTGTCTTCAGTACTTTGCCTAAGACTCGTCATCTTTTGTTGAAATTTTCGAAGATGACGATTCGGATCTTCACCTGGAAGTCCCTTGAACTTTAGAAGATGATGAAGTAAGATCAACTTCAGCTCCACTGGGTTAGTGATTGTAATGCACAGTGGTTGCGAATCTAAGCATGGAGATGTCAACTCTCCTAACTTCCTCTCCGTAGGTGGAGGTGGTGGATTATTTGTACTGCCTACCATTGTTGAAGTAGAAGGTTCTTCTAGCAATTGTGGATGTGCTTGTAACACCGTTCCTCTACGAGTTTGGATTCCGCACCTCTGGTATTCCCAGTCTTTAGGTGCCAGAGATTAAGTATCTGAAAAATCTAGAAAAACCAAATTAAAAACTAACAAGAAATTCTAAAAACAATAATAAAACTAAAAAATAACAACTAAAGCTACCGACTGCTCCCCGGCAGCGGCGAAAAAATTTGATACGTGTCGTAAGTGCAATCAAATTGATAATATTATTTCCACACAATTAACTAGTAATATAATGGAAGTAAGGATCGTTCCCACGAAGAGCAGTGAGTTTTAGTTGTCAAAGTGTCACAATAGGGGGTTTTGTTTTAGATTGTGAACAAAATAAATAATCAAAGCAAATAAATTTATATTGTAATCAATAGAGAGAGATATGATCGAGGAATCCTTCTTCGTATATAAACCGTCGATGAGTTATTATAATTGCCTACTTGTCGTTAATCACAGATTATTACCAACCGTAGAGTAACAGCTAGATCAGTGCTATCCCCTAAACTCCTTATATCACTGGATACGGAAGTTGTCGCCTACCAGATTCTATTCAACGAACCACCAAGTAGTAGATCACTCAAGGTGTAATCCAATCAAATGCTTTATCTTTTGTGAATTTATAGGTTGATCCTACTAGTTAGACTGTTAGATCAAGGTCCGCATTTTAGTGTTGTTTATACACACAATCGCTCCACATAATCCCTCTGCAAGGTTTTGTGTTCTCTACTTGTGTACTATTTATTCGACGCTTACTAAATTGAATCAACAAATCAATTTAGTTGGCCACCTAAACAATCTATCAATCAATCATAAATATTAATTAGTATAAACAAACGATAATCATATGAAGAACTTCAAAGTAGATTAATATAATAACTCAAATCTTGCTTAAAACTTATAATTCATCCTCAATCAATAGGTGTTTAGCTACTCATGGATGTAGAAACATCCATGATATACATGATAGAAAAGTTAAGAGATACGTTACGATTGAGAATCACTCTGAAACCCTAGCTTTGATATTTCTGCTCTCTAAGACTTACAATTTCGTGACCTAATGAATTGATATCATTTCACATAACCTAATAACTTTTTATAGGTTTACATTGTTTGGCCTTCACGTAGTTAGTTTGGTTTAGGAACCCGACCCAAAAATATGACCTAACGACTCCAAACGTGCCCTTAGGCCTTCCAAAGTGTAAATACGCGTTTCCTACTACCTAAGTTCGCGAACCCAGTCCGCAAACTTCAAAATCCAGTAGAAATTTTCGGAATTAAGTCTGCGAACCCGGTCTGCGAACCCGGTTCGCGGACTGCACTGTCTTCGGTATTCGATAAAAATTGCTTTGGCCACAACTTCTTCATCCGAATTCGGAATGACCTCATTCTTTTTGCATTCTTTTTATCTTTCAATTCTATTCAATATGATGATGAGAAATCTTTAATTTGAATGAGTTAAGATCGATATTTGGCCCTTCTCTTGATTTTGAGCGTTTTGCTCCTTTTCGTCGCACTTCTTCCACTTATCTTGGATTTTGGCACTTGGATACTTGGAATACTTCTATTCCTAGATATTTTCAGCACTTTATAGCTCCTTTGTGGATGATTCACCTATTAGAGGTAAACAAGAGAAAACAAGAGTAATAATACGAAAATATGCAAGAATAATAGCAAAAACAAGTATGGAATGGACACTAAAATCATATAAATTATGCACTTATCAAATTCCACCACACTTAGCTTTTTCTAGTCCTCGAGCAAACTAAATAAAACTAATCCTAATACAACAACACCATCTCTTTGAGGATACAGTTACTCTTAGCATGAATAACATGCCTTTAAACCCCTAGGTGTCTCTAGTGGACGAGTTATAGTCTCGTGTGGACTTACAAGAGGTATACCCACAAAACCTACTTCAATTTCTCGCCTTGGAAGAACCGCTAAGGATGGACACAAAGTATAAAGCCAAATAATTAGCCTGCATAAGTTCTTTAGCTACAAACATGCCACATACATTCCAATCATCACACATAAGTAATTACTTGCGTATTCAACCTGATTGAAAGAATCTACTAAGATATTCACCATACTTGTTGCAACGTTTGTCACAACACTCGCATACTGAAATCACATGGATGGATAAGAGAATGGAAATAAAAAAGTGAAGTGTGCAAATGTTGACTAAAGTGAAAGATGTTATCCACAATACTTGTATGAATGTATTCAAAGGATATATATTTATAGCGCACTAGTTGAGAGAACCACCCATTTAACTCGACCACATGATTAGATACTCTAAGCGCATGTTTCTTTTCAGCAAGTACATGATAGTTGCCTTGGATCCTGCGTTCCACGCTTGCTTAGGCGACGGAGACAGAGACAACGTTTCACACATACTGCTATCAAAGTGTCAAGAACCTCATCAATAGTCTCTTTGACTTGTTGTATAATGATGATATGGTTTTTGTTTTTCTGAGATTATGATTATCCGCGATTCCGGACCTATCATTTATTAGTGTCGATAAATGAAGAGGAGCCTTATAATTTTCTTTTCTTTTCTTTTTCTATTTTTTTTCCGGCTCACTCTTTACTCTTTACGAGTGTAAGACAATTGTCTTATGGGGCTTTTATATAAACTCAACCAATTATTACCTTGCTACAACATTCATGACAGTATCAGGATCCCACCAAATCACTTTAGGGAAACATAAAACTGCAAAAATAAAAAGAAAGTGATTCAGTAATGATTAATTGCGAGGATGACTCTTTCAAAATATTACCATAGCTTAGTTTCGCATTCAATTATGAACGTATATATTTAAGGATTGTGGAATTGATAAAGTGGAACTCAATCTATAGCCGTAAGAACTATTTCAACCTTAAAAAGGTTTAGAGTGTCATCCTAAATAGCTCATAATTAACTCCAAAAGATGAAGTCTCAAGAATGCAAGAAATAAAAGAGTATTATTATTATGTATATATGCAAATAGTAGATACTAAATGCTCCCCCACATTTAAACTCAACATTGTCCTCAATGTTCAAAACCGAAAATTCTGATTTCTGACATAACAACCCTGAAAAACTGAAAAACTGTACAAATGGGTAGGGAACTAGGAAAAACATCCTAAACTAAAGTTGTTCGCCTACGTCTTTTATATAACGTATCAAAAGGGCACAGTGTTTCGATAAATGGTATGACGTTTATGGCCACCGGACTGACTGACATGCAATTTGAAAAAGTTCTGGAAAAATACCGAAACTCAAATGTCCAGGACAATCGGTCCAACTTAACAGACTCCGAATTCAGATTTTCTTTTTGTAAAAGAAAGGTGAGTCTGTCCTCTTTAAAATTTGGGGTCAACCACTCAAATCGTACTTCGTATGAAGTCTCGAGAGCTATTTTCGTGACAACTGCACAGTCAGAATTTTCTGAAGAGAATTCGTCAAAACTTTCATTATAGATATAGGACTTGTAAAATCTAAGATGGGAATGCAAGATATGATATGAAAAACTAAGAAAATTAAAAAAAAAAAAGGATAGAGATACAAAACCGATGGGTTGCCTCCCATTTAGCGCTTAGTTTAATGTCCTCAGCCTGACTTGGTCATTCTTTTAATTACTCCTCCAGAGGGAGATAATCATGAAATTCTTGCACATCCATATCCACATAAGCAATGCTTTCATAATATGGATTCAATCTATGGCCGTTCACCTTTACATTTGTTCCATCTCTAAGACTAGAAATTTCAACTGCGCCATGAGAATAAACATTAGTAACAACATATGGTCCAATCCATCTGGACCTTAGCTTACCAGGAAATAGTTTAAGACTAGAATAAAATAAAAGGACTTTTTGTCCCACAACAAAATTCGTTTTAGAAATCATCTTGTCATGGAAAAGGTTCATCTTTTCCTTGTAAATACGAGAACTCTCGTAAGCATCATTACGTATCTCCTCTAGCTCATTGAGTTGTAACTTCCTTTGTTTCCCCGCATTCTCATAATCCATGTTGCACATCTTTATCGCCGAATATGCCTTGTGTTCAAGTTCAACCGGAAGATGACAAGCTTTGCCATAAACCAACCGATATGGTGACATACCAATCGGTGTTTTGTACGTCGTTCTATATGCCCATAATGAATCATTAAGCCTATAACTCCAATCTTTCCGTGTAGTGTTTACGGTTTTCTCAAGAATGGATTTAATCTCACGGTTTGAGATTTTGGTTTTCCCACTAGTTTTTGGGTGATACAGCATACCAACCTTGTGTGTTATATTGTACTTCTTGAGTAGAGCATGGAAGGATTTCTGAAAATGTGAGCCTCCATCACTGATAACCACTCTTGGTGTACCATGCCTAGAGAAAATATATTCCTTCACAAACTCACAAACAACTTGAGAATCATTAGTAGGGGTGGCTTTAGCTTCCACCCATTTAGAAACATAATCCACATCAATATGTATATAAATTTTTCCATTAGAATTGACAAAAGGACCCATAAAATCAATTCCCCACACATCAAATACTTCAACAACAAGAATTGGTGTGAGTGGCATTTGATTTCGAGCATATAGATTTCCCGTTCTTTGACATCTATCACAAGATTTGCAAAAGATATATGCATCCTCAAATAGGGTAGGCCAATAAAATCCACTTTCAAGTACTTTGAAAGCGGTACGTTTAGAACCAAAGTGGCCACCACATGCATAAGTATGACAAAAAGTAATAATAGATTGAAATTCAGAATTAGGTACGCACCTACGGATGATTTGATCAGAACCGTATTTCCACAAGTAGGGATCATCCCACACATACTGCTTGGCTATTTTCTTAAGCTTAAGCTTTTGAAAATTATACATTGTACTAGGTACTTGTCTTGTAACCAAGTAGTTCACTATATCCGCGTACCAAGGTGTTGAATCTTTAATTGAGAAAAGTTGTTCGTCTGGAAAACGATCTTGTAAAGGAAGTTCTTCTTCGGAAACAACAAGTCTGCTGAGATGATCCGCAACAGTATTTTCAACACCTCTTTTATCCTTAATTTCATAATCAAATTCTTGCAACAGTAGTATCCACCGTATAAGTCTTGGCTTAGCTTCTTTCTTCTTTAGTAGGTACCTAAGTGCCGCGTGATCAGAATACACAACCACTTTTGAACCAACCAAATAGGATCTAAATTTTTCAAGTGCAAACACTATAGCCAAAAATTATTTCTCGGTGGTAGAATATTTGATTTGTGCATCGTTTAGGGTCCTAGATTCATAATAAATCACATGAGACAGCTTGTCTACTCTTTGACCCAAAACGGCTCCAACTGCATAGTCACTTGCATCACACATTAATTCAAATGGCGAACTCCAGTCCGGTGACTTGATAATTAGTGCAGTTGTCAACAATTCTTTCAATTTATCAAAGGCATCCTTGCACTCCTTGTTGAAGTAAAAAATAACCTCTTTTTGCAATAATTTACACATCGACATTGATATTTTGGAGAAATCCTTGATAAACCGCCTGTAAAAACCTGCATGACCAAGAAAAGAACGAATTTCCCTCACCGAAGTGGGATATTATAAGTTTCTTATTAAGTCTATCTCTGCCTTGTCAACTTCAAGCCCTCGAGAGGACACAATATGACCGAGCATTATTCCATGGTTTACCATAAAGTGACATTTCTCCCAATTTAAAACAAGATTAGTGTATATGCATCTTTTAAGCACAAGTTCAAGATTTTGTAAACAAATATCAAATGAATCACCATAAACACTAAAATCATCCATAAATACATCAATTATGCGTTCCACGTAGTCAAAAAATATACTAACCATACACCTCTGAAAAGTGGCAGGCGCATTGCAAATACCAAACGGCATTCGTCTATAGGCAAACGTACCAAAAGGACAAGTGAAAGCAGTCTTCTCTTGATCCTCCGGTGCAATAACAATCTGATTGTACCCCGAATAGCCGTCCAAAAAGCAATAATGTGAGTGTCCCGCTAACCTCTCTAGCATCTGATCAATAAAAGGCAAAGGAAAGTGATCCTTTCGGGTTGCGGCATTAAGCTTTGCACACTCTCCATCCTGTTTGAACTCTTGTAGGAATGAGTTCATCATCTTGATTTCAAACAACAGTGATGCCTGCTTTCTTAGGCACCACCTGTACCGGGCTAACCCATTTGTTGTCAGAGATTGGGTAAATCACCCCCATACTTAGCAATTTGAGTATCTCTTTCTTCACGACCTCCATCATTGGGGGGTTAAGCCTACGCTGAGCATCACGTACAGGCTTAAAATCATCTTCCATTAGGATTCTATGCATGCACATGGATGGACTAATGCCTTTGATATCGGCAATTGTCCAACCAATAGCCGTTTTGTGCTCTTTCAGAACCCTAAGTAGACGTTCTTCTTGTATTGGTGTGAGGTTCTTTGCAATAATCACCGGAAGTTCCTCGTTTTCACCCAAGTACACGTACTTTAGGTGGTCCGGAAGTGGCTTCAATTCAAGTTTCGGTGCCTGCACAATAGAAGGTAATGGAACCTCATTAGTTATGGGTAAATAAATATAAGAAATATTACCCGTTTTTGCTTCTTGTAGTGCTGTTAAAGCAGCACACATCTTCACTAGCTCTTTGGCTAAGTCAACGTCCAGGTTCGGATGTCCATGAACGTCCAAATCAATGTTGTTGCGTAACACAACTCCAAGTTCGTCTTCAACATTCAATTCAAACATTTGTTGTGCTAGCGAACCAATAACATCAATGGAGAAAGCTAGGTGAACATCACTAGGATAGCGTATGGTTTCAAAAATATTGAACCGTATGATCTCCTTATCAAACTCCATAATGAATGCACCACTATCAACATCAATCTTCGTCTTTGCAGTCTTCATAAACGGTCTCCCAAGAAGTAACGAAGTAGATGAACAATTATCTCCATTGTGCATATCCACAACGTAGAGTTCAACCGGAAAGATTAACTGATTCACTTGAACTAACACGTCCTTCACGACTCCCTTAGGATATATTGGACTTGTTAGCCAATTGAATAGTGATCTTTGCCTCTTTTAAAGGTCCGATATTCAAAGAATCATAAACATCGGCTGACATAACACTTATGGATGCTCCCAAATCAAGCAAAGCACGCTTAAATTGTCGGTTACCAATAGTTACGGGAACTGTGAAGCCGCCAGGATCTTCACACTTTGTAGGAATATTCTTTAGTAACATAGTTGTAGCACTTTCGCCCACTTGAGTAATCTCATTAGAAATCAACCTATCCTTCCTTGTACATAAATCCTTCAAAATCTTGGCATACCTGGGTACGGTTTTGATGGTCTCAATAAATGGAATGTTGATGTGTATCTTGCTGAAAATATCCATGATCTCCTTGTCTTGAGCTTGCTTCTTCGACTTGGCAAAACGACTGAGGAAAGGAGGTGGTATGGTAAAAGTGAGAACTGTGTCCTTAGGTTGGTCGTTAGAGGTTGGATTTTCCTTTGGAACAGTTTCCTCCTCTACTTCCTTTTTGATGTCGTTACTAACCTCTTTTTGTTGATTTGGCTCCTCAGTTTGTCTCCCACTTCTTAGAGTTACTGTATTAACGTGCTCTCTTGGGTTCACAAAAGGTTGTGATGGGAGTGTTGTTGACGCATGAGCCTTCATAAGATTCATATCAGTTTCGAATTTCCCCACTTGATTCTGCAATTCTTTAATGGTAGAGTCGGTTTTCTGCTGATTTTGTTGAAACAAAGAGGTAATACCTTGCATCATAGCGTTAAGATTATCATCAATGGAGGAACCCTGTTCTTTCTCTTGTTGTGGTTGCTGAAACTTCTGTTGAAAACCACCATGTCTTGCATATGGATTAGGAGCTGCAGCTTGCTTGTTAGCATAACTAAAATTTGGGTGATCTTTCCAACCAGGATCATAAGTATTGGATTATGGATCATACCTTGGCCTCTGATTAAGAAATATAACATTTACCTCAGCTTCGTCTTCGTATGATGGAATGATCACCGCCGCCGTCCTTTGTACTACCTTCTCTATATTGCTTATCCTCTGCTCTGACTGTGAAGTTTCCTCCATATTGATAACTCTTTTGACATTTGAGTCATTTCTGGTATAAAATTGTTGAGCATTCGAAGCCATGCTCTCAATCAAACTGGTTGCCTGTGAGACTGTCTTTTCAGTAAGTGAGCCACTAGAAACCGCATCAATCAAATTTCGTTGCTCTGGAAGTAATCCTTCGTAGAAATATTGAATGATGAGTGTTAGTGATATGTTGTGGTGAGAGCAGCTCGCCACCAACATTTTGTACCTACCCAATATTCATAAAGAGAATCCCCAGTAATCTGAAGAACACCACTAATCTCCTTACAAACAGAGGCTGCTTTTGAAGCAGGAAAATATTTCTCTAAAATAGCTTTTTCATCTCATTCCATGTTGTAATACTCCCTGAAGGAAGACAATACAACAATTCTTCTGCTGAGTCTATTAAAGAGAATTGAAAATCTTGCAACAATGTCGTATCACTGTCTTCAGTACTTTGCCTAAGACTCGTCATCTTTTGTTGAAATTTTCGAAGATGACGATTCGGATCTTCACATGGAAGTCCCTTGAACTTTGGAAGATGATGAAGTAAGATCAACTTCAGCTCCACTGGGTTAGTGATTGTAATGCACACTGGTTGAGAATCTAAGCATGGAGATGTCAACTCTCCTAACTTCCTCTCCGCAGGTGGAGGTGGTGGATTATTTGTACTGCCTACCATTGTTGAAGTAGAAGGTTCTTCTTGCAACTGTGGATGTGCTTGTAACATCGTTCCCCTACGAGTTTGGATTCCGCACCTCTGGTATTCCTAGTCTTTAGGTGCCAGAGATTAAGTATCTGAAAAATCTAGCAAAACGAAATTAAAAACTAACAAGAAATTCTAAAAACAATAATAAAACTAAAAAATAACAACTAAAGATACCGACAGCGGCGCCAAAATTTGATGTGTGTCGTAAGTGCAATCAAATTAATAATCTTATTTCCACACAATTAACTGAATAATCTTATTTCCACACAATTAACTGGTAATATAATGGTAGTAAGGATCTTTCCCACGAAGAGCAGTGAGTTTTAGTTGTCAAAGTGTCACAAAGGGGGTTTTTGTTTTAGATTGTGAACAAAATAAATCATCAAAGCAAATAAAGTTGTATTGTAATCAATAGAGAGAGATATGATTGAGGAATCCTTCTTCGTATATAAACCGTCAATGAGTTATTATAATTTCCTACTTGTCGTTAATCACAAATTATCACCAACCGTAAAATAACAGCTAGATCAGTGTTATCCCCTAAACTCCTTATATCACTGGATACGGAAGTTCTCGCCTACCAAATTCTATTCAACGAACCACCAAGTAGTAGATCACTCAAGGTGTAATCCAATCGAATGCTTTATCTTTTATGAATTTATAGGTTGATCCTACTAGTTATACTCTTAGATCAAGGTCCACTTTTTAGTGTTGTTTATACACACAATCGCTCCACAGAATCCCTCTGCAAGGTTTTGTGTTCTCTACTTGTGTACAAGTTATTAGACGATTACTTATCTCCTAACTCAATACTAGCAATAGATTGAATCAACAAATCAATTTAGTTGGCCACCTAAACAATCTATCAATCAATCAGTCATAAATATTAATTAGTATAAACAAACGATAATCATATGAAGAACTTCAAAGTAGATTAATATAATAACTCAAATCTTGTTTACAAGTTAGAATTCATCCTCAATCAATAGGTGTTTAGCTACTCATGGATGTAGAAACATCCATGATAGAAAAGTTAAGAGATAACGTTACGATTAAGAATCACTCTGAAACCCTAGCTTTGATATTTCTCCTCTCCAAGGCTTACAATTTCGTGACCTAATTAAGTGATATTATTTCACATAACCTAATACCTTTTTATAGGTTTACATTGCTTGGCCTTCACGTATTTAGTTTGGTTTAGGAACCCGACCCAAAAATATGACCTAACGACTCCAAACGGGCCCTTAGGCCTTTCAAAGTGTAAATACACGTTTCCTACTACCTAAGTTCGCGAACCCAGTCCGCAAACTTCAAAATCCATCAGAAGTTTCGGAATTAAGTCTGCGAACCCGGTGTGCGAACCTAGTTCGGGGACTTCACTGTCTTCGGTATTCGATAAAAACTGTTTTGGCCACAACTTCTTCATCCGAACTCGGAATGACCTCATTATTTTTGCATTATTTTTATCTTTAAATTATATTCAAGATGATAATAAGAAATCCTTAATTTGAATGAGTTAAGATAGTTCCTTGGACCTTCTCTTGATTTTGAGCGTTTTGCTCCTTTTCGTCGCACTTCTTCCACTTATCTTGGATTTTGGCACTTGGATACTTGGAATACTTCTCTTCCTAGCTCTTTTAAGAACTTTATAGCTAACTTGTGGATGATTCACATATTAGAGGCAAACAAAAGAAAACAAGAGTAATAATACGAAAATATGCAAGAATAATAGCTAAAACAAGTATGGAATGGACACTAAAATCATATGAATTATGCACTTATCAACACCTCGTATCTTTCAAGAACATCGAAGAAGGGAATACATAAAGTGAAAAAGCGGGGGTCTAACAACACCACCCAATATTTCGATTAGCAATCTATATGGACTAACTCCGAAACACTTACTAGAGAATCAACTAGACAGTCAGACTCAATCTACATAATAGTTTCTCAAGGAGTTAATATCTCTCTCTTGTTTTGATTCACTCAATATAATAGAAATCAGCGAGTCAAACACAAGGAATAACTTGGACGGTATCAAAGACTAATGTCCAAGGATCAATCAATATCAATCAACAACCAAAGGTCGGATTTCCAATTGATCGATTCAAACGCACAACCTGTATTATTTCAATTATATAAACAAATATAATGCGGAAATCGAAATAACACAGACACCAGAATTTTGTTAACGAGGAAACCACAAATGCAGAAAAACCCCGGGACCTAGTCCAAATTAAATACACACTGTATTAAGACGCTACAGACACTATCCTACTCCAAGCTAACTTTGGACTGGACTATAGTTTAACCCCAATCAGTCTCCCACTGATCCAAGGAACAGTTTTACTCCCTACGCCTCTGATCCCAGCAGGATACTTTGCACTTGATTCCCTTAGCTGATCTCACCCACAACTAAGAATTGCTACGACCTAAAGTCACAGGCTTTAACAATAAACAAATCTGTCTCACATAGACAAGTCTATCAAAGGATCAATCTGTCTCCCACAGAAAAACCCTAAAAGTTTTTGTTCTGTCTTTCGATAATAATCAAGGTGAACAGGAACCAATTGATAATCCGGTATTATATTGCCGAAGAACAGCCTAGATTAATCAATCACCTCATAACAATCTTAATCGTATGGTAGCGAAACAAGATGTCGTGGAATCACAAACGATAAGACGAAGGTGTTTGTGATTACTTTTTATATATCTTGCCTATCGGAGAACTCTCACGATCTCAAGCCAATCAATATGATTGTACTATTACGATAGAAGATGCAAGATCAGATCACACAACTACGATAAAAGTAGTATCGGTCTGGCTTCACAATCCCAATGAAGTCTTTAAGTCATTAACCTGGTTTTAGAAGAAGAAAACCAAAGGTTAAAGGAGAAACGACTCTAGCACGCAAACTAGTATCACACGTAAGGTGTTGGGATTAGTTTTGCATAATACTAGATGTCTCCTTTATATAGCCTTTCACATCAGGGTTTTGCCTGAGTTACAAAGCAATCAATATTCACCGTCAGATGAAAACCTGATTTAGATTCAAGATAATATTTCTCAACCGTTAGATCAAAAACTTAGCTTGTCATACACAAATGGTTGTACGCTTCTAGGTTTGTTAACCGCACCCAAACGTGTACATTGTTGGTTCAACAATAGTCTACCCAAAGAGGTTAACCATATGAGCGTTTCATACCAACCATGTTCTTCTTCACCATAACTAGTTCAATTGAATCAAATGAGCTAGTTAAGAGAGTTTTTTCAATTGCAAGGAAATATTATGTAACTACACAAGACACAATTGAAGTAAAGATGATTTGATTCACTCGAATCGGTTCATGAAGTTTAATAGCCACGGTATGCAAATGCATTCCTTAGTCGTTTAAGATTAAGTTCAGAAATCACCTTTAGATATATAACCTTCTCAAGTTCGCAGACTAGGTTCGCGGACTTAAGACACCGGATAGAGTTTACAAACTCCAGCAGAAATTCTCGGGTTCGAGAACTACGCCGGTTCGCGGACTGGGTTCGCGGACTTGGCTCACGCAAGTAGTTTGTCAACTCCATCAAAAATTCTCGGGTTTGAGAACTTCGGCAGTTCGCGGACTGAGTTCGCGGACTTGGCACTTGCCATACTTCCGTTTCTCTTGATCAACGAAGTTCGAAAACTTCGGTTCAAGGAATCCATTGGTTATGTAATCTAAACTCTCATTCCAATTATTGAAACATTCTTAGAGGACGTTATATAGTTGTTACACTATTTCTCGTCAAAGCAATTTTCAAAGTGATTGAAACATTCATGACTTTCGTCACTACGTAAAGATAAACTTGGTCGAAGTGAAAAGCTTACCAACACATATTTAGAGATATAGAAAGGCGAGGTATACTCGACTCGAAATATCAAATGTGTATGATCTAGTCTATATATATATAGCATACGACTTTTATCTCAAAGAGTAGGAGATAGAATAGATAGACTTTTGAGTGACAGATAAGTTCAAGTATCCACATACCTTTTTGTCGAGAAGTTCCACCGGTTCCTTGAGTATATCTTCTACTTGTATGATGAATCGCCATGAAGTCCTTGAGCTTAACTACACTTACTATTCTAGTCCGAGACTTAGATATAAGAAACTAGAAATCAAGACTTATAGTTTTGATCACAAACATTGACAAACATTCTTGAGATAGCAACGCATGCGAGTTTGACCGAGCAGTGCTCTAACAGTCTCCCCCTTTGTCAATTTTAGTGACAAAACTATCAATACATATGGAATACAAAAAAGATAATGAACTTTAGTAGCTCCTATTCCACATGTCTAATCTTCAACATTCCTCGAAATCTTCGTCACTTCCAAGTACTCCAATGATCCCAAAGGTTGTAGGTTTAGCATCACCGTTGTTGAAGATCCATAGCTATAACAATGAGAAAGCATCGGTCTCGATCATTGTTATACAGTGTCATAGTATTATTACACAGTGTCAAAGTCCAATTGTATCACAACTTCAACAATAAAACTATGGTGATATATATCACTCCCCCTTAGTCAATACTCCATCTCACATGAAAACCACTCCCCCTTACACAATGAGCTGAAAACCATATGTATTTGTAGTGTGAACTACATATTAATTCTCCCCCTTTTTGTCAATAAAATTGGCAAAGGTACAAGAACGGGATCATAATGAAATTTCCGTAAGAGACATTTCATGACTGAGAGAAAGAAACACACATCATCTTATTTAGATGCAATCATATAGCCGAACCTAACAGCATTCATCAAGGAGTTGAAAGATACAAGATAACCCCTCTAAAATTCCATAGCCGCACACCTCAAGATATGACCATTAAGAACAAGTTCAAAAGAACTCTCCCCCGTTTGATGTCATTCCCAAGGTAACTGTAGTTGCAGGAAATCCTACACTACACCCCTCATATGATTTAACTATTACTCAACTCATTTTTAGATTTACACTCTTAAGTTTATTGATCAATCTTTGAATGTTCTTACAAGAAAAGATAAATGAATCAAGAATGACCTCTAATCTAGACTTTATCTCTCCTATTTACTTGTTTCTTACTCAAAAAGATCTCCCCCTTTCCTTTACAACTGAACGACTATTTATAGGGAAGTACATAGTGGATGACAGCTAATCTGTCCTTTATTTTCGAATATGTCTTGCGACATTCTCGCAACCTTACAAATGTTAATCTCGCAAACTCTCTAATTTTCGCAGGACCATCACATCTTTCTCATGATTTTAGCTGACGTCGTTTATTATATCATTTCTGAAATTGTTCTGCGACGCTGTTGTGTTGTTGATAATTTAGCTAAGATATCACTGTTGCGAGATTCTGATCCTACATCTTGCCTCTTCTCATATCTTTTCTTCGAAGTAGAGAATGATGTGAGAAATGCCGTAGTTGTTCATTTCTTCATATTCTGCATTTATCACACGTACTCTTTCTTGACACGTCTTTTATAACTGCTGTTTTTTAACCGTTTATATTTTTCCGTATTAATCGTGTTTATCTTCTCGAGGAAAAATTCCCTCTATATATATTCTTTCGCACTCTCTTTTTCTTTCTTTTTATTTTCTCTGCAACTTCATCGTTCTTCTTCAAATCCGTTATTGCAATTTTCTTCTTTCTTCTTCAACCTTTTTAAGTTCTTCTTCATCTTCATACTATTTCTTCTACAGATCTTCATACTATTTCTTCGAAATAATCTTGCTGCTATTGTTTTCCATGGATTCATCAAGGTTAGTTTTCTTTTTTCTTCTTTATGGGTTTTGCTGAAATTGATCTTGTTTATTGCCTTATTTGATGTTGTTTATGTGATTCCCATACTCTTGTTATTTCAGCAAAAGCGCCTCCAATACTAAATTTACAGTTCAGAACCCTAATATTCCCAAATCGCAGCATAAGGTTGTTGCGCATAAAAGAAAGTCTGCGAATGAGAAGGTAGTAAGAAACACTATCCTTTTCTAATAACAATACTGTTGCCTCTGTTTCTTATCTGGATTGTAATTCGCATGGTGATAAGGATGTCAATAAACCTCTCAAGAAATCTAGCCACCTTAAAACTGTTCCAACTTCCGTTCCATTCCACTTACTCATCTCTTTTAAATCTCCTGCGACATCTTCGCAAGATAAATCTTTATCTCCCATTCGCGAAAAAGCTGCCTCAGACTTCATTTCTTCAGCTGACCTTTCAATGATTGAAACCCCCCTTGTTGATCCTTCTATGAATGAAACTTCTTCTCTTCCTATTGAGAATATTTCTCAACCTTCTATCACTGCCAGTTCTCTAACTGAGTCTCTTCCTCTTTCGAAAGAAACCGCGGAAGGAATAGATATTGCTTTCGAAGTTTTATCTGAAGTCCTGGATGATGGAAAGAAGTCTTCTATTGATCCTATCAAGTCTAATGTTTGCGAAATTCTGAGTAAGCATTTAGGTTCTGACAGAGCTGCTTCGCAGTCAGCTTTGGAAAAAGAATGTAATGCTCTTCGTCTCGAAAATCAAAAGCTTCAGAATGTTTTGTTGGATCGTGACAATCTTCGCAAGAAGAATGATGAATTTAGAGGTGTGATTTTCTTACCCATGTCTTCAATTTTCATTTTTAATGGTTTTATCCTTCCCATATTTAATTATCCTTGAAATCCCTATTTCGCATGTTAAGCCTTAAATCAGAAACGAATAATGGAGAGATATCAATTTGAATCTGCTGTTGAAGAAGCCCGTGTTGATAAGAAATTTTGATGGATCAATATAACCAATTAGATAACCTCTATTCATATTCTCTTGATCATATAAATAATCTTACCAATGAAAATACCCAATTAGTTCAGAGACAAGATTTATTAAGTAATGAAGTATCCCGCCTTTCTTATTCTTTAACTAAAGCTAATTTAGGGATGGAAACTTTATCATATGAGAATAAAACCTTATCTCAAGAGAAGCGAACTTGTTTAAACAAGATAGCGATATCTTCGCAACAACTTAGCATTCTTCAGAAAGTATGTGATGATCAAGAGCAATCTCTTCACTCTTTGAGAAATGAACTTAAAGAAGTAACAGAGTCATCTATCGCTGAAAGAGATACACTTATTCAAGGTAGATATCTTTAAGTGTAAAGGCGAATCAACTTAAAGAACAATATTCCAAATTAGAAGAATCTTATTCTTCTCTTGCGAAGAAAAATGCCTTTCTTATTTCTAAAGAGAAAAACCTTCAGTCTCGACTTAAAGGTTTAGTTGGAGATAAATTTGATGACGCAATGGACCGTTGGGAGAATAGTTGTATGTCCTTGATTCAACACCTTATTTCGCAAAAGGAAGGTAGTCATAATATTTTGACTGCCTTATCTATCTTTTCTTTGTCATATTTTTCTGAGTTCTTCATCTTATTGAAATTTTGTATTCTACCTTTCGCAGAGTCTGAGAAGAATCTTCATTCCTCCATTTCTGTTTTGGAGGCTAAATATGCCAAAATTCGCAAAGAAAATGCATTGCTCGTCTCTGCCCTTATTGGTTCTCGCGAGCGAGCAGAAAGAAGACTTGATTATCTTGCTTATTTTAAGGATATTCAAGATAGGAATCATCAGAGAGCACTTCTTCGTCAAGTTCATCTCCGGGATAAAGTCCTTGTAAATGATATTTTATTGTCCAAATCTCTTCCTCCTACATCAATTGAACCTTTGGAAGTAGATGATGATGAAGTTCCTCGTCCTGCTGATAGTGATTATGATTATGAAAGTGGGGCAGAAGATTATCTCTTGGAAGGTGAAGAAGAAATTCCGTCTTAGGAAGCATCTGCTGGTGTTAATCAAAATGAGAAAGAAATCTCTCCTGAAGAAGTAATTGCTGGCGATAATCAAGGTGCTAGTCAAGGCGAAGATCAAAACCGAAATAAAGGAGAGGCTTGTGATATTGAGAACATTGGAGAATTATCTTCTTGAATTGTCTTACTTTTATCACTTTTGCGAATAATATTCTTCAACCAACTTTGGAATCAATTTTTCCTTTTAGTATTTTGCTGATGAGAAAGATAATGCTTCTTGTTTATTGATTCCCATACTTGCCTCTCATTATCTTTTTACAAAAAATAATTTGTTACGAATACTTATAAATATTTTGTTTTATCATGTGGTCTTATTTTGCCTTCCTAATTAAAGGTCTTACTATGCCACCTCTTGTCATTGCGACAAAATCGCAGGACGTCCTTGCACTTTCATGCAAAAACCCATTGATCTTTTCTTAACTTTTTCTTTTGTATTATGGCCTCTTCAGGAATGTTGCGACAATATGACAGGCCTAAATATTCTTACGAAAATAAAGCCCCATGACATTGTCGTCTTGCGACGAAATCGCAGGACGTCTTCGCACTTTCATGCGAATACCCATTGATCTCGTTTTATCTTTTTCGTTTATATTATTGCCTCTTCAGGATTGTTGCATAAGTATGAAAAGCCTTAATACCCTTGCGAATAAAAAGCCTCATGACATTTACGTCTTAAGACACTTATCAGCTCCCTAATGGAGGGTGCCTCCCTTATCTCCCCCCGGTTAGCCCCTTCAAGGAGGCGTACTTCTACCATACAAGGTTAGATCCTCCCATCCAGTCTTAACAACAACCAGTTGTTTTCACAGCCTCTCATCCCTTTTACCTATATGGATTATGGTTACGAGACTGCACCCTAAGTGGGGTTTTCTTCGGGCCGAGTGCAGTATAAGCCAAGACTTGTCAAGAATGGCAAGGTACGCTTCAAACGTCCCTGGCACTCTTGACTCAACCGTGTACCTCGGCGCCTTGATCAGATCTGCACTCCTTGGGAGAGTCCTTATTACCTTAGTCGCCCAACCCAAGTCATATGCTTAAGATGAGAATCCAAGGTGCCTCTCCCGGATGGACTTTATTGACCCCAATTCTCCATGATTCAGGTTCCGGTGGCGGTGTAGCCTTTCCCTGAGCCATGAAACAGATACCCCCTAATATGACGTACTTTAGGTCTTACATTTTCCTCTTGCGAAATTTTATTCGCGAACTAGGGTGTACGCCATAAAGGTTCGCCCCTTTCTTTTATGTCATTGTTCTGTGATTATCTCTGCGAAAATTTCGCACATCATGATCTTGTTTTGATATGAATAATCTTGAATTTATTTTTTCATAATCCATAACTTCTCAAAGCTTCTTACGGATAATATCTTTTTAAATACAACCTGTTCCATGGTATGTCAAGTCTATGACCAACATCTCTGCCTTCTGGATCCATTAATCTATAAGCTCATGTTCCAACTATCTCCTTAATGATGTAAGGTCCATCCCATTTTTCGCTAATTTTCTACCATTTTCTCGCTGATATATTGGTGTCTCTCGCAGAACTAAATCTTCTGGTTGGAATTCGTGTACTTTGACACGTTTATTATATTCTCGGGCTAATATTCGCTGATAATTCTCCATATGTTGTAAATATTTTTCTCTTTTTTCTTCTAATTCATCAAGTTTATTTAAGATCAAACCCGCACTAAGATTTTTCTCCCAAGCTTCTCTTTTTGTTGTTGGAATAACAACTTCTGTTGGTAACACCTTAATATCAAACTTGCACTAAGATTTTTCTCCCAAGCTTCTCTTTTTGTTGTTGGAATAACAACTTCTGTTGGTAACACCGCTTCAACTCCGTATGTTAAACAAAAAGGTGACATTCCAGTAGCTTCTCTTCTAGTTGTATTATAAGCCCATACTGCATTATGTACTTGTTCGCACCATGCTCTGTGATGTCCTTCCAATTTCTTCTTTAATATATCTGCAATTGTTTTGTTTGTTGCTTCTACCTGCCCATTAGCTTGTGGATACAAAGGAGTAGACTTTCCACATTTTATCTTGAATGCATTAAGTAGCATTTCTATATTTTGTCCTTCAAATTGTTTCCCATTATCAGATACCAACTGCGCAGGAATTCCAAATCTGCAAATGATATTTTCGAATATGAATGTAAAGATATCTTTGTCGCGAATATGTTGTACTGCTTTCACTTCTGTCCATTTTGTGAAATAATCTGTTGCGACTATTAAATATCTTCTTTGTCCAGAACCTGGTAAAAATGGCCACAATATCTAAGCCCCACTTTCCAAAAGGCCACACACTGGTTGAAGATGATAACGGTGCTCCAGGTGCATGTATTTTCTTTCCATGCCGCTGACAATCTTCGCAACGCCTTGATATTTGTTTTGCATCTTCGTGCATGTATGGCCAGTAATAGCCTTGCATTTTTGCTCTATGTGCCAAAGATCTTCCCCCGCTATGATTGCCAGCATCCCCACTATGTAACATTTTTAGCACTTTTTCTCCTTCCTCTCGTGTCAAACATCTGAGTGAAGGTCCGTTAAAGGATTTTCGGTATAACAGCCCATCTCTTAATTCATAATTCGTTGCGCGGCTTTTTAACTTGTGTGTTTCAATCTATTTCTTGGTGTTTCTCCTTTCGCCAAATATGCATGAAGTTCCATTCTCCAGTCTGCGATATTGTTCGTTTGTTTTCTTCTTCTTTCTATTATCATCACATCCACCTTCTTCTTCTTCTTCTTTATTGATTGATGGTGATAGAAGTGTTTGTATTTTTATGCATCTCGCAGTTGTATCTGTCATCATACTTGAGATGAAAGCAAAAGCGTCTGCGAGTCTGTTATCCTTTCTTGAAATGTGCCTCCATTTTATTTTTGGGATTTTCGCTGACAATTCTTCAACGAGCTTCTTGTATTTCTTCAAGGATGGTTCATTTGTAGTATATTCTCCCTTTATTTGGCGAATAACTAGTTGCGAATCACTAGTGATCCTGGCATTTTCTAGTTTCATTTCTATTGCGAATTTTAAGGCATGTATCACAGCTTCATATTCCGTTTCGTTATTGGTGGATGTGAATTCCAATCTGAATGAGAAAGCCATCATCACTCCTTCTAGTGAAATTAAAACAATTCCAACTCCATTGCCTTCTCCATTTGATGATCCATCTACCAATATCTCCCATCTATTTGGTTCTGTTAATAAATCTTTTGGATCTCTGTGTTCTTCTTCTATATCCATCATTTCTTCTACCGCTTCATATTCTTCTAAAGGAAATTATGCCAAGAAATCTGCAACAACTTGTGATTTTTGTGAAGAGAAAATTTCATATTTAATGTCAAAGTGGCCTACTTGTGCATTCCACCTCTCCACTCTTCCTGATCTTTTAGAATTCTTCATCACTGATTCAATTGGTATTTTTGTTAATACCTTTATCTTGTGCGCTTGAAAATATATACGGAGCTTAAATGATGCATAAACTAATGCTAAGATTAGCTTCTCAATCTTTGAATAATTCTTCTCGGCAGCATTAAAAGTTTTTCTAATGTAATAGATGGGATTCTTCACTCCTGCGTCTATTCGCAATAACACAACACTTAATGCATGCGACGTCGTCGCAAGATAGATCAATAATTCTTCTCTTGATTCTGCTTTTTGTAAAATAGTTGTATTCATAAGATGTTCTTTGATCCCTTGAAAATCTTTTTCACATTCATCAGTCCATTTAAATTTCGCGCCCTTCTTGAGTATATCGAAAAAATATTTGCATTTGTCGGATGATCGCGAAATGAATCTCCCCAGCGAAGCTAGAAGCCCATTCAACTTCTGTACATCTTTTATTGTTGCTGGTGTTAGCATGTCACGAACTGCTTGCACTTTTTCTGGATCAACCTGTATTCCTTCCTTTGATACAATGTAGCCTAAAAATTTTCCCGATGCAACTCCAATAGTACACTTCTCAGGATTCAATTTAATGTTATACTGCCGCATTTGCTCAAAAATCTCCCTCAACTCTTGTACATGGTCTTTAGCTTCGTTACTCTTTACTAACATGTCATCCACGTATACTTCTAATGTTTTGTGTATCCATTTTGCGAATACCTTCTCTACCATTCTTTGGTATGTCGCTCCCGCATTTCGCAAACCAAATGGCATTTTCGTCTAACTATATAAACCTCTAGGGGCGAAGAAAGCAGTATGTTTTTGATCTTCTTCAGCGAGAGGGATTTGGTTATACCCTTTGTACCCATCTAAAGATGATACTCTATCATTTCCCGCTGCGGATTCCACCATTTGAGGAATATCTGGTAACGGAAAACTATCTTTGGGGGAAGCTTTGTTTAAATTAGTGAAATCTATGCAAATCCTGATTCCTTTGTTTTTCTTTGGGACAATGACCATATTCGCTATCCATTCTGGGTATTTAGCTTCTCTTATGATTCCCGCATCAAGCATTTTCTGTAGTTCTTCTTCTATTTGGGAATGGTAAGTTGTTGCAATTTTTCTTATTCTCTGTTTAAATGGTCTCACATTTTTGTTAATCTCCAACTTCTGGCATGCAATTGATGGATCTATTCCCGGTATCTCATCCATGCTTCCTGCGAAAACATATTTATATTCTCGCAACAGGTTAACAGTTCTTTCTTCTTCTTCCACATCCATTTTGGTTCCAATTCTCAATATTAGAGGTTCTTCTATAGTCCCAACGTTTATTTCTTTTGTTGGTTCTGCGGCAGTGTAACTGGGTTTAGGTTCTCCCATCGGTGTTGGTTCTTTTATTGTTTTCACAGGTCCTTCTCCTTCCTCCGAAATTTCGCTGGGTATTCCTTTACCTTCTTTTGCCCTTATCATATATACTCTAAATTCTTCTTCTTTCTTTGCTTCCTTTGCCAACTTTCTGCGGAATTGTTTCTTTTTTGCTTGTCCTTCATAATGCTTTACTTCAATTTGATGACATAATTTCGCATTGTCAACATCTCCTCTGATTACACCTATTCCATTTGGTTTGGGGAATTTAATACATTGATGCAACGTTGATACTACAGCTTTTATCGCATGTGTCCATGGTCTTCCTAATAATATATTATATGGCGATTCCATATCCACCACGCACAGTGTTACGTGTGTTTCGATCTCTCCAAGTGGAATTCGTACCACTATTTCTCCTTTAGGTTTTGTTGTGGATTTTCCAAATCCGTGAACAAAATATGTTGAACTGGACATTTCTTCATCTTTGAATCCCATTCCCCGGAATGCATGATAAAATATTATATCCACTGAACTTCCTGTATCGATTAAAGTTCTGTTCAATATCCATTCTCCCATGGATTTTGTTGTTGTATCCTTCTCTTTTCGCGCAATAGGCACTGTAATAACCAAAGGAGATGTGTGGTTCAAATTTTCTTTTGGTATTTCTGCCGCCATGAATGTAATTTTTTTGCTTTTCCCAATCTTTCAAGGGTGATGTCTTTTCTACCGCCATAACCTTCCTTCCTTCAAAATTTCGTTTATGTATTCTTCCTTTGATGTTTTCATGGAATTCATTAACCATCGTTTTTGTTATCATATTACACTCCAATATTTTGTCATCTTCATTAATTTTAATCATCTTTCTTTTAACTGGTTCACTGATTATTTAATCACTTTCTTGATTTGAACATTCTCAACAACAATCTTCAACTTTCGATCTTGAAGTCCTTGTTTCTAGCGTCATTATGTAGCTGCAGGAAATCCTACACTACACCCCTCATATGATTTCATTATTACTCAACTCATTTTTAGATTTACACTCTTAATTTTATTGATCAATCTTTGAATATTCTTACAACAAAAGATAAAGGAATCAAGAATGACCTCTACTCTAGACTTTCTCTCTCCTATTTACTTGTTTCTTACTGATGAGTGCTAAAAAGTGCATATTTCTATATATTTTTCTTGGCATTTAACTCATCTTTTGTGCATTAATTCTACATTTTATCCCATATTCTGTGTTTTCGTTGTTTTCAAGAATAAATACTTTTCTTAATTAATTTTGCATTTTTAGGTACTAAATAAAGCCTGGTTAACTCACGGAGCGAAAAGAGCAAAGGAACCGCAAAGACTCTCGCTAGGAGGAAGCGAAGAATGATGTTTGCAAGAGCCGGATCAACTAGAAGTGGGCTTGAAGAGGAAGAATTGTTCTTAAAGAAGATATGGGCTTGGCATACCCAAGGCCCAAAAACCTTACCCAAATCCATTTCCATTATCCATACCCATTTCCATGAGAGCCGTCAGATTGGATCCATCTTGTCATCCAACGGTCGCCTCATCATTGAGCATCAAATCCTGAATCTCCTGTCAAACATCATAGTACCTAACTCCATCTGGAGCCGTCAGCTTCGTTGTATCACTTAATCCAACGGTCGCTCAGAGCTTGTTTACATCGTGCCGTTCGATTCAATTAGTAAGTGATTATCCAACGGATCACCTCGCTGCGCATCAACTTCAGATGATTCCGCTCAACACCCTAGCCATCGAACCCATCGACCTAAAACAAAAATCTCCTTCTTCCCAAATCAATTTTCCCCAAAACCCATCTTCTTCTTCCCCGACCATGGCAGAACTGCTCTCTGCCTCCACCTCGAGCTTCACCACTTCCACCTTCTTCCCCGACCATCACAGAGACGCTGTCTCAACCACCATCACCTCCCCTACCTCAAACCCATCTCCCTAGCCTAGTTATTTTCCCCATCTCACAACCACTGAAACCCTAGGTTTTGGGGTGAGTAAAATAACTCGAACTAGGGAACAATTAGAGCAGCAGAGGCGTCAATTGAAGGCATAGAAGGACCAGAAGAGGCAGAGAAGAAATGGGTCGACCGTTTTGAGTGATTTGTCACATCAAATTAGGTAAATATCTAACCCTAATTTTGAGAATTTGGGGAAAAACATTGTAAACCCTAATTTTGATTTCTGGGTATAAATAGAAGGTGTGGGTGTGTGTTGTAATCATCTCTGGACTAGCCAGTAGACATTTGAAGAAATTTTAATTACAATTTCAAATTCAGTCCCTTTATCACAGTTGATTATTTTGAATGTTATGTGTGTGTTGTTTGAATTATCCTGTATGATGTTTATTGTTGTTCACAAGTTTAGCATGAGCTAAACAGCATTAAGCTAAGGCTCAGTTAAAGCCTTATGCACTGTCAAATGACAAGTTTCTAGGATAGTTAACTCCTTGCCCTGTTTTGCTTGAGCAATGGGAAGAGGTTAATGCTCATAGTGCCTGTGATTGATTGTTCTGTCAAAAGACAGTCAATGCTAGGGGAAAACTAGTGAGCAAATTAGTTTTCCTCCCATTCTAGATGTATGCATAGGATTTTCAACTCAACCTAGAAATATGTTGTTTGATTAGGACACAAGGTGGATACTAAGCCTTAGCTTAGCCACAATCCCTTTTACAGTCACCTAAATTCAGTTCTGTTTTGCTTCCTGTTCAGTTTATCTCCTTGCCTGTTTTGCCTGTTTTTCTTGCATTTTGAAGCTGTTGTGCACTGAAATCAGTGCACAAACTCACCGCTGCCCTTGGCTCACAGCCTTGGTTCATGCCATTTTCCCTCTTTGTTTCACTGCCACTATAACATTGTGATCTTGCATCTTTTTTTACATCATCTGCCAGCATAGTTTAACTTCTTTATGCTCCCACTCCCTGTGGACTAATCCCTTGCTTACTCTCTATACTAAAACTTGGCCTTGTATACTTGCAAGTTTTGTGTGCAACCCCATTTTCACACCAAGTTTTTGGCGCCGCTGCCGGGGAGTGGTGCTTGCTGTTGCTGATTTCCTTTGCTGTCCTGACCTGCAATCATTGCACTGAGTTGTCTAAGCTTCATCACTATCATTGCAGGTGCCACTGAGTTGCTGCAAAGCTGTGTTGCTGGCCACCTGAGCTGCTGCTGCTGCTGGAACCTTGGCTGCTGCTGTTGCTGTTGCTGGAGCTGGTGAACCAAGCCTGCTGCTACCAAGCCAAAGCAACTGGGCTGCCAACTGAAGCTGCGTTTCACTGCTAGGCTTCACTGGTGGTGGTCTGCTGGGCTTCGCCAAACTTTGCAACTGGGCTTAGCCACCTGCTGCTGCTGGGCTCTGCCTTTTTCTGTTGCTGGTCTCGTGATCTTTTGCTCCTGGGCTTCGCAGCTGATCCTCCTGGGCTCGTGTTGCTGAACCAACTCCAACTGTTGCTGGGCTTGGGCGTGAGCTGCTTAGGACGATCCTAAAGCCCAACTGGGCTAGTGCAACCAAAGGGAACAAAAGCCTAACTAGGCTTCCCTCCTTAACCAAGTAAGCCTAAACCATGAGTAACCCACTTGGGCCCCATTAAATATTCAATTTGGGTATGTAATAATTAATTTATTTTTAATTTGGGCTTGTAATAATTATTTTTATTTTTATTTTCTTTTTCTTTTATTTTCTTTTATTTTTCTTTTATGGGCTTGTAATTATTTATTGTTGTTTTTATTTTCTTTTGTAGGGTGTGATAATTTATGCTAGGCTAAGTTCAAAAAAAAATAATAATAATAATAAAAAAAAAATTGCTCCTAATTTCGAAAACCAAATTTTTAATCCCATAAAAACCAAAGTTTTCAAAACCCATAAAAACCAAATGTTTCCCATCAAAAACCAAATGTTTTTCATTCCCATCAAAACCAAAATTTTCCCATAAAAAACCAAATTTTGAAAACCCTTTAAAACCAAATAGTGGGCTTTGTGTCTTTTCATTATGGGCCAACCTAATACTCTCCATGAATACATGTATCCCACAATAAAAATTACATTATCATGTATTGTCTTACCTCAAACCAATAACCCTTTTAAAATAAATGCAAGCATGATACAAATACTTCCTTTATTTCGAGGGTTCGATTCTGAGAACCCCTATACTCATGTAAGAGAGTTTGAACAAATTTGTCGGAATATGCAACCTGATCATATGTCCGAAGACTCTCTGAAATTGCGTTTGTTTACATTTTCTCTAAAGGAAAGGGACAAAACATGGTTTTACGGTTTGAGACCACAATCAATCAACACTTGGGACCAACTCACAGATCTATTTTTTAAAAAATTCTTTCCACATCATAGGACCATCGCTATTCGTCAAAGTATCAATTGTTTTGTCCAATTGGATGAGGAAACTGTTTTTGACTATTTTGAACGTTTTAATGATTTGTTGAGCGAATGTCCACACCATGGATTTGAGAAGTGGAGACTTGTCGCTATCCTCTATGAGGGACTAGACTTTAAATCTCGAGCCATGGTTGAGTGTATGTGTAATGGTGAATTTCTTGATAAAACTGTGGATGATGCATGGAAATTTTTAGCTGAGATTGCAGAGAAAACCCGTCACTGGGAATCCATTAGGGAAACTGAGACACTGTCACATGATATAGGTGGTAATGAATTGAACTTTGGAAATAGCATGTCTAGTCCTTCTCATGTGTATGATATTGAATATGAACCTAATCTAGAGGAACATGAGTTGACTAATGACACCACAACTGCTAATAGGGACAAGTATGCATATATGATGATGATGATGATGATGATGTTATGTTAGAAAACATGTCTATGTTGAAAATGTTGTGGAACCTTTGGTTTCAAATACATTAGGCTTTTCTGCCCCGACCTTCATGAATGATGTTTCTTCTAGTATTCCATATACATGTGATGAGGCTACTAATTTAGATATTGTGCAGTTATCCTGTGAAGAGCATGACTTAGGTAATGTTGAATCTTCTGTTGACACTAATGATCCTATGCATGAAAATATAGTTGATGTGTCTGATTCCATACCTAAGCCACAATATATTGCTTGTTTTGATGTTAATTTGGATATTTCGGATAACCATGATTCTGAATTTGGACTTGTGAAATTGTGTTGTGATGATGAGCATGCTACACAACTTGATTATGATTTAGAAAATGATGATGTGACTGATAATATTGGTACTTTTGATCTCATGCATGTGAGAAACTTAGATGTCACCTTCTTGCCTAAGTCACAGATTGAGATTATTCCACCCAACCTAGATTTGGTTTGTAACAAAAATTTTAAACCAACTTTTCTGAAGATTCCCAACCTAGGATTGGAACTGTGTGCCTCTCAAGTCCTCTTGGACTATTTTGCATCTAAATACAATACTTTTAAGGAGCCACAGTTGGAATATGCATGTTTGTCCATCCCAAACAAAGTCCATTTTGAGTTAGACCTTGTGAATCCTGCACCCCTAAAATGGAAAGATTTTGTGCTTAAAAGTAAACCTGCTGAAAATTACAGGTTTGGGGGTGATTCATCCGGTTTTTCACTCTCGCTCTCATTTCAGTCCAATTTTAGTGTTTTGAAACTGTCTATGTTTCAACACTTTGTCTTTTGGGTTGATCCTCAACTCTTTAGATTGTTAGTGTATGGTGAATTTTTGTATATAATCCAGTAGATAAAATTTCTTAAAAACCTTTTTGTTCCTTTTGTACATATTTTGCTAATCCAATATGATCTCGGCTGACATATGTTGGATTCTTGCCTTGAATAACGGAGTTCTAATATTGCTTTCGCCGAAATCGGGTATTCTCTTTCCTTTTTCTCTACTCAACATGATCCTCTTCATATGTTGTATTATAATTTTGTTCATATTTTGAAACATTGAGGACAATGTTTAGTTTAGGTTTGGGGGTGAAAAGTAGATACTTTGATAATATGCCATAATTGAAAACAAGAACTCCTTCTTTTTGAAAAAAAAATGAAAAATGAAAATAAAAAATTAAAAATTGAAAAAAAAAAAAAAAAAAAAACAACATAAAAATGGAGCTCATTTACCTTGAAATGTTGACTCTTGTACAAATATGTAATTATTAGGAGTCTTAGTCTAGATATTTAGGCACCCTGATTCGAGCACAATTCACATAGTGATAAGAAATTTGCACGCGCACGATCTACCAATACATGTATAGCCTCGATCTTCAAGGTGTTTGATAGGAAGTCACGATTGCCAATCACTTTAGAATACTGAACGAAACTTGACTAGCTTGTTCTTTGGTTGGTTGGGATAGAAGGTGGAGGTTACATTAAGAAAGACAACCATCGAATTTAACTGGGTGCATCAAAAAGGGCTACCTCTTGCAAAGTGTCATGTAATATTTTGTTTCCTTTTGTATATGTATCAAAAGTGTTTCTTTATCAAAAAAAAAAAAAAAAAAAAAAAAAAAATGATGTATATATTCAGAAAAAAAAAAAATGAAAAAATCAATCAAGTATTTATCAATTCCATCCTCTCTTGTTCCAAAAATAAAAGAGAGTAGTCAATGTAAATAAGAGTCATGTAAAGAGTCATCTTTTGTGTTTTATTGTAATAAGCAAGGAAGGGTGTATGCCATTGATGTACAACGCGAGTAATTGTGAAATACCTCCAACTCATTCACAATTCTCGTAAAGTCCGGACAGCTAGCTAGATTTCGACCTTGGTTCTTAGCTTGAGAAACTATCTCTTGGTGATTAGTAGTCATAACATCCGATCTTTCTTTACACATGTGTAGATACACTTTACACTCTTATCACATGTCTTTATTTGTTATCAGTGCTAGGATTGTGCCTTTGATAGCTAGATTGACATCTCCATTTTGCTGTGAGCTTAAACTGACTCGCACATGTCACATTTGATGGAATCTGAGATTATATTTTGACCTAGAACTTTGTAGGTACGTTCTAAGCAAACCTTCACGAGACTTAACTCGTCCACTAGGGACACTTAGTGGTTTAAAAGGCTTAGTGCATACGCTAAATGCATTCGAGAGACCAGCGACAGTGGTATATGTAGGATTTCCTTAGTTTTGTTTTACTTGAGGACAAGTAAAATTCAGGTTTGGGGGTATTTGATGAGTGCTAAAAAGTGCATATTTCTATATATTTTTCTTGGCATTTAACTCATCTTTTGTGCATTAATTCTACATTTTATCCCATATTCTGTGTTTTCGTTGTTTTCAAGAATAAATACTTTTCTTAATTAATTTTGCATTTTTAGGTACTAAATAAAGCCTGGTTAACTCACGGAGCGAAAAGAGCAAAGGAACGGCAAAGACTCTTGCTAGGAGGAAGCGAAGAATGATGTTTGCAAGAGCCGGATCAACTAGAAGTGGGCTTGAAGAGGAAGAATTGTTCTTCAAGAAGATATGGGCTTGGCATACCCAAGGCCCAAAAACCTTACCCAAATCCATTTCCATTATCCATGAGAGCCGTCAGATTGGATCCATCTTGTCATCCAACGGTCGCCTCATCATTGAGCATCAAATCCTGAATCTCCTGTCAAACATCATAGTACCTAACTCCATCTGGAGCCGTCAGCTTCGTTGTATCACTTAATCCAACGGTCGCTCAGAGCTTGTTTATATCGTGTCGTTCGATTCAATTAGTAAGTGATTATCCAACGGATCACCTCGCTGCGCATCAACTTCAGATGATTCCGCTCAACACCCTAGACATCGAACCCATCGACCTAAAACAAAAATCTCCTTCTTCCCAAATCAATTTTCCCCAAAACCCATCTTCTTCTTCCCCGACCATGGCAGAACTGCTCTCTGCCTCCACCTCGAGCTTCACCACTTCCACCTTCTTCCCCGACCATCACAGAGACGCTGTCTCAACCACCATCACCTCCCCTACCTCAAACCCATCTCCCTAGCCTAGTTATTTTCCCCATCTCACAACCACTGAAACCCTAGGTTTTGGGGTGAGTAAAATAACTCGAACTAGGGAACAATTAGAGCAGCAGAGGCGTCAATTGAAGGCATAGAAGGACCAGAAGAGGCAGAGAAGAAATGGGTCGACCGTTTTGAGTGATTTGTCACATCAAATTAGGTAAATATCTAACCCTAATTTTGAGAATTTGGGGAAAAACATTGTAAACCCTAATTTTGATTTCTGGGTATAAATAGAAGGTGTGGGTGTGTGTTGTAATCATCTCTGGACTAGCCAGTAGACATTTGAAGAAATTTTAATTACAATTTCAAATTCAGTCCCTTTATCACAGTTGCTTATTTTGAATGTTATGTGTGTGTTGTTTGAATTATCCTGTATGATGTTTATTGTTGTTCACAAGTTTAGCATGAGCTAAACAACATTAAGCTAAGGCTCAGTTGAAGCCTTATGCACTGTCAAATGACAAGTTGCTAGGATAGTTAACTCCTTGCCCTGTTTTGCTTGAGCAATGGGAAGAGGTTAATGCTCATAGTGCCTGTGATTGATTGTTCTGTCAAAAGACAGTCAATGCTAGGGGAAAACTAGTGAGCAAATTAGTTTTCCTCCCATTCTAGATGTATGCATAGGATTTTCAACTCAACCTAGAAATATGTTGTTTGATTAGGACACAAGGTGGATACTAAGCCTTAGCTTAGCCACAATCCCTTTTACAGTCACCTAAATTCAGTTCTGTTTTGCTTCCTGTTCAGTTTATCTCCTTGCCTGTTTTGCCTGTTTTTCTTGCATTTTGAAGCTGTTGTGCACTGAAATCAGTGCACAAACTCACCCCTGCCCTTGGCTCACAGCCTTGGTTCATGCCATTTGCCCTCTTTGTTTCACTGCCACTATAACATTGTGATCTTGCATCTTGTTTTACATCATCTGCCAGCATAGTTTAACTTCTTTATGCTCCCACTCCCTGTGGACTAATCCCTTGCTTACTCTCTATACTAAAACTTGGCCTTGTATACTTGCAAGTTTTGTGTGCAACCCCATTTTCACACCACTTACTCAAAAACATCTCCCCCTTTCCTTTACAACTGAACAACTATTTATAGGGAAGTACATAGTGGATGACAGCTAATCTGTCCTTTATTTTCGAATATGGCTTGCGACATTCTCGCAACCTTACAAATGTTAATCTCGCAAACTCTCTAATTTTCGCAGGACCATCACATCTTTCTCATGATTTTAGCTGACGTCGTTTATTATATCATTTCTGAAATTGTTTTGCGACGCTGTTGTGTTGTGTTGTTGATAATTTCGCTAAGATATCACTGTTGCGAGATTCTGATCCTACAGTAACAGCAACGGGCGACCTTAATTTCAAAAGATACGAAGGATTTTGACACATACAAAAGATGACATTAACAAGACAGAAAACAACCCTACAGGAACTGAACTGAAGTAACCTACTGGAGTTTCAAACTCAATCGCCCAAGAGATAGAGATAAACACAGGGGCAAGAGTTATAGAAACGCTTAATGAACCAAAAAAACACTATTAGACTGCCGCAAGTGTTGGAATGTATCTGTGTCTAATGGTTTGGTAAGAATATCAGCCAATTGTTGTTCGGAAGGCACGAATTCCATACTTATGATACTGTTTTCATAAAGATCACGAATAAAATGGTACCTTATGTCAATGTGCTTTTTTCTTGAGTGCTCAACGGGATTCTTTGTGATTTGAATCGCAGTAGAGTTATCACAGAAGATCTTCATTATTCCAGTATCAACTCCATAATCAGCTAGCATTTGTTTCATCCATAGGAGTTGAGTACAGCATGAACCAGCAGCAATATATTCCGACAGTGTGATTAATATATCGAATGATCCTTTTTGCAGCTGCAAGATGAGATTCCTTTGGATTTTCTTGAAACCTGGCACTAGAACCAACACTAAAAGAAATATCAGGTCTAGTAGTTGTAAGATACAAAAGTCTACCAATAATAGATCGATACAACTTTTGATCCACTTTTGCTCCTTTCTCATCACTATGTAGTTTACCAGTGGTGGGCATAGGTGTTAATTTTGGAGAACACTTATCCAGGCCAAATCTTGTCACAAGATCACGAGCATACTTCTCTTGGGATAAGTTTATTCCATCCTTATGTTGTTGAATTTGTATACCTAAGAAGAATTTTAATTCACCAACATTGCTCATTTCAAATTCCTTAGCAAGAGAGACTTGGAAGTCCTTTGCAAAAATTTCAGAAGTTGATCCATAGATGATATCATCTACATAGATTTGAGCAATAACAACATCTTTCCCACTCCATTTGGTAAATAGCGTTTTGTCAGCTCCGCCTCTTGAAAAACCTTTTCTAGTGAGAGAAGTAGTAAGTTTTTCAAATCAGGCTCTAGGTGCTTGTTTCAACCATACAGTGCCTTTTTGAGCTTTAGCACATGATCTGGGAAATCAGGGTTTTCAAACCCATTTGGTTGAGCAACATAGACTTCTTCCTTTAAGATTCCGTTAAGGAACGCGGATTTTATATCCATTTGAAACAGCTTAACCTTAAGAAAACAAGCATGAGCTAATAAGAGACGAATGGAATCAAGGCGTAACACAGGAGCAAAGGTCTTGTCAAAGTCAATCCCTTCAATCTGTGAATATCTTTGAGCGACAAGTCTAGCTTTGTTTCTGACAATCGTGCCAAATTCGTCAGACTTATTCTTGAATATCCATTTGGTACCAACAATATTGATATTGGAGGGACAAGGTACAAGTTCCCACACATCTTGCCTTTGAAATTGATTTAACTCTTCATGCATAGCATTCACCCAAAAGGGATCGTTCAGAGCTTCATCAATATTTCTTGGTTCTACTTGCGAAAGATAACAACCAAAATTGCAAATATTTTGAAGTTGTCCTCTAGTTTTAGCTGTAGAATCTCTTCCTCCAATAATACTGTTTGGATCATGATTCCTTTGAACCCAGAGATGTCGTGGAGGAACACGTTCTTATATATCAGGGATTCCTTGATCAGTGCTCTTCTCCTCGTCACTAGAAATGTCAGGATCAGTAACAGTTGGGATAACTTCAACTTATTCTAGAATTTCTTTGACTTTCTCAATTATCTCGGTTGGAGGAAATTCAGCAGGAGGATTATCCTGACGAAAGTTACTAATGTCGTCGATGATAACATTAGCAGATTCCATCATGACTTGAGTTCTGAGATTAAATAATCAAAAACCACGACTATCAGAAGCATAGCCAAGAAAGATACCTTCATCACTTTTGGTGTCGAATTTCCATTTCTGTTCTCGATCTTTCAGAATATATCACTTACTTCCGAACACCCTAAGATAGTGTAGGTTGGGTTTCCTTCCATACCACAACTCATAAGGATTGTTAAGGGCACTAGACCATGAATACACACGGTTGATCAAATAACATGATGTGAAAACAGCTTCTCCCCAAAAACTTAAAGGTAAGTTTTTGTTATGGAGCATTACCCTGGCCATTTCCTGAATATTTCTATTCTTTCTTTCAGCAACTCCATTAGCTTGAGGAGTGATAGGTGGCGAGTATTGTTGAATGATCCCCAGTTCGTCACAGAATTCAAATACCTTTGTGTCTTTGAATTCCGTACCACGATCGCTTCTAATTTTCTTTAGTTTGCGACCTTGTTCGTTCTGGATCCTTTTAACAATAATATTGAATTCTCCAAGAGTTTCATTCTTATGAGATAAGAACGCAACCCAAGTGAATCTGGTGTAATCATCTACCATAACTAAAGCATACTTCTTACTAGCAACAGTGGGTTGTTGAATTGGTCTGAAGAGATCCATATGAATTAAATCAAGTGGAGCTTTAGTGAGAATATCTCGAGATGATTTGTGGTGAACTTTCGTTTGCTTACCCTTTTGACAGGCACCACATACACCTTCAATCTTTGCATTGATTTTGGGAATGCCTCTAACAAGTTCTTTGTTAATGATCTTAGTTAGAAGGCGATAATTGATGTGACCAAAACGCTTATGCCAAAGATGTGTAGATTCCACCTTAGTCAAATTGCAACGATTGCTAAACTGAGTATCAAGTAGATAACAATTGTTTTTACCACGAGTTCCTTGAAAAATTACTTTCCCAGTTTTGTCAACAATGTCACATACATTTGCATTGAAGACAACTCGATGACCTTTGTCACAAATTTGAATAATAGAAAGAAGATTAGCAGTCATACCTTTTAGGTACACTACATCATGGATTTCTGGAACACCGGGTAGTTTGATCGTTCCCTTCTTATTGATGTAGCAGCAACTCCCATCTCCAAATTTTACAGGACCTCCTTCATAGTCAATAGACGAAACGAACCATGTGAGATCACCTGTCATGTGTCTACTACATCCACTATCAAGAAACCATTGAAAAGGAGACGTAGATCTTAAAGCAAAGGAACCCATACTATTAGTACTTCTCTGTTTAGAGTTTCCTGATAGTTTTGTATGTCCTTTCAGAGTATCAAAACGTTGTTTAGTTTTCTTATAAAGATTACATGCAACATTCAGACTCTTTTAATATGACATACAAACTTGTTGAAAACGATTGGAAGAATCACAACAATAAACGGGCCACTGCTTTGAAGTTTGTCTGAGTGGTTCCTAGTCACCTCAGTTTTTTCATCAAACGGTCGTTGATTACTATCTGATTTACGACTATTCTTTAAAGGGGAAACACTGGAGTTACTCAGATTCACCAAGGGACAATTACCAGATATCAAATCCTTAAGAATTGCAATTTTTGCAACAAGACCAGAGTTGATCCGGATTTATTCATCCAACCCCTTTTGAAGAGTAACCAGTTTATCAGACCTTTTTCTACGGTTGTTTTTAAAACTTGGTGAAGCGTGAATTGAGACTTTATGGTCCACATAGTCAGATCGCTACAAACACAGACTTTTGAGGTCTTACACGTATTTTCCTGCTCTGATACCAATTGAAAAAGCTGGGGTCTAACAACACCACCCAATATTTCGATTAGCAATCTGTATGCTCGAAAACACTTACTAGAGAATCAACTAGACAGTCATACTCAATCTAGATAAAAGTATCTCAAGGAGTTAATATCTCTCTCTTGTTTTGATTCACTCATGCTAATAGAAATCAGCGAGTCTATAATCAAACACAAGGAATAACTTGGACGGTACCAAAGACCAATGTCCAAGGATCAATCAATATTAATCAAAAACCAAAGATCAGATTTCCAATTGATTGATTCAAACGCACAACCTGTATTATTTAAATTATATAAACAAATATAATGCGGAAATAGAAATAACACAGACACCAGAATTTTGTTAATGAGGAAACCGCAAATGCAGAAAACCCCAGGACCTAGTCCAGATTGAATACACACTGTATTAAGAATCTAACTTCATATTGGACTATAGTTGAACCCCAATCAGTCTCCCACTGATCCAAGGTACAATTGTACTCCCTACTCCTCTGATCCCAGCAGTATACTTTGCACTTGATTCCCTTAGCTGATCTCGCCCACAACTAAGAGTTGCTACGACCCAAAATCACAGGCTTTAACAATAAACAAATCTGTCTCACACAGACAAGTCTATCAAAGGATCAATCTGTCTCCCACAGAAAAACCATAAAAGTTTTTGTTCCGTATTTTGATAATAATCAAGGTGAACAGGAACCAATTGATAATCCGGTCTTATATTCCCGAAGAACAGCCTAGATTAATCAATCACCTCACAACAATCTTAATCGTATGGTAGTGATACAAGATGTCGTGGAATCACAAACCCGATTTTGAACCCGGTCTTACAAACCCGATTTTGAACTATTTCTCCATTTTCTCCTTGTAAACACCTTTTTGAGCAATGAAAAATTCCTTTGAGTGTGTTTTCACCATGCGGAGCTAGACCCCATCACTGGGACAACGGAGAAAGCAACTTTTCATGATTTTGGTAAATGAATTAATTCTTTTATTGACTTTTTTCATAGATTTAATTGTTTTATGATTTCTATTAATTATTTGTTATTTTGTTAGATGTCGCATGCTTAGTTCTAAATACTTTAGATGCGTCATGCTTTTAACTTACAAATAATATTTTACGAAATTTATTTTTGGCAAAGAACTAGAGTCACAACTTCTTTTGTTTGAGCTATATTGTCTAGAGTTAATGACTGAACCATAACAATATGAAAAGTAGCGGAATCCCGCGTCTCAGTGTCTCTTCATCTTGTGACAAATTGTGTATATATATTTTTCCTTATTTTCTTTATTAAGTCTTAAAACAAATTCTCAACAAATCTGAGTGAACGAATCATCTTACTACAACTCAATTGAAAATCACATCTATTCAACTTACTTTGACTCGGATCGATTTCAGAGGGGTTTGCTTAAATTGTAACGAAGTCCCTTTCGAAAGAATAGAAGCTGGTCTAGAAACAATCTAAGTGGAGCCATCATGCTTTTTGTTTGCTAGATAAAATAGGCTTGTTGTGGTCGAGTCAGCCTTCTTTGTGTTTGTTTAGAATTCCCTTGCGGTTAGGATGTCGAACTGGTATTATAATAGCCAATACAATGAGTATCCGACTGAGCAGCTTGGACATTATCCTTTTTATGACCATAGTGTGAATAGTGATTGGGAACGCGAAACTTTTGAAGGTTATGGTCCATACCATTATGAGCCCAATTACTATCCATATACCCACAGGTCATACGAGCAAAATAATCCTTCTATTTCTCTAGAAGAGTCTCTCAAGAGTTTCAATGAGTCAACACAGAAGTTATTTATGAAAGAGACTTATAATATTCTTCTCCCAGAAGAGTCCGTAGAGCGGTCAACTAAGATATCTCTAGAAGAGACCCTCAAGCAATTTACTGAGAGTACAAATATGATTGTGGAAAAACTTGCTCAGGATAGTCTTAATTTCCAGTGTAGTTTTCCCAATACCACCCTCGAAAATAAGAATAGTTTTTATTCACATAATCAAGATGGCGAGGTTAGAATTGGCAACACTACTTGTTTTGATAAGGTTCGATCATTTTCATGTTATTATAGTGATGATTATGACGAGGATAGTATTGATGAAGAACATGAAATATGTAGGCATAGTGATCAGGAATTTGTTACTCCGATTGAGCTTTGTAATGATAGTGTTGTTTCTAGTACAAATCCAAATAATTTTAATAATTATTCACCTATTCAAAAGGATGAGGATTTGACTAGAGATACCACCATTTTAGACGATGTAGTTCATGATCCTTTAGCCTGCAGTATGTTGGATAATTCATTATTTGATGTGCCTATCAGTGAATCAAAGGAAGTAACCATGATTAACACCTTAGTTAATGAGCCTTTATATGAAACTTTCTCTGATAATCCTTTATATGATTGTGATGATGGTTTAGAGTAAAGTGTTTACGCTGAGAATATTGTTTTAGAGTATAGCGATTTAGAAACACTAATCTTAGAAGACCATAAACTCGTAGAGATGAGCGAGGATGAACCAGACTTAGAAGAATCAATTGACCATTTTCAGGAATCTGATGACCTAGAAATTAGGGAAGTTATGACTAGTCTTTCTAGAGACACAGAAAACTCTAAGTTTGGGGGTAATTCTCCGTGTGCTTTAACTATTAGAAAGTTCCCTCGTGTAGGACTTGACATTTGTGCCTCAACCATCTTACAAGATTATCTTCATACACATTTTACCGAACCTAATGATGTCCAGAAAGAAGCTCAGTTGTTAGAAACCCATCCTCTGGTTGATGTGGTTTACCCAGGCGATAATACCCAAATTGACTTTGTTTTCCCGCCAAAAAATTTTCTTCCAATTGTGGGAACTTATGATTTTCAGATGTGTCGGTTATTAAGTTTTGAGACTGAACCTAATTACTTTAGGAGAATAGGGTCGACACATTTTCTTAAGGAAGACCACCTCTTTCATTGTGGTTAGCTGTGTGAGTCGAATCCGATTGACTTAGAGGATCCCCAGTTATTCAGGCTTTTGTTATGCGCTTCTAAGTTCTTACTTGAGTATTTCCAGACTCTTCAGCCTGATATTCAGAATGCCTTTGAGGAAATCCAACCAATGAAAGCTTTTTATCTAGACCCTGTTATAGAACCTGAACCTGAACCACATCTAGATGTAGTTGTCTTAAACAGGAAACTAGACAAGGGTGTGCTTTATTTACTAATTTTGTTGGGATGTTGCGGATTCCTTTTACTTGTGATGGCCCTATTTGGTTTTGGTGATACACAGTTATTCCGGCTATTACTTTATGATTCTAAGAGGTGACTAATTCCTTTTGATGTCTGGCTGAAGACTTTAAACTTAGCACTTCTTGGGAGGTAACCCATGCTCATGCAACACGGTAATATCTTTCCTTAACTCTTTTGCTTCAAGTGGTAACAATTTCTCCTTGTTCATGCTTTTAATTTTATCTTTAGAACATTGAGGACAATGTTAGACTTAAGTTTGGGGGTATGGGAGAAACTTTTTAGTTGCAGTATAAATAAAATCCAGAGCCTAGAAATTTATTCCTATTAAGGATAGCACTAACCTATATAAGTGGATGGAAACATCTTGGTTGTAGGAGTTGAGGAACCAATCTGATTAGATGGAAACATCTAAAGAGTCTATTCATAAAAGCACAGAGCTCAGATGTTAGAATTAAAAAAAAATGGTAGTTTCGCCATATCTCGTTGAATCCTAATCCTTCTGTTTTTATTTTTTTTAAGTGATTTGGTGGGGCACACGATTCAAGTTGTTACCGTTGCTAGGGTGAAATAGGGTGATTGAAAAAAAAAAATTAAGACCAGGCCATCAGACCAACCGGAATAAATTCAATAAAGTCGACCACTGGTTCCCTTGTATATGCCAGTTGTGTTGACCTAGAGTTAGGTTTATCGACCACTGGTCCCCTTGTATATGCCAGTTGTGTTGATATTAGTCAGACCAGTATCTCAGTCCATTAGGATAGGTCCATCTTGAAGAGGCCTTCAGACAGATATGGGAAACACCGTTCACTTTAAACCATCTTTTTATTTATCCATCTTCTTAATCTTTCCATGTGATTGGTTGACTCCGGTTATGATGTCCAGAAACTATCTGAGTAGAGCTCTGTCACTTTATATGAATTTTAGTATGCTTGAGTGCAAACTCGTGTACAACAATTGGAATTTCGCATCAGGGTACTTCCTCCTGTTCAGTGATTGCATGCCAACCAAGGAGATTCTTTAGTGCCTTCCAAGGTTTTGCGTAGATAGCTAGGGTATGGAGTAATGGTTTTGTGGGTACACAGACTGGGTTCACGGACTTGGGTCACACAAGTAGTTTGTCAACTCCAGCAGAAATTCGCGGGTTTGAGAACTTCGGCAGTTCGCGGACTTGACACTTGTCATACTTCCGGTTCTAAGAAGTTGAATCGAAGCTATCCTTAAAGGGTGAAGATTGAAGATTGAAGACTACAAGAAGACATCAACAATAAAGGTATGTGATTGATTTCATTTGGATTCTTGTTCAATTCTACCTTTCTAATCTATCAAGATAAATGCTCACTCCATGGAACAATTCCAATGACGGTAAATGTACATTTATGTATATATACTTGAGGTTATTTGATTCATGACCTTGGAGACAAGAACCTTTATCCTTATAAAGAATCTCATGTTATAGTGAATGAGCTTATGAATCCAACGAGCCAAGAATCACTCAATTCCGAGTTATAACGATGAAGTTATGAGTGATTTATTAAAGTAACAATTATAAGTGTTGTTGTGATTGTTACAGTTCGTTAGTAGGAAACAATCCATGGGATGTTTGCAACAGTTCACGGACTTGGGCCCAATTACGTGACTAAAAGGCATTTTTGGTCAAATTGGTGATGCTTCCTTATGTAGGCAAGATGGCTATTGGTACAAACATTTTTGATTGCCATATTAAAGTGTTTGTGATTCCTTCCTAATTTAATTTGTGATTTATTCACAAAAATACAATTTGCTAAATTAATTATTTATTTAATTATTTTGGCAAGAGTTGTAAGTTAGGAAAGACTCCCTTATTTAGGAGAGTCTTGAAAAAGGAAAATAGCTTTGCTTAGCTTCCAAGCTATTGTTCATTATAAATAAGGAGTTCGTGAGTTTACACGTTTTTTATCCCTTTGGAAAATTGGCATAAGCTCTGCAGGTTGTTTTCCACGTCTTACGTTCTTCGTGAACGAGAGTGAGATAAAAGTCTTTGTATTAGGGATCACAAAGCCAAGTTGGATTTAATCTTCGTGATTGATCATACAACTTGTAATCTAGGTTTTTCACCTCTTGTCTATTCTAAGGTTTTCTCTTCTGATATAAAACCATTCAAGAGTTGTTGATCATAAACCCTAGGTTTTGATAGATTTCAGTTTCCGATCGTATACCAACACTTGTTAGTCGAAATCGGAGACTAGAAAGAAAAACTTCTATTGAGACATCTCGTAAAAATCCTTGAGAAGTTTGAAACAATATATCTCTAGATTTATTCTAGTTGTTCTTGTTGTAGAATTATTAGGGTTTTCTTAACTTGGAAATTGATCTTTGGAATCACCCAAGTTTACTTACGGAAATCAGGTTCACGGATTCCTTGTGTGTACGCATACTGATTGTAAGTTAAAACCCTAATCTACAAGTTTGTTTTGATATTACTTTTACCTAGTAATTGTTTGTATCAAAATAAACACAAAGTTTCCAAAACCTTGATTTACATCTAAAGGGAAATCAAACCGGTGTTTTGTGCAAACAAAATATCGAATCGTATCAATCGTGGTGGTGTATCTTCTAAAGAGAACCTTGGGTTATGCTAGAAGATTTGTGTGAAGAATTTCTAAAGAGAATCGGTATTCTGCTAGGAGTTCTACAAGTGCTGAAGAAGGTATTACATCTAGTCCGAATAGGTAGTAGAAAATTGGTGTAACAACTTATTATCAGTGTGTGTTTATTCTGGACTAGGTCTCGGGGTTTTTCTGCATTTGCGGTTTCCTCGTTAATAAAATTCTGGTGTCTGTGTTATTTCTTTTCCGCATTATATTTTATTTATATAATAGAAATATCACAGGTTGTACGTTAAGATCAATCAGTTCTTGTATCCGGCCTTAGGGTTGTTGAGTGAATAAATTGACACTTGAACATTGGTCTTTGGTACCGTTCAAGTTAATCCTCTTATATTCAATCGGGCTCGCAAATCCCTATTTGCTGATTGCGGATTGAATCAAGAGATAGAGATATAAAACTCTTTGATATACTTTTTATAGATTGAGTCTAACTGTCTAGTTGATTCTCTTGAAAGTATATTGAAGTTTGTCTTTTCAGATTGCCAAACGAAATATTGGGTGGTGTTGTTAGACCCCCGCTTTTTCACTTTCGTCACTAGGTAAAGATAAACTTGGTTGAAGCGAAAAGCTTACCAACACATATTTCGAGATATAGATAGGCGACGTATACTCGGCTCGAAATACCAAATGTGTATGATCTAGTCTATATATATATATATAGCATACGACTTTTGTCTTAAGGAGTAGGAGATAGCATAGATAGACTATTGAGTGACAGATAAGTTCAAGTCTCTACATACCTTTTTGTCGAGAAGTTCCACCGGTTCCTTGAGTAGATCTTCTACTTGTATGATGAATCGCCATGAAGTCTTTGAGATCAACTACACTTACTATCCTAGTCTGAGACTTAGCTATAAGAGACTAGAAATCAAGAATTATAGTTTTGATCACTAACATTGAAAAACATGCTTGAGATAGCAACGCATGCGAGTTTGACCGAGCAGTGCTCTAACATAAAGGAAAAGGAAGGGAAAGACGACCAAAATAAATTGTCAAGCAGCCATTACACGGTTTTGGGCAAGCGCCCTGAAGTGCAGCCTGCTTTAACAAAGAAACGACCTCTCAATCATAGAGTAATTAGATCCAGGAAAGAAGTTTCGCCATCTGTAATTCTTCGGATTTTGAAGAATCCCTTCAAGGAATCAGGAAGCAGCAAGCTAGCGCAAGTGGTAGTCCTGGATTGCAACCACTTCTACAGACGTATCCAATCATGTTACACGAGCTATTAATTGGAGAAAGAGCCTCCACACCTAACAAATACGACTCTTTGAATTCTCGTTTCGGGAGCACAACATATGTGATTTACAAGAGTAATACCAAAAGGAAGTTACAGGTTCGTGTCCGTATCCTTAATTTTCATCATTACATCCTCTACTTCAAGTTGTTGTTATTAGGGTTACACATAATAGATATCATCATGGAAGCGGTATCCAGTCACATGAAAAGAAAACACATCACTGCTTATGTGTGTCGCGTTCCCATCGGCTGCACGCCTCGATAGAAGGAGGATTCTATTATAACCCTACCGGAGAGTGCTACATCTGGAGTCTCAAGATAACACAAGTAAAGAACTATTATTCGATAAAGTTCAAGCTCCAGTCACGTAAACATAAACCACTGAGTACGCAAAAAAAAAAAATAATTTTACAAGCCACGAAGAGATGCTCATCTACGAAAGAAAGTAACAAGTGGGAAATCTAATTATCAGCGAGATCAACAGCGCCTTCACCGGAGCCGTTGTTGGAGGATGCTTCAACATCTTCTTCACAAGCCGCTACCACATCCTCTCCAGGAGCTGCCTCGACTTCCCTTTCAGAAGTTGTGCCAACATACCCTTCGGGAATTGTTTCGAAATCCTCTCCAGAGGTCACTTCAGCATCTTCTATGGAAGATGAACCAACATTCCCTTCGAGAACCGCTCCAACATCCTTTTCAGAAACTGTTTCAGCGGCCTTTTGAAGATATTCTTTGGGATCGAGCTCATCCACATCAAAATCAAGGATTATCACGCCATTGTGAACATGATATTCATGTTTTTCCAAGAATTCATGTTCTCCCAGGAGCTGCTCATGGTCTACCTTTCGTCGTTTTAACCGAGATGCAAATCTTTCAGCTCTAGCACTCATTGGCTGGGATGCTTCGTCACGCCTCCACTTCTCCTCCATAGTAACTGAAGCCAGAAAATCTTGCACACGCTCTCGGACGATGCGTAAATGCACGGGGGACATACCCTGTGTGGCACGACCGGCTTCACGAAACAGGAATCTATTTTGGCCAACACCTCCTCGAATGCGGTAAGTCTGGGTTTGTCGACTTCAAAACTCTTCTCTGGAGAATTAAAAGAATAATCATCACTAGTGTTTCCCATCATATACTGCAAAGAGACGTTATGGTTCTATCAACAATCAATGTGACAAAAAAAAATCAATCAGAATCAAATCAAATCATATGAGAATATGGACCAATACCTGTAATTAAGAAGAATATAGTGTTTGTACCTAGAAATATTTCCAGGAACTAAACACGATAATTTTGATGATTGATGTATAATTGGGTTAAGTTACTAATGAAGAAAAATAAAGAAGACAGATTTAACGTGGTTCGGCGATTGATGCCTACATCCACGGATGAAATCCCCTTAGGGAGAGATATTTTATTGATAAGAATTACAATGGATTTCTTTTTCGTATTCGCTTCCCCTTTTCCTTCTACCAGGGTGTCCCTATTTATACAACTGAATAATTAATTTCAAGATAAACTTAAATGGCATTAATCTCCCCGCATGCCTCCTGGAATTAAATGTGCATGAAGCTGCCTGCATGCCTCCTTGAATTAACTCTGCATGAAACTTCCTACATGCCTATTGAGTTGCCCTGCATGCCTCCTGACATTAATCTTCCCTGCATGCATCCTTGTATTTATTTGCGGGTCTCCCGTGTATTTTGTACATGGTACAAACATCGCCCCCTCTTAACCTCCAACTTGTTGGGGGTTAAGAAATTTTTTTTTCCTTCGCGTCGATCGTCGATGACGTAACTCGCCAGTCGCCCCCAAGCGTGAGTAGAGACATTACAAAGCCCCCCCCCCCCCCCAACTGTGATAACCTGCAATAAAATTTGCTCACATGCTAGGCGAGACTTTTTGCCACGTGGTGGACTTGTGATGCTCGATAGCTAGTCGAGTCTTGAGTATAATGTACTGTGGGCTTGCGGCTGGGTCAAGGATTTTTGCTCGCAACGTAACAAGGATAGCGCTTGCTGCTCGGTCAGGCTGGTTGTTGCTTGTGTTAAGTATGAATCTTTGGACCAATAACGGGCATTGGGATCATGGTTTAGACGAGACTTTATGCTTGCCAAGCTGTAAGTCTTTCATACTCGCGTGCAAGACGAGATTTTATGGTTGCGATAAAAGCAAGAATTATGTGCTCACGTGCAAGGTGAGGCTATAGGTGCTTGCGAAGTGATTCAAGGCTAAATATTGAAGGGTCTATGCAATCCTCATCTCGAACTCGATCATGTCGCTATCCACGAACTCGATCATGTCGTTATCCACGAACCTCGAACTCGATCATGTTGCTACCCCAAGTGCATATAAAAGTTTCTCGAACACATAAATTTTTTCTTCCATGATGTAGGGAATTGAAAAAAGGTTCTAACGAGGCAAACATCACTCAATTCGGACTTCAAACGAAGAAGTTATTGACGAAACAAGATTTGGATGAAGCGGGTGCATTTCTGTAACATTTATAACTGTTATTGTTCTATGGATTTCGCAATACTTGCTGCTACTGTTTTGGCCACGCTTTCTTCAACTGTTTCGCAACAGTTTCTTTAACCTTCATAACGGTTTCTTCAACGTCGCAACGGTTTCTTCAACCTTTGTAACAGTTTCTTCAACCTCGCAACGGTTTCTTCAACCTTTGTAACGGTTTCTTCAACCTCGCAACGTTTTCTTCAACCCTAATTTTTTTTTCTTTTTCTGCTGATTTTTACATGGAAATTCGTGGCATGATTTCTGATCTTTTGACGCACCTATCTCAATGATAAAACACGATTGTTTTACACGAATCCCCTAAGTCGGCGCCAATGTTTGTACCCAGAAATATTTCCAGGCACTAAACACGATGATTTTGATGATTGATGTGTAATTGGGTTAAGTTACTAATGAAGAAAAATAAAGAAGACAAATTTAACGTGGTTCGGCGATTGATGCCTACATCCACGGATGAAATCCCCTTAGGGAGAGATATTTTATTGATAAGAATGACAATGGATTTCTTTTCTGTATTCGCTTCCCCCTTTTCCTTCTACCAAGGTGTCCCTATTTATACAACTGAATAATTAATTTCAAGATAAACTTAAATGGTATTAATCTCCCCGCATGCCTCCTGGAATTAAATGTGCATGAAACTTCCTGCATGCCTCCTTGAATTAACTCTAGATGAAACTTCCTACATGCCTATTGACTTGTCCTGCATGCCTCCTGGAATTAATCTGCCATGCATGCCTCTTTGTACTGATTTGCGGTTCTCCCGTGTATTTTATACACGGTACAAACATATAGCTCTGTGATGATATGAAAAGAAAGGCTCAAGTGTTTCCTTTTATCTCACAAGTCAGCTAGATCCCGGGAAGAAGAGGAGTCTTTACCTGTTGTGAATAAAGGCTTCAGATGCAGAATGATGATCGCATGGATACTTATCTATCTGGAAACAATTGACGTATGCTAGAAGAAAACATGTCTTGCTCAAGGGTCGAGTCGACTTCTATCCTGGTAATGTACGCCAAACTCCTCATGAATTTTCTTGACTGTCACCATCTAGTGCTTACCCCGCAATATCGTCACTATTACGTGCTAAGCAGGGGACTTAATGTTGATGGTGGTTTTTAGTTCAAGGGTAAAATTGTAAAATCCTGAATAAGCTGTCATCCTGCAAAGGAACAAAAGCCATTTGAAGTAATGAGTGCATAAACGTCTTCGCTCACAAATGTATATATATATATATATATATATATATATAATTCTTTCAGAATGGTGCATATAACAACGATCCCAAATATTATATGAATTTTATTTTCCACCATCATTATTCACTAATGCATTTCCTTCCTAGTATTTTACTATGCTATGTTCCCAACCGAACTCTCAAAATTGGCATGACATAACGATTTATGTTCACTTGTAGCGGAGTAGCACGAATCTCCCGAAGTGTCAGTATTGAGGTCTGCATGAAAGCACTCACACAGGCTGCACCACTCTCTGATAAAGAGATTTTCATGTCAACGCGCTTTTGAATTAAAAGTTAGCACGATCGACGTGCTCAAATTCCCTAAGGAAAACCTAGACTATCCATGTTAGTCTTAAAGAGCAATCACGGCCACACGATTTGGACAGATAATTCAACAAGCTTAGCCTCTTCCCAATGGAACCAGGCGATCTCCATGATGTCCACCGGCGGGACCACTAGCATCTCTGCTGATCGGAATCCCTTTAATTCACCCGCAACACCCCTGATCGTCAACCAGAACTAGGGTGACCGCGCTATTGAAAGAGGAGCTCAAACGAGCTAAGACCGACCATAACGGTCTCAAATTCATCACATCCGCCCAACTTAGCTAGCCTAGTTGGACGGTTTAGATCTTCCTTCGAACGATCAAAGAAGTGTTGGTGTATTCACCGGCGTCCCAACTCCATTCCTAGTTAATCGACCTGCCCATGGCAGACCAAGAGCGCGTCAAACCGATTGCTCAAAGTAGGGTGAACGCGTTGTTTCGGAAACCCTAAAGTTGCATTGCGGTAGCGCGCTTCTGTTGCAAATCGATCACGTCCGTCCATCTTTTCCATCCAAATTGAATGGCTTAGATCCACTTTTAGGTGGACCAATAGATGTCATCATGTTTACCGGAAGCTCTCCTTTGCATATGACCAATCGACCTGCTCAAACCAATGTCAAGTGCCTTGAATCGATTAGCCTAAATAGGGTTAGGCACACGACTTTTAAACCCTAAATTGAATCAACGACAGTATGCAACTGCCGCAAATCATCTCGTCCATCCAACTTCGCTAGCCTAGTGGATGGTCTAGATTTATTTTCAAGAGGCCAACAGGGTAATGATGTAATCACCGGCCACCCCTCCTCCACAGGGAACGATCGTCCAAGTCGTGGCTTGCTCATAGGATTCTTAAACGATCTCCCAAAGGTGTCCGGTCACGCTCTTTTTAAGACATTCAACTCGCGACTAATTTGGACGATCTCTAAAACAACGATGCTTCCTGCACATCGATTATTTTAGCAGCTTATTTAAAAGCGATGCTTCATGTGCATCAATTATAAACGATTCTTTATAAATATTGTTTCACAAATAATTTTATTATTTGACCAAAAAGCGTTATATGCTATTTTGAGTAGCGAGTCTCATGACTTGACACATTCAACAACCCTTTGTATATATTTTTCCTACAAAATACTCGAGACATGTCACAAAATGGGGGATGCTTACTAGGATATTGGTCTGGCGGTTTATAGCATGCGGCGTGCAACGCGCCCATTACGAGAAAGTGTCAGGAAAAGGCGGACGATTAAGTACAATAAGAGAGTAGTGGGTGAAAGGGTGATCGGTCTTCCCTCATAATGGAAACGTGATGATCACCACCTTTCGCACAACCCCACTTATCCACTAATTAACTTTCTCTACTTCCTACGAGATCAGGGTGCGCTCAATGACTTGTATAAATAGGTTTTCAACCTATTTCAACAAAAAACACAAGTGTTATCAACACAATTATCCAGAAAACACCAAGAACTGATAGTTTACATTCTGCAAGCCAGTTCCACATTCTGATACAAGTCATAAAACAAGTCATAAAACAACCACAACTTCATAATTCAACATCCTGATCTCAAACACCTTCTTCGCGTCCCTCCCTAAGATCAACCCTTCTCCTTCACTTTGTGACCGAATTGAATCTGGAACGGACATTTCTTGGTTTAGGCCAGAGTCTTACAAATTGATCTCCCGAATCTAAAAGTACTCCTGTGCAGTACATTTTTTTAGGGTTTAAATTCGTTTCTCATCAATACACACAAATTTACCAAAAACAGCAGAATCGGTTTTTACCCCAAAACAACAACGCCCCAGAAATTTTGTTAACGAGGAAACCACAATAGCAGAAAAACCGGGACCTCGTCCATATTGAGCACCAGACTATATTAAGCCGCTACAGACACTAGCCTACTATCAGACTTTGGACTAGAATGTAGTTGAGATCGAACCCACCCTCAAAGCGATTCAGTTACTGTCGCGCTCCTTACATCTCTTGAACCTCGCAAGGTTCTCCGCACTTGATTCCCTTAGTTGACGTCATTTACATCCTAAGAGTTATTTCAGCCGAAGTGAAGACTTGTAATACCAATATTCCCCTAACAGATATTCCTATTTGATTTCTGTTTAGAACAAAGATCAAGGCGCAGAAATTTATTTGCAATAGTCTAAGCTAGCAAACCTCACAAATCCAGAACTTACAACTCCATAAAAGCAGAGTAGATTCTTAACCACATCTCAAGAACAATACTCGAAAGATCAACTAGGATCAGTCTTTATAAATCTATCTTGAGGAATCACAAATTCTGAGACGAAGAGAACTTATGATTACTATTTATCTTGCCTGGAAGAGATTACAAGAACCTCGATAACAGAAAAGCAAGATTAGGAATCACGAACTATCAAGGTAAAGATAGTCGAACCTGGTTTCACGAATCCCCAAAGCGAAGTCTTTTAGTCGTAGACATAATAACGTTCCACATAGGAAGCCTAGGTCAATAGAGGACGACTATAGAATCAACTAGGGAACAAAGTGTCAAGGATTTATTTTCCCAATTGACATAGATGCTCTATTTATAGAATAAAAGACTATATACATATATATTCGGTTACGGAACCGTGTATAATGACTGCTCAGTTTGGCAAGTTATCCAAAGAACTGAAAGTTATTTGATGTTCATTTAAACACCTAAGAAATTATTCATGGTACAGACATATAAGTGTTTAAGTAATCAATGAAGTCTTAGAAGTGTTTAAGAGAGTTCTAACAATGCTAAATATATTAAAATAATAAGTCTTTAATTATCTGCTAAACATTGTCAGGATAGTTGGTAACGATTTTCCAACCGTAGGGCTTGTTCATGAGTCATGGTGCTACGTTTTGTGAACCGAGTTCGCCAACCCTACTAGACTATTGAACTCAGTTGACCACGGTTTGTGAACCGGGTTCACCAACTGCTAGCCTATTTATCCAACTTATAAAATTCAGTTCACCACGGTTTGCCAACCAGGTTCATGAACTGTTCCCAACTGAACTTGCGGTTTGCGAACTGGTTCGCCAATCTTCCTGTATTTTTGTATCTCAGATATCTATGGTTTGCGAACTGGTTCCCCAACCTATGCCGGGTAGAAATTTAATTAATTTCTCTCTTGTGATGTTTGAAACATTCCCAAGTGATATAATTATTTGCATGAACAGTTTTCAATTGATCCACAAATTAATTCATAGAACTAATATTGTTAATGACCTTTGAACATTTAATCGCTAAATCATATTTCGAGATTTTTCACAAGACAAGCTTGACTCGAAACTTCTTCTTTGTAATTCTACTATAAGTCATACGACATAGTCTCAATAGATAGAATGATGATATAGTGAGTAAAATAGAATGGTTCAGTCTTCACATACCTGATACAAAAGTTTTCCAAATGTCTTCGTCGTTCTTCAGTCTTCAAGGGTGATCTCTGATATTCAACTACAATTCTAACATATTCGAAACTTAACTTAATAGACTAGAAATCAAAATATAGTTTTGATCACCTAATTAATATTGATAACAAGCTTGATATAGCAAAACTTGTGGGTTCAATCGAGCAATGCTCTAACACTAAGTATGTTAAGTTACCATTTTACATATACATATTGCTCTATGGTTTCTTAATCAGGTTTTTCTAAGTCTAACGATAAAATCATAACTGAACCTACTCGTGTAGTTATCTTTTGTTTCTGCCTTTTAGTCATATTTGTGTATAGTTTCCTCAAAGTGAATTTAATCATATCCTTGCTCTAGTCCTATATACCCTGTTTGATTTGATCTTAATTTGACTCAATTACCTTCCTTACCTGCATACATATTCTCATTGTCTGGTTGTCCCTCCTGCATGTTTTTATCTTTCCCGACTCCAATGACAATTTTTACAATTTTCGTCCCTTCATTAGTTGTAATCTTCATAGTTTCCTTAGGTGTAATCTTCATAGTTTCCTTATAGGCATTTCTAGCCATTCATTGTTGGGCCCTGTATTGGCTTGTAGTTTTTTTTTTTTTTTCCCTTGGGCATTCTAACTTTGAAAATCTTACCCTGAAATGTCCAGGGCATTGGACCCCTCATTACTCGAGATCATTTAAATTACCTTTGCCAACACTATAAACCAAATATAGTATTTTTGTATGAGCCAAAGGCTCCTCTTTAGGACGGAGCTCTTGCTCAAAAAGCCTTACTTTCATGACGGCTTAAAATCTCGCCAGTGGGAATAACCCAGTGGTAGCAAATGTGATTGTAAAAATATGTTAACTAAATAAATATTTGATCCATCTACCTGCCAAAAAATCTGGCGAGATTGGGGTATACCGAGATTAATTGGGATATACTTGATGAGACAAAATCTGGATCATTTTGAAGAAGAATAAGACACCCCTTAACCATGTATTTTCTAAATGGCTAATATACCATTATTTAATTAACACTAAAAATCTGATTAGGTTAATTAATTGAGTTTAGATTAATTGATTGAGTAGATTAAAACTTCTCAAATTATAAATTTAAGTTATGAAATTTTATTTTTGATTGAACTTATGTGGGAAGATTTTCGATGAAAAAAATTTGTTTTGAGAATATTTTTTGCAACGGAAATGAAAGCACACTACCCAAACATTTCTAAAAAGGGGATTGCAAAGTTGTTGTATAAAATCATACTCAAAATTAAAAAAAAAAAAAAACAACGCTTTCAGTTATGAAAGTATGAAAAGTAGGCAAGGTCGACGAATGAAGAAGATGTCGACTAACTTTGGCCGACATGGTTCATTCTAAATAACAATGCCGACTATGTTATTTTTAACACACAGAAGACTGTTGTAAATGCTTCACTAGTCGGCATCTTATTTATTTCTTACCTTGCCGAATAACCTATAGTAATTATCTAATTAATTTTTCACCTTGCCGGATAACGTATACTCGGCACTGTTGTAATCTTACAACCTTGCCGACTTTTGGTTAAACAGAATCTAGAAAGCTGCAATTCACTTTATTCATGCAATTTTTGTTACTACATCGATTGAAACATAAAATCTAACTCCTTGTCGTAGGAATAACGGATGCACTTAGCACGTGCATCAAGCCTTTGAACCCCTTGGCGACCCTAGTGGACGAGTTATAGTCTCGTGAGGGTTTACATAGAGATCTACCCACAAAACCTACACAAAAACTTATAAAACCATCAATCTTCGTCGGAGGAATCCGAGTCTGATTCACCCTCCATCATCTCCGGGGCATACTCCGAAATTTTGGATGTGAAGTGATAGCTTGCATCAAATGCGAATGCTTCCACCTTTTCCTCCAAGTAGCGCGCTTTCATGACCTCAAGCTACAAAAACAAAACACAAACTTACTCTGTTAGCGGTGTTTAATAGGAAGATCAAACAACATGGATTACGTAAAATAAAACACAAAAATACTTATAAATAGTTCAATGGACAAGTTAAAGTGGCTAGCGTTAAAAACCCGATGTTGGATAGCTAAATAAGCAAGTATCGCATTTTTTATGACTAGGTGCTTATCATAGATTTGTTGAAAACTTCTTCCATTTGGATTCCCGAATTCTTGCCTATATTTGTTGTATACCTATGCCCAAAAGGTTTCGGCATCAACCCTTATGGAGGACTGATTTTTAATTCGAGTTTCGGCGTACCATGCTTTGGTAATGGATAGATCTTCATTTGAACCAGATGATGCCATTGTTGTATGTAGAGGTATTGGGAGATTTAGAACGAGTATATGATGATATGAGCTTTGGAGAGTATATGCAAATAGGTGTGTGTTGTTTTGTAAAGAGAACTAGTGTATTTATAGGATGGCACCCAAATCTGACCGTAGGGTAGTCAATCAACGCAGTTGTACTTGCAAAAATTTGAATTTTGAACTCGCCGGCTTAGTTTTTGTTTCCACAATATGGCAACTAACACAACGTCGGCAAGGTGGTAATTTTCTTACCCTGAAGGATAAAGCAATTTTCAGAGACAGGAAAGGTCATATTCTGCTGCACATGGTCGGCATGGTATTTGTTTAATATAATGCTGACTAGCACATAGTCAGCAGGGTCATAATTTTCTTACCCTGCCGACTTTATGATTTTTGTAACACAGGAGAAGGTCATTTTCTGCTGCATATAGTCGACACGATATTTGTTCATTAGAATGCCGACTGTTATACTGTCGGCAAGGTAGTAATTTTATTACCTTGCCGACCCTGGGGACTGCACCATTTCTGCTCTCATGGTCGGCAGTCTACCATTCACAACCTTGCCGCGCAGGTGACTCACAAGCTTAGTGTTCACTTTGATGTGGGGATTGGCTTTCACCAAAGAAGGGAGATGCTCATATATCCAAACCTATGCAAACACAAAGTTTAGTAAGAATCTTATCTTATAAGCATTTTGTAAATATAAATGATTTAGACAATTGAATTACCTGGAAGAGACATAGATTTCCATTAACTTTCTTAGTAAGTGCACTTCAAGCCTTTGTCAAATCTGCATTCAAGAAGTCGACCACCGCGGTACCCCAAGAATACTTATGCATCTCATGAAAGGTATGCAATATTTGAAGATACTTGGTGTCGACCAAGCTTCCGGAACTGTCGGGGAAGATACAGTTTCCCAAGATGTATAGAAAATATGTTGTTGCAGTAGCATTGATTTGCACCATGGACACACTTCCTTCGTCATCATAGATTTTCTGGGTCCTAGAATATGTGTCCCTCAACATCTTCAGACTTAACTTCCTTCTTATATAAAAATCCTTCTTCACAAACAAAGACTCCGACTACTTCTCATCCAAACCGAACAAGATCTTGGTCAATTTGAAGATATTCTCCCAAGAAATACCATTATCCTAGCCATCATTGATTGCTTTCCCCTCAACCTCGAGGCCTAGAATTTGATGAGCATCATCGGGAGTTACCTCCATCTCACCGAATGGGAATAACATTGTATCAGTCTCTCCGTAGAACCTCTCACAGAATGCAGATACAGTAACTTTGTCACACTCAACAATCGAACTCTCCACCACAGGACACAACCCGTATTTCTTGACAATCGCTTTCACCTCATCACATTCCTTATCAAGTGTCCATAACGTCATCATAGTGTTTGAAGCTTGGCGCCTTATAAGACGGATGGCATGCTTGTGATCCTAAGTACCAAAAACACAAAATTAAAACAAATACAAACACTTGAAGCAAATTTAAGATAGATATACTTAAATAAAAACAAAGTTTTATCGAGATTACTTACGATAGCACCATGGATTTCACGTGCCCATGAGTCTTTGTATCCAAAAAGAACATGTCCACCATCTTCTGGGATCCCTAGTAAAGGTTGACCTGGTTTCAGTTCCACCTTCAAGTAAGGGGGAAGCATGTGGGAATCAGTTAGTTTAGTGCAAATTACCTATGTCTTCTACACCTTCTTCTTATTCCCCTTCTTTATCCTCTTCCTCTTCAACAATTTCATCTTTTCTATCATTATCTTTATCTCCATCATTGTTATCACCATCACCATTACCTCCTCCAACAGGTGGCATGTCTTTATCATAATCATCATGCTCATCATCTCCTCCAGCAACCAGAGTTCTTTCAACACCATCATGATCATTACCTCTTCTACCAGATGGATTTGATTGGTCTTCATCTGGAGTTTCATCTGAATCACTTGGTTTCATTGGTGGTTGAGAATCATTCCGTTCACGGATCTTGAGCGCTCCCGGCTCAACGATTCCCTTCGATGTGTTGCAATCAAGAGTTTGTCACCGTTACGAGGAGGTATTGAAGGAAGAGTAACACTTTTCTTCTTTCCATTTTGCAACCTAAACAAGAAAAATTAAAAAAAAATCAACTAGTCTTCAGGGTCGACGACAATAACCAATGCCGACTAAACAATAGTCGGCAAGGATGACTACAACAATCTATGTCGACTAATAAATAATCGGCAGGGTCTTATAACTACCATACCGGCTTATAACAAGTCTGAACACAGGAAATACAAATGATTTTTTACACAATTAGTCGGCAAGGTTTATAATCCATACATCGCCGACTAATAAGCAGCCAACAGGGTGGTATTCAAATCTATGCCAACCTTATAACTTTATGGACTCAGGAAACACAAACATTTTCAAAACATTAGTTGGCAGGGTAAAAATTTAAAATCCAAAGACTGTTAAAAAAACATTTAGTCGGCATGGTGTTAAGGTTGAATACTGTGCCGACCCTGTAAATAGCAGTTCCAGATATTAACAGTCGGCATGATCTTCAACCTAGAAAGGTAACGACTGACCCTAAATATGAAAAGTCGGCAGGGTCGTGGAACAAACACCTTGCAGGCTAAATAACTGCAGATTAACAAATTCGATTTTTCTGCCCTAATTTGACATGCAAACATAAAATTTAAGTACTAGAGTGAGTTTAAGTAGGCCCTTACTTTTCAATCGCGCCATTTCTTCGGTTTCAGCGACGTTGATTTCTTCTTTTTCAATGGTTTTTTTATTCCGTTTGTGTTGAACTAAATTTGCAATTCCAAGGTTATCTCGATTAGGTTTTCTATGTGTTTGTTTCGTACGAGTAGCCTTCGGCGGTTCCATGTTTGAAGATGAATCGACAATAAAAAAAAATCGGTTCGAACATTACAACGAATTAATCGACGAGTTTTCGATGGTAGTGTGATGGAGAAGCTTGTATGCTATGGTAGAGGAGAAGAAGAAGATGATAAGATGAAATGAAAAAATGATAACTTATTAGGGTAATAAGACTTATAATGGAAAAGGACAGTTTTGTAACTTCATCCATTAGGACACCCTCTTATCCCTTAAAAAGAGTCCATTTAAATTTGGGTATACCCAATCTCGCCAGAAAAAAATGAAGAAGGAAACCAATAAAACTGATTGTAAAAATTAAAGTATAATGAGAAATTTCACATAAATCTAAAATTGAATTAAATTTTGGAAAAGTCGAAAATACTTTTGTATTTGATCTTTTAACTATTTTTATGTGTAAACCCTAATTTGCAAAATGTATAATGGGTAAACGTCTAATATTCAAATTTCCGTTGGTGCAAATATTTCGTTTCCCTTATCACTCGGGAGTCAAGAACCAATCTGGCCCATAAACTAAAACCTTGACAAAGAAAGCACACGCAATAAACTTCCTAGAACCCCCACTTACTCCATTAGCTAATATTCTTTGCTCCCACTACTCCATTAGGTAATTTTCGTTCCTCTTAATACTCATTACTTGATTAGCAGCAATAAATTTGCTCCGAATGAGGAGGCCGGCTTGACTCCTAGAAAGCCATGTCATAGAATGATTGCTTCGTGGTGCTAATTCCTCGCACATACTTTGATGACTATTCCAATTCGTCAATTTGATTTCAAAGAAGAAAAACAATTGTTCATCGATTAGTTCCACTTGGTTTTACTTTCTATAGATGAAATAAACAAATCTGTAATGAATCACTACATAGAAGCTTCTAAGTAAATAGGCTATACAATTCTCAAAGAGAAAAAGAGACGAATATTGTCCTAGGTACTTGAGATTTGGAACCAATGGATTAGTGGGTGGGTGGGTGGGGAGAATAACTTGGGCTTGTATACCATCCGTGAGAACAAGAACGATTTTTTGGGACCATGGTTTTTTTGGGACCATGGTTTTATTTTGGGTAAAGACATTAGAAGTAAATCTAGATCACCCCTTATCTAGATATTTATATTAATACCTAAATTATCCTTCTAATTAATTTTGGATGATGATTAGTTAGTGTTAATAATAGTTAGTGTAATGATTAGTGAGATGATTAAGTTAAAGAGATATTTTTTTTTAAAGAAGTAGAATTATTGAGAGATTAAAGTTAGAGAAGATGAAGAAGGAAAACATGAAAAACGATGGATTTTACCAACCACAACCGGAGGAAGGGTATTTGGGTACCCAGGTATGCTTCAAACTTAAATAATGTTGGTTGAATTGCTCCAAATTTTCAAAAAAAATGAAATTTTTTATGTAGATTTGGGTCAGTTCGGTTACCATATGTCAAGAACATGTAACCGAACACACCTGAAAGTGTAGTTCGGTTACGTTTTCCAAACACGCAGGTTACCGAACTCGCTCGTTAATGGAGGTTTTGGTCGTAGTGTAATGGTCGGTTACCTAGGATAAAATGGTAGGTAACCGAACTTTGAACTTAACAATTTATTTGGGTACATCTTGTGTGTTCGGTTAGTTCGCAAACTTCAACGCAACCAAGTTCCCAGCCGGACTGCAGGTTAAAAGTAACCTAGTGTTAGAAGTTCGGTTGGTTCGCAAACTTCAACATATTTTGCGAATCAACCGAACTAGGCTTATATATGCATATATGCAATTAGGAAAACATTCGGTTACTACGAAATTTATTTCTTGGCGAATTAGGTAGAGTTCGGTTACGAAGTTTCAAAGGTAGAGTTCGGTTACAAAGAAAACTTAACATTTTTGCGAACGAACCGAACTTGTGGACTTCTCATTTTTTTCAAAAACTAAAGTTCGGTGATATCCTTATTTTGCGAAGGAACCGAACTTATGGACTTGCGTTGTTCTAACACAAGGAGTTCGGTTAAACGTATTTTTTTGCGAATCAACCGAACTCTGAGTTCGGTTAAGAAAAATTTAATTCGTGATAACCGAACTTTTCTCTGAAAAAAACCTCCATTAAACCTCTCTGCAACTTCCATTTTCAACTCATTTTAATGATTACTTCTCATTTATTCAACCAAAAACGAATGACAAGTAATGGGTTTGTGAGAATATCTTTGTTAATGTTTTAAATTAAGCTATATATATATATATATATATATATATATTGTGGTGGTGGTGGTAATCGGAGGTGGTGGTGGTAATCGGTGGTTGGTGGTGGTGATAATCGGAGGTGGTGGTGGTGGTAATCGGTGGTTGGTGGTGGTGATAATCGGAGGAGGTGGTGGTGGTAATCAGCGATGGTGGGAGGTGGTGGTGGGAGGAGGTGGTGGTTATATATCTAGGTGGTTATTGGGTTGGTTTTAAATTAAATTAGGTTAAGGATAGGTTAGTCATTTCAATGTTTTAGAACACCCCTTATAACTATAGAGAAGGTGGCCTAATAAAACCATGGTCCCCTCAGAAAAACTATGGTCCCTAAAAAATCGTTCAAAAACAAGGTTAACAAGTGGAAATTCCAAAATCCAAATACTGTTTGAATTCCAGGGACAATGTTCTAAAACGATTAGTAATTGGTTCTTTTTTCAAAGTGACTGGAAAAAACATTCACACTTGTACCTTGTTTGTTTTTTCCTGAGTCGTATGAATCTGATTCGGCTTTCTGATTCACATGAATCTGACTCAGCATGTTTGTTTTTTGAGTCAGATTTGATTCATCTGAATTTAAAATATACGAGCCAGTGGGTTGATCGCATGAATCAGGCATTTTATTTCCCGACTTAAATGAGTCCGAGTCAGGAATTAGGTCTAAGTCAGATCGTGAGTCATTTCTGACTCAAAATAAAAAAACAAACAACCTAACATCTGAGTCGAACCGAGTTAAGGCTAAATCAAATTCTGACGCCAAGTCAGTAAAAAACAAACATACTCTAACCGAGTATTTAAAAATCGTTGACAATGTTAAATTGACAATGCCAGATTCGGGATCCATTAACTGCAAGCTATATTTTCGTTAGATAATTTTTAGCTCATTGTACATTATAAGAGCTTCTCCAATGGTCATGTGGTCAGCTTCACATGTGGCAGCGTGGGAAGACATCATTCATCCTATCTAACAACCAATTTTCCTAAATAAAGGAATTTAAAATTTTTGTCTCCAACCCACCATCATTTTACCAATGTTTTGCCTTGTTGTCTCCTATTTTCTGTCGTGGGTAAATCTTTTTCTTATGATTATCTTAATCATAGTTAACGATTTAGTTTAATTAACGACGAGATGATATATCATCCATTTGAAGTATAGGATGAGATCAGACCACCCTATATTTAAATTTTAAAGAGAACATGGGACAAAGAGAAGAGAATCAAAGGAGTTGCAGCTCGAGTATATTGGAGAGGAGCTAAAGCTCATCCCTGTAATGCAACACGTACGAGAAAAATTGGGATAACAAAAAACTCAGATTAATAATACATATAAATATATAATCATGTACATATTGATCAAATGTGATTTTTCTTATGTACATATTGATCAAATGTGATTTTTCTTATGAGTATGTAGTGATCAAATATGATTGATCAAAAGTAGTTTATTGTATGACTTTGAACTCGTCTTCTCGGTGGCTGATGTAAAGAAGGAGAAAAAACGAGTTTTCAATTTTAATTTGTAATTAAAATAGTTTTTTATTTTAAAAAGATGATTAGGATGGGTAGATATCCTCTATGTGAACCTCTAGAACAAGAGGTTGAGCAAGAGAATGTTTACCCAAAACTATGCCAAGTCATCTACACATTAGTCATAAAGGTTAGGATTTGAGAAAGATTTTAAAAATTTCGGATGTGTATTCTACATGTACGAAGACTTTTATTCTGATACACATTCCATTGGAAAAGTTCTAAGCATTAGATAGTCCACCAACAACAACAAAAAAGAAAAAAGATACAATTCTTCCTCTTTAACATAGTCCACCAACAAATTTAATCCAAATAATTTTTGGCAGGCCCGTTGTTTATCCCTTTGTCTGCACGGAAGATACATTGGATCAAGATAGTTAAGTAATCTTAAGATAAACTTACAGACGAAAGGATAAGCCCCTTTCCATGAGAAGAAAATAAGAGAGGAAGAAGCCTCCTTGAAATTTCATGGAAATTCCCATCGAGACATCATATCCAATCACTCAGTGATGTATAGGGGGGTCGTCGTACTAAAACAAATTAAGCATAGGAATCTAGACAGGGATCTCATGACTTTTCAAGATATCTTTCTCTTTATATCACAAGAAAGACATTGTCACATTCTCTTACTCTTCACAATGTCACCGAAAACCAAAGGAAATCAAAAGTGTCATAATAGGACTCTAGGGTCACGGTCATCCACCGGACCACCGGACCACAATTAGAAAGTCTTTCCTCCTAGTGGGGTCATCTTAGTTGACTTCAAGTCAACAAATAATAACCCTTGTTGTCTCTTTTGATTCTATACCACAGAAGATGTGGCAGTAGACCAATTCTCCAAGCAACGAAAGAGACGAGACGAAGGAACGCGGAATTAGCTTTTGAATTGATGACTCTCACGACCTAGTTAGTAAGTTCGCGAATGATTCGCGAATCATTCGCGAATTTTTCCGTATCACGAATTTTACCGTCTTATTCGCGTACGTTTGCAACTCCGAACCCAAGTCGCGTATTATGTGGCATTCCCGGATTATTCACGAATCGTTCACGAATTTTACGTATCCCGAATGATACGTCCGCTTAATTCGCCATAAATTCTTTAGCTTTTACTTTTCAAAGACTCCATTTTTTGGGCTTTACTGCCTCCCGAGCATACACGACCGAATATTAGACGTGTTGTAATTTTTATGAAACAAAAACGACTGAACAAATTTGAAGGTGAAGGTGAGAGAGATCTCAAACTCACTAACCAAGCATCTAAACCACCATACGACGTCCTCTTGGATAACCAATGTTGTATATATTATTAATATCATCATATTGAGTTTATTTTTTCCTTAAATAACTCACACATGCATAAAAATTGGTCTATGACCTTATAAATACAAATTATTTGTTATATATAGATACCGAATTTTCAGAGCCGATCTCACATTTACAAATCGAATTATACACGTACATATGCCGTTCCGAATTAATGACGAATCACGTCCCGTTGACCGAATTTTGGACCGAATTTGGATTTTACAAAACCGTATAATACTCGTACGTTTGCGGTTCCGTATGTTTGCCGAATCCCGAATTGCTAACTAGGCTCTCACCTACATATGGCGGGTTCCACACTGTACCATATTCGCCATCTTAATGTACATGATAGAAGTATCAGTACCACATAGGTAGATTTTGAATGATGTGACATCAAAAAAATTCAAATGATTTAATATCTAGAAGAATTTGATATTTTCCGTCTAGGACTCTAGTCACCGTTCAAAGCAAAAATATGCACTTATTTTCAAAGTTTAGGACATTGACTGTAAATTCTGGTCTATCACCACAATCCTTCACTTCAGTGCTTCTTTATTGGGCAGACAATAAAAATATCTATGTTTCGGTTAAAGCAAACACGAAGGCAATTTGGGGTAAGAGCATTGATGTTTAATCTCTAATACTACTCGGGGCTTCATGTGTTTTTGCGACACTGTACTCTGTTATGCCGTAAAATGGTGCGGCGAAACATATGAAATTTGTGAAAACTTATTTGCATGATATTGGTGGAGGGTGGAAGTTTTTTTTGTTGCATTTTCTTATGGTTTAGATTTAGTTGATATCGGTGGAGTGTGAATTTTTTTTTTTGAATTTTCTTTATCGTCAAATATGTTATTTAGCCAGTCGAGATGGAGTTTCTACCGAGCAACAAAGTCTTGAATCGCTAGGTAGAGACTAGGCCACGCAGTCAATTTGAATCCGCCAGCATCATAGACTTGATCGCTCGGTGTCTATGTCTCCCAGTGATATTTCATTCTATTGCTATAAACCCATCAACGGTCACCCTATAAATACTCAATTTCAACCTTATTTCAACCACACCTTCTGTACAGTTCTCAACTTCTCGCTCACATCTGTTATATTCAAAAACAAAATTTACCTTTTCACTCTCATTTATTTAATAGTTCACCATTGTCTAATAATGTATGATATGATTTTTCAATCTCAGCCTCAATTTGGTTGAAGTATCAGAGTACGGGGTGCAAGATTTACCATAGTCGAAGATGGATGCATTTGCAAGAATTATGTTTTACACAAGATGCCATCACTGGTGCACAACGACAAGGTGCCTTTTGAGAAAAATATTTTAGGAATTTTCAGACGAAACAATGAATCCCATAAATCGTGATGCACAAGGGTTGTCAGCTTGTTATTGTGTCATTAACAGACATGTGTTGTAATTTGTGGCTTTAACCATGCAATTCCATCGAGAAAGAATGATTGCTAAAACCAATATGAGTGTGTTAACAGGATCGCTCAGAGAATGATAAAGAGTGAATGAAAAATGTTTTTGTTTCTTAAGTTGTTTTTATGTCATTATAGTGTTGCACAAGTATAATTATTTTTAATACAAAATTTAATAAAATGTAAAAACCGTTTTGGATTTGAACATTAATTTAAAGATAATTTTTATTGATAAAAATAATAATTATATCAAATATTTTAAAAGGAATTACATCTATCATACTACTGGTTTCCTTGATTATCCTAATTTTTGTTACCTCTAACAATCTATAACCCTAGGTTTTCTGGATTCAACATAGTAGAGAGCTCGTTGGTTTTGAGTGTAAGATGGTGGTTGAGTAGTGTCACCGAAACCTTGAAATGGTACAAGTGGTTGAAATGCGGATGCAGGTGGGAAATCGGGGTATAATGATTAGTTTTCCTAAATACTTCAATATTCAAGCCACCATGGGTTTGTAATTGAGCTGTTGGCACATTCAAGAAACAACAAGGAATATGTACCTCACTTATTTCCATGTGAATGCCTCCATCACATGGTGCCATTCGTGTCTTTTGCACTATATATCAAGTAGAATGATTTTTTTTTAACTTCTTTGGATGCCACCACCAGAACTGGAACCTCCGCTACCTGACTTGAACCTACACTACCATGAACTTGAACCTACACAACAACGACTTGAACCGATGCCATCATGACTTGAACCTGCTATAGTAACCGAAATTTCAAACATCAACATTCAGCCATATGGCTCTGGATCCGCTCCAAGTCAAATATCTGAAATCCTTATGAAAGATTGTTATAATTGTTCAACTCGGTCTGATCCCACTCTGGTGAAGCTATCACCCGACAATATGGATAAGTCTGATGCAGACCTTCAAAACTAATTGGGACAATAATAATCTCTTCTTCGAGAAATTATTTACATCCCAGGAACATTGTGCCATACCTAAAGATGCAACCATTTGACTACTAGGATACGTATATGCGGCGCATGTCGGTGATGGAGGTTGGGAAGGAAGATAACTAAAATCAAGTGGCATCTTACCTAGTGCTGGAAAATCCACATTATCAAAATTTTGTGGTTGCACAACATACATGACTTGTTAATCTTGTTAAACCAATTAACGTAATCAATTTCATAGTCAGGAATATGGATTAAATCATCATCTTTATTCCAAAGCTGGTCGTTCGTTGTCAAATCTAACCAATCATCCTGAGAAACTTTTCCGCTTGAAAATGAATTGATGGTTTTTACATTTATGCTTTGTAGCTGAACAAAGTGTCTTTATCCGTAGTACCAAACACCATATTCAGAATCAGGACTGTAAACCCAATCTGCTTACACCTAAATTGTAGCATATTCTGGGCAACCATACTTTCGTACTCGTCAATTGATTGATACAGCATGGCGGGCATGCTTTCACTTGTTCTACACAGTTGTTGCATCCTCAAAACCAGAAACATATTTTCATCGTCGTCAACCTGACCAGGCTTCCAATTGTCAACATGGTACTTACACATGACTGGAAAAATAACTCTTTTGTTGTGAAGATCGGGTTCACAGACACGAAGGTAAATATACCATTGTTGTTTTAGTACATTTATCATTTCAAGAATAAATTGATAATAAAAAAAAAACACAATGGAAATGAATTGTGGTTCATACCTATAATTGGATTTATTTGGAACATGAGTGTTCACCGAGGGCTATGTAAAGTTCATCTGAAATTGCATACCCCCAATCATATGTCAGTGATTTTGATAAATCTTCTAACAGTTCAAGAAAACCAATTAAGTGTCAGTGAACTAGTATTTGGGATTAAAATTTGGCCAAGTACGTATAACACAAATATACATTGAAGCTCATTATAATGCTCAGAGAACAAGTAATCTATTTCTGCTTCCATGTTCTCTTTGATTTTCTTAGCAAAACGCTTTAAAATTTTTTTAACCTAGACACTTTCATTCCTCTGGATTTTAATTTTGTATGATCTAACTGCGCTTCTACATCACATGAGTACCAACGAAGTGATGTAGAAGCGGGAAAAAAAAGTTGTCCCCTTTTTACTTCCGACTACCACAATTATTTTTATTTTAACATATCATTGACCTCAGACCACATACCTATTAGTTTGACTAAATTAACTCGCTATATATGGCTAGATACATGTACAAGGAATACACCAGGACCATTTAATTGTCTACCATTTGCGAGTTCATATTCTTTATGCTGATTCTTATCTCCACCTCATATTAGGGTGTTGCTCACTCCTTTGTCTTGACAGTTTCTTTCTCTTGTTTTTGTTCTACTCATTCTGAAAATGAAATTTCTATGACAAGAAATTTAAAATAGGTCCAGAAATTTTCTCTCAGGAAAAGATGAATAAAGAAATTTGAAATAGGTGTGAAGAAAATCAGGTGACTGGTGCTTATTTATAGGTGGTAGAGAACTGACCATTGCCAATAGAAACTAGACCGGACGACACAGACTATATCACAAACGATCAAGTTTCTATTGTTGGCGGCGTAGTCCCATCACTCGCTAGAAACTCGATCGACACACGCTTTTTCCATAGTTACACGACGAGTTTACCATGCTGCCTGGTATGACAAATCAAAAAATATACCAGTGTGCATAGGAACCGGCGTCAGTATTTTCATAAGGCGCGAGAGCAAGGGGTGGATCAAATGGCTAAGAAGAACAAAACTTTATATCCATTGGTTTAGGTTTCTGTATTAGCTTGCAATGACAATATTCCTAAGGCCGGTTCCCATGGGGATGTAAACTGGCAAGTTTGCCAGTTTTGCACTCATTATGGAGCTGGAAAAGTGGCAAACAGGCGAGGTCGAGTTTCTACCGGGCGGTGGAGTCTCCATCGCTCGGTTTAATCTACACCAAAAGGTCAATAGTCGACCGCCAGCGATGTAGACCGCCCACTGAATCTCATCTAACGGTCCTCAATTCATCACCCTATAAATACAATATCCAATTTCATTTCAACTCACACCATTTATTCAATCTTTATTCATTCACTTCACAAATTCAATATTTCACTCCCAAAATCCAATATTTTAGTTCGGGGTCGCAACTTTAGCTTAGTTGAAGATGAATGCATTTGCAGGAATTATGTTCTTGTTACACAAGATATGATCAATATGGTGCACAACAACAACTTACTGTATGGAAAATTTTTTTTTAGAGATTTCAAGATGAAACATTGAACCTTAATAATTGAGATGTGAATTCTTTGTGTCGTCACTTCCAGGTAATCAACAAGGATGTGAGCTTGTTTGTTGCTGCGCTTATTGAAGGCAATCAAAACCGAGTAAATGGAAAAAAAATGAATTTGATGTGGAGCAAATGTGTGGGGCTGAATGGCACAACAGAGTGGGAGAAGATTTTCAATTCGATAGTTGTTATCAAATCTTGAGAATGTTGCCAAATATAATGCATTTAGATTAACAGTTGTAGGATGCATTTAATCAAGATCTAAAGTTATTGTCAAAGAATCAAGATTAAGCTAGATTAACAGTTGTAGGATGCATTTAATCAAGATCTCACGAACGAAATCTCCTTTGTTTATCTTCTTCTTTTCCCTTCTTCTTTTTCATACCTTGAACTTTTCTTTGCCTTTTAGTTGGAGGTTTGATTCGGTTAATATCCAAAACTTGTAGACTTCTTTGGTGTTTACTTATTTCTTTATAACCGTCACATATCTTACTAACAACGGCTTCAAGCACCACCCCGAAAAACCAAGTTGAGTAGCCAAATCTTGTTAGGATTCAAACTTTGCCATGTGAATTATTTTGGAAGAAAAGATAGAAAATTTTGGATAAATTTGGTGTTAATTTTGTGTTTGAAATTCATATTTTTATAACGATAGAGAATGAGCCGCTGGAGGTTCAAAATCTACCAAAAGGTAGAGAAGACCGTTAGCCATCGAGACTCAACCAACAACGGTTTAATCTCTACCGCCAAATTGAGACTCGATCGCTTATTTGTTTTCCATAATGGCGCGGCCAGTTTACCAGACCAGCTGGCATGGCATATGAGTGGGTTAGCCACATGCCATAGGAACCGGCCTAAGGCTCGTGTTTTAGCTCACTCTACATGTCAAGTTTGGTTTATTTATTGTTTTTAAAAAATAACGCGCGTGTTAGAACCCCAGGCCTGTCACTGTCGGTGTAAAATAGGCCCAACAAAACAAATTAGTTAAATAAACCCCAAAATACTAGAACTGTCCAAAATAACCTTTCCTTTTTCAGTTAAAAAACTGACAAAGCCTCGATCTCATCGTTTCTCCTTTTCTTTTTTCTCTTTACTCTGCTACTCAGAAACCAAATCAAAAGATCAGTGAAATCAAATCAAAAGATCTGTGAAATCAAGTGATAAACAAGTGAAACCAAATCAAAATTGACACAAATAATGACCTAAAATCAAAAGAGTGGAAACAAAATCAGAAAAACTAGTAAAAATGGTGAAGAAAAATGAAGAACAAGAGAAGAAGAAAGATGAATTGCTCCGTAAAACGATCAAAAATACTCCAAAAGGTAAATTAAATCTTTTGTTTCATGTTTTTCTTAATTTATTAAACGTTTGAATTGAAATGGATCGAAGTTTTATCTGTTTCGTTTCATCCTTTTTGTATTTGTTCTTCGTAAACTAGATTAGAATGGGTTTGTATTTTCTTGAACTCATGTGTATCGGAAGATTGTAATAACTCTATTAGAATTTGGTTGCAGTATGCTCAGATTTTATTTTGACAAATTTGGTTACACCAAAATTCTGTTGATGTGTAGTTTGTTTTTGCTTATTTTAATGAAACCATTGTTGGTTCCATTGTTTTCAATTTTGACAAATTTGGTTCCAAAATTTTGTTGATGTGTAGATTAAATTGTTAGGTTTCATAAGTTAGTTTGAATTATGTTGTTGCTAATTTCTGATCATTTTGATGAAACCAAAAATGGTTTCTCAATTCTTCACTATGTCATATATGGTTGCATCAGTATTGTGTTGGTGAAATTTGGTCATTTTGATGAAACCATTTTGGGTGTCATCATTCTTCCCTTTGTCGAATTCTACCAGATAGGTTTGGTGGTGTTGATTTATTATGTGGTGTTGATTAATTTTGGTTCTCCTGATGAAACCAAAAATAGTTTCATCATTTCTCACTTTGTCAAATTTGGTTCCACCAATACTGGTTTGGCGGTGTTTATTGTATTTTTGGTTAATTTCAGTTTCATTTTGCAGGAAAAAAACGTGACGATACATTTAGGTGTTCATTGACACATTTGTGTGTGGAGACTCCTAAGATAAAGGCTTTGATAGAGAATAAAAGAGAGCAATGAAGGCCCTTAGAGCATGCCATTTTAGAATTTCTAAGACCATTCTTTGAAGGTGCGATGAAGGAAGAGGAATTGAAGAAGAAAATGGAAGCCCTGAAGATTGTCTTAAGAACATTTGATAAGCAAACTTCACGTTTAGTACCAGATTGTTTCAAGCTGAAAAGAACGAAGAAGCTGACATTGCAGACCATTCCCGAGCACTTTTCTGTAACTTTTATAGTTACCTGTAAACAATGTTTATCATGGTGTATGAATGGTTTCAATTAGACTTACTCTCAACTACCTGTAAACAATGTTTTAATGGTTTCAATTATGTTTAAGCGAAACCATATTGGCGCAGAATGTTATGCAAGTCTCTTTTATATTGGCGCAGAATGTTATGCAAAGTCTGTTTTTTAATGAAACCAAAAAGGGTTCCAGCATATTTTGGTTCCACTGTAGCAGTAAAATGATGAAACCAAAAAGGGTTCCACCATATTAAAGGTGAAACCAAAAAGAAAAAGGGTCGTATAACGGCTTGGTTTATAAGCCAATTTTTAATATTTTGTGGCCTGCTAACATGTTCATACCAAAGAAAGAAGTCTAATTACATCGAAGTATTGAACTATAACAGAGAACACCCCAAGGATAGCTTAGCGTCCGACAATCGACACAATGGTAACAAGTCAAGGCAATAATTCATAACACATCAAAGTTAAAAGGAAAAAAGCCAAGCCAATTCCAACATACTTGGAAAACTCAACAATGCACATTTACAAATCAACAATACTCAGTTCCAAAAGCAGTGATCTATTTTGGTTACAAACTAAGAGAAGAAATGATGAAACAAAAAAGGGTTTCAACATATTGCAGGTGAAACCTAAAAGGAAAAATAGTAGAAATGATGAAACCAAAAAGGGTTTCAACATATTTTAGGTGAAACATAAAACGAAGAATTAATCTAAATGAAACACCAGCAGGAAATAAACATGTTTAACTGTAACTAAATGTAGACAAGAAGTTAAATGAACAATAATAGTAAAAAAAAAAATACAAAGAAGTGAATTCTATGTTTTAAAAATGTAGACTAAAGCATATTGTAGTCTAAACTAAAGTTAATACTCAAAGTTGACGAAAAGTAAATCAGTCTATTAGAATAGAAGAAGTCTGATTATGAACTAAATTTAAAGTGAATCAGTCTCAAAAGAGTTCACATCTTCTTCATAGGGCATGTCCTTCGATTATGAGTAGTCAATTCATTGCAGCCACCAGAAGTTCTCATCTTCTTTTTGGGAATTGAACCTGTATTGGGAATCCTTTTCCTCTTAGTTGGACGACCTGACTGTGGCAAAATCTTAGGTCCATGAACAACAGACTTGGGTGAAATTGTCGCAGGCTTTTCAACTGTGGGAACTTATGAAACAGAGAAAAAACAGCCGCTGATTGGAGATCATAATCACTCTGAAGAACCTTTTACTACTCACCAGATTTGTAAATGATATCGATAGAGAATGGTGATAATTGAACCCAGTTTAAACATATGTTATCCTTTAAATCCATAAGAGTTGATCGCAAACCAATACGAAAGGACAATGAAGCTTCATTGTAGCATACAACTGCAATAACAGAGTCCATATCTACAAGCAAAGTATGGAACCAAAAAAGGTGTCACTCAATTTAAACGTGGAAACAAAAAAATCACATTCATGTCGACTCAATTCAATATGAAGAACAACAGCAACAAAATAATCACTCTGGAGCAAATGATTTCAATACGAACAACAAAGAAAAAGTGTAACATTATTATAGCTTCTCTAATGAAATCAACTAGAAAATTCAAAAAGAAAAAAAATCAGCAAAAATACCTGAAATCGAATTTGCTTTTCTGATGAATATGGTTCTACTACTCAATCTGAAGATGATCGACTTAACATGACAATTCGAATTTGCGTTTCTGATGAATAAATGTTCTCATATTTTCTTCAAATTAAGCTGAAAAGATGACGAGAACGGAAAACAGAATCTCTTTAATTTCTTCAACAATACAAATCAATCTCGATCTAAGATTGAATTCCACGATATCCTATGTAATTCAACTAAACTGAAGCGAACAAGAACTATGAAAATTCGTTTCTGAGATGATCAAATATGAAATCGAATCGTAGAAAGAGATAAGAATGGTTTGTGAATCGAAAAAATCGATGAAATTATTGTGAATATGATATATAGGAACCCTAAAATCTAAATACAGGAAGATTCCGGTGGAGAATATCGCGAATCTTCTCTGTAAATCCGATCTCCGTAAGTTTCCGCCAAAATTTCCATTATAAGATCGTGTAGATACAGGTTCAGGGTAAATTGGGAAAAAAGAAAATCAGTTAAAAACTAAATTTAATTATTTTGAATTGAAATGGGATTTTTGTTCCATTTTCATTGGATACGGTTTTTATTTGGCCCAAATAATATGGTTGGTGTGTTTGTAACTCAAAGAGTATCACCCTGGTTTTTTTTAGAGGTTATTATGTTTAAAAAATTCATTCCGAAAAAAGAGAATAAAGATGTATAATAAAGAAAGAAAAGATATTTCATGATATTGGCGTCATAATTCATAAGCCCACCAATCCCCTCCTTCACAGACCAACAAGAGAACAGTTAAAAGGGAAGTCAAGAAAAATTAAAAGAAAGTCGCGAGAGTCAATGATGTGTCACAACCATCATCCCATATTTGTGGCCCTAAAAAATAAGCGCGTGGGGTCAACAAACATCCAATCCCATTACCAATTTTCCAAACAAATTTCCAAATTCAATTCTTCGGGGACCCTTAAAATTTTGGTGCATACCTCTTATTTTCTTTCCTTTTCCTTTCAAACTAGAAACATATCCACACTATTCTTATGTGTGTCACACTCCTTACTCCTCCGTCCTCCCTAGGCCCCTCCCTCCCACCTCTCTTTAATCCGTACACACTAATACACTCGTATAAATAAATGCAGATGTGGTGAGATCAACAAGCCAACCAACTTGCAAAACCAAAGTGCCAAACTACACCTTTTGTAGCCAACCATAAACTGTAAGCATTTAGACAGAAGCATTAATGGCAGACTTAGATCTTCCAGGTTTCAGGTTCCATCCCACAGAGGAAGAACTCCTCAATTTCTACCTGAAAAAAGTTGTCTTTGGTCATAAGCTTCATTTCGACATCATTGGTTTCCTCAACATTTATCGTCATGATCCTTGGGAATTACCTGGTATACATCTCCCTTTTTCACTTTGAATTTCCAATATCTATTTCTAATCACTATGTTTAGATTGCGGGATTAATTTTGTGATTTGTGCTTAATATTAACAGGGTTGGCTAAAATTGGAGAAAGAGAATGGTACTTCTATGTTCCTAGAGACAGAAAGCAAGGTCCTTCAGGTGCCGGTAGGCCAAATCGAACGACACTGAATGGATTTTGGAAGGCAACTGGTTCTGACCGTACCATACGGTGCTTAACGGATCCGAAAAAGATTTTGGGATTAAGGAAGACTCTTGTTTTCTACAACGGCAGAGCACCAAGGGGATCTAAAACTGATTGGGTCATGAATGAATATAGACTGACGCCCCAAAATTGTTCTTCTTCCAAGGTTAGCCACAACTAGACCAAATAATATTCATTTCATTAACTAAGCTTGAAATTTTATACAGTATGTTTAGCTAATTAATCTGTTCTTGTTATTTCAGGAAGATATAGTGTTATGTAAGATTTACAGAAAAGCTACGTCTTTGAAAGTACTGGAACAAAGGGCAGCCATGGAGGAAGAAGAGATGGAACAGAGGGCTGCCATGGAGGAAGAAGAGATGTTTAAATCATCCACATCGTCACCACAAGACTCATATATGTCTGCATCATTAATGGAGTCTGAAATCAATATATTTTGTAAGGGTGTTAGTAATGAAGAAGACCAAGACCAACAACACGATCATGAACAAGAGCAAGAACAGGAACAGGAACAAGAACAAGAACAAGAGTTGATCAAGGAGGAACATGTTGAGGGTGTTCAAGAAGTAATATTGGTCAACAAAGAAGCTGAAACATGTGCTGCTTCAATGTCTAAACCATCACTAACCCTCGTGAACGATAAATTCTTGCCCCAGCTTCAATTGCCTGGTAAAATTAGCAACAACTTGGATTGGATGCAAGATCCTTTCTTTACTCAGATACGTAGCCCTTGGTTAGACAATTGGATGACACCTACTTATGCCAACTTACTACTTTAACTGCGTACAATCCTACCATATTTTTACCATATCTATTGGTATATGTTTAGCGTCATAATTAGGGATTTTTGGTTGATGCATGAAAGTTAGAAACCTGTATTAAGGCGAGTTATATATATGAAGCTGAAACCGTTAACTGTGTCATTTTTTTCAAGTCTAACCATGTCAAGACTTGTTAATTAGAGGTACTGCTTACTACTACTAGTATTATTCCCATCTTTATGGCCTTTTTTATTGTCATTCACAGCGTGTCTACGAAACATGAGAAAGTCTTGTAAAGTAGCGTTCTGGTGCAATGTAATTGTAATGAATAATTAAGCTGTGATGCTTTTAATAAATTCAAGTATTAATTTCAGGTTACGTTTTGTGTCATTTGCTACTTGATTAGTAATGAATTAGGACAAATTTGTGTTGATCATTTTTCAAATGGGATGGAAAAGACTAATTAAACTATGGAAGAGATAGTCAATGACAGATTTGGACTCAAATTGTTGGAAAATACATATCCTTATGAATTTGGAGTTAGATTTCTTTCTTCTTTTTCTACTTATGTATTTTGTACCATTTTAAACGTTGGTCAGCAAAATCTCGGTCCCCCCATAAAGTCTTCCTTATTGTTGTTTTTCTTTTTGGGAAAGGCAAGCAGAGTAGTCTTTCTCCTGTAGGCCATATTTGGGCTTGGATTACCTTTCGTTCAGTTGCTTGGTTTCGTCCAACAAAGTGGTAACCCGGATGTTGCAGTGGTGCAAAAAGTTCACTGATGTTGATGAGGTGATTCCTTTAAGTGCTAGATTTGGTCATGGGTTTATCAAGAATTAAGATGAACCTGTCTTTCTTTTTTCCCCGCAAAGATAGATGGGTTAAGCCTCAAGGAGACAATAACCAAAACAAAAACAGTTTTACATGATCCTTGCGTCCTGTTTTCCTTTTTTTTCATCAAAAATGTTCTTCAAGTCCTCTTCAAACGAGCTAAACAAATGTCTCCTGGAGTATTGCGGTTATGGAGGTCAAAATTGACCACTCTGAAATGCCCCAGCTGGTAGTACACCCTCACATTAATTCTATAACACTCAATACTGAACAGTTAAAAGACGAGGTGAAAAAATGTTATTTTCCAGTCTCGCGATGAATAATTATCTCTCTTTTTACAGGAAAACTTGAAAATAATAATGGAAAAAGCCAATACGCTACTGTGAACGCAAAATATTAGAATGTTAGAGGGTTTCAGATCTCTAAATATTATATCATCTGAATGCAAAAACTCTAAGGCCTTAGCAATCCCCTCTAATATCTTTAACCTTTTACTCCAATTGAGAGGCTGTTCTTGAACATCTACAAGAAAAACAAATCAAAGCGATATAATCTGAATCAGAGGATTATGACAACTTCTTATGCACAAGTGGGTGATAAGACTTTTGAAGTATGTATGTTCTGGAAAGAGTTTCAACCCAAAGTAACCATTATAGAAAGATCAAATGGGTATACAAATTCTTGTATCATTTCTTTTGAGGGAGCGGTTTGGCTGGTCAATACAATCATGGCAGCAAAATCTAGAGGTAATAGCACTATCATGCCGTATCAATGGAGATTGCCTTTAGGACATGGATCTGCTCTACTATTGATTGAGAGAAGTAATAGCAGAGGGAAGTACATTGCTGTTGATTGGTTTACAGGTAATAGCGGTGAAAAGATACATCATCTGGTGATTCCAGAAGGTCATAAACAGGAAGGATGGAGAAATTTCATAAGTCTAATGCAAATTGGTATTAACAAACATGAGGATTTTCATCGTCGAGGAGCGGCAAATAACAAAATTGAATCACTGAAACTTAATACTGGATGGCCAGAGATGCAGAGACAGAATCTTCATGAAGGGAATATCAAAATCAAAGGAGTAGGTGGAAATATTTCATATTTAACAGTTGCAACAAAACAAGGTCCAAAAATCTCGTTCGAAGGGAGAGAGAGATCTTTTGATCATTGGGATGAAGTTATTATTTGTACTGTGGATACAAAACCAGTGGATTGGAGGATGGTTGAAGATCGTATTCAGGCGACTTTCCTTATTCAAGAACACATAAAAATCAGTACATTCTCAGAGAATATGGGGGTATTGTTCATTAAATCAGTTAAAGATCATGACATGTTGATAAATCAAAAATTCATTGCTTTCTTAAGTGGTGAAATCAGGTTCTCTCGTTGGTGGCCATCAGTTAATGCTATCAATTCCTCCATTAATGGCAAAAAGGTGTGGATATCTCTGCTTGGAGTACCCTTTCATTTATGGTCCAAAAATACAGTGGGAGTAATTCTCAGTAAATATGTGTCAATCATTGAGATTGACTTTAATGAACTTGGAGGAATTAAGGTTCTTATTAATTGCAAGAACAGTATCAATGATTTGCCACATACAGTGCCATTGAATGAGGAGGGTTTGATTTTCACGGTGGGTATTACAGTGCTTGACTTGAAGCCGGTATACCGCTCTGGTATTGGGGAAGATAAGCTCAGAGTAATAATTGAAAATGAAGATGTTTTGAATAAACAAGGGGCCTATAGTACGTTACGCATGGGTAAGGATGAGATTGACAGACGAAAGAGCATTCAGCCTAGTCAAACAGTTGGAAAAGGACAAGGTGATGTGATTACTCAAGGAAATATAGAAAAAAGCAAGAAGGATCAGATAAAGAAAAGGACTCGGTCAGATGTGTATTATGAGAAGAAAAAGGACAGGAAAAAGAGATATAAATGGAGAAAGAGAAACAAGAACAGGGAAAGTATTAAAATAATGGAAGATGGAGATGTGGGCAGCAATACAACCACACAAAACGTGAATGCTACAGCAGTTAACGTGGTGGCAAATATTTCAAAGGGGTTAAAGCAGCATTGGGTTATTGTTACTGATCGCAGAGAAATTTTGACAGGAAAAATGCAAGTTCAGACAACACAAAAGGAAGACAAGGGCCCGGTGTTAGAAGAAGAACAAACCCAACTTGGCATGGTGCAACATACTTCTGAGCCGGGACCTAGTTACTCGTACAAGGTGATTAGCCCTTTGATGGATCAGTTTAGGCAGGGGGAACTTCTGGGTCCAACTACTGGAACATGTAATACCAACCCGATGCCATCTCAGTGTTCTAAGTTTTCGGTTCCCACCTATTCTCTACCTAAATTGTCGGTCAATCAGCCATTGAGGGATGGAGAATTTAAGGATTGTTCTGATAAAGAGGGACAATCAAATCTCATCCACAACATACAAGATTCCATCGATGCACAATCAATCCAGCAATCGCGGTTGGAATATTATACAGATGCTGTCGAGGTTTTGAGTAATGGAGAAAAAAAGAAGAGTCATAGTGAGAAGGATGAAGAGTGTGAGAAAGATCATAATGAAGTTGTGGGTAGCGATAACCCACAGTTCAATCAAATAGCTCTTCTCACCAAACCTTTTGAAGTTTGTGAAGCAATTCCCATCAACACTAAGAATCCAATTGTAACGGAATTTGAAGATCAACCTTTTGAAGAACAGTACTGGTCGTCAGGAGAAGTCGAGGAAAATCATGGCATCATAGAAGTTGGAATATTGACAGACACAAATGACGAAGAAGAACAGAACTCAGACCAACAAGCAGTGCAGAAGGGGAAGGAAGACCAATTGAAGACTGAGAAAGAAAAGTTACGACAGGCAGTCACAAATGTGGGGGTTCTTATGGGTTTACCCCTCAGGGGGATGGAGAGCATGGTAGAGGAGAGTATCATGGGATCGTTAGTAGTCGCTATGGAGAGGGGAAAATCTAGAATACTAAAAGCTAAAAAGACTGTTTCATGTGGAATAACAGATGACGCTCTTATTGGAGTTCAACAAATGTTGGAAGCACCTAATGTAGAGTCACAGGACCTAGAAGACAGCAGTGAAGGGGAGAAGACGGAAGTAAGTGAAGATGAGAGTGAAGATATAGAGTTTGCAGTCGAGAGCCCAAGTATAATTAGTGAAGGACTGAGTCGTCTCAACCGAGAAAAATGTAGAATTCACAGCTTTCTACGCGCGCACAATTCCTACAGGCTCGAAGGAGGACAGGAGAAAAAGGGCAAAGGCAGATTGGTTCCGATGATAGAGAAAACAATTTCGTGGAATATACGGGGACTAGGAGACAAAGATAAAAGAATAGCCATCAACTCAGTACTTTTGAAATGGAATCCTGATGTAGTATTACTTCAAGAAACAAAACTCCAAGTTTTTTCTGTTCAACACAGAAGAGAGGTTTGGTGCCACCCCAATGTAGATTATTGTTACATACCTTCTAGGGGAACCAAGGGGGGGATTAGTATATTATGGAGGAAGGATAAAATTGAACTCATCGACAAACTGGATGGAATTCATTCTTTATCTTGTATGTTCAAGTCGAAGACGACACAATTAGAGTTCTACATATCAAATATATATGCACCAAATGACAGGAAGGATAGGAGAACATTATGGAGGGAACTAGGAGAGGTCATGGGGATATGGGGTATTCCTGGATTCTTAGGAGGGGACTGGAACGTTACAAAATCGATAGCAGATAGAAATAGAGTTCGAGGAGTCAGCAGGGCTATGAGAGATTTCATAAGTTTCATCTCCAACATGATCTGGTGGATTTGCCCCTTAGTGGTGCTAAGTACACTTGGTCTAACTTTCAAGAAAACCCATATTGTAGTAGAATTGATAGATTCTTGCTAAATCCATTGTGGGAAGCCATGTTTTCGGATACTATTCAGAGTGCAAAGCCGAGGCCTGTGTCAGATCATACTCCATTAATGTTGTCGACAACTATGATGTATTCAGGTGCAAGGCCTTTTAAACTGGAGATTATTTGGTTAGAAAGTGACGACCTGAAAGATAAGATGCAAGGATGGTGGGGGGATTTAACTTTCAGTGGGAATCCTGGTTATGTCTTTTGCAAGAAACTGATGGCAGTCAAGGAATATCTTAAAGTCTGGAATAAAGATAGTTTTGGTAAAGTAGGCAAGAAGATGGATGAAATTCTAGACCAAATCCAGGAGGTAGACTTTGTTGACGAGGAAGGGACAGCCACCATCCAAGACCGTATACAAAGGATTAATCTCAAAAAAGACTACATCAAATGGGCTAATTTGGAGCACAAAAGGATCCAAAACAAGAGAAAAGGACAGTGGATTGCAGATGGGGATAAGAACACTGGCTTCTTTCACAGAATTGTAAATGGGAGGATACGGGCCAACAACATCTCTTGTCTGAGGATTGATGGAGACTTAACTGAAGATCGGAGTTTTATTGGGGAGAAACTACAAGAGTTTTATTCTGATTTGTACACAGAAGAGGAGGTGAGTAGACCTTTCATGGAAGATATACAATTTGAAAGAATTAGTGAAGTGCAAAGGGAGGAAATGGAAACTCAAATTACAGAAACAGAAGTTGTATTGTCTATTAAACAGATGGAATCTAACAGAGCACCGGGACCTGACGGCTTTCCTATTGAGTTCTACACGCATTTCTGGGATATTATAAAAGAGGACTTCATGAGCATGGTTCACTACTTCGACATTAATGGTTTCTTAGATTGGAGAACAAATAATACTTTTATCACTCTCATTCCGAAAAGAGATAATGTGGAGCTGGTGACCGACTATAGGCCGATAAGCTTGATCAATACTTGCTACAAGATTATCTCGCACGTTCTCTCTACAAGGCTTAAAAAGGTACTTCCCCATGTTATATCGAATACACAAAATGCATTTGTGCAAAACAGACAAATTATAGATAGTATATTATTGGCAAATGAATGCATTGATTCTAAGCTGAGGGAGGGCTCGAATGGGTGGATGTTCAAATTGGATATAGAGAAGGCATATGACAAAGTAAACTGGGAATATTTAGACATTATCATGAGCAAAATGGGAATGGGTCAGAAATGGAGAAGGTGGATCAAGACTCTAGTATCGACTGCACACTTCTCTATTCTCCTCAATGGGACGCCTGGGAATCAATTCAAGAGTACTAGAGGGTTGCGACAGGGTGACCCTCTATCCCCTTTCCTTTTCACTATGGTTATGGAGGGACTATGCAAGATGGTACAAAAAATGGAAGTTACTGGGGTATACAAAGGTTTCAAAGTCAAGCCAAATGGAACACAACTGTCACACCTTTTGTTTGCAGACGATACAATCTTCTTCTCTAGTGATGATGCTGAACAGATTCTTAACATTCGAGCTCTTCTTATTTGCTTTGAAATCAGTTCGGGACTTAGTATCAATCCAATGAAGAGTTCGGCAATCAAGTTTGGAAATACAAACTCGGACGACATTGTTGAGACTGGTCTTGGTTGCATTTTCCAGGAGTTACCTGTTATGTATCTTGGAATGCCAACAGGTGCCCAGTATAGACACAAGAATATTTGGGACTCGGTTATAGAGCATATGGAGAAGAAACTACAGTCTTGGCAAGGGAGTCTTTTATCTTATGGTGGAAGATTGGTTTTAATCAAAAGTGTCTTAAGCACACTTGTCATATACCTCATGTCAGTTTATTCGATGCCGGCGTCAGTCGAGAAAAAACTTAACAAGATCATGCGGAACTTTCTATGGGGTAGTGACACAAACAACAAGAAGAAATATGCTTTAGTTTCTTTTGAAAAGGTGTGTATGGAAAAAGAATATGGTGGGCTTGGCATTAGACAGTTGCGGGTTATGAATGATGCGTTATTGTGCAAATGGTGCTGGAGGTTTACGAATGAAGAAGAATCATTGTGGAGAGTCCTTACTAAAGAGAAGTATGGGCTTACGAAGAATAAATGGGATATAAGGAATATTAGATCATCATATGGTAGTTCGGTTTGGAAAGGTGTCAACATGCGATTGCAAAAATTCATGGAGGGGATCAGATATTGCATTGGCAAGGGAAATAGGACTCTATTCTGGACAGATCAGTGGATCGGCGATCTCAAGCTTCAGATAGAATTTCCCAACCTGTTCAGAGTATCAAGGAAAAAAGACCACAACATTGATAAGTTCTATTCTATAACTGACGGCAACATCAGTTGGAATTTAGACTTAAGAAGAAGACTTACTGATGAGGAGATTCAGGAAGCAGTGAGACTCACAACTCTTTTGGAAACAATAGTTATCAGTGAAAATGAGGATACAAGGGTTTGGAAACACACGAAAGATGGGACTTTCACTGTTCGATCTTGCTACAAAGTATTGGCTCATAAAGAAAATACAGTGTTTCCTCATAGGGCTGTTTGGAATAGTAAGGTACCATCTAAAGTTACTTTTTTCACTTGGTTGGTACACCACAATTCCATTCTTACCCAGGATGTACTTAAAAAGAGAGGTCGATGCTTGGTAAATAGATGCAACATGTGTAAAATGGAGGAAGAATCTATTAATCATTTATTCTTGCATTGTACTGAGGCAACCGAAGTGTGGAGATATTTCTACAAAGCATTCGGAGTGGATTGGGTTCAGGGAAGAGATATTAGCATGGTATTTCTTGAAACAAAAACTAGAGTCTTCACAAGAAAAGGAAATTTTATATGGAACGTGCTTCCATTTGCTATTTGTTGGGGAATTTGGAAGGAGAGGAACCAAAGAACTTTTAATGATAAGGAAATCCTTGTATATAATCTCATTCTGGAAATCAAAGCCGATATTCTATACTGGGCTCAGCCAACGGGAGTGTTAGATGGAGTACACTTTGAAGACCTTGCTCTTAGATGGGAGGAACTAGTAAGAGAGTGAAGAGTTGAGTGCTTGTAATGGATTTCACTGAGGATTGTTCATTTGTTTGTGGTGTTTGTGTTCTCAATTGTATTATTCTTTATTACTTATCAATATAATTATCTATTTTTGCTGATCAAAAAAAAAAAAACTTGAAAATAATGACTGAAGTACTGAACCACAGTATCTCGTTGTTGTGTGAAGGGCTCGCTACCTTCAAATTGACTTGAACCGGATGAGCCAAGAAACCAACCATTTAAATCATCTACGCAAAAAATATCAAGAAACCAAGATAAAAAAAGAAAAAGCATTTCATAAAGTTTACCCTCCCAGAGTGGTGGAAAGCCAGACTAGGGGTGCTGTCTAAAACACCAAGTGAATGTGCATTAATATTACAAAGCCTTGTCAGAAATAGAAAATTACAAATTAAACTAGTTAAGTACTTGATATCCTTCAATCTAGCATCTGTCTTGCAAGAGCTTTCAGAATCCTTCTGCAAAACGTGTAACCAGGTCCAGGGCATCCCTTCGTAGTTAGAACTGTGTATGACTAGCCATTTCTTTCCCATTAAGTAAACCTATAGCTATTAACATCTACCTATTGATTGATTGATTCCATTCTCAAGATTTGAACGAAACCGAAAACTAGATATATACAGTATGTAACATCAAAAACCTTGAACTTCTGATCAAGATAAGCGTTCAAGAAAAATCCGTCGAGCTCACTGAATTCACAGTGAAAGCGTAACAGTAATAGTAATCTCGCAGACCGCAGAATCTGTCGAGCTCAAACCTCAAGTGGAAGCTTCAGTAGCACAAGTAACCTTGACAAGGGAAGACTCAGTCGAGCTTATTGAATCTACAGTGGAAGTTTTTAGTGGCACCAATAACCTTAACAAGCTTTAAAAACATGGCGTCCTAAAAAAAACAAGCAGCAACAAAGAGCTTAACTGAGAGGAGGAATGAAAGACATCGGCAGCACCAAATAATACATGGTGATTGTCCCACAAAAACTTCATGGCACCAACATAAGCATCAGGAAATAACATAGGCTATCTGGTAGAGCACATTTGGTTAGTAAAAGATGTTATGGACATGAAAAATATTTGAAACAAACCAACCATTCCAAAGCCTTATTTTCTGGGAGACAGCCTTTCACAGTATTGAAAGCAGAATCTCTCAGACTAACAAAGAAGTAGGATGTCATCGGTTTCTGAATCTCGATCATGTTTAAATATTAGAACATTGAAACTAGTACTAGAAAAGAGATTATCATAAAGTTCTCTACATGCCACAGAAGAACATAAACTACAATCAGAAGACATGTTTACACATCACCCTCTTATAATGTAATATTGCATGTACCTTGAGTTTTTTGGAAGTTTGGTAAATAACCCCAACCAATAATGTCTACTGCCAATATCAAATTATGAGAAAGATAGGTAATTTTTTTATAATGGTCAGTAGTCAAGCTAGTTTTATATGGCATTATTTCATTCACGAACCCCCTAGCCACCACCCAAAAACGCAACGCATGACAACCAACTGCTCAATAAAATGTCTGCCGCAAAATAGTAGTTAGGAATCTAAAAGTAACCATTACTAAGCCAATTTATCAGTGCAAACACAAAACTCTTAAAATGAAAAACACTAACCTTAAATCCAATATGCCAGGGGAATAACGATATAAAAACCATTCATATTAATACACACTAAATAAATCATATTCATCGAAAATGATAGAAAAACATATCCTCTTCCAATTATCATTAGAACAAGAATAATCTTCAGGTTTAGCAGTGATACGGCAGAACACAGATGTTTTCAAGAAAACAAATAAATCATGTAATTGAATCATCTATTAAAAAAAAGATCGATTCTAAAATACTCACCAGTATTGTTTTTAGAGTGAGATAGACCTTTCGTAAAATATTTCCCAGCTCCAACCCTTTGTCCTCTTCTTTGATAGGATTCCAAAAGACATATATACTATCAATCTCAAAATCTTTGTCGTATTTCCAAGAAACAGCCCGCCTCAAAATGTCGAGTGAACCAAATTTTCCATTTGAGATGTCAAATAGGTTCCCATTATCCATTCTAATTGTAGTACTAAACCATCCTATTAACTCAACAAAGCCCCCAACTTCTTCATCATCAACAGCAGTTGTAATGTGATCACCAACTCTAAATTTTGATCGCACTACCGTTTCAAAAATACATTTCTCTAACAGTTTTATAGCTACTCTAAAAAGAACATAGACTGTCATAATTTTCATCACTAAAGATGAAAACCGTTTAACCAATTCTGTAATCAAAGTACTAGAATTCTTCTTAACAAAGTTAGGGATCAAAGAAATGTAATTCTGTTTAACAAAATTAGGATTTAAAGAACTTGACATCTTCAGTTTCTGCATAGGCAATCTGTTGAAATTTCTTAAGTTAATCACATTTGAAAAAGGTTTTAAGGTCACTCTGTGGTTAGGAAATGGAGATACAACTCCATTAACAGCTATTCTGCTTAACGAATACATTTCAAAGTTAGAATGTGATCTCACCTGTTGAAGAATGACAAACATGAACCAAGTAATCATCAAGAACTAAGGAAACACAAAATTTTATCGGTGATAACATCAGAATCGAACCCTAATTCTGCATAGTTCAAATGGAGGGAAATGAAGGGAATTTCTAGAACATGATGTTTGAGATTTGTGAATGTTCGAGAGGGTTTAGAGTCTTTACTCTTTAGACTGTCAGTTTAGTGGAGGGAGCGACTCAGTGGAAACGAGGCTAAAGTGCTGCTATAGATATTGGCCTTGGGAATTTGGGCCCAGAGGGGGTGGCAAAATGGGTTGAGTTGTCCATTTCCACCCTACAGTGGGATTAGCAAACAAGCAAACAGAATGGATAAAGGCTTTGTCCATCGATCGACTCAACTTGAGACAATTAAATCAACTTGAAGGGAAGGTTGAGCCTCGGCTCTGCTTGAGACTCCCATCATCTCATATTGAGCCGATAACGGCAGGTCCATCCAACGATTATGATCTCATCTTTTTCATTTCCGACATCATAACTTCTCCACCTATTACACCAATAATTTTCGAACAACGACTCAACTATTAATTTTGCGGAGTTTACCGTACATTAAGATATATCTTTACATTTTGTAGTATATTATCTGGATAAGGATGTAGAAAGACGGCAAAATTGTTTAGTGAGTGTGAGTTATTGGGGGAGGATTTATGAAAACTTCTGCACTGACACCGTGACCAGAATAACCGTAATGTAGATAGATTCTCTGTCAATTTGGAACTATAAGAAAACAAATTACAGAATTTATAGTTTTAGTTCGTGTTGTCAATCGACATCGACTTAGGGTAAAACCAATACTGAAGTTGTATTGCGAACTCGAGAGGAATTGCGAAGATGGAAAAAAAATGTTGCTTAAAAAGCTCGTTACGTAATCCTTAAGAAGTTTTTGATAAACTATATGAGATGTTAAGTACACATGCTGCTCAAGCAAGACATTGTTATAAATGTTAATTGCATTTAAAATTAAATTTAATATTAGTTTGCTTTCTAAATAAATTAGTTCTAGTTAATATAATGGTTCATACAAATAGACTTACTCTCGATTTCAATTACAAACTTTATTAAGTAGTTAACATAAGCATAATTTATAACCACTTAGCCCCATTCTAGTTCATGGCATACGAGCCCCCTATATCATACTTCCAAATCCTTGATATGATCTTGAAGCTTGAGATCCTGTAGTTTCAGATTCTTCACCTTGATTTCAAAACCATTGATGTAATCCTTGAGCTTGGGAGCCTTCGAAGTCTAATGATGTGTGATAATCCTGATAACCTTGAGGAATATGTTGAGTGGCTTGACGACATGAAGATAATTACACTGGACGGTTGTGTTTTGTATAATGTTGGTTCGTGAGTCTAGCACTATATGCTGGGATTATGGACTTCCGGCATGGATTGAAAAATTAGATTTGAAGTTCATGGTCTCTCCCATCCTACGTGACTCTTGTTGGTAGATACACCTAATTTTCATATCTCTTAACTTTATTTGATTCAACTTTTTTAACAATTGTTCATGACTGGCCGATGTTCCTATATAAGAATTCGGGTGATCCAGACCTTGTGACACAATTGGGAGTATATGATGCTCTCTAGCGAGAGTAAAAGGGTCTAGCTTCCATCTCAATTCTGTAAAATCAAGCCCAAAAAAAGGTCTTCTTGAAGGCCTTGATGAAGAAAAATCTCATGTCGAAGAATAAGTGGTGAAAGATGGAAACGATGGTGGTGAATGTGATGGACAAGGAATTTTCGGTAATTCTCTACCCATTGTGAAAAAATCCATCCTATAGATATGTAAAACTTCTTGAACAATTATCGGCTCTACAGCCGATTTGAACCATTTATCATACTGGTCTTCATCATAACGTGTGAATAACGTCTCATACCTTTTCTAGTCTTTTGTTTTATGTATTATGTATTATGTATTATGATCCAAGGACCGTGGATATAGATCAAGCCTTGTTTGGCTTTCCAATTGCATCAACTAATTGTCAAGCACATCTTTCCCTAAACTAAAAAACATTAAGATCCCTGACAGGGTTGTATCACACAAGAACTGGAGTGAAAACTCTTTGATCCTCTGGGCAACCTCATGGTTTATCTCCTCAAAATCCTCATACATCGTCCAATTAATATTATATATGTTCCTAATAATGTGTTTGTGTTCTGAACATACATATTATTTACCTCTCCAGTGTTTTTCCTTTTTGTGCCAGTTCATACCTTCATACCTTATTACAATAAGGAAATATTTTTTGTGCTTCCTCTAAAAGGCTTAGAGTACCCCCACCAGAATATATACACCACTAAAGCTGAAAGTAAACATCATATTATTAGTTACTTTCTAAATATTTTTTTAACTAATATAAAGTCGAAGGATATGTATTGTCATATTTATCTCAAGGAAGCGCCATAGATTCTTGATGCTTGACGAACCCGATGATACGATATCAAGACAGATGTACAACTCAGCTAAGATATTGAACTCCCGATCAAAAATGGTAGCAACCTCAATATATTGCAACCCATCCTACTTGAGCACCAGTGTTTGAATTTGGGTAATGAATTTTGCTTGTCCCACTAGATTGGCGGAATTCTACATTTAAGATGAGTATTCTCACATTATCCTTATTTATGCAAGTGGCAGACCTCATTGGATATGACATCATGTATGGGAATCGATAAAGAGAATAAGAGCCCACTTCACTATGCATGGTTTTTCTATATCTGAGGCTCTTTTTTCCTTTTTTCCTTTGTTTTTAGGCTTTTTTTTTTTTTTTTTTTTTTTTTTTTTTTTTTTTGCTTTTCGCTTTCGTGTAGCTGCCTGGATCTTTTTAACCCACTCTCTTTTCCAAAATAGAATAAAATATATACTTGTTTGTAGTAGTGGATAATTGTGTTAGGAATATGATAAAGAATAAAACAAGAAAAAATAACAGTTAGCTAGCTTAGCTGGTCATTCCCGTTTAGCAAAAGGTTTGATGTGCTCTAGAAGATCCTAGGTTCGAGGCCCTGATGGCACAATATTGCAGAATTTGTATGGAAGGCATTGTTAGCTTCCCCCTTTGCGACATAATCACTCCCCCTATCCTCTTCGGATCCATTGGCTGGTTTCTCATGAGGCTCGTTGGTAATATAACACGGCAACCTATTTAATTAATGTGGTATGTTGTTGATGCTTAGTTTGTTAGGCTTCCAACTAGTTTCTTGTAATATTACTCTTTATCCAATAATAAAAATTTAAGAAAAAACATGTTAATAAATTTAAAATAATTTTCTTAATCTTCCAAAAAAAAAATAATATTTTTTTCTGAATCTTATGTGGATAAAATCTAGATCCAGTCTAAAGAAGTCCATCATTCCAAGACTCATGTTATCGAGTACCGTATTGATCTACTAGCACCATTAACAGTCCACTGCACAGGTAAGATTTACTATCAAAATGGTTCGTGCAATTTTTTTGAATTGGAAAACAATACTATACTGATAAGCTTCAGGTTAGAATTTGGAAAAGGCAAGCACGGTACTCCTGTAGGTTGTATGCTGCAATTGACCAGTTGTATGAAATAATAAGTTTTTGAAACTTGTTAGTGAGGAACACTTACTCTAACGGTTAGTTTTTGGGTTCATGGGTTGGTTTCATCTCTTATTAACCAAAATAAGTGGAACTTAAGGTAAAGATAACTAGCGGCAAGTGAAGGTCTCCAGAAACAATGCCCAATACTTCACCACAATGCGTAATCCTGCACATTCAGTACCGTGGCGTCAAATTTGAGATAGATTATGTCATTGTTTTAGCGAGGTAAAGAATGCCTTTCACAATATCTCTGGCGGGTGATTCTAGACCCACCGACAAAATTACCGAGAAAATATCCTGAGAAGGGATCGTGTGGTTTCCCGGAGCGCCACTCTGCATTGGGATTGGAAAGGGTTAAGGTGAGGGCCGCTATTTATCTCAGTGGGGAATTTTTATCGGGATAAAATCTCGGTAATCTTAGCATTTCCAGTCTCTTGCGATGAATAGTTTCTTGATAGAACTTATTTTTTTTTTCATAAGAAAATAAAACTTGAAAAGTCTAATGACGGACAACAGTTCTCGCTATTGTGTAAGGCTTCACTACCTTCGAATTAACTTACTATCAGCTGACTTGTCTAGCTTATATGTTCAACCTCAAGATGCAAAAATACCCCTTATTTTTGGAACTAAAAACATCAAGAAACCCAAAACTATAGAAAATACAAAAGTATTTCATGAAGTTTACCCCTCCCATAATGGCGGAAAAACCGACTTGGGGTGTTTTCCAAAACACCCATATTAAACGATTTATATCTCTAATTTCTACCTGGTATCTCAATAATGGTCCTGCAAACTTTAATTCCTGGATTCACAAAGTATCATCAATTCCTACAACACCTATTCACTTTTCTTATTACTCACCTTCTCTGTTACCAATATTTGTGAATACTTATCACCTAGCTATTATTCTCATCTTTACACCAACCTATTTTGATGATCCTTTAAATACTTTACCAGATCCTATTCTTCAATTACATGTTCATCTTCTGACCCTATGATTTTTTCTACAACCTAAAACATCCGATAATATCAACCATATCTCTCAACATATGTAGGGTATCAACTTAGCAGATCATCATAATAAAGCTAGAGTTGTTATTCACTCAATGACAGCTCTATCTCAAGGTATTAAGGATTGGAAGATTTGTCTTGCAGGTAAACTGTTTTCTCCTGGTATGATGTTATGGAAGAATGTTGAAAAGGCAGTAAAGTAAATATGGCCTCATCTTAAAAGCGATATTCAATGGCAACTTATGGTGATATCTCTTGAACCTAATATTTTTGCCATTCGATTTTGTTCAACTGAAGATAAAGATGCAAACTTGTTTGGAGGAGCTTGGAACTTTGATGGATATTTGATTGTCCTAAGAGAATGGCACCCATATTATCCTTATCAAAAACTAAACTTTGATTCATCTCCTTTTTGGCTTGAGTTTAAATATCTCCTCCCTGAATTTAATTATCCAGAAACTCTTCAGCTCTTTGGTAATATAATTGGAGAAATTATTTTTGTAGAACCTGATGATATCCATCCCTCTAAATCAAACAAATTCAGAGCTTTAGTTATGATGAAAGTTACAACACCAATGATAAAAGGAATTCATGTTGCTAATGCTGCAGGTGTTGCAAGATGGGTTGGGTTTCATTTTGAGAAGCAGCCATATAAGTTGTGTGACGAGTATAAAGTTCCAGATCATAACACTAGACTCTGTGGATATAGGAAGATTCGGAAACTTAACATGGAAAGCACTGTGAGAAATTTTGGTCCTGCTTTCGAACCAGTCATTTTACCAAAAAGAAATCCTCAAGAATTGGTTAGCTTGTTTATGCAGCATGGTCATCAGCGAAGATCTTTCTTACAAGAACCAACTTCTGCTCATCTTGGTAACTTAGATGGAATGAAAATTTCCTACTTTACGACTACTCATTCTCAATCAGACTCCTCAATTGCACTAGCTGACATGTCTATGTCTTATGCTCAGGTTTCTTTGGTTCCAGCAAGCTCTAATTATAGAAATGCTAGTCGCACTTTCAGTCGTCGTAAAAGAAGCAGTAACATAACCAATGTTGTTTTATCTGATGATGATACAGACCATGAAACCACTAGCAATCATGCTTCTACAAGTAATCATCAAAATGTCACTGCCAAAGATTCTACAAGTCATCAACCCGAAAATGGGGCACTTCAAGACAATGTTAACTTTGAGCCAACAGATTCAGATGTTGCTGCAAGGACTAGATTTTATAGTCGAAATCTCATTGATGCAGATCAACAGGTATTGCCTATCCTTTTTACTTTAGCTGTCAATTGTATTTTAATTTTATCCTGCTTTCTTGTATCAATAAGTACACCCTGATATTTATTTTTTATCAGAAACTAAAACTCCAGAGTCTAAGATGCATTTTTATTTACAAAAATTTAAAGATCCTAACTTTTGGAATGCATCTTCTTTTGGTTTGTCTGGTGGAATTTCTTTAGCATGGAAATTACGTATTGACTTTGAGATTATGATACTACTAGACATAAAATTCATGCCATTTTGCATACTCATTCTCATAATCCTGATATTTTGTTAAGTTGTATGTATGGAACTCACGATTCTTTTGAAAATCAAGATCAATAGCGTTATTTATTATATATGCAACCTCATGTAGATCTGCCATGGGTTCTTATTGGAGATCTTAATTTCACAATGAATAATTAAAAAACACAAAGTTCACATACTTCTTCTCATCATCACTCTATATTAGTTATACCTATTATCCAACAGTTAGGTTTAATTGATTTAGGGTTTTCAGGTTCGCCTACAACTTGGTCTAATCATGGAACTGGTAATGCTCATATTGCTATTAGGCTAGACAGGGTCTTAGTTAATGTTTTCTGGATGAATTCTTATACTTCAGCATATTCCACCTGTTGCATCAGATCGTTCACCAATTTTACTATCTACTTGTCGAGGTTTTGGGCAAAGAAATAGCCCTTTTCGTCTCCACATATGCTGGTTTTCTCAAGATTCTTGTTCTGACACTATTAATGATGGTTGGACCCAAAACTTTTTAGGTTCCCCTTCTTATCAATTTACTTCTAAACTGAAGTATACTAAACAAAGACTTCAACTTTGAAAAAACAATCTTTTGGTAATATGGAATCCAGAATTTAGGAAATTCATCAAGAGATACAACATTTTACTAGCTTAAATATGCCCATTTGTCATGCCATCATCACTAATCTCACTAGATATCTTGAGAATTGGTTGTCGATTCAGAAATATTTCTACATGCAAAAAATCTAGAGCACATGTTCATGATGTTGACAAGATACATCTTTTTTCTCATGCTACTGCAAATTACAACAAGAAAAGAAATCAGATTGATGCAATTATGGATTCCTTTGGTATTTGGCATGATTCTAGAGATGAGATTGAAAATACTCTATTATAACACTTCTCAGCTATTTCAACAACTTCTAATCCAGCCGCTGATACTTCTATTTTATCTCAGTTTCATAATTGTATTATAGATGCAGTTAACAAAGCACTTCTCCAAATGCCTTCTGAACAAGAAATAAAAAAAGTTGTTTTTCAAATCAAGCCATGGGATTCACCGGGGCCAGATGGATTCCAATCATCTTTTATCAACAATGCTGGTCTACTGTAGGTAAAGAGGTAATATCAATGGTTTAGCATTTCTTTACTCACAAGTTTATACTCTTCAAGTTCTTATACCTAAAACATTACATCCACAAACATCCAATGAGTATCGACCTATTAGTTTATGTAATGTTGGTTATAAGATTATTTCAAAAATCCTATCTAATAGACTAAAATCATTACTCAATAACCTCATTTCACTTACACAATGTGCATATGTACCTGGCATACATATTGAAAACAATGTTATTGCACATGAGATCATTCATACTATGAAGAAAAAACTAAAAGGAGAAGTTTCTTTTATAGGCCTCAAATTAGACATGTCTAAAGCCTTCGATAGACTCGAATGGCCTTTCTTGTTTGATATTTTTCTGCAGCTTGGATTTCATCAAGGCTGGATTCAACTAGTTTGACAATGTATTACCACAATAAGTATTTCACTTCTTGTCAATGGGAGACCATCTGCTTCTTTCAATCCTTCACGTGGAATTCGTCAAGGTGATCCACTATCACCCTACTTATTTCTTATCATTATGGAAGCCTTTTCAAGAATTATTCAATCTCAAATTTTACAAGGAAATTTAAAAGGAATCAAAGTGGCGAAAAACAACCTAGAGTTGAGGCATCTTTTCTTTGTAGGATTGTTTGTTATTTCTTGAAGATTCTCCGCCTTATCTTAGAAATTTGCAACATATTTTGGATCAATTTACTAAGGCTTCTGGTCAGGTAGTGAATCTCCAAAAATCCAATATCTTCTTTAGTAAAAATGTTTCCCCTTCTCTTCGGCAACATTTTACTAATATTTTGCATATGAAGATTATGGGTCTTGGCGAAAAATACCTAGGTATACCTTTACTTCTGCATTGATCAAGAGCTAAAAATTGTCATCCTATTTTGGAGCACATGTCTGCAAGACTTCAAGGTTGGAGCAGTAAGATTATCAATCAGGCTGGTAAGACAACTCAACTAAATTATGTTCTTAGTACAATGGGCATGTACCATATGCAAGTTCTGAAGTTACCTGACACTATCACACATAGTATGGATCAAATCAAGAGAAATTATTGGTGGGACAGTTCATCTACTCATAAGAATAGACACTTTATTTCTTGGTCCAAGATAAATATGCCGAAAATATTAGGAGGTTTAGGCTTAAAACAACTTCATCATTATAACTCTCCTATGTTAGCCAAACTAGCATGACACATTATTCATAATCCAGATGATTCGTATGTGAAATTCTTAAAGTATAAATACTTTCCTTATCATGATCTTAAATATGAACCTCCTCCTGATATTAACAACTCCAGCTGTATTTGGCAAAGTGTTGTACATGGTATTCATATTGTTCAAAAATTCAGTAAATGGCAAGTTGGTGATGGCATGACAATAAAAATATGGAAGCATAATTGGATTCTAGGTGAAACCTCAACTTTGTGTTCTTGGGATGCTCTCAATACATTTGATACTCAATGGATCTCTCAACTAATTGATTCACATATATCCCACTGGAATGTTGATCTTCCTTATCAGCTGCTCTCCCCAAATCAGGTGCACTCTATCTTAACTATCCCTTTGAATCTGCAATATCAGGATAAACTAATTTGGCCTCTTACTTCATCTGTCCAATGCTCTACTGCTTCAACTTACCATAATTTATGTTCTATTAACTCTCCATCAACGCCAACTTCTTTAAACACTACTTTTTAGTTGAAATTCTAGAAACCGAGAGTTCCTTACAAATTACAGATCTTTATGTGGAAGGTTATACATAATGCACTTCCTGTTAAAGCAAATTTGCACATAACAACCGCAAATGCTAATATTTGTGTCCTCTGCAATACTCAGCAAATAGAAGATATCAATCACCTATTTTTTCCTTCCCCTTTGCTAATGCAATATGAAAAGCTTGTCTACCTCAACACTTTAATTATATTCAACCTTTTTCTACTCTTTAGGTGTGGATTGCTTTGTGGCCAACATATTCGATGATCAATTTTGCTTCAGACATTCCTTATTTACATGGCATATATGGAGAAACAGGTGTAAGGTTAAATTTCAGCAGGAAACTGTTAACCCTAACTCCGCTTTACTGCCTCTTTTTAAGTATCTCACTGATATTGTCAATAATACTCATGCATCACATACTAGACATTCTGTAGAGCATGTATATCATTGGAATCCTTCTCCACCAGACACTTTAAAAATCAATGTGGATGTTTCTTTTCATAAGCCTTTTCATTTGGCTGGTATTGCTATGTTAACAAGAAACTCTACATGCTCTTATATTGCAAGAAAAGGAGTTCTTAAAAGATTAAATCATGTTCACTAGGCTGAAAGTTGGGCCTTACTAGAAGCTATGCAATGGGAAATATAAAACAACTGGAATAAAGTAATCTTTGAGTCTGACTGTAGGAACGTGGTTTTATCTGTAAATGAAGGTTTGCTTCCCTAATGGCAATCTTCTCCTCTGTTAAATAAGTGTGTTAAGATGTGTAATAATCATAACAACTGGTCTTGTATGTATGTCCCTAGAGTATTTAATAAGGCGGTAGATTGTTTGGCTAAATATGTCCTTAGAACTTATAACCCTGGAGAATGGTGGTTTGTTCCATCATCAACTCTCTCTATAATGATGCATCTTTTCCTTAATATATAATATCTTTTCTTTGTCAAAAAAGATAAAAACTCCATTTACCGGGGTTAGGATCAGAAGAGGCTTCCGTTTAATAACAAAATATTGGAGAAGCTTGTAACCCCTTTTATGTAGTAAATAATGTTTCCGATAACATATTGAAAGGCATGGCCATGTACCACTTTGTTATTATTATACTGTAATTGCAAAAGATGTATGTTTATGAGTTGTTAGCAGAACTTATTTCTACAATTGGAATCAGCGATTTGCTCATTTAATTTGTTAGATATGTCAGTTCAAAATTTTACGGAGAAATATAAAACCGGATCAATATAATTAAAACATCTTTTTGTTGGGCTTTGTAATTAGAAACTAATGCTAATCTTTTTCTTTTTTCTTTTTTGCTAGGCTAAAACCGGATCCAGGCCCCTACCGAAATCCATCCAGTTGGACTGGTCTCATTGTTAGACCCAACCCCGCCAAACTCCTCTATACAACAAATTTGAATACAAATTAAATCCAAAACTTTACGTTGGGGATTAAACCACTAACTTCCTATTTACTGGAGTTGATGGGATATACCACTGAGCCATTCCCTTAATCCCTTAATGCTAACCCTTCGTATAGTACTAACTCCGTCTTTAAAAAAACAGAACTCTTTAATTATTTAAATGTTATCTATGAAAAAATGAAAGACCCACTTTTTATAGGAGTAAAGAAATATGTCCAAACTTTTTTTAAAATACGAAGAAAATTAAGACATATTTTCTTTGTCTTTTTTTATTCGTCCTCTATTCTATTTTGGTTTGTCTGTTTTTATCTGCTCGCTTCCGTTTACAAGCATATTTCGTCATTAAATTATCAAATATTCTCAAATTTTAATAATTAATAAAATTATTTTTAATATAATCCCAATCCAAAATCTTAAACAAGATCCTCATATATAAATAAACAATTTAATATCTTTTCTATTAACTTTCGTTCATTTTTTAACAAAAATATTTATGGCTATAACCAAAAATAAAATTGATAATATAACCAAAATTAGAGAAGATATTTAATTTCCAAAAATAATTTATACATTACATATGTTAGTTTTTTTAATTATAAGTAATAATTACTCTCTCCGTTTCAAAAAGACCGTCCGCTTTAAATTTGTCAAAATATTAAAAAGACCATAGGATTTTACTTGAGTACCCTTAATTACATACCTATTTTATTTTAATAAAAATGCTAGCAATAAAAACTACCTAAAATTGTTAGGATGACTATAAATACAAAATATAAAAGGAAAATTAGAAGCTATCGAATTTATGGAGTATAAACTTTATAAGGAATTTAGTTTTTGGAGCCAAATATATATTCTCTTAAAAGGAATGAAGGATGTACTTATTTCCCTAATTATACAAAATTTCTTTAATATATTAGATCAGGTCCCATTTAAAATTAATTTACAAACATAAAATATGTAAGAGTATATTACAGAGTTCATTGGAAAAATATGACTACAAGCAGAAACTGGACACAATTTTGAAACAGACAAAAATGAAATGGAAGACAGTCTTTTTGAAATAGAGAGAATATTTAATAGAAATGGTCATGAAATTCCCTCCGATCTCCTTAATATTTTGAGTTAGTCAAAACCAACGGATAAGTATGCAGTCTGTTAAGCTTTGTCTACTCATTAAGCAAACTCTTATTCTTTGGTTTTTTGAGAAAGATGTATTTAGAGGGATGACTGTTAATCAAGAATGCAAAATTGGGGGATAAAAAAAGGAATTGGGGGATATTGATTACTTCCCCCAACCCATGGTGTGTGCTAAGGGGTGATTTTTGGGTATGAAAATACTAAAATACCCTTTGATTAATTAAAAAACATTATGAAAAGACCATTATATCCTTTCTACTAAAACTTAAAATCAAAAACCAAGCCATTTATCCCCCATTCTCAAATCGGTTCCGGCACTGAGGGTTAGGTTTTTGAAAAAAAAATTCTTCATCGTTCTTCATCCGTTCTTCGTCGATTAATCGTCGATTCAAAAATTTCTTCGTCGATTAACCTACCCGAATCATAAACAGTGCCTCCACGAAAGAAACCAAATGCCCAATCGAACTCAAAATCGATTTCTCAATAAAAACAGGAACAAAGAATTGCTAAGATTTCTCAAGACCAAGAAGAAGAAGATTCGGACAATCAACCTCTCGCAATCATGACTTCTGTGAGAAGGTAAGTGATTTTAAACTACTTTATGAGTGTTTAAATCGATTTATAGCAATGGGTTAGGTTAGAATCGCGAACCCTAACTGTTTCAGTTGAGTTTCAGTTAGTACCGGCACTGCAATATGTATGAATACAGTGCCGGTTTTTGTTATCCGTCATTCAATCCTGGATGAATGCAATTCCGTTTCCAACCCCAGATTCACCTGAAACTGAATTTTCTCTACCGGCATAAAATTTGGGTCGAAGTCTATGCCGTTTTTTCGGTACCGGCAGTCTTTAATAATAATTTGTGTATGCCGGTAGTAAACTAAAAACATACAAGAGAGTTTATGAAATTGTCACCAGTACCGGCATAGAATTTGGGTTGCATTACATGCCGGTTTTGGGTACCGGCATTCGTTTGTAATAATTCGAGCATGCCGGTAGTGGACTTAAAACATAAGGAGAGTTTATGAAATTGTCACCTATACCGTCATAGATTTTAGATTGATTTGTTTGCCGGTACATAGTTACGGCATGGAATTTATTTATTTCGAGAGTGCCGGTAGTAGTCTTTTGATATCCAGGAGAATTACATACGACTACCGGCATTTTCGATAGTCAATGTTCACTGCCGGAACACTTAACCGGCGTGGTTTGTTTAAGTATGTCAACGCCGGTACAAAAACTGAAAGTGAGTTGTCTCATATTCATTTCGTGTGCTTATGATATAGGTCAAAAGCCAAGGAAGCTAACAAAAGAAAAACTAAAGATGCGGTCACTAAGAGAAGAAGGAAGGACGGTCTTGATACTCCTCAATCTCTCCCTCCTCGAGGGAAAGATGAAGGTCACAAAAAGCGTTTGGGGTCTGAGACAAGAGGGATAATTTGGGAGAGTGGTGGTGACCGTAGTCGAGTTGTAATCCGTGAGAACGATGATCAAGATGAGCAAGATGAAGAGGAAAGTGAGGATGAAGATAATGTGGTTCCTCCAAGTCAATTAGCAAGCCAAAGCGAAGTTGGTGGGCCAAGTCAACAACCAACACAAGGCAATTGCAAGAAGGGCAAAGGAAAAGTGAAAGTTAAAGGTTCTCACCTTCCTCATATTAATGACATGATACCTGACCTTGAACGTGGTAGAATTTGGGGTGAAGCTCCGGAACCGAAAACACTATTTGGATACACGCACTCGTGGGCTCGTACTATCTATCAAACCTATGTAAGCATTTTTTTATCTTGTGCATATGTATTGTTATGTATTTATGTAAAATATCTTAATTGTATTGTCTCCTAATCGTAGGATCATAAGAAGGTTGTGCGTGTTTGTCGAAACCAAGCCGCGGAATGTTGGGAATTATCCGAGGAATGTGAAGAGGTCCAACAAATAGTAATGGATTCTGGTCTATATGCTTTGGTTGAAAATTATGTGAATCCTGATTCCGTGACTGTCAATTTCTTCGTCGAAAGGTATCATGGTGAAACCGATACCATGCACTTCCCTTTTGGGGAGATGACCTTCATCCCTGATGATGCTCAGAACATTCTAGGCTTGAATGTTACCGGCAAATCAATTGCAGAAGGAGTTGAGTCTCTGGACCTAGAATGGTCGAAGTTGCACGCTCTGACTAACGAGCTGTTTGGTTGGGACTACAAAACTTCTGTGGAGAGCTTTTATGAATCCGCGTCTGGTAAGACAAAGACAATCAAGTTGACGCTGCTTAAGAAGAAGTTTGAAAAACAAAGCAAAGAAGTTTGGAGGATGGATGAGACCCTAAACAAATTCGTTATACTGCTGCTGCATACATGTTATACATCTTGGGCACTAGGATATTCCCTGACACTAATGGCAACAGGGTTAGTGCGAACTACCTTCAGTACTTGGATCCGTTGTAAGATGTCTATGGGTATTCTTAGGGCACCGCGGTAATGGCACATTTGATGACGAAGATGAGAAGGACCTCTAAGGCTAAAACCAACCAATTTGTCGGGAATTTCACTCTACTGCAGGTAATTTTATTTTAAAATTTATGTTATTATGTATATTTCTCACATGTACCCTTATCGTGAACTTAGAAACTAAACTTATTTCTTCACCATGGAATAGGTGTGGGCTTATGAACACTTCCCATCTTGTTCAAGGACTGGACCTCCTTGAAGATCAAAGACCTTCCCGAACCCGATACGCCTGTAGCTAGGAGATACGAGTTCAACAATACTCCGAATCCCGGTAACATAGGTCGACTGATCGATATGAGATTGGCTTTGTGATGAGTACCAAAGATGTTGTGTTCGACCCTTATAAGTAGGTTAGAGGAAACCGCCAATTTTTGAGGTATGCTAACGTTGGATTCTACCATGGGTCGTTGTTCCACCCAAAATGATACGTTATGGCCAATCTTACACGTGTGATGCGCCAACTTGGATATAAGCAATTATCAGATATCAAGACGGACTCTTTTCAATGTTTTGTTATTGACCTTTCTCGGTGCTTTTCAACTCCTAATCGGTTGCTTGTAGAGTATGATCCTAAACTGGATCCAACAGATTGGAGGGATAGGGAACCACGTCGCTTGGTAGATATTAGTCAGTGTTAAGTGGGAGCTTGCGGAAAACGGTGATGAGGTTAATGCCCACTACATGGAAGATTACCTGCAATAGTCACATCCTTTTGTCGTCCGCCCGGATGACGTCCAAGTTCCACCCCAGAAACACCCTCCCGTTCTAACTCCCGCACTGGCACCACCTACGATCGCCCAACTTAATAAGACCGTTGGATTGCTAGTAAGTATTGTTATTTACTTAGTCGTTTAATGTACACATAATCTTATATTAGCATATATATACTAATTATGTGTTGTATGTATGTGATTAAATTTTTGATTGTGATTGTAGTAAATAGGATTCGTTTCAGACTTGTGAAGGAAATGGAATTTTTATATTTAAAAAAAATTATATATACAAAAATATTAACAATGGGCGAGAGGTACTGGGACTAAGGATTTGTCCGAATTCACTACACAGGGTTCATTCATCAATTCTTTGACAATTTAAAACTCAATAAAATTAACATAAACTCTGATTTTGCCAAGATTGATTCTCAAAACATCGATTGTAAGTCCTAAGCATGATGTATCAAAACACCATACATCATCAAATTAAATAACAACCAATTAATTCAAATCATATTTCAATTTTAGATTAATGCAAAAGTCATAAAAAAGAATAAAATAAATTTACCTGTGTATGAAATTCACCCTCCGCCGTCGTCCCAGTGTTGGGTTTAGCTCATCATGATAAAAACACACTCAAAATATTTATTTATTGCTCAAGTGGTGTTTACAATGAAGAGAAGAAGAGAAAATGGTGTAAAACTGTAATCTGCAACGCACAAAAAGCGTCACAGAATGAACGATAAAAAACAAGTGCTGCTGCTGTTTAGACAACACTGCGACCCACGGATGTGCGTCTTAGACACTGTTGATAAACCACTGTCCTTGCGAGTCTGTTCTTCGTGTTCTTGGTGTTCTTCATCATCAGCAGCAGCAGAAACAGAGTTTCATCAACTCTTGATTTCTGCTTCTCTGGACCTTCTCTCGACCCCAAACTCTAGACACCCATTCTCTGTGATACCAGAAATCTATTTATACTCCTCAGCCTCATTTAATCACGCCATAACTCAAGATAATTCTCTATTTACTCGGCTTAAAGAGAAAATATTTTTTGGATATTTTCTTCCTTTAATTAGCTCTCCACGCGCTGAAATGATGTATAAACACTCCAAACATGATCTTACACGCTGTAGAATTGATTCAACACTCTCCAAACACATAAGTACACGTCTAAATTTGATGTGATCGTGTGATATTCATTTCTTGAACATGCTTCCTGATTTCTTGATTGCGATGATTCCAGCCAATTATGATCGATCCCAACACCCAAAATGTCTTCCTCTATCCATATCACAAATACCCATTGAAAATCAGAGGTTTAATCGAACTCTAACCCCTCCAAAAATCGATCGACCCAACTGCCAGTGAGAAGAAATATTTTCCCTCCTTTTTCCAAAATTTGAATTATGAGAAGAAAAGTGTCCCCCCCTAATCCTGTACGGGTGTCCCTTTAGCAATTGGGGTGGAAATAGTAAATTTGGGGTGGAAATAGTAATTTTTCTGGGTTCCTCCGGTACAATTCTGGGACGCTTCCGGTGCATTTCTGAGGTGCCTCCGGTACATTATCCTGGGGTGTAAAACACTACTTTTCGAGCTCATTTCGCCGCAAAGGCTTATTTCTCTAAAAACATCTACAAAAACACAAAATAACACAAGTACTTAATCGAGTCTAACAATACAGAATATTGAGAAAAAAATAAACACATAAATGCGTCTATCAAATACCCCCAAACTTATTATTTGCTAGTCCTCGAGCAAAAATAAAATCCTAACTCACTAGGTGTCCCTAGTGACCGAGTTAATCTCGGGAGGGTTTACCAGAGGTGTACCCACAAAACCTTTACTCCAGACCCTAGCTATCTACGCAGAACCTTGGAAGGCACTAAAGAATCTCCTTGGTTGGCATACAATCATTGACTATAGGAGGAAGTACCCTGATGAAAAATTCCAATTGCTGTACACGAGTTTGCACTCAAGCATACTAAAATTCATATAAAGTGACAGAGCTCTACTCAGATAGTTGCACTATGGACATCATATTCGGAGTCAAACTAATCATATGGATAGAAAAAGGAGATGGAAATAGAAAAATGTAGATGGTTTTGATGTTAACCAAATGATCGATGTTTCACATATCTGTCTGAAGGCCACTGCCAGAATGAACCTATCCTAATGGACTGAGATACCGGTCTGACTAATATCAACACAACTGGCATATACAAGGGAACCAGTGGTCAATAACTTAAATCTAGATCAACAAACTGGCAAATACAAGGGAACCAACAGTTGACTACACAGAACAATAACCATTTTTTTTAACTTAACGTCATGAATAGATCTTTTTGATCCAAGCGCATGCTTCTTGTCAGCAGATTACACGATAGTTCCCACGGGTCCTGCATTCCACGCTTGCTTAGGCGACGGAAACAGGGAGAACACACGAATATTGCTATCCAAGTGTTAATACTTATTCCGATTGGTCTAATTGGTCCGGTCTTTTTTTTTTAGTAACTCAGTCACTCTAATTCATCCTAGCAGTGGTAACAACTTGAATCGTGTGCCCCACCTAATCACTTAGAGAAACATAGTTTAAAAATAAAAAATAAAATAAAATAAAAATAAATGAAAAGGACTCAACGAGATATGGTGCAACTATCATGTTATTTCTAACACCTGAGCTCTGTGATTTTATGAATAGACTCTTTAGATGTTTCCATCTAGTCAGATTGGTCCCTCAACTCCTAAAACCAAAATGCTTCCATCCACTTAGATTGGTTAGTGCCATCCTAAATAAGCATAAATTTCTAGGCTCTGTAGTTTATTTATTATGCAACTAAAAAGTTTCTCCCATACCCCCAAACTTAAACCTAACATTGTCCTCAATGTTCTAAAGATAAAATTAAAAACATGAACAAGGAGAAACTGTTACCAATGAAGCAAAAGAGATAAGGAAAGATATTACCGTGTCGCATGAATATTGGGTTACCTCCCAAGAAGTGCTAAGTTTAAAGTCTTCAGCCAGACTTAGGAAAGGTTTAGTCAACTTGAACCGTATAACAGTAATCGGAATAACTATGGGTCTTCAAAACCAAAAAGAGCTGACAAAAGGAGACTGCCACAAGCCAGAGAGTGATAGTCTTCCTTAAACAGATGTGTCAACCCTAATCTCCTAAAATAATTAGGTTTAGTCTCAAAACTTAAAAATTGACACATTTTAAACTCATATGTTCCCACAATTGGTAGAAAAGTTTTTGGTGGGAAAACAAAATCGATCTTGGAATCATAGCCCGGGTAAACCACATCAACCAGAGGATGGGTTTCTAACGACTGAGTTTCCTTATGGACACCATTAGACTCAGGAAAACGTGTATGAAGATAATCTTTTAGAATGGTCGAGGCATTGATGTCAAGTCCCAAGTGAGGGACCTTTTTAAGAGTTAAAGCACACGGAGAACGATAATAACCCCCAAACTTAGAGTTTTCGGCGTCTCTAGATAGACTGGTCACAATCTCCCTAATTTCTAGGTCATCAGATTCCTGAAAATGGGCAATTGATTCTTCTAAGTCAGGTTCATCCTCACTAATCTCTACGAGTTCATCTAAGACTACTGTTTCCAAATCGTTCGACTCGAAAACAGAATTCTCAAGATAAACTGGTTCCTCTAAACCATCATCATATAAAGGATTATAAGAGAAAGTTTCTAATAAAAGCTCATTAACTAAGGTGTTAATCAAAGTTACTTCCTCCGATCCATTAATAAGTTCATCAAATAATGGATTGTCCAATACTCTGTAGGCTGAAGGATCATGAACTACATCGTCTAAAACGGTGGTATCTCTAGTCAGATCCACATCCTTTTGAATATGTGAATAATCATTAGAATTATTGGGATCTGAACCAGAAATAATATTATCATTATGAAGCTCAAATGGAGTAACTAGTTCCGGATCACTATGCCTACAAATGTATGATTCTTAATCAATATTATCTTCATCATAATGATCATGAACCTCATCTAAAGTAGTGTCTTTTATTCTAACCTCGTCCTCTAGATTGGGAAAATATTCACTATTGATATCAAGGGTAGAATTGGAAACACTATTTTGGAAATTTAGATTATTTCGAGCAGCATTAGCTAACTGTTCATTTTCTGCCTCTAAACGTGCTTGAATTTCACTGAGCGTAACACTTATACGTTCACAAGTCTCATTGAATATCTTAGACCGTTGTGTACTCTCTTCTCTTGAACTAACTGCACGTTCATACTCCCTTCGAACTTGTTGGTAGGTTTCTTCTAGAGATTGAACAGGTTTACAAATGTCATAATCAGGACTAGTTTTTAAGTAATTTTCCAAAAACGCATGACTAGTACTATAATATTCCTGATTTTCTTGCTCGTAAGACCAATTCGTGTGTGGATAGTAATTGGGATCACTATGGTATGAACCATAACCTTGAAAAGTTGGCGTTCCCAACTACTATTCCCACCATGGTCATAAAACTGATGATGTCCATATTCAAATTCAGGTCGATACTCATTGTATTGGCTTCTATCATACCAGTTTGACATTCTTAATTGCAAGGGAATTCTACACAACCAGAAACAAGGCCGACTCGACTCCACCAAAACAAACCTAAATATTTCTAGCAAACAAAAAGCATGATGGCTTCACTTAGATTGTTTCTAGACTTGCTTCTATCTCTCGAAGGGAAATTCGTTACAGTTTGAGCAAACCCCTCTGGAATCAATCCGAGCTAATGTGAGGAAACTTGAGGCGAGGGAAGCTCAATGGAGCTTTGATACCCAAGGGCTCACCGGCGTTACAAGGCGGTTCATTTCAACTCACAATAACCTTCTTGAACTTTGAGGTGTGCTTAAGAAAGTAACCAATATCCTTCGAAATTTTTTCCTAATAAGCGCGTTACCCTATCGGTCTCGTTCTAGTCAAGTTTTAAGCTTGGGTTCGCGTTAGGTTTCGTTTTCCTAAGGCTGGAAAGAAGGGAGCGGTGATGAAATCCGAACCCATATCTTGTATTGGCCAGGCCTTGCCCTTTACTAGGAATTTAAAAACAGTCCAACTTCGTCCTCAATCAATGAATCACCTTAAGGAATACAGTAACTCGCTTACAGGAGATTCGCGAGTGTTTCGATGGACTTACCTCCCGTACCAGACGGGGGATGAACCGTTGAAGTCGACTCGGGCCACGACTCCTATGTCATGTACGAACCCAAGGGGCCGAGACGATATAGTAATCGTCGTCCTTCCCTGCACACAGTTTATATATAATTTTTTTTATATAACCCTTCCGTAGGGTTTACAATTAAAATAAATTGTCCAAAGTCCAGTCCAATGAAAAGAAATACAAAAAATAATAAAAATAATTACAAAAATAAAATAAAATGGAAAGTCTCTAAAATAAAATAAAATAATAATTCTCTCTTTTTTCTTTATTTTTTTGCTTTGTCTTTTTTCCTTCTCTTTTAGCTTTAAGCTTTGATTCCAAGGTCTTTAGTATCCAACTTCAAACCTGTAATACAAAGACACAACCAAAGAGACGTAAAAAGAACAAATGGAATAATAAAAAATAATAAAAACCTAAAAATTCTACCTAAGCAAAAATCCGCGTCGGCGGCGCCAAAATGATTAAATTTTTGATTGTGATTGTAGTAAATAGGATTCGTTTCAGACTTGTGAAGGAAATGGAATTTTTAGATTTAAAAAAAATTATATATACAAAAATATTAACAATGAGCGAGAGGTACTGGGACTAAGGATTTGGCCGAATTCACTACACAGGGTTCATTCATAAATTCTTTGACAATTAAAAACTCAATAAAATTAACATAGACTCTGATTTTGCCAAGATTGATTCTCAAAACATCGATTGTAAGTCCTAAGCATGATGTATCAAAACACCTAAGCTAAGCATACATCATTAAATTAAATAACAACCAATTAATTCAAATCATATTTCAATTTTAGATTAATGCAAAAGTCATAAAAAAGAATAAAATAAATTTACCCGTGTATGAAATTCACCCTCCTCCGTCGTCCCAGTGTTGGGTTTAGCTCATCATGATAAAAACACGCTCAAAATATTTATTTATTGCTCAAATGGTGTTTACAATGAAGAGAAGAAGAGAAAATGGTGTAAAACTGTAATCTGCGACGCACAAAAAGCATCACAGAATGAACGATAAAAAACAAGTGCTGCTGCTGTTTAGACTGCACTGCGACCCACGAATTGCGTCTTAGAGACTGTTGATAAACCACTGTCCTTGCGAGTCTTTTCTTCGTGTTCTTGGTGTTCTTCATCATCAGCAGCAGCAGAAACAGAGTTTCATCAACTCTTGATTTCTGCTTCTCTGGACCTTCTCTCGACCCCAAACTCTAGAAACCCATTCTCTGTGATACCAGAAATCTATTTATACTCCTCAGCCTCATTTAATCACGCCATAACTCAAGATAATTCTCTATTTACTCGGCTTAAAGAGAAAATATTTTTTGGATATTTTCTTCCTTTAATTAGCTCTCCACGCGCTGAAATGATGTATAAACACTCCAAACATGATCTTACACGCTGTAGAATTGATTCAACACTCTCCAAACACATGAGTACACGTCTAAATTTGATGTGATCGTGTGATATTCATTTCTTGAACGTGCTTCCTGATTTCTTGATTGCGATGATTCCAGCCAATTATGATCGATCCTAACACCCAAAATGTCTTCCTCTATCCATATCACAAATACCCATTGAAAATCAGAGGTTTAATCGAACTCTAACCCCTCCAAAAATCGATCGACCCAACTTCCAGTGAGAAGAAATATTTTCCCGCCTTTTTCCAAAATTTGAATTATGAGAAGAAAAGTGTCCTCCCCCTAATCCTGTACGGGTTTCCCTTTAGCAGTTGGGGTGGAAATAGTAATTTTGGGGTGGAAATAGTAATTTTTCTGGGTTCCTCCGGTACATTTCTGGGACGCTTCCGGTGCATTTCTGAGGTGCCTCCGGTACATTATCCTGGGGTGTAAAACACTACTTTTCGAGCTCATTTCGCCGCAAAGGCTTATTTCTCTAAAAACATCTACAAAAACACAAAATAACACAATAAGTACTTAATCGAGTCTAACAATACAGAATATTGAGAACAAAATAGACACATAAATGCGTCTATCAGTATGAAACTAGCGGCGTCGGCTTGGCAAGTTGAGGAAGCAGTTATGTTGCAAGTACGATGAAGGAGAGGGGCTATCCAATGAAGAAGTGAAGGAAGTCGTGGAGAAGCTTGATAAAATTGAAGAAACCGACCCTAGTGCAAGAGATTTGTTCGGAGAAATTAAGAAGAAACCGGCACAAAAGAAGCAAAATACCAATTGATTAACTATTTAGTTGTGTTTCTTTTTCTGGATGGTGGTTGTTACGTCTTGAACAATTCCGAACTTGTTTTCGTTTGTACCTCATGGTTAACTCTTTAGTTGTTTAGCTTGCTTTTAGTTTACGTTACATGGATTAAGAACATTTAAGCAGAATCTAGTTGTTTGGTTTATGTTGAACATGTTTAGATTTCTAGTGATTGCTTTATGTTGAACATCTTTATATTTCTAGTGAAATGTTATTTTTGCAAGATTTATTTACGACTGCTGCCGGCATGGAAAAGCTTAGGTTCAACAACGCCGGTACTCGTTCCGGCATGCACGGAAATTACAGTTCATTGTCGGTTCCTTGTACCGGCAATGAAATGTTTTATAAAACAATACCGGAACCAGAAGATTAAAAATTTCATCTTCCTGTATAGAAATTGCAAGGTACCAGCATAGTCGTTTTTCTAACATCTATGCCGGTTTTATGATTTTTTCCAAACTTTCATAGTTGACAGAAAACCGGCACTGTAAGCTTGGTTGCTTCTATGACGGCACTCTGCTAGTTTTGAGTATAAATCCATTTCAAACACTCTTTTATTTCATTTTTAAGTAGTCTATTACATTGGATTTGAAACTTTAAATTAAAACATGCTAAAAAACATAGAATGGATTACATCTTGTTAAAGATTATCTATTTCCATCCCTTTTCAACAATTGCTGAACCTTTGAGCGTTTCCCGAATCTGTTCAAAGACATCGTCCGGGATGGGGGTGTCAAGGATCATCTTCATTGGTTCTTCTTCTCTTTCAACATATTCCTTTCCCTTCATATAACACCCATCACACCCATCGATAGGCTTGCATTGGCCCTTGTGGTTTTCTCTTGACTCTGCTAGTTCAACAACTTTGTCAAACCATTGAAACTCATCGCACTTTGGGTGATTCAAACACCTTAGAAAAATTCTTCCATTTTCATCATCATCAGTTTTTGCAATCCAAAACCGGCGTGTCCCATCACAACTTCTACATTTTGAATAAATAAAAGGACAGTCCATGGCTAGATGAGAAGGTGACTTGCAAATTTGACACTTGCAATGATGACTCTGTAAGAGAATATTATATTAGTTATGCATCATAGTAGTGAAGATTATATTGTTAGTAATGTTTAATCTACTTACTTTGCAAATAGAGCTAGATGATGAATCTCACATCCTTTGTGAAGCTTTAACCGTGCTTGCTTTCTTGAGAGAAGGATTTTTTTTATTTGGTGGGTGGTTTGTGTAGATTTTTATTGATATTTTAGTGGTGTTTGCTTAGGTTTTTAGGGCATTTGGTTAGGTATTTCTTAAGGTTTTGTGGGTAGATCTCTATTAAATCCTCACGAGACTATAACTCGTCCACTAGGGTCGCCTAGGGGTTTAAAGGCTTGATGCACGTGCTAAGTGTATTCGCTGTTCCGTCGACAAGGATTACATTTGAAATAAATTAAATTTCCGGCATACTATGTTTACATAATTCCATGCCGGTATCCTGTACCGGTGTAGATCTTATATATTTATTACATGCCAGTATATAGTGTCAAAAATTATATGGTTTCTGTGTATAATAAACCATGTACCGGCATTGATGTTATAGATGACACAATGCCGGCTCCATTTTCTGGCGGTTCGTTTATCCTTACTACTATGCCGGCAAAATCAATATTCAAATTTTTGCAAGTACAACTTCATTGATTGAGTACAATAACGGCCATATTTGGGCACCATCCTATAAATACACTTGCTCTCCCTACAAAACAACACACACCTGGTTCCATATACTCTCCAAAGCTGATATCATTATATAATATTTCTAACTCTCCCAATACCTCAACATACAAAGCAATGGCATACTTTGATTCAAATGAATATTTGGTGATCACCAAAACTTGGTATGCGGAAACTCGAGCTAGGAGGCAGTCCTCCGTAAGGGTGGATTTCGTAATCTTTTGGGGTAAGGTATACAACAAATATATGCAAGAGTTTGGGAATCCGAATAGAAGAAGTGTTCGACAGATTCATGATAGGAACCAAGTCATTGAAAGTGCGATACTTGCTTATTTAGACATCCAAAAACCAATTTTCAACGATCCCCACTTTAACTTGTCCATTGACTAATTTGTAAGTACTGTTGTGGTTTATTTTACGGGATCCATGTTGTTTGATCTTCCTACTAAACACTACTAACCAAGTAAGTTTTTGTTATGTTTTTGTAGCATGAAGTCGTCAAAGCGCACTACTTGGAGGAAAATGGGGAAGCATTCACATTCGATGCAAGCTACCAATTTATGGAATCCAAAATCCCGGAGTATGCCCCTGAGATGATGGAGAGTGTATCGTCCTCGGACGAAGATTGATGGCTTTAAAAAATTTAGTGTAGGTTTTGTGAGTAGATCTCTATGTAAACCCTCACGAGACTATAACTCGTCCACTAGGGTCGCCTAGGGTTTAAAAGGATTGATGCACATGCTAAGTGCATTCGTTTTCCCGTCGACAAGGATTACATTTGAAATAAATTACATTTCCGGCATTCTATGTTTACATAATTCCATGCGGGTATCTGGTACCGGCGTAGATCTTATATGTATTCTATATTATTGTATGCCGGAATTCAGTGTCAAAATTCTGAGTGCAATAAACAATGTTCCGGCTTTTTAGTTATATACATTAGTGTGCCGGAAACTGGTTCCGGCATTGTCGAAAATCTATCGTATACTGCCGGAATAGATCATTCAATGCATAACGGCTATTTTTTTTGAACCATAAACCAGTAAAGACCATTTCCGGCGTGGGATCTAAGATACTGACAATGCCGGAATGATAAAGTGGAAAAGAGCCGTTGTGTCCTCATCTATTTAAAGGAATGGATACACCTATTGCAGTTGATACCTCAAAAAAAAATAGGAGAGCTCCAACACATTTCTCTCATGGAAAAGAAATCACGAACTATCGATTTCAGAGAATTTTTATATGAAAAAAAAAATCCACTCCGATAAGGAATCAATCATCATCCACCACCAACTCAATTCCCATGATACTAGAAAAACTTAAAAGGAAGGAGCAAACCACCAAGTCACTTGCCCTAATGGAAGAAGAGATACTTAGAAGGAAAAGAGTAGAAGAATAGGAAGCAATACAAGAAAAATATCGCAAAGAAACTAAAGAGATAATCGAACGTGTAAAACAAGCGAACATAGAAGCGGATGATGAGGAAGAAACCGAATGGATTAAGAATTATTTCATAGTTTCGGATTTGCTGGAAGACCACCGCCCTTCAAACCTTTTTTGGGGTCTTGTTGCGGATGGTCCTTATATGTCGAGGTTATATGACGGTAAGTGCAAGAAACGCAAAATGGATTACGGGGATGAGTTTGTAGCGAATCAGACAATTGCCCTCATAAAATTGTGTCACAAATACAACGAGATTCTCGCAACATACCGAGATAATAGGTATCAAGCTCAGGCCGCAAATACCAAATGGAGAAAAGAGCCTTTTAGGCATTTAGAAGCTGCGTTGTTTGTTGAATCTCGTACCAAGAAATGATGTTAGTTGCAATTAGCTTGAGATCTTTCATTTTATTTTATGTTTTTAATGTTTCTGTGTAACGTTGTTTATGTGTTTAATGTTTTTTAGTTTATTTCCTTAGTATTAATATGAAGCCCAATTTGGGTCAGTTTCCTTGCTTAAACCTTTTGGAGAAGCGTTAATAATGAATCAATAATCACTACTAGCGTTGAACTTTGATCAGCTTACTATGCCGGTTTTATGGTTACAATTGAAACTTATTGTCAGAATGCCGGCATTCAATTGTGCCATCTTTCCATGCCGGCATCCTGACTGTTACAAACACAAGTTATGTGGCAGTTACAAACTCCTTCATTCCACTAATTTGACGGTTATAAACTATTTTATCTCACTTATTTGACGGTTATAAAATCCTTAATACCAGTTTATGCGTCGGTTACAAACTCCTTCATTCTATTTAAGTGACGGTTATAGAAAGGAAATTATTCAATCTCCCTTTGTATTCACTCTCCCTTTTTGTTTCATCTTCTATACCAAAGACAATGGGTCGTCGCAAACTTCGTGAAAAACCCATAACCAATCCTGAAGAATCTGCTGATGATGGTGGTAAATCGAATTATGTCCAATATATATGTCGGTTGTGATTATTTAACTCAGTTTACATATTGGAACATAGGTCTACAGCAGAACAAAAGAACAAAGGAAAAGGCAAAGCTGTTGTAGAAGCAAAACGTAAGTCTTCTCGACGTAGCCGTCCTGATCCGGCTACTGCTAAGGTCACAATTCGGTATCAACCTATAAGCGACTCAACCAACAGTGATGATGATGATGAGTGGGAACAATTACCTGTACCGGAACGACCAGGTGGATCTTCCTCACAAGCAGGTGGCTTAGGACAAACTGGTGTCGGAGTTGAATCCCCTAAGGATAATGAAAAGGCACCCCCAGCCCACCTTCCTGATAAATATGACATGATTCCAGACCGCGATGATGGCAAACATTGGGGTGAACCGATCAACCCGCAACTCTTATTTGCATACAAACACTCTTGGGCTCATTGGATCTATCAAACTTATGTAAGACGTTTGCATCTTCTTATTATATTATTTATCTGTGATCGAGTGAATTTAATTAAGTTTGGTGTGTTTTTATAAGACCACAAGAAATCCTTTCTTGTTAGCCGCCATCAACAATTGGATTTATGGCCTTTGAAGCTTGAGTGTGGCGCTGTTAAAGCAGTAGTCAAAGCATCTGGGTTGTATCCCGCGATAAAAAATTATGTGGGCAATGATACTGTCACGGAGAACTGTTTTTTGGAGAGGTTTTTTGGTGAAACTGATACCATGCATTTTCCTTTTGGCGAGATGACCATTATCCCTGAATATGTCCAAAGGATAATAGGTCTTGAGGTTCTTGGGAAAGCCGTTAAGGTAGGAGATGACTCTAAGGACCTAGGATGGGACAAGATCTATGAGCTGACTAAAAAGTTGTTTGGATGGGACAAGGAAACCACTTTGGCAAATATGTACAAGACAAACCGTTCCCAGACAAAGACTATCACATTCGTCAAACTCATTGAATTGTTTGGGAATACGAAGAACAAAGAACTGAATCCCGAACAAGTTCAGCAAACTGCCGCTGCTTATATGTTGTTCATCTTGGGAACCGCTATATTCCCTGACGCTAATGGTAACAGGGTGCATATGAACAACCTACAATACTTGGATCCGTTGGAAAAGATTCATGAGTATTCATGGGACACTGCTTTCTTGGCACATTTTTTGGCAGAAATGCGTCGAGATTCTAAGGCTTACGCCCGTCAATTTAATGGGAATTTCACTGTAATTCAGGTATAGTGAACTACTTATTTTGTGATTGTTTTCATTAAATTTTTTGGTTTCCAATTATTTATTTTCTTATACATTTCATTGGCATAGGTGTGGGCTTATGAACACTTCCCAAAAATTGTTCATACGGTATAAAGGATTGAGTGCTTTCACTGAATATCAACAGAATAGGTCACTAGGTCAGAAATACTTCTTCAACAATACCCCGAGGCCAATTAACAAGAAACAGTTATGTGCAATGAGATTGGATTTGGACTCGGTGGTTGTCCAAGATGTTGTGTTTGACTCATATAGGAATGCCAGAGGAGTTTACTTGCAAAGGCGTGACAATGTTTCATTTTACAATGGACCGTTATTTCATCCAAAAGGATTTGTTATGCACAACCCTCGCCGTGTAATGCGCCAACTTGGGTACAAGCAGAAAGATCTCACGGATACATCTTATCATAAATTCTCTGATAGGCTTTCGGGATTGCATATATGTGATAACCGCAATCGCACGGTGTCCAACTAGTAGACAACGACAAGTACGGGTCGAACCCACAGGGAGCGGTGGAAATACTGTAATCAATATCTCTAATAATCCGAAATGATGTTTTTTGAGAATTTTATAATTGAGAAATGTAAAATGAAATAATAAAATTAAGATAAACTAATAAAGTGAATTCGCAGAGAGAGACGGTAACCAGGGTTTTATGATGTCAACCACTACTTCTATATAGGTACTGAAATGAAACATAATTCTGAAAATACGTTTATCGTCTGTTCTATTGGCATCACCTATTATAAGTATTAGAGTCACAAATATCGCTGGGACACCCCAAGCATAGCACATCAAAAGACTTAACCAAAGCATGCACCATCAAATTGTGTTAGCGAGAAAAATTATGCGAAACTAATAATTTTAGTTCACAAATATTATCATCTTTTCTAAGCATAATCCATCAAAGAATTTAACCCAAGCATAGATTATTAAATAATAAGAGCAAACATATTTATAAAACTAATTCATTAGGCACATAGGTTTATAAAACCGGTGAAACAACAACTCGTTTTTAATAAATCGATAAAAAATATTCATAGATCAATCTATTCAAATCATAATGGTCTTTTACTCAATTAATCAATTCAAAAAGCCTAATACCCCAAGTAGTTTTCACCATAAACCCTAGTTACATTATTCTAGCAAGACATAGCTTTCTCAAAAGCCAAAAACATATAGAAATAAAGCACTCGTAAATCAAATCGAAACGGAAATAGAAATCACAAATGCAAACCCTATTCCGTTTCCCTGTACAACTTTGTAGCCGCAGCTCCGTGTTCGTTTTCTTTTCTCTTTTCTCGGCTCTGCAGCCGGTCTCACAACAAAGAAAACGCAGCCACAGCCGCCTCCAAAGAATCCCAATCCGGCCTTCCCCCTTCTCTGTCTCTTCTCGATCCTTAAGTAGGTTGCTTCTGTTGAGGAAATAAGGCTTAGCAGATATTGCCAAAGCCCAGTCCAGTAACAATTCTTACATTCCAAATCCAGAAGACTGCGGCCACAGCAGCAATTTGTCTTCTCCCTGAACTTTTAATTCTCGTCACCACTCATTGTACAAGTTCCGGCAAACCCTCACTCCACTCGGACCAACTCAGCTAACATCCCCATATTTCAGTGCTGCCAACCACTTCTTTTCTGACATTTCCCTGAAACACAGCCAATCATTTCTCATCCATGTACTGAGATCTCTAGCAATCCACAAGTCCCACAGCGCACTCAACTTGTTGCTGCCAAACTGAGCATCACTTCTTTACTAATCCTGTCTACAACACCAACTTCCGTGTCTTCTTTACAGCTTCGGTGTTGCTGTTCGTCTCGGCTTCAAATCTTCAGTCTATCCAAGTCTCGGCAACAACTCGTTCTATCGATTACCACCAGGTGCACAAGTTCAGGTAACTGCGCCAGCTCTAATCAAAAGGAGCATTCAGTTCATACCACACCCATTGCATCTCATGCCTTCTAAGACCTTAACCAAATCATTTATTCCCTGTCCGACTTCATTCCGGCCACAGTTATCATTCTCTTCTGCTCTCACCGGCTCTCAAATCCCATACATATCACCACCATCGTAACCGCAGTTCTTTTTGCTCTTAACTCTCGTGTAAAGCCATGGCCATGCCAGCAACCCTTCTCTTAATAGCAGCAGATAAATTCCATTGACGACCCATCTAGCAGTTTCTTCTCGTTCATTTCTCATGTCATCACCAAAGTCCCACTGCACCAGATTCGAGGTCAAGTCCGTCTATTCAAATCTGAGAACCCTACAGACTCCATTGACTTCAGTTCGAGTAGAAGATCGATGCCATCCCGTCCATCTCACGGTGAACTAACCACAACCACAAACCCACTTCAATACAGAATTCATCTTAATCTCGGCAACACCCATCACTGTCACTGCCTGCAAACACTTCGGCCATCCTACTCCTACACCGTTCATTCACAGCTCAATATCTCAGATACGAACTCAATCCAGGCCAAAACTCATGGCTATCACCACCAACCAATAATTAACCCTTAATGCAACAGCAGCTTCTTCGTTCGGCTCCATGGATACACAAGCGAACAAACCCCAGAAATCAAATCCACCAGTCACTCTCTTAAATCGATACCAACAACCTCAAACCAATTGGTTACTGCTGTTATAAGGCACTCGAAATATTCCCCAAGATGATGAATGATATGTTGATACGTAAAATAGATATATAAGTGGTGGAACCACGTCATCCACCATCCCCTTACTGCAGATCACGTGATTGGGCTAGGGAATTCTCTATTCTCCATCTATTCTTCTGGATGGGACGTGGCTAAGCGGTTCCAAACGAGCATACATGGGCAGCCAAAATTAATTCAGCTCTTTTGGTGCGGCGAGTAACAATATGGATGGTTTTTGTGGCAAACGCCATTTAGCTGGTAGTTTAGTTGTGCTTCCTCGGGATGATTGGATTGCTTGTGCTTTCTACAAAAGCATCAATATAGTGTCACTAGCCAAAGTATCGAGTCCTAACTCATATAAATATGGGTATAAAATGTAGCACTTACGTGCTTATCACACTCCCACACTTATATTTGCTAATTCTCGAGCAAAACAAAGAATTGACCCGCTACACAGCTGGTCATATCATAAGAGAGAGTTAGACCCGCTACCACTCGTTATAAAATGAAAATTTGAAATACCATACCGAGACCCGTTACACAGCTGGTCATGAAAAATACCATACAAAAGACCCGCTACACAACTGGTCATGACCCTAAAGATTAATGATAATAATTTTATTTTTTTTAAAGACCCGCTACACAGCTGATCATTTTTTTTTATTTTTTTTAGACCCGCTACACAGCTGGTCATAATATTCAATTTTTTTTTTTTTTTAAATCAAAATTCCCAATAACCGTGCCACTCCCCCACACTTAAATATTACATTGTCCTCAATGTAATTAAGTCATCCAACGTAAAAATTAAGATGGGAAATTCAAGCAAACAAATAAAAGATAAAGGAAAGAAAACAAATCTGATGGGTTGACTCCCATGAAGCGAAATCGTATGGGTTGACTCCCATAAAGCATAATCTTTGCATCCATGTTTGCGCACATAAAAAACCTCAAACAAGGTGAGGTTGCACCAAAGTAAACTGCAAAGCATATATGTATAGTCTGAAAAGTTGGGGATCAATCCAACAAACCAGGTCAGCTGTGAAAATGAACCTGCAAAAACGATAAACCTCCAAAAACAAGTGTAAATCCTTTCCCAATAGAAAACTGTCCTTAGTCGATATAAGCAAATCATTAGTCTCTATTTGGGAAACATGCTCTAAATCAGGCTCAAGATCTGCTGAAATAACTTCCGTCGACACAATATCTTCACTAGAAACCAAAGGAAGCAATGAATTGACAATGTCAAAAGGAATCGAACCATCAAACTCAACATAATGATCTAAACATGCATTTACAGGTTCAAGATTATCAATATCAATAGCTCCTAAATATGGTTCTAAGTCCGCGGAAATAACATCCGTTGTTGAATTACCTTGAGTAACCATTGGAGGACGCAATGCATTGACAATATCAATAATTATAGGGTCATTGGAATTAGAAAAGTAGGCTAAACAAACAGATAAAGGCTCAAAATCATCGACACAAGTTATCTGACCAATATCAATATGTTCAACATACACATCAGCATTCAGAAAATCACTAGATGGATCAGAAAAACAAGAGCACAATGGAGCAACAATATCATGAATAATCGCCTCATCGCTATCTGCAACTAAGTGACTTATAGGAAATTCATTATTTGAATGATTAGAAAATATCTCATTATACACGTCTACTGTCTCTAAGTCATCAGACTCAACAATAGTATCTTCTTTATAAATATGTTCTTCTAAATCATCATTATCTTAACAAATGGGTCTCTAACACAACTCTCGTCATTTTGAATATAAAAATAATCAGTTAAATGATCATGAGTTGGGTAACATACAATAGATTCAGATTTATATCGGTATCATAATTCCTAAAATCACTTCTAGTGTCAAGTTCATTTTCACCCTCATGGTATTGGGGTTGATACTCATCTGAATAACCACCCATAGCGAAATTACGTGGATTCCAAGTTCCATACCTGAGACGATTATAAGCAAGAACTTCCTTATGTCGTGACCCATACATGTATTCACCAAGCGTCATAGACGACGTCTCGCGCAAAGCACTCATCGTTCTCAAAACTCGTGAAATAAAATTCTGAAGCACAAAACAAGTCAAAAGGAAAAAGAAATCCTAAAAAAAATAAAAAATAAAAATACTGTACAAAAAAATAAAATAAATAAACACCCAACTATTTACAAAATCAAAAATACTAATTACAATATCCCACACCGCTCCCCGGCAGCGGCGCCAAAAATTGATAGGCTTTCGGGATTGCTTATATGTGATAACCGCAATCGCACGGCGTCCAATTAATAGACAACGACAAGTACGGGTCGAACCCACAGGGAGCGGTGGAAATACTGTAATCAATATCTCTAATAATCCGAAATGATGTTTTTTGAGAATTTATAATTGAGAAATGTAAAATGAAATAATAAAATTAAGATAAACTAATAAAGTGAATTCGCAGAGAGAGACGGTAACCAGGGTTTTATGATGTCAACCACTACTTCTATATATGTACTGAAATGAAACATAATTCTGAAAATACGTTTATCGTCTGTTCATTGTTGGCATCACCTATTATAAGTATTAGAGTCACAAATATCGCTGGGACACCCCAAGCATAGCACATCAAAAGACTTAACCAAAGCATGCACCATCAAATTGCGTTAGCGAGAAAAATTATGCGAAACTAATAATTTTAGTTCACAAATATTATCATCTTTTCTAAGCATAATCCATCAAAGAATTTAACCCAAGCATAGATTATCAAATAATAAGAGCAAACATATTTATAAAACTAATTCATTAGGCACATAGGTTTATAAAACCGGTGAAACAACAACTCGTTTTCAATAAATCGATAAAAAATATTCAAAGATCAATCTATTCAAATCATAATGGTCTTTTGCTCAATTAATCAATTCAAAAACCTAATACCCCAAGTAGTTTCACCACCGTAAACCTTAATTACATAATTCTAACAAGACATAGCTTTCTCAAAAGCCATAAACATATAGAAATAAAGCACTCGTAAATCAAATCGAAACGGAAATGGAAATCACAAATGCAAACCCTATTCCGTTTCCCTGTACAACTTTGTAGCCGCAGCTCCGTGTTCGTTTTCTTTTCTCATTTCTCGGCTCTGCAGCCGGTCTCACAATAAAGAAAACGCAGCCACAGCCGCCTCCAAAGAATCCCAATCCGGCCCCCTTCTCTGTCTCTTCTCGATCCTTAAGTAGGTGGTTGCTTCTGTTGTGGAAATAAGGCTTAGCAGATATTGCCAAAGCCCAGTCCAGTACCAATTCTTACATTCCAAATCCAGAAGACTGCGGCCACAGCAGCAATTTGTCTTCTCCCTGAACTTTAATTCTCGTCAAACTCATTGTACAAGTTCCGGCAAACCCTCACTCCACTCGGACCAACTCAGCTAACATCCCCCAATTTCAGTGCTGCCAACCACTTCTTTTCTGACATTTCCCTGAAACACAGCCAATCATTTCTCATCCATGTACTGAGATCTCTAGCAACCCACAAGTCCCACAGCGCACTCAACTTGTTGCTGCCAAACTGAGAATCACTTCTTTACTAATCCTGTCTACAACACCAACTTCCGTGTCTTCTTTACAGCTTCGGTGTTGCTGTTCGTCTCGGCTTCAAATCTTCAGTCTATCCAAGTCTCGGCAACAACTCGTTCTATCGATTACCACCAGGTGCACGAGTTCAGGTAACTGCGCCAGCTCTAATCAAAAGGAGCATTCAGTTCATACCACACCCATTGCATCCCATGCCTTCTAAGACCTTAACCAAATCATTTATTCCCTGTCCGACTTCATTCCGGCCACAGTTATCATTCTCTTCTGCTCTCACCGGCTCTCAAATCCCATACATATCACCACCATCGTAACCGCAGTTCTTTTTGCTCTTAACTCTCGTGTAAAGCCATGGCCATGCCAGCAACCCTTCTCTTAATAGCAGCAGATAAATTCCATTGACCCATCTAGCAGTTTCTTCATTTCTCATGTCATCACCAAAGTCCCACTGCACCAGATTCAGTCCGTCTATTCAAATCTGAGAACCCTACAGACTCCATTGACTTCAGTTCGAGTAGAAGATCGATGCCATCTCCATTCACGGTGAACTAACCACAAACCCACTTCAATACAGAATTCATCTTAATCTCGGCAACACCCATCACTGTCACTGCCTGCAACACTTCGGCCATCCTACACCGTTCATTACAGCTCAATATCTCAGATACGAACTCAATCCAGGCCAAGAACTCATGGCTATCACCAACCAATAATTAACCCTTAATGCAACAGCAGCTTCTTCGTCGGCTCCATGGATACACAGAGCGAACAAACCCCAGAAATCAAATCCACCAGTCACTCTCTTAAATCGATACCAACAACCTCAAACCAATTGGTTACTGCTGTTATAAGGCACTCGAAATATTCCCCAAGATGATGAATGATATGTTGATACGTAAAATAGATATATAAGTGGTGGAACCACGTCATCCACCATCCCCTTACTGCAGATCACGTGATTGGGCTAGGGAATTCTCTATTCTCCATCTATTCTTCTGGATGGGACGTGGCTAAGCGGTTCCAAACGAGCATACATGGGCAGCCAAAATTAATTCAGCTCTTTTGGTGCGGCGAGTAACAATATGGATGGTTTTTGTGGCAAACGCCATTTAGCTGGTAGTTTAGTTGTGCTTCCTCGGGATGATTGGATTTGCTTGTGCTTTCTACAAAAGCATCAATATAGTGTCACTAGCCAAAGTATCGAGTCCTAACTCATATAAATATGGGTATAAAATGTAGCACTTACGTGCTTATCACACTCCCACACTTATATTTTGCTAATTCTCGAGCAAAACAAAGAATTGACCCGCTACACAGCTGGTCATATCATAAGAGAGAGTTAGACCCGCTACACAGCTCGTTATAAAATGAAAATTTGAAATACCATACCGAGACCCGTTACACAGCTGGTCATGAAAAATACCATACAAAAGACCCGCTACACAACTGGTCATGACCCTAAAGATTATAATGATAATAATTTTATTTTTTTTAAAGACCCGCTACACAGCTGATCATTTTTTTTTATTTTTTTTAGACCCGCTACACAGCTGGTCATAATATTCAATTTTTTTTTTTTTTTAAATCAAAATTCCCAATAACCGTGCCACTCCCCCACACTTAAATATTACATTGTCCTCAATGTAATTAAGTCATCCAACGTAAAAATTAAGATGGGAAATTCAAGCAAACAAATAAAAGATAAAGGAAAGAAAACAAATCTGATGGGTTGACTCCCATGAAGCGAAATCGTATGGGTTGACTCCCATAAAGCATAATCTTTGCATCCATGTTTGCGCACATAAAAAACCTCAAACAAGGTGAGGTTGCACCAAAGTAAACTGCAAAGCATATATGTATAGTCTGAAAAGTTGGGGATCAATCCAACAAACCAGGTCAGCTGTGAAAATGAACCTGCAAAAACGATAAACCTCCAAAAACAAGTGTAAATCCTTTCCCAATAGAAAACTGTCCTTAGTCGATATAAGCAAATCATTAGTCTCTATTTGGGAAACATGCTCTAAATCAGGCTCAAGATCTGCTGAAATAACTTCCGTCGACACAATATCTTCACTAGAAACCAAAGGAAGCAATGAATTGACAATGTCAAAAGGAATCGAACCATCAAACTCAACATAATGATCTAAACATGCATTTACAGGTTCAAGATTATCAATATCAATAGCTCCTAAATATGGTTCTAAGTCCGCGGAAATAACATCCGTTGTTGAATTACCTTGAGTAACCATTGGAGGACGCAATGCATTGACAATATCAATAATTATAGGGTCATTGGAATTAGAAAAGTAGGCTAAACAAACAGATAAAGGCTCAAAATCATCGACACAAGTTATCTGACCAATATCAATATGTTCAACATACACATCAGCATTCAGAAAATCACTAGATGGATCAGAAAAACAAGAGCACAATGGAGCAACAATATCATGAATAATCGCCTCATCGCTATCTGCAACTAAGTGACTTATAGGAAATTCATTATTTGAATGATTAGAAAATATCTCATTATACACGTCTACTGTCTCTAAGTCATCAGACTCAACAATAGTATCTTCTTTATAAATATGTTCTTCTAAATCATCATTATCTTAACAAATGGCGTCTCTAACACAACTCTCGTCATTTTGAATATAAAAATAATCAGTTAAATGATCATGAGTTGGGTAACATACAATAGATTCAGATATTATATCGGTATCATAATTCCTAAAATCACTTCTAGTGTCAAGTTCATTTTCACCCTCATGGTATTGGGGTTGATACTCATCTGAATAACCACCCATAGCGAAATTACGTGGATTCCAAGTTCCATACCTGAGACGATTATAAGCAAGAACTTCCTTATGTCGTGACCCATACATGTATTCACCAAGCGTCATAGACGACGTCTCGCGCAAAGCACTCATCGTTCTCAAAAAGGCTCGTGAAATAAAATTCTGAAGCACAAAACAAGTCAAAAGGAAAAAGAAATCCTAAAAAAAATAAAAAATAAAAATACTGTACAAAAAAATAAAATAAATAAACACCCAACTATTTACAAAATCAAAAATACTAATTACAATATCCCACAACCGCTCCCCGGCAGCGGCGCCAAAAATTGATAGGCTTTCGGGATTGCTTATATGTGATAACCGCAATCGCACGGCGTCCAATTAATAGACAACGACAAGTACGGGTCGAACCCACAGGGAGCGGTGGAAATACTGTAATCAATATCTCTAATAATCCGAAATGATGTTTTTTGAGAATTTTATAATTGAGAAATGTAAAATGAAATAATAAAATTAAGATAAACTAATAAAGTGAATTCGCAGAGAGAGACGGTAACCAGGGTTTTATGATGTCAACCACTACTTCTATATATGTACTGAAATGAAACATAATTCTGAAAATACGTTTATCGTCTGTTCTATTGGCATCACCTATTATAAGTATTAGAGTCACAAATATCGCTGGGACACCCCAAGCATAGCACATCAAAAGACTTAACCAAAGCATGCACCATCAAATTGCGTTAGCGAGAAAAATTATGCGAAACTAATAATTTTAGTTCACAAATATTATCATCTTTTCTAAGCATAATCCATCAAAGAATTTAACCCAAGCATAGATTATCAAATAATAAGAGCAAACATATTTATAAAACTAATTCATTAGGCACATAGGTTTATAAAACCGGTGAAACAACAACTCGTTTTCAATAAATCGATAAAAAATATTCAAAGATCAATCTATTCAAATCATAATGGTCTTTTGCTCAATTAATCAATTCAAAAAACCTAATACCCCAAGTAGTTTTCACCGTAAACCTTAATTACATAATTCTAACAAGACATAGCTTTCTCAAAAGCCATAAACATATAGAAATAAAGCACTCGTAAATCAAATCGAAACGGAAATGGAAATCACAAATGCAAACCCTATTCCGTTTCCCTGTACAACTTTGTAGCCGCAGCTCCGTGTTCGTTTTCTTTTCTCATTTCTCGGCTCTGCAGCCGGTCTCACAATAAAGAAAACGCAGCCACAGCCGCCTCCAAAGAATCCCAATCCGGCCCCCTTCTCTGTCTCTTCTCGATCCTTAAGTAGGTTGCTTCTGTTGTGGAAATAAGGCTTAGCAGATATTGCCAAAGCCCAGTCCAGTACCAATTCTTACATTCCAAATCCAGAAGACTGCGGCCACAGCAGCAATTTGTCTTCTCCCTGAACTTTAATTCTCGTCAAAACTCATTGTACAAGTTCCGGCAAACCCTCACTCCACTCGGACCAACTCAGCTAACATCCCCCAATTTCAGTGCTGCCAACCACTTCTTTTCTGACATTTCCCTGAAACACAGCCAATCATTTCTCATCCATGTACTGAGATCTCTAGCAACCCACAAGTCCCACAGCGCACTCAACTTGTTGCTGCCAAACTGAGAATCACTTCTTTACTAATCCTGTCTACAACACCAACTTCCGTGTCTTCTTTACAGCTTCGGTGTTGCTGTTCGTCTCGGCTTCAAATCTTCAGTCTATCCAAGTCTCGGCAACAACTCGTTCTATCGATTACCACCAGGTGCACGAGTTCAGGTAACTGCGCCAGCTCTAATCAAAAGGAGCATTCAGTTCATACCACACCCATTGCATCCCATGCCTTCTAAGACCTTAACCAAAGCATTTATTCCCTGTCCGACTTCATTCCGGCCACAGTTATCATTCTCTTCTGCTCTCACCGGCTCTCAAATCCCATACATATCACCACCATCGTAACCGCAGTTCTTTGTGCTCTTAACTCTCGTGTAAAGCCATGGCCATGGCAGCGACCCTTCTCTTAATAGCAGCAGATAAATTCCATTGACCCATCTAGCAGTTTCTTCATTTCTCATGTCATCACCAAAGTCCGACTGCACCAGATTCAGTCCGTCTATTCAAATCTGAGAACCCTACAGACTCCATCGACTTCAGTTCGAGTAGAAGATCGATGCCATCTCCATTCTCGGTGAACTAACCACAAACCCACTTCAATACAGAGTTCATCTTAATCTCGGCAACACCCATCACTGTCACTGCCTGCAATACTTCAGCCATCCTACACCGTTCATTACAGCTCAATATCTCAGATACGAACTCAATCCAGGCCAAGAACTCATGGCTATCACCAACCAATAATTAACCCTTAATGCAACAGCAGCTTCTTCGTCGGCTCCATGGATACACAGAGCGAACAAACCCCAGAAATCAAATCCACCAGTCACTCTCTTAAATCGATACCAACAACCCCAAACCAATTGGTTACTGCTGTTATAAGGCACTCGAAATATTCCCCAAGATGATGAATGATATGTTGATACGTAAAATAGATATATAAGTGGTGGAACCACGTCATCCACCATCCCCTTACTACAGCTCACGTGATTGGGCTAGGGAATTCTCTATTCTCCATCTATTCTTCTGGATGGGACGTGGCTAAGTGGTTCCAAACGAGCATACATGGGCAGCCAAAATTAATTCAGCTCTTTTGGTGCGGCGAGTAACAATATGGATGGTTTTTGTCGCAAACGCCATTTAGCTGGTAGTTTAGTTGTGCTTCCTCGGGATGATTGGATTTGCTTGTACTTTCTACAAAAGCATAAATATAGTGTCACTAGCCAAAGTATCGAGTCCTAACTTATAAAAATATGGGTATAAAATGTAGCAGTTACGTGCTTATCACACTCCCACACTTATATTTTGCTAGTCCTCGAGCAAAACAAAGAATTGACCCCCTACACAGCTGGTCATATCATAAGAGAGAGTTAGACCCGCTACACAGCTGGTCATAAAATGAAAATTTGAAATACCATACCGAGACCCGTTACACAGCTGGTCATGAAAAATACCATACAAAAGACCCGTTACACAACTGGTCATGACCCTAAAGATTATAATGATAATAATTTTATTTTTTTTAAAGACCCGCTACACAGCTGATCATTTTTTTTTTATTTTTTTTAGACCCGCTACACAGCTGGTCATAATATTCAATTTTTTTTTTTTTTAAATCAAAATTCCCAATAACCGTGCCACTCCCCCACACTTAAATATTACATTGTCCTCAATGTAATTAAGTCATCCAACGTAAAAATTAAGATGGGAAATTCAAGCAAACAAATAAAAGATAAAGGAAAGAAAACAAATCTGATGGGTTGACTCCCATGAAGCGAAATCGTATGGGTTGACTCCCATAAAGCATAATCTTTGCATCCATGTTTGCGCACATAAAAAACCTCAAACAAGGTGAGGTTGCACCAAAGTAAACTGCAAAGCATATATGTATAGTCTGAAAAGTTGGGGATCAATCCAACAAACCAGGTCAGCTGTGAAAATGAACCTGCAAAAACGATAAACCTCCAAAAACAAGTGTAAATCCTTTCCCAATAGAAAACTGTCCTTAGTCGATATAAGCAAATCATTAGTCTCTATTTGGGAAACATGCTCTAAATCAGGCTCAAGATCTGCTGAAATAACTTCCGTCGACACAATATCTTCACTAGAAACCAAAGGAAGCAATGAATTGACAATGTCAAAAGGAATCGAACCATCAAACTCAACATAATGATCTAAACATGCATTTACAGGTTCAAGATTATCAATATCAATAGCTCCTAAATATGGTTCTAAGTCCGCGGAAATAACATCCGTTGTTGAATTACCTTGAGTAACCATTGGAGGACGCAATGCATTGACAATATCAATAATTATAGGGTCATTGGAATTAGAAAAGTAGGCTAAACAAACAGATAAAGGCTCAAAATCATCGACACAAGTTATCTGACCAATATCACTATGTTCAACATTCACATCAGCATTCAGAAAATCACTAGATGGATCAGAAAAACAAGAGCACAATGGAGCAACAATATCATGAATAATCGCCTCATCGCTATCTGCAACTAAGTGACTTATAGGAAACTCATTATTTGAATGATTAGAAAATATCTCATTATACACGTCTACTGTCTCTAAGTCATCAGACTCAACAATAGTATCTTCTTTATAAATATGTTCTTCTAAATCATCATTATCTTAATAAATGGCGTCTCTAACACAACTCTCGTCATTTTGAATATAAAAATAATCAGTTAAATGATCATGAGTTGGGTAACATACAATAGATTCAGATATTATATCGGTATCATAATTCCTAAAATCACTTCTAATGTCAAGTTCATTTTCACCCTCATGGTATTGGGGTTGATACTCATCTGAATAACCACCCATAGCGAAATTACGTGGATTCCAAGTTCCATACCTGAGACGATTATAAGCAAGAACTTCCTTATGTCGTGACCCATACATGTATTCACCAAGCGTCATAGACGACGTCTCGCGCAAAGCACTCATCGTTCTCAAAAAGGCTCGTGAAATAAAATTCTGAAGCACAAAACAATTCAAAAGGAAAAAAAAATCCTAAAAAAAATAAAAAATAAAAATACTGTACAAAAAAATAAAATAAATAAACACCCAACTATTTACAAAATCAAAAATACTAATTACAATATCCCACAGCCGCTCCCCGGCAGCGGCGCCAAAAATTGATAGGCTTTCGGGATTGCTTATATGTGATAACCGCAATCGCACGGCGTCCAATTAATAGACAACGACAAGTACGGGTCGAACCCACAGGGAGCGGTGGAAATACTGTAATCAATATCTCTAATAATCCGAATTGATGTTTTTTGAGAATTTTATAATTGAGAAATGTAAAATGAAATAATAAAATTAAGATAAACTAATAAAGTGAATTCGCAGAGAGAGACGGTAACCAGGGTTTTATGATGTCAACCACTACTTCTATATATGTACTGAAATGAAACATAATTCTGAAAATACGTTTATCGTCTGTTCTATTGGCATCACCTATTATAAGTATTAGAGTCACAAATATCGCTGGGACACCCCAAGCATAGCACATCAAAAGACTTAACCAAAGCATGCACCATCAAATTGCGTTAGCGAGAAAAATTATGCGAAACTAATAATTTTAGTTCACAAATATTATCATCTTTTCTAAGCATAATCCATCAAAGAATTTAACCCAAGCATAGATTATCAAATAATAAGAGCAAACATATTTATAAAACTAATTCATTAGGCACATAGGTTTATAAAACCGGTGAAACAACAACTCGTTTTCAATAAATCGATAAAAAATATTCAAAGATCAATCTATTCAAATCATAATGGTCTTTTGCTCAATTAATCAATTCAAAAAACCTAATACCCCAAGTAGTTTTCACCGTAAACCTTAATTACATAATTCTAACAAGACATAGCTTTCTCAAAAGCCATAAACATATAGAAATAAAGCACTCGTAAATCAAATCGAAACGGAAATGGAAATCACAAATGCAAACCCTATTCCGTTTCCCTGTACAACTTTGTAGCCGCAGCTCCGTGTTCGTTTTCTTTTCTCATTTCTCGACTCTGCAGCCGGTCTCACAACAAAGAAAACGCAGCCACAGCCGCCTCCAAAGAATCCCAATCCGGCCCCCTTCTCTGTCTCTTCTCGATCCTTAAGTAGGTTGCTTCTGTTGTGGAAATAAGGCTTAGCAGATATTGCCAAAGCCCAGTCCAGTACCAATTCTTACATTCCAAATCCAGAAGACTGCGGCCACAGCAGCAATTTGTCTTCTCCCTGAACTTTAATTCTCGTCAAAACTCATTGTACAAGTTCCGGCAAACCCTCACTCCACTCGGACCAACTCAGCTAACATCCCCCAATTTCAGTGCTGCCAACCACTTCTTTTCTGACATTTCCCTGAAACACAGCCAATCATTTCTCATCCATGTACTGAGATCTCTAGCAACCCACAAGTCCCACAGCGCACTCAACTTGTTGCTGCCAAACTGAGAATCACTTCTTTACTAATCCTGTCTACAACACCAACTTCCGTGTCTTCTTTACAGCTTCGGTGTTGCTGTTCGTCTCGGCTTCAAATCTTCAGTCTATCCAAGTCTCGGCAACAACTCGTTCTATCGATTACCACCAGGTGCACGAGTTCAGGTAACTGCGCCAGCTCTAATCAAAAGGAGCATTCAGTTCATACCACACCCATTGCATCCCATGCCTTCTAAGACCTTAACCAAAGCATTTATTCCCTGTCCGACTTCATTCCGGCCACAGTTATCATTCTCTTCTGCTCTCACCGGCTCTCAAATCCCATACATATCACCACCATCGTAACCGCAGTTCTTTGTGCTCTTAACTCTCGTGTAAAGCCATGGCCATGGCAGCGACCCTTCTCTTAATAGCAGCAGATAAATTCCATTGACCCATCTAGCAGTTTCTTCATTTCTCATGTCATCACCAAAGTCCGACTGCACCAGATTCAGTCCGTCTATTCAAATCTGAGAACCCTACAGACTCCATCGACTTCAGTTCGAGTAGAAGATCGATGCCATCTCCATTCTCGGTGAACTAACCACAAACCCACTTCAATACAGAGTTCATCTTAATCTCGGCAACACCCATCACTGTCACTGCCTGCAATACTTCAGCCATCCTACACCGTTCATTACAGCTCAATATCTCAGATACGAACTCAATCCAGGCCAAGAACTCATGGCTATCACCAACCAATAATTAACCCTTAATGCAACAGCAGCTTCTTCGTCGGCTCCATGGATACACAGAGCGAACAAACCCCAGAAATCAAATCCACCAGTCACTCTCTTAAATCGATACCAACAACCCCAAACCAATTGGTTACTGCTGTTATAAGGCACTCGAAATATTCCCCAAGATGATGAATGATATGTTGATACGTAAAATAGATATATAAGTGGTGGAACCACGTCATCCACCATCCCCTTACTACAGCTCACGTGATTGGGCTAGGGAATTCTCTATTCTCCATCTATTCTTCTGGATGGGACGTGGCTAAGTGGTTCCAAACGAGCATACATGGGCAGCCAAAATTAATTCAGCTCTTTTGGTGCGGCGAGTAACAATATGGATGGTTTTTGTCGCAAACGCCATTTAGCTGGTAGTTTAGTTGTGCTTCCTCGGGATGATTGGATTTGCTTGTACTTTCTACAAAAGCATAAATATAGTGTCACTAGCCAAAGTATCGAGTCCTAACTTATAAAAATATGGGTATAAAATGTAGCAGTTACGTGCTTATCACACTCCCACACTTATATTTTGCTAGTCCTCGAGCAAAACAAAGAATTGACCCCCTACACAGCTGGTCATATCATAAGAGAGAGTTAGACCCGCTACACAGCTGGTCATAAAATGAAAATTTGAAATACCATACCGAGACCCGTTACACAGCTGGTCATGAAAAATACCATACAAAAGACCCGCTACACAACTGGTCATGACCCTAAAGATTATAATGATAATAATTTTATTTTTTTTAAAGACCCGCTACACAGCTGATCATTTTTTTTTATTTGTTTTAGACCCGCTACACAGCTGGTCATAATATTCAATTTTTTTTTTTTAAATCAAAATTCCCAATAACCGTGCCACTCCCCCACACTTAAATATTACATTGTCCTCAATGTAATTAAGTCATCCAACGTAAAAATTAAGATGGGAAATTCAAGCAAACAAATAAAAGATAAAGGAAAGAAAACAAATCTGATGGGTTGACTCCCATGAAGCGAAATCGTATGGGTTGACTCCCATAAAGCATAATCTTTGCATCCATGTTTGCGCACATAAAAAACCTCAAACAAGGTGAGGTTGCACCAAAGTAAACTGCAAAGCATATATGTATAGTCTGAAAAGTTGGGGATCAATCCAACAAACCAGGTCAGCTGTGAAAATGAACCTGCAAAAACGATAAACCTCCAAAAACAAGTGTAAATCCTTTCCCAATAGAAAACTGTCCTTAGTCGATATAAGCAAATCATTAGTCTCTATTTGGGAAACATGCTCTAAATCAGGCTCAAGATCTGCTGAAATAACTTCCGTCGACACAATATCTTCACTAGAAACCAAAGGAAGCAATGAATTGACAATGTCAAAAGGAATCGAACCATCAAACTCAACATAATGATCTAAACATGCATTTACAGGTTCAAGATTATCAATATCAATAGCTCCTAAATATGGTTCTAAGTCCGCGGAAATAACATCCGTTGTTGAATTACCTTGAGTAACCATTGGAGGACGCAATGCATTGACAATATCAATAATTATAGGGTCATTGGAATTAGAAAAGTAGGCTAAACAAACAGATAAAGGCTCAAAATCATCGACACAAGTTATCTGACCAATATCAATATGTTCAACATTCACATCAGCATTCAGAAAATCACTAGATGGATCAGAAAAACAAGAGCACAATGGAGCAACAATATCATGAATAATCGCCTCATCGCTATCTGCAACTAAGTGACTTATAGGAAACTCATTATTTGAATGATTAGAAAATATCTCATTATACACGTCTACTGTCTCTAAGTCATCAGACTCAACAATAGTATCTTCTTTATAAATATGTTCTTCTAAATCATCATTATCTTAATAAATGGCGTCTCTAACACAACTCTCGTCATTTTGAATATAAAAATAATCAGTTAAATGATCATGAGTTGGGTAACATACAATAGATTCAGATATTATATCGGTATCATAATTCCTAAAATCACTTCTAGTGTCAAGTTCATTTTCACCCTCATGGTATTGGGGTTGATACTCATCTGAATAACCACCCATAGCAAAATTACGTGGATTCCAAGTTCCATACCTGAGACGATTATAAGCAAGAACTTCCTTATGTCGTGACCCATACATGTATTCACCAAGCGTCATAGACGACGTCTCGCGCAAAGCACTCATCGTTCTCAAAAAGGCTCGTGAAATAAAATTCTGAAGCACAAAACAAGTCAAAAGGAAAAAGAAATCCTAAAAAAAATAAAAAATAAAAATACTGTACAAAAAAATAAAATAAATAAACACCCAACTATTTACAAAATCAAAAATACTAATTACAATATCCCACAGCCGCTCCCCGGCAGCGGCGCCAAAAATTGATAGGCTTTCGGGATTGCTTATATGTGATAACCGCAATCGCACGGCGTCCAATTAATAGACAACGACAAGTACGGGTCGAACCCACAGGGAGCGGTGGAAATACTGTAATCAATATCTCTAATAATCCGAAATGATGTTTTTTGAGAATTTTATAATTGAGAAATGTAAAATGAAATAATAAAATTAAGATAAACTAATAAAGTGAATTCGCAGAGAGAGACGGTAACCAGGGTTTTATGATGTCAACCACTACTTCTATATATGTACTGAAATGAAACATAATTCTGAAAATACGTTTATCGTCTGTTCTATTGGCATCACCTATTATAAGTATTAGAGTCACAAATATCGCTGGGACACCCCAAGCATAGCACATCAAAAGACTTAACCAAAGCATGCACCATCAAATTGCGTTAGCAAGAAAAATTATGCGAAACTAATAATTTTAGTTCACAAATATTATCATCTTTTCTAAGCATAATCCATCAAAGAATTTAACCCAAGCATAGATTATCAAATAATAAGAGCAAACATATTTATAAAACTAATTCATTAGGCACATAGGTTTATAAAACCGGTGAAACAACAACTCGTTTTCAATAAATCGATAAAAAATATTCAAAGATCAATCTATTCAAATCATAATGGTCTTTTGCTCAATTAATCAATTCAAAAAACCTAATACCCCAAGTAGTTTTCACCGTAAACCTTAATTACATAATTCTAACAAGACATAGCTTTTTCAAAAGCCATAAACATATAGAAATAAAGCACTCGTAAATCAAATCGAAACGGAAATGGAAATCACAAATACAAACCCTATTCCGTTTCCCTGTACAACTTTGTAGCCGCAGCTCCGTGTTCGTTTTCTTTTCTCATTTCTCGGCTCTGCAGCCGGTCTCACAACAAAGAAAACGCAGCCACAGCCGCCTCCAAAGAATCCCAATCCGGCCCCCTTCTCTGTCTCTTCTCGATCCTTAAGTAGGTTGCTTCTGTTGTGGAAATAAGGCTTAGCAGATATTGCCAAAGCCCAGTCCAGTACCAATTCTTACATTCCAAATCCAGAAGACTGTGGCCACAGCAGCAATTTGTTTTCTCCCTGAACTTTTAATTCTCGTCACCACTCATTGTACAAGTTCCGGCAAACCCTCACTCCACTCGGACCAACTCAGCTAACATCCCCCAATTTCAGTGCTGCCAACCACTTCTTTTCTGACATTTCCCTGAAACACAGCCAATCATTTCTCATCCATGTACTGAGATTTCTAGCAACCCACAAGTCCCACAGCGCACTCAACTTGTTGCTGCCAAACTGAGAATCACTTCTTTACTAATCCTGTCTTCAACACCAACTTCCGTGTCTTCTTTACAGCTTCGGTGTTGTTGTTCGTCTCGGCTTCAAATCTTCAGTCTATCCAAGTCTCGGCAACAACTCGTTCTATCGATTACCACCAGGTGCACAAGTTCAGGTAACTGCGCCAGCTCTAATCAAAAGGAGCATTCAGTTCATAACACACCCATTGCATCCCATGCCTTCTAAGACCTTATCCAAACCATTTATTCCCTGTCCGACTTCATTCCGGCCATAGTTATCATTCTCTTCTGCTCTCACCGGCTCTCAAAGCCCATACATATCACCACTATCGTAACCGCAGTTCTTTGTGCTCTTAACTCTCGTGTAAAGCCATGGCCATGGCAGCAACCCTTCTCTTAATAGCAGCAGATAAATTCCATTGACCCATCTAGCAGTTCCTTCATTTCTCATGTCATCACCAAAGTCCGACTGCACCAGATTCAGTCCGTCTATTCAAATCTGAGAACCTTACAGACTCCATCGACTTCAGTTCGAGTAGAAGATCGATGCCATCTCCATTCTCGGTGAACTAACCACAAACCCACTTCAATACAGAGTTCATCTTAATCTCGGCAACACCCATCACTGTCACTGCCGGCAATACTTCAGCCATCCTACACCGTTCATTACAGCTCAATATCTCAGATACGAACTCAATCCAGGCCAAGAACTCATGGCTATCACCAACCAATAATTAACCCTTAATGCAACAGCAGCTTCTTCGTCGGCTCCATGGATACACAGAGCGAACAAACCCCAGAAATCAAATCCACCAGTCACTCTCTTAAATCGATACCAACAACCTCAAACCAATTGGTTACTGCTGTTATAAGGCACTCGAAATATTCCCCAAGATGATGAATGATATGTTGATACGTAAAATAGATATATAAGTGGTGGAACCACGTCATCCACCATCCCCTTACTACAGCTCACGTGATTGGGCTAGGGAATTCTCTATTCTCCATCTATTCTTCTGGATGGGACGTGGCTAAGTGGTTCCAAACGAGCATACATGGGCAGCCAAAATTAATTCAGCTCTTTTGGTGCGGCGAGTAACAATATGGATGGTTTTTGTCGCAAACGCCATTTAGCTGGTAGTTTAGTTGTGCTTCCTCGGGATGATTGGATTTGCTTGTACTTTCTACAAAAGCATAAATAGTGTCACTAGCCAAAGTATCGAGTCCTAACTTATAAAAATATGGGTATAAAATGTAGCAGTTACGTGCTTATCACACTCCCACACTTATATTTTGCTAGTCCTCGAGCAAAACAAAGAATTGACCCCTACACAGCTGGTCATATCATAAGAGAGAGTTAGACCCGCTACACAGCTGGTCATAAAATGAAAATTTGAAATACCATACCGAGACCCGTTACACAGCTGGTCATGAAAAATACCATACAAAAGACCCGCTACACAACTGGTCATGACCCTAAAGATTATAATGATAATAATTTTATTTTTTTAAAGACCCGCTACACAGCTGATCATTTTTTTTTATTTGTTTTAGACCCGCTACACAGCTGGTCATAATATTCAATTTTTTTTTTTTAAATCAAAATTCCCAATAACCGTGCCACTCCCCCACACTTAAATATTACATTGTCCTCAATGTAATTAAGTCATCCAACGTAAAAATTAAGATGGGAAATTCAAGCAAACAAATAAAAGATAAAGGAAAGAAAACAAATCTGATGGGTTGACTCCCATGAAGCGAAATCGTATGGGTTGACTCCCATAAAGCATAATCTTTGCATCCATGTTTGCGCACATAAAAAACCTCAAACAAGGTGAGGTTGCACCAAAGTAAACTGCAAACTGCAAAGCATATATGTATAGTCTGAAAAGTTGGGGATCAATCCAACAAACCAGGTCAGCTGTGAAAATGAACCTGCAAAAACGATAAACCTCCAAAAACAAGTGTAAATCCTTTCCCAATAGAAAACTGTCCTTAGTCGATATAAGCAAATCATTAGTCTCTATTTGGGAAACATGCTCTAAATCAGGCTCAAGATCTGCTGAAATAACTTCCGTCGACACAATATCTTCACTAGAAACCAAAGGAAGCAATGAATTGACAATGTCAAAAGGAATCGAACCATCAAACTCAACATAATGATCTAAACATGCATTTACAGGTTCAAGATTATCAATATCAATAGCTCCTAAATATGGTTCTAAGTCCGCGGAAATAACATCCGTTGTTGAATTACCTTGAGTAACCATTGGAGGACGTCAAAAATACTAATTACAATATCCCACAGCCGCTCCCCGGCAGCGGCGCCAAAAATTGATAGGCTTTCGGGATTGCTTATATGTGATAACCGCAATCGCACGGCGTCCAATTAATAGACAACGACAAGTACGGGTCGAACCCACAGGGAGCGGTGGAAATACTGTAATCAATATCTCTAATAATCCGAAATGATGTTTTTTGAGAATTTTATAATTGAGAAATGTAAAATGAAATAATAAAATTAAGATAAACTAATAAAGTGAATTCGCAGAGAGAGACGGTAACCAGGGTTTTATGATGTCAACCACTACTTCTATATATGTACTGAAATGAAACATAATTCTGAAAATACGTTTATCGTCTGTTCTATTGGCATCACCTATTATAAGTATTAGAGTCACAAATATCGCTGGGACACCCCAAGCATAGCACATCAAAAGACTTAACCAAAGCATGCACCATCAAATTGCGTTAGCAAGAAAAATTATGCGAAACTAATAATTTTAGTTCACAAATATTATCATCTTTTCTAAGCATAATCCATCAAAGAATTTAACCCAAGCATAGATTATCAAATAATAAGAGCAAACATATTTATAAAACTAATTCATTAGGCACATAGGTTTATAAAACCGGTGAAACAACAACTCGTTTTCAATAAATCGATAAAAAATATTCAAAGATCAATCTATTCAAATCATAATGGTCTTTTGCTCAATTAATCAATTCAAAAAACCTAATACCCCAAGTAGTTTTCACCGTAAACCTTAATTACATAATTCTAACAAGACATAGCTTTTTCAAAAGCCATAAACATATAGAAATAAAGCACTCGTAAATCAAATCGAAACGGAAATGGAAATCACAAATACAAACCCTATTCCGTTTCCCTGTACAACTTTGTAGCCGCAGCTCCGTGTTCGTTTTCTTTTCTCATTTCTCGGCTCTGCAGCCGGTCTCACAACAAAGAAAACGCAGCCACAGCCGCCTCCAAAGAATCCCAATCCGGCCCCCTTCTCTGTCTCTTCTCGATCCTTAAGTAGGTTGCTTCTGTTGTGGAAATAAGGCTTAGCAGATATTGCCAAAGCCCAGTCCAGTACCAATTCTTACATTCCAAATCCAGAAGACTGTGGCCACAGCAGCAATTTGTTTTCTCCCTGAACTTTTAATTCTCGTCACCACTCATTGTACAAGTTCCGGCAAACCCTCACTCCACTCGGACCAACTCAGCTAACATCCCCCAATTTCAGTGCTGCCAACCACTTCTTTTCTGACATTTCCCTGAAACACAGCCAATCATTTCTCATCCATGTACTGAGATTTCTAGCAACCCACAAGTCCCACAGCGCACTCAACTTGTTGCTGCCAAACTGAGAATCACTTCTTTACTAATCCTGTCTTCAACACCAACTTCCGTGTCTTCTTTACAGCTTCGGTGTTGTTGTTCGTCTCGGCTTCAAATCTTCAGTCTATCCAAGTCTCGGCAACAACTCGTTCTATCGATTACCACCAGGTGCACAAGTTCAGGTAACTGCGCCAGCTCTAATCAAAAGGAGCATTCAGTTCATAACACACCCATTGCATCCCATGCCTTCTAAGACCTTATCCAAACCATTTATTCCCTGTCCGACTTCATTCCGGCCATAGTTATCATTCTCTTCTGCTCTCACCGGCTCTCAAAGCCCATACATATCACCACTATCGTAACCGCAGTTCTTTGTGCTCTTAACTCTCGTGTAAAGCCATGGCCATGGCAGCAACCCTTCTCTTAATAGCAGCAGATAAATTCCATTGACCCATCTAGCAGTTCCTTCATTTCTCATGTCATCACCAAAGTCCGACTGCACCAGATTCAGTCCGTCTATTCAAATCTGAGAACCTTACAGACTCCATCGACTTCAGTTCGAGTAGAAGATCGATGCCATCTCCATTCTCGGTGAACTAACCACAAACCCACTTCAATACAGAGTTCATCTTAATCTCGGCAACACCCATCACTGTCACTGCCGGCAATACTTCAGCCATCCTACACCGTTCATTACAGCTCAATATCTCAGATACGAACTCAATCCAGGCCAAGAACTCATGGCTATCACCAACCAATAATTAACCCTTAATGCAACAGCAGCTTCTTCGTCGGCTCCATGGATACACAGAGCGAACAAACCCCAGAAATCAAATCCACCAGTCACTCTCTTAAATCGATACCAACAACCTCAAACCAATTGGTTACTGCTGTTATAAGGCACTCGAAATATTCCCCAAGATGATGAATGATATGTTGATACGTAAAATAGATATATAAGTGGTGGAACCACGTCATCCA